>NC_048263.2:15462208-16824010 GCF_005286985.2 Setaria viridis | reverse complement strand
TGCATTCGGGTGCCGAAATGCACCCGTTTTGCATCATTTTTCGTTCCGGAACCAAATGCTCAAAAACACTCCCAAACATGTTCTAGGGTATAATTAGGAAGATTGCATGCGTTCGTTGCGAAAAAATCCACCCGAGTTTCGCTACACGGAAAAAGTGCATTCGGGTGCCGAAATGCACCCGTTTTGCATCATTTTTCGTTCCGGAACCGAATGCTCAAAAACACTCCCAAACATGTTCTAGGGTATAATTAGGAAGATTGCATGCGTTCGTTGCGAAAAAATCCACCCGAGTTTCGCTACCCCGGCAATAGTGCATTCGGGTGCCCAAATGCACCCGTTTTGCATCATTTTTCGTTCCGGAACCGAATGCTCAAAAACACTCCCAAACATGTTCTAGGGTATAATTAGGAAGATTGCATGCGTTCGTTGCGAAAAAATCCACCTGATTTTCGCTACCCGGCAATAGTGCATTCGGGTGCCGAAATGCACCCGTTTTGCATCATTTTTCGTTCCGGAACCGAATGCTCAAAAACACTCCCAAACATGTTTCTAGGGTATAATTAGGAAGATTGCATGCGTTCGTTGCGAAAAAATCCACCCGAGTTTCGCTACACGGCAAAAGTGCATTCGGGTGCCGAAATGCACCCGTTTTGCATCATTTTTCGTTCCGGAACCGAATGCTCAAAAACACTCCCAAACATGTTCTAGGGTATAATTAGGAAGATTGCATGCGTTCGTTGCGAAAAAATCCACCCGTGTTTCGCTACACGGAAAAAGTGCATTCGGGTGCCGAAATGCACCCGTTTTGCATCATTTTTCGTTCCGGAACCGAATGCTCAAAAACACTCCCAAACATGTTCTAGGGTATAATTAGGAAGATTGCATGCGTTCGTTGCGAAAAAATCCACCCGAGTTTCGCTACCCGGCAATAGTGCATTCGGGTGCCGAAATGCACCCGTTTTGCATCATTTTTCGTTCCGGAACCGAATGCTCAAAAACAATCCCAAACATCTTCTAGGGTATAATTAGGAAGATTGCATGCGTTCGTTGCGAAAAAATCCACCCGATTTTCGCTACCCGGCAATAGTGCATTCGGGTGCCGAAATGCACCCGTTTTGCATCATTTTTCGTTCCGGAACCGAATGCTCAAAAACACTCCCAAACATGTTCTAGGGTATAATTAGGAAGATTGCATGCGTTCGTTGCGAAAAAATCCACCTGATTTTCGCTACACGGAAAAAGTGCATTCGGGTGCCGAAATGCACCCGTTTTGCATCATTTTTCGTTCCGGAACCGAATGCTCAAAAACACTCCCAAACATGTTCTAGGGTATAATTAGGAAGATTGCATGCGTTCGTTGCGAAAAAATCCACCCGAGTTTTGCTACACGGAAATAGTGCATTCGGGTGCCGAAATGCACCCGTTTTGCATCATTTTTCGTTCCGGAACCGAATGCTGAAAAACACTCCCAAACATGTTCTAGGGTATAATTAGGAAGATTGCATGCGTTCGTTGCGAAAAAATCCACCCGAGTTTCGCTACCCGGCAATAGTGCATTCGGGTGCCGAAATGCACCCGTTTTGCATCATTTTTCGTTCCGGAACCGAATGCTCAAAAACACTCCCAAACATGTTCTAGGGTATAATTAGGAAGATTGCATGCGTTCGTTGCGAAAAAATCCACCCGATTTTCGCTACCCGGCAATAGTGCATTCGGGTGCCGAAATGCACCCGTTTTGCATCATTTTTCGTTCCGGAACCGAATGCTCAAAAACACTCCCAAACATGTTCTAGGGTATAATTAGGAAGATTGCATGCGTTCGTTGCGAAAAAATCCACCCGAGTTTCGCTACACGGAAAAAGTGCATTCGGGTGCCGAAATGCACCCGTTTTGCATCATTTTTCGTTCCGGAACCGAATGCTCAAAAACACTCCCAAACATGTTCTAGGGTATAATTAGGATGATTGCATGCGTTCGTTGTGAAAAAATCCACCCGAGTTTTCGCTACACGGAAAAAGTGCATTCGGGTGCCGAAATGCACCCGTTTTGCATCATTTTTCGTTCCGGAACCGAATGCTCAAAAACACTCCCAAACATGTTCTAGGGTATAATTAGGAAGATTGCATGCGTTCGTTGCGAAAAAATCCACCCGAGTTTCGCTACACGCAAAAAGTGCATTCGGGTGCCGAAATGCACCCGTTTTGCATCATTTTTCGTTCCGGAACCGAATGCTCAAAAACACTCCCAAACATGTTCTAGGGTATAATTAGGAAGATTGCATGCGTTCGTTGCGAAAAAATCCACCCGTTTTCGCTACACGGAAAAAGTGCATTCGGGTGACGAAATGCACCCGTTTTGCATCATTTTTCGTTCCGGAACCAAATGCTCAAAAACACTCCAAAACAAGTTCTAGGGTATAATTAGGAAGATTGCATGCGTTCGTTGCGAAAAAATCCACCCGAGTTTCGCTACACGGAAAAAGTGCATTCGGGTGCCGAAATGCACCCGTTTTGCATCATTTTTCGTTCCGGAACCGAATGCTCAAAAACAATCCCAAACATGTTCTAGGGTATAATTAGGAAGATTGCATGCGTTCGTTGCGAAAAAATCCACCCGATTTTCGCTACCCGGCAATAGTGCATTCGCGTGCCGAAATGCACCCGTTTTGCATCATTTTTCGTTCCGGAACCGAATGCTCAAAAACACTCCCAAACATGTTCTAGGGTATAATTAGGAAGATTGCATGCGTTCGTTGCGAAAAAATCCACCCGAATTTCGCTACACGGCAATAGTGCATTCGGGTGCCGAAATGCACCCGTTTTGCATCATTTTTCGTTCCGGAACCGAATGCTCAAAAACACTCCCAAACATGTTCTAGGGTATAATTAGGATGATTGCATGCGTTCGTTGTGAAAAAATTCACCCGATTTTCGCTACACGGAAAAAGTGCATTCGGGTGACGAAATGCACCCGTTTTGCATCATTTTTCGTTCCGGAACCGAATGCTCAAAAAACACTCCCAAACATGTTCTAGGGTATAATTAGGAAGATTGCATGCGTTCGTTGCGAAAAAATCCACCCGAGTTTCGCTACCCGGCAATAGTGCATTCGGGTGCCGAAATGCACCCGTTTTGCATCATTTTTCGTTCCGGAACCGAATGCTCAAAAACACTCCCAAACATGTTCTAGGGTATAATTAGGAAGATTGCATGCGTTCGTTGCGAAAAAATCCACCCGAGTTTCGCTACCCCGGCAATAGTGCATTCGGGTGCCGAAATGCACCCGTTTTGCATCATTTTTCGTTCCGGAACCGAATGCTCAAAAACACTCCCAAACATGTTCTAGGGTATAATTAGGAAGATTGCATGCGTTCGTTGCGAAAAAATCCACCCGAGTTTCGCTACCCGGCAATAGTGCATTCGGGTGCATTTGCACCCGTTTTGCATCATTTTTCGTTCCGGAACCGAATGCTCAAAAACACTCCCAAACATGTTCTAGGGTATAATTAGGAAGATTGCATGCGTTCGTTGCGAAAAAATCCACCCGATTTTCGCTACCCGGCAATAGTGCATTCGGGTGCCGAAATGCACGCGTTTTGCATCATTTTTCGTTCCGGAACCGAATGCTTAAAAACACTCCCAAACATGTTCTAGGGTATAATTAGGAAGATTGCATGCGTTCGTTGCGAAAAAATCCACCCGAGTTTCGCTACCCCGGCAATAGTGCATTCGGGTGCTGAAATGCACCCGTTTTGCATCATTTTTCGTTCCAGAACTGAATGCTCAAAAACACTCCCAAACATGTTCTAGGGTATAATTAGGAAGATTGCATGCGTTCGTTGCGAAAAAATCCACCCGAGTTTCGCTACCCGGCAATAGTGCATTCGGGTGCCGAAATGCACCCGTTTTGCATCATTTTTCGTTCCGGAACCGAATGCTCAAAAACTTTCCCAAAAATGTTTCTAGGGTATACTTAGGAAGATTGCATGCGTTCGTTGCGAAAAAATCCACCCGAGTTTCGCTACACGTAAAAAGTGCATTCGGGTGCCGAAATGCACCCGTTTTGCATCATTTTTCGTTCCGGAACCGAATGCTCAAAAACACTCCCAAACATGTTCTAGGGTATAATTAGGAAGAATTCATGCGTTCGTTGCGAAAAAATCCACCCGTGTTTCGCTACACGGAAAAAGTGCATTCGGGTGACGAAATGCACCCGTTTTGCATCATTTTTCGTTCCGGAACCGAATGCTCAGAAACACTCCAAAACAAGTTCTAGGGTATAATTAGGAAGATTGCATGCGTTCGTTGCGAAAAAATCCACCCGAGTTTCGCTACACGGAAATAGTGCATTCGGGTGCCGAAATGCACCCGTTTTGCATCATTTTTCGTTCCGGAACCGAATGCTCAAAAACAATCCCAAACATCTTCTAGGGTATAATTAGGAAGATTGCATGCGTTCGTTGCGAAAAAATCCACCCGATTTTCGCTACCCGGCAATAGTGCATTCGGGTGCCGAAATGCACCCGTTTTGCATCATTTTTCGTTCCGGAACCGAATGCTCAAAAACACTCCCAAACATCTTCTAGGGTATAATTAGGAAGATTGCATGCGTTCGTTGCGAAAAAATCCACCCGATTTTCGCTACACGGAAAAAGTGCATTCGGGTGACGAAATGCACCCGTTTTGCATCATTTTTCGTTCCGGAACCGAATGCTCAAAAACACTCCCAAACATGTTCTAGGGTATAATTAGGAAGATTGCATGCGTTCGTTGCGAAAAAATCCACCCGATTTTCGCTACACGGAAAAAGTGCATTCGGGTGCCGAAATGCACCCGTTTTGCATCATTTTTCGTTCCGGAACCGAATGCTCAAAAACAATCCCAAACATGTTCTAGGGTATAATTAGGAAGATTGCATGCGTTCGTTGCGAAAAAATCCACCCGAGTTTCGCTACCCGGCAATAGTGCATTCGGGTGCCGAAATGCACCCGTTTTGCATCATTTTTCGTTCCGGAACCGAATGCTCAAAAACACTCCCAAACATGTTCTAGGGTATAATTAGGAAGATTGCATGCGTTCGTTGCGAAAAAATCCACCCGATTTTCGCTACCCCGGCAATAGTGCATTCGGGTGCCGAAATGCACCCGTTTTGCATCATTTTTCGTTCCGGAACCGAATGCTCAAAAACACTCCCAAACATGTTCTAGGGTATAATTAGGAAGATTGCATGCGTTCGTTGCGAAAAAATCCACCCGATTTTCGCTACCCGGCAATAGTGCATTCGGGTGCCGAAATGCACCCGTTTTGCATCATTTTTCGTTCCGGAACCGAATGCTCAAAAACACTCCCAAACATGTTCTAGGGTATAATTAGGAAGATTGCATGCGTTCGTTGCGAAAAAATCCACCCGAGTTTCGCTACCCGGCAATAGTGCATTCGGGTGCCGAAATGCACCCGTTTTGCATCATTTTTCGTTCCGGAACCGAATGCTCAAAAACACTCCCAAACATGTTCTAGGGTATAATTAGGAAGATTGCATGCGTTCGTTGTGAAAAAATTCACCCGAGTTTCGCTACACGGAAAAAGTGCATTCGGGTGACGAAATGCACCCGTTTTGCATCATTTTTCGTTCCGGAACCGAATGCTCAAAAACACTCCCAAACATGTTCTAGGGTATAATTAGGAAGATTGCATGCGTTCGTTGCGAAAAAATCCACCCGAGTTTGGCTACCCGGCAATAGTGCATTCGGGTGCCGAAATGCACCCGTTTTGCATCATTTTTCGTTCCGGAACCGAATGCTCAAAAACACTCCCAAACATGTTCTAGGGTATAATTAGGAAGATTGCATGCGTTCGTTGCGAAAAAATCCACCTGGTTTTCGCTACCCGGCAATAGTGCATTCGGGTGCCGAAATGCACCCGTTTTGCATCATTTTTCGTTCCGGAACCAAATGCTGAAAAACACTCCCAAACATGTTCTAGGGTATAATTAGGAAGATTGCATGCGTTCGTTGCGAAAAAATCCACCCGAGTTTCGCTACCCGGCAATAGTGCATTCGGGTGCATTTCGGCACCCGTTTTGCATCATTTTTTGTTCCGGAACCGAATGCTCAAAAACACTCCCAAACATGTTCTAGGGTATAATTAGGAAGATTGCATGCGTTCGTTGCGAAAAAATCCACCCGAGTTTTCGCTACCCGGCAATAGTGCATTCGGGTGCCGAAATGCACGCGTTTTGCATCATTTTTCGTTCCGGAACCGAATGCTTAAAAACACTCCCAAACATGTTCTAGGGTATAATTAGGAAGATTGCATGCGTTCGTTGCGAAAAAATCCACCCGAGTTTCGCTACCCGGCAATAGTGCATTCGGGTGCTGAAATGCACCCGTTTTGCATCATTTTTTGTTCCAGAACTGAATGCTCAAAAACACTCCCAAACATGTTCTAGGGTATAATTAGGAAGATTGCATGCGTTCGTTGCGAAAAAATCCACCCGAGTTTCGCTACCCGGCAATAGTGCATTCGGGTGCCGAAATGCACCCGTTTTGCATCATTTTTCGTTCCGGAACCGAATGCTCAAAAACACTCCCAAACATGTTCTAGGGTATAATTAGGAAGATTGCATGCGTTCGTTGCGAAAAAATCCACCCGAGTTTCGCTACCCGGCAATAGTGCATTCGGGTGCCGAAATGCACCCGTTTTGCATCATTTTTCGTTCCGGAACCGAATGCTCAAAAACTTTCCCAAAAATGTTTCTAGGGTATACTTAGGAAGATTGCATGCGTTCGTTGCGAAAAAATCCACCCGAGTTTCGCTACACGTAAAAAGTGCATTCGGGTGCCGAAATGCACCCGTTTTGCATCATTTTTCGTTCCGGAACCGAATGCTCAAAAACACTCCCAAACATGTTCTAGGGTATAATTAGGAAGAATTCATGCGTTCGTTGCGAAAAAATCCACCCGTGTTTCGCTACACGGAAAAAGTGCATTCGGGTGACGAAATGCACCCGTTTTGCATCATTTTTCGTTCCGGAACCGAATGCTCAGAAACACTCCAAAACAAGTTCTAGGGTATAATTAGGAAGATTGCATGCGTTCGTTGCGAAAAAATCCACCCGAGTTTCGCTACACGGAAAAAGTGCATTCGGGTGCCGAAATGCACCCGTTTTGCATCATTTTTCGTTCCGGAACCGAATGCTCAAAAACAATCCCAAACATCTTCTAGGGTATAATTAGGAAGATTGCATGCGTTCGTTGCGAAAAAATCCACCCGATTTTCGCTACCCGGCAATAGTGCATTCGCGTGCCGAAATGCACCCGTTTTGCATCATTTTTCGTTCCGGAACCGAATGCTCAAAAACACTCCCAAACATGTTCTAGGGTATAATTAGGAAGATTGCATGCGTTCGTTGCGAAAAAATCCACCCCAGTTTCGCTACACGGAAAAAGTGCATTCGGGTGACGAAATGCACCCGTTTTGCATCATTTTTCGTTCCGGAACCGAATGCTCAAAAACACTCCCAAACATGTTCTAGGGTATAATTAGGATGATTGCATGCGTTCGTTGTGAAAAAATTCACCCGAGTTTTGCTACACGGAAAAAGTGCATTCGGGTGACGAAATGCACCCGTTTTGCATCATTTTTCGTGCCGGAACCGAATGCTCAAAAACACTCCCAAACATGTTCTAGGGTATAATTAGGAAGATTGCATGCGTTCGTTGCGAAAAAATCCACCCGAGTTTCGCTACCCGGCAATAGTGCATTCGGGTGCCGAAATGCACCCGTTTTGCATCATTTTTCGTTCCGGAACCGAATGCTCAAAAACACTCCCAAACATGTTCTAGGGTATAATTAGGAAGATTGCATGCGTTCGTTGCGAAAAAATCCACCCGAGTTTCGCTACCCGGCAATAGTGCATTCGGGTGCCGAAATGCACGCGTTTTGCATCATTTTTCGTTCCGGAACCGAATGCTCAAAAACACTCCCAAACATGTTCTAGGGTATAATTAGGAAGATTGCATGCGTTCGTTGCGAAAAAATCCACCCGAGTTTCGCTACCCGGCAATAGTGCATTCGGGTGCCGAAATGCACCCGTTTTGCATCATTTTTCGTTCCGGAACCGAATGCTCAAAAACACTCCCAAACATGTTCTAGGGTATAATTAGGAAGATTGCATGCGTTCGTTGCGAAAAAATCCACCCGAGTTTCGCTACCCGGCAATAGTGCATTCGGGTGCATTTCGGCACCCGTTTTGCATCATTTTTTGTTCCGGAACCGAATGCTCAAAAACACTCCCAAACATGTTCTAGGGTATAATTAGGAAGATTGCATGCGTTCGTTGCGAAAAAATCCACCCGAGTTTCGCTACCCGGCAATAGTGCATTCGGGTGCCGAAATGCACGCGTTTTGCATCATTTTCGTTCCGGAACCGAATGCTTAAAAACACTCCCAAACATGTTCTAGGGTATAATTAGGAAGATTGCATGCGTTCGTTGCGAAAAAATCCACCCGAGTTTCGCTACCCGGCAATAGTGCATTCGGGTGCTGAAATGCACCCGTTTTGCATCATTTTTTGTTCCAGATCTGAATGCTCAAAAACACTCCCAAACATGTTCTAGGGTATAATTAGGAAGATTGCATGCGTTCGTTGCGAAAAAATCCACCCGAGTTTCGCTACCCGGCAATAGTGCATTCGGGTGCCGAAATGCACCCGTTTTGCATCATTTTTCGTTCCGGAACCGAATGCTCAAAAACACTCCCAAACATGTTCTAGGGTATAATTAGGAAGATTGCATGCGTTCGTTGCGAAAAAATCCACCCGAGTTTCGCTACCCGGCAATAGTGCATTCGGGTGCCGAAATGCACCCGTTTTGCATCATTTTTCGTTCCGGAACCGAATGCTCAAAAACTTTCCCAAAAATGTTTCTAGGGTATACTTAGGAAGATTGCATGCGTTCGTTGCGAAAAAATCCACCCGAGTTTCGCTACACGTAAAAAGTGCATTCGGGTGCCGAAATGCACCCGTTTTGCATCATTTTTCGTTCCGGAACCGAATGCTCAAAAACACTCCCAAACATGTTCTAGGGTATAATTAGGAAGAATTCATGCGTTCGTTGCGAAAAAATCCACCCGTGTTTCGCTACACGGAAAAAGTGCATTCGGGTGACGAAATGCACCCGTTTTGCATCATTTTTCGTTCCGGAACCGAATGCTCAGAAACACTCCAAAACAAGTTCTAGGGTATAATTAGGAAGATTGCATGCGTTCGTTGCGAAAAAATCCACCCGAGTTTCGCTACACGGAAAAAGTGCATTCGGGTGCCGAAATGCACCCGTTTTGCATCATTTTTCGTTCCGGAACCGAATGCTCAAAAACAATCCCAAACATCTTCTAGGGTATAATTAGGAAGATTGCATGCGTTCGTTGCGAAAAAATCCACCCGATTTTCGCTACCCGGCAATAGTGCATTCGCGTGCCGAAATGCACCCGTTTTGCATCATTTTTCGTTCCGGAACCGAATGCTCAAAAACACTCCCAAACATGTTCTAGGGTATACTTAGGAAGATTGCATGCGTTCGTTGCGAAAAAATCCACCCCAGTTTCGCTACACGGAAAAAGTGCATTCGGGTGACGAAATGCACCCGTTTTGCATCATTTTTCGTTCCGGAACCGAATGCTCAAAAACACTCCCAAACATGTTCTAGGGTATAATTCGGATGATTGCATGCGTTCGTTGTGAAAAAATTCACCCGAGTTTTGCTACACGGAAAAAGTGCATTCGGGTGACGAAATGCACCCGTTTTGCATCATTTTTCGTGCCGGAACCGAATGCTCAAAAACACTCCCAAACATGTTCTAGGGTATAATTAGGAAGATTGCATGCGTTCGTTGCGAAAAAATCCACCCGAGTTTCGCTACCCGGCAATAGTGCATTCGGGTGCCGAAATGCACCCGTTTTGCATCATTTTTCGTTCCGGAACCGAATGCTCAAAAACACTCCCAAACATGTTCTAGGGTATAATTAGGAAGATTGCATGCGTTCGTTGCGAAAAAATCCACCCGAGTTTCGCTACCCGGCAATAGTGCATTCGGGTGCCGAAATGCACCCGTTTTGCATCATTTTTCGTTCCGGAACCGAATGCTCAAAAACACTCCCAAACATGTTCTAGGGTATAATTAGGAAGATTGCATGCGTTCGTTGCGAAAAAATCCACCCGAGTTTCGCTACCCGGCAATAGTGCATTCGGGTGCATTTCGGCACCCGTTTTGCATCATTTTTTGTTCCGGAACCGAATGCTCAAAAACACTCCCAAACATGTTCTAGGGTATAATTAGGAAGATTGCATGCGTTCGTTGCGAAAAAATCCACCCGAGTTTCGCTACCCGGCAATAGTGCATTCGGGTGCCGAAATGCACGCGTTTTGCATCATTTTCGTTCCGGAACCGAATGCTTAAAAACACTCCCAAACATGTTCTAGGGTATAATTAGGAAGATTGCATGCGTTCGTTGCGAAAAAATCCACCCGAGTTTCGCTACCCGGCAATAGTGCATTCGGGTGCTGAAATGCACCCGTTTTGCATCATTTTTTGTTCCAGAACCGAATGCTCAAAAACACTCCCAAACATGTTCTAGGGTATAATTAGGAAGATTGCATGCGTTCGTTGCGAAAAAATCCACCCGAGTTTCGCTACCCGGCAATAGTGCATTCGGGTGCCGAAATGCACCCGTTTTGCATCATTTTTCGTTCCGGAACCGAATGCTCAAAAACACTCCCAAACATGTTCTAGGGTATAATTAGGAAGATTGCATGCGTTCGTTGCGAAAAAATCCACCCGATTTTCGCTACCCGGCAATAGTGCATTCGGGTGCCGAAATGCACCCGTTTTGCATCATTTTTCGTTCCGGAACCGAATGCTCAAAAACTTTCCCAAACATGTTTCTAGGGTATACTTAGGAAGATTGCATGCGTTCGTTGCGAAAAAATCCACCCGAGTTTCGCTACACGTAAAAAGTGCATTCGGGTGCCGAAATGCACCCGTTTTGCATCATTTTTCGTTCCGGAACCGAATGCTCAAAAACACTCCCAAACATGTTCTAGGGTATAATTAGGAAGAATTCATGCGTTCGTTGCGAAAAAATCCACCCGTGTTTCGCTACACGGAAAAAGTGCATTCGGGTGACGAAATGCACCCGTTTTGCATCATTTTTCGTTCCGGAACCGAATGCTCTAAAACACTCCAAAACAAGTTCTAGGGTATAATTAGGAAGATTGCATGCGTTCGTTGCGAAAAAATCCACCCGAGTTTCGCTACCCGGAAAAAGTGCATTCGGGTGCCGAAATGCACCCGTTTTGCATCATTTTTCGTTCCGGAACCGAATGCTCAAAAACAATCCCAAACATCTTCTAGGGTATAATTAGGAAGATTGCATGCGTTCGTTGCGAAAAAATCCACCCGATTTTCGCTACCCGGAAAATAGTGCATTCGCGTGCCGAAATGCACCCGTTTTGCATCATTTTTCGTTCCGGAACCGAATGCTCAAAAACACTCCCAAACATGTTCTAGGGTATAATTAGGAAGATTGCATGCGTTCGTTGCGAAAAAATCCACCCCAGTTTCGCTACCCGGAAAAAGTGCATTCGGGTGACGAAATGCACCCGTTTTGCATCATTTTTCGTTCCGGAACCGAATGCTCAAAAACACTCCCAAACATGTTCTAGGGTATAATTCGGATGATTGCATGCGTTCGTTGTGAAAAAATTCACCCGAGTTTTGCTACACGGAAAAAGTGCATTCGGGTGACGAAATGCACCCGTTTTGCATCATTTTTCGTGCCGGAACCGAATGCTCAAAAACACTCCCAAACATGTTCTAGGGTATAATTAGGAAGATTGCATGCGTTCGTTGCGAAAAAATCCACCCGAGTTTCGCTACCCGGCAATAGTGCATTCGGGTGCCGAAATGCACCCGTTTTGCATCATTTTTCGTTCCGGAACCGAATGCTCAAAAACACTCCCAAACATGTTCTAGGGTATAATTAGGAAGATTGCATGCGTTCGTTGCGAAAAAATCCACCCGAGTTTCGCTACCCGGCAATAGTGCATTCGGGTGCCGAAATGCACGCGTTTTGCATCATTTTTCGTTCCGGAACCGAATGCTCAAAAACACTCCCAAACATGTTCTAGGGTATACTTAGGAAGATTGCATGCGTTCGTTGCGAAAAAATCCACCCCAGTTTCGCTACACGGAAAAAGTGCATTCGGGTGACGAAATGCACCCATTTTGCATCATTTTTCGTGCCGGAACCGAATGCTCAAAAACACTCCCAAACATGTTCTAGGGTATAATTCGGATGATTGCATGCGTTCGTTGTGAAAAAATTCACCCGAGTTTTGCTACACGGAAAAAGTGCATTCGGGTGACGAAATGCACCCGTTTTGCATCATTTTTCGTGCCGGAACCGAATGCTCAAAAACACTCCCAAACATGTTCTAGGGTATAATTAGGAAGATTGCATGCGTTCGTTGCGAAAAAATCCACCCGAGTTTCGCTACACGTAAAAAGTGCATTCGGGTGCCGAAATGCACCCGTTTTGCATCATTTTTCGTTCCGGATCCGAATGCTCAAAAACACTCCCAAACATGTTCTAGGGTATAATTAGGAAGAATTCATGCGTTCGTTGCGAAAAAATCCACCCGTGTTTCGCTACACGGAAAAAGTGCATTCGGGTGACGAAATGCACCCGTTTTGCATCATTTTTCGTTCCGGAACCAAATGCTCAGAAACACTCCAAAACAAGTTCTAGGGTATAATTAGGAAGATTGCATGCGTTCGTTGCGAAAAAATCCACCCGAGTTTCGCTACACGGAAAAAGTGCATTCGGGTGCCGAAATGCACCCGTTTTGCATCATTTTTCGTTCCGGAACCGAATGCTCAAAAACAATCCCAAACATCTTCTAGGGTATAATTAGGAAGATTGCATGCGTTCGTTGCGAAAAAATCCACCCGATTTTCGCTACCCGGCAATAGTGCATTCGCGTGCCGAAATGCACCCGTTTTGCATCATTTTTCGTTCCGGAACCGAATGCTCAAAAACACTCCCAAACATGTTCTAGGGTATACTTAGGAAGATTGCATGCGTTCGTTGCGAAAAAATCCACCCGAGTTTCGCTACCCGGCAATAGTGCATTCGGGTGCATTTCGGCACCCGTTTTGCATCATTTTTTGCTCCGGAACCGAATGCTCAAAAACACTCCCAAACATGTTCTAGGGTATAATTAGGAAGATTGCATGCGTTCGTTGCGAAAAAATCCACCCGAGTTTCGCTACCCGGCAATAGTGCATTCGGGTGCCGAAATGCACGCGTTTTGCATCATTTTCGTTCCGGAACCGAATGCTTAAAAACACTGCCAAACATGTTCTAGGGTATAATTAGGAAGATTGCATGCGTTCGTTGCGAAAAAATCCACCCGAGTTTCGCTACCCGGCAATAGTGCATTCGGGTGCTGAAATGCACCCGTTTTGCATCATTTTTTGTTCCAGAACTGAATGCTCAAAAACACTCCCAAACATGTTCTAGGGTATAATTAGGAAGATTGCATGCGTTCGTTGCGAAAAAATCCACCCGAGTTTCGCTACCCGGCAATAGTGCATTCGGGTGCCGAAATGCACCCGTTTTGCATCATTTTTCGTTCCGGAACCGAATGCTCAAAAACTTTCCCAAAAATGTTTCTAGGGTATACTTAGGAAGATTGCATGCGTTCGTTGCGAAAAAATCCACCCGAGTTTCGCTACACGTAAAAAGTGCATTCGGGTGCCGAAATGCACCCGTTTTGCATCATTTTTCGTTCCGGAACCGAATGCTCAAAAACACTCCCAAACATGTTCTAGGGTATAATTAGGAAGAATTCATGCGTTCGTTGCGAAAAAATCCACCCGTGTTTCGCTACACGGAAAAAGTGCATTCGGGTGACGAAATGCACCCGTTTTGCATCATTTTTCGTTCCGGAACCAAATGCTCAGAAACACTCCAAAACAAGTTCTAGGGTATAATTAGGAAGATTGCATGCGTTCGTTGCGAAAAAATCCACCCGAGTTTCGCTACACGGAAAAAGTGCATTCGGGTGCCGAAATGCACCCGTTTTGCATCATTTTTCGTTCCGGAACCGAATGCTCAAAAACAATCCCAAACATCTTCTAGGGTATAATTAGGAAGATTGCATGCGTTCGTTGCGAAAAAATCCACCCGATTTTCGCTACCCCGGCAATAGTGCATTCGCGTGCCGAAATGCACCCGTTTTGCATCATTTTTCGTTCCGGAACTGAATGCTCAAAAACACTCCCAAACATGTTCTAGGGTATACTTAGGAAGATTGCATGCGTTCGTTGCGAAAAAATTCACCCCAGTTTCGCTACACGGAAAAAGTGCATTCGGGTGACGAAATGCACCCGTTTTGCATCATTTTTCGTTCCGGAACCGAATGCTCAAAAACACTCCCAAACATGTTCTAGGGTATAATTCGGATGATTGCATGCGTTCGTTGTGAAAAAATTCACCCGAGTTTCGCTACACGGAAAAAGTGCATTCGGGTGACGAAATGCACCCGTTTTGCATCATTTTTCGTGCCGGAACCGAATGCTCAAAAACACTCCCAAACATGTTCTAGGGTATAATTAGGAAGATTGCATGCGTTCGTTGCGAAAAAATCCACCCGAGTTTCGCTACCCGGCAATAGTGCATTCGGGTGCCGAAATGCACCCGGTTTGCATCATTTTTCGTTCCGGAACCGAATGCTCAAAAACACTCCCAAACATGTTCTAGGGTATAATTAGGAAGATTGCATGCGTTCGTTGCGAAAAAATCCACCCGAGTTTCGCTACCCGGCAATAGTGCATTCGGGTGCCGAAATGCACCCGTTTTGCATCATTTTTCGTTCCGGAACCGAATGCTCAAAAACACTCCCAAACATGTTCTAGGGTATAATTAGGAAGATTGCATGCGTTCGTTGCGAAAAAATCCACCCGAGTTTCGCTACCCGGCAATAGTGCATTCGGGTGCATTTCGGCACCCGTTTTGCATCATTTTTTGTTCCGGAACCGAATGCTCAAAAACACTCCCAAACATGTTCTAGGGTATAATTAGGAAGATTGCATGCGTTCGTTGCGAAAAAATCCACCCGAGTTTCGCTACCCGGCAATAGTGCATTCGGGTGCCGAAATGCACCCGTTTTGCATCATTTTTCGTTCCGGAACCGAATGCTCAAAAACACTCCCAAACATGTTCTAGGGTATAATTAGGAAGATTGCATGCGTTCGTTGCGAAAAAATCCACCCGAGTTTCGCTACCCGGCAATAGTGCATTCGGGTGCCGAAATGCACCCGTTTTGCATCATTTTTCGTTCCGGAACCGAATGCTCAAAAACACTCCCAAACATGTTCTAGGGTATACTTAGGAAGATTGCATGCGTTCGTTGCGAAAAAATCCACCCCAGTTTCGCTACACGGAAAAAGTGCATTCGGGTGACGAAATGCACCCGTTTTGCATCATTTTTCGTGCCGGAACCGAATGCTCAAAAACACTCCCAAACATGTTCTAGGGTATAATTCGGATGATTGCATGCGTTTGTTGTGAAAAAATTCACCCGAGTTTTGCTACACAGAAAAAGTGCATTCGGGTGACGAAATGCACCCGTTTTGCATCATTTTTCGTGCCGGAACCGAATGCTCAAAAACACTCCCAAACATGTTCTAGGGTATAATTAGGAAGATTGCATGCGTTCGTTGCGAAAAAATCCACCCGAGTTTCGCTACACGTAAAAAGTGCATTCGGGTGCCGAAATGCACCCGTTTTGCATCATTTTTCGTTCCGGATCCGAATGCTCAAAAACACTCCCAAACATGTTCTAGGGTATAATTAGGAAGAATTCATGCGTTCGTTGCGAAAAAATCCACCCGTGTTTCGCTACACGGAAAAAGTGCATTCGGGTGACGAAATGCACCCGTTTTGCATCATTTTTCGTTCCGGAACCAAATGCTCAGAAACACTCCAAAACAAGTTCTAGGGTATAATTAGGAAGATTGCATGCGTTCGTTGCGAAAAAATCCACCCGAGTTTCGCTACACGGAAAAAGTGCATTCGGGTGCCGAAATGCACCCGTTTTGCATCATTTTTCGTTCCGGAACCGAATGCTCAAAAACAATCCCAAACATCTTCTAGGGTATAATTAGGAAGATTGCATGCGTTCGTTGCGAAAAAATCCACCCGATTTTCGCTACCCGGCAATAGTGCATTCGCGTGCCGAAATGCACCCGTTTTGCATCATTTTTCGTTCCGGAACCGAATGCTCAAAAACACTCCCAAACATGTTCTAGGGTATACTTAGGAAGATTGCATGCGTTCGTTGCGAAAAAATTCACCCCAGTTTCGCTACACGGAAAAAGTGCATTCGGGTGACGAAATGCACCCGTTTTGCATCATTTTTCGTTCCGGAACCGAATGCTCAAAAACACTCCCAAACATGTTCTAGGGTATAATTCGGATGATTGCATGCGTTCGTTGTGAAAAAATTCACCCGAGTTTCGCTACACGGAAAAAGTGCATTCGGGTGACGAAATGCACCCGTTTTGCATCATTTTTCGTGCCGGAACCGAATGCTCAAAAACACTCCCAAACATGTTCTAGGGTATAATTAGGAAGATTGCATGCGTTCGTTGCGAAAAAATCCACCCGAGTTTCGCTACCCGGCAATAGTGCATTCGGGTGCCGAAATGCACCCGTTTTGCATCATTTTTCGTTCCGGAACCGAATGCTCAAAAACACTCCCAAACATGTTCTAGGGTATAATTAGGAAGATTGCATGCGTTCGTTGCGAAAAAATCCACCCGAGTTTCGCTACCCGGCAATAGTGCATTCGGGTGCCGAAATGCACCCGTTTTGCATCATTTTTCGTTCCGGAACCGAATGCTCAAAAACACTCCCAAACATGTTCTAGGGTATAATTAGGAAGATTGCATGCGTTCGTTGCGAAAAAATCCACCCGAGTTTCGCTACCCGGCAATAGTGCATTCGGGTGCATTTCGGCACCCGTTTTGCATCATTTTTTGTTCCGGAACCGAATGCTCAAAAACACTCCCAAACATGTTCTAGGGTATAATTAGGAAGATTGCATGCGTTCGTTGCGAAAAAATCCACCCGAGTTTCGCTACCCGGCAATAGTGCATTCGGGTGCCGAAATGCACCCGTTTTGCATCATTTTTCGTTCCGGAACCGAATGCTCAAAAACACTCCCAAACATGTTCTAGGGTATAATTAGGAAGATTGCATGCGTTCGTTGCGAAAAAATCCACCCGAGTTTCGCTACCCGGCAATAGTGCATTCGGGTGCCGAAATGCACCCGTTTTGCATCATTTTTCGTTCCGGAACCGAATGCTCAAAAACACTCCCAAACATGTTCTAGGGTATAATTAGGAAGATTGCATGCGTTCGTTGCGAAAAAATCCACCCGAGTTTCGCTACCCCGGCAATAGTGCATTCGGGTGCCGAAATGCACCCGTTTTGCATCATTTTTCGTTCCGGAACCGAATGCTCAAAAACTTTCCCAAAAATGTTTCTAGGGTATACTTAGGAAGATTGCATGCGTTCGTTGCGAAAAAATCCACCCGAGTTTCGCTACACGTAAAAAGTGCATTCGGGTGCCGAAATGCACCCGTTTTGCATCATTTTTCGTTCCGGAACCGAATGCTCAAAAACACTCCCAAACATGTTCTAGGGTATAATTAGGAAGAATTCATGCGTTCGTTGCGAAAAAATCCACCCGTGTTTCGCTACACGGAAAAAGTGCATTCGGGTGACGAAATGCACCCGTTTTGCATCATTTTTCGTTCCGGAACCGAATGCTCAGAAACACTCCAAAACAAGTTCTAGGGTATAATTAGGAAGATTGCATGCGTTCGTTGCGAAAAAATCCACCCGAGTTTCGCTACACGGAAAAAGTGCATTCGGGTGCCGAAATGCACCCGTTTTGCATCATTTTTCGTTCCGGAACCGAATGCTCAAAAACAATCCCAAACATCTTCTAGGGTATAATTAGGAAGATTGCATGCGTTCGTTGCGAAAAAATCCACCCGATTTTCGCTACCCGGCAATAGTGCATTCGCGTGCCGAAATGCACCCGTTTTGCATCATTTTTCGTTCCGGAACCGAATGCTCAAAAACACTCCCAAACATGTTCTAGGGTATACTTAGGAAGATTGCATGCGTTCGTTGCGAAAAAATCCACCCCAGTTTCGCTACACGGAAAAAGTGCATTCGGGTGACGAAATGCACCCGTTTTGCATCATTTTTCGTTCCGGAACCGAATGCTCAAAAACACTCCCAAACATGTTCTAGGGTATAATTCGGATGATTGCATGCGTTCGTTGTGAAAAAATTCACCCGAGTTTTGCTACACGGAAAAAGTGCATTCGGGTGACGAAATGCACCCGTTTTGCATCATTTTTCGTGCCGGAACCGAATGCTCAAAAACACTCCCAAACATGTTCTAGGGTATAATTAGGAAGATTGCATGCGTTCGTTGCGAAAAAATCCACCCGAGTTTCGCTACCCGGCAATAGTGCATTCGGGTGCCGAAATGCACCCGTTTTGCATCATTTTTCGTTCCGGAACCGAATGCTCAAAAACACTCCCAAACATGTTCTAGGGTATAATTAGGAAGATTGCATGCGTTCGTTGCGAAAAAATCCACCCGAGTTTCGCTACCCGGCAATAGTGCATTCGGGTGCCGAAATGCACCCGTTTTGCATCATTTTTCGTTCCGGAACCGAATGCTCAAAAACACTCCCAAACATGTTCTAGGGTATAATTAGGAAGATTGCATGCGTTCGTTGCGAAAAAATCCACCCGAGTTTCGCTACCCGGCAATAGTGCATTCGGGTGCATTTCGGCACCCGTTTTGCATCATTTTTTGTTCCGGAACCGAATGCTCAAAAACACTCCCAAACATGTTCTAGGGTATAATTAGGAAGATTGCATGCGTTCGTTGCGAAAAAATCCACCCGAGTTTCGCTACCCGGCAATAGTGCATTCGGGTGCCGAAATGCACGCGTTTTGCATCATTTTCGTTCCGGAACCGAATGCTTAAAAACACTGCCAAACATGTTCTAGGGTATAATTAGGAAGATTGCATGCGTTCGTTGCGAAAAAATCCACCCGAGTTTCGCTACCCGGCAATAGTGCATTCGGGTGCTGAAATGCACCCGTTTTGCATCATTTTTTGTTCCAGAACTGAATGCTCAAAAACACTCCCAAACATGTTCTAGGGTATAATTAGGAAGATTGCATGCGTTCGTTGCGAAAAAATCCACCCGAGTTTCGCTACCCGGCAATAGTGCATTCGGGTGCCGAAATGCACCCGTTTTGCATCATTTTTCGTTCCGGAACCGAATGCTCAAAAACTTTCCCAAAAATGTTTCTAGGGTATACTTAGGAAGATTGCATGCGTTCGTTGCGAAAAAATCCACCCGAGTTTCGCTACACGTAAAAAGTGCATTCGGGTGCCGAAATGCACCCGTTTTGCATCATTTTTCGTTCCGGAACCGAATGCTCAAAAACACTCCCAAACATGTTCTAGGGTATAATTAGGAAGAATTCATGCGTTCGTTGCGAAAAAATCCACCCGTGTTTCGCTACACGGAAAAAGTGCATTCGGGTGACGAAATGCACCCGTTTTGCATCATTTTTCGTTCCGGAACCGAATGCTCAGAAACACTCCAAAACAAGTTCTAGGGTATAATTAGGAAGATTGCATGCGTTCGTTGCGAAAAAATCCACCCGAGTTTCGCTACACGGAAAAAGTGCATTCGGGTGCCGAAATGCACCCGTTTTGCATCATTTTTCGTTCCGGAACCGAATGCTCAAAAACAATCCCAAACATCTTCTAGGGTATAATTAGGAAGATTGCATGCGTTCGTTGCGAAAAAATCCACCCGATTTTCGCTACCCGGCAATAGTGCATTCGCGTGCCGAAATGCACCCGTTTTGCATCATTTTTCGTTCCGGAACCGAATGCTCAAAAACACTCCCAAACATGTTCTAGGGTATACTTAGGAAGATTGCATGCGTTCGTTGCGAAAAAATCCACCCCAGTTTCGCTACACGGAAAAAGTGCATTCGGGTGACGAAATGCACCCGTTTTGCATCATTTTTCGTTCCGGAACCGAATGCTCAAAAACACTCCCAAACATGTTCTAGGGTATAATTCGGATGATTGCATGCGTTCGTTGTGAAAAAATTCACCCGAGTTTTGCTACACGGAAAAAGTGCATTCGGGTGACGAAATGCACCCGTTTTGCATCATTTTTCGTGCCGGAACCGAATGCTCAAAAACACTCCCAAACATGTTCTAGGGTATAATTAGGAAGATTGCATGCGTTCGTTGCGAAAAAATCCACCCGAGTTTCGCTACCCGGCAATAGTGCATTCGGGTGCCGAAATGCACCCGTTTTGCATCATTTTTCGTTCCGGAACCGAATGCTCAAAAACACTCCTAAACATGTTCTAGGGTATAATTAGGAAGATTGCATGCGTTCGTTGCGAAAAAATCCACCCGAGTTTCGCTACCCGGCAATAGTGCATTCGGGTGCCGAAATGCACCCGTTTTGCATCATTTTTCGTTCCGGAACCGAATGCTCAAAAACACTCCCAAACATGTTCTAGGGTATAATTAGGAAGATTGCATGCGTTCGTTGCGAAAAAATCCACCCGAGTTTCGCTACCCGGCAATAGTGCATTCGGGTGCATTTCGGCACCCGTTTTGCATCATTTTTTGTTCCGGAACCGAATGCTCAAAAACACTCCCAAACATGTTCTAGGGTATAATTAGGAAGATTGCATGCGTTCGTTGCGAAAAAATCCACCCGAGTTTCGCTACCCGGCAATAGTGCATTCGGGTGCCGAAATGCACGCGTTTTGCATCATTTTCGTTCCGGAACCGAATGCTTAAAAACACTCCCAAACATGTTCTAGGGTATAATTAGGAAGATTGCATGCGTTCGTTGCGAAAAAATCCACCCGAGTTTCGCTACCCGGCAATAGTGCATTCGGGTGCTGAAATGCACCCGTTTTGCATCATTTTTTGTTCCAGAACCGAATGCTCAAAAACACTCCCAAACATGTTCTAGGGTATAATTAGGAAGATTGCATGCGTTCGTTGCGAAAAAATCCACCCGAGTTTCGCTACCCGGCAATAGTGCATTCGGGTGCCGAAATGCACCCGTTTTGCATCATTTTTCGTTCCGGAACCGAATGCTCAAAAACTTTCCCAAAAATGTTTCTAGGGTATACTTAGGAAGATTGCATGCGTTCGTTGCGAAAAAATCCACCCGAGTTTCGCTACACGTAAAAAGTGCATTCGGGTGCCGAAATGCACCCGTTTTGGATCATTTTTCGTTCCGGAACCGAATGCTCAAAAACACTCCCAAACATGTTCTAGGGTATAATTAGGAAGAATTCATGCGTTCGTTGCGAAAAAATCCACCCGTGTTTCGCTACACGGAAAAAGTGCATTCGGGTGACGAAATGCACCCGTTTTGCATCATTTTTCGTTCTGGAACCGAATGCTCAGAAACACTCCAAAACAAGTTCTAGGGTATAATTAGGAAGATTGCATGCGTTCGTTACGAAAAAATCCACCCCAGTTTCGCTACACGGAAAAAGTGCATTCGGGTGACGAAATGCACCCGTTTTGCATCATTTTTTGTTCCGGAACTGAATGCTCAAAAACACTCCCAAACATGTTCTAGGGTATAATTAGGAAGGTTGCATGCGTTCGTTGTGAAAAAATCCACCCGAGTTTTGCTACCCGGCAATAGTGCATTCGGGTGCCGAAATGCACCCGTTTTGCATCATTTTTGGTTCCGGAACCGTATGCTCAAAAACACTCCCAAACATGTTCTAGGGTATAATTAGGAAGATTGCATGCGTTCGTCGCGAAAAAATCCACCCGAGTTTCGCTACCCGGCAATAGTGCATTCGGGTGCCGAAATGCACCCGTTTTGCATCATTTTCGTTCCGGAATCGAATGCTCAAAAACACTCCCAAACATGTTCTAGGGTATAATTAGGAAGATTGCATGCGTTCGTTGCGAAAAAATCCACCCGAGTTTCGCTACCCGTGATAGAGTCGGAGTGCCCGATCTTTCGGTGAGTGGAGATAAATTCGACTTGGGAGTAGCTAAAGCTAGATGTAAAACAAAACTCAAGTCGTAAACAAAAAGGACTCCAACTAAATAAAGGGGGCGCAGCCCCTGGAGTCCGGAGGGGTCACGCCCGCCCAACCCTAGGCGCCCCACCTGGGCTGCCCTGTTGGGCCATCTTCCTATTCTGATGGGCCTTTGTTCCTTAACACCATGATGAAGTTTACGCACGGGCTCGAGTGATTGGCCCAACTAGATGATCAACTGTAGGCGCCTGAGGTGGAGGAGCAACTGGAGGCGCCTGAGGTGCTGCTGGTGTAGATGTACTCGTGGTGTCCTCATCATCCTCCCCTTCTTGAACTGAAGTCGTCCTCGATGGCAACTCCTCATCTTCGCCCACATACGGTTTCAAATCTGCAACATTAAAACTCGTGGAAACACCAAACTCCGCAGGCAGGTCAAGGATATAAGCATTATCATTAATCTTGGTTAGCACTTTAAAAGGACCAGCAGCACGTGGCATCAATTTAGAACGACGTAAAGTAGGAAAATGATCCTTTCTCAATTGCAACCAAACCAGATCACTCGGTGCAAAAGTAACATGTTTTCTCCCTTTACTACCCGCAACTTGATATTTAGCATTAGCAGCAGTAATGTTTTGTTGAGTTTGCTCATGCAAGCTAATCATTTGATCAACATGTGCAGCGGCATCTATGTGTGGGGCGTCCTCGGCATCAAGTGCAAACAAATCAATAGGCGCCCGAGGAATATAACCATAAACAACCTGAAAAGGACACATCTTTGTAGAAGAATGCGTTGCATGATTATAAGCAAACTCAACATGAGGCAAGCAATCTTCCCAACGTTTCAAGTGTTTATCTAAAACAGCCCTAAGCATGGTGGACAAGGTCCGATTAACCACCTCAGTTTGTCCATCAGTTTGAGGGTGACAAGTGGTGCTAAATAGCAATTTAGTACCCATTTTATTCCACAGTGATCTCCAAAAATGACTGAGAAACTTAACATCACGATCAGAGACTATTGTATTTGGAATACCATGCAAACGAATAATCTCGCAAAAGAACAATTCAGCAACATTGCTAGCATCATCAGTCTTATGACAAGGTATAAAATGAGCCATTTTGGAGAAACGATCAACAACCACAAAAATACTGTCCCTCCCCTTCTGAGGCAATCCCAAAACAAAGTCCATAGAAATATCGAGCCAAGGGGAAGTAGGAACATGCAAAGGTATGTACAAACCATGGTTGTTCAATCGTGACTTAGCTTTCTGGCAAGTAGTGCAGCGTGCAACAAGGCGCTCAACATCAGCGCGCATCCGGGGCCAAAAGAAGTGGGCAGCCAGCACTTCATGCGTCTTGTAGACGCCAAAGTGCCCCATGAGACCGCCTCCATGCGCTTCCTGTAACAACAAACGACGAACCGAGCTAGCTGGAACACACAGCTTGTTAGCGCGAAACAGGAACCTGTCCTGTATGTGAAATTTGCCCCATGGTTTGCCATGAATACAGTGGTTGAAAGCATCTTTAAAATCAGCATCATCCACATTGATGAGGACACCACGAGTACATCTACACCAGCACCACCTCAGGCGCCTCCAGTTGCTCCTCCACCTCAGGCGCCTACAGTTGCTCATCCAGTTGGGCCAATCACTCGAGCCCGTGCGAGAGAATTAAACTTCATCATGCTGTTAAGGAACGAAGGCCCATCGGAATAAGAAGATGGCCCAACAGGGCAGCCCAGGTGGGGCGCCTAGGGTTGGGCGCCGTGACCCCTTCGGACTCCAGGGGCTGCGCCCCCTTTATTTAGTCCGAGTCCTTTTTGTTTACGACTTGAGTTTTGTTTTACATCTAGCTTTAGCTACTCTTGAACACGCGCAAATACGCGCTGTCCTTGTTGATTCAGAACTCCACCTTCGAGTGATATTTAGATTGCTCGCCTCTTGTTCTTGTTCGTTCTTCGATTGCGGACAGGAATCGATCTTCGTGATCAGGCTGATCTCGCACCGGCGAGGTTGGTAACCATCGGGAGTTGGTTCAGCGATTGCATTGGCGCTTCGGGTTCGCTCGTCGTAGTCGGATCGTGAGGGTCTATTTCCACCAAGTCGAATTTATCTCCACTCACCGAAAGATCGGGCACTCCGACTCTATCAAGTGGTATCAGCTTTCCAGGTTGATCGGTGAGTTTTACCGAGTGTTTTTCCCTTCCTACAGTCCACAAAAACCAAAACAAATTTTTTTCAGGTTAGATCCTTTGTCCCAGCAACCGTTTAGCCTCGCACATTCTTTCAATAAGTGTCTTTGTTGAATTTGTGTGCCTACTCGTTCAATTGTTGCTGGTTACTTGTGTTTAATCTGTTGTTTCTCGTTTTTCATCTAACCCTAGTTTTCGCCGCCGCCGCCGTTCCGCTGCTCGCCAACCCTACCAGCCGCGTCCACCGCACCTCCCCCCGCGACAACCGCGCCGCGCCATCCCACTACTCCGATCGCCCCTCCCCTGTCAAAAAAAAAAAAGATCGAAAGCAATCAGAAAAAAAAAGGAAAGTGCAAAAAAAACAGGAAAGAAGCAAAAAAAAAACAAAAAAAGACGAAGAAGAATCCAACAGGGAGAAGGAAGGTGATTCGGATTTGTTTCGGTGGAAACTCCCTTTGCGCGCGCCGTGACTCCCCCTGGGTCACGACTCTCTGGGGCAAATTCCTCCCCCCCCCACGCATTCCGTGCCAGCCTTTCATATCCGTATCTCTCTTTCTTGGTCCTTTTTTATTCTGAGGTTCGCCTTACTCTAGAGAGAGAGAGAGAGAGAGAGAGTGTGCCGCCATTTGATATTTGAGATCCTCTGTGTTCATATTATCAGTTTTGGGGCACCCTCTGTGAAAAAAAAAAACAGAAATAAAAAAAAAAAAAGAGGTGCGCCCTCTCCACCTTGCCTCTGTTCTTTCGATTTTTCCTTGTTACCAGCAACTCTTGTTACGTGTTTGGCACTATCTTTCAACTTTGCATTATTGTTTGATTGTGCTAATCCTTCTTTTGAGTGCAGCCTTCCCAGAACTCCACATAGTTCTACGACGAGCATATTTTGTTTCTCCAGGCAATCGCTCCTCCAATCTTTCGTGAGTTCCACCGGTTGGTTGCAGTTCGCCCCTGTGTGCGTGGTAAGAACGGATAAGAATTTGATAACAGCACTAGTGTGAGCGCCTTGTGAGCTGTTACACCCCTGTTTTGTCGTCGCTTGTGTTCTTGTATTTGCGCTAACCATGGCAGATGATGTCGATGCGGGGGCTAACCAGCTGCAGGGCATACGGGCGCAAGTTGAAGGGCTTGTCACCGACATTCAGACGATTCATGAACGGCTGGACTCGACGATCTCCTCGACGACCGAGCGGTGTGATCAGCTCGACCTTGCACAGACGGCCGCTAAGGCCACACTCGACTCAGTTGTGGCAAGACTCGATGCATTGCACACTACAGTCGCAGAGTTGCAGCAGGGTTATGGTGGTGACTCGGACCAGGACGATGGCGACCGCCGAGGCCGTGCCCGCCGCGTGCCACGCCGTTCCGGTGGTAATGATTCCTTTTCCAAGATTAAATTTAAAATCCCACCTTTTAATGGCAAGTATGATCCTGCTGCATATCTTGATTGGGAATTAGAAGTTGAACAGAAATTTTCATGCCATGATATTCTTGCTAATTCTCAAGTTAAAGCTGCTATTAGTGAATTTACTGATTTTGCTTTAATTTGGTGGCGTGAATATAAACAAAAACATCCCAATACCATTCCAACCACTTGGGAGCAATTAAAAACTGCTATGCGCCACAGATTTGTGCCTTCTTATTATGCTCGCGATTTGCTTAATAAAATGCAACGTTTTCAGCAAGGTTCCAAATCTGTTGAGGAATATTTCCAGGAATTACAAATAGGCATGATTCGTTGTGGGTTATTGGAGGAAAACGATGCTGCTATGGCACGTTTTCGTGGTGGTTTGAACCGCGAAATTCAGGATATACTTGATTATAAGGACTACACAGATATGACAACATTATTTGAATATGCTTGCAAAGCTGAACGTGAAGTGCAGGGACGCCGCTCGAAGACATATTCTAACTCTTTTGCAGGAAGAAGCTCGACATCCAACCCCGCACCCGCTCTCCCTGCGCCACCCACGCCCACCCCTACACCGCGTGAGCGAACGGCCAAACCTGCAAGCGCTGCCCCTTCCACAGGCGCCGCCCCTCCCACAGGCCGTACACGGGATATTCAGTGTCATCGTTGCAAAGGATTTGGCCATGTGATTCGGGACTGTCCGAACAAGCGCACTTTGCTTCTTCGTGACGATGGTGAGTACTCTTCCGCTAGTGATTCTGAAGATACTCGACATGCGATGCTTGCCACTGACCATGCAGCTATGGAGGTACATGTCAACCCGGGCGACGCCGATAGGTATGAAAGTCTTGTTGTGCAGCGTGTTCTTAGTACACAGGTCGCCCCGTCCGAGAAGAATCAGCGACACACTCTTTTCCATACCAAGGGCGTTGTGCAGGAGCGGTCGATTCGCATCATCATCGACAGCGGCAGCTGCAACAATTTGGCGAGTACCACGCTGGTTGAAAAGTTGTCTTTACCCACTCGTAAGCATCCACATCCATATCACATTCAATGGCTTAATGATGGTGGGAAAATTAGAATTACTCGATCAGTCCGTGTTCCTTTCTCCATGGGTGCTTATTCTGATTTTGTTGATTGTGATGTTATTCCCATGGAAGCATGCTCTCTGTTACTTGGGCGACCTTGGCAATATGATACTGATAGCTTGCATCATGGTCGTTCAAATCACTATTCTTTCATGTTTAAGGGTCAGAAAATAATTATACATCCCATGACACCTGAACAAATTCTTAAAGATGATCTTGCTAGAGCTGCTAAAACTGCTAAACAACTTGAACCATCGACATCTATTAATTCTGAAATCAAGTTGAATGCTCCTGTTTTGCTTGCCACACGTGCTGATTTTGATGAGTTACGCGATGCTCCTTTGCCATGCTATGCCCTTATATGCTCTAGTGTGCTCGTTTCACTTGATGATGCACCATCTTTGGATATTCCCCCTGCGGTTGCTAACATTTTGCAGGAGTACGCTGATGTCTTTCCAAAAGATTTGCCACCGGGACTTCCACCACTTCGTGGCATTGAGCACCAGATCGACCTCATTCCCGGCGCCCAGCTTCCGAACCGCGCACCGTACCGTACAAATCCGGATGAGACGAAGGAAATCCAGCGCCAGGTACAGGCGTTGCTTGACAAGGGTTACATTCGTGAGTCTCTTAGCCCTTGCTCCGTTCCTGTGTTACTTGTTCCAAAGAAAGATGGCTCATGGCGTATGTGTGTAGACTGTCGTGCTATTAATAACATTACCATTCGCTACCGATACCCTATACCACGCCTTGATGATATGCTAGATGAGCTTAGTGGTGCCATTATTTTCACTAAGATTGATTTGCGTAGTGGCTACCATCAGATTCGCATGAAATTAGGTGATGAATGGAAAACGGCTTTTAAAACGAAATTTGGGTTATATGAATGGTTGGTTATGCCGTTTGGTTTGACAAATGCTCCCAGCACATTTATGCGTTTGATGAATGAAGTTCTGAGGCCCTTCATAGGATTGTTTGTAGTTGTCTATTTTGATGATATCCTCATTTACAGCAAGTCTATGGAAGAGCACTTAGAACATTTGCGTGCTGTTTTTGATGCGTTGCGTGCGGCCCATTTATTTGCTAACCTCGAAAAATGCATGTTTTGCACACAACGTGTCTCGTTTCTTGGCTATGTTGTTACTCCACAGGGCATTGAGGTGGATAGCAGCAAGATTGATGCCATTCGGGAGTGGCCTACACCGACGACGGTCACACAAATTTGAAGCTTTCTTGGCCTTGCAGGTTTCTACCGCCGGTTTGTTCGTGATTTTAGCTCCATTGCAGCGCCTCTACATGAGCTTACAAAGAAGGATGTTCCTTTTGCTTGGAGTGATTCGCAAGAGGTTGCGTTCAGCACCTTGAAAGATAAGTTAACCAATGCTCCTCTCTTGCAGTTGCCTGATTTTACTAAAGTGTTTGAGCTTGAATGCGATGCTAGCGGCATTGGGCTAGGTGCTGTTTTGTTACAAGAAGGAAAACCGGTTGCTTACTTTAGCGAGAAATTAAGTGGTGCTAGCTTGAATTATTCTACTTATGATAAGGAGCTTTATGCTTTAGTGCGCACTTTGCATACTTGGCAGCACTACCTTTGGCATCGCGAGTTTATAATTCATTCTGATCATGAGGCTTTAAAACATATTCGTACCCAAACAAACCTGAACCGTCGTCATGCTAAATGGGTAGAATTCATTGAGTCTTTCCCTTACATTATTAAACACAAGAGCGGGAAGGAAAATGCCATTGCTGATGCTTTGTCTCGTCGCTATACCATGCTGTCACAGTTAGATTTTAAAATCTTTGGCTTGCAAACTGTGAAGGATCAATATGTGGATGATGCTGATTTTAAAGATGCTTTCGCCCACTGTCTTCATGGCAAACCATGGGGCAAATTTCACATACAGGACGGGTTCCTGTTTCGCGCTAACAAGCTGTGTGTTCCAGCTAGCTCGGTTCGTCGTTTGTTGTTACAGGAAGCGCATGGAGGCGGTCTCATGGGGCACTTTGGCGTCTACAAGACGCATGAAGTGCTGGCTGCCCACTTCTTTTGGCCCCGGATGCGCGCTGATGTTGAGCGCCTTGTTGCCCGCTGCACTACTTGCCAGAAAGCTAAGTCACGATTAAACAACCATGGTTTGTACATGCCTTTGCCTGTTCCTACTTCCCCTTGGCTTGATATTTCTATGGACTTTGTTTTGGGATTGCCTAGAACTAAGAAGGGGAGGGACAGTATTTTTGTGGTTGTTGATCGTTTCTCCAAAATGGCTCATTTTATACCTTGTCATAAGACTGATGATGCTAGCAATGTTGCTGAATTGTTCTTTCGCGAGATTATTCGTTTGCATGGTATTCCAAATACAATAGTCTCTGATCGTGATGCTAAGTTTCTCAGTCATTTTTGGAGATCACTATGGAACAAAATGGGAACTAAATTGCTGTTTAGCACCACTTGTCACCCTCAGACTGATGGACAAACTGAGGTGGTTAATCGAACCTTGTCCACTATGCTTAGGGCTGTTTTAGATAAACACTTGAAACGTTGGGAAGATTGCTTGCCTCATGTTGAGTTTGCTTATAATCATGCAACACATTCTTCTACAAAGATGTGTCCCTTTCAAGTTGTTTATGGTTATATTCCTCGGGCGCCTATTGATTTGTTTGCACTTGATGCCGAGGACACCCCACACATAGATGCCGCTGCACATGTTGATCAAATGATTAGCTTGCATGAGCAAACTCAACAAAACATTGCTGCTGCTAATGCTAAATATCAGGTTGCGGGTAGTAAAGGGAGAAAACATGTTACTTTTGCACCGGGTGATCTGGTTTGGTTGCATTTGAGGAAGGATCGTTTTCCTACCTTACGTCGTTCTAAATTGATGCCACGTGCTGCTGGTCCTTTTAAAGTGCTAACCAAGATTAATGATAATGCTTATATCCTTGACCTGCCTGCGGAGTTTGGTGTTTCCACGAGTTTTAATGTTGCAGATTTGAAACCGTATGTGGGCGAAGATGAGGAGTTGCCGTCGAGGACGACTTCAGTTCAAGAAGGGGAGGATGATGAGGACACCACGAGTACATCTACACCAGCACCACCTCAGGCGCCTCCAGTTGCTCCTCCACCTCAGGCGCCTACAGTTGCTCATCCAGTTGGGCCAATCACTCGAGCCCGTGCGAGAGAATTAAACTTCATCATGCTGTTAAGGAACGAAGGCCCATCGGAATAAGAAGATGGCCCAACAGGGCAGCCCAGGTGGGGCGCCTAGGGTTGGGCGCCGTGACCCCTTCGGACTCCAGGGGCTGCGCCCCCTTTATTTAGTCCGAGTCCTTTTTGTTTACGACTTGAGTTTTGTTTTACATCTAGCTTTAGCTACTCTTGAACACGCGCAAATACGCGCTGTCCTTGTTGATTCAGAACTCCACCTTCGAGTGATATTTAGATTGCTCGCCTCTTGTTCTTGTTCGTTCTTCGATTGCGGACAGGAATCGATCTTCGTGATCAGGCTGATCTCGCACCGGCGAGGTTGGTAACCATCGGGAGTTGGTTCAGCGATTGCATTGGCGCTTCGGGTTCGCTCGTCGTAGTCGGATCGTGAGGGTCTATTTCCACCAAGTCGAATTTATCTCCACTCACCGAAAGATCGGGCACTCCGACTCTATCACACATATTGATCCTTCACAGTTTGCAAGCCAAAGATTTTAAAATCTAACTGTGACAGCATGGTATAGCGACGAGACAAAGCATCAGCAATGATATTTTCCTTCCCGCTCTTGTGTTTAATAATGTAAGGGAAAGACTCAATGAATTCTACCCATTTAGCATGACGACGGTTAAGGTTTGTTTGGGTACGAATATGTTTTAAAGCCTCATGATCAGAATGAATTATAAACTCGCGATGCCAAAGGTAGTGCTGCCAAGTATGCAAAGTTCGCACTAAAGCATAAAGCTCCTTATCATAAGTAGAATAATTCAAGCTAGCACCACTTAATTTCTCGCTAAAGTAAGCAACCGGTTTACCTTCTTGTAAAAAAACAGCACCTAGCCCAATACCGCTAGCATCGCATTCAAGCTCAAACACTTTAGTAAAATCAGGCAACTGCAAGAGAGGAGCATTGGTTAACTTATCTTTCAAGGTGCTGAACGCAACCTCTTGCGAATCACTCCAAGCAAAGGGAACATCCTTCTTTGTAAGCTCATGTAGAGGCGCTGCAATGGAGCTAAAATCACGAACAAACCGGCGGTAGAAACCTGCAAGGCCAAGAAAGCTTCGAATTTGTGTGACCGTCGTCGGTGTAGGCCACTCCCGAATGGCATCAATTTTGCTGCTATCCACCTCAATACCCTGTGGAGTAACAACATAGCCAAGAAACGAGACACATTGTGTGCAAAACATGCATTTTTCGAGGTTAGCAAATAAATGGGCCGCACGCAACGCATCAAAAACAGCACGCAAATGTTCTAAATGCTCTTCCATAGACTTGCTGTAAATGAGGATATCATCAAAATAGACAACTACAAACAATCCTATGAAGGGCCTCAGAACTTCATTCATCAAACGCATAAACGTGCTGGGAGCATTTGTCAAACCAAACGGCATAACCAACCATTCATATAACCCAAATTTCGTTTTAAAAGCCGTTTTCCATTCATCACCTAATTTCATGCGAATCTGATGGTAACCACTACGCAAATCAATCTTAGTGAAAATAATGGCACCACTAAGCTCATCTAGCATATCATCAAGGCGTGGTATAGGGTATCGGTAGCGAATGGTAATGTTATTAATAGCACGACAGTCTACACACATACGCCATGAGCCATCTTTCTTTGGAACAAGTAACACGGGAACGGAGCAAGGGCTAAGAGACTCACGTATATAACCCTTGTCAAGCAACGCTTGTACCTGGCGCTGGATTTCCTTCGTCTCATCCGGATTTGTACGGTACGGTGCGTGGTTCGGAAGCTGTGCGCCGGGAATGAGGTCGATCTGGTGCTTAATGCCACGAAGTGGTGGGAGTCCCGGTGGCAAATCTTTTGGAAAGACATCAGTGTACTCCTGCAAAATGTTAGCAACCGCAGGGGGAATATCCAAAGATGGTGCATCATCAAGTGAAACGAGCACACTAGAGCATATAAGGGCATAGCATGGCAAAGGAGCATCGCGTAACTCATCAAAATCAGCACGTGTGGCAAGCAAAACAGGAGCATTCAACTTGATTTCAGAATTAACAGATGGCCATGCGTCAAGTTGTTTAGCAGTTTTAGCAGCTCTAGCAAGATCATCTTTAAGAATTTGTTCAGGTGTCATTGGATGTATAATTATTTTCTGACCCTTAAACATAAAAGAATAGTGATTTGAACGACCATGATGCAAGCTATCAGTATCATATTGCCAAGGTCGCCCAAGTAACAGAGAGCATGCTTCCATGGGAATAACATCACAATCGACAAAATCAGAATAAGCACCCATGGAGAAATGAACACGGACTGATCGAGTAATTCTAATTTTCCCACCATCATTAAGCCATTGAATGTGATATGGATGTGGATGCTTACGAGTGGGTAAAGACAACTTTTCAACCAGCGTGGTACTCGCCAAATTGTTGCAGCTGCCGCTGTCGATGATGATGCGAATCGACCGCTCCTGCACAATGCCCTTGATATGGAAAAGAGTGTGTCGCTGATTCTTCTCAGACGGGGCGACCTGTGTACTAAGAACACGCTGCACAACAAGACTTTCATACCTATCGGCGTCGCCCGGGTTGACATGTACCTCCATAGCTGCATGGTCAGTGGCAAGCATCGCATGTCGAGTATCTTCAGAATCACTAGCGGAAGAGTACTCACCATCGTCACGAAGAAGCAAAGTGCGCTTGTTCGGACAGTCCCGAATCACGTGGCCAAAACCTTTGCAACGATGACACTGAATATCCCGTGTACGGCCTGTGGGAGGGGCGGCGCCTGTGGAAGGGGCAGCGCTTGCAGGTTTGGCCGTTCTCTCGCGCGGTGTAGTGTTGGGCGTGGGTGGGGCAGGGAGAGTGGGTGCGGAGTTGGATGTCGAGCTTCTACCTGCAAAAGAGTTAGAATATGTCTTCGAGCGGCGTCCCTGCACTTCACGTTCAGCTTTGCAAGCATATTCAAATAATGTGGTCATATCTGTGTAGTCCTTATAATCAAGTATATCCTGAATTTCACGGTTCAAACCACCACGAAAACGTGCCATAGCAGCGTCATTTTCCTCCAATAACCCACAACGAATCATGCCTATTTGTAATTCCTGGAAATATTCCTCAACAGATTTGGAACAGCAAATTGCAGGCATAATAAGAAGGCACAAATCTGTGGCGCATAGCAGCTTTTAATTAATCCCAAGTGGTTGGAATGGTATTGGGATGTTTGTGTTTATATTCACGCCACCAAATTAAAGCAAAATCAGTAAATTCACTAATAGCAGCTTTAACTTGAGAATTAGCAAGAATATCATGGCATGAAAATTTCTGTTCAACTTCTAATTCCCAATCAAGATATGCAGCAGGATCATATTTGCCATTAAAAGGTGGAATTTTAAATTTAATCTTGGAAAAGGAATCATTACTGGGACGACGTGGCACGCGGCGGGCACGGCCTCGGCGGTCGGTATCGTCCTGTTCCGAGTCACCACCATAACCCTGCTGCAACTCTGTGACAATTGTGTGCAATGCATCGAGGCGTGCCACAACCGTGTCGAGTGTGGCCTTAGCAGCCGTCTGTGCAAGGTCTAGCTGATCGCACCGCTCGGTCATCGAGGAGATCGTCGAGTCCAGCCCTGCATGAATCATTTGAATGTCCGTGACAAGCCCTTCAACTTGTGCTTGTATGCCCTGTAGCTGGTTAGCCCCCGCGTCGACATCATCTGCCATGGTTAGCGCAAAGACAAGAACAAAACCGATGACAAAACAGGGGTGCAACGGCTCACAAGGTGCTCACACTAGTGCTGTTATCAAATTCTTATCCATTCTTACCACGCACACAGGGGTGAACTGCAACCAACCGGTGGAACTCGTGAAAGATTGGAGGAGCGATTGCCTGGAGAAACAAAATATGCGCGTCGTAGAACTATGTGGAGTTCTGGGAAGGCTGCACTCAATTGAAGGATTAGCACAATCAGACAATAATGCAAAGTTGAAATATAGTGCCAAACACGTAACAAGAGTTGCTGGTAACAAGGGAAACCGAAAGAACACAGGCAAAGAAACGGTCAAGGTGGAGAGGGCGCACCTCTTTTGTTTTTCTATTTTTTTTTCTTTTTCAGGGTGCCCCAAAACTGATAATATGAACACAGAGGATCTCAAACAGCAAATTGCGGCACACACTTTTCTCTCTCTCTAGAGTAAGGCGAACCTCAGAAAAATGTACCAAGAAAGAGAGATACGGATATGAAAAACTGGCATGGGGTGCGTGGGGCGGTATGCGTGGGGGGGTGCGGAGGTGCCCCGGAGGGTCGTGACCCAGGGGGGTTCACGGCATGCGCAAGGGGAGTTTCCACCAAAACAAAACCGGATCACCTTCCTTCTCCCTATTGGATTTGTTTTTTTTTTTTGCACTTTCCTGTTTTTTTGATTGCTTTCTATCTTTTTTTTTGGACAGGGGAGGGGGCGATCGGAGGGGTGGGATGGCGCGGTGCGAATGTCGCGACGGGGGGGGGGGGCTGGGGGCGGTGGGCGCGGCGTGGTAGGATTGGCGAGCAGCGGAACGGCAGCGGCGAAAACTAGGGTTAGAAGAAAAAATGAGAAACAAGAGATTAAACACAAGTAACCAGCAACAATTGAACGAGTAGGCACACAAATTCAACAAAGACACTTATTGAAAGAATGTGCGAGGCTAAACAGTTGCTGGGACAAGGATCTAACCTGGAAAAAGTTGTTTTGGTTTTTGTGGACTGTAGGAAGGGAAAAACACTCGGTAAAACTCACCGATCAACCTGGAAAGCTGATACCACTTGATAGAGTCGGAGTGCCCGATCTTTCGGTGAGTGGAGATAAATTCGACTTGGTGGAAGTAGACCCTCACGATCCGACTACGACGAGCGAACCCGAAGCGCCAATGCAATCGCTGAACCAACTCCCTGTGGTTACCAACCTTGCCAGCGCAAGATCAGCTTGATCACGAAGATCGATTCCTGTCCGCAATCAAAGAACGAACAAGAAAAAGAGGCGAGCAATCTAAATATCACTCGAAGGTGGAGTTCTGAATCACACAAGGACAGCGCGTATTTGCACGTGTTCGAGAGTAGCTAAAGCTAGATGTAAAACAAAACTCAAGTCGTAATCAAAAGGGAATCTGACTAAATAAAGGGGGCGTAGCCCCTAGAGTCCGGAGGAGGCTCCACGGCAGGAGGGGGGTGCACGCGACCAGGGGAAGGGCCGCGGCTCCCAACCCTAGGCACCCCACCTGGGCTGCCCTTGTTGGGCCATCTTCTTATTCTGCTAGGCCTTCGTTCCTTAACAGCATGATGAAGTTTAATTCTCTCGCACGGGCCCGAGTGATTGGCCCAACTGGATGATCAACTGTAGGTGCCTGAGGTGGAGGAGCAACTGGAGGCGCTTGAGGTGCTGCTGGTGTAGATGTACTCGTGGTGTCCTCATCAGCAATTATGTGAATTGTATGCGAAACTCTTTACTTGTATGGTTATTCTAAAGTTGTCCCTAGTCGGAGTTCATGTGAGGACACATATGAATATTAGACTAGCACATGTATTAGTTGATGACTATGTTTCACAACTCATGGACATTGAGATGTTGAACTAATAATGTGCGCACATGTGGAGACATGTTCTAGGACTGACCCAACACGAGAAGTAGTTCTCTCTTTACACAACATATACGCTTTGTCCTTAGACCTGAGATTGTCGCATGTACTCAAGATGTGGGTCGACTTACTTAGGGGCTATCGAACGCTACGCCATAACAAGGTAGTTATAAAGGTAGCTTTCGAGTTTGTCAAGAAGCATGCTATAAGACAGGGTCAATCAAGATGGGATTTGCCCCTCTCTGATTGATAGTGATATCTCTGGGCCCCTCGAGTGATCGGATCCGAAAATGCATGGTCATGCTACGTACGGTTAAGAGTTAACGTACAAAGGGATTCCGAATCACAGGATCGAGAAAGAGCGGTCGGCTTGAAGCTAGACCAAATATCGTGAGGCAAAGGGAATAGCATGTATATAATGTTGTGATGGTTCATCTGATATGATCTTCGTGTGTGTATAGGAGTTGGCACGTCTTGCTAGAGGCCGCTACCGACTATTGGGCTAAGTAGGAGTACTCGGGCCATGTCTATACGTATCCGAACCTATAGGGTCACACACTTAAGGGGCTGGAAGCCCAATTCAGATGTGATCCGAGTTGGATTAGGTTTAGAAGTACTAATGGGCCTCGGACCCAGAGGCCCGTTAGGAACCTCTATAAATAGAGGGGTGGGGGCGCCCTAGGGTTAACACCTTTTGGCGAAACTCATCTGCCGCGCGCCTCCCACACCCTCGCCTATTGCAACTCGTGGACCTAGCAGTCCGGCTTGCGACGCTTCCTCCCTGCACGTGTGGATACCTTAGAGGTGTTGTGCTTGCAGCACTTGGATGAGCCACCGACGAGCTACGACGAGCCGCCGATGAGCCGCCGACGAGGGCGATCTTGCTGCACGTGGATGAGCTGCTGAGGAGCCGCTGGACGTCAACGTGATCGACTACGTACGACTACGCTAATCGACTTCGCTGCATCGATGCGAATCTACATCCTCCGCATCAGTGCGTCGTGTGGTAATCCTGTGATCCTTATACGGCAGTTTTCCTAGTTTGCGAGGTAGAAAATTTTGATTTGCGCTAGTGTAGCCTACCTCGTATCCCCATAGTGGTATCAGAGCTGTAGCTGCTTTGTTTTGGATTCGGGATGTGTGCATATAGAGATATGCGAGTTTTCAGTTTGATCTATGTCCTGATTTCGTGTTCTTGCTGCAATGGTAGTGTAACGACATACTCCTACCGGGGTTTCTGCCATCGGAGTTAAGTGATACACGTAATTCCAGTTACAGTGAGCGAAGATCAATGTGATTGGTCAAATCGAAATCCAGGTTCATACGCCAGGCGCATGAGATGTGCAATAGTAGATTGGATCTACTACCGGGTCAGGATTTTGCCGTGTGCGTGTGCTTCGGTAAATCAGCCATAACTTTTCGGTACGATCTCGGATCGGGACAAATTTTATATGAAAATTGATCTACACAAAAAGTTACACATGAAATTCAAAGGCTTGGCCATTTTCGGCGAAATTAGATTTCCCAAATTTGGCTTGGAAGATAGAGTTTTGGGCCTCCAAAGTTTGGAACGTTAGGACGCTTAACTCTGTTTTGCAGGATGTATGTATCTTGTGATCAGTATGGCCCCTTTGTGTATGTGATACATGTGTGTAACTCATTCGTGACCTGCGTCTCGCGCGTACGGCAAGACGGCTGGAGCCATATGTGTTGTCACTTTAATGTATTTAATGGTCTGCGTACCAATCTGTGATGATCAAAGCAACTATGTAATCTTCATTACTAGCTTATTTATAAGCTATTAGGCGTAATAGCATGTTATAGTTCTTGGAGGACTCATCACCAGGAGGATGGCGTACATGGAACATGGAGATGGAGATCACCATGGTGAACAGGTTTTGTGGAGATGGAGATCACCATAAGAAAACGGGCCATACTGTGTCACAACTGTGTGAATGCTATTCTATTTATGTTTTACTTTCTGCATGATGTGATGTTAGAAGTAGAACGATCCCTCACAAAGTTTAAGTTAGTATGCCCTCCCAACTAAAACTTGCACCGTCCCATGTCTTGTACAATTAGTGGTGGGTCTATGAAATTAGGGTGCCACTAGTTTCCTTGACTAGACAGGTTTGTGTCGGACACTTACATGCATAAGGGTTGGTTTGCTTAACAAGGTTATCTTAATAGTTAAGGACCTTGGGGCATAAAGGTTGGGCGCCGAGATATGGAGATGTCACCCAACAACAGGAGTCATATGTGATATGATTAGCAAAAGTTGCTTACCGATCTACCTTGTTTGCTAGCGGTGATGCTAAAGCTCACTAGTAGACTTGTTAGTTGTGGATCCTAAATCACTAAGTATCAATAGAGGGATATTGATTTTAGTGGGAGTAGATTCTATTAAAATAGTTTAATGTGATTTGCTCTATCATGGATACGTTTGTCTTAGTGTATTTTGCATTACTTTTGTTGTAGATTAAATGGCACCTAGCAGCACTACACCGTTTGCTTTGCGTTCGGTCCTTGAGAAGGACAAGTTGAATGGAACAAACCACTCGGATTGGATCCAAAACCTGAGAATTGTTCTTAGGGCTGAGAAAAAGGAAGATGTTCCAGACAACCCACTACTAGAAGAACCTGCTGATGATGCACCTGCTGCTGCTAAGAATGCTTACAAGAAAGCATGTGATGCCACAACCACGAAGGTCGGCAAGGCTCTGCGAAATGTGGGAAATATTATTGTTGGACAATGATGAGCCTGCGACATATGCAGAAGCAATGATGGACCCAGACTCCAAAAAATGGCAGAGTGCCATGCAATCCGAAATAGAGTCCATGGGAGACAATCAAGTTGGAACTTGGTTGACCCGTCTGATGGTGTTAAAGCCATAGAGTGCAAGTGGATCTATAAGAAGAAAAAGGACATGGATGGAAATATTCACATCTATAAAGCACGACTTGTCGCAAAAGGTTATCGACAAGTTCAAGGAGTTGACTACGATGAGACTTTCTCGCCCATAGTGATGCTTAAGTCCATTCGGATTATTCTAGCTATAGCTACATATTTCGATTATGAGATATGGCAGATGGATGTCAAGATAGCTTTCCTGAATGGAAACCTAGCTGAGGACGTGTATATGATACAGCCTGAGGGTTTTGTCCATCCGAAAAATGCTGGAAAGGTATGCAAGCTTCAGAGATCCATCTATGGATTGAAGCAAGCATCTAGGAGTTGGAACATTCGTTTTGATGAAGTGGTCAAAGGGTTTGACTTCACCAAGAACGAAGAAGAGTCTTGTGTTTACAAGAAGGTTAGTGGGAGCTCTGTAGTATTTCTAATCTTATATGTGGATGACATATTGCTGATTGGAAATAACATTCCTAGCACATGTATTAGTTGATGACTATGTTTCACAAGTCATGGACATAGAGATGTTAAACTAATAATGTGGGCACATGTGGAGACATATGCTAGGACTGACCCAACACGAGAAGTAGTTCTCGCTTTACACAACAAGTATGCTTTATCCTTAGATTTGAGATTGTCGCATGTACTCGAGATGTGAATCGACTCACTTAGGGGCTATCAAACGCTACACCGTAACAGGGTAGTTATAAAGGTAGCTTTCAGGTTTGTCAGGAAGCATGCTGTGAGACATGGTCAATCAAGATGGAATTTGCCCCTCTCTGATTGAGAGTGATATCTCTGGGCCCCTCGAGTGATCGAATCTGAAAATGCATGGCCATGCTATGTACGGTTAAGAGTTAACCTACAAAGAGATTCCGAATCACAGGATCGAGAAAGAGCGATCGGCTTGGAGCTAGACCAAATATCGTGAGGCAAAGGGAATAGCATGTACATAATGTTGTGACGGTTCGTCTGATATGATCTTCGTGTGCGTATAGGAGTTGGCACGTCTTGCTAGAGGCCGCTACAGACTATTAGGCCGAGTAGGAGTACTCGGGCCATGTCTATACGTATCCGAACCCATAGGGTCACACACTTAAGGGGCTGCAAGCCCAATTCGGATGTTATCCGAGTTGGATTAGGTTTCGAAATACTAATGGGCCTTGGACCCAGAGGCCCATTAGGAACCTCTATAAATAGAGGGGTGGGGGCGCCCTAGGGTTTACACCTTTTTGGCAAAATACATCTGTCGTGCCTCCCACGCCCTCACCTGTTGCAACTGGTGGATCTAGCAGTTCGGCTTGTGATGCTTTCTCCCTACACGTGTGGATACCTTGGAGGTGTTGCACCGGCAGCACTTGGACGAGCCACCAACGAGCTACGACGAGCCGTCGACAAGCCACGACGAGCCGCGGCACGAGGGCGATCTTGCTGCACGTGGACGAGCTGCTGAGGAGCTGCTGGACGTCGACGTGATCGACTACGTTCGACTACGCTGATCGACTTCACTGCATCGATGCGAATCTACATCTTCCGCATCAGTGCATCGAGTGGTAATCCCGTGATCCTTATACGGTAGTTTTCCTGGTTTACGCGGTAGAAAATTTTGATTTGCGCTAGTGTAGCCTACCTCGTATCCCAACAATACATACCTCTCTGTTGGGGTTGGAGTCATTCATCGCTCCACCCTTGGTTAGAGACCATCTTCTCGATCAATGTGGTTGCAGCTTCAATAGTCAGCGAGAAGAAGGCTCCTCCAACAGCAGCATCATGGTGGCTTCAGGCTGTCGGAGTCAACCCGTTGTAGAAGTTCTGAAGGATGAGCCAATTATCCATCTCGTGGTGAGGACAGGCCAGGATGTACTCCTGAAGCCTTTGCCACGCCTCAAGAATTGACTCACAGGGTGCTTGCTGGAAACTCAAAATCCTTCCACGAAGGGCATTGGTTTTTGTCTAACAGAAAGAACTTTGCGAGGAATGTTGCAGAGCATTTTTCCCATGTATTCACCTCCATGTGGCAAGAACCACTGCTTCACCCTCCCAAGAAGAGAGAATGGGAGCAGTCAGAGACGAATAGCATCTTCACTCACCCCTCTAATGGTGAAAGTGCTGCAAAGCTCTAGGAACTGTTGCAGATGGGTGCTTTCCTCCTCATTGGCTTTCCCATAGAAGGGGCTAGCCTACACCATGGTAATGATACCTATCTTGATCTTGAAATTCATATTCCCCGTGTTCACCTTAGGGCCTTTCAGAACCTGAGAGGTTGAGGGAGCGGAGTACTCACAAAGAATCTTTTGGACCATCATGTTGGACGTAGATTGTGCGAAGGAAGTTGGGTCGACTGTCGAGAGAATAATCTGGGGAGGAATGACATGAGATCGTACCCTTCTGACAAGTGACTTCGGATTATCACTAAAGTTTGTCGGCAAGTCAAAACCAGTCATACACTACATGTCTTCACATCAAAGATAGACAAGACAATCAAGGTTAGCCTGCTTGAGTAATGATCTATCAACTATGAACATAAACATATGCAAAGTAAAAAACTTTTAACTAGTGCCTTCCCCGGCAACGGCGCTAGAAATACATGTTGGTATATTTAACGATCACAAATAAATCCGTAAGCGCACGGATATACATTGTAGCATTTCACCCAAGAGTATTCCCAAGGGTATCGTATTTGATGAGAACATCACTTGCTTGGATACAAACACATTAACAACTTTTGATTGAAAGGTGAAACAATTCTTTGTCATGATTGTATTTGATACATTTGATGAATTGATACTGCATCATGGTGTGTGTTCATTGACATTTTCAGAAATACATACGTAGATCAAAAAGAGTGTTAAACACACATGAAATAAGGACAAAAGAAGTTGATTGGGGATCAAGTCCAAGTATTCCCAACATCCTCCACCAAGCCACCTTGTCACTTTTGCCAATGGAAAGAAAGAGATCAAATCCAACACGTTTCGAGGCTGGATTCGGACTGCAGAATAGCACCAACTTGTGACGGTCACCACGGTCGCATATGGACTTGGATTGGGGCGTTCAAGTACTTTATAGAATCCATATCAAGTTTATTTTTATATGGATCTAGATTCATGGCCATATCTTTTCTGAGGCTGCCACAATCGTCAATTTGTTCCAGAGATGTTTTCTGCCTACGATGATGTGTCACCCTATATTTGGCCCGATGGGCCTTGTATCAAGTTGGGTCCACTAAGGACCCCCCTGGTTGTCCTCCTAGGTATTAATAAAGATTAGATCTACCACAAACAGATTGAGTTTTGTTTAGATGTAAGTTTAGCCATTGTTACTTCCTTATAAACGCGTGTGTCGACTAGACCATCCGTTCTACTCGATTCAGAACCCCAACTTTATAATTTCCATTTGTTTTTATCTCCATATTTGCAATTGAGTTTCTTGTTCTACTTGTTCTTGCTTGTTCCTCGATTGCTTGCAGGAATTACCCTTGTGGTTTGGTTGATCGTGCTCCACAAGATCACAGCGACCATTGAAGGTGGTGTATCGGTTGCTAAGGCACATCATCCTTGGATGGTTGTAGTCAGGCTATGAACATCTTCTCCATCCCCAAATTGAGTTATCCACCTTCTCTCATCAAAAGATCCGAATTCACATCAGTATTTCCTAAAGGAAGGCAGGTAGGTCAAAAGAGTATACGATGCATATGAGTATATCATAAGATGAGTAGATGCACTACAAAAGATAGGGTTTAGAATAATGATAGATAGGGTAGTGCGACACACATAGAAGAATCATCTCAGGATAACTAAGCTAGGGAGAAGGTCTAAGAGTTAGCTCTAGGTTCATATGTACTTCCTATATACTGCACAGATCATACAAGCATAACATACATACACATTGTATGGGATTTAGTTCTATGCACAGTGTACCTAAACTCCCAAGAAGAATTGGAACCTTGAGTAGAGTGTACTATGTGAAAGTGCATCTAGGCCCCTAAGTGGGTTTTGGTGAATTGAATGATAAAATGATTAAAGGACTAACTTGTTTGCTTAAGATTGTAAGCAGGATTTTATTCTCATATTTATGATGTGATATTATCTCATAAGTTGAATATGTATTATATGACTCACAATAAAGAAAAGCAAGCAAGTATGTGATCCCGTGATGAAATTGTATGATCAATGACAGGCAAGGGTGAAGTAAAACTTGGGGATATATTTTATGGTTGATCTAAGTCTCCAAATCATGTGATAGCTTGATTGACAAGTATAGTGATGTTCACAAAAGGATATTACAAGACTTCATGTGCATATGATAAAAAGACATGAGCTTATGTGTTACATATTAGTCTTGTTATTGGAAGTTTGCAATTCATGAGATATTCTTTATCAATCAAGAACAAGCATTTGAAGAGGATTTCAAATGGGATTTCATTGTTGATGTCAAAAGCAAAGATAAACTCAAAGTGGCAAGAATAGGTGAAGAAATCAAGCGAGATACTAGAGCGAGGGACTAAGCAAGCTTTGGTCAAGCAACGACTTGGACTATGTGTGTTTGGCTAAGGTGAAGTGGCTAGTATCCAGGGGATTTCGAAGTATCATTTCTAAGCCTTACCGAGGGAAGCAATGCAATGCATCTAATCCATTGTGATTGATAAAATGGAGTGACTTAAGGATTCAAGTATATCCTATCATGAAGAAGGGAAAATCTTAAGTCACTAGCTCAAGATGGATGTGCTCATGATAAAAGCTATGTTGAGAGCCCTCAAATGACTATTGACCAAAGTATGGCATGGATGAAGACTTACAAGTTCAAGTGGATGATATAGTCTTTTTATATATTCTTGAGTATGGGTAAGTCGTACTATCAAGAGAGATGCAACATTAGCTAATTGACAACACCAAAAGTACTCTTAGTTGACCTACGTGAGCTTGGCTTTAAGAAAACCCTTAAGTGAGCTACATGTCCCAGCTCAGCTAACAATAGTCGATTCAACCAGTGGGTGGACTGAGAGTGAGTGTTTGAGAGTTTTGGGGCTAACCTAGCCAAACTGGTCTAACTGGTTTGGCAGACTGGTTTGACCGGTCTAGGGGTTCAGTGAGCTAACGGGAAACTCTGCCATGGTTTGGCAGACCGGCCTGACCGGTCTAAGGGCAACGGGTAGTTTTTCAAACTAGATCGATCTGACCGATCTAGCAACCAGTCTGACCGGTTTGATTAGCTCCAACAGCTAGTTTTTGGTTTGTAGGGTTATATATATGCTTTGCTCCCCCTCTTGGTGGGCTGCTGGTTACACATGACTTGGACATCATCTAGTGACCAGAAAAGCTCTCTCCAACCTCTCTTTGTGAGACTTGAGTGATTCTTGAGAAATCTTTGACTTGGGTTGAGAGAGTCATCTTGTGTGAGCATTACTAAGCTGAAAAGAGCAATCCATAGCTTGAGCACTTGTGGTTCACGTCGAGAGAGTCTTTGAAGTATTTGTTACTCTTGAAGGTGTGCCTCCTGTACGGCTAGGCGTTGTCGGCTAGCTCCCAAGATGTGGTGAGCAGCAGCAAGTTTGTGAGGGCTGCGATCTTGCCTCCGCAACAAAAAACATCAACTAGTAGAGACGAGAAAAGTGGTTGAAAGAGACTCGGTGTGGTGGATCCACTTCGGATTTGCTTGATTAAACATGATTTAGCCGCCTGATATGCGACACTCATGCCTTAACCAAGTAAATACGAAGCGCCGTCGAATTTCATCCGATTTAACCACTGAACAGGTCCGAATAGCAAACTCACACGGGGGTGAGCGGTTCCAAAGAATACAACAAGTCCACTGAGTTAAGCGAATTAAACATTTTAGTTTGGCCATAAAACATAATGAGTTTACAAGGTTCAAAAGAAAACGACAGAAGGTAAAACAACAAGCGGAAGCTACTTCGTCGGGGTCGGACATCCCTGGTGAGGCCAACCGGGACGTCAGTGATCCCTCTCCTCGCCGTCCGAGGAGGGATCCCACTCAACCGTCCAACCCGGAGGGAGTTGGGGTGGCCAAGCGCCAATAGAGGAGGGCTTAGGGACAGCGACTTCACCTGAAAAAGAAGAGCCACAACAAGGCTGAGCTACTAAGCTCAACAAGACTTAACCGATAGGGAGGAAGCTACTCCACCACTTCTAGACATGCAAGGCTTTTTGGCTGAGGGGTTTGTTTGCCGAAAACGCTAGGTGTACCCCTACTTTCAAGTTTTAGCTCCGGTTCTAAGTTCATTATCCAATCTAAGTTAGCAACTTACTCTAAGCAAACATAGAACCAACCAAAGGGTATACATATCATCATCAAGACCATGTCATCACCAGATTCCTTTGTTACTCAGGGTGACATAGCGATCAAGTAGTCTCAAACTATGAGAGGCAGACGAATCGATTCGAGTTTCTTAACCATGCATGGCGAACCTAATCTCACGACATCCGCGCACCACAAGGGTCGCTTCTTGTGTCGGCCGTCCCCATCAATTCCCAGGCACGTGTCAGGTCCAAACTTCCCTTGGCATGCAATGCTCCACAGTCCCGTTCTCTACCGTACTGTGACCGCACTTGCACCCACATGATGCACCATGGGAACCTCGTTCCAGGGACAGCAGGGGTATAAGCCACGCCCTAGTTCAATCAGGTACTAGGCTTCCCCATCCCATACTAGGTATGAGATTAGTACTTTCAAACACTTGATCACGAACACCACCACTGTCGGGCCTTAGCAAGTTTCATAGACAGACGGAGCGATCAACCGACCACCCAAGAGTTACCCACAACTTTGCCCCGTCCATCGTCCTGATATTTGTAATAGAAGGAAAACAGCCAACTCCTACAACTCGCGAGTGACAGGAAATCACTCGGCTTTTACTGTTTCCTATTTAAGCAAAAGCATCTACTCAGTCTAATAGCTAGTGTTCAGGTCAAGGGAAAACTAAGTCATGCATCTACGGTTCCAAACAACTCCTATACGTAAATGCACAAGCATGATAAAGAAGGCATGCGCAAGTTTGGTAAAACATAGGGGATTCATGCATCCGGGGCTTGCCTTCGAACAGGGAGGAGGGAAGCTGCTCTTCCGCTTGGGCGGCGTCAGCTTCTGGAGGCAGGAGCTCGGCTACACCTTCATCTTCTGGCACCGAGTGCAGCTCGTAGAAGCCATCAGTGAGACGCCGCTCTACACAAATGCAATGCATTGGTTAGCATTTAGACGGTTATTTCAACAGCAACACTTGCAAGTTTGAGCCCAGAAACTTGAGGCAAGTTATGGGAGGGTGGGGAGGTTCGCTTGAGTTGGTGGAGATGAGGATATAAGGGTCGGATGGGAAGGAACTTATGATCAAACCCTTGATCTAGAGGAATAGATGTGCTAGGGGTCCTCAGACTTAACGCTGAAAAGTCCCCAAGTTTTACACATACACCCTCGGTTCAAGGAAAAAGATACAGCCGAGCTCTCGGGCGAGATGGAGAAAGGTCGGCGGAACAGACAGGGTCGGGCGAGACGGAACCGGGGTCGGGCAGATAGGAGGGGTCGGGCGAGACGAACAAAGGGTCGGCAGCTTACCTTCGTATGGTAGATGAAGCTTGGGGTCGGGAAAGAACAAGCTTGGGTGGAAAGACTAAGGATTGGGCAGCCGCGATGATGCCCGGTGGTACTCCGACGGCGGCGGTGCTTCTTGTGAACCACAAGCAAGCTCTATGCAGCACGGGGAACAAGAGGCTGGGCGGATTGAGAGAGCGGTGTGGAGCGGAGCGGAGAGTTCTTCAGAACTTAGGCGGTGGCGCTGCGAGCACGAACAGGGAGCAAAGCGGGAGGGCAGCGATGGCGAAGGGGAACTCCGGCGGGGCTCCGGCATTCCCTTTTTATAGCTGCGCGGAAGAGAGAAGGTTGGAGCGGTGCAAGGACCGGGGAAGAAACGATGGAGTGCGCTGCCGGTGCGGTGATTGAGCGACGAGGGCGGTGGAGTAGGACTTCGGGGATGACACCGGCGGTCATTGGGCACCGATGACAGGGCAGCGCAGGCACGGTTTTGCCGGTGGTTGAGATTTGGCGGAGGCGGCGGCGTCGTGCGGTGGATCTGATGGAAGTGACCCGGGAAATGGCGCTAGAAACGAGAGCGCACAGGTGAGAAGACAGGCGGCTGCGGTCGCGCAGGCGAGCGTGGAGCAACAGATTGTCGGGGGTGAAGCTCTGACAGGGCGGGGAAAGGAGTTGTCGCTGCCATGGTCTGGGTTGATGGAGGAGGAATCGTCGCGGAGCGCGGACCGGGGCGGCGCGACTGTGGAGGGGCGATGGAAAAGACGGGCGGCGTTGGGCTCTGTAGCCGGGATCTGGTGAGGTGATGATGGGCGCGGGCGGCGAGGTGCTACAGAAAGGGTAGCAGAGGAGCTTCCGCTGCAATTGGGGAAGGGGGCGCGAGAATCCATCTGGTCATGGCCGGCGACGAGGCGGAGCGGCAGGCGTCGGAGGAGTTGAGCCACGCGGCAAGGGAACTCTGAAGCGGGCATGCAACTCGAGTGCGTCTGTCGCGGGAGATCTGGGAGAAAGATTTCGTGGGTCCACCGGTCAGTCTCGCTTGGTCCACTGCTCAGGTCGAGAGGGATACGGTGGGGAGACTTAAAAGGATCCGGCGGTATGGGTTTGGGGTCGGCGGGGTCGGAACTGGGGAAAAACGGCGAGGGGTCGGATCACAATGGTCGGGACTGAACTGGAGGTTGAGCACTTAGACTTGGTAAAGCTGAGACAGGGGATCAGGGACTCGGATTAAGATTAACTTGAAGGATTTTTAACCGAGGTCGTTACACCCGGCTTGTTGGAAGGGAGTTGAAATAGACTCGTATTCCAATAGACTCCTCAACGGAGACGTAGGATTCAGTATGGTGAATCTGAACTTCGGATAAACAAATCCTCGCAGTGGCGGGCGCAGGATTTGGACTATGGGTATTCAAAATTGAAGATGGCAAGAAAAAAAAATGACAGACTAAATTATAGTTTTATAACACATAATAATTAAGTGGTAGCAGCATCATTGATTAATAAAATTTATCAGAAATTGAAATTGTCTAGCTACTAATGATCAACATATCAAAGTGGAAACATGTGAAATAAATAGAGACTAAAACAATAAAATGGTAACAAAGATTACAACTTACAAGCTATAGGACAACTTTCCGTTCTGCAATGCTTTGAAAATGAGCGATGATGTCTTTATCCTTAGCTTGCATGAAGAATTCCCTTTCAATCAATGTGACCAAGCAACCATTCAAATATTTCTGCCCCATCTTACTTCTTCTCTTGTTCTTTATCAAATTCATTATAGAAAAGACCCTCTCAACACCAGCAGTTGCAACAGGGAGAACAAGCACCAATTTGAGAAGTTTATAAACAATGTCATACCGAGAAACCTTTCCTTCTTTAACTAGCATCATAGACAACTCTGCTAGACTTCTCAAATTTATGAAGTTTTCATCATTTCTGACATCATTGATATAGTGGTGCAACTGAAAATGAAGCTGGTTTATTTCTTGAAATTCAAAGTCATGTGGATAGAACCCAGCAAGCTTAACCAAGTTCTCAACATTAAAAGCAGAAAAGGAATTAGCTGGACTAAATGATGCCATGCATCTAAGTAGCTCTGTATTTACCTCATCAAACCTATTATTGAGCTCTTGAACTTGTCTATCAATGACACCCAAAAATATATCAGCATGAAACCGGTGATAATTAATGGCACCTCTGTAGAACTGCCTTGATCTTTGCATAGGAATATACTTCCCATTCATGTCAACAACTTTAACATTGTGCTTCTCACAAAAAGAAGTGACCTTGGTAAGAAATTCTTGCCATCCAGAATCTTGTCTCAAAACATCCAGTTCTACCTTTGTGAACTCCAGAAGATCCATTGCATTTACAATATCTTGCTCCCTCTTTTGCAAAGCATTGCACAAGTCATTGGTGTATCCAAATATTTCATTCATCAAGTGTAGCAGGAAAACAAACTCAAAGGACTTAAATACTGTGAGCATAGTTTGAGCCCCATTAGCCTCAGCCCCTTTACTTTCATTCCCAATCCTAAAGAGAACTTTCTTGATTGAAGGATACAAGAACATAACATGCATTACTGTTCTGTAGTGAGATCCCCATCGTGTATCACCTGGCCTTGCTAAGCCCATCTCTTGATTCAATCCTTGCCCGGTTTCAATTTCACCCAATTTCAATGCTTCAATCATGTATTCAGCTTGAGCAATGCGAAGCATACGGATCTTTTTACAAGACATCCCTAGAACATTCAACAAATAAGCAAGTTGCCCAAAGAACCAATCACAATCAGTATTCTCCTTAGCAACCGCTACAAGTGTTAGTTGAAGTTGATGGGTGAAGCAATGAACATAATAAGCAGAAGGGGACTCATCCATAATTAGTTTCTTCAAACCATTAACATGACCCTTCATATTACTAGCTCCATCATACCCTTGACCACGTACCTTGGATAGGGGCAATTGATATTTCATAAGCAAGGACTGAATTGCTTCTTTAAGAGTCAATGATGTAGTATCTTCAACTTGGACAAGACCTAGAAACCGCTCAACTGGTTCTCCTTTTTTATTAACAAAACGTAAACAAAGAGCCAATTGTTCCAGTAGGTATGCATCACTTGACTCATCAGCAAGAATTGCAAAACACTCATCACCAAGTTCATCTATGATAAATTTGGTTGTTTCATGAACACAAGCATCAATGAGTTGTTTCTGGATCTTGTGATCTATCATCTGACAGTTTTGTGGTGCATTCTCTAGTACCACCAGATTAACCTCTTCAAAGTTTCCTGCTAGCCATGCTAAAAGTTCCCGAAAATTCCCCTTGTTGAGTGAATCCTTTGTTTCATCATGACCCCTAAAAGCAAACCCTTGACGCAACAGAAATCTTATGCACTTAAGTGACCATGTCAAGCGAGCCAGATACTTAGCCTTGAATTGTGAAGTGTTTGATGCAACAGATTCACGGATTGATGCCTTAGGTCTCGTGAACAATCTATATTTCTCTTCAGCTTCACTATGAGCACTATCGATAGCACCAACATGCCTATGAATTCTCCTTTTCATATTCCAATTTCTAAACCCTTCAACAACAAAAGCATCTCCACCAGGAAATTTGTAGCTATCTTTGAACAAATAGCAAACAAAGCAAAATGCAGCATCTTTATCCACACTGTACTCAATCCACTTAAATTCAGCAAACCACTTATGTTGGAAGTGGCGCATACCTCCACAATCATGTTGCGGAAAAGCATCCCTCTTCATCTTTGGTTGACATGGCTCCAATGCAATGTATGCCCTTCTAACTGAATCTTGATCATTGACATCATAGCTTGAGATCGGAGCCCTCAATCCAGGATCATGCTCAATGCCATAATCATTCTTGTCTTCATCACTAGAATCATTTTCTTCCACGGGTATGGATTCACCAATTCCTGTTGTACCGTCATTTGGTGGTTGATTAGATCTCACAGGTTCAGGTGGTACCGTGCTTGTTTCACTAACACTTTGTCCTTGGAATAACACTACTTGCATTTGACTTTCATTGCAAGATTGATTAACATTCTCCGGTTCAGGTTGTCTCTTCTTTGCAGCAGCCCTTGCCATGAAAATCCTCAAATCAGTAGCGGCACTACCCTTCCTCTTCATGGTTCAAACCTAAAAGTTACACAATTTCAAGTTATCAGATATTTACAATTTCACATTGAACTAAATTTGTGAGCATCTACATTTTGCAAGTTGATGTGCTATTCCAATCTGACAAAAAATTGAAAATGATTACCTCAATTTCAGTATTTCACCAACAATTGGGGGCAGAAAATTTCACCAGTAGGTCACCGCGTGGTCACCGGGGGGGTCGGACGGCGGCCTACGCCGCCGCCTGCTCGCCGGCCGCCGGCCCGCCGGGCGCCGAGGAGCCACCGGCCCGGCCGCCGCTCCTGGCTCCCTGCGTGGTTGGCTGCGTGCGCCGTGCAGGCGGCGTGAGGCGCGCGCCAGGCGCCGAGCAGGCTGTCGCCGCGCCGGCCCCCCGCGCCCCGCGACCCGCCGCCGACGCGTCACGCGCCTCCGCCCCGGCGCCCCCCAGCCGCCTCCGGCTCGCCGCTCGCCGGCCGCCGCGGAGCCGCCGGCCCGCCGGCCGCCGCTCCAGCTCCGTGCGCCTGCGCGCCGCGCGCACGGCGCACTGCGCCGGCCGCCCGCAACCCGCGGCCGCGCCTCCGCCCCTCCAGCCGCCGCGCCGCCGCTTGGCCGCCACCACCGGAGTCCGGAGTGCCGCCGCCGCCGCTTGGCCTGAACGGTGAACCCTAGCCGGCGGTATGTGCGACTGTGCGTGAGGCGTGGGGGGGGGCCGGGATGGGGCACTCGAGTGGGGCGGATGGGCTGGATGGCCGGGATGGGCCAGTTGGCCAGTTGGGCCAGAGAGCGAAGTTGGCCTCCGGTGGGCCTTTTTGAGTGAAATATGTGTGCTACTTCTTTATTTTTGTTTTTTTCATACATATACCTAAAATACACTATATATATGAATTTTTTTTACAAAAATAATGGGTATTCAATTGAATACCATTGAATCTAAGTGGGCCCGCCCTTGAATCCTCGTATCTTCATTTTGGTTTGCTTCAGTTGTTGATTTCTAGCAATTTACTTGTGCTTCCACTTCGATCTACTTGGGCGTGCTTGTCTTGTGTGCAGGACTACTTTGCCCTGTTGGAAATCATCTACAAAAGCCACTCTCCAAGTTTGGTTGGTGCTAGAAGTCAAGGAGGGACTCGAGCAGCCCTTGTGTGCCACCCTGCCTGGACTGGTCTGACTAGTTTGGTGAAGCGGTCTGATCGGTTTGGCTTAGACAGTGCTGCTGAGTGGGTTGAACATTTACAAATTGATCATCTCGCCTATTCACCCCTCCCTCTCTAGGTGACATCTCAGTCCTTTTACTATGAGGGATAGAGTGATTCAACTTGTGGTGTGTTGGAATGGAGAGAGAGCTACTTTATTTATAAGAGCTTGGATGCGGTTCTGCTAGGGAATCTTCAGGGAATATCCCATAACCAACATAGGGGCCTCATCAACAGTCTCCACGCGTCGCCTGGAGATGAGGGGAGGCAAGGATGGTTCGACTGACCCCCTGTGGGCCCCACTCCCAACCGCCTTCGCCTGACTGATTGCTTGGTGGGTCCCAATGGTGGTTGCGTGTGCTAGCCGGTGGATTGAGGAGGTTGTGGTCATTTGTGGGCCCTTCAATCCGTGGGTTGCACATGTGGCAGCCTCCTATTGGTTGGAGTTGTGTTTCTTGCTCCTTAGAGTGTGCTGATGAGGACACCACAAGTACATCTACACCAGCAGCACCTCAGGCGCCTACAGTTGATCATCCAGTTGGGCCAATCACTCGGGCCCGTGCGAGAGAATTAAACTTCATCATGGTGTTAAGGAACGAAGGCCCATCGGAATAAGAAGATGGCCCAACAGGGCAGCCCAGGTGGGGCGCCTAGGGTTGGGCGCGCGTGACCCCTTCGGACTCAAGGGCTGCGCCCCCTTTATTTAGTCCGAGTCCTTTTTGTTTACGACTCGAGTTTTGTTTTACATCTAGCTTTAGCTACTCTTGAACACGCGCAAATACGCGCTGTCCTTGTGTGATTCAGAACTCCACCTTCGAGTGATATTTAGATTGCTCGCCTCTTTTTCTTGTTCGTTCTTCGATTGCGGACAGGAATCGATCTTCGTGATCAGGCTGATCTCGCACCGGCGAGGTTGGTAACCATCGGGAGTTGGTTCAGCGATTGCATTGGCGCTTCGGGTTCGCTCGTCGTAGTCGGATCGTGAGGGTCTACTTCCACCAAGTCGAATTTATCTCCACTCACCGAAAGATCGGGCACTCCGACTCTATCAAGTGGTATCAGCTTTCCAGGTTGATCGGTGAGTTTTACCGAGTGTTTTTCCCTTCCTACAGTCCACAAAAACCAGAAGAAATTTTTTCAGGTTAGATCCTTGTCCCAGCAACCGTTTAGCCTCGCACATTCTTTCAATAAGTGTCTTTGTTGAATTTGTGTGCCTACTCGTTCAATTGTTGCTGGTTACTTGTGTTTAATCTCTTGTTTCTCGTTTTTCCTCTAACCCTAGTTTTCGCCGCCGCCGCCGTTCCGCTGCTCGCCAACCCTACCACGCCACGCCCACCGCCCCCCTTCGCGACAACCGCGCCGCGCCATCCCACCCCTCCGATCGCCCCCTCCCCTATCCAAAAAAAAAAGAAAGATAGAAAGCAATCAAAAAAAAAGGAAAGTGCAAAAAAAAAGGGAAAGAAGCAAAAAAAAACAAAAAAAAGAGTCCAACAGGGAGAAGGAAGGTGATCCGGTTTTGTTTCGGTGGAAACTCCCTTTGCGCGCGCCGTGAACCCCCCTGGGTCACGACTCTCCGGGGCAACTCCGCACCCCCCCACGCATACCGCACCCCCCCCACGCATTCCGTGCTAGCTTTTCATATCCATATCTCTCTTTCTTGGTACATTTTTCTGAGGTCCGCCTCTTTTTTTTACCGGAATACCCCTGTACTTTCGGAAAAAGTGTGTGCCACAATTTGCTGTTTGAGATCCTCTGTGTTCATATTATCAGTTTTGGGGCACCCTCTGTGAAAAAAAAACAGAAAAAAAAAACAAAAGAGGTGCGCCCTCTCCACCTTTGCCTCTGTTCTTTCGATTTCCCTTGTTACCAGCAACTCTTGTTACGTGTTTGGCACTATCTTTCAACTTTGCATTATTGTTTGATTGTGCTAATCCTTCAATTGAGTGCAGCCTTCCCAGAACTCCACATAGTTCTACGACGCGCATATTTTGTTTCTCCAGGCAATCGCTCCTCCAATCTTTCACGAGTTCCACCGGTTGGTTGCAGTTCACCCCTGTGTGCGTGGTAAGAATGGATAAGAATTTGATAACAGCACTAGTGTGAGCGCCTTGTGAGCCGTTACACCCCTGTTTTGTCATCGCTTGTGTTCTTGTATTTGCGCTAACCATGGCAGATGATGTCGACGCGGGGGCTAACCAGCTGCAGGGCATACGGGCACAAGTTGAAGGGCTTGTCACCGACATTCAGACCATTCATGAACGGCTGGACTCGACGATCTCCTCGACGACCGAGCGGTGTGATCAGCTCGACCTTGCACAGACGGCCGCTAAGGCCACACTCGAATCAGTTGTGGCAAGACTCGATGCATTGCACACAACAGTCGCAGAGTTGCAGCAGGGTTATGGTGGTGACTCGGACCAGGACGATGGCGACCGCCGAGGCCGTGCCCGCCGCGTGCCACGCCGTACCGGTAATGATTCCTTTTCCAAGATTAAATTTAAAATTCCACCTTTTAATGGCAAATATGATCCTGCTGCATATCTTGATTGGGAATTAGAAGTTGAACAGAAATTTTCATGCCATGATATTCTTGCTAATTCTCAAGTTAAAGCTGCTATTAGTGAATTTACTGATTTTGCTTTAATTTGGTGGCGTGAATATAAACACAAACATCCCAATACCATTCCAACCACTTGGGAGCAATTAAAAACTGCTATGCGCCATAGATTTGTGCCTTCTTATTATGCCCGAGATTTTCTTAATAAAATGCAACGTTTTCAGCAAGGATCCAAATCTGTTGAGGAATATTTCCAGGAATTACAAATAGGCATGATTCGTTGTGGGTTTCAACTTGTTCCAAAGAAAGATGGCTCATGGCGTATGTGTGTAGACTGTCGTGCTATTAATAACATTACCATTCGCTACCGATACCCTATACCACGCCTTGATGATATGCTAGATGAGCTTAGTGGTGCCATTATTTTCACTAAGATTGATTTGCGTAGTGGCTACCATCAGATTCGCATGAAATTAGGTGATGAATGGAAAACGGCTTTTAAAATGAAATTTGGGTTATATGAATGGTTGGTTATGCCGTTTGGTTTGACAAATGCTCCCAGCACGTTTATGCGTTTGATGAATGAAGTTCTAAGGCCCTTCATAGGATTGTTTGTAGTTGTCTATTTTGATGATATCCTCATTTACAGCAAGTCTATGGAAGAGCATTTAGAACATTTGCGTGCTGTTTTTGATGCATTGCGTGCGGCCCATTTATTTGCTAACCTCAAAAAATGCATGTTTTGCACACAACGTGTCTCGTTTCTTGGCTATGTTGTTACTCCACAGGGCATTGAGGTGGATAGCAGCAAGATTGATGCTATTCGGGAGTGGCCTACACCGACGACGGTCACACAAATTCGAAGCTTTCTTGGCCTTGCAGGTTTCTACCGCCGGTTTGTTCGTGATTTTAGCTCCATTGCAGCGCCTCTACATGAGCTTACAAAGAAGGATGTTCCCTTTGCTTGGAGTGATTCGCAAGAGGTTGCGTTCAGCACCTTGAAAGATAAGTTAACCAATGCTCCTCTCTTGCAGTTGCCTAATTTTACTAAAGTGTTTGAGCTTGAATGCGATGCTAGCGGTATTGGGCTAGGTGCTGTTTTGTTACAAGAAGGAAAACCGGTTGCTTACTTTAGCGAGAAATTAAGTGGTGTTAGCTTGAATTATTCTACTTATGATAAGGAGCTTTATGCTTTAGTGCGCACTTTGCATACTTGGCAGCACTACCTTTGGCATCACGAGTTTATAATTCATTCTTATCATGAGGCTTTAAAACATATTCGTACCCAAACAAACCTGAACCGTCGTCATGCTAAATGGGTAGAATTCATTGAGTCTTTCCCTTACATTATTAAACACAAGAGTGGGAAGGAAAATGTCATTGCTGATGCTTTGTCTCGTCGCTATACCATGCTGTCACAGTTAGATTTTAAAATCTTTGGCTTGCAAACTGTGAAGGATCAATATGTGCATGATGCTGATTTTAAAGATGATTTCGCCCACTGTATTCATGGCAAACCATGGGGCAAATTTCACATACAGGACGGGTTCCTATTTCGCGCTAACAAGCTGTGTGTTCCAGCTAGCTCGGTTCGTCGTTTGTTGTTACAGGAAGCGCATGGAGGCGGACTCATGGGGCATTTTGGCGTCTACAAGACGCGTGAAGTGCTGGCTGCCCACTTCTTTTGGCCCCGGATGCGCGCTGATGTTGAGCGCCTTGTTGCACGCTGCACTACTTGCCAGAAAGCTAAGTCACGATTGAACAACCATGGTTTGTACATGCCTTTGCCTGTTCCTACTTCCCCTTGGCTTGATATTTCTATGGACTTTGTTTTGGGATTGCCTAGAACTAAGAAGGGGAGGGACAGTATTTTTGTGGTTGTTGATCGTTTCTCCAAAATGGCTCATTTTATACCTTGTCATAAGACTGATGATGCTAGCAATGTTGCTGAATTGTTCTTTCGCGAGATTATTCGTTTGCATGGTATTCCAAATACAATAGTCTCTGATCGTGATGCTAAGTTTCTCAGTCATTTTTGGAGATCACTATGGAATAAAATGGGAACTAAATTGCTGTTTAGCACCACTTGTCACCCTCAGACTGATGGACAAACTGAGGTGGTTAATCGAACCTTGTCCACTATGCTTAGGGCTGTTTTAGATAAACACTTGAAACGTTGGGAAGATTGCTTGCCTCATGTTGAGTTTGCTTATAATCATGCAACGCATTCTTCTACAAAGATGTGTCCTTTTCAAGTTGTTTATGGTTATATTCCTCGAGCGCCTATTGATTTGTTTGCACTTGATGCCGAGGACGCCCCACACATAGATGCCGCTGCACATGTTGATCAAATGATTAGCTTGCATGAGCAAACTCAACAAAACATTGCTGCTGCTAATGCTAAATATCAGGTTGTGGGTAGTAAAGGGAGAAAACATGTTACTTTTGAACCGGGTGATCTGGTTTGGTTGCATTTGAGAAAGGATCGTTTTCCTACCTTACGTCGTTCTAAATTGATGCCACGTGCTGCTGGTCCTTTTAAAGTGCTAACCAAGATTAATGATAATGCTTATATCCTTGACCTGCCTGCGGAGTTTGGTGTTTCCACGAGTTTTAATGTTGCAGATTTGAAACCGTATGTGGGCGAAGATGAGGAGTTGCCGTCGAGGACGACTTCAGTTCAAGAAAAGGAGGATGATGAGGACACCACAAGTACATCTACACCAGCAGCACCTCAGGCGCCTACAGTTGATCATCCAGTTGGGCCAATCACTCGGGCCCGTGCGAGAGAATTAAACTTCATCATGGTGTTAAGGAACAAAGGCCCATCGGAATAAGAAGATGGCCCAACAGGGCAGCCCAGGTGGGGCGCCTAGGGTTGGGTGCGCGTGACCCCTTCGGACTCCAGGGGCTGCGCCCCCTTTATTTAGTCCGAGTCCTTTTTGTTTACGACTCGAGTTTTGTTTTACATCTAGCTTTAGCTACTCTTGAACACGCGCAAATACGCGCTGTCCTTGTGTGATTCAGAACTCCACCTTCGAGTGATATTTAGATTGCTCGCCTCTTTTTCTTGTTCGTTCTTCGATTGCGGACAGGAATCGATCTTCGTGATCAGGCTGATCTCGCACCGGCGAGGTTGGTAACCATCGGGAGTTGGTTCAGCGATTGCATTGGCGCTTCGGGTTCGCTCGTCGTAGTCGGATCGTGAGGGTCTACTTCCACCAAGTCGAATTTATCTCCACTCACCGAAAGATCGGGCACTCCGACTCTATCATGTGCTTCCTCCTCTCTTTTGTGTTTGTCCACCTGCACTCAAATAATCTCCAAGGACATGTGGAACTACAATTATTCTTAACTAAATATGTATGTAAGAAATTCCATTCCTCCTTTATTCTTGAGAATATTATCGGTCATATTTGGTACTCAACGACCATCAACAGTCTTCTGAAGAAAAAAGTTTTTTTTGTGAACCAAGGCAAGCCCCGGAGCATTTAAACCTATTAATTTCAGAAATTCATATTGCATGTGTTCAAATTATTAGTTATTTCCTTTTCATGCATTAAGTCTTGGAGTTGATTGAAAACTTACTTTTATACACAATCCAACCTAGGACATCTTTGCCACCTGTTCAAAAATAATTAGTAATTATCCAATGCTTAGCAATGCTTAGATTCTACCTTTGAGTAACTTTTGCTGCTCAACCACTTAAGGAAAATATTGTTATACACTTAAATCAAGGAAATGGCTTGATTTTGAAATATGTAGACAGAAGCTAGAGATGGTAGTTCTGTCTATTGAGAATGAAATTGATTAAGGCTCGTTCGTTGTTTTAACTATTGATCAAGTGATTTAACCTGGTTGCTTACTGGGATTGGGAACCAGCAAGCTCAGTAGGTTAGTTCGCTCATTGATTGGAAATGTTCTTACCCATGCTTGGCGTGTGGGAGAAAGGTGAGAGTGTAGCTTGAAACTCACATGGTGATCAGGCCAGATGCGGGGTCCCATGTGGGGGTGCGTTCTCGGGTTCGGGTCTTTGGGTACGGCTAATCAGGCCAGTTGTGCATGGCTAGTGGTTAGCTATCTCCTGATGAATTTTTTCACAATGAACACATCCAACCTAATCGATTAGGCCCTAGACCATGTTTCGGTGTGTTTTGGAGCATTTCGCTACTGCTCAAACAATGATGCGAAATGGGTTCCTTTCAATACCTGAATGCGCCGTTTTCGTATAGCGAATATGCAATGGATTTTTTCACAACGAACACATCCAATAAAATCCATTTGACCCTAAACCATATTGTGTTTTGGAGCATTTTGATACTGCTCAAAAAATGATAAGAAATGGGTGTGTTTCAGTACCTGGTTGCACTGTTTCTAGGTAGCGAACTTCCGACGGATTTTTTTCTACAACAAATGCATCCAATCTACTCCATTAGACATAAGACCAGTTTTGGGTGTGTTTTGGAGCATTTCACTACTATTCCAAAATAATTCAAAACGGTTGTGTTTTGGTACCTGAATGCACTATTTTGAGGTAGAGAACTTATGATGGATTTTTTTTTCACAATGAACGCATCCAATCAATATACCACATTATACCCTAGACCATGTTTGGGTGTGTTTTGGAGCACTTCGCTACTGCTCAAAAAACAATGCAAAACAGGTGTGTTTCAGTACCCGAATGTACTATTTTCGGGTAGCGAACTTCCGTCAACTTGTTTCAAATCAAATGCATCCAATCTACTCCATTAGACCCTAAACCATATTTTGGTGTATTTTGGAGCATTTCATTACTACTTAAAAAATGACCCGAAATGGTGCATTTCGGTACCCGATTGCACTGTTTCTGGGTAGCGAACTTCCGACGGATTTTTTCACAATGAATGCATCCAATCTACTCCATTAGATATAAGACCATGTTTTGGGTGCGTTTTAGAGCATTTCACTACTACTTAAAAACGATGCGAAACAGGTGCGTTTCGGTACCCAAATGCACAATTTCAGGGTAGTGAACTTATGATGGATTTTTTTCACAATGAACTCATTCAATCTACTCCATTAAACCCTAGACCATTTGGGTCTATTTTGAAGCATTTTGCTAGTGCTAAAAAACAACGCGAAATGGATGCATTTCGGTAACCAAATGCATTGTTTCCGGGTTGTGAACTTGCGATGGATTTTTTCACAATGAATGCATCCAATCTACTCCATAGCGGAAATTGAAGCGCAATATCAAGAAGATCACAAAAAATCACAACCTCATTCTTCTTCGGCTTAGGTATGACCTCGGATCTAGGGCGATGGGCAACGCGAACCATCCTCTTCTCAGTATGGATATCAATGTCGCCTTGCTGAATGAAGCTTCGGCCAAAAACAACAGTTTCCTTGGAAGTCTTCTTCGAAGCTCCCTCAACCTCGGCATAACCCACTGGACACTTGCGCTTCGGAGTCATCAGTAAATGAATGAAGTGGAACGAAGATTCCTTCGGACTAGAGGCAAAAAGCTCGTGATGGCAACAGAAACTATGGAACTAGGTCCCGCGCGATCTTATTTATAGCCCAGGGGGCTTAGTTAAGGGCAAGCCGTGGAGCGAAAACCCTAACTCACCCTCGGCAGAAAAGGCAAGCAGCAAAGTACTCCCTCCATGCTCTATTGATAGGCATATTTCCAAATCTGAAAAATCTCCTTTGATAGTCTTATTTCAATCCAACTATCCATCTGTTTAAATGTTGTCTCGAGCCTAACGTGCGACCCTTCATTTTTTCATGTGGGATTGGCTACACGGGCATCAAGAAGTCTAGGCCTTAATGAATTGCCTATTTACAAGGAATAACTAATGTCATGATTAAATGGATGATAAGTAGGATTGTTTTCATTGGTCATTGTGCCAAGAGGAAAAAGTACTATCAAAAGAGGATGGAGGGAGTATAATGTACCAAAGAGTAAATCGCATGAGAAAATGAAAGTGTAAAAAGGTAAAAAAGCAATTAATAGTATTGGAGGATGGGCCAAATCAGGGAGGCGTTCCAAAGATGGTTTCACCCTGATTCAAGCAAGTCATGAGTTCAGCCTATCGAAGGACCTCAAAATGCCTATGGAGTGATGACGACCTCGGAAGGAGGTGACACTAGCTAAGGTCGGGATTTTTCCCTTTAACTTGGTTTTGATGCTGCATAATACGAAGGTACCTTCGGAGGGAAGGGACTGATGTCCCTACAAAGGCCCCTTCAGATGGAACGTGAAGAGCACGGATTTTGAGATTTGGAACCAGGGCTGACGGAGGGGATCGCAACTCGCCCACAAGGCGAAGGTTAGGTTTTTGCTCAAGCCTTTGGATAAAATCCTAAGGTCATTATCTCCGAGGGGCAAGAATAGGTAGGAAAGAAGACGGAAACCGTACCGATGTGCTGGCAGGGGGCGGAGTCCATACCGACGATGTAATTTCCGTTGTACCCTAGAATATTCTTGGGATCTAGCCATTGTTTAACTGTAAAGCGTAATTGTATCTTATGGCAGTTCATCTCCCTATAAATAGAGGGGTAACTCCAGCTGATGAGACAATTGGTCCGAGGTTAATGTTCACAGATCGCATTTACTTGATTACACATATCCTTTGACCAGAAGTGAATTGTAGGGTAGACAATTGAGAATGGAATGGTAAGGCTAGAGGTTTGCTTTCCGTACCCTTCGGTCAATGTTTTCATACTGTTTTGATGGAGTCCATTTCGGAACCGTCGCACACCAACACTTCGGTTGCTTAGGAAGGGAAGAAAGCCATCTTTATCATGGCAGCCGCGGCCGCCATCAAGGGAGCCATGGCTGCTGTTGTTGCCGCCGGAGATGGTATGGGTTTCGAGTGGGACGAGGATGAGATGAGACTGGGGAGGTGGATACGAGAGGTGGTGCTCATGCGACGAAGGGAAGAAGGGGAGGAACGATGAAGGGTGCCAACACTCGTGCAAGGAGGGAAGGAAGGGAGGAAGGGGGCCTGAGGTGGTATGATTGACGGAGGCAGGTCAAGGTGGGTACGCGAGCGGGTATAAAACATCGCTAGTGGAAAAAAGTAGATGCAAAAGGGTAAAAATATTTTCTAACGTGAGGTTTTTCACACTTTCAAACCCCGTGACCTTCTAGGTGGGTCCTCCGTGAGTCGGGGGATCTTTTAGGTAGGAAACATTTTCAAAAAAAACTCATCTTTATAGTATATAAGTATAGGTATAGAATAAAATGACGTAAGAAGCTCAACTTTGTTCTGCAACCTACCACCCAAATTCAAGTGCTCCACCTGGCACCGAGCATTACTACTTTTCTAGATTTATTCATACTATTGTTAGATTTATTCATACTATTATTTCAATGGTAGGTAACATTCCCATTAAAACATCAAAGTAATCTCAAAACCCAAATTCAAGTGCTCCACTTGGCACAGAGCGTTACTACTTTTCTAGATTTATTCATACTATTGTTCTAGATTTATTCATACTATTGTTAGATTTATTCATACTATTGTTTCAGTGGTAGGTAACATTCCTATTAAAACATCAAAGTAATCTCAAAAATATGCCGACTTAATGATATGCCGACTTAATCTCAAAGATATGCCGACTCAATCTCTCGAAGGTGCAAAGGTAGAGTTGCATGCATCCCAAAGGTGCTAAGGTAGAGTAGCATGCATATATTCATAGTGTTAGGTTGAGTGTATAGGAGTTTTTATGAGCATCTGCACTTTATTTCGGAAAAAAAAAGGATAATCAACCCCAAAAAAAGTCGTCTTAAATTCGTTATCTACTCAAATCACCTCAACCGCCTGTACACATGACAAAAGGAATTACTTGTACCAGATAAGGTACACGACAATTTAGGGTCACAACGAGTGCAGCCACTAATACTTTGTCAGCAAGTACAATTTTAAGGTACGTGAACATTGCGGCAGGCAAAGTATCACATCACCATTGAGAAACAACATGAATTGTGACAATAGGCAACAATCCAGAATTTCAACCCTGATGCTAAAGGATACAAGTGATAAACATGAAACAGTTCAACACTCATGTTGCCTCATTTGTAGAAATCGAAGTCTGTCTCTGGCTTCTTCACATTGGTCCGGTACCCCTTCTCGAAGTCCTTGGGGAGGATGACATACCGGTTTTTACGGACAGCATGCATGCCAGCTTCTTGACAGATAGCAGCAATCTGAAACAAAAAGGACAAAAAATTAACATAATGCAGATGGGTTAAGGGTTCAGGTAAAGTAAAATCTAACACCATCAGAACATATCTACTAGTAAACGTGGTTAGGAGAAAAGCAAGATACTGATGTGATTTTGTAAACTTCGCTAGTATGAAGAGTATTGATCTACACAGCAACTAGGGATGAAAACAGTCGGGGAAATGGTCTAATCATTTTTTTATTTCGTATTTTTATTCAGGAACGGGAACAAAATCGGAAAAGCTCGGTTGGGAAAGCTAAATCAGATATACGGAATGTCGGAAACGAAATAATTTGATTGGGAATGTGTCAATGGTGAGGAACCGATAATTAAAAGCAGGAACAACAAACCACACGACAACCTCAACGGTTCAACTCAACGCAAAGAATGCAACCATGATACTACCTAAGACAAAGTAGATGCTGCAGTACCATTGTATACATATATGATGAGAATGACATAATCACATATTCAAGTTGATAGACCCAAGTTGTTAGTCCATAGATCAAGTTCAACACAGGCCAACATGGCATCACAGGTAACTGGTTCAAATCACCATAGGTCCATTTCTGGTAACACCATAATTAAAAAGAAAGACTCTTTCATGTTCTACAAATGCATGTAACGATAAGAAAAATAAAGAACCAATTTTACAGGACAACAATGTAGTAAAATGGAGCTGGCTAAGGTTGGGGTCCATTTTTCACGCACAGCCAACAAAGGTTAAAGTATCAAATAAAATGGAGCTGGCTAAGGTTGGGGTCCATTTTGCTTTGAGGTTACATGCATGCAGCAGGCCGGAAGCAAACCAGCAAGCGCACCCATGCGGCCCACTTAGCTAATCGGAAGAGCAACCGAGCAGGGCAGTTGATGGCAGCAGCAGCAGTTGTTTTGTACCACCTCGTGAAGGCACGAAAGACTGGCATCTATGCACTATAAAAGGGGGCGCCAGCTGCCAGGTGCTCCAAATTTTCACAGCCGAGTTCTTGCACCGGGCCTTATTGTTCCTACCTCCTACAGGCTGCTGGACCTAAACAATAAATGTGGGAAAAAAATCCGGACGAAAACAGGAATTCCCGAGTAAAAATGGGATTCCGAAGAAACGGTCAGGAAAAATGCAAAATCGTTTTCACTCCCGTGAACGAGGCTTCTACACCGATTTCGGATTTTACCGACAAAAGCGGGAAACGGTAGGTTAAATCATGAAACAGGGCCGGTTGGGACGGGAATTTTCCCATCCCGCTTTCACCCCTACATACAACTAATGTCCTGAGACCCAAAATGGTACTGTGCTTCAGAAGTTGAAATGCAAATCTATATAAAAGTAAATTGATAAATAATACGGAAATAACTCACATCAGCAGCACTGATCTTGTCAGGTCTGGAAACATAATCTTCCAAATCAACCTCATCACTCAAGTTCATTTTGGCAGTGCAGACCTGAAGAAAGAGCAGACATCGAACGTGAAAAAGAATCACAAGCAAAGAAAATTTAGCAACCGAGAAAGCTCTATAACCAACACCTCTAATGACGAATGGATGTGGAAAAGAAAATTGTAACAAAGAAACTAATTAATAATTGGAATTGTTTGCAAATCCTAGACAAACCATCACATAGTAAATGCACTAAATACAGATTTAATTTCATTTGAAAAAAATATAGATTGTCTAAAGATGAGCATGTGCATCTGTGCAGAACAACTTTGCTATCGGTATGATCTGACTCTATGTAAAACATCCTAAATTTATATAAACTCTTAAAGAACAAATAGCTATTTGCATTGCACAATGTATCCAAAAAGATTTAGTTGCTACTAACTGAACTTAAGTAATCCATTTGTGGAGCAATATGATGAGCAAGAATAAAAAACCAGCAACAAGGTAATACATCCACAACATCATAAAAAACATACCAATAACTGTTTCAGGATAACAATAACTTACCTGGAAAACAAGCCTCTTCTGACGTCGGTCAGGAAGAGGGAACTCAATTTTCCTGTCAAGTCTACCAGGACGCAGCAGTGCAGGATCTAGAGTATCTGCTCGGTTAGTTGCCATTATAACTTTCACATTCACTGTTTGATCAAACCCATCCATCTGCAACATACACAAGCACGTTATTACTATTAAAAAGAAATAGGGAATATTATCTTTGAAAATATAGCAATTTTCCAAAGTTAGCTTTTAGACAACAGAGCTGTTTACTGATTTTATAGTCAATTTTTCTCTTTTCTCAAGCAATAGAAGAAATTCTCAAATTGAAACAAAGTATAAAAAATACAAATTGAACTTGCATAGAAACTTCAACTTATCAGGCTAAATACAGGTCCATTTTTAAATGCTCCAATGTTCTCTAGAATAAGAAACAATAAATCTGAAGCACTGGTCTTAAAGACCTAGTCTTTACTTGATTAAGTAGCTCCATAAGGATACGCTGAACTTCTCGGTCGGCACCGGTCTGAGCATCGAACCGGGCAGTTGCAATAGCATCAACCTCATCAATGAAAATGATTGCTGGGGCATTCTCCTTAGCCAAACGGAACACATCACGAACCATTCTAGGTCCCTAGAAAGGAATTCAAAGATCATTTAGCATCACAAATGGGACTGATAAATCTGTGACAACCTAAAAGAATCAACTGCAAATTCTTATATGGACCACAAGTATCTATGAATAACCACTAACAACAACGCAAGAATTAAGAAGTATACGTACTAGTATTAGTCAAACAAAAAACTTGAAAAATATTAACAGTAGGTCATCTGTGGTACAAAAAGATAATTTCGGTGACACATGTAGACTGAATAAAATGGAGTGTGTGGACTATAAACATAACTGTTGTGAAGCTACCAGGAAACCAGAATGCTACCATTGACAGAGATTACTAGCACATTCAAGCATGCACCACAGCACCGGACAACATAACCAATTGTAAACACCTTTCTAGTTAATGGTTTACTTCTGTATAGGAGATACAGAAACACTAACCTTTTTCTACCCCAACCTTTTTCAATGAACAAAAACACACGCTGCTATAGAGAACTTGAATACATTATCATAAACAAGCATGAGTGGGCACAAATGATGCCATAAAAATTAACTTGTTAAGCTATAACATGCATCAATTTTCTATATTTTATTTGGAAAACCATGCACTATGTTAATAGGTCCCAACTTACCTCACCCAAGTACTTCTGTACGAACTCCGAACCGACGACTCTTATAAAAGCAGCAGTAGTGTGATGTGCCACTGCTTTGGCAAGCATGGTTTTGCCAGTACCTGGAGGACCATACAGAAGCACACCTCTTGGAGGATCAATACCAATCTGCTTGTACAACTCATGATGTGTCAAGGGTAACTCAACCGCCTCCCGTATTTCTTGCTTTTGGATGTCGCACCCTCCAATATCCTGTACACCACCCCCCATCAGAAAGCAATAAATTGTCACACATCCAAACCAAATGCACAAACATCTCTACATCTACTTAAAATAATAGCTTTTATAGTTTTATGTACAGGCATCACCACCACATCCCTATATTTCACTTTTATAGTTTTATGCAGCACCCCTGCCACTGAACACAAATCAGTATCTACACCTACTCCAATCTCCTGCAATGGCACCATGTGAAAAAGATTATACATGTACAATGCTTGAGTACTTCTTTGATTTGTGTGCCTTTCCACCAATGCATGGAGAATTCTGTTATCTTTCAACAAAATCCTGGAAACATTTCCTTTTTAGGTGCCAATATAAAACTGAAGGAGGAAATTTGATCTCATATTCACAAAAATTCTCATAATAATGTTAGCACAGATCCAACATCTGATGTGGTGCACAGCCTTAAAATCCTCTCAAACTACGAATTCAGGAGGAATTGTGATGGTGCTAATGGCGACAGAATCCCAATATTCTATATAAATTAAGCCCAGATTGCAAAACAAAACACAAGTTCATCCAGCTTTCAACTGGTTTCTGCACAAATTTCCACTTTTTTCCTAAAATATGATGCTATCAGATTTAAAACTGTAAATATCTAGAAGTTCAGAGCAAAGTAAATCATCCCAATTTTGTTTGCTTGCCTGATCGATGTTTAATGCCTGCCTCTTAGTTGTACTTGTGTTGTTGAAAACTCTTCTATTCCTAAAAATCTCATCCTTGCGGGAGACTACTGTAATCAATGACATCTTCAAATCTGCCAGCCCTACGACTGAAATTGGTAACATTGACAAAATCTAGGGACCAACCTTACGAATAAACTAATTGCTGAGCTATGATTCGGGCAACAAAGGTAGCCTGCTCTATTTAGCACCAGATCCACTAAAAGTCAAATTAACGTGGGGATCCAGCAAAAACGAGAAGAAGCTCACGTTATACGTGACGTTGGGCTTCTCCGACGACCCGAGCAGGGAGATGCTGGAGTCGGCCTCGGGCGGCAGCACGTCGACGAGCGCGTTGGAGTGGCGGTGCAACGCGACGGACGCCGAGGGCTTGAGCAGCTCGCGGTTGATGGTGCTGAGGATCCGGACGTAGTAGTTGCTGCCCGTGGTGGAGCCCACGATGCCGTTGTTGCCGTCGACCATCTCCATGAACTGGCCGATGACGAGCGGCACGGACTGGATCCGCTTGACCTCCTCCTGCGCGCGGAGCAGCTCGCGCTTTAGGTTCTTCTGCTCATCCTTGACGTATTCCTCCTGGATCTCAACGAACTCCATGTGTCGCTGGAGCGACTTGAGGCGGCCGTAGAGGTCGTCGTCGTCCTCGGCGGACGCAGTGGTGGAGGCGGAGGCCGCGGATGAGGCCGGGTAGGATGGCGGGGGCGCCATCGGGGTGGCCGCAGGGGGGGCCGGAGCGGTGGTGGCAGCCGCCATCGCAAGGAGGCGCTGGTTAGGGTTTCGAGAGGTGGGTTCGAGTTTGCGGACGGATCGGAGGACGAGAGGTTCGACTGCACAGCTAAAAGACGGGTCGGCTTTGCTTTGCTTGGAGGAAGGGAAAGAGCTGTGTGGCAGACACCCGCACATGCGTACTCCCTCCGTAAATATAAAAAAAACACTGAAAAGTCAATCAATTATATTTTTCAAAATAAAAGTTAATCAATTTTAAATTTATCAAATTTATTCAAATATAGTACTAATATTTATGTAAAAAAATATCAATAAATTAATCATATAATATATTTTATACTAAATTTATTGGAGATGTGAATGTTAGTATTTTTTTATAAACTTGGTCAAATTTGAAATATTTGACTCCTCGATAAGCGAGAGTTCCATTTTATTTGATGGGAGGAGTAGAGCCGTCCGGAATTCCTCCAATATTTTGTCTAATATCGTGATACTTTGACACGTTTTTGTTGATGGCAGTGTGAACCGCAAGCACACGGATCAGTTGTAGTTTTTCCCTTAGAGATACCCCTAAGATTTATCAATCCACGGACCAAGGAATTTGCACACTTAACTAAGCACTGATAAATGTAACCGAAAGCTCTTTGTATAGGATATGATTATGTTAACAAAAGAACTAAGCAATCGATATCAAGCAGATAGAGAGTAGAGATGTGAACAAGATAGATTAAACGCTTTTCCGAGGGATCTAGGTTCACTTGTAGATGCAACCACCTGCATGAAAAAACTAGATCTAAAGGGTTAATTTCCGATCTTTTGATGAGAGGGTGTGGGATAACTCGATTGGTGGATGGAGACGACGTTCACGGCCCGACTACAACCTTGCAAGAATACTGCACTTTAGCAACCGATACACCACCTCCAATGGTTGCCACGATCTTATGGAGCGCGACACCCCGACCACTAAGACACTCGTCCTGCAAGCAATCGAAGAACTTGCAAAAATAAGTAGAACAAGTACTGAATTATTAGATGTAAATTAAAGTTTCAAACTCAATCTCTAATATCATATGGTTCCGAAGACAAGAAGACGGGCGGCTGATCTAGCACGCGCGCTTACAAGTAAGTAGCGAAAGCTAAACTTGATCTAAACAAAACCCAAATGTTCCTGGTGACGACTAAGGGGTATAAGAACGAGGGAGGACAACCACAAGGGTGTTGGGGTCATGCTCCAACCCTAGGACGCGTTCCTAATGGACCCAACTTGATACACGACCCATTGGACTAAAATAAGGTGATGCAGCACCTCTCGGTAATAATTTGATGATTGCGGCCACCTCAAAATAGATATGTACATGAGTTTGGATCCATATGAAAATAAACTTGATAAGGATTCCATAAAGTATTTGAAGACCCCAATCCGAGTCTGTATGAGACCGTGGTGACTATCACAAGTTGGTATTATTCGGCAGTCTGAATCCAGCCTGCGCGAATCCGTTTCCTTTTCGGTCTTCACCTTGGTTCCTAAGCAAAATAAGAGTGCACACGTCTTCATTATCTAAATATGATGGATATAAAATCAAGAGTGTACTCACCTGATGGTTGAGTTGACGAGCACGAGTGCGAGTAATGGGATCAGAAATTGGTACTTGTCGGTGTGGATGTATTGTTAGTGTTGATGTCCTAATCATCCTCCCTTTCTTACATTTGAGTCGTCCTCGACTCAAACTCAGCTTCCTTTCCCAAATACGGCTTTAAATCTGCAATGTTAAATGTGGGACTAACCCCAATGTTTTTAGGAAAATCTAGCTTATATGCATTGTCATTAATCTTCTCTAACACTTTAAATGGTCCATCAGCCCTAGACATCAATTTCGATTTTCGCAATTCAGAAAACATATCCTTTCTTCTAAAATGCAACAACCTAAATCTCCAAGTTCAAACTTTAGTTTATCAGCACCAAACCTATATTTAGTATTCATACGCTCTATTTTTTCTTTAGTTATTTCATGCAGTTTTAACATCAATTTAGCACGCTGAGTAGCATCAAAATTTAGTTTTTCAAAAGATGGCAAAGGCATTAAATCAATAGGAGCACGGGGCAACAGACCATAAACAATCTAAAATAGGCACATCTTTGTAGTAGAATGCAGTGAGCGATTATAAGCAAATTCAATATGAGGCAAACAGTCTTCCCACATCTTAATATTGTTCTTTGAAACAACCCTAAACATAGTAGAAAAAGTTCGACTCACAACTTTAGTTTGACCATCAGTTTGGGGATGACATGTAGTAGAAAACAAAAGCTTAGTCCCCAATTTTGCCCATAAAGTCTTCCAAAAATGACTAAGAAATTTAGCATCACGATCAGAAACAATTTGTGTTGGACACACCATGCAAACGAACAATTTCTCGAAAGAACAAATCAGCAATATGAGTAGCATCATAAGTTTTATAACATGGTATGAAATGTGCCATCTTAGAAAATCTATCAACAACCACAAACACACTAGGAACATCCCAACACAAAATCCATAGAAGTATCTTCCCAAGGAGCACTAGGAACAAGTAGAGGCAAATACAAACCGTGTGGATTTAATCGTGACTCAACCTTTTGACATGTTGTGCAACGAGCAACAAATCTCTCCACATTTCTTCTCATCTTTGGCCAAAAGAATTGACCAACAAGTATGTCCTCCGTTTTCTTTGCTCCAAAATGCCCCATCAAGCCACCTCCATGTGCTTCTTGCAGCAACAACAAATGAATGGAGCTAGCAGGATTGCATAGCTTGTTAACTCTAAACACAAACCCATCACTAACGATGAATTTATTCCATACTTTCCCATCTTTACAATTCAACAACACATCTTTAAAATCAGCATCATGAACATATTAGTTTTTAATTATTTCTAATCCAAAGATTTTGTAATCAAGTTGATTTAGCAAGGTATATCTCCTAGGCAAAGCATCAGCAATGATATTCTCTTTCCCTTTCTTGTGCTTAATAACATAAGGAAAAGATTCAATAAATTCAACCCACTTAGCATGTCTACAGTTCAATTTTCCTTGACTATGAATATGCATCAGAATGGATAACAAACTTTTTGGGCCAGAAGTAATGCTACCATGTTTCTAATATGCGAACAAGAGCATACAATTCCTTATCATAAGTAGAATAATTCAGAATAGGTCCACTCAATTTTTCACTAAAATATGCAATAGGTTTGCCTTCTTGTAACAAAACACCACCCACTCCAATTCCACTAGCATCACATTTAAGCTCAAAAGTCTTATTAAAATCAGGAAGTTGGAGAAAAGGTGCATGTGTCAACTTATCTTTCAACATGTTGAAAAAGTTCTTTTGTACATTGCCCCAACTAAAAGGCACTCCCTTCTTTGTAAGCTCATTCAAAGTAGTGATAGAAACCAGCAAGTCCTAGAAAACTCCGCACTTGTCGGATAGTCTTTGGTACAAGCCATCCCTGAATAGCTTCTACCTTAGCTTTATCAACCTCAATTCCCTCTGTAGTTACAACATAGCCAAGGAAAAGACACTCGATCGGTGCAAAAGGTGGACTTCTCAAGGTTACCAAATAAACGTGCATCTCGTAAAGCATTAAAAACAACACGCAAGTGATAAAGATGTTCATCCATAGATTTGTTGTAAATCAATATATCATCAAAGTAGACTACAAGAAATTTTCCAATGAAAGCACGTAAAACCTCATTCATTAATCTCATGAAAGTACTAGGTGCATTAGTTAATCCAAAAGGCATGACTAACCACTCATATAAACCGAACTTAGTTTTGAAAGCAGTTTTCCATTCATCTCCCAATTTCATAAGAATCTGGTGGTACCACTACGCAAATCAAATTTGGAAAACACAACAGCACCACTCAATTCATCAAGCATATCATCTAAACGTGGAATATGATGTCGATATCGAATGGTGATATAATTAATAGCTCTACAATCAACACACCTACGCCATGTTCCATCTTTCTTAGGCACTAAAATAACTAGAACAGTACAAGGACTAAGAGACTCACGTACATAACCTTTGTCGAGTAGTTCTTGCACTTGTTGCTGAATTTCTTTTGTTTCTTCCGGATTTGTTCTGTATGCCGTACGATTTGGCAAAGATGCACCAGAAATAAGGTCAATTTGATGCGCAATCCCTCGTATTGGTGGCAACCCCGCTGGTATCTCAATTGAAAAAATATCAGAATACTCCTGCAAAACATTAGCGATAGTAGGGGGCAAAGAATGTTGCCTATCTTGAATTGAAATCAAAGCATCCTTGCATACCAAAGCATAGGTAACAGAAGTGGAAGCAACCAATTCATTAATATCAGATTTAGTAGCAAGCAAACAATGTCCTCTCAATCTTATCTTATCTTTCTTACTACCAACATATTTAGCATTTTTATTACTCTCAATTTTAGATTTTGTAGCTTTAGCAACATCATCACGCACAATAGCTTCAGGAGACATAGGAAGCAAAATAATTTTCTTATCATGGTGTATGAGGAAATATTGATTTGATCTACCATGATGCATACAATCCATATCAAATTGCCATGAACTACCTAGCAGAATATTACAAGCTTCCATAGGCACAACGTCACATTCAATAACATCACGATACGAGCCAATAACAAAATTAACTTGTACCAGCTTAGTTACCTTTACCTTACCACTATTGTTCAGCCATTGAATGTGATATGGATGTGGGTGCGGTTTGGTTGTAAGTGCAAGCTTTTCCACCAATTACGCTCTAGCCAAGTTGTTGCAGCTACCTCCATCAATGATCAAACGGTATGAACGCTCATTAATGATATACTTTATTTAAAACAGTGTATGCCGTTGATTCTGCTCCGCCTTCTCCATTTGTGCACTAAGCACACGCTGCACAATGAGGCTCTCATAATGCTCTGCATCCTCTGCACCAATCTGCTCTTCTGGTTGTTCCTTACTACCTGCATGGTCAGCAGCAAGCAAAGTAAGTGTATCTTCAACAAAATTACTAGCAGAGAAATACCCACCATCTTCTTTGACCACCAAAACACGCTTGCTAGGATAGTCACGCTACACGTGCCTAAAGCCCTTGCATCGATGACACTACACATCTCTTGTTCTACCCGTGGAGGCAATAGAAGAAGCACTAGCAGGTAGTTTCTGAGCAGACTTGGTTGCTGAATTTGTGGGAGAACCATGTGGTTTGTCACTGGAGGGAGGCAGTAGTGCTGGTCAATTCGGCGGGGGAGTCGAGGGAGGTGCACGTCCTATCATGGAAGTAGTCATTCATCGCTACCATGATGTAGATTTTCCTACAGAAATGTTAGACTTTGCACTAGCACGTCGTCCATACACTTCCTTTTCAACTTTACAAGCAAAATGAAACAAACGAGTTACATGATTATAATCTTTATAAGTAAGGATGTCATAAATTTCTCTATTTAACCCGCCTAAAAATTTGGCCATAGCAGGTTCTTCACCCTACTCTAAATTACAACGTAACGTATCCATTTGCAATTCCTAATAATACTCATCTACACTTTTAGTACCCTATCTCAATTTTTGCAACTTATTTAATAGATCACGTGTATAGTAAGAATAGTAAGAAGGAACAAATCTAGCCCGCATGACCCGTTTCAAAGCATCCTAAGTTTGTGGCATGTTATTAGGATTTTTCTTGCCATGTTATATACACCAAATAAAAGCAAAATCAGTGAACTCACTAGTAGCAGCCCTAACACATGTATTTTCAGGAAATTCATGACATGCAAACTTTTGATCAACAAAAATCTCCCAAGTAATGTATTCATCAGGATCATATTTACTATCAAAAAGAGGTATCTTAAATTTAATCTTACTAAAAGCATCATCATTATTATGTACCTCACGCCTACGGTTACCACCCATACCTCTACGATTAGTACATAGCCATCGGCGATCAGGAGTGTCTTGGTCATCTTGTTCAATATCAGCAACATATTCATCCAAATTGTCCTCAACACGCTCATCCTTCTTGTTATCTCCATCACGCCTATTAGTGGTTTTGGCATGCATCTCATCAATACGCCTCAAAAGAGCAGCAAGACTTTTGTCAATACGAGTAACCAATGCCTCCACCCCTATAAGCTTGGTGTTGGTGTTGATTTGTGTGGTCTACAATTGCCCAATCTTTTTCCCATGACCTGCAAGTCATTATCAAGTCCTTCTGTGTGCGCCTTCGCTAACTTTTCAAAATGTTGTATGATGCCCTTGGTGCGAGGAGAACGTGGCATATTCTCAGCATCCTCTGTTCCTATCATGGTTAGACAAACAATGGCAACAAGAAGACAAGTGAAGAAATAAAAACCCTAAAGCTATTAGGATGTAGCTACTACAAGTCGCTCACTCTCAACCCGTTTCACAAGCTCTTACCAATTCTTACCTTGCTCAACAGGAGGGGACGACAACCAACAAGTCTGCAACCGTGGAACAAAGTGTATCAATACTGCAGCAACAAGACCTGTCAAGCTGTAGTCAAATATGTGGAGTTGTAGGTGGGCTGAAGCAAGGAAGAACTAGCACCACATTAGTTACAAAAGCAAGCTGAATAATCATTCAATAGCGGTACTACTAGTCCTAGCCTAGACCGTGCTAGAGGCGTGAGCCTAGACACAAAGGAAGTCACAACACACCATCGAAAACAATAGAGAAGCACAACGAATAGCCCCTTTTCTTCTTGTTTTTTTTCTTTTTCTTTTTCTCTTCTTCTTTTCGTTCTTTTTTTTCATTTTTTCTTTTTTTTCTAGGGGATCCTCAAAACTGAAAATATGAACAAAGGGACTCCCAAAGAGCAATTCACACCACACGCTTTTTTAAAAGTACAAAGGGTATTCCGGTACTCTCTCTTTGTGTGGAGTAAGTTCAGCTAATATGGATATGCACAACATGGAGAAGTCAAGTATAGGTATGAATTACTGCTGCCTTTCTGGAACACTTCAATATATCTAGTACAAGCCCAATAGCAACAAGATTTGGTAACATGGCGCAGCAATCAATTTGAACTCAAAACCGATTCCAACTTGAACTTCAACGCCACGTGGGATTCAATCTTGATCAACTCCGATTCCTAGTTGGACTTGAACACAAAGATGTACTCAGATTCAGCCAACAGAGGGTTTATATGGTAGCACACGACTGTGACTAGAACGTGACAAGAACTAAAACTCTAAAGGACTAAAACTAAGACCAGCAACTCGACATAACCGATGCAACTGAAAACTTAACAAGCCCTAACTAAGCAGTACTAGCAAAGGCTCAAAGAGTTTATAGGATTGTGGGTAAACTAATCTACTATTTTGTAGCTTTTCTGGACTATAGGAAAATTAAAATAGCGAAGAATTGAAAGTCTCTCACCGATAAACATTGCTCTGATACCAACTGATATGAACCCGTAGGGTTGATTTCTGATCTTTCGATGAGAGGATATGGGATTACTCGATTGGTGGATGGAGATGACGTTTACGGCCCGACTACAGCCTTTCAATGACGCTGCGCCTTAGCAACTGATACACTACCTCCAATGGCTGTCGTGATTTTGTGGAGCGTGACACTCCGGCTACTAGGGCACTCGTGCTGCAAGCAATCGAAGAACTAGCAAGAACAACTAGATATAAATGAAGGTTTCAAACTCAATCTCCAATATGGTGGGGTTCCGAAGACAAGAAGATGGGCGGCTGATCCAGCACGCGTGCTTCTAAGCAAGTAGCGAAAGCTAAACTTGATCTAAATAAAACCCGAGTGTTCCTGGTGGCGGCTAAGGGATATAAGAACGTGGGAGGTGTTGGGGTCGTACTCCAACCCTAGGACGCGTCCCTAATGGACCCAACTTGATACACGGCCCATTAGGCCAAAATAAGGTGATGCTGCACCTCTCGGTAGTAATTTGATGATTGCGGCCACCTCAGAATAGATATGTACATGAGTTTGGATCCATATGAAAATAGACTTGATAAAGATTCCATTAAGTACTTGAAGACCCCAATCCGAGTCCGTATGAGACCATGGTGACTGTCACAATTTGGTACTATTCGGCAGTCCGAATCCAGCCTACACGAACCTGTTTTCCTTTCAGTCTTCTCCTTGGTTCCTAAGCAAAATACGAGTGCACATATCTTCATGGTCTAAGTATGATGGACATGAACTCAAGAGTGTACTCACTTGATGGTTGAGTTGACAAGCACGAGCGCGAGTAATGGGATAAGAAATTGGTACTTGTGTCGGTGTGGATGTATCATTGGTGTTGATGTCCTCATCAATGCCCAACACTTTTCCTCCCGCAATACTGTCACTACACAGGGGTACTCAACTATTGGAACATAAGACCACGCCATGATGATCGTTCTAGGTAAGCAATAAAGCAACACAAAGTAGTGCTAGACAACTTTTACATAAAAGAGCATCATCAAGATATGAATGATAACAAAACAGATTTTAAACCTCCCCTTCTTCGCGTGATGTTGCCTTCGTCGCGCGATCGCCGCCTGTCGTTGTCTTCCCTAGCGCACGAGATGCCGAGTGCCAAGGAAGAGTCCCCTTGTTAGTCCTCCATGATCTCTCGACGTGGGATGACACGGGCGTTGTCCGATTCCATCCTCTCAATGCAAGGTATAAAATTGATCCAGACCTATCGCAATTAATGTGCATGCTGATAAACTTGAGTTCTTCAATTAGTATATATAGTCATTCAGTTTTTATAATACTTGTTGACAGTAATAATACTGATGGAGGAACCTATATTTTATGCAGGTTATTCAGGAGTTGTATCGCAGTACAAACATGTGCTTAAATTATTTGTTGGGTTTTTTTGCAATATGGCACATGATCATGAGGATCTTAGTTGGATGGAATTGTCACATACAGATGTTGCGTGGTAAAACAGAGTTGCTAAATTCATTGAAGATACCTTTGATGGCACCTTTCCAGGACAGACTGCGCCCTGTCCATGTAGAGGATGTCGTCGCATGGCATATCAAATAAAGAAGTTGTTGAGTTGCACTTGAATACCAGAGGGTTTGATCCATATTACAAAAAACAGCATCATACTGGCAGATCTGCTAAATGTATTGTTATGGACGATGATTATTGGGACGTTTGTGAAGGTGAAGAAGGTGATCATGATGATGGTGTCTCATCTACTAAACTGCTTTCATCGCTAATTAGTGGTGCCATACATGGTGAAATTAGAGGTGGTAATATTGAGGAGCCAAATGATATAGTAGGTGCATGCCTCTCATGTTACCAAAATAAAATAGAGGCATCCATTACTTCTACATCAACTAACATGTTAGCAAAATAAGCATGGTTCATGCCCTCATGTTACCAAAATAAAGAAGAGACATCCATGACATGATCAACTAACATAACTCTTATAACTAAGAGTACCGATACTTCTACATCAACAAAGACTACTTCCTCGTCAACATTAGTTGTCCTTGCCTTCCACAGTGTAGAAATGGCCCTTCCGCAGCTTGCGCTTGATAGCAACGCGAACCTCTTCTATCTTCTCCTGCACCTGACATTTTTGAAGGGGGTTACTTAGCATGTGAAAAAGATAAACTGACTAGATAAACCAAAATAGCACATAATAGAAACCAATTGATGATTAACTTAAAGGGTAGGAACATCACCTGCCTACCAGACAGCTCAGGTCCATCAGAGAGCTCATCGTCGCTCCCCTGAGTGAGTATCATTGTACATGAAATCTTTGGGAAAACGACCTCGTAGGTATCTTCGGCGACCTTCATTACAGGCAAAATAGGGTTACAAAACTAAATAAAGTGTTGCTCAGTGTTCATATGATCATGACATGGCAACACATAGTGTTAGAACTTATTCGAAATAAAGAACACATATTGGTTTGAGACTTGCTGGCATGTCTAGCCAGTCATATTGGACGTATGGCTCATCCTTGGAGGGAGAAGACTCGGTGTAGATGTGGTGGGCTCAGACCGGGTCGGGTGGACTGCTTACTCGCGCCTATCATGAGATCGCAAAGTTTAACATGTCACCGAATCAAGAAATTAAATATGTGGTATACTAAATCTAATTTTCCAGCATCACCTCCTTAGGGACCGAGCGCCTCGGCCGACACTTGGTGGATGTGTCAAGTCCATTCTTCTCCCCGACAGCCATGGTGGAAGCCGTCCTCGGGATCATCTTCTTAAATCATCCGGTGGCTTTATCGTGCAGCTGCCAACTAGAGTTGTGCATCTTCTTGTGCTCAGCCATGATGGGAAGGGAAGCGGAGGAGAGCGAGCGAGGCGCGCATGTGGGATTGTGATGGGACATGTTGGGGGAGATAGGTGGGCATTGAAAGGGGGTGGAGACGAAGGGGCCATTCAGTTATGGAAGCGTACTCTGGAAGCAGGAGTCCACGCCTTCAGTTATGTAGGCCAGATATCACTAACGTGTGGGCCTAGCAGCAATTGGGCCCACTCGGTAATGACACGAGTCACCCTGTAGACGAGGTGCATCGAGGAATAGGAGGGGACAATGAGTAGATTTTGTTTCTAAAAGCATAGAGTAATTTTCATAGCAAGAGCCAGTGCTATGCGGTTCCCATGTGTATATGACATAGTCGGTCCAGCTCCCCACGCGCGCTGACGAGGAAGCGTATTCCTCGGGCGCGCATTCGGGAACCGAGTTGGAGGAGGAAAAGCAAAGAATTGGAGGAGATAGGGAGGATAATGCGGAAGTGGGAAGGTTAAGATTCGATTTGTTAGCAAAATGGGCGGGTTATTAGGCGGTAAATGGCTACATGCGGGTGCCAACCCAATTTTTGGCAAAAATAAAAAAAGGAAAAAGGGTGGAGGGCAGGGATCGAAGCTGGATCATTGATTTATATTAATGTCGCAGACACCATTGAGTTACTGGTTGTTTTGTTTCACTTCTAGCTTTTCAACCTTGTTATACATAGTTTCGGACCGGTGTGTGACTGACATGCGGGACCCACTTGTCAGCGCCGGGTTCATATGCTGCTCTAGTTCGGTTCGTGGTGTGCTTCTTTTTTTATTTTGATTCATTGTAAAAACGTTAAATATGTTTAGATTTCGCATTTGTTGTCCAAATCCGTTGATTCTTTTTTCCAATTTCTCGGACAACTTTTCCCTTTCACATGGTTTTATTTACATTGCGTTACCCAACCCCTTGTATTAACATTTTGTCATTTGCTTCAATATTTACTTACTCTACAATGAATGGAACTTTTTTGAATGTGTCCAACGTACCAGGGGCTTATGAATAGGCAAGTTGGAATCTTTTATGGTCCAATGTGTATCATATAGGTGTATCATATATATGGCATATCATATAGGTGTATCATGTTCAATGTCACACCTTCTTTGCCTTGAGGTGATTTCATGTGGGAGCTAAAAGACAATGTTTCGGTGCAAATTGGTAATCGATCTCCTCAAGGATATGATTTATCGCACAAACCATTGAGGTACTTGTTCTTTTTGTAGCGTGACATCTTTACCCAAGGTACACTTATCTTGGAGTAGGAGTATGTCCTAGAGTCGTGTTTGATCTATGTCGTTTACCCGGTCCATAGCCTGGTCGCGCCACATCCCACGAAGAGCCGCCTTTTACCTAGGGAAACTCGAAAAGAATATTGAGGGGGAAGGGGATTGATACCGAGACGTACATGATTTCATGCTAGGTACGAAAGCATGCGAAAGCTATCTTCACAATTAAGACTGATGTGTCATGTCTACCATCTACCATCTCGATTGGGGTATGTCATGCATGTTTTGCTACGTCACCGTGTAATGTGAGTCGTAGTCAACAGATTTTTTGAGTACTAGGCCTATGGTATGCAGCGGGACAGGACGAGACGGGATGTGGGAAGTTATTGCTGTATGTAGCGGGACGGGACGGGATGTGGGAAGTTATTGCGGGGCCTGTTCCAACGGTCGCCTTCCATACCCGAGAAAAGTCGGCACCGCCTGATCAATCTGTCTCCTCCGCTTGTTCTTCGGCAGTTCCCAATGCACGCTTGTTCTTTGGCAGTTCCCAATGCACCGACCGCCTGATCTCCCCATATCCTTTGCTTGTTCTTCGGCAGTTCCCAATGCACGCTTGTTCTTCGGTAGTTCCCAATGCACCGGTAGCGGGGAATATCTATAACTCCTCTTGTACCCGGGGAATATCTATAACTCCTTCTATACCCAGGCCCCTCTCCGCAGTCTCCTCGCCATATTGCAAAAAGAGGTTTTCAAGAACTTGGCCTGTAGCCCGCCGGTGCCCCCTTCCACCGCTCCCCCTTAGATTTCGTGACCCTCCACCTCTCCACATTCATGGCGTCAGGAAGGCAATGCTGATTGCTCATAGACCTCCCTATGGAGGTGCTCATTGACATCGCCGGCCACGTTGCTGCGACCTCCTTCCAGCCCATGGACGACCTCCACAACCTACGGGCGGTCTGCAGGGTCATGCACCATGCGTGCGGCGACCCATCCGTTGGACAGCGCGTGACATTGCTCAGGATGTACTGGGAGGATATGTAGTGGAACGAGCCGGACAGGTACTATACCCTCCTCGCTCTGCTGGTTGATGTGTGGAACCTGGAGGCCTACACCATCAAAGGGATTGTAGATTTCTTCGCCGCCCCCAGCCATGCCTCCATGAGCTCTCCCGCGCCGCGGTGGGTGGGCACGATGTGGGGGCCTATCTGTAAACTCTGATGATGTACAGGAACAACGGTGGCACCACGGATGACGACATTGCGAAGATGTACATCCACTGCGTTGAATACGAGGATGGTTCGGCGGCGAGCGGGAGCGCAAGCCCAAAGAAGCTACGCAACGATGGCTGCCGGGTGGGCTGCGAGGAGGCCGCCTACCTAGTCAATAGAGTTACGTGGCGCGGGCATGGTGATCTGCTTCCACCAGCACCAGTTCGCGACGACTTCCCGTGCGCTGGAGGCGACCGTGGCAAGGTTAAGGGCTGGGAACAAGCTACGCTTTTTGTAACGAGGACTGTAGGATACGCCACGAAATTGTGGCTTTGGAAAGGAGAATGGGGATCGATATTTAATTGTAGCATTTCTTTTGCTTTTGCCTGATGATGTCCATGACTGGTTGGCTCAACTTGTAGTGCTGGAACTATATTTGTGGTTAAGTTGGCTCAACTTGTAGTCACTACAAGGTTTTGTCTCTCCAATGGAGTTGTATTTTCGCAATGTGCTTTTGTGTCTAAGCACACCTTACACCTCCCTGCATATAGGTGTTATGATGCACCTATAAAAAGAACCCACACTTGGGTACATTCATTTGTCCATGGATTTCAATTATGGGACACACTACATCCCGCCAGGTTGTGCCTCAAATTTTTAGTACTAGTGTAATGTTTCCTCTATTCTTTTTTTTTCCTAAACCCTCAAATATATCTCAGCCTCCACCCCACTTGCCCCCCAAACTGCACCGGCTGCATCAGGGGGGTGACGGTTTCTCTCTGCCCAAGCGACTCCATCCATGGTGACTCCTTCTCCTTCCATGGCGACTCCTTCCATGACCGGCGATGGAGAACCCAACACACGACCAAGTACGGTCAGAGTCAAGGAAGCCGATATTGAAGACAAACGTTACAGGTTCGCATCCACCTTTAACACCTTCTAGGGTTAGGGCAGAAAATTTCTGCACATTAATTGCGTACAATCAATTTGATGCTGCCTCATTAGCGTATGCTTTTATAAATCACAGATCTAATTACTACTGATTAGTTTTTTGCATAGCACTAGTAGTACTACATCTTCATTCATTGATGCGGGGGTTTTGATATCTATGTGCATATATAGATCAAACGAGTTGACAGGTCAGATGTGGCAGGTAATGGTACAGTGCCTGGGGGCAGAAGGACAAGATGTGCGCCTAGTTCAGGCTAATATTGATAGGGCACAATTAGACTTTGTCAGCTTGTGGCATTACAAAGATCAACTTGGATATGGTGCGCGGGGCTACTACTACTACAAGAAGAGAATAGGAAATGCTGATGCATTTGTTCAGTCAATTGGTTACCCCAAAGATGTAGAGTGCATGTTTCAGTACATGGATTCATCTGAAGAAAGGAAACTAAGGTTGATACTCTCAAAACAAGAACTGGTTGGAGCTGTCAACATTACACCCCTGAAATGACCAAGGGTGAATGAGTCTGATGATGTTATTGATGCTGATACTAGTAATGATGAATCACTTGATGAATACAAAGATTGGCTTCAAGACCAAGACCCAGATAGTGGTATGTATGCTGTTTGTACTACACTATGCACATGTGTCTATAACTGTACAATGTACTAACATAATTGTGTTGGTAACTTGCAGATCTATACGATGACTACAGGGACGAAATAGTAAAAAGATACTCTAAATGGTTAAGGCAGAAAGGCTTTATGAGAGATATTTGTAAATCCTTTTTCCTCTGAATTAATTCTTATTTTTAATGAAAATTGTACAATCCTCTAAGTGAACTTGTTTTTTATTTGTTCAGTGGCTTATAATAGAGGTCAAGCAAAGCCTACAGAAGTACATGATGAGAGCAATGGTAGTAGCACCACGCCGCCATCACAATGGCCAACACATGCTAGGAAACCAAAGCAGACAACAGGTTCTAAAAGCTTCACACTTTCTACAGTTTTTTATGCTCTTATTATGCACAACTTAATGTAAGTTTCTATTTTTTGATTGTAAGTAGGTGGCAAGAAAATGGGCCAAGGATGTGTGAAAGGGCTAGCTGCGGTGGCCAAGAGATTGAAGATTGGCTCATAGAAACTGAAAATCAAATTTCCTGAAAGTGTGGGTGGTCCCTGTGGATATAATAGACGTACCTTTGTGGATGTTGTTCTGTTTACAAAGCAGAAAGATCCATTAATTGGAGTTAGAAATTGGAAAGATGTGTGTCAGCATGTCAAGGATGATATCGCAGAATCTGTAATGGTATGTTAATGGCCACCTCATGCTGCATTATAATGTTATATATTAGTCTTGTTCCCTCTATTTTCTTGGAAACATATATTTTGAATGTAGCATATATAACAAGTTTTCTTTCCCACTAGGATCATTGGGGCCTTGAGACCACTGAGAGTCTGAACAAAAAGATATGGAAGGTTGCCAATGAACGCTACAAAAGTTGGCGATCCGTTTTGCATTCTACATACAAGGCATACGACAGTTATGATGAGAGAATGAAACATAAGCCTGAAGACATAGACATTGTGGAGTGGCACTATTTGAACATGTACTTTGGAACTAAGGACTTCAAGGTACACCCTCTTTTGTAAGTAAAAGAACACAATTATGAGTTCAACTTTTCATCGCTAACCATTACTTTACGGGAGGACTGTACAGAGTAGGAGCAGCATGAACTCTTCGAATCGCAACCAACTGAGAACAAATCACTCGGGGGGTTCCAAACCTTTCTCGTAGTGGAGTTGGGAAAAGGTAAATATTTGTTTACTTATTCTCAACTTTCAGTACATTACACAATGATATATTAGTAGCATTTAATGTTGCAATAATAGAGAGATCCAGTAACTGGTGATGAGCCACCCCTTTTGGAACTTTGGAAGACTACTCACACTAGGGAAGGAAGATGGACAAATCACCTGGCTGAAAGTATTTATGTGAGTACTGAGTGCTAATTTGATCATAACATTGATTCAGCATTACAAGCTATTTTTTGGTATGAAAACATGACCAAATTAATGTTACAATTAATTGTTTCTTGCCATCAGACTTGTACATTCAGAAAATTATCTCAAACACAATCAGATGAAGAACAACCAACAAGTCACACTTTTGGACCTGCTAAGGAAGAACCAAGTTTTCCAGGAAATGTACAGGGAAACAACAGGAGCCAAATACAGCAGGTCATATGGCCATGGTTACTTGTCGAATCCAGAACGAAAGCAGGAAGCCCTTTAGGAGAGAATGATTCAGGAGAGAATAAAGAGGTTCGAAGAACAAGAATGTCAGTTACAGGAAAAAATGTAGAAGCATGAAGCTAAAAAGGTAGCAGAGATAGAACAACTTAAAGCTGCACTTAGACAAGAATTGATGGGGGAAGTTGCTACAATGATCGCGCCTTATCGTCAGGCTTTACTGCGAGAGGTAACCAAAATATAATTTGTGCATGTTTATTTCTGTTGTGTTCTAAATTTGCATAATGTCGCTAATATCTAGCCTCCCCTCTTTTAAAATCCGCAGCGTACCCCGGCAAACAACAATAATACAACTGAAGTTGATGCTAGGACCACCGAGGATAATATTGATGCAAGGCTAGTACTGGACAGCCAAGAAACAAGGAACCAGGTATCGACAATAATTGGTTGTGATTGAAAATATATATACATATGTCGCTACTCTCTTGCCTGCCCACTTTTAAATTATGCAGCATACCCCTCAAACCAACAATAAAACAACTGACGATGAAGCTGGGAGCACTGAGGAAAACCTTGCTGCAACACAAGTAGTGCATAGTCAAGAAACATCAAACCAGGTGTAACGACCGACCCCTAATCTTCCGAGTCAATCTCAACCGGAACCCTGTATCCCAGTCATCTGCCTTGCTTGACCGCGTCTAAGTGATCAGCTATCCGCCTGGTTCCGACCCCTGAGATCCGACCCCTTCCCGCTTCGCTCCTCTCCCGACCCCGGCGAGCGCAGCCCACCATCGGATCCGGTTAATCTTCCTCAATCATCCGTTCTATCCACCGGTGGACCCGCGAGATCTTTTCCCAGATCCCCCGCGACAGCCGCACTCGAGTTGCATGGCCGCGTCAGAGTCGTCCTGCCGCGTGGCTCGCCTTCTCCGACGCCAGCCGCTCAGTTTTGTCTCTGGCAAGCGACCAAGTGGGTTCTCGCGCCCCTTTCCCCAATGGCAGCGGAAGCCCCTCTGTGCCCCTTTCTGCAGAGCCTCGCCTCCCGCGCCCATCATCACGCCGCCAGATCCCGGCCCGAGAGCCCGATGTCGCCCGTCTTTTCCGTCCCTTCAGCCACAGTCGCGCCGCCCGGTCGCCGCTACACGACGATTCCTCCACCGCCAACCCCGACCGCGGCCGCGACAGCTCCTTTCCCCCGCCTTGTTAGAAGCCGCCCGACAATCTGTTGTTCCGCGCTCTCGCCCGCGCCCGCAAGCCGCCTGTCTTCTCACCTGTGCGCCCTCGATTCTAGTGCCGTTAAACCGGTCGCTTCTATCAAATCTTCCGCACGGCGACGCCCGCTTTCCGCCAAATCTCAACCACCAGTCTACCCGCCCCTACGCCGCCCTGACGGCAGAACCCAATGATCGCTGGCGTCACCCCCGGAGTTCTGCAGCACCGCCCTCTTCGCTCAATCGCCGCCCCGGCAGAGCACTCCATTGTTTCTCCCCGGCCTTCGCGCCGCTCCCCTTCTCTCTCTCCTGTGCCGCTTCCTTTCGCTGCTCCAATAGCTATAAAAGGAATGCCCCAGTCACCGGAGTTCCCTCCGCCATTGTTGCCTTCAGCCTTCTCTCGCTCTCTGCTCAAGCTCTTAGCGCCAACCACCAAGTTCTTGAGGAGTTCTCCTCTCAGTTTCTCTCTCAGTTTTCTCTTAGTCACCCCGCAGCTTGCTCCTCCGTGCTGCGTAAAGCTCTCTTGTGATCTGCAAGAAGCACCGCCGCCGCCATAGCATTCCCAGTCTTAGCCCTTGTTCGAAGCTTTAGTTCCTCCGCCCAAGTCTGCTTCGTCCCGACCCCAAGCTTTCCTTTCAGGAAGAAGGTGAGTTGCCGACCCCAGTCCGCCTCGCCCGACCCCTCCTATTCGCCCGACCCTATCTGTTCCGCCGACCCTCATCCGCCTCGCCCGAGGGCTCGGCTGTGATCTTTTTCTTCAACCGAGGGTGTATGTGTAAAACTTGGGAACCCTTCAGCGCTTGCGTCTAAGGACACCTAGTATACCACATCCTCTAGTTCAAGGATCAGATCACGAGTTCTTTTCCTGCCCTTACCTCTTGATCATCGTTAGCTCTCTTGGCCCACCATAACTCCTGCTCTTTGTCGCAAGTTTCTGGGCGCAGGCGAACCAGTGTTGCTGTTGAAATAACTGTCTAAGCTAACCCTTGCATTGCATTCGTGTAGAGCTGCACCTCGCCGATGGCTTCTACGAGTTGCACCCGGCGCCAGAAGAAGAAGCTGTAGCCGAGTTCCTGCCTGCGGAAGCCGAAGTCGCCCCAGAAGTCGAGCCGTTTTCCTCCTCTTTGCTTGAAGGCAAGCCCCGGTTGCATGAAAGTCCTATGTGTTTTTACCAGACTTGCGCATGCCTTCTGTAACATGCTTGTGCATTTACGTATAGGAGTTGTGTGAAACCCTAGATGCATGACTTAGTTGTCCCCATGATCGGAACACTAGCTGTTGGACTGAGTAGATGCATTGCTTAACTAGGAGACGGTAAAAGCCGAGTGATTCCCTGTCACTCGCGAGTTGTAGGAGTTGCTTGTTTACTCTCCTGTTACAACTATAAGGACGATGGGCGGGGCAGGGTTGGGTAACTCTTTGGTGGATGGTTGTTGCCCCGTCTGTCTATGAAATCTTGCTAAGGCCTGACAGTGGTGGTGTTCGTGATCAAGTGTTTGAAAGTACTAGCCTCATACTTAGTATGGGATGAGGAATCCTAGTACCTGATTGAACCTAGACGTGAGCGGTCGCCCCATTGTTCTTGGAACGGAGTTTCCCCTGCTGGTTGTCGCACGTGGTGGCAAGCGTGGTCACAGGACGGCAGAGGCCGAGTCTGTGGAGCCTTGCACCAAAGGAAATGGGCACGACACGGGTTAGGGGATTGATGGGGAAGGTCGACACAGGAAGCGACCTCCGGGTGCGCGGATGTCGTGAGGCTAGGTTCACCATGCATGGTTAAAGAACTCGAATCGATTCGTCTGCCTCTCACAGTCTGAGATTGCTTGATCGCTATGTCACCCTGAGTAAATGAGGAATCTGATGATGGCAATATTTGTTGTTATATCTACACATATTGTTTGGCTCTATGATTGCTTAGAATAGGTGGCACAACCTAGACTGGTAAATGAACCTAGAACCGGAGCTAAAACTTGAAAATAGGGTTACTTAGTGCTTTTGGCAAACAAACCCCTCAGCCAAGAAGCCTTTCATGTTAGATGGAGGAGTAGCTAACTCCTATCGGTTAAGTCTTGTTGAGCTTAGTAGCTCAGCCTTGTTGTGGCTCCTGTTTTTTTTCAGGTGAAGTCGCTGCTTCCGACCCCTCTCTGGTTGGTGCTTGGCCGCCCCAGCTTCCGCCAGGCTGGACGGTCGAGTGGGACCCCTCCTCGGACGGTGAGGAGAGGACTTAGTGATGTTCCGGCTGGCCTCGCCCGGACATCCGACCCCGACGAAGTCTTCCGCTAGTGTTTTCTCTGTTGTTCTTTTGAATCTTGTAAAACTCTGATGTTGGATTTTATGGTCGAACTAAATGGGTAAACTTGTTTAACTCAGTGGACTCGTTGTATTCTCTGTAACCACTCACCTTCGTGTGGGTTGCTAAACTCGATCCTGTCTAAGTGGTTAAATCGGAGGAAATCCGACGGCACTTCGTGTTAACTCGGCTTAGGCAGGAGTGTCGCATGTTAGGCGGCTTAACCCTGTCTAACTCCAGCTAATCCGAAGTGGATCCGCCACAGCTGGTATCAGAGCCGTGTTTAGCATTTCAGAGAACACAACAAGCCCTAAACACTTCTTTGGAAAAGATAAAAGTTGCAAGAAACTTTTGAAAAATCTCGTACGATCGTTAAGGATGACTTTAGTGCGAGAGGCCCTAGGGGATTTTGGGGGTTGTTTTAGGTGACTAATAAATATTTGGTTATCTTGCTAACCTTTCCAGCACTTCACCACGTTTGTCATACGTGTGCCGAGTTCCGCATCGCGAGCATGCGAGGGTTGATAGGGAGTTCCATTCAAAGGACCCTATCTTCGCGGTTGTTTTCGCCCACGTCTATCACACGTGCGCAGGTTCCATATGTGACCCATACGAAGGTGGGTACGGTTCGATTCCAACGAACCTATTCGCACGGTTGTTTCGCCACGTTTATCATACGTGTGCTGATTCCGCATCACGAGTATGCGAAGGGTTATATGGTTCCATTCAAAGGGAACCTATTTCCACGGTTGAGTGCTGTCCATGCAGCCTTAAACGCATGGGTGCCGTTCCTATAGTGAGCGGTAATGTTTGGGAACGCTTTCGTGGGTGCTGGCACGAAAGGTTCGTGTGTGGTGTTTTTCTGCAGGTACGCTAACCGCGTTCGTTTGAGAGACGTTGTAGAACCGACTAGTTATTATAGGGAGAGACGTATTTGTTGCCTTGTCACCGGCACTGACCGCGTAAGACCCGAGTTTCAGGCAGTTGTTTTTGGTTAAGTGTAAGGTAGGCCGTGCATGCGTCATACCTAAAAATCTGTAATGTTCCCTCTCAACAGCAATCTTGTTCGGAAGAGTTCTTTTGGATCTAAGGATTTCTAGTTTCTTTTAGTTTCTCTCGGTTAAAACCGAATGCTTCTCTATCCGACCCCTGACCCTTGGAATCTATCTCACGTGGTTTTGGTTCTTGGTTCCAGATGGCTGTTCCCGGACATGTTGTTTTTGGAGCGGACGGTACCTTCCAGTCGACGTGCCTACATTTCGAGGGATTCCCCGCGATTTTGTGGGATACGCTGAAGTGGTTTGGGTACCAGTCCCCACCCCTATATGCCGGACGGTTATATTTGGAGCAGGGCATCCAGACGTGCCAGGTGCAGGCCTTGGTACCACCTCCCCCTGCACGGCCCGACTGGCCCTCTTTTGGCATAATAGCCTATGGCCTCGCTCGTGAGGATACATGGGAATCTGCCGCCCTCCAGCTGCTCACACAGTTCTGTCAGCTGCACCCTGTGGAGATCACGCTCGACCCAATCAGCCTCTTCCCCATCAGGAACCGGCTAGACCCGGCATGGCTTGATCGCATCGGGAACATCGAAGTGCTAGCCACCACCTGCGCCACGATCACCATCTCCACCAACATCAGGTGCATGGCCGCTCTCTACCGGTTGATAGAGCTTCAAGGGAGAGTCATCACTCTCTTCGCCCGGACGGCAGCAGATACTCACGGGTACCTCCAGGCAGCAAGAAGAGATATGGTAGGCCAAACCTACCAGCTGATTCACCGGGGTATCCAGATCCACGACATGCAAGATAGGATCTCCGAGCTGGAAGGAGAAGTTGCCGACCTCGTGGACGGCATGATAGAGCTCTCGGAGGAGAAGATGGAAGTGGAGATGGAATTGGCAGTTGCCAATGCCCATCTGGAGGAGCACCAAGCTGAGCTAGATGATATGCATGCCCTCAACATGCAGCTTGAAGCTCAGGAGGACCCTGAGGAAGACGAGGGAGCGTCCAGCATGGACATTGAGGAAGATGGCGCCCCTTCTCTGACTCATAGTGTTCAGTGGTAGATTAAGGGTTCTCAGGGAACCATCTTTTTGTTGTACTCCTCGGCAGCCTAAATTTTGGAAAAGTTGTAATAGGTTAGCCTAGAGTTGAGTACTCCCTGTGTTTGGAACACTGGTGTATATAAAGCTAATTCTGGTGCATAGCTTTTTCATCTTTGTAGGGTGTGGATGCTAGGTTAAGTAAGTTGCGCCATGATCACACGCTGTTTTCGGGGAGCCTGTTCAGTTGGCCGACCCCAGTTTGTGAGACCGGATGCGCCGACCCTTTGACGTAGTTTCCGCCTCGTCCGACCCTTCTCAAATACAGATCGATGCCGACCCCTTGTTCTCTCGGAAGGACCGCCTAGCCCGACCCCTTGGCTTGAGTTGGATCATAAGAGTCTGAATGTAACATGTTTTGCCGAAGTTGAGTACCAGGTCAAGATAAATGTCATTCGCTCTGAGAATGAGAAAAGTGTGTTTTCCTCATAAGGACGTGTGTTGCACCATTGGCAAGAGTTGCATCAAAAGGATTTAATTTGTACGTTCCATTTGATGGAGTGCACCTAAGGTTATGAAACTGATGGGACGTTAACTCTTGCAGATGGCGCACCGCACTAGGTCTGGTTCTGTGTCCGGCAGTAGCGATCAGCGACAGGATCTTCCTCCGCCCCCGCCTTCATCGCCACTGGAGGAAATCCTAGCAACTCAAACTGAGCTGCTAAGGCATCTGGTGCAAGGACAACAGCAACAGCCACATGGTGGAAGAGCTCAGCAGCAGCAGCAGCATATCGCGCGGTATGAGGACTTTCTGGGGACATAGCCCCCTCTGTTCCAAAAGACACAAGAACCGCTCGATGCCGACGCCTGGGTTCGTACGATCGAATCCAAGTTCGAGCTTCTCACCGCTCCATGCCCCGACAACAACAAGGCTCGGTTTGCAGCTCAACAGCTGCGTGGCTCCGCGCGGCTTTGGTGGGATCATTACCATGCCATGCTGCCGGCTGGCCACGTGGTCAGTTGGAACGAGTTAAAGACGGCATTCAAGGCGCATCACATTCCCGAAGGTCTCCTGGAGCGCAAGCTCAACGAGTTTCTGGCCCTCACCCAAGGAACTCGAGATGTGCTGCACTACGCCCAAGCTTTCAACGACCTGTGCCGTTATGCTGGCTATCATGCGGACACAGATGAGAAGAAGCGGGACCGATTTCGCCGAGGGTTGAGCTTGGAGCTCAGGGAAAGGTTGAACCCCATAAAGGTGGACACCTACAATGAGTTGGTCAATCTGGCCATCTCTCAGGAGGACTGCATGCAAGCTCTCAAGGCCGACCAGAAGAGAAAGGCCTCTGTGGCATTTCCGAGTCCGCCGACTCGAAAGTTCCGGATGGTTCCTCCGCAAGCCCCTGGCCGACCCCAACAGTCAGGAAGATGGATCGCCCGACCCCCGCCAGTAACAGCGCCTCGTTTTCCAGGCTTCCAACCGCAAGTGCCCCGGCTGACCCTGCCAACGCCACCTCGCCCGGCGGCCAGTAACCGTTGTTTTACCTGCGGCAATGAAGGATATTTTGCAAAGGACTGCCCCAAGAACAAGAATCAACAGCAAGGTCAGAACACCATGGCAGCTAGAGGAAGAAGGCCCAAGGTACAAGTCCGACAAGGCCGACTCAACTACACCAGCTTGACCGAACTCCCCGAAGGTGCGCCAGTAATGACGGGTACTTTCCTTGTTTTAAATCAAGCTGTTGTTGTGTTGTTTGATTCGGGAGCCTCCCATAGCTTTATCGGGAGTAAGGCTAGGGAAAGATGTGGACTAAGTGTCGGTCACACTAAGGAACCCTATGTGATCGCCACTCCTGGAGGAAGGATAACATCGGATCAGATTGTTATTCTTGTACCTCTCCAGCTAGGCCCCACCCTCTTCAAGGAAAACCTTATCATCCTTGACCTAGAAGGCATAGATGTCATCCTTGGTATGGATTGGATGGCCCGACATCATGTGGTTCTAGATACAGCAGCCCGATCCCTCTACATCAGCTCGCCCTCCCATGGCAGTTCTACCATATCCTTGACCCATCCTGAGTCTTCGCTTCCTTGTGCCTACCCTCTCTTGGGAGCCCGTCTAAAAGACCTCCCTGTTATCTGTGAGTACCCTGATGTGTTTCCAGAAGATTTGCCGGGTATGCCACCTGATAGAGAAGTGAAGTTTTCCATAGAGTTGATTCCTGGCACAGCCCCAATATCTAAGAGACCCTATCGGATGCCACCCGCTGAGTTAGCCGAGTTGAAGACCCAGTTGCATGATCTGTTGGAAAAAGGTTTCATCCGACCCAGTACCTCATCTTGGGGTTGCCCTGCCCTGTTTGTGAAAAAGAAGGATGGCAGTCTACGTATGTGTGTGGATTACCGACCCCTCAATGCTGTGACAGTCAAGAACAAGTACCCACTGCCACGCATTGATGTCTTGTTCGATCAGTTAGCCGGAGCAAAGGTGTTCTCCAAGATCGATCTTCGTTCTGGTTATCACCAAATCAAGATTCGACCTTGCGACATACCCAAGACAGCTTTCTCTACCAGATATGGACTGTACGAGTACTTAGTCATGTCCTTTGGACTCACCAATGCACCCGCCTATTTCATGTACCTCATGAACTCGGTGTTTATGCCCGAGCTGGATAAGTTTGTAGTGGTGTTCATTGATGATATCCTAGTGTACTCGAAGAGCCAAGTAGAGCATGCCGACCATCTTCGGATAGTTCTCCAACGGCTAAGAGATCACCAGCTTTATGCCAAGTTCTCCAAGTGTGAGTTTTGGTTAGATAGTGTCAAGTTTTTGGGACACACTATCTCCAAGGATGGTATCGCCGTGGATCCCAGTAAGGTGCAAGAAGTCATGGAATGGAAGCCTCCTGCCTCAGTACACCAGATCAGGAGTTTCCTTGGATTGGCAGGTTACTATCGGCGTTTCATACCGGATTTCTCCAAGATAGCTAAGCCGATGACCGAGTTGTTGAAGAAAGAGGTCAAATTTGTGTGGGACACCAAGTGTGAAGAAGCCTTCAAGACCCTGAAGCACTTGCTGACCACAGCCCCAGTTTTGGCTCAGCCCGACCCCTCTAGGCCGTATGACATATACTGTGACGCCTCTGGCACTGGACTCGGATGTGTTCTTATGCAAGACAATCGAGTCATTGCCTATGCCTCACGGGCGTTACGACCTCATGAGCTAAGCTACCCAACCCATGACCTCGAGTTGGCAGCAGTGATACATGCCTTGAAGATATGGAGGCACTACCTAATGGGAGCTCACTGCAACATCTACACCGACCACAAGAGCCTCAAGTACATCTTCACCCAAGCCGACCTCAACATGCGCCAGAGAAGGTGGCTGGAGTTGATAAAAGATTATGAATTGGAAGTGCACTATCATCCCGGCAAGGCCAATGTGGTAGCCGATGCCCTCAGTCGCAAACACCAGTGCAACTGTTTGTTGTCAGCAGCCTTCACCAAGACTCTGTGTCACGAGATGGGAAAACTCAGTCTGGAGATTATCCCCCAAGGAACCCTTGGTCACATCATCCTTGAATCGGTTTTGGAAGACCAAATTCGATCAGCACAAGTAAAAGATAAGGAAATACAACGGATCATCAGTAAGATTTCAGTAAAGGATGAGGGATATAAACAATTCCGGCAGGACCAAACGGGAGGTGTGCATTATGGAAACCGACTAGTAGTACCCGCCGACCCCGAGCTGAGAAAGCAAATCCTAGATGAAGCTCATCTCTCCAAGTTCTCAATCCATCCTGGCAGCAATAAGATGTATCATGATCTCCGTCAAACCTTTTGGTGGAGTGGAATGAAGCCGGAAATTGCCCGGTATATTTCAGAGTGTGACACCTGTCAACGTGTCAAGGCCAGTCATTTAAAGGTAGCAGGTACCCTGCAACCGCTACCTATTCCCTCTTGGAAATGGGAAGACATTAGCATGGATTTCATAGTTGGGCTACCCCTTACAGCGCAACGATATGATTCCATCTGGGTTATAGTGGACCGTTTGACCAAGACCGCCCACTTCCTTCTTGTTCGTACCACCTACACAGTCAAGCAGTATGCAGAGTTGTACCTCGACCGCATAGTTTCCCTACAAGACCATCGTCTCTGATCGAGGAGTTCAGTTTGTGGCACGTTTTTGGGAGCAACTACAAGCATCTATGGGCACCAAGCTCATCCGAAGCTCAACATATCATCCTCAAACCGATGGTCAAACCGAGAGAGTCAATCAGATCCTCGAAGACATGTTAAGAGCTTGTGTTATCCACTATGACAAGAATTGGGACAAGTGTCTGCCCTTAGCAGAATTCTCCTACAATAACAGCTACCAGACCAGTTTGAAGATGGCACCGTTCGAAGCCCTGTATGGCCGGAGATGCAGGACACCCTTGAACTGGTCCCAGCCAGGAGAAAGACAGATCTATGGCCCTGACTTAGTGGCAGAAGCCGAAGAGCAAGTCAAGGTAATTCAAGCTAATCTCAAGGCCGCCCAATCTCGACAGAAGAGTTACTCCGACCGGCGGAGGAGACCCCTGCAGTTCGACCTTGGTGATCATGTGTACCTTCGAGTCTCCCCGACCAAAGGAGTGCAACGGTTTGGAGTCAAAGGCAAGTTAGCTCCCCGCTATATTGGCCCTTATGAGATTGTGGAGATATGTGGACCCGTTGCTTACCGGATCCAACTCCCAAAACAGCTATCGGCCATACATGATGTTTTCCATGTGTCTCAACTGAAGAAATGTGTTCGAGTTCCAGCGGAAATCTTAGAGCAAGAACAGCTTCAGGTAGAGCCCGACCTGACCTACGCCGAATACCCAGATCGAGTTCTTGACCAAAAGGAAAGGCACACCAGACGCCAAGTGGTAAGGATGTACAAGATCCTCTGGAGAAACCACACCGAAGATGAAGCAACATGGGAAACAGACAAATATCTGAACAAGCGCTTTCCAGGTTTTCTGTCTCGGCAAGGAGGTAAAAACGTCATCCTGCTTTTGATGGCCGAATCTCGGGACGAGATTCTTTTAAGAGGGGTAGGCTGTAACGACCGACCCCTAATCTTCCGAGTCAATCTCAACCGGAACCCTGTATCCCAGTCATCTGCCTTGCTTGACCGCGTCTAAGTGATCAGCTATCCGCCTGGTTCCGACCCCTGAGATCCGACCCCTTCCCGCTTCGCTCCTCTCCCGACCCCGGCGAGCGCAGCCCACCGTCGGATCCGGTTAATCTTCCTCAACCATCCGTTCTATCCACCGGTGGACCCGCGAGATCTTTTCCCAGATCCCCCGCGACAGCCGCACTCGAGTTGCATGGCCGCGTCAGAGTCGTCTTGCCGCGTGGCTCGCCTTCTCCGATGCCAGCCGCTCAGTTTTGTCTCTAGCAAGCGACCAAGTGGGTTCTCGCGCCCCTTTCCCCAATGGCAGCGGAAGCCCCTCTGCGCCCCTTTCTGCAGAGCCTCGCCTCCCGCGCCCATCATCACGCCGCCAGATCCCGGCCCGAGAGCCCGATGTCACCCGTCTTTTCCGTCCCTTCAGCCACAGTCGCGCCACCCGATCGCCGCTACACGATGATTCCTCCACCGCCAACCCCGACCGCGGCCGCGACAGCTCCTTTCCCCCGCCTTGTCAGAAGCCGCCCGACAATCTGTTGTTCCGCGCTCTCGCCCGCGCCCGCAAGCCGCCTGTCTTCTCAACTGTGCACCCTCGATTCTAGCGCCGTTAAACCGGTCGCTTCTATCAAATCTTCCGCACGGCGATGCCCGCTTTCCGCCAAATCTCAACCACCAGTCTACCCGCCCCTACGCCGCCCTGACGGCAGAACGCAATGATCGCTGGCGTCACCCCCGGAGTTCTGCAGCACCGCCCTCTTCGCTCAATCGCCGCCCCGGCAGAGCACTCCATTGTTTCTCCCCGGCCTTCGCGCCGCTGCCCTTCTCTCTCTCCCGTGCCGCTTCCTTTCGCCGCTCCAACAGCTATAAAAGGAATGCCCCAGTCACTGGAGTTCCCTCCGCCATTGTTGCCTTCAGCCTTCTCTCGCTCTCTGCTCAAGTTCTTAGCGCCAACCCCCAAGTTCTTGAGGAGTTCTCCTCTCAGTTTCTCTCTCAGTTTTCTCCAAGTCACCCCGCAGCTTGCTCCTCCGTGCTGCGTAAAGCTCTCTTGTGATCTGCAAGAAGCACCGCCGCCGCCGTAGCATTCCCAGTCTTAGCCCTTGTTCGAAGCTTTAGTTCCTCCGCCCAAGTCTGCTTTGTCCCGACCCCAAGCTTTCCTTTCAGGAAGAAGGTGAGTTGCCGACCCCAGTCCGCCTCGCCCGACCCTATCTGTTCCGCCGACCCTCATCCGCCTCGCCCGAGGGCTCGGCTGTGATCTTTTTCTTCAACCGAGGGTGTATGTGTAAAACTTGGGAACCCTTCAGCGCTTGCGTCTAAGGACCCCTAGTATACCACTTCCTCTTGTTCAAGGATCAGATCACGAGTTCTTTTCCTGCCCTTACCTCTTGATCATCGTTAGCTCTCCTGTTACAACTATAAGGACGATGGGCGGGGCAGGGTTGGGTAACTCTTTGGTGGATGGTTGTTGCCCCGTCTGTCTATGAAATCTTGCTAAGGCCTGACAGTGGTGGTGTTCGTGATCAAGTGTTTGAAAGTACTAGCCTCCTACTTAGTATGGGATGAGGAATCCTAGTACCTGATTGAACCTAGACGTGAGCGGTCGCCCCATTGTTCTTGGAACGGAGTTTCCCCTGCTGGTTGTCGCACGTGGTGGCAAGCGTGGTCACAGGACGGCAGAGGCCGAGTCTGTGGAGCCTTGCACCAAAGGAAATGGGCCCGACACGGGTTAGGGGATTGATGGGGAAGGTCGACACAGGAAGCGACCTCCGGGTGCGCGGATGTCGTGAGGCTAGGTTCACCATGCATGGTTAAAGAACTCGAATCGATTCGTCTGCCTCTCACAGTCTGAGATTGCTTGATCGCTATGTCACCCTGAGTAAATGAGGAATCTGATGATGGCAATATTTGTTGTTATATCTACACATATTGTTTGGCTCTATGATTGCTTAGAATAGGTGGCACAACCTAGACTGGTAAATGAACCTAGAACCGGAGCTAAAACTTGAAAATAGGGTTACTTAGTGCTTTTGGCAAACAAACCCCTCAGCCAAGAAGCCTTTCATGTTAGATGGAGGAGTAGCTAACTCCTATCGGTTAAGTCTTGTTGAGCTTAGTAGTTCAGCCTTGTTGTGGCTCCTGTTTTTTTTCAGGTGAAGTCGCTGCTTCCGACCCCTCTCTGGTTGGTGCTTGGCCGCCCCAGCTTCCGCCAGGCTGGACGATCGAGTGGGACCCCTCCTCGGACGGCGAGGAGAGGACTTAGTGATGTTCCGGCTGGCCTCGCCCGGACATCCGACCCCGACGAAGTCTTCCGCTAGTGTTTTCTCTGTTGTTCTTTTGAATCTTGTAAAACTCTGATGTTGGATTTTATGGTCGAACTAAATGGGTAAACTTGTTTAACTCAGTGGACTCGTTGTATTCTCTGTAACCACTCACCTTCGTGTGGGTTGCTAAACTCGATCCTGTCTAAGTGGTTAAATCGGAGGAAATCCGACGGCACTTCGTGTTAACTCGGCTTAGGCAGGAGTGTCGCATGTTAGGCGGCTTAACCCTGTCTAACTCCAGCTAATCCGAAGTGGATCCGCCACAGCTGGTATCAGAGCCGTGTTTAGCATTTCAGAGAACACAACAAGCCCTAAACACTTCTTTGGAAAAGATAAAAGTTGCAAGAAACTTTTGAAAAATCTCGTACGATCGTTAAGGATGACTTTAGTGCGAGAGGCCCTAGGGGATTTTGGGGGTTGTTTTAGGTGACTAATAAATATTTGGTTATCTTGCTAACCTTTCCAGCACTTCACCACGTTTGTCATACGTGTGCCGAGTTCCGCATCGCGAGCATGCGAGGGTTGATAGGGAGTTCCATTCAAAGGACCCTATCTTCGCGGTTGTTTTCGCCCACGTCTATCACACGTGCGCAGGTTCCATATGTGACCCATACGAAGGTGGGTACGGTTCGATTCCAACGAACCTATTCGCACGGTTGTTTCGCCACGTTTATCATACGTGTGCTGATTCCGCATCACGAGTATGCGAAGGGTTATATGGTTCCATTCAAAGGGAACCTATTTCCACGGTTGAGTGCTGTCCATGCAGCCTTAAACGCATGGGTGCCGTTCCTATAGTGAGCGGTAATGTTTGGGAACGCTTTCGTGGGTGCTGGCACGAAAGGTTCGTGTGTGGTGTTTTTCTGCAGGTACGCTAACCGCGTTCGTTTGAGAGACGTTGTAGAACCGACTAGTTATTATAGGGAGAGACGTATTTGTTGCCTTGTCACCGGCACTGACCGCGTAAGACCCGAGTTTCAGGCAGTTGTTTTTGGTTAAGTGTAAGGTAGGCCGTGCATGCGTCATACCTAAAAATCTGTAATGTTCCCTCTCAACAGCAATCTTGTTCGGAAGAGTTCTTTTGGATCTAAGGATTTCTAGTTTCTTTTAGTTTCTCTCGGTTAAAACCGAATGCTTCTCTATCCGACCCCTGACCCTTGGAATCTATCTCACGTGGTTTTGGTTCTTGGTTCCAGATGGCTGTTCCCGGACATGTTGTTTTTGGAGCGGACGGTACCTTCCAGTCGACGTGCCTACATTTCGAGGGATTCCCCGCGATTTTGTGGGATACGCTGAAGTGGTTTGGGTACCAGTCCCCACCCCTATATGCCGGACGGTTATATTTGGAGCAGGGCATCCAGACGTGCCAGGTGCAGGCCTTGGTACCACCTCCCCCTGCACGGCCCGACTGGCCCTCTTTTGGCATAATAGCCTATGGCCTCGCTCGTGAGGATACATGGGAATCTGCCGCCCTCCAGCTGCTCACACAGTTCTGTCAGCTGCACCCTGTGGAGATCACGCTCGACCCAATCGGCCTCTTCCCCATCAGGAACCGGCTAGACCCGGCATGGCTTGATCGCATCGGGAACATCGAAGTGCTAGCCACCACCTGCGCCACGATCACCATCTCCACCAACATCAGGTGCATGGCCGCTCTCTACCGGTTGATAGAGCTTCAAGGGAGAGTCATCACTCTCTTCGCCCGGACGGCAGCAGATACTCACGGGTACCTCCAGGCAGCAAGAAGAGATATGGTAGGCCAAACCTACCAGCTGATTCACCGGGGTATCCAGATCCACGACATGCAAGATAGGATCTCCGAGCTGGAAGGAGAAGTTGCCGACCTCGTGGACGGCATGATAGAGCTCTCGGAGGAGAAGATGGAAGTGGAGATGGAATTGGCAGTTGCCAATGCCCATCTGGAGGAGCACCAAGCTGAGCTAGATGATATGCATGCCCTCAACATGCAGCTTGAAGCTCAGGAGGACCCTGAGGAAGACGAGGGAGCGTCCAGCATGGACATTGAGGAAGATGGCGCCCCTTCTCCGACTCATAGTGTTCAGTGGTAGATTAAGGGTTCTCAGGGAACCATCTTTTTGTTGTACTCCTCGGCAGCCTAAATTTTGGAAAAGTTGTAATAGGTTAGCCTAGAGTTGAGTACTCCCTGTGTTTGGAACACTGGTGTATATAAAGCTAATTCTGGTGCATAGCTTTTTCATCTTTGTAGGGTGTGGATGCTAGGTTAAGTAAGTTGCGCCATGATCACACGCTGTTTTCGGGGAGCCTGTTCAGTTGGCCGACCCCAGTTTGTGAGACCGGATGCGCCGACCCTTTGACGTAGTTTCCGCCTCGTCCGACCCTTCTCAAATACAGATCGATGCCGACCCCTTGTTCTCTCGGAAGGACCGCCTAGCCCGACCCCTTGGCTTGAGTTGGATCATAAGAGTCTGAATGTAACATGTTTTGCCGAAGTTGAGTACCAGGTCAAGATAAATGTCATTCTCTCTGAGAATGAGAAAAGTGTGTTTTCCTCATAAGGACGTGTGTTGCACCATTGGCAAGAGTTGCATCAAAAGGATTTAATTTGTACGTTCCATTTGATGGAGTGCACCTAAGGTTATGAAACTGATGGGACGTTAACTCTTGCAGATGGCGCACCGCACTAGGTCTGGTTCTGTGTCCGGCAGTAGCGATCAGCGACAGGATCTTCCTCCGCCCCCGCCTTCATCGCCACTGGAGGAAATCCTAGCAACTCAAACTGAGCTGCTAAGGCATCTGGTGCAAGGACAACAGCAACAGCCACATGGTGGAAGAGCTCAGCAGCAGCAGCAGCATATCGCGCGGTATGAGGACTTTCTGGGGACATAGCCCCCTCTGTTCCAAAAGACACAAGAACCGCTCGATGCCGACGCCTGGGTTCGTACGATCGAATCCAAGTTCGAGCTTCTCACCGCTCCATGCCCCGACAACAACAAGGCTCGGTTTGCAGCTCAACAGCTGCGTGGCTCCGCGCGGCTTTGGTGGGATCATTACCATGCCATGCTGCCGGCTGGCCACGTGGTCAGTTGGAACGAGTTAAAGACGGCATTCAAGGCGCATCACATTCCCGAAGGTCTCCTGGAGCGCAAGCTCAACGAGTTTCTGGCCCTCACCCAAGGAACTCGAGATGTGCTGCACTACGCCCAAGCTTTCAACGACCTGTGCCGTTATGCTGGCTATCATGCGGACACAGATGAGAAGAAGCGGGACCGATTCCGCCGAGGGTTGAGCTTGGAGCTCAGGGAAAGGTTGAACCCCATAAAGGTGGACACCTACAATGAGTTGGTCAATCTGGCCATCTCTCAGGAGGACTGCATGCAAGCTCTCAAGGCCGACCAGAAGAGAAAGGCCTCTGTGGCATTTCCGAGTCCGCCGACTCGAAAGTTCCGGATGGTTCCTCCGCAAGCCCCTGGCCGACCCCAACAGTCAGGAAGATGGATCGCCCGACCCCCGCCAGTAACAGCGCCTCGTTTTCCAGGCTTCCAACCGCAAGTGCCCCGGCCGACCCTGCCAACGCCACCTCGCCCGGCGGCCAGTAACCGTTGTTTTACCTGCGGCAATGAAGGATATTTTGCAAAGGACTGCCCCAAGAACAAGAATCAACAGCAAGGTCAGAACACCATGGCAGCTAGAGGAAGAAGGCCCAAGGTACAAGTCCGACAAGGCCGACTCAACTACACCAGCTTGACCGAACTCCCCGAAGGTGCGCCAGTAATGACGGGTACTTTCCTTGTTTTAAATCAAGCTGTTGTTGTGTTGTTTGATTCGGGAGCCTCCCATAGCTTTATCGGGAGTAAGGCTAGGGAAAGATGTGGACTAAGTGTCGGTCACACTAAGGAACCCTATGTGATCGCCACTCCTGGAGGAAGGATAACATCGGATCAGATTGTTATTCTTGTACCTCTCCAGCTAGGCCCCACCCTCTTCAAGGAAAACCTTATCATCCTTGACCTAGAAGGCATAGATGTCATCCTTGGTATGGATTGGATGGCCCGACATCATGTGGTTCTAGATACAGCAGTCCGATCCCTCTACATCAGCTCGCCCTCCCATGGCAGTTCTACCATATCCTTGACCCATCCTGAGTCTTCGCTTCCTTGTGCCTACCCTCTCTTGGGAGCCCGTCTAAAAGACCTCCCTGTTATCTGTGAGTACCCTGATGTGTTTCCAGAAGATTTGCCGGGTATGCCACCTGATAGAGAAGTGAAGTTTTCCATAGAGTTGATTCCTGGCACAGCCCCAATATCTAAGAGACCCTATCGGATGCCACCCGCTGAGTTAGCCGAGTTGAAGACCCAGTTGCATGATCTGTTGGAAAAAGGTTTCATCCGACCCAGTACCTCATCTTGGGGTTGCCCTGCCCTGTTTGTGAAAAAGAAGGATGGCAGTCTACGTATGTGTGTGGATTACCGACCCCTCAATGCTGTGACAGTCAAGAACAAGTACCCACTGCCACGCATTGATGTCTTGTTCGATCAGTTAGCCGGAGCAAAGGTGTTCTCCAAGATCGATCTTCGTTCTGGTTATCACCAAATCAAGATTCGACCTTGCGACATACCCAAGACAGCTTTCTCTACCAGATATGGACTGTACGAGTACTTAGTCATGTCCTTTGGACTCACCAATGCACCCGCCTATTTCATGTACCTCATGAACTCGGTGTTTATGCCCAAGCTGGATAAGTTTGTAGTGGTGTTCATTGATGATATCCTAGTGTACTCGAAGAGCCAAGTAGAGCATGCCGACCATCTTCGGATAGTTCTCCAACGGCTAAGAGATCACCAGCTTTATGCCAAGTTCTCCAAGTGTGAGTTTTGGTTAGATAGTGTCAAGTTTTTGGGACACACTATCTCCAAGGATGGTATCGCCGTGGATCCCAGTAAGGTGCAAGAAGTCATGGAATGGAAGCCTCCTGCCTCAGTACACCAGATCAGGAGTTTCCTTGGATTGGCAGGTTACTATCGGCGTTTCATACCGGATTTCTCCAAGATAGCTAAGCCGATGACCGAGTTGTTGAAGAAAGAGGTCAAATTTGTGTGGGACACCAAGTGTGAAGAAGCCTTCAAGACCCTGAAGCACTTGCTGACCACAGCCCCAGTTTTGGCTCAGCCCGACCCCTCTAGGCCGTATGACATATACTGTGACGCCTCTGGCACTGGACTCGGATGTGTTCTTATGCAAGACAATCGAGTCATTGCCTATGCCTCACGGGCGTTACGACCTCATGAGCTAAGCTACCCAACCCATGACCTCGAGTTGGCAGCAGTGATACATGCCTTGAAGATATGGAGGCACTACCTAATGGGAGCTCACTGCAACATCTACACCGACCACAAGAGCCTCAAGTACATCTTCACCCAAGCCGACCTCAACATGCGCCAGAGAAGGTGGCTGGAGTTGATAAAAGATTATGAATTGGAAGTGCACTATCATCCCGGCAAGGCCAATGTGGTAGCCGATGCCCTCAGTCGCAAACACCAGTGCAACTGTTTGTTGTCAGCAGCCTTCACCAAGACTCTGTGTCACGAGATGGGAAAACTCAGTCTGGAGATTATCCCCCAAGGAACCCTTGGTCACATCATCCTTGAATCGGTTTTGGAAGACCAAATTCGATCAGCACAAGTAAAAGATAAGGAAATACAACGGATCATCAGTAAGATTTCAGTAAAGGATGAGGGATATAAACAATTCCGGCAGGACCAAACGGGAGGTGTGCATTATGGAAACCGACTAGTAGTACCCGCCGACCCCGAGCTGAGAAAGCAAATCCTAGATGAAGCTCATCTCTCCAAGTTCTCAATCCATCCTGGCAGCAATAAGATGTATCATGATCTCCGTCAAACCTTTTGGTGGAGTGGAATGAAGCCGAAAATTGCCCGGTATATTTCAGAGTGTGACACCTGTCAACGTGTCAAGGCCAGTCATTTAAAGGTAGCAGGTACCCTGCAACCGCTACCTATTCCCTCTTGGAAATGGGAAGACATTAGCATGGATTTCATAGTTGGGCTACCCCTTACAGCGCAACGATATGATTCCATCTGGGTTATAGTGGACCGTTTGACCAAGACCGCCCACTTCCTTCTTGTTCGTACCACCTACACAGTCAAGCAGTATGCAGAGTTGTACCTCGACCGCATAGTTTCCCTACATGGTGTACCCAAGACCATCGTCTCTGATCGAGGAGTTCAGTTTGTGGCACGTTTTTGGGAGCAACTACAAGCATCTATGGGCACCAAGCTCATCCGAAGCTCAACATATCATCCTCAAACCGATGGTCAAACTGAGAGAGTCAATCAGATCCTCGAAGACATGTTAAGAGCTTGTGTTATCCACTATGACAAGAATTGGGACAAGTGTCTGCCCTTAGCAGAATTCTCCTACAATAACAGCTACCAGACCAGTTTGAAGATGGCACCGTTCGAAGCCCTGTATGGCCGGAGATGCAGGACACCCTTGAACTGGTCCCAGCCAGGAGAAAGACAGATCTATGGCCCTGACTTAGTGGCAGAAGCCGAAGAGCAAGTCAAGGTAATTCAAGCTAATCTCAAGGCCGCCCAATCTCGACAGAAGAGTTACTCCGACCGGCGGAGGAGACCCCTGCAGTTCGACCTTGGTGATCATGTGTACCTTCGAGTCTCCCCGACCAAAGGAGTGCAACGGTTTGGAGTCAAAGGCAAGTTAGCTCCCCGCTATATTGGCCCTTATGAGATTGTGGAGATATGTGGACCCGTTGCTTACCGGATCCAACTCCCAAAACAGCTATCGGCCATACATGATGTTTTCCATGTGTCTCAACTGAAGAAATGTGTTCGAGTTCCAGCGGAAATCTTAGAGCAAGAACAGCTTCAGGTAGAGCCCGACCTGACCTACGCCGAATACCCAGATCGAGTTCTTGACCAAAAGGAAAGGCACACCAGACGCCAAGTGGTAAGGATGTACAAGATCCTCTGGAGAAACCACACCGAAGATGAAGCAACATGGGAAACAGACAAATATCTGAACAAGCGCTTTCCAGGTTTTCTGTCTCGGCAAGGAGGTAAAAACGTCATCCTGCTTTTGATGGCCGAATCTCGGGACGAGATTCTTTTAAGAGGGGTAGGCTGTAACGACCGACCCCTAATCTTCCGAGTCAATCTCAACCGGAACCCTGTATCCCAGTCATCTGCCTTGCTTGACCGCGTCTAAGTGATCAGCTATCCGCCTGGTTCCGACCCCTGAGATCCGACCCCTTCCCGCTTCGCTCCTCTCCCGACCCCGGCGAGCGCAGCCCACCGTCGGATCCGGTTAATCTTCCTCAACCATCCGTTCTATCCACCGGTGGACCCGCGAGATCTTTTCCCAGATCCCCCGCGACAGCCGCACTCGAGTTGCATGGCCGCGTCAGAGTCGTCCTGCCGCGTGGCTCGCCTTCTCCGATGCCAGCCGCTCAGTTTTGTCTGTAGCAAGCGACCAAGTGGGTTCTTGCGCCCCTTTCCCCAATGGCAGCGGAAGCCCCTCTGCGCCCCTTTCTGTAGAGACTCGCCTCCCACGCCCATCATCACGCCGCCAGATCCCGGCCCGAGAGCCCGATGTCGCCCGTCTTTTCCGTCCCTTCAGCCACAGTCGCGCCGCCCGGTCGCCGCTACACGACGATTCCTCCACCGCCAACCCCGACCACGGCTGCGACAACTCCTTTCCCCCGCCTTGTCAGAAGCCGCCCGACAATCTGTTGTTCCGCGCTCTCGCCCGCGCCCGCAAGCCGCCTGTCTTCTCACCTGTGCACCCTCGATTCTAGCGCCGTTAAACCGGTCGCTTCTATCAAATCTTCCGCACGGCGACACCCGCTTTCCGCCAAATCTCAACCACCAGTCTACCCGCCCCTACGCCGCCCTGACGGCAGAACGCAATGATCGCTGGCGTCACCCCCGGAGTTCTGCAGCACCGCCCTCTTCGCTCAATCGCCGCCCCGGCAGAGCACTCCATTGTTTCTCCCCGGCCTTCGCGCCGCTCCCCTTCTCTCTCTCCCGTGCCGCTTCCTTTCGCCGCTCCAACAGCTATAAAAGGAATGCCCCAGTCACCAGAGTTCCCTCCGCCATTGTTGCCTTCAGCCTTCTCTCGCTCTCTGCTCAAGCTCTTAGCGCCAACCACCAAGTTCTTGAGGAGTTCTCCTCTCAGTTTCTCTCTCAGTTTTCTCCAAGTCACCCCGCAGCTTGCTCCTCCGTGCTGCGTAAAGCTCTCTTGTGATCTGCAAGAAGCACCGCCGCCGCCGTAGCATTCCCAGTCTTAGCCCTTGTTCAAAGATTTAGTTCCTCCGCCCAAGTCTGCTTCGTCCCGACCCCAAGCTTTCCTTTCAGGAAGAAGGTGAGTTGCCGACCCCAGTCCGCCTCGCCCGACCCCTCCTATTCGCCCGACCCTATCTGTTCCGCCGACCCTCATCCGCCTCGCCCGAGGGCTCGGCTGTGATCTTTTTCTTCAACCGAGGGTGTATGTGTAAAACTTGGGAACCCTTCAGCGCTTGCGTCTAAGGACCCCTAGTATACCACATCCTCTAGTTCAAGGATCAGATCACGAGTTCTTTTCCTGCCCTTACCTCTTGATCATCGTTAGCTCTCTTGGCCCACCATAACTCCTGCTCTTTGTCGCAAGTTTCTGGGCGCAGGCGAACCAGTGTTGCTGTTGAAATAACTGTCTAAGCTAACCCTTGCATTGCATTCGTGTAGAGCTGCACCTCGCCGATGGCTTCTACGAGTTGCACCCGGCGCCAGAAGAAGAAGCTGTAGCCGAGTTCCTGCCTGCGGAAGCCGAAGTCGCCCCAGAAGTCGAGCCGTTTTCCTCCTCTTTGCTTGAAGGCAAGCCCCGGTTGCATGAAAGTCCTATGTGTTTTTACCAGACTTGCGCATGCCTTCTGTAACATGCTTGTGCATTTACGTATAGGAGTTGTGTGAAACCCTAGATGCATGACTTAGTTGTCCCCATGATCGGAACACTAGCTGTTGGACCGAGTAGATGCATTGCTTAACTAGGAGACGGTAAAAGCCGAGTGATTCCCTGTCACTCGCGAGTTGTAGGAGTTGCTTGTTTACTCTCCTGTTACAACTATAAGGACGATGGACGGGGTAGGGTTGGGTAACTCTTTGGTGGATGGTTGTTGCCCCGTCTGTCTATGAAATCTTGCTAAGGCCCGACAGTGGTGGTGTTCGTGATCAAGTGTTTGAAAGTACTAGCCTCATACTTAGTATGGGATGAGGAAGCCTAGTACCTGATTGAACCTAGACGTGAGCGGTCGCCCCATTGTTCTTGGAACGGAGTTTCCCCTGCTAGTTGTCGCACGTGGTGGCAAGCGTGGTCACAGGACGGCAGAGGCCGAGTCTGTGGAGCCTTGCACCAAAGGAAATGGGCCCGACACGGGTTAGGGGATTGATGGGGAAGGCCGACACAGGAAGCGACCTCCGGGTGCGCGGATGTCGTGAGGCTAGGTTCACCATGCATGGTTAAAGAACTCGAATCGATTCGTCTGCCTCTCACAGTCTGAGATTGCTTGATCGCTATGTCACCCTGAGTAAATGAGGAATCTGATGATGGCAATGTTTGTTGTTATATCTACACATATTGTTTGGCTCTATGATTGCTTAGAATAGGTGGCACAACCTAGACTGGTAAATGAACCTAGAACCGGAGCTAAAACTTGAAAATAGGGTTAATTAGTGCTTTTGGCAAACAAACCCCTCAGCCAAGAAGCCTTTCATGTTAGATGGAGGAGTAGCTAACTCCTATCGGTTAAGTCTTGTTGAGCTTAGTAGCTCAGCCTTGTTGTGGCTCCTATTTTTTTTCAGGTGAAGTCGCTGCTTCCGACCCCTCTCTGGTTGGTGCTTGGCCGCCCCAGCTTCCGCCAGGCTGGACGGTCGAGTGGGACCCCTCCTCGGACGGCGAGGAGAGGACTTAGTGATGTTCCGGCTGGCCTCGCCCGGACATCCGACCCCGACGAAGTCTTCCGCTAGTGTTTTCTCTGTTGTTCTTTTGAATCTTGTAAAACTCTGATGTTGGATTTTATGGTCGAACTAAATGGGTAAACTTGTTTAACTCAGTGGACTCGTTGTATTCTCTGTAACCACTCACCTTCGTGTGGGTTGCTAAACTCGATCCTGTCTAAGTGGTTAAATCGGAGGAAATCCGACGGCACTTCGTGTTAACTCGGCTTAGGCAGGAGTGTCGCATGTTAGGCGGCTTAACCCTGTCTAACTCCAGCTAATCCGAAGTGGATCCGCCACACCAGGTAACAACATCGAACAAGCATTCCAATCATGATAGTTTTTTGCACTAAATTTCAGCTAACATTGTTCCAAAAACTTTATTATGATCTAGAATGCTCCAAGCACCATTGTCACAACCAAAAAAAGCACTTTGACACCAACTAGAAATGCTAAAACTGCCAACGTTTCAAAAAGTTTATTCAATGAGAATCGCGGTAAAGGTGCAGGAGCTGTTGCAAGATCCAGATTCATTAGTACACAACAACTTATATCTGGTGCTAAAACACGAGCAGGCAAAAAGAAAGTACAACAGGTACGAACTGGAAGTCTGCTTTCAATATTGCTGCATATTGATTCCAAGACAAAGTAGCTTCACAAGTTTTAATTCACTTGTTTGTTTCTCTTCACTTCAGCAGGCTAGTGAAGCTATGGAGGGGCAATAAGACTCAAGGTTGCCTACAGGTTACAAGCAGAACTTCAAGCAAAGTTGATCATCATGAATGCTAGGAGTGATCAAGATTATAGATGCGTATGAATAATATAGGTGTTCTACATACTTTATTATTGGGAGTCATGTGGATGAATGGACAAGAATATTTTCCGTTGTATTAAAAAATATGATGATGACATATTTTCCGTTGCGATATCCATTGAGCGTATAACCACGACCCGTATTGTGTTGCACTACCCTGTATGCATATAACCATGACATATTTCATTGCGATATGGTTGATGCATATAACGACGGCACGTACCTTGTTGTGATACCTTGTAAGCATATTACAACGCTTTCTCATCGTTGCGATATCCATTGAGCATATAACTACGACTCGTATTGTGTTGCAACATCCTGTACGCATATAACCATGACATATTTCATTACGATATGGTTGAAGCATATAACGATGGCATGTACCTCGTTGCGATACCTTGTAAGCATATTATAACACTTTATCATCGTTGCGATATCCGTTGAGCATATAACGACGACCCATATTTCGTTGCGATACCCTTTAAGCATGTTGCAATGCCATATTTCATTGGGATATGGTTGACGCATATAGCCACGACTAGTATTTCGTTGAGATATCCTGTTAGCATATTGCAACAGCATAAGTCTCGTATTGCAACAACATTCTTGCGTTGCATTAATGCTTGTTTGCAACAGCGCAATTTCGTTGCAATAGCCACTATAGCAATGACGCCTGCCGTTGTAATTAACAAAATTGCAACGACAATGGGCGTTGTAATATCCACTTGTTACTACGACACACATCATTGCAACAACTCACCCTTATGCCCACAGCTTCCTGTGTCGTTGTAATACCCTATTACAACGCAAGTTTACGCAATGACATGATTTTTAAGGCAACGACACAAAATCATCGCAATAGCTCGCTATTGCAACGAAACGACCCCTATTGCAACGATTTCGTGTCGTGGCGCTAGTGACATAACCTTGTAGTGTCCACAACACTTGAAATTCAAGACAAGGCTCATGATCCAATGTTGCAAAGACAAGGTAAAAGACAAGCAAGCAAAGGTAGACACTAAAAACACTCGCACGATCCTCGAATTTTATTCATGCTTATCACAAAGATGCTAAAGTAGCGATCTAGGCCTAAGTCTTCCTAAAAGATTATGAAGACTCCTTTATCTACTTTTGATTGAAATAAAAATACTAATTTAGACTCTCACACGACTTGACTCGACCAAACTAGATCCAAAAACTCCATACGAGCAGCGATCTCCCCCCCCCCAACACACTTATAATCTACGACGTCCTCGTCGTAACCATATGAAGTACAAAGGGAAAGACACTCGTAAATGCACTAGTGACATTGCCCACATTGGTTGCACATGGGGCGGTTGCTGCTTCCTCCACCATGTGGCTTGTTCTTCCTTATGTTGCCACACATTCTGAAGAGCTTCCTCAAGTTCCTTTGCAAAAACTTAAAGCCATCCTTCTGGCGGTGATCATTCTCTTCCACCTTGTGATCTAGCTCCTACATGGTTTGCATGATGTCGTCAATAGCGTCGAAGAGGTACTGAATGTTCTTCCTGCAAGCGGTGCAACATGTGCGACCATGCTCCTCCAGTTTCGAGCCGTCATCTTCTAGATCTTCTTCCTTACCCTTGTCTTGACAGCGGCCATCTTGCTCCTTGCTCTCCTTCTTTTCCTTAGCTCAATCCTAGTACGTGCCATCATCTTCTCCGTCATCATGGCCTGTAGCACCCCATGATCCCGGGCTCCTATCGTCCTCCCAATCGCTATCACTTCCATAGTCAGCTGGCATGTACTCGAGCGTCTTCTCCACGTAGCTCTTGCGCTTGATCCCGAGGAGCCTTGCTGAACATCTTGTGGGAGCGACAACGGCCTCCTCCTCCTTCTTGGGTGCTTCGTCTTCATTCGAGAGAATGATCAACTTGCGATCCGCGAGTTTTCAGATGATGCCTTGCCTCCAACGTTGATGCGAGCATTGTGAGAGGTCCTTGGCGGAGTTTCGGGACCAAAGTTGCACCTCTTGACTTCCACCCGAAGGGGAACATCAGTGGCCACCAGAGGAGGCTGGGCCAATCGACCTGGGGAGGTCAGGCTGATCAGTCTGGCCTCTCCCTTGGCCGCTAGCTTCCCCCTCTCGTCTCCCGAGCTCTTGGTCGCCTCCATTGCACTTTTTTCTAGTTTTGGTGAATCTGAATTGCTTGTGAAGATGCGAAATCCGACCTCCAATTGGCCTCCATTATATACTCTTGAAGTCTTGGCCAAGGATCCACACATTTCCAAAAACTTCCTCACCCCTTCCTACAAAAATTCACTTCCATAAACCGTCATTACCAAAAATGGGGAAGGGGGAACCGAATCGGAGTCAAAAACACCCCAGGCCAATTGGCCTAGGGGGTTTTTGGCCCCTCTAACCTCCACTTTTTCGTGGCAACGTGTACGTCTAAAAATACATCTAATTTTTCAAGTCCCACAGAAAATTTAGAAAAAAATTAACAGAATGAAAACAATGTACAAGGTACCTGTTTTAGTGTCGTCAGGCTTGATGAAGTCGTTCTTCCTCCATGATGTAGACATCAATTAATATAATTAATAGGCACACTATCAGGTTCCAAGATTACTTTTAGTCGCTGCCCATTCACAATATATTGATCTCCATTGATGTCCATGATCATTACTACTCCGGTAGGTGACACAGAATGAACCACATATGGTCTGTCCCACTTGCTCATCAACTTTCCTTTACCAAAAAGTTTAAATCTCGAATTGAATAGTAGCACTTTGTCTCCTTCTTTGAATTCCTTCTTGTGAAGCCTTTTATCAAACCATCTCTTCATTCTTTCTTTGTAGATGCTTGCACTATGGTAAGCTTTAAGCCTCATCTCTTCCGATTCACTTATTTGAATCCTTCTCTTTACTCTCGCAGCGTCAACATGAAGATTCATCTCTTTTATAGCCCAATAAGCTTTATGTTCAAGTTTCACTTATTTGAATCCTTCTCTTTACTCTCGCAGCGTCAACATCAAGATTCATCTCTTTTATAGCCTAATTAGCTTTATGTTCAAGTTCAATGAGAAGATGGCATGTTTTTCCATAGACAAATTGATATGGGATCATACCTATAGGTGTTTTATGAGCTTTTCTGTATGCCCATAATTCTCCATCTAGTTTCTTTGACCAATCCTTCCCTCCTTTGACTAACGTCTTTTTTAATATATCCTTGAGCTGCTTATTCGAAGTTTCTGCTTGGCCATTTGTTTGAGGATGATAAGCTGTGGACACTCTATGTTCAATCCCCAACTTCTTCAAACATTTGCCAAAATCTTTTCCTGTGAAATGCGAGCTTATCAATATTCTGGGCACTCCATACCTAGGTAATATCACCATCTTGATCGTGTGAATTGATTCCTCTGTTGATGCCTTCCGACATGAAATAGCTTCCACCCATTTAGACACATAATCAACCATGATCAGGATATGCTCATAACCATGTGAATTTAAGAACGGTATATACCCCAAACATCGAATAGATCCACTTGCAAATTATAGTTCAAAGGCATAGTGTTTCTGGATGAAATATTTCTTGTTCTTTGGCATTTTGGGCAAGTAGCACTGATCCTCTTTGCGTCTTCATGCATTTGTGGCCAATAAAATCTGCTTGCCCAAACTTTTGCTTTAGTTCTGAAGTGTCCATAATGTCCTCCCTATTCTGATGAATGGCAATTTTCTAAGCACTGCTTCTCTTTCTTCCCTTGGAATACATCTTCTCAATAGTCCGTCTGCCCCATATCTATATAGAAAAGGTGCAGACCAATAGTATTTCTTACTTTCAGCAATCACTTTTCTTCTTTCCTTTCTATCCAAGTGATGCAAAGGTGCTCTTTTTATTGCTCTAAAAATGTCATTCATCCAATCATCCTTGCCGAGTATTATGTATAGATGGTTGTCTCTCATTTGCTCTTAAATAGACTCTTTTCCATCATCTAGTTGGTACATCCTTGACAAGTGGTCAGCTACCACATTCTCCGATCCCTTTTTATCTCTAATTTCTACATCAAACTCTTGTAATAGCAATATCCAACGAATCAGTCATGGTTTAGCATCTTTCTCTGATCCCTTTTTATCTCTAATTTCTACATCAAACTCTTGTAATAGCAATATCCAGCGAATCAGTCGTGGTTTAGCATCTTTCTTGGACAAAAAATATTTAATTGCAGCATGGTCGGTGTACACAATTACTTTAGAGTTCACAATATATGATCTCAATTTTTCAAAAGCGATTACTACGGCAAGCAATTTCTTCTCTGTAATTGCATAATTTATTTAAGCCTCATTTAAAAAGTCTTGCTAGCATAGTAAAATGCATGTACCTTCCCTTCTTTTCTTTGTCGAAGGACTGCTCCAACAGCATAATCACTTGCATCGCACATTATCTCGAAGGGTAGATTCCAATCCAGAGATTGAATAATTGGTACACTAATAAGTGCTTGCTTTAAAGTTCTGAAAGCATGGAAACAGTCTTCATTAAATTCAAAGCTCACATCTTTCTGCAGAAGTTGTGTCAATGGTTTTGTTATCTTCGAGAAGTCTTTAATGAATCTTCTATAGAATCCAGTGTGTCTGAGAAACCTTCTCAATGACTTGATGTCTGCTGGTGGAGGCAACTTTTCCACAGTTTCAAACTTTGCTTTATCAACTTCTATCCCTCTCTCTGAGATAACATGCCCCAGCACTATTCCTTATTTCACCATAAAGTGTTATTTTTCCCAATTCAGGACAAGATCAACTTCTCTGCATCGTTTAAGAACTTTGTCAAGATTTTCCAAGCAATTTTCAAAGCTCGTACCATGTACTAAGAAGTCATCCATAAATACTTCCATAATATTTTCAATAAAATCTAACAATATAGACATTATGCAGCGTTGAAATGATGCAGGTGCATTGCACAGACCAAAAGACATTCTTCTATAAGCAAAGATTCCATAGGGATAAGTGAATTTGGTCTTGTGTTCATGATATGGATGTATAGGAATTTGGAAGAAGCTAGAATATCTATCAAGGTAGCAAAAGTGACAGTGCTTCGCTAACCTTTCAAGCATTTCATCGATGAATGGCAAGGGGAAGTGATCCTTCCTAGTTGCCTTGTTTATGTCACTGTCCTCTGAGGAATTAGCTCATTCTTCTCATTTGTTACGGCGGTCAATCCTCTTTTCTTTGGTACGCAATGCACTGGACTCACCCATTCATTGTGTTGTACTGGATAAATTATCCCAGCATTAAGCAATTTGATCACCTGTTTCTTTACCACGTCGCGCATGGCATGGCTCAATCTTCTCTGGCCCTCCACAACTGGTTTGTGTTGATCTTCTAATTGTATTCGATGAGTGCAAAAGGCTGGACTGATTCCTTTCAAGTCATTGATCGTGTATCCAATCACCTTCCGATGTATTCTCAATAAATTCAGCAACTTCTCGGTTTCTTCTTTGCTCAACTCGTCGCTGACAATGACTGGATACATCTTGTTGTCAGCCAGATACTTATATTTTAGTCCCTTAGGCAATGACTTTTTCTCAACATCTGATGGTTCAGGTTCTTCTTGCACCAAGTTTCCAATGTCTTCGAATTTTTCTTCTTTGGGAGTTCCATATTGCGGTGATAGTGCATCGGTTGTTCCTCCCAATTCGTCATCTTGGACATCTTCATTATTTTCCATTACTGTAAGTAGAGGATCCCTGAAATTTTCAGCAAAGAATATACTTTCTACCTCCTCTTTATCAGGAAGTAGAGGGAGTATTTGTCGAGAGGCATGCAGAAAATCATAAATGTATTTGGCACCGTCAAGATTAATTGTTACTTTACCATTCCCAGCATCAAGCACAACATTAACCAACTGAAGAAAGGGCCTACCAAGGATTATATCATCATGTTCATCATGACAAGCATCAATAACAAAGAAATCGGTTGGTATAGCTTTACCCAAGATAGCAACATCTAGATCTCTAACACACCCAAAGGTTTGGTTGTTCTATCATCTCTCATTATTAAATTGATTGGGGTCGGAGCAAGTTGTAAAGTTTTACTATAAAACTCATCATAAAGTTTTGAAGACATAACACTTACGTGTGCTCCAATGTCTCAAAGTGTCTTGTAGATAATCTCACCATTGATTGTGCATTTAATATGTGGTGTAGGCAAAGGTTCACTCTCATCGTGATTAACCCCAATCGTGTATACTTTTCCCAGTCTAGCAAATGGTGATGCCTCAGGCTTTACTCCCATGATTCTCTTTACTTCGGTGACGTAGTCCGGGTCTACTTCTTGTTCACTAAAGACTTTTTGAATTATCTCCTCAGTTGTCTCTTTGTCAAGCACATAACTAGTGTTTCTTTTCGGTGAAAAATCTGCCTCAACAGCTCTAGCCGACCCCTTTTGATTAGGATATGGTCTATACTTATCAAATATTTCACTGAAGTAAATAGGAATCCAATCCATTTGTTCAAACTCCACTCCCATAGGGGCTTTGCATTTGCTAGGCTTCGAGCTTTTGATGTTTCTGGTTTGTCATAATTGATACACTAGGCAGGTTCCTCCTTTATGTGTGCTGGTTCTTCTTCTTTTTGTACCACAGGTTCTTCCTTCGCATCCTTCTGGAGTTCTTTTCTGAAAATTTCAGCAAGTATATGTCCTTGATTTCCTTGCTCTTGTGCTCCAGATTGATAGCTATCCCATTCTCTATTTACGGCTGCTCCTCTGCTGATTTTCTATAAAATTTGTGCAACCTCCCTGAGTGTTTTCTCCATAAGGTCTCCTCTTGCACACATTTGAACAAATTCCTAACATTTTTGGGTTAGTGAAAAATAGAATGTATGCCACAACACATCACCTAATAATCCAAGCTTAGGTCCTTGTTCGAGTAGTTTGTCCCAAGCTTGATCTATTCCTTCATATTCTCCTTGCACAAACATGATCACTTCCTTCCAAAGGTTTTGAACTTTACTTACAGAGAAAAATCTCCCATAGAACTTTGTTATTAGTATTCCCCAATTCCCCGTCGCATCGATAGAAGCTTCTGCATACTATCATTTCACTTCACCTGCAAGTGAAAATGGGAACAGATTCCACCTGAACCAAGCTGGTGGAATTCCTTCTTGTTGTAGTATGTTGCAAAGCATCGTGAATCACTCAATGTGTCTGTATGGATTATTAGTCTCCACTCCTTGGAAAGGATTACTCTTAGCCATGTCGTTTATTCCTTTATTCAAGTTATACTCTGTGGCTGCAAGTACTGAGTTGGATTTCAGCATGTCGAATTGGTCAGTTAATGGAATTGCATAGTCCCTCAATGACTTTTCTCCTTCCTCCTTGTAGTGATTGATCAGAGCCATCTAGACACCAAAAACAAAAACAAAAATAAAAGTTTCCTTTTCTAGAGAAAAAGTTAGATGTTAGAGGTTAAAAAAAATTAATACAAAGTTAAACGTAGCAAAACAGACTTGTTCCATGGCAACAGCACCAGAAAAGCTTGTTGACGGCAATGACACTACTAGATTTTAGGGCTATTGCCACAGCCATCATCCCATCAACTCAAATTCCGTTGCAACAAGTAGGGGTTATTGCACCAATTTTGAGTTTTCATTGCAACCGGTAGGCGTTATTGCCACTATTTGAAAATTGGTTGCAATAGGTAGGCGATATTGCCACGTGTGTTTTTTATTGCAATAATTAATTTTTTTTGTTGCAATATCGACGGGTTATTGCCACGAAATACGCAATGTTGCAAGGCTTTGACATTTTTGCAACGCATTTGTCACGTTGCCACATAGCCCAAGGCCACAACGGAAAATCTGTTGCAATAGGTCGGTGTTGTCGCAACGAGTTGAAAATGGTTGCGAGTTGTTGAACAAATTGCCACGATTTTTTTGCGTTGTTATAAAGTTTTTTTTTGTGTTGCAATATGTAAGGGTTATTGCCACGAAATACGTAATGTTGCAAGTAGGAAACAATATTGCAACGAATTTGTTACGTTGCCACATAGCCCATGGCAACAATAAGAAATTGGTTGCAATAGATAGGTGTTGTCTCCACGAGTTGAAAAATGGTTGCAAGTTTTATTTCGAAAAAATTAAAAGATGCGCAATGAGGGAATCAAACCAGGGTCTATAGAGTTTAGACTCGAGCACCTCATCACCACGCTACGCAATAGTTGGGCGATGGATAGGAGCCGAAGTAAAAGAAATAAATTCTATGTTAGTTACAACAATGTATCTATAGTGTAGATTATTACTGAGTTCTTTAGTGCCCACCCTATTGGAGAGATCAAACGCAGCATCATTGAGGTTGAAGAAAGGAAAAAATTACTATTGAAACAGAATTTCTATGAGATATTAGCATTTCAGTATAACTGTCATGGATCCTATGTGGTGCAATTATTATGTGGTAATTTGGAGATAGAAGTTTGAATTGTCCTAAGAAGACAATTGAATTTTTTATCTATCTCTAAGGCATGGGTTAGAATCGAACATACAAGCTTAAATATATTTTTTGTGCATTTTTTGAATCTTATTGGTGGTACACATAGTTCAAGTTGGAATTACTTTCGATAAGCATGTAGAAATTCATTTAAATGATAGAAAATACTAAAGCTATTAAAAAATTCTTGAAACTTCTACATGACAACTTAGATGTTTTCTATTATATGCAAAAATATAATTAGGGGAATATAAAATAATTATTTGCAAGTTACTTCACAAGGGTGTATTAATTAGTTAGTTAAAAAATAGAAAAATAATTTTTTTTACAATAAGTGGCAATGTAAATCCACAAATGTCAACAACAAGGTAAAGGTAAGTTTGTGTCCAAATTTGAGGTGCATACGAGTTCAAACATAATACGAGCTATTCAAATCTCAAAGTTTGATTTGAGTTGTGTGAAACAATGTGAGAGATCTATCCATATTGTCAACAACATACACTCCAATCTTTTTAAAATCTTATGAAACTTTTATGTAAAGCTTATAGACCCAAAACATGTTGTCATGTAAATTTGTAGAATTTTCTGACCAAATTTAGATATTATTGTAATTATTATGTGGTAATTTGGAGATAGAAGTTTGAATTGTCCCTAGAACACAATTGAATTTTTCATCTATCTCGAAGGCATAGGCTATAATCGAACATACAAGCCTAAATAATTTTTGTGAATTTGTTGAATCTTATTGGAGGTACACATAGTTCAACTTGGAATTACTTTCGATAAGCACGTAGAAATTCATTTAAATGATAGAAAATACTAAATCTATTAAAAAATTCTTGAAAATACTACATGACAACTTATATATTGTATATTACATGTACAAATGTAATTAGGAGTATTTAAAATAATTATTTTGTGAGTTACTTCATAAGGGTGTATTAATTAGTTAGTTAAAAAAATAGAAAAATAATTTTTTTGCACAACAAGTGGAAATGTAAATCCACAAATATCAAGAACATGTTAAATGTAAGGTTGTGTCCAAATTTGAGGTGCGTACAAGTTTGAACATGTTACGAGGTATTCAAATCTCAAAGTTTGACTTGAGTTGTGTGAATCAATATGAGAGCTCTATCCATTCTGTGAACAACTTACACTCCAATTTTTGTGAAATCTTATGAAGCTTTTATGTCGAGTTTATAGACCCAAAATATGTTGTCATATAAATTTGTAGAATTTTCTGACCAAATTTAGATATTATTGTAATTATTATGTGGTAATTTGGAGACAGAAGTTTGAATTGTCCCTATAAAACACTTGAATTTTTCATCTATCTCCAAGACATGGGCTATAATGAAACATGTGAGCCTAAATATATGTTTTTTGCAAATATTTAAATTTTACTAGAGATACGCATAGTTCAACTTGGAATTACTTTCACTAAGCACCTAGAAAATCATTTAAAGAGTTCAAAATAATAAATGATTCAAACTTCTATAAGGCAACTTATATGTAATCTATTGTATATAAAAAATATAGTGATCCATATTACATAATTATTTTTGTATGTTACTTCATAATAGTGCAATAAAATAAAAAAGAAAAAGAAAAATTTTAAGCAAATCTAAGTTTGGGTCGTTTCCTAGGCATGCAAAAAAAGGAAGAGAAAAAAAATAAAAAAAACATCCCCTCCCCTTAACTGCGGGCGAAGCCCTCCACCCTCCTCCCGGCCTCCTTTCTTCTTCCACGTGCACCCCTCCCTCGCACTCCTCTCCCCGCCCCCTCGCGCCCCTCTCCCCAGAACCCGTGCCCCTCTCCCCACCCCCTCTCCTCCCTCACCGGCGGGCAGCGCCCCTCCCTTTCGGCTAGATCCGACTGCCGCCGCGCCCCCTCCTCCCTCTCCGCCCTCTCCGTGGTGCCCCTCCCCTCCGGCCAGATCCATCGCCGTCGTACCTTCTCCTCCCTCAACTCCCTTTCTGTCTTCTCCTCCCTCAACTCCCTCTCCGTCTTCACCGGCAACCCTAGCGCCTCATACTCCTCCTCCGCCTCCCACCTCGCCGCAACCCTAGCGCACGCACAACCTCACCGCCACCGTCTCCCACCTTCACCGCTACCATGAGGGAGATCTAGGGCTCGACCTCGTGCCGCCGGGCGCGGAGCCCTCCGCCGGGGCGCTGCCTTCTTCGTGCCACGCGTTGAGATTGGACCTCGCAAGATGGAGCCTTCCAAGAAGCTTAGTGCCTACCTCCATCGGGTCCCGGATCCTCCCCTCCGTCTTTCCCTCCTCCGCCTAGGTCAGCCCCCATCCTTCGTGGATCTCTTCTTTCTTTGTGCCGCTCTGTATTTTTATTGGATTTGATTTGAGGCCCATCTCAGGATCTTTCCCCGGGTGGTGATGGGATCTCATCTCGTTGTGATGCAGCTCCTGCGATGATGTAATCTAATCCCATTTTGTTGAGGAGAGAACAACTAGTGATGTTTCTTGGCAATCGTCATGCTCATGTGAGAAATCTTTGCTTGTTCAGTTGCTACATCTGTTCGTGTGCTGAGATTGCTTAGCATAATACTAGCATTTGAATTGATCCAGCTTCTATGTGCGTGTCTATCTGATGTCTCCAGCCACTGGGGCCGACTAAAAGTGAATCGATTAGGTTCATCTCATGCTTCATTTTTTTATCTGTGATCTGTGATTCAATACTTGTGATTTGTGAACTTGGTTTTTGTGCTTGTACTTGTCTTCTGAATATCTACTATAACTCATCCTCTCTCTTGCCTAGCACATTAGTTGAGTAATAATCACTGTCGTTCTTACCTGCCTGTAGTATAAACCAAAGCTGGATCCAAAACATCTATACTGGTTACCTCCACAACCAATCTATCTGTCAAACCAGTGTTGTGGACTTTTCCTTGAGTTGTCAGTTATTTTTAGCATATTGAAACTTAATTTTCTTCTCTTTAATAGGTTATCTATTGCTTGGATGAAGTGAGAATTGGCATACAGTATGAGACATTCTTTGCTGGTGAAATTATGTACAAATATTAAGAATTCTATTTTGCAGGTGAGCCTTGTGAAATATTTCATTGTGTTTTGGAAAGCAAGTCATTCTTGGAAAAGATGATTGTGATTGAGCACACCTTACCTTTCTTTCTGCCCATACGCGAATTGAAAAGTGATCTCTTGTCATCTAATGCTATTGTATGTTTTCTCACATCGCTAGCTTTTACCATATGAATTGTGTGAAAAGTTTTATATGCTAACATATTTTTTTCTTGCAGAAATTTATTGATTACCTTGAAGAAATTTTACAAGCTTATATTGACAGGAGAGAACATGTCAGTATCAGCTATTAGGAGTCAGTCCCACATGTAACTTATGTGTAATTTTATATTCAGATTTCCTTATCTTCTATTGTGTAATGCTAGAAGTTACATAACAAAAGGATTGTCCGCCTCTGCTACAGTAATCTGACTTGCACTATATCTTTTAAACAATTGATCTAGTCTAGGTGAGGCATAATGCATATGGTCTGTTCAGCTGAGCTGTCTCCATGTTGTTCAATTGAATAGAAATATTTAACATGTTTTTTGTATAACTCCAGGTAGTAATATTTTTTGTTTGTCATGCAGAAGCTGTTTCATGCTGATTTTTACTAATTATATTTCCATGCTCTACTCTAACCGAACAAGAACTTCATATCATTAGGTTTATCAAACATGTAAAAAGTAGACCAGCAACATTCATAGCTGCTGCTTAAGTATCCCTGTCTACAATTGGTCCTAACTCCTAACATCACTTAATAGGAACAACAGGTCATGCTGCTAATAGTGTGCACCTAACACTTTGTAAAGGTGGAAAGGAGATTAATGCTAATGGTTGTCGTTAAATTAGGCAGGCTTCAATGGAATTGCAAATTGACAGATTAGTTTCATTCACACCTTCAACCAATCTTTCTACTACTTTTTAGTTCCATCCATTGATTCCTTTTAGTCAGACCAGAGATATGTACTGGTGTGGTAATCTCTTGCTCTAGTGGTCCGTGATGGACAAAGCTTTCCTTGCAAGACTGTACATGCTTACTTCCTCACAGAAACAGGACAAGAAGAGAAAGATATGTCCAGATCGGCGTTTATAATTCAGAAACTTTGAACCATAATCTACTATTCTATTCTACTATGTGTCTTTTTTCAATAACGTAAATTATAGTCCACTACCTTCTAGTTCTACTACAATATTATTTTTTCTGTATTTCTTGGTACGTAATAACAAGCTGTGGTAATTCACAATGGGTAAAGACATCTTTTTTTTTACTTTTTAGGGCAGGAATACATATCATTCAGCCCTATGCGCAGCTAGCCTTGCAAGTCACGCATCAACAGTGTGCACAACACAAAGGCAAGCGTTCCAACGCTTGTTGGAGGCGCTGCTGTGGAAGTAAGGAGATGAAAAAATGGGATGAACCAGCTCATGCACGCATCATGGTGTCGTTGCGATCACATGTTATATGTCAATCAAAGGTAATATGCAACTGTATGCCTGTATATAACTGCTATATGCCGATCACATGTTATCTTGTTCCTCTGCAGGTTAAGTATGTGGGAGATGACGGGGAGGAGCAGAACGGCTTGCAGATGACGGGCCTGAATCTCATAGACAAGACGATGACTATCCGGGGAGCTTGGATTGCCTCTTCAAGTTATGCAAACATGAATGGATGCTGTTTTTGGTAGATGCTGTCATGCTAACATGAATGGATGCTGGACCATATTGTTTGTGGCATAGGTAGTAAAGGTTGTCGATCTGATAGATATTTGGCTATATTGTATTGTCGATCTGTTAGATGTTTGGCTATATTGTATTATCTCTACCAGAGACGAATTTGAAAAATTCAATTTTTGCTACATTGGATTTGGTTTGATACAAATTGTGTTGCCATAGAATCTGTGATAACGTAATATTGTCTGTTGCAAAATGAATTATTGCCACCACATATGTTTCCATGGCAATATAGTTTATTTCGACAAAACCAATTGTGTTGCCATATGATCTGTCACAACATAATATTTTTCGTTGCAAACTGAATTAACGCTACCAAACATGTTTCTGTGGCAATATAAGTTATTGCCACGAAAGCAATTGTGTTGCCATAGGATCAGTCACCACGTAATAGTTTCCATTGCAAAACTAATTATTGCCACCAAAAATGGTTCCATTGCAATATAGTTTATTTCCACGAAAGAAATTTAGTTGCCATAGGATATGTCACAATGTCAAATTTCCGTGGCAATATATTCTATTGCCACCATGTAAATCGTTGCGAAATACTATATTACCACAGAGTTTGTACGTTGCAACTACGTACTATAGCAATGACTGCTTGCGTTGCAATACATGGTAATGCAACGAAATCCTCCGCCATACTCTATAATGCAACGAAAAAGTGTGTGGCAATTACCATAAGTTGCAATGACCCACAAAAAATGTTGCAAAGAGCTATTGCAATGCCAGTACTTGCCACGCCTGCCAACCAACCAGTCGCCATTGCAATTGCTATATATTGCATTGATTTTGGGCATATTGCAATGTTTTTCCGCCGTTGCAATAGACCAAAAATCTAGTAGTGTTAGCATGCCAAATTATGAACCGCAAGCGCACAGATCAATTGTAGCTTTTTCCCTAGAGATACCCCCAAGGTTTATTAATCCACATAACAAGGGATTTGCACACTTAACTAAGCACTAATCAATGTAACTGAAAGCTTTGTGTATAGGATATGATTATGCTAACAAAAGAACTAAACAATCAATATCAAGCATATAGAGAGTAGAGGTGTGAACAAGATAGATTAAACGCTTGTCCTAGGGATCTAGGATCACTTGTAGATGCAACTGCCATGCACGAATGAACTAGATCTAAGTGTTATTGTGAGTGGATATGAACCATGCCCAACACTTTCCCTCTCGCAATACTGTCACTACACAAGGGTACTCAACTATTGGAACATAAGAACACGGCATGTTGATTGTTCTAGGTAAGCAATAAAGCAACCTAAAGTAGCGTTGGCAAGCCTTTACATGAAACAGCATCATCAAGATATGAATGGTAACAAAAAAGATCTTAAACAGAGGTTCAGCAATTACAAATGAAGATCTCTATACAACCCTGAGGACAAACAGAGGTATTACCCCATGACCTTACACATGTTGATGAAAAAGGGGGTAAAGGACGTCATGTAGATCAACTGGACCGAAGATGAAGACGAATGGGGGCAGGAAAGCCCCAGGCTGATTGGCCTGGGCACCTCCAAGCTGATCAGCTTGGTAGGTTTTCCCCTCCTTTGGTGCTCCGCTTTGCGTGGCCTCCTTTAGATCCAATCTTGTCTCCATTTTTACTCCTTGTAGCTACGGTGGATGGTGTTTGCATGGTGTTCCCTCTCTTTTGCAACTCTCCTTCCTTGATATCCATGAGGGGATATTTATAGTCTTCATAGGCGGTGACTTTGTGTCAATGTCAGTAAAAAAAATCGTAGACAACATCATAGACTTCACGTTGAAGAAACAGGAGGTTGACCGGGCCCTGGAATAAGCCAGGCCGATTGGCCTAGAGGGTCCCAGGCTGATCGGCCTATGCCCTTTCTAGCTCTTCTGGTCCTCTCCTTCCTCGTGCTGGCTTCCCTCGATGATCCATGTCCAAATATACATTAAGCTCTTTATGAAAACCCCCTTGATTATGTCGTATTTCTTGCCAAAATACAATATGCTCCAAAATACAACACATATGAAATAATGGGGTATTTCAGATGCCAAGTGGTGGGTTAGTACAAGAATAAGCATGAAAATACTAGTTAAATAGCACTAAAAGTGTGTAAATAGCGAGTGTCAACAGTTTTCAAATTCGTGTCAAAAACATATTTATGTGCTGATGTAGATCTCTTTTAGCTTGCGTTACTACTAGAGCATTGCTATAAGGGGAGTTTTCTAGTAATGTAATATTGCATGGTAAAAAGCAAAGGGTAAAAACGTAAGAGAGTAAATTAGGGCAACATCATCGCAAATGGGTTGAATCAGGGAGGCGTTCCAAACATGATTTTACCCTGTAAAAAAGTCGTGAGTTCGTCCCATCGGAGAATAGATGGCCCACACTAACTAGGGGCTACTATCGGGGGAACCACCTTCGGAAGGAGGATGACGGAAACCTAATGTCGGGTTTTACTTTCTTGCGAGTAATTTCTGTGCACAAGAAGCTGAAGGACCCTTCGGAGTGACGGGAGAGGAGGACCATGAAGGCCCCTTCGTGCGGTGCACGGAAGGGTCGAGTCCTGAAGGCCTCAGGCTTGAGGAAATCACTACTCAAGCGATATGCTCATCACTAGGAGGCGGGATCTAAGCAAGCAAAGAATGGGCATCCGAAGGGCAAGAACGACATCGAGAGAGGAGGAAACTGAGCTGACACGCTGGCATAGGGTCTCCGTACCATGAAGCTGGAATTCCCCTAGAATATTCTTATAATCTAATTGTTGTGTAATAGAAAAGCTTAATTGTACTTTAAGGCAATTCACCTCTCTATAAAAAGAGGCCCGTTTGCGATGGTCCAAAAGCCGGCCCTCAAGCCTCTCTTAGGTTCAAGTTTGGATGACTATAATTGACGGGACGGCTGGTCTGAAGTTAGTGCAAGCCACTTAATGCTTTCATTTCCTATTCATTACTTTACTTATTTGTATTTTGGACCGTGTAGAAAAATGAAGGAGTAGGTTAATCACAGAGCAAAATGGAATTGAACCGGGGGTCTGCCTCTTTACCCTTCGGTTCGCTCGAGGTCATCTTACACCGATACTTCTTCACCCCATCATTGGTTGGAGGCTATCTTCTCGATTAGATCTATTGTTCGGACGATAGTGAGTGGGAAGAAAGCTCCTCCAGTAGCAGCGTCAACATGGTTACAGACTGTTAGAGTTACCCCGTTGTAGGTGTTATGCAGTAATTTATCCGTTCCAAATTACTATTCGTTTTGGTTTTTCTATATACATAACTTTTTGGTATGTATTATATATATCTAGCTGCATATAATGTACCTAGAAAAATCAAAATAAATAGTAATTTAAGACGGAGGGAACATGAGCTAATCATTCATCTCGTGGTGTGTACTCCTGGTGCGTACTCGTGGAGCTTTTTCCCATGCTTTGGGAATTGACTATCTATCCATGCCAAACTGCCAATGGCATCCTCGTTGGTGTTATCCCGTTGCATTGTTAACCCGTTCTTAACTTCTCCATGCAACCCCACCCGCATTGCGGAACTGGAATCCCCACCGAATATTCACGCCCTCCTCTGCTCCCTTGCTTCCGTCCGTCCCTATCTATCCACCCACCCGTCAGGCCCTCACTCCCTTCCCGTCTGTCTTCGTGGTACGCGACGCCCCGACCCCGATTCCGCCCTTCATTTCCCTCTCGTCTTCTCCTCCTCTCTCCCACGGCGAGCAGAAGCAATAGGTGGTCGATCGAGCCTCGCTGTATCACCAGCGCGGCGCAGGAGATCGAGATGGACCCACCGCTACCGTCACCACAATACGCCCACCGCCGCCGCTGCAGCGAGTACCTGCTCGCGCTCGAGGAGGAGCGACGAAAAATCCAGGTCTTCAAGCGGGAGCTACCCCTCTGCCTCCAGCTCGTCACGCAGAGTACGTACGCTCTCACATCATGTGTGGGCTCCCTGTCTCACGGCTCAGCTCCTCGTCCTTCCATTCCATGCGGTTGGTTAGTCTCAGCACTCAACTGTGTCGTCCATTTGTATGTGCAGCTATTGAGGGGATGAAGAGCCAGATGCACGGTGTCGGCAGCGAGGGGACGGTCAGTGACCACGGCCCTGTGCTTGAGGAGTTCATGCCGCTCAAGCCCAGCCTCTCGTTGTCCTCCGATGAGCACGAGAGCGCCGACGACGCTGCCGCGACCAACGATGTCGGGAAGAAAGAGAAGGCGGCTGAGACACATGGCAGGCAGTCGCCACCGACGGAGGCCAACAAGGCGATGCCTGACTGGCTCCAGTCTGTGCAGCTCTGGAGCCAGGAACCCCAGCAGCAGCCATCATCCCCGCGCAAGGTATACAGTACGGACAATTCGTGTTGTTTGGTTCATCTTTCGTGTGGTACTTGGAACTTGGAAGTAATCATCATCCATCTCAATCCACCAGGAGCTGCTGTGCAAGCCGGTGGCTCTGAACACCAGGAAGGCCGGAGACGCGTTTCAGCCATTCGTGAAGGAGAAGCGCGCCGAGATGCCGGCCTCGCCGACCACGGCCGCGGCGAGTTCGGCGGTTGTCGGGGACAGCTGCGATAAAGTGGCCACTGATACGTCGGAGAAGCACAGCGACAAAGAGATGAACAAAGACGCCAAAGACATGGGGAAATATAGCAAGGATAAAGAGGGTCAGTCGCAGGCGCCCAACCGGAAGCCGCGTCGGTGCTGGGCGCCGGAGCTCCACCGCCGGTTCCTGCAGGCGCTTCAGCAGCTCGGCGGATCCCACGGTTGGTGTGCCCGACAGTACCGATTAAATTGCATTATCTTACCAGCTCACCAACAGTTCAAAATGTGTACAAACTAATCTCATTCCATTTTAATGTACGCGCAAGCAGTGGCGACGCCGAAGCAGATCCGGGAGCTCATGAAGGTCGACGGTCTCACCAACGACGAGGTCAAGAGCCATTTGCAGGTCAGTCTTATCTTATACTACTAGTATGAATTATACCCCCTTATTAACGCTAGCGTCTTTTGTTTACATTTGGCGATGCTAATTATGCCCTGTTTACGTTAACATCATATAGTGGCGTCTGTTAGACCGTTAGTACTTATATGCCTTTCATTTTTGAAATGTTTGATGGTTCAGAAGTATCGTCTGCACACGAGGCGGCCGAACTCGACGACGGTGGTCCAGAGCACTAGCACCAGCGCAGCGCAGCCCGCGCCACAGTTTGTCGTGGTGGGAGGCATCTGGGTGCCGCCGGCAGAGTACGCTACCGCCGCCGCTGCAGCATCTGCTGCAGCAGCGGCACAGTCACAGGTGCAGCTAGCTGGCGACGCGTCAGGAACCGCCAACACGGTCTATGCACCGGTGGCGACGTTGCCATCTGGAACGCGGCAGGGCCAGAGGCAATCGAGCAGGTGCTCGGGTGGCCGGCGTAGCGGTGACGCTAGCTCGGACTCACCGGCCGTGTCATCGTCGTCGCATACCACCTCTGCCTAAACGGCTCGCCACCTTTGCTTGTAATTTTTTTTGTAGATACAACGGTACAGACTACAGAGAGATACGTAAATCTGAGTGTGCTTTTATGGTTCTAGCTTACTGCTGCTTGAATCGCAATCCATTTTGTTGAGAGAACGAGGGTATCCTACCGCGATTTCCATGCCTCCTTTCTGTTTTTAGAGTAAATTCACTGTTTCTATTTAACTTCTTTTGGTGCATTGCACGATCTGAAATACAGTACATTGTTTGAATCAGCTGTGTGAATTCACCGGAGTGAAATTGGTTAGGGATGAAATCATCTATGTGTGATGAGTATATTAACGTTTGTTATCATTTTTTTTGGCTATTGCTGCCGTTATTTTCACTTGAATAACGTCTGTAGCAATTCAACGCCACATTTAATAACATTAGATCAAATACCAATTGAAACAATGCTACGGAAAGAAAAATATTGCCAACTAGTCAGATATTTAAAACAATTGTTAAACGAGGTTTCAGTTTTCTTTGTCAAAACTTAGGAGGTTCTACAACTCCATTGCCTGAAAAGGAAGTTATTTTTCTTTTCATGCGTCTGATCTTGATAGGATGGTACAATGATTATCTTCAACTTCCAGCCTATCTTGTTCTTACCCCGTCCAAGTAGATGTCATTGCTACCTGTCGGATTTAGTAGCTGGCGGCCCACCAAAGGTTACCTAATTAGTAGATTTGTAGGTAGGGAGGATTGTGAGACCAAGAACTCTAAGGTAATCACGAGAACATGAAGGTTTAGATAGATTCGGGCCTCCGGAGAGTAATACCCTACGTCTTGTATTTTGCTGGATTGTATTGCTGGTATGATATGCGGAGAATTGAGATGCGATGGGATTCCCTCGGGAGGCACCCTTGGCCGCCTTATATAGGCTGACGACCTAGGATTACAAGTCGGTTTGAATCTAATCCTACTCGGTTGTTACATCGAAAGCAATCTGAGTCGGATTACAATAAGTATCCCACAATATCTGCAGTATCGACATGAAATAGATGTCCAGCCCCCGAGCGTGAGCGCGAGGACTGGTGGAGCCATGGAGGCATGCCAACCTGAAATAGGCGCTCAGCCCCCAAGCGTGAGTGCGAGGACTGGCGGAGCCACGGAGGCATGCCGTCTGAAATAGGCGTCCAGCCCCCGAGCGTGAGCGCGAGGACTGGCGGAGCCACGGAGGCACGCCGACTGAAATAAGCGCCCAGCCCTCAAGCGTGAGTGTGAGGACTGGTGGAGCCATGGAAGCATGCCGACCTGAAATAGGCGCCCAGCCCCCGACATGAGTGCGAGGACTGGCGGAGCCACGGAGGCACGCCGTGAAAAACATAACGGAAAACCCACAGAATTCATCGAGCGCGTGCGCTGCAATAATGGAAAACCCCCAGATTCCGTCGAGCGCGTACGCCGCAATAACGGAAAACCCCCAGATTCCGTCGCTAGGTCACGCCGTGGTCTTCAAAAGTCGAAGGGGCGCGGTTCCATTTTTATTTTCAGTAGCCACACTCACGTCGCGGCCGCCGCAGTCCACAGAGCACACCGCCGCAGCATCCATGAACCCTAGGCTGCGTCACGGTGCTTTCCAATCTGCTCATGCGCACACCTTCACTGCCACCCAAGTGAGCCGCCGTGCTAGCGGGGAATGCACTGAATCCATCCACATACTGGATGAAATCAGTGATGACGGAGGAGCGCATCTAAGTGCTTGTCGACCGGGGCCTCCTCGGGCCCAAGGCGCTGCTTGAATGGAAGGCGACCGTCGGACAGGAATTCCTTAGTGAGGACAAGACGGAGATGGTGGTCTTCGCATCCTCCTTTGAGTGGGAATTTGGGATCCCTTGCGGGGACTTCTTCTGCAGATTGCTGAACTACTACAAAATCGAGTTGGTACACTTGAACCCAACTCCATTCTTGATATCATGGTTTTTATCCATCTTTGTGAGCCGTACTTGGGCATTCCTCCCATTTCGATCTGTGGAAATATCTATATCAATTGAAAACTATATCGACCAAGGGGAAGCCACGAGTGATTGGGGGATGTGGATTTTTGCTCTAACCCAAAAGGGTGCAGGAGTACTTCGAGCTTGAGTTGAAGGAATCCAACAAGGGCTGGCACAAGGAGTGGTTTACGGTTGCAAATCAGAAGCCTGAGCTCCCGCCGTGTATCGGATATGCCCTAGTTACTATGCCCGAGTGGTCCAACCAGCCAACTTCGAAAGAGATGGTCCAGGTCAACCAGCTGCTGAGGGAGATCGCCGACCTGAAGGCGCGTGGACTCACAGCCAGGGCTGTAAGTATCAATTTCTATCAAAGATTAACACAGCCGATCAAGAACAGGGTCCATCCGGCATATGAATACACAGGACCACAAGATCCAACCTGAGAGGTGTAGCGAAAGGTGACCAAAGAAGAATTCGCCAACCAGGTATGCGAGTTCTTTGGTGGTGTCAGCAAGAACAAGTGCTGCCCCAAGGCGTATTCCCTCAAGAGGCCGACCGATCTGGTATGATCTTAACTTCATGAATTTGATGTTCCTATTTTGCTTTTGTGTTGTCTCTGACTAATCTTGTTGATTGACCAGAGCCACGAATTCAAGTTCTTTTGCTCGGCACCACTTCCTGGAGGGGCCGAGCAACAACTACCCAAGGTCCGCCCAACCACCGAGTCCAACCAGCCACCTGCCACCCTTGATTGGGAGTCGAACTCCTCCATTGGGTCGGACGAGGGTGTGTCAGATGAGGTCGGCCAGGCTGAGGACTCCGTGCCAGTTGGATGCTGAACACGGCAAGCCGTGAAGAAGCTTCCCACCTCCAAATCTCAGAAGCCGAGCAGCAAGAGGAAGAAGGCGGTTGGCAAGAAAGAGAAGGCTGCCCTGAGAACAGCCTCCATGGGCAGATCAGCCAGCGCAGCGAACGAGGAGTCGGATGCACCAAGCCCGGCTGCCAAGAAGAAGAAAGCCAAGCTCCTTGAGACGACCGTGGCTGACACGGAGCGGATCAAGGAGACGCTAAAGGCAAAAATCCATGGGGGGTCAAGTGAAGGTGTGTTGTCGCCACCACCGCCCTTGCGTCCCAAGTTTCGGGTGAAGCAGAGCACCATGTAAGTGCAATATGGTTATAGTATGTCTTGTGGTTCTTTTGCTGCCTATCTTACTTAAGTTGCCTCTCGCACTGACGATACAGGAAGGTTGTGCTAGATGATGAGTTTGGTATGCAGCCTCCGGAGGCTGAGGGGATCAAGATGATCGTGCTGGAGAGGGAGCTGTACCAAACCCGGTGCCGCAATAAGGCATAGTCGAGGATATTGCTTCTTTGAGTGCAGTTCCTGTGGACACTGTTGTGTTCAGCTCCGAGGCCTAGCAAGTGTCTGGTGAGAGAGCCGGAGCCAAGTCTCACCTGGAAGAGTTTCCCAGGGATGATCCGCTGTCGGAGACGTCCACTGGGGGTGCTAGCGTGGACATGCAAGGAGGAGATGATCCCGATACTCTAGAGTTTGCCAGGACTAACCTTGTTAGGGATGTGGCGGAGAACAAGAAAGATCTTGCCGAGTTGTAGCAGTCATCCTCCAAGATTTCCGAGTTGTTATTTGTAAGTATGCCGACCAACCCGGAGGACCTATATCTTAAATCCCGTTTCTTTACAGTGCTCTAATTTTTAGAGTGTAAACAGAATCTGGCCGCGCATGCTCATTAGAGGGTAGACGCGATTTAGCAGGCTGAGGAATATCGCCTTAAGGCACAACAACTTGAGGCCAACCTCAAGAAGGCCAAGAAGGCCACCGTGGAGCAGCTTAAGCAAAAAGAACTGGAGCATGCCGAGCAGAAACAGATTCTTGCTGCACAGTTGAAAGGTGTGTTGTGCCGACCTATCAACTCGGTTCTGTCCTTGAAGTCTTGGTGCTAATGTGTGTTGGTTCGATTGAGCAGATGCCGAGGCGAGGGAGCAGATGCTAAAGCGAGACCTCAAAGAATGCGAGGCTGCAAATGCTCGTCTCCAGGAAGATCACGATGCGGCGGTTCACTGTGAGTACGCTGTGTCGCAGAAGCTGGCTTATGAGGCCGGCTTGCACAAAAATACTGACCGCTACTTAGAAACTGCAATGCAAAGCCTTCAGCATGACCAATTGGTGATTGCAGGGTTGGAGGTGGAGCTGGAAGAGCTATGTGATGGACATGGTCCAACAAGAAACCAACCCTACCGCACCAGCTCCACTTCTCGATTGTCTTAAGAGTGCGCCTAGTCGGCTAAAGGAGCTGCTGAAGGACACTGCGGTGGAGTGCATCAAGAACATCTTGGTAGTGTTAAAGACGCACTTCCCACAGATTCCTTTGGAGCGTGCTGGTGTAGGGGTCGCGTCGGACTTTGATGTAGAGAAGCTTACGAAACTGGCTGAGGAGTTTAGTGGTGTAGCAGAAAATGTCGTTAAGGAGCTGAACCTATAAAATAAAATTTGCAGTGTATCAAACTGTGTGATAAAACAAGTGATATAATTGATTTAACGTATGTTGAAAGAAAGGGCTCCATCCCTCCCTTGGTGTATACGACAGGGTAACATGTAGCTGAGGTCTATAGCCGCTAAGTGCCTAGCCTTGCCTGACCAGTATTCAGCTGAGAGTGGATCTCGAGCTTGTAGAAGGGATGAACGCAAGGTTGTCTAGGTTTCTCGAGATAGAACACCGACCACACGAGTTAGTTGTATTACCTTGAGAGGGGGAGGAGCAGGATGAAAGACCTAGAGGTCGGCGCCTAGGGGAAGCCCCCGAGCTTGAGAGCGAGTGGTCTGTCGAATAGGTCGGACAGCACCAGAGCATTAGCAATAGCTTGGGAAAGGTAACCAAAAGGAAGTAGGTACGCAAAGAACCTTGGAGGTTTTATTCATTCAATAAAAAGGGATAAAAGAATACATAGCTTTTAAGTCCTAAGGGTAGAAGCACAGCAAGTGCTCGAAGTTCCATGGATTGGGGATGCTAGAACCATCCGCCCATTGGAGTCGATAGGTGCCTGGCTGGATGAGTTCTTTAACTATGAAGGGGCCCTCCCAGGGAGCTGCCAACTTGTGTATGTCCTTGCTGGATTGGATCTGGTGAAGCACTAAATCGTCGACGTTGAAGGAGCGTTCTTTAACATTTGAATCATGGTAGCGTCGTATCTACTTCTTGTGGCATGCACGATGGATGAGAGCTACCACTTGGTGCTCCTCAAGGCTATCGATGTCGATCCACCGACTTTTTTCCGCTTCGCCTTCCTCATAGTACTGGATGCGTGGGGCACCAAAGGCTACGTAGGACAGCAAGACGGCCTCTGAGCCGTACACCATGAAGAAAGGAGTGTAGCCGGTAGCCCGACTTATTTGGGTTCGTAGGCCCAGATAACATGGGGTAGCTCGCGTAGCCACTTGGTGGCATATTGGACGCATCATTGAAGATGCGAGACTTGAGGGACTGGAGGACCATCCTATTCGCATGTTCGACCTATCCGTCGCAGTGCGGGTGCACTATTGAGGAGTAGTACACATCGATGAGGTTGTCCTGACAAAAGTCCTAGAACTCGAAGCTTGTGAACTGCTTGCCAAGGTCGATGATGATCCTGTTTGGAATTCCAAAGCGATGTGTGGTCTCCTCCATGAACTAAGCGGCTTTAGCTGACTCGATGATGGTGACAGCCTTGACCTCCATCCATTTGTTGAATTTGTTAACAACCATGAAGATATAAGTGTAGCCGCCCAGGGCAGTCTTGAAGGGTCCGACCATATCCAGCCCCTAGCATACGAAGGGCTAGGATGGTGGGTTGATGCGTAGGGATTGGGCTGGTAGGTGTTGTTGCTTGGAGAAGAACTGGCATCCTTTGCACCTTTGGACATGCTCCTTTGCGTCAGCTACTGCTGTTGGCCAATAGAAGCCAGAGCAAAACGCCTTGCCGACCAAAGTGCTCAAAGCGGCGTGATTCCCGAAAGTGCCCGAGTGGATCTCGTGAAGGAGGTCAATGCCCTCACTGCGCAGAATGCACTTTATTAAGATGCCTGTGGATGCGGCCTTTCTGTAGAGCTCCTTCCCAATGGTGACATAGTTTGCACTGCGCCGTGCTAGTTTCTCGTGTTCTATCTTGTCCCCTGGTGCCAGCTGGTCAGTAATCAAGGCTATGAATGAAGCGTGCCAGTCTTCTTCTGCCTCAATCATCATGATGTCAGTGGGAGCTGGGTCGGTCGGAGTTGCAGTGCCAACGTGGTCCTAGTCCAGGTCCAGGATCTTGATGGAAGGTTTCCGGAGATTTGGTACAAAGACGCCGATTGGGACTTGTGCACGCTTGGAGCTGAGCTTGGACAGGACGTCGGTGGCGACGTTGTGTTCCTTGGGGACATGGTGGAACTCGGGACCATCGAAGTGGGCCTCAAGTTTGTGGATTTCCATGCAGTAAGCATCCATGGTTTCCTTTGTGTAGTCTCAGTTCTTGTTGACCTGCTCGATGATGACCTTGGAGTCACCGTACGCAAGGATGCGTTTGATCTCGAAATGGCAATGTGGAGGCCGTGGATGAGAGCCTCGTACTCGGCGCCATTGTTGGTGGCTTTGTAGTGGATTTGGAGAACGTACTTGAGTTGCTCGCCTTTGGGGGATATGAAGAGGACCCCCGCGCCTGCTACTTCGAGGTTGAAGTGCCATCAAAGTACATTGTCCAGTGTTCTAGCCTTTCCAGGAAGGGTGGCTTTTGAATCTCTATCCACTAGGCCACAAAGTCTACAAGGATCTGTGACTTGATTGCATGACATGGGCAGAATTCGAGGTCGAACTCGCGAGCTCTACAGACCACTTGACAACTCAGCCGTTGACATCCCTGTTGTGGAGGATTTCGCCGATTAGGTATGAGGATACCAACGGATCTTGTGCGTCTGGAAGTAATGGTGTAGCTTTCTAGATGAGATCAGGATTGCGTAGAGCAATTTCTGAACTTGTGTCTAATGAACCTTGGAGTCGCTGAGGACCTTGCTAATGTAGTACACATGTGTGCGTGGCTGGGCTCTTCTCGTTCCACAACTAGTACGGTGCTGACAACATGCGTCATTGCAGAGATGCAGAGTTGTAGCGTTTCTTTGTCGGCCGAGGCTGTCATGATGGGGGGAGTTGTAAGAAAGGCTTTGAGTTCTTCGAGTGCCTTGCTGGCTTTGTCGTCCTACTCAAACTTGTCCATCTTTTTTAGTAGCTTGAAGAAGGGCAGTCCCTTTTCGCCGATTTTTCTAATGAAGTGGCTGAGGGCCACCATCATGCCAGTAAGCTTCATGATGTCTTTCTTGCTAGCTGGCTTCGCCATGTTTCTGATTGTGTCGACCTTGACTAGATTAGCTTAGATGCCACGCTGGCTGACCATGAAGCCCAGGAGCTTTCCAGATGGGACACCAAAGACACATTCCTGGATTGAGTTCCCAGTGATAGGTCCGGAGGCTTCGAAAGTTTCTACGAGGTCAGCTATAAAGTTCTCCTCATCCTTAGTCTTGACAACCACATCGTCGACATAGGCCTCAGCGTTCTTGTGTAGCTGCTTCACGAGGCAACCCTGGATTGCCTTCTGATAGGTGGCGCCTGCGATTTTTAACCCAAAGGTCATGGTGTTGTAGCAGTAGATGCCAAAGGGTGTTATGAATGTTGTTCTATCTTGGTCGGCGGGATTGAGGGTGATCTGGTGATGGCCCGAGTAACAATCGAGGAAGCACAGCAGGGTGCTTCTAGCCTGAGTAATAGTCGAGGAAAGGAGTCCTTAGGGCAGTGCCTATTAAGGCCGGTGTAGTCGATACACATTCTCCATTCATTGGTTTTCTTTTTTACAAGGACTGGATTTGCTAACCATTCAGAGTTCTTACATTCATGGATGAAACTGGCAGCTAAGAGCTTATTGAGTTCTACCCTAATGGCCTCCTTGCGATCTTGGGTGAAACGACAAAACTTTTGCTTGACCGGTCTTACTATTTTGCTCAAGTCCAAGGAGTGTCAGCTAGCTCCCGCGGAACACCAGGCATATCGGATGGCTTCCACGCGAATATGCCTGAGTTGTCCCGAAGGAAACTAGTGAGCGCAAGTTCCTATTTGGGGAGGAGGTCAGACCCCATGAGGGCCACCTTGGAGGGGTCTTCCAGGCCAAGGCAGATCTTCTTGACCTTCAGGTTGGGCTGTAGTGTTGTGGGTGTCGGCTCAGTCTCTGGGATCGTGAGCTGGTTCTGGTCCACCTCCTGTGCCTTGGCGAGCATGGCAGTGGCTTTGGCTGAGTACTCCAAGGTTTCAGCGAGCTGTACCGCCTCCGTGTCACACTTGTATGACGTCTCAACGTCACTATAGATGGAGAGGACACCGTTTGGAGCCAGCATCTTGAGGATGAGGTAGGTGTGATGTGGAATCGCCATGAACCTCGTGAGCATGGGTCTGCCAAAGATGGCATGGTAGGAAGTTTTGAAGTTGGGCACTTCAAATGTGTGGTGCTCCGTACGGTAGTTGTCGGGCATGCCAAAGGTAACTGGCAAAACAACTCGGCCGATAGGATAGGATCCTTTGCCGGGCATGATGCCGTAGAAGGGGTCTTCACAGGGCTGGAGGCGGTCAAAATTGAAGTCCATGCGCTTCAGGGTTTTGGTGAAGATGATGTTAAGCCTGCTGCTTGGAGAAGGTCTAGGATGTGTACCCAGTGATCTTTCCTAGAGAAGGTTATGGGCATCTCTGACCAGCACAGATACTAGACTGGCCATATGGAGACAAAGTGCACCTCTTGCTGGTGCAACCTGTGTTTGCGGTTGCTGCAGAATGCCTTGGGGCCGCCCACGATTATGTTGACTTGACGGTTCAGTCATTGGAACTCCACGTTCTAATTGGCGTCAGCCCGATGGGCGTCTGGGTTAGGCTGGTCATGCCACTCCTTTCTATGCTGATCATTGTAGTCATTGCGTCGGCAGTTAGCGCGGTCATTGTAGCGATGGTGGTCGCGGTCGTCATGGTGGCGGTCGTGATGACTGTCGCAGTGAAAGTCACCGCGGTCATCACGGCGGCGTTTGTCGCAACGATTGTCATCCTTGCGATAGTCGTTACAGCGAGGTCGTTTGTACTCCACCGGGCCGCCAAACTCTTTCTTGAGGACTGTGCAGTCTGGGAGATTGTGACGTGTGTCCTTATGGAAGGGGCACAGAGCATTCAGGGTGTCATCAAACTCTTCCCGAAGGAAGGTGGTTGGTCTGGCGGGCTCAGATTCGGTAGTGAGGACCTCGAGTGCCCTTTTTTGAAGTTGGGAAGACTCTGGTCATGCTTGGTGTTCCTTATAGGTCAGTAGTTTGTGGTCATCACTCTGGTGATGCTTGCCGCCCTAGAACTGTACTTGCACTGCCTCCTTGGTGTCGGCCTGAATGTTGACAAGCTGCATCATCTGCCCGACCGTCTTGGGGGCAGCCTCATACAACTTGCACAACATGTTGCAGTTCATTAGGCTGGAGTAGAAGTAACTGATGATGTCGCGGTCCTTGACGCCAGCCAGCCTATTGTGATTCTTGAAGAAGTGGTTCACGTACTCTCGGATAGTTTCGTTCTTCCACTGGTGGACTTGCCCAAGATTCTCCGTGTTTCCAGGTCGGCTGTAGGTAGCCTGGTAGTTCTATGTGAAAGCCCTAGCGAGCTGACCCTAGGTGTCGATGCTGCTCGATGGGAGGTTCTCTGGTCGTAGATGCTGTTGGTGGCTTTCACCATGGTGTTGTACATTTTGAGCCATATAGTGGGGTCAGAGCGGCTGTCGTACTTTTTGTTGATAGCTAGCTTGAATGAGGCAAGACACTCAACGGCCCTGAGGCGGGAGTGAAGGTGGCGAAACCATCGATCACCGTGCCATCATCGTCCTCGAGGTTGTATTCGACGGGTGGTGTCCTGGGGCGTCCACCGTTGTTGCACCTAGGTGGGGCGTAGGCATCTTCAGGAGCACCGTACGTGCGGTAATAGTCAGCACGGTGATGCATCTCCTCTTCTTAGCGTTGACGTTCCTCCTGTTCCTCATCGCGGTTTGGCCTGCCGTCGAGTCCAGGAGCGCCGTAGTCACGGTCGTACTCCGTGCGGTGGCGGAGCTTGGCCTCTTCCCACTATTGGTGGCGGTTGTTGAGGTTAGCGCGAAGGTCGCGGTGGTCGTGTAACTATTCGCGGAGGTCATGTTGCCAACATTGTGTGCCACGGTTCTCGCCATCGCCTCTCCTACCGCCGCGGCGATTGTCGTGGTTGTTGAGTTGATGGGCATTGTTGGCGTGTGGGTTGGCGGGTTGCTCCACCTCCTCTTCACGAACGAGCTCTAGCCGACCTCCCGCGTGGTTACTGTGGTTGCCTCGGTGGTGACCGGATCTGCTATGAGCGGATCGGCTTCGAGAGTGCTGTGTAAATGTGGACCAGGAGTGTGTTGTCCGACTCCAGGCCTGCTCTTTGATCTGGGCGTTGGTGACACGGATACGTGCCCAGATCTGCCGAAGTGGCTTGTAGACTGCAGGCGCACATAGGGCGCCTGCGTCTGCCCCGAGCACCGTCCTGATCGGCGTTGTCACCATCGGTGGCGCATGGTGGGTTGGCGTTAGCGGCGGGCGATGGTCAGCGCTAGTCGCCTGCTGCCTCGGCTCCCACGTTAGTAGCAGGTTGTTGGCATTGCTGGGTATCGGCTTGCCCCCGTTGGCACCGTACTGCACGGTCCCGGTTCTTGGCGTTATGACCTTCTTCGTTAGAATAGGTTTTGCCGTCCCTGGATGGATCGTTGGTGGAGACCATGAAGGCTTCATGATCTAGCGTGGTGGAGTTGCTCTCGTCACCGCTTCCATAAGGGTTCAGAGTCAGGACGATGCAGGGTATCTGGAACTCACCACAGTTTGGAAACTGGGTGGGTCCAGGTAGGCCCTCAGACTGGATCTGAAGAGACTGCGCAATTTTGACGAAAAACACGGCAACCAAGTTCCTCAGACCAAAGGGGGCGGAGAGGGACCCTGCGCCAACCTTGTTGGGTGCAGTGCCATCTCAGAGAGATTGATGCACTCAGCGATGGTGTTGCTGATGCGATCTAGCCCCGTGATCAGCTTAGAGGGTGTGGGTGGGCGGGTTGCAGAAAGGATGTTGGGAATCCTCTCAGAGAGGGAGAGGTCGCCAATCTGCTGGGCGAGTGGCACGGATGTCTCTGGGTGGAGGTCTTGTTCTGCTGGCATAGATCCAACAAGCGTCAAGCTAACGATGGACGCCGAGTCGACAAAGGAAGTGGCGGAATCGGAGTCTGCCGGCATGGTCCCGAAGTGATGTTGGATCGGGTTGGCGAGAATGTCCTTCATGCTCTTGGGGAAGATAACGCCGGGGCGAGATGCCATCGAGCTCGCTGGGGAGGACCTCACAATCAGCCCTACTTGGTGTGCCAACTGTCGGATTTAGTAACCTGGCAGTCCACCAAGAGGTTACCCTAGTGGTAGATTTGTAGGCAGGAAGGATTGCGAGACCAAAAACTCGAAGGTGATCACCAGAACATGAAGGTTTAGACAGGTTTGGGCCTCCGAAAAGTAATACCCTCCATCCTGTGTTTTGCTAGATTGTATTGTTGTATGGTATGCAGAGAGTTGAGATGCGATGGGATGCCCTTGGGAGGTGCCCTTGGCCGCCTTATATAGGCTGACGACCTAGGGTTACAAGTCGGTTTGAATCTAATCCTAGTCGGTTGTTACATGGAAATCAATCTGAGTTCGATTACAACAAGAATCCTGCAATATCCGAGCTATTTTGAATCGCCCGACCTCCTTGACTTGCGCTCCAAGTATCTTCACGTTCTTAGCTCGTACATTCTGGTCGGGCAATCCCACTTGCTAAGTGATATAGGTACCCCATGGGTCCCTATTGACCAGGATACTGGACGGACCTGACAAGTGGGCTCGCCCGACCAAGGCGTGCGGGCTGAGGACATGAAGATACTTAAAGTACACGTCAAGGTCACAAGACATATCAAATCTACCCGGATATTGCGGGATACGTATTGTAATTCGACTCAGATCACCTTCCATGTAACAACCGAGTAGATTAGATTCAAACTGACTTGTAACTCTTGGTCGTTAGCCTATATAAGGTGGCAAAGGGCACCCCCAAGGGTATCCCTAGTAACCCTATCATCCAATCTCATACTAGCAATACAATCCACGCATATAGGACGTAAGGTATTAATCTTCGGAGGCTTGAACCAGTCTAAAACCCTCATGTCCCTTGTGTTCTCCCGATCACCTTCGAGTTCTTGGTTTTGCAATCACCCTCACTTACAAATCAACAACTTGGGTAACCTCCTAGTGGACTACCGGGCTTATAAATCCGACAATTGGCACGCCAAGTAGGTGTGGTTGTGAGATCCTCTCAGTGACCTCGTGGGCATCCCGCCCCGGCGTCATCTTCCCCGAGAGCTTGAAGGATTTCATCGCGCTTGCCCACCCACCCACGCCCTCCAACCAGATCACCGCCGGCATCCATCTGCAACCTACTATGTTGGTCAGCAACGACGCGCGCGCCGCCTGCCTGGCGGGCAACCTGATCCATCTGCTCGCTCGGGACTCTCGAGTCCTGATTAGATTAAACAAATAAGAAGTCCTACTGCTATCTTGTACAACTTCCATACTATTTTCATGCAGATCAAGACAGAAGATCAAGTTGCCATGCTAAGCGTGCATCAAAAGCTCTATGCAGATGCAGCCAAACTTGGACATCTCTAGATTGCTATACACGAAACAGGAGCATTGCCCTTTCCTTTTTCTTATTTCTTTTTTTATTTAAATCAGCCAACGCATACTTTAGTTTCTAACTATTTCATTCACTGGCTAACAAAGTTTATTATAGATGTATTGCTTCTGTATGCATGCAACTCGCTACCTTGTGCGTGCTTGGGCCTGCGGGATCTTCACAGGCATGTGACGTCTCCGAGCATGCAGAACCCGCAAGGGAGAGCGCATGCAACAATGCACGAATACAACATGAGAAGAAGCATGTATTGCCATGCCAATAGACTGTCGATGACACATGGGTTCTTCGACTCGACCACGAATCAAGTTAAGTCTTATTTACAATTAAATATTTTACGGCTTTCGTATACTTACATACGCCTTAGCTCCTCCATGTCTCTGTGACTTTCGCCGACCGCCTCGGCTCCTCTGTGTCTGTGTGACTTTTGCCGACCACCTCGGTCGCACCCTGACTACTAATACAGCTTGGTCCGTACACTACATAGGTGGTCGGAGGCTACACCCCACAGGTGCCCAGCTCATTTTGGTGATTTTCTGCACAGTTTCGACTACTTTATGGCTTATCCATCCCTCTTAACGGTTGCTAAAGTACTCAGGTAGCACACGCCTTAATTCATGAAACCTTGACTCATTCTACGTGTCTCCTATATGCAAGCATCGGGTCAGCTCCAACGCTATAGCCTGAGATAAGTCGTCCTCTGTGTGAGCAGTGGTCAACAGGGCTAGGTGCTTAAACGTAACAGGCTAACTACCTGGGGAAATTACATGACCTACAAGAGCAGGACGTGCAAGAATTTACTTCTACAGCAAATTAAACTTTCGAGTTATTCAATTGTTAAATGATCTACACTATGCTACATAATGTTTGTATTGTCCTTATACATCTCAATAACGACTCGGCGTGCCCCCTGTCGCCCAGCCGACCTCTCTAGATCGGAGCGGGAGACAACTTGGCGTGCTTCCATGACTCATCTGGCTCCCAGGCTCGGGGGCTGGGTGCCGCAGACGACTTGGCGTGCTTCCTGTCTTCCTAGCCGACCTCTCTAGCTCAGGGTCAGAGACGACTTAGCATGCTTCTGCGACTTGTCCGGCTCCCAGGCTCGGGGGCTGGGTGCTGCAGATGACTCGGCGTGCCTCCCGTCACCCGGCCGACCTCTCTGGCTCTGGGCGGGATGTGACTCGGCATGCCTTCATGGTTTCGCCAGTCCTCGAGCTCACGCTCGGGTGTTGGGTGCTTATTTAAGGTCAGCATGCCTCCGTGGCTCCACCAATCCTCGTCCTCGAGGGCTGGGCGCCTATTTCAGGTCGGTGTGCCTCCACAACTCCACCAGTCCTCATCCTCGGGGGCTGGGTGCCTATTTAGGTCAGTGTGCCTTCGTGGCTCCGTCAGTCCTCATCCTCGGGGGCTGGGCGCCTATTTTGGGTCAGCATGCCTCCGTGGCTCCACCAGTCCTCATCCTTGGGGGTGGGGCACCTACTTCTGGTTGGCGTGCCTTCGTGTCTTCGCCTATCCTTGTGTTCAGGCACTAGGATCTACTTCTGGGATCAATTTTTTCTTCTTTGACCATTGGACTGATTCTACTAATCGCTTCGATTCTTGGGGGCTACTCCTATGGAGTGCGTCTTGCGACGCCCTCCATATCCTTTGCTTTGACTTGTTGGACGCTCGACATCCATCAATTCGGCACTCGACTTCGCTCTGCGTGTTGGCTCCGCGTTCGCTCGGAATTTCTTCTTTTTTGAGCACTGTGCAGCCTCTCCGTCACCATGATGTCATCGCAGCTTCAGCCAACTACATTTCAAGCTTTGCTGAGCTGACCTCAAGTACCTGTTCACCTACACATTGCTCAGGGGCTTGAGGGATATAGGTACCCCATGGGTCCCTACCGACCAGGATACTGGCCGGACCTAACAAGTAGGCCCGCCCGATTAGGACGTGCGGGCTGAGGACATGAGATATTTGGAGTAAACATCAAGGCAACAAGAGAGATCAAATCTGCCTAGATATTACGGGATACGTATTATAATCCAACTCAAATCACCTTCCATGTGACAACCGAGTAGATTAGATTCAAACCGACTTGTAACTCTTGGTCGTCAGCCTATATAAGGTGGCTAAGGGCACCCTGCGAGGGTATCCCCAATAACCCCATCATCCAATCTCATATCAGCAATACAATCTACATATACAGGACGTAGGGTATTACTCTCCGGAGGTTCGAACCTGTCTAAAACCCTCGTGTCCCTTGTGTTCTCACGATCACCTTCGAGTTCTTGGTTTCGCAATTGCCCTCACCTAGAAATCAACCACTTGGGTAACCCTCTGGTGGACTGCCAGACTTATAAATCCGACACTTGCTAGGACCGGCCAGTATCCTGATCGGTGGGAACCCATGGGGTATCCATATCCCTCACTACCATTTGTGCCTAAATCGGTCTTCCTCTTACCTGTTTAGGTTTGGTAGGGACTGAAGAGGATAGTGAGAAATTAAATCACTTACAAGTTCAATTCCCATCCATCTGGTTGGGTACAAGATTAACTGAAGAAGATCTAAGTGTATGGAATATGACGCTAGCAAGCGTAAAGTCCCTAGCTCAAGAATGCAGGAAGGATATATTGCGTATAATATGTGGATTGTATTTCATTGAAGTCTCGATCGGTATATATAGAGTAGAGAGATTTTGGGAGCAAAGCTTCCTGAATACATATGGTAGTCTACGATACTTATATCTACAACTACTAAATATAGTCTAACATCCTCCCGCAGTCACACGAATTAAAACGACACATAAATCAACTTCTCGGCGGATCGTTTCATGTTCCCATGCGAAAAATTCATAATCAATATGAGCAAGAAATGGTAATAAAGACAAAAATTTGTACTAGAAAAGAAACTTTGTTGTTTCTGACCATTTACGTGGAATCCTATTTTTTAGTTTTGTTCATAGGGGATTTCTATTGAGGTAAAGGAGGCGTGCTTATTAAAAGCTGGAAAGGAGGTTTCACTTGGATGATCAATACGAAAGGGTCTGCGCTGTGAGTAGTGTCGTATCAGATCCTGGAAAATATCGAATGGAAGAAATAAAGAAGTGACACCAGGACTATGGCTAGAGAGAGACAGCAGCATGCTCGGACTATCAAGGGGTCCGTACATACGATATGCCACTATTGTTGTACCATTTTTATCCTCTAACAACTCAATTGATTGTCACTAGAGCGATATAATCAGCTGATGCAAACTGAACCAAAAATTATTTTAGGTGCTACGGAGTACGATCAGACTACTCATGCCACAGTAAGATGCTTGGTGGCACCTAAGCGAATATGCTTGTAAAAATGGGTGTAATGCAAATACCAACTGCTACGCGGTTGCAGTGGCAGCTGTTGGGAGCGAGTAAATGAAGCATGCACGGACATGGAGACGGCCGATGGGCGGCAGTATTCTTCGGGGAATGGGAACATTCCCTCCTCACCTCGAATATCCCGTGCCACATCTCCCGGTGGGAAGGAGAAGAGAATCTTAGGCTATCTTATTTTTGGAACCGGTGGTAATGCAACGGAACTTTCCTCGATGGTCCCTTCATTGCCGAGGGGTCCATTCCATCCGTCGTGGGACCGGGGGATACTCCAGCGGCTTTTCGCCGTGCCGAAGGGCCGTTTGGTCCAGTCGTGGTCGTCCGGGTGCCCTTTTTTCAGCCGAGCAATTCTTTGGTGCTATCAGCATCAACGTTATGCATGATATCTGTGTTATAATTATTAAGGGTACTTTGGTAAAGTTACAGACAGAATGAAATGGAAGTTACAGGCACCATTTACCGCTACAGCCACATCTCCTCCGAGCTCCGATCTCGTTCGATCTCTGGCAGCTAGTCAAGGCAGCACCGCCACGCCGCCCTTCCCGTCTCCACATGTTCTTCGGCCGGCGGGTGCAGCGCCTAAAATCCAAATACAACAAACCCCAACCCCTCGCTCCTTCACTAGTACTACGCCACACGGCTAGGCCACACGCCGGACCGCTAGAGATTAAGGGTGTGTTTGTTTCAAGGGTTTAACTAGGTTAGAACAGGTTTGATTTACATGGATCCGCGTTTGGTTGAAAAACAAAGTGGGTTGGGTCCATCCCTAAGGGAATATTCCCCTCAAATGCGGGTCGAATGCATCCATCCAAAATGAGCAGACGCACTTGAACCAGATGTACGACATTTTTCTTCGTTCGTGCGACAGAAAGTTAGGCGCGTCGGCGCGACGCGACTCTGGCCGTGGCGGGCGAGGTAGCGTGGCGAGGCACATGGGGAGACACCGGGGAGGTTCGCAGCCAGCCCCGTCGGTGTTTAGACCCGACAACCTACCAAGGGTATCCCTAAGGTAGTGGATTGGTTGCTAAGGGTCGCCGAGGTCTGGAACTTGAAGGTGAGCGCTGACAAACTATTTAGACAAGTTCGGGCCGCTGAATAGCGTAATACCCTACATCCTATGTGTTGTATTGTGTTGATTGTATTGAGTTGCTTTGGAGGGGGGTTCCTGCCTCACCTTATATACACAGGAGTAGGGTTATAGGTCATTTGGTTTACAAGAATACTAGTTGGATACGACTAGAGGGGTCCTGCTCTGTTTACAATGAGTACTTTCATAATTCTCGACTAGTTCCTGCTATTCCATGTAAACTACGCCACCGTGTGCCATAGTCTCAATGTTAGACACGTTTTGATGTCCAGCCTCATATTTGGGACTGTCCAAACCTTCTGGTGGGTCCATAGATGTATGTACAATAAGCCCTTGAGTACTTTTTAGTTGAATGTAGCAATCTTGAGTACTTTTGCAGACCTTCACCGAGTACTTTTGCTGCTCTTCGAGTACTTTATCTAGTTGAATCTTCAAAGATACCCAGAACTACCATGAGGCTAGAATGTACTCGAGCCTCATTTAACTTGATCTTCAAATCTTCATACTTGAATTTTATATGGAAGTGCAACAAAAGTCGCACTCCATATGGAGTAGCCCCCGAGCCTTAGGTTGAATCAAAGAATCAGGTTGGGGGTCTGTAAATATGCTTCACTTTCCCCTTAAAACCTGGAGGAAAAATCTTTTGTCAATGGACACGTGGCACACAGCCCCTGAGCATTTAGCCGACTAATCTGGTGGGCATAAGGGTGAAACTTGGTCAACGTGACCATCTCTGAGAAAAATCTTATCTCTTCCCGAAATAAAGGTAACTACCAATCAAACTTGAGTTTTAGAAATCCTTTAAATCCAAAATATTTACTGCCCAGTTTTACTATGACGTTGTTATAAATAATGGAGGAAATTATCCTTTCGTTTTACCATTGCAATTTGCCCCTTCGACTTCCCACTATTGGCCTAGTGCCGCTGCTGCTGCCCGATCTCTGAGCGCTAGCGCCACCGCCTCCCATCCCAAGCCCCCGAGCGTATGCGAAGGAAGACACTCGTGACATCAAGGATGGGGAGGAAAGCATCTAGGTCCAAGCCCGCCAAGGGAGAGAACAAGAAGAAATCTGGCAACAAGAAAGAGCTGCAACTGCCGGCGCCAAAATATGGATTCGTTGACACCAAATAGCAGTAAGCGCTGCTTGTGCCTGGAAACGATTTGTGACTAATGAAGAGGATATCAAGGCACTCGTGGACGCCAAGCTGCTTCAGGAGAAGGGCATCATCAAGTGCAGATCAGCCTTGGATAATGCCTTCCCTCTAAAGACGTATGAGAATGAGACGGTAATCTTCTCTCACTTTCTCGATCGGGGTCTTGGATCGCCGGCCTATGATTTTGTGGCGGAACCACCCTAATTAACTTAGCTAAAGCACAATTAAGTCACCTGACATGCGATCTTATGCATTAATAAAGTTAACTCAGCTGTCCGTCGGATTTCATCCGATAAACCACAATACAGGACCGAGAAGCAGAGCTCACACGAAGGTGAGTGGTTCCAGAGATTACAATAGATCATCCAACTTAATCAAGTACATTACTCTCTTACAACACTGGATTCGAAATTCAACAAGTTTGCAGAGTTCTTAAAGTAGCAGAAAAGAAAACCACCGGAAGCTAGCGCCGGGGTCGGATGTCACGACGAGGCCGACCCTGACATCACTGGTCCCTGTCCTCGCCGTCCGAGGAGGGATCCCACTGGACTGTCCACCCAGGAGGGAGCTGGGGAGGCCAAGGCCCAAAAGCAGCAGACTCAGGGGCTTCCACATCACCTGAGAGGATATTGTCACAACAAGGCTGAGCGACTACGCTCAACAAGACTTAACTGACCGGTGGGATCTACTCCACCAACTTCTAGACATGCAAGGCTCTTTGGCTGAGGGGTTTGTTTTGCCAAAAGCGACTACAGTAGGTCCTTACTTTCAATATTTTTGCTGCTAGTTCTAAGTTCTTTTACTAAACTAAGTCAGCAGCTATACTAATCAAGCATAAGTGTCCAAACAATTTATGACCAGCATCCATATTAACATCACCATCAAGTTCCATTTTTACTCAGTGTAGCATAGAGATCAAGTAGTCCCAAACTGTGAGAGGCAGGAAAATCGATTCCAATTTCTTAACCATGCATGGTAAACCTAATCTCACGACATCCGCGCACCTCGAAGGCCGCTTCCTTTGTCGGCCATCCCCATCAATTCCCAGGCGCATGTTAGGTCCAAACTTCCCTTGGCATGCAATGCTCCACAGTCCCGGCCTATTGCTGCACTGTGACCGCACTTGCACCCACATGATGCACCATGGGAACCTCATTCCAGGGACAGCAAGGGTATAAGCCACGCCCTAGTTCAATCAGGTATTAGGCTTCCCCATCCCATACTAGGTATGAGATTAGTACTTTCAAACACTTGATCACGAGCACCTACACTTTTCGACCTTAAGCCAATTTCATGTAGATAGACGGGGCAATCCACCGACCACCAAAATAGTTCACAGAGCCCTACCCCGTACATCGTCCTTATAGTTGTAACAAAAGGAGAGCAAAAACTCCTATAACTCGCGAGTGATAGGAAATCACTCGACTTTTACTGAGTCCTAATTGAGCAAAGCAACTACTCGGCCTATCATACTAGTGTTCAGATCAAAGGAAACCAAGTCATGCATCTACGGTTTCAAACAACTTCCGAAACGTAAATGCACATACATACAACAGAAGGCATGCGCAAGTTTAGAAAAAAAAAACTAGGTTATGCTCCGGGGCTTGCCTTCAAGCAGGGCGGCGTCAAACTGGTCCTCGGCAAGCACGGGCTCAACTCCTGCAAGCGGCGGCTCCGCTACGGCGTCGTCTTCCGGCGCCGGGTGGAGCTTGTACGTGCCGTCGGTGAGGTTCAGCTCTACATGAAATGCAATGCAAGGGTGAGACTCTTAGACGGTTATTTCAATAGCACTTGCAAGGATTTAGCCCAGAAACTATAGCAACACTATAGGAAAAGTGCGAAACCCACTTTAATGGATTCAACTCAGAACAAGGATTCCAACCCAGGTGATTTCACATTTTTCCAATTTTTCCTCAATTTAAGATGGAATTTCCAAGCTTTTGTTGGTTTAGAACAAGATAAAAGAGTCGGCTTGGGAAAAACTTCCGATCTGACCCTTAGACCTAAGGAATAACTGTACCGGGGTCCTCAGACTTAACACAGAGAAGTCTCCAAAATTTACACAGATACCCTTGGTCAAAAGAAAAGGATTCAGCTGAGCCCTCGGGCGAGGCGGACATGTGTCGGGCAAAACAGATAGGGTCGGGCGAGATGGACACGGGTCAGCAGCTTACCTCCGGTCCTACAGGCGAGGTCTCGGGGTCAGGAAGAAACAAGCCAAAGCGGAACGGCAGAAGGCGGAAAGCTTTGGGCAGCGGTGAGGTCCGGCGGTGCTCCGATGGCGATGGTGCTTCTCGGGGACAACAAGCAAGCTTTTGAGTTGCGCGAGAGGATGGCGAAGCGGCTGGTGGGGTCGGCAAGGTGGGGTGTTGGGCGGAAAGGGGGAGCTCCACAGAGAGCTCAAGTGGCGGTGCTTGAGCGCGAAGCAGAGAAGTGTGTGGTGGCGAGTGCGATAAAGAAGAATAGAGCAACCAGCATGGCAAAGGCGGTGGTAGCGAAGGCAACTTCGGTAAGAGGCTTCGGTACCCCTTTTATAGCTGTGCGGAAGTGCTCAGAGGAAGGGGACGAGCTCGAGCGGAGAGAGGATAAGATCAAGGGAGAAAGGAGTGCTCTGCCATGGTGGCGATTGGTCGACACCTCCATTGGCGAGCTTGGGCACGATCTTGCTCTAGTTGGGCAGCAAGGATTTGGGGTTGGGGCGAAGCGGGTTTGCCGGGCACACTGATTTGCTTGGTCTGCGCGCCTGTGTGGTCGTGACCATCCATGGCTGCGGCACCATTGGCGGACAGGAGAGAGAAGGGCGCTGCAGGCGAGGGTGCTGCAGGCGAGGTGACAAGGCGAGGTGACTCGCGAGGGTCTACAGGGCGCTTCTGCGCGCGTCTGTGGGAAGAGGCGCGCTGCTCCATCTTGTCACGGTCGGTGATTGGGCGAGGCGGCGCTCACCGATGAGGCCACGCCACGAGATGGCGACGCTCTGAAATAGGGCCCACGCGCGCTCTGGCGCTATGTGGCCGACGAATCCGCGAGGTTCCTTGCCGGGCCCATCTTCCAGCCTCTTGATCTCCCGATTTCCAAACTGCACCACTTTGACTCCCATAACAAGAGTTGTAGTACTCAGGCCAAGGCCCAACTCTTGTAATTGGACCGAGTTCAAAAACGTAGTGGATTCGGAGATCCAAGGCTCCAAAGTTGGAGGAACAATGGTTTCGGGACTTAGAGAAAACGGTGGTTTGCTAGGTTTCAGGGGGTCGGGGCGGATTTGAGCTGTAGATTTGGGAATCTTTGGAGGCGAATTGGATCAAGGTCCAATTAAAAAAGTTATTGTAGGAACTTCATTCTCCAACTTCTATAAAGGGATTTCTTAATGTTCAGCTCAACTTTCCAAGGATAACCCTTTCCTAAGGTGCTAGGTTGGGCTGATATTCCAGACTTAGCCAGAATGGCTGAAGGAAGTCTGAGTTGACCAGCCTAGGGACTTGTCTTAAGATTAAACTCGGCTGATTTAAATCTGGGTCGTTACAGCCTACCCCCTTTAAAAAGAATCTCGTCCCGAGATTCGGGTGTAAGGACAACTAGTAGGGTTGGCGGGTCTTACCTCCTTGACTAAAAAGAAAACCTCTGAAGTGCTTATTCAAATAGTCCTCTGTTTCCCATGTTGCTTCATCTTCCGTGTGGTTACTCCACCGAATCTTATACATCTTCACAACTTGCCGTCGGGTGTACCTCTCCTTTCGGTCGAGGACTTTGGCAGGATATTCTGCGTAGGACTTGGACGAAATTCAAGTTGTTCCCGCTCCACAATTTCGGTCGGGACTTGGATGCATTTCTTCAATTGAGAGACATGGAAAACATCGTGAATGGCTAAGAGCTGTTCGGGTAATTGGATTCGGTAAGCAACGGGTTCATAGATTTTCACAATCTCATAAGGGCCAATGTAACGGGGAGCCAATTTCGCCTTCACTCCAAACCATTGCACTCCTTTGGTCGGGGAGACTCGAAGGTATACGTGATCACTAATGTCAAACTGCAAGGGTCTCCTCCTTTTATCGGAATAGCTCTTTTGTCGAGATTGGGCTGCCTTAAGATTGGCTTGAATCACCTTAACTTGCTGTTCGGCTTCTACTACTAGATCAAGACCATATGTTTGTCTTTCCCCAACTTGTGACCAATTTAAGGGTGTCCGACACCTCCAACCATATAAGGCTTCAAATGGTACCATCTTCAAGTTAGCCTGATAGCTGTTGTTGTAAGAGAACTCTGCCAATGGTAAGCATTTATCCCAATTCTTGTCGTAATGGATGACACAAGCTCGTAGCATATCGTCTAGGATTTGATTCATTCTCTCTGTCTGGCCATCTATCTGAGGGTGATATGTTGAGCTACGGATTAGCTTGGTGCCAAGTGAAGTTTGTAACTGTTCCCAAAAATGTGCTACAAACTGAACACCTCGATCAAATATGATCATCCTTGGTACATCGTGCAGGGAAACAATACGGTCGAGATACAACTCTGCATATTTCTTGGCTGTGTAGGTGGTGTGAACAGGAAGAAAATGTGCAGACTTGGTGAGGCGGTCCACAATAACCCAAATGGAATCATGTCGCTGAGAGGTAACAGGTAATCCCACAATGAAATCCATGCTAATATCTTCCCATTTTCATGAGGGGATGGGTAGCGGTTGCAAGGTACCTTCTACCTTCAAATGACTTGCCTTGACACGTTGACACGTGTCGCACTCCGAGACATAGCGCGCAATTTCCGGTTTCATTCCACTTCACCAAAAAGTTTGACGGAGGGCATGGTACATCTTATTGCTGCCAGGATGAATTGAGAACTTGGAGAGATGTCCTTCCTCTAGGATTTGCTTCTTGAGATCGGGGTTAGATGGGACAACAAGTCGGTTCTCACAGTACACTCTCCCATTCTCATCCTGTCGGAAATGCTTATACCCTTCATCCTTCTGTGCAATCTTCCCCTTAATTAACTTTATTTCCTCATCTTCTAACTATGCCGACCCAATTTGGTCTTCCAAGGCAGATTCAATGGAAACATGATCGAGGGTGCCATGGGAAATGATTTCCAAACTAAGTTTTCCTATCTCATGACATAGTGTTTCTGTGAAGTTGGTTGCCGACAAGCAATTGCAATGGGCCTTGCGGCTAAGAGCATCTGCTACTACGTTGGCTTTGCCGGGGTGATAATGCACTTCCAAATCATAATCCGTGATCAACTCTAACCATCTTCTTTGGTGCATATTAAGGTTGGCTTGAGTAAAGATGTACTTGAGGCTCTTGTGATCGGTGTAGATATTGCAGTGAGTGCCCATCAAATAGTGTCTCCATACTTTTAAGGCATGAATCACTGCTGCCAACTCAAGATCATGGGTTGGGTAGTTCAGCTCATGAGGTCGTAACGCGCATGAGGCATAGGCAATGACTCAGTTGTCTTGCATAAGAAAACATCCAAGTCCAGTGCTAGAGGCATCACAGTAAACATCAAACGGTCTAGAAGAGTTAGGCTGCGCTAAAACTGGGGCGGAAGTTAACAATTATTTTAAGGTGTGGAAAGCTTATTCACACTTGTCGCTCCACACAAACTTAACTCCTTTCTTTAGCAGTTCAGTCGTTGGCTTAGCTATTTTCAAGAAATCGGGGATGAATCGAAGGTAGTAGCGTGCTAAACCGAGAAAACTTCGGATTTGATGTACCGAAGTGGGTGGCTTCCAATCCATTAATTCTTGCACTTTGCTTGGGTCTACTGCTATGCCATCTCGAGAGACCGTGTGTCCCAAGAATTTAACACTCTCTAACTAGAACTCACACTTGGAGAACTTGGCATAAAGCTGATGATCCCTCAACCGTTGAAGAACCACACGAAGATGCTCGGCATGTTCCTCTTTGTTCTTTGAGTACACCAAGATGTCATCAATGAATACCATGACGAATTTATCAAGTTCAGGCATGAACACCGAATTCATGAGATACATGAAATAAGCCGGTGCATTAGTAAGCCCAAACGACATGACCAGGTACTCGTAGAGTCCATACCGTGTGGAGAAGGCAGTTTTTGGAACATCACACAGTCGGATCTTGATTTGATGATAGCTGGAACGGAGATCAATCTCCAGCTAGCTGATCGAACAGGACATCAATGCGGGGTAGTGGGTACTTGTTCTTTATCGTCACCGCATTGAGGGGTCGGTAGTCCATACACATACGGAGACTCTCGTCCTTCTTTTTCACAAACAAGGCTGAACAACCCCAAGGTGAAGTACTTGAGCGTATGAAACCTTTCTCTAATAACTCATGCAATTGGGTTTTTAACTCAGCCAGCTCTGCCGGTGGCATTCTATAAGGTCTCTTGGAAACAGGGGCTGTGCCGGGGATCAGCTCTATAGAAAACTCCACATCTCTGTCAGGCAGCATGTCTGGCAAGTCATCAGGGAACACGTCGGGATACTCACAGACTACAGGGATGTCCTCCAGCCGAGTCTCAACTGCGGGATACGCACAAGAATTTACACATTCTTGGCGAGACAATTGGACAATAGAGTTGCCCTGGTAAGGTGAGTTAATATGGACAGTTCAGACTAGGACGTCTAGCATAACATGGTGTCTAGTCATCCAATCCATACCCAACATGACATCAATCCCTTCTAGATCAAGGATAACGAGATTTTCCTTAAAGAGGGTTTGGCCTAGCTTAATAGGCACATTGACATTCAGCTTATCCGACGTGATTTACCCCACCCGGGGTAGATATCATAAAAGACCCTTTTGTTTTGCACTTTTAACCCATATTTGTCACTAGTTTTTCTTACAATAAAACTATGTGATGCTCCTGAGTCAAATAAAATCAAAGCTGAGCGACTGTGGATAAGAAAGGTACTCGTCATTACTGGTGCACCTTCGGGAAGCTCAGCTGCGTTGGTGAAGTTCAGCTGACCCTGGCGAATCTGCACCTTGAGCTTCTTCCCCTTGTTGAGCATCGCATGGCTTTGACCTGGGCGCTGATTTTGGTTGCAGGGGCAGTCTTTGGCAAAGTGCCCCGTATTTCCGCAGGTGAAACAACGGTTTCCAACGGCAGGGCGGGGCGGCGGTTGTAGGGTCGGCCGTGGTGCCTGCTACTGAAATCCCAGGAAACGAGGTGTTGCCAATGGTGGTGGGCGAGCAACCCATCTTCCCGATTGCTGTGGCTTGCGGGGTGTTGCGGAAGGAACCATTCTGAACTTGGGTGCGGAAGCACCGGGTAATGGCATCGGGGCCTTCCTCTTTCTCTCAGCTGCAAGAGCCATCATGCAATCCTTTTGTGAGATGGCCAAGTTGACCAGCTCATTGTATGTATTCACCTTTATTGGGTTCAACCTCTCTCTGAGCTCCAAGATCAATCCCCTGCGGAACCTGTCCTGCTTCTTCTCATCTGTGTACGCATGGTAGCTAGCATAACGGCACAGATCGTTGAAGGCCTGCGCATAATGCAGGACATCGCGACTTCCCTGGGTGAGAGCCAGGAACTCGTTGAGATTACGCTCTAGCAAGCCCTCTAGGATGTGATGGCCCCTGAAGGCGGCCTTGAACTCATCCCAGCCGACAACGTGGCCGGCTGGCAGCATGGCACGATAGTGGTCCCACCATAGGAGGGCAGAACCATGCAGTTGCTGCGCGGTGAACCGAGCCTTATTCTCATCCGAGCAATGGGCGGTGAGGAGGGAGAACTTGGATTCGATGGCACGAATCCAGGCGTTGGCGTCGAGCAGGTCCGGCGTCTTTTGGAACAGAGGAGGCTGTGCTCCCAGGAAGTCCTCATAACAAGCAACATGAGGTTGCTGATGAGCTCTTCCTCCCTAGGGCTGCTGTTGTTGCCCCTGGACGATATGCCTTAGCAGCTCAGTCTGAGCAGCCAAGATCACCTCTAGTGTGGGTGGATGCGAAGGCGGTGGAGGTACCTGCCTCTGCTCACTGCCACTGGGAACAGAGTCGGAACGGGTGCGGTGCGCCATCTGCAAGAGTCAGCTTCCATTAGTCACATAATCCCAAAGCCTCCCAATCATGTGCTGAATCCTTAATGCTAATCTTGCCGATAGTGCAAACACAACAATCATATATTTTATTGAGTAGGTGCATATTTTCCCCTTTTTGGCTATTTCAGTCAGCAATCAGATGGCTCCTAGCGCCTACTGTTGGGGTCAAAGATCACAGCCAAGATTCCGGCAGGTATTGTCTTCTGTGCGTATGGCTCGGATGGTTGTCGTTGGGTTCGTCCGACCCGTAGCGCCCGGGGTTGGGCGAGGCGAAGCTCTGCCGTGAGGGGTCAGGCGCGTCCGACCTTGTGACCTGGGGTCGGCCAAGTCGGCGGGGGTCACCATTTCAGTCTTGGGTTGATTTCCAGCAAGCTGAGCTGCGGTGTTGTGGTTCTAACACGAGTTTGATAGATCCAAAGGAGCTGAAATCCTACGAGCAGTTAGAACACTTGTTTCCGCACAGCTTTGGTATTCAATCCTTGGATCAAACACGGGTGGAGATAGGGGTAAAACTGAGGAGAACAGCTACTGAAATTTTGTCACCTATTTCAGACATTGCAACCGGTCAGTAGCCATGGCAAACCTAGACATGAATTCAGTTTTTCAGCATCTGAATACTCAACCCAAGCTAACCTATTACATCACTGGCCAAAACTATAGGTTGCCGAGGAGTACAACAAAAGACCAACTTACTACCATCACAATCTAAAAGTCATCTAGGTCGCCCACTGAGGAAACATTGTGCGTCGGAGAAGGGGCTTCACCAACTTCAACATCCATGCTCGAGACTCCCTCTATCTTCTCGGGGTCTTCCTCCTCCTCCTCCTCCTAGACATGCTCAGGGGCTTCCACATCACCTGAAAAGATATTGCCACAACAAGGCTGAGCGACTACACTCAACAAGACTTAACCGACTGGTGGGATCTACTCTACAAACTTCTAGACATGCAAGGCTCTTTGGCTGAGAGGTTTGTTTTGCCAAACTACAGTAGGTCCTTACTTTCAATATTTTAGCTCCCAGTTCTAAGTTCTTTTACCAAACTAAGTTAGCAGCTATACTAATCAAGCATAAGTGTCCAAGCAATTTATGACCAGCATCCATATTAACATCACCATCAAGTTCCATTCTTACTCAGTATAGCATAGCGATCAAGTAGTCCCAAACTGTGAGAGGCAGACAAATCGATTTGAATTTCTTAACCATGCATGGTGAACCTAATCTCACGACGTCCGCGCACCTTGAAGGCCGCTTCCTTTGTCGGCCTTCCCCATGAATTCCCAGGCGCATGTCAGGTCCATACTTCTCTTGGCATGCAATGCTCCACAGTCCCGGCCTATTGCTGCACTGTGACTGCACTTGCACCCATATGATGCACCATGGTAACCTCATTCTAGGGATAGCAGGGGTATAAGCCACGCCCTAGTTCAATTAGGTACAAGGCTTCCCCATCCCATGCTAGGTATGAGATTAGTACTTTCAAACACTTGATCACGAACACCAACACTTTTTGACCTTAAGCCAATTTCATGTAGATAGACGGGGCAATCCACCAACCACCAAAATAGTTCACAGAGCCCTGCCCCATCCATCGTCCTTATAGTTGTAACAAAAGGAGAGCAACAACTCCTATAACTCGCGAGTGATAGTAAATCACTCGACTTTTACCGAGTCCTGATTGAGCAAAGCAACTACTCGGCCTATCATACTAGTGTTTAGATCAAAAGAAACCAAGTCATGCATCTACGGTTTCAAACAACTCCTGAAACGTAAATGCACACACATACAATAGAAGGCATGCGCAAGTTTAGAAAAAAAAAATGGGTTATGCTCCGGGGCTTGCCTTCAAGCGGGATGGCATCGAACTGGTCCTTGGCAAGCACGGGCTCAACTCCTGCAAGCGGCGGCTCTGCTACGACGTCGTCTTCCGGCACTGGGTGGAGCTCGTACGTGCCGTCGGCGAGGTTCAGCTCTACACGAAATGCAATGCAAGGGTGAGACTCTTAGACGGTTATTTCAACAGCACTTGCAAGGATTTAGCTCGGAAATTGTAGCAACACTACAGGAAAAGTGCGAAACCCACTTTAATGGATTTGACTCAGAACAAGGATTCCAACCCAAGTGATTTCACATTTTTCTGTTTTTTCCTCGATTTAAGATGGAATTTCCAAGCTTCTGTTGGTTTAGAACAAGATAAAAGAGTCGGCTTGGGAAAAACTTCTGATCTGATCCTTAGACCTAAGGAATAACTGTACCGGGGTCCTCAGACTTAACACAGGGAAGTCTCCAAAATTTAGACAAATACCCTTGGTCAAAAGAAAAGGATGCAGCCGAGCCCTCGGGCGAGGCGGACAGGGGTCGGGCGAAACAGATAGGGTCGGGCGAGACGGACAGGGGTCGGCAGCTTACCTCCGGTCCTACAGGTGAGGTCTCGGGGTCGGGAAGAAACAAGCCGAAGCAGAACAGCGGATGGCGGTAATCTTTGGGCGGTGACAAGGTCAGGCAGTGCTTCGATGGCGATGGTGCTTCTCGGGGAGAACAAGCAAGCTTTTGAGCTGCACGAGAGGATGGCGAAGCGGCTGGTGGGTCGGCAAGGTGGGGCGTTGGGCAGAAAGGGAGAGCTCCACAGAGAGCTCAGGCGGCGGCGCTTGAGCGCGAAGCAGAGGAGTTTGTAGTGGCGAGTGCAATGAAGAAGAACAGAGCAAGTAGCGTGGCAAAGGCGGTGGTAGCGAAGGGAACTTCGGTAAGAGGCTTCGGTACCCCTTTTATAGCTGCGCGGAAGTGTTCAGAGGAAGGGAACGAGCTCGAGCGGAGAGAGGATAAGATCAAGGGAGAAAGGAGTGCTCTGCCGCGGCGGCGATTGGTCAACGCTTCCATTGGTGAGCTTTGGCGCGATCTTGCCCTGGTTGGGCAGCAAGGATTTGGGGCTGGGGCGAAGCGGGTTTGCTGGGCACACTAATTTGCTTGGTCTGCGCGCCTGTGTGGTCGCGGCCATCCATGGCTGCAGTGCCATTGGTGGATAGGAGAGAGAAGGGCGCCGCAGGTGAGGTGACAAGGCGAGCGGTGATGCGAGCCTGCGCGGGACCAGCGGCATTGTCGGGGCACGCTACTGGCGAGGTGGGGGAAGGAGCTGTTATTGCCTGAGCGGCAGTTGGCGGAGACGGTAGCGTCGCGGGACACGCACACGCGGGCAGCACGACAGAGGTGTGACAGGAGGGCTAGAAGGTGTTGGGGTGCGCGGCCGAGGATCCAGGCGAGGCAGATGCGCGCGGGAGGTGAGGCCTTGGGCGAGACGATATGGGGTGAAAGGGTCTGCAGGGCGCTTCTGCGCGCGTTTGGGGAAGAGGCCCGCTGCTCCATCTTGTCGTGGTCGGCGACTAGGTGAGGCAGCACTGGCCGGTGAGGCCATGCCACGCGGTGGCGACACTCTGAATTCGGGCGCACGCGCGCTCTGGCGCTACCTGACCGACGGATCCGCGAGGTTCGTTGCCGGGCCCATCTTCCAGCCTCTTGATCTCCCGATTTCCAAACTGCACCACTTTGACTCCCATAACAAGAGTTGTAGTACTTAGGCCAAGGCCCAACTCTTGTAATTGGACCAAGTTAAAAAATGCAGTGGATTCGGAGATCCAAGGCTCCAAAGTCGGAGGAACTCTAGTTTCGGGGCTTAGAGAAAACGGCGGTTTGCTGGGTTTCAGGGGGTCGGGGCGGATTTGAGCTGCAAATTTGGGAATCTTCGGAGGCGAATTGGATCAAGGTCCAATTAACAAAGTTATTATAGGAACTTCGTTCTCCAACTTCTATAAAGGGATTTCTTAATGTTTATCTCAATTTTCCAAGGATAACCCTTTCCTAAGGCGCTAGGTTGGGCTGATATTCCAGACTTAGCCAGAATGGCTAAAGGAAGTCTGAGTTGACCAGACTAGGGGCTTGTCTTAAGATTAAACTCGGCTTATTTAAATCTCGGTCGTTACAGATTTCTTGCGCAGTCTTCTCAACTATTATATGTTGGAACTTGTGCATCTGAACCCAAATGGATTGCCATCCTTTCTGGGGATCAAGCCCCATTTTCAACTTTTTGCAATTTCTTCCGGGTTAAGCCCCAGCCCGCAAAAGAGCACATGGTCCTTGTTGGTAGAGTGGGGATCGAATTGAGGCAAGACAATGGTAGTCAATATATCAACTACAAATTTAAGGAGTTCAATGCCGATTGGAAGGAGAAATTCTACTATATTTGCAACCATGACCCAAAGCTCCCGAAGCGGACATGATATAGGCATGTGTGGAATAACCGTTGGATTGATGAGCCAAGCACTGCAGAATGTCACCAGGTGCTAGAATTGATAACGCTGATCTAAAGAATCAGGGCTTGACTTGAGTAGGAGTGGCCTATAGCTGGATGAAGTGTCGCATCCAACCTCTGCAAAAACACTATCATTACGGTTGTGAGAACACTGGCTCTAACGACACGTCGAGATTCTCTCCCAAAGATATCAGTACTAATGAGATCATGGTCATGTTGGGCCAAATGTTTAAGAATGCTGAGACCATCCCCACAATTGTGCGGGAATTTAGCGCCGCACGCCTGTCGAAACCTGTAGGTACTCGTGACTTTTAGCCCTTGAGTACTTGTTTCAGCTTGCTTTCCCACTAACTTGTTGTTGTTTGCAGGAAGACGTTGACTTGTGCTTCTTCCTCGCTCCTGTGCCCGAACTTGAGGGTACATCCATCGCTCTTCCCATGTGATTACACTGGAAGACACAAGGGGCGGTGACGAGGAGGAGGAAATTATTGAGTCTTCCAGCGGGACCAGCTCTGGTGCCGCTGAGAGATTGGAAATCAAGGCCCGACCGTCTAATAAGGCTGGGTCATCCTCCGAAGTGAGCAAGTGCTCTGCGATGAAGGCTTTTGGAGAAGTCTTGCCTTCACCACCACATAGGAAATGTTCCGCTACTGTGAAGCGGTTAGTGAAGAAGCTTGGAATTGCTGCCAAGGACATCCCGCCCAGGGTAATTACCTTTGAGGAGGGACATGACCCTTATTATCATGTGTTGCCAAAGAATGTATCCAATGCCACCACGGTGTCTACTAAACATGACACTATTGGTGTGCATATACTCGAGTCGGCAACATAAGCAGAGAAGGCAGCTGCTTTGGCTGCTCAAGAGAAGTCGCCGGTCACCGAGGAAATCATCAAGATCGAGGATGATTTGGAGCCCCAAGCTGACATCGTGGACAACTTGTCTAGGCAAATGGTGAACCCTACCAACGCTACAACTACCCAAACAACAAAGGTGGAACTCAAGTCTAGCCAAGATCCCATTGTGGATGTGTTGGTCGCGCCCAAAGGAATGTCTCCAACCATCAAGGTGCTGCGTCTGACAGGTGAACCCACCTTTAAGTTGAAGAAGTCATCAAGGTAGTTTCCTTTCTTTGTCGAGTAGTTATTGTAGCTCTGAACTTGTGTTACTCACTATTGTGAGTTTTTTGTCTTGTATAGGAAGTCTTCCGATATGGACCTGTCAAGGCATGGCTCCAAGCCTGTCACTGATGGTGCTAGCCCCTCAGTTCAAGACATAGCCTCAGTGTTGCCAACCCTCAAGCCGCAAGAACAACCCATGGAGACATCGTGTACCCCGAGCGCCGTGGCTGTTGTTGCAGCCCTTGTGCACGAGGTGATCACAGAAGGTTACACTAGTGTGACAGAAGCTTTTGTGATTTTTCCAAGATTTATGGTGAAGGACATCTATTTTCCATATTTTTCTACTATTTAACTTTGCATAAAAGAAAGGCATGTTTCATCATGTTTCTTGCAGTGAACCATATTTTTCCTATCAAGTAGGTTTCATGTGTAAACCAACCCAAGTGGTTTCACATTTTTCTCTTACCTATTCCATTTACTATACATAAAGGAAGGTTCTTCACTAGATTTCATCTATGCTAGGGTCCTAATTATTTTTCTGGGCACAAGTTTACTGAAACAAAGTTAACAAAAGTGGTTTTGCTATTTTACCATTTTTCTGTGATTTACTATGCATTTAATGGCTTAAGCAAGAAATAAATCCTATAGAAAGATACCTAATAGTAACATGTGCAAAGTTATTTTTCTGTGAAACTACACATTCTACTGAGTTCAACAAAACTGGTTTGATATTTTTTTGATTTTTCTACAATTATTTGTGCATTTCCAAATTTCGGTTTATTAAATCAAATTTAATTCAGGCAGGCGTTGGCAGTTTTACAGGCGGCCCCTTAAGGTTTTCGAAACATCGCATATAGGCCCTCAATTTCTCACACTCAGGTCCCTGTGAACATTTAAGCTTCACAACAAGGCCCCTATGGTGGCTGGCAGCGAACTAGCGCAATTTCGGCGATCTAACGGGCAATCGAAGGGAACAAGGGGTTGGGTGTGTGTGCAGGCTCACCTTGCGCAGGTGTCGTGCAGGGCAGTGTGGTACGAATGGCTCAGAGAGGGTGAATGGTGTTGGGGAAGAATGGCGGGCAATGGTGGTGGCGAGAACTCGCGTGTTCCAGTGGTGGTGAGTCCTCCGGCGGGCGACCAGCGGCTCGGTGAGCTTCGTGGGGCTGTGGGGAACTGCCTGGGAGCGGTAGGGCAGCGTGGAAGTAGCGTCTCCACGGCGAGGTGTGTGGCGACGTGCGTAGCGAGAGTAGAGCAGAGCAGTGGCGAGTGCAGAGAGGCTGGGAGGGTGAGGAGCTCAGGCGGGCAAAGATGCCTTTTATAGGCACAGGGAGGTGTGGGGCTGCAAGGCGGACCCAATGCGTGCAAGCGACATGGCTGGGTGGTGCTGGGGAGCTGCTCCTGCATGGGCCATTGGCCGGCGGCGGGCATTGGTGTTAGGAAGATGCAGGAGCGTCGGGGATCCTTAGGCCATTGGCCCGGCGGGATAGGGAGCATGCGGGATTTGGTTTGTCGGGCGGAGGGATTGGCGAGCGGCGGTGTGAGTCATCCCGTCGGTGCAGGGATTAGGCGGAGGCATGGAGCCTATAGGTGGCGGCGATGTGGCACGCTCCGGTGGGTAGAGGTGCTCGTAGAATAGGGTGAGGCGGATGCGTGCCAGAGGGGAAGGATAACCTCGGTGCGTGAGTGGCCGGCTCGGGCACTGACCTGTCCCATCGCACAGGCGATAGGGCACGGCGGAGCTCCGGTGATGCGACGCCACGCGGTGGCGGCACTCTGGCGCACGCAGCGTGCAGGCTCTGGGCGAAGGGTTGCGATGCGGTGTTGCGCAGGGAGCCGGGGTTTAGGCACATTTTTCATGCAAAACTTCAAATAAAGTTGAAATTTTTCCAATCCATGATTTGTAGTCCTCATGCCAAACTTTAATTGTTATAGAATGTTTGGGTTCAAAATCAAGCTAGATTTGCACATACAAGGCTTCAAAGTTTGGTGGAACGCTGAAATTTCAGACTCAGCAGGAATTTCAGACTCAGGCTGAAATCAGTGTTTTGGTTGACTTTTGGATCGAAAACCGAAAGGGTTCTGCTGAGTTTTGGGCCTAGGTCAATTAAGTGAAGTTGTAGTAGACTTGTAGTACTCAAACTCTTGTAAAGGGTTCAGCACAAGTTCAGTTTTGAATTTGGGAGAAATTTATATGCCAAGTTGAAGACTTTCACTGTTTTGGACTTTGAGCTTATATGCTAAATTAAAGCTGATGCTGAGTTTTAGCCCAGAATTTGAACAGGTTCTTGGGTGATTTTGCCCAGGATTAAATTGACAAATTTGTTCTTCAAGGTTTACTCTGCAACTTTTATAAAATCTCAAACTTTAGATCAGCCCTAGAATTTGAAATAACAGAGCTCAAAATTTCAAGTTATGAATTGCTCCTAAATTTATCTTTTAAGGGGCATTTTAGTCCTTTCTAGCACTAGTTAAGCCTCTTATCATTCTATTCAAGCTTAAGCAAAGTTAATTTAGACTAGGGTTGTTACACTTCATAGGCCAGCTTCAGTGATACCGCATACTCATGCTTGACCACTGTGTCATGCTCTTGCTGAAGGCATGGATTGGAGTCCTCGCACTCCTTGAGGTACCGCTGGAGTCATTGCTCCTTAATCGTGGCATTTGCGTACCCAAATAGGCTCACATCAGCATCAAGGTTGCAAAGACAAAATTGGCTAAAATAGGTCGACATAGCTTACCTTTCATGTGCGCAGCCAGCACATCCTTCTCCAGGTTTCGCTACAGAAGCTGGTTGGCGGCATCCTCTTTGGCCTTCTTAATCTCGGCCTCAAGGCTCTCCACCTTCAGACGACAATACTCAGCCCGCAGAGTCCCTTTCGCCCTCATCCGCGCGTGAGCATCCAGATTCTATTTACACTTCAACATTTAGAGTTTTGCAAGGAAACTTAGATTTAAACACAATTCGGCAAATGCACTTACAAATAGCAGCTCACCGGCATCTAGGGACATTTTTCGCAGCTTATAAAGGTCTTCATGATCGCGCGCCATGTCCTCCACTAAATCCTTGTCGGGAAAGTCCTTGTGGTCAGACTCTTCATGAATCACACCAAGGTAAATCTCCTCGGTGGACCTTTCTGGTGGCGGGTCATCCCTGGGCAGCTCCCCTTGCTGAGGCTTAGCACTGGCCTCCTCACCAGCCTTCTTCTCAACCTCTCCTCGGTGGACCATGGTGACATTTGCAGCCCTAGAGCCGGCTTCGTCCTATTGCGGTGTCGGAGTCAACGCAACTTCTCCGGTGCGACCACCCTTATCAACTCTAGCCTCCGGGGGTGGTGATGTTTCCACGGTGCGACCACTGGTCACCTCAGTCTGGGCTGAGCAGCTAGTCACCTGTGTGCCACCATCATCGGACAGCACAGCGGTTTTGCATCGACAACACAATAAGCAATTCAAACAAGTTAGTCGGCAACCATAACTGCGACATGGAAAGCATAAGTAGGCGGCACTTACAGGGTGCTCTTCTTCTTCACTCGGTACTTGGGCGCAATGGTGGTGGCGGCGCTGATGTATCTTTGCTGGGCTCGCCACGAATCTTCTCCTTCAAAGTCTCCTTGACGCGTGCCGTGTTAGCCGCGGTGGTCTCTTGGAGCTCCGACTTCTTCTTCTTGGCGATCGGGCTCAGCGTGTCGGATTCCTTATATGCGTCACTCGCCAACCTAGCTAGGGCAGATGTGCTTGGCACAGCCTTCTCCTTTTTCTTGCCGGCCATCTTCTTCCTCTTCCCACTCGACTGAGGCACCTTGGGGATGGCCTGCTTGCGCATGGTCTGCCGTGTTCGTCGCCCAACCACCTCGGTGCCTTGGGCGTGGCCGACCTCCCCCATCACACCCTCATCCAACCCAAAGGAAGAATCCAAATCCCACTGAAGGTTGGTGGGCAGCGCAACGGGTTTGTCGGTCAGGCAGATCTTGGGTCTTCTCACTTCGACCCCTCTAGGTAGTGGCGTCGAGCAAAAGTATACAAATGCATCATCCTAGTCAATTCATTATTTTACTCAGAAACATCACAAGTATATATAACGCGTTAAATCAATGTTGATGACAATCTTACCGGGTTGGATGGTGGCCTCTTGAATGAGTAAGCTTTGGGGTAGTTCCTATTAGTGATCCGGCCCTTAAAGAACTCCACCACCCGATTGATGATCTCTGCCTTGTGCACCTTGCGCTGGACCTCTCGGGTCTAATCTTCTAGCCTCGAGTACTCATACCCCGGGTGCACTTGGTGCTTGATCGGTTGGGTCAGCCTCTTACAGAAGTTGACACTGATGGCCCCGGCTGTCAATCCATTTGATTTCAGATTGGCAATCTTCGCCAGTAGCTCATCCACCTGGACCTGCTCCTTCGAGGTCGGCTCGTTTGACCACTCGGGCATCACCACTGGCCTGTACCCTATGCGTGGCGGTAGCTCGGGTTGCTAATTAGCAATGATGAACCACTCACTATGCCAACCTTTGTTGGACTCCTTCAGATGCAGATCAAAATATTCTTGAACTTTCTTAGGCCATAGCGAGAATCCACAACCCCCAACAACTAGACCCTGTTTTCCCTTACTAATCACGAGCTTCAAATGATAAAGATACCTCCAGAGATCAAAATGTGGGAGGATGCCCAAATATGCCTCACATAGATGGATGAAGACAGCAATATCCAAGATTGAGTTTAGATTTAGATGTACCACTTCAATCTTGTAGTAGTGTAGAAGACCCCAGAAGAAGTCTCCACACGGGATCCCGAAGACCACCGTCTCAGCATATCAGATGGCTTCCATGCAAAAATGTCTCGGTTGGCCCGAAGGAAGCTGATGAGCGCACCTTCCTATTATGGATCCAACCCTGAGCCAATCAGGGTTGTCTCAAGGTCAATGGCTTTGAGGTCAACCTCTCCTTCCATCTTGACCTTGGTTACCCCCGGCTTCTTCTCTGGGATTTCAAGTTCTGTTAGGGACAATTTCTTGGAGGCGGCGAAGACTTGCATCATAGAGTTGGCACCTGAGTAGTTGTTGCTAGCTCCACAGCTTCTGTATTGTAGTTGTATGATCTTTTCAAGTCTTCACGCAGGGAAAGTACTCCCTTAGGTCCCAACATCTTGAGTACTAGGTACACGCAATGCGGGATGGCCATGAACTTGGCCAGTGCTGGTCTTCCAAGGATGGCATGATAAGAAGTCTCGAAGTCAGCCACCTTGAACCGAATGTACTCGGCCTAGTAATGATCCTTAGTCCCGAAAGTAACTGGCAAAACCACCTGACCAAGGGGTACAGCCACGTTACCCAGGACAATCTTGTAGAATTAAGAGTTCATCAAGGTGAGCATATCTATCATTCGTGAAGAGCACGTTGAGGCTGCTACCACCGTTGATGAGTACTTTTGTGAGGCAAGAGCCTGCGAAAATTGGATCCAATACGAGAGGATAGTGTCCTGGGTTGGAGAAACTAGTCCACTAATCTTTTCTTGAAAAGGTGATTGGCACCTCAGACCACTTGAGGAACGTAGGCGCTGCTGGCTCAATGGACATGATTTCCCAGAGGGTTAACTTTTGGGACCGCTAGGTAGTACTACCCAGAGTGCCGCCGAATATGACGTTGATGGTGTTGGATGGGTTCTGGAATTTCCCATTGCCATCCTCATCTCCATTTTCTTTGGACTTTCCCTTGTCTTTAGCTCTAGAAGATTCTGGTATATCTTTCATGACTCTACAAAGGCTTATGCAGCACATTACAGAGTGTTTGGAGTTTGGGTGCCATGGGCACTGCTTTTTTAGGAGCTCCTTGAGTGCTCTCTTGGTTTCTACCGCTCTTCTTGGAGGACTAGGACATTGCCGCAATAGTATTGTCTAGCTTCCTCTTGCAGTTTTGACCACCCGAGTAGTTGTCTCGGTTGTCATTGGGGTGATCGTTGCGATTCTTTCCATTACCTTGGCTATTGTTCTAGTTGTTATTGTTCTGACCTCTGTTACGACAAGATTCAAACCGCTCGATCTCCTTGTGTTCTTCGTCTACCCAGGATTGGATCATGGTCTTGAGAGACTTGATATCCTCTGGGCGTCTTCTGCCAAAGCCTTGGAACATCCGGCGATCATAGAGAGCGTTCTGGAAGCACTCTATGGTGTCCTTCTCCGTGATGTCCACGACAGGAACCTTCTTGTCGAAAAAACGGTGTAGGTAACTACGCAGGATTTCGTCTTGTTGCTGTTTGACTTGTGACAAGTCGATCCTATGTTCCATCTGTTGGAGGTATGCCCTAGAGGCAATCATAGAGATGATGATATTCCATTTGTATCCATGATTTGTATATTGTCTTCATTGAATATCCATTAAAGGCTACTTGAATTGATTTGCAATTATGTGAATTATATGTGAAACTCTTTACTTGTATGGTTATTCTAAAGTTGTCCCTAGTCAGAGTTCATGTGAGGACACACATGAATATTAGACTAGCACATATATTAGTTGATGACTATGTTTCACAAGTCGTGGACATGGAGATGTTGAACTAATAATGTGGACACATGTGGAGACATGTGCTAGAACTGACCCAACATGAGAAGTAGTTCTCTCTTTAAACAACATATACACTTTGTCCTTAGACCTGAGATTGTCGCATGTATTCAAGATGTGGATCGACCTACTTAGGGGTTATTAAACGCTACGCCGTAACAGGGTAGTTATAAAGGTAGCTTTCGGGTTTGTCAAGAAGCATGCAATGAGACATGGTCAATCAAGATGGGATTTGCCCCCTCTCTGATTGAGAGTGATATCTCTGGGCCCCTCAAGTGATCGGATCCGAAAATGCATGGCCATGCTACGTACGGTTAAGAGTTAACCTACAAAGGGATTCCGAATCACAGGATCGAGAAAAAGCGGTCGGCTTGAAGCTAGACCAAATATCATGAGGCAAAGGGAATAGCATGTATATTATGTTATGATGGTTCGTCTGATATGATCTTCGTGTGCGTATAGGAGTTGGCACGTCTTGCTAGAGGCCGCTACCGACTATTGGGCCGAGTAGGAGTACTCGGGCCATGTCTATACGTATCCGAACCCATAGGGTCACACACACACTTAAGGGGCTGGAAGCCCAATTCGGATGTGATCCGAGTTGGATTAGGTTTAGAAGTACTAATGGGCCTCGAACCCAGAGGCCCGTTAGGAACCTCTATAAATAGAGGGGTGGGGGCGCCCTAGGGTTTACACCTTTTGGCGAAACATACCTGCCGCGCCTCCCACGCCCTCGCCTGTTGCAACTCGTGGATCTAGCAGTCCGGCTTGTGACGCTTCCTCCCTGCACGTGTAGATACCTTGAAGGTGTTGCGCCTGCAGCACTTGGACGAACCGCCGATGAGCCACGACGAGCTGCTAACGAGTCACGACGAGCCGACGACGAGCCGCGGCACGAGGGCGATCTTGCTGCACGTGGACGAGCTGCTGAGGAGCTGCTGGATGTTGACGTGATCGACTACGTACGACTACGTTGATCGTCTTCACTACATCGACGCAAATCTACATCTTCCGCACCAGTAGTGCGTCGAGTGGTAATCCCGTGATCCTTATACGACAGTTTTTCTTGGTTTATGCGGTAGAAATTTTGATTTGCGCTAGTGTAGCCTACCTCATATCCCAACAGTGGTATCAGAGCCGTAGCTATTTAGTTTTGGATTCAGGATGTGTGCATATGGAGATATGCGAGATTTCAGTTTGATCTATGTCCTGGTTTCGTGCTCTTGCTGCAATGGTAGTGTAACGACATACTCCTACCGGTCGGTTTCTGCCATCGGAGTTAAGTGATACACGTAATTCCAGTTGCAGTGAGCGAAGATCAATATGATTAGTCGAATTGAAATCCATGGTCATACGCCAGGCACATTAGATGTGCAATAGTAGATGGGATCTACTACCGGGGTCGGGATTTTTACCGTATGCGTATGCTTCAATAAATCAGCCGTAACTTTTTGGTATGATCTCGGATCGGGGCGAATTTTATATGAAAATTGATCCATAGAAAAAGTTACACATGAAATTCAATGGCTTGGCCGTTTTCGGCGAAATTAGATTTCCCAAATTCGGCTTGGAACATGGAGTTTCGGGCATCCGAAGTTTGGAACGTTAGGACGCTTAACTCTATTTTGCAGGATGTATGTATCTTGTGATCAGTATGTGTGGCGGATCCACTTCGGATTTGCTTGATTAAACATGACTAAGCCGCCTAATATGCGACACTCATGCCTTAACCAAGTAAACACGAAGTGTCGTCGGATTTCATCCGATTTAACCACTTGAACAGGACCGAATAGCAAACTCACACGAAGATGAGCGGTTCTAGAGAATACAACAAGTCAACCGGTTAACCAACTTAACCATTTAGATCAATTTCGAAAACAACATCAGAGTTTTACAAGGTTTATAGGAAAACAGCAGAAGGTAAAACAGTAAGCGGAAGCTACTTCGTCGGGGTCGGACATCCCTGGTGAGGCCAACCGGGACGTTAGTGATCCCTCTCCTCGCCGTCCGAGGAGGGATCCCACTCAACCGTCCAACCCGGAGGAAGTTGGGGCGGCCAAGTGCCAACAGAGGAGGGCTCAGGGGCAGCAACTTCCCCTGAAAAAGAAGGGCCACAACAAGGCTGAGCTACTAAGCTCAACAAGACTTAACCGACAGGGAGTACACTACTCCACCACTTCTAGACATGCAAGGCTTTTTGGCTGAGGGGTTTGTTTGCCAAAAGCGCTAGGTGTATCCCTACTTTCAAGTTTTAGCTCAGGTTCTAAGATCATTATCCGGTCTAAGTTTGCAACATATTCTAAATAAACATAGAACCAACCAAAGGTATATACATCATCATCAAGACCATGTCATCATCAGATTTCTTTATTACTCAGGGTGACATAGCGATTAAGCAGTCTCAAACTGTGAGAGGCAGACGAATCGATTCGGATTTCTTAACCATGCATGGCAAACCTAATCTCACGACATCCGCGCACCACAAGGGTCGCTTCCTGTGTCGGCCGTCCCCATCCATTCCCAGGCGCGTGTCAGGTCCAAACTTCCCTTGGCATGCAATGCTCCACAGTCCCGGTCTCTACCGTACTGTGACCGCACTTGCACCCACATGATGCACCATGGGAACCTCGTTCCAGGGACAGCAGGGGTATAAGCCACGCCCTAGTTCAATCAGGTACTAGGCTTCCATATCCCATACTAGGAATGAGATTAGTACTTTCAAACACTTGATCACAAACACCACCACTGTCGGGCCTTAGCAAGTTTCATAGACAGACGGGGTGATCAACCAACCACCAAAGAGTTACCCACAACCTTGCCCCGTCCATCGTCCTTATATTTGTAACAGAAGGAAAACAACCAACTCCTACAACTCGCGAGTGACAGGAAATCACTCGGCTTTTACCGTTTCCTATTTAAGCAAAGCATCTACTCGGTCCAACAGCTAGTGGTCAGATCAAGGGATCTAAGTCATGCATCTATGGTTCCAAACAACTCCTATACGTAAATGCACAAGCATGAAAAAGAAGGCATGCGCAAGTTTGGTAAAACACAGGGGATTCATGCATCCGGGGCTTGCCTTCGAACAAGGAGGAGGGAAACTACTCTTCTGCTTGGGCGGCGTCGGCTTTTGGAGGCGGGAGCTCGGCTACACCTTCGTCTTCTGGTGCCGGGTGCAGCTCGTAGAAGCCGTCGGCGAGACGCAGCCCTACACGAATGCAATGCATTGGTTAGCATTTAGACGGTTATTTCAACAGCAACACTTGCAAGTTTGAGCCCAGAAACTTGCGGCAAGTTACGGGAGGGTGGGGAGGTTCCCTTGAGTTGGTGGAGATCAGGATATAAGGGTCGGGTGGGAAGGAACTTATGATCAGACCCTTAATCTAGAGGAATAGATGTGCTAGGGGTCCTCAGACTTAACGCTGAAAAGTCCCCAAGTTTTACACATACACCCTCGGTTCAAGGAAAAAGATACAGCCGAGCCCTCGGGCGAGGCGGAGAAAGGTCGGCGGAACAGACAGGGTTGGGCGAGACGGAACCGGGGTCGGGCAGTAAGGAGGGGTCAGGCGAGATGAACAAAGGGTCGGCAGCTTACCTTCGTCTTGCAGATGAAGCGTGGGGTCGGGAAAGAACAGGCTTGGGCAGAAAGACTAAGGCTTTGGCAGCGACGATGATGCCCGGTGGTACTCCGGCGGCGGCGGTGCTTCTTGTGAACCACAAGCAAGCTCTGTGCAGCACGGGGAGCAAGAGGCTGGGCGGATTGAGAGAGCGGTGTGGAGCGGAGAGGAGAGTTCTTCAGAACTTAGGCGGTGGCGCTGCGAGCACGAACAGGGAGCAAAGCGGAAGGGCAGCGATGGCGAAGGGGAACTCCGACGGGGCTCCGGCATTCCCTTTTATAGCTGCGCGGAAGAGAGAAGGTTGGAGCAGCGCAAGGACCGGGGAAGAAACAATGGAGTGCGCTGCCAGGGCGGCAATTGAGCGACGAGGGCGGTGGAGCAGGGCTTCGGGGATGACACCGGCGGTCATTTTGCTGGTGGTTGAGATTTGGCAGAGGCGGGCGTCGTCGTGCGGTGGATCTGATGGAAGTGACCCAGGAAACGGCGCTAGAAACGAGGGCGCACAGGTGAGAAGATAGGCGGCTGCGGTCGCGCGGGTGAGCGTGGAGCAACAGATTGTTGGGAGCGGAGCTCTGACAGGACGGGGAAAGGAGCTATCGCTGCCGTGGTCTGGGTTGGCGGAGGAGGAATCGTCGCGTAGCGCGGACCGGGGCGGCGCGACTGTGGAGGGGCGACGGAAAAGACGGGCGGCATCGGGCTCTGCAGTCGGGATCTGGCGAGGTGATGATGGGCGCGTGCGGCGAGGTGCTGCAGAAAGGGTAGCAGAGGAGCTTCCGCTGCGATTGGGGAAGGAGGCGCGAGAATCCATCCGGTCGTGGCCGGCAATGAGGCGGAGCAGCGGGCATCGGAGAAGTTGAGCCACGCAGCAAGGGAACTCTGGAGCGGGCATGCAACTCGAGTGCGCCTGTCGCGGGAGATCTGAGAGAAAGATCTCGTGGGTCCACCGGTCAGTCTCGGTGGTCCACTGCTCAAATTGAAGGGAGGCGTTGTGGGAGGACTTAGAAAGATCCGGCGGGCGAGTTGGGGTCGGCGGGGTCGGAACTTGGGGGGGGGGGGGAAACGGCGAGGGGTCAGATCACAAGGGTCGGGACTGAACTGGAGGTTGAGCGCTTAGACTTGTTAAAGCTGAGACAGGGGATCAGGGACTCGGATTAAGATTAACGTGAAGGATTTTAACCGAGGTCGTTACAGTATGGCCCTTTGTGTATGTGATGCATGTGTGTAACTCATTCGTGACCTGCGTGTCGCGCGTACGGCAACACGGCAGGAGCCATATGTGTTGTCACTTTATTGTATTTAATGGTATGCGTACCAATCTATGATGATCCAAGCAACTATGTAATCTTAATTACTAGCTTCTTTACTAGCTATTAGGCGTAATAGCATGTTCTAGTTCTTGGAGGACTCATCACCAGGAGGATGGCGCACATGGAACATGGAGATGGAGATCACCATGGTGAACAGGTTCTATGGAGATGGAGATCACCATATGAAAACGGGCCATACTGTGTCACAACTGTTTATGTTTTACTTTCTGCATGCTGTGATGTTAGAAGTAGAACGATCCCTCACAAAGTTTAAGTTAGTATGCCCTCCCAACTAAAACTTGCACCGTCCCATGTCTTGTACAATTAGTGGTGGGTCTATGAAATTAGAGTACCACTAGTTTTCCTTGACTAGACGGGTTTGTGTCGGACACTTACACGCATAAGGGTTGGTTTGCTTAACAAGGTTATCTTAACGGTTAAGGACCTTGGGGCATAAAGGTTGGGCGCCGAGACATGGAGATGTCACCCAACAACAGGAGTCATATGTGATATGATTAGCAAAAGTTGCTTACCGATCTACCTTGTTTTGCTAGCGGTGATGCTAAAGCTCACTAGTAGACTTGTTAGTTCTGGATCCTGAATCACTAAGTGGCAATAGAGGGATATTGATTTTAGTGGGAGCAGATTCTGTTAAAATAGTTTAATGTAATTTGCTCTATCATGGATACGTTTGTCTTAGTGTATTTTGCATTACTTTTGTTGTAGATTAAATGGAACCTAGCAGCACTACACCGTTTGCTTTGCGTTCGGTCCTTGAGAATGACAAGTTGAATGGAACAAATTACTCGGATTGGATCCGTAACCTGAGAATTGTTCTCATGGCTGAGAAAAAGGAAGATGTTCTAGACAACCCACTACCAGAAGAACCTGCTGATGATGCACCCGCTGCTGCTAAGAATGCTTACAAGAAAGCATGTGATGCTAACCTCGAAGTAAGCTGCCTTATGCTTGCTTGCATGGAACCCGAGCTGCAGATGCAGTTCGAAACAAACCATGAGGCGCACGATATGATCGTGGCACTTAGAGACATGTTCCAAACACAGGCCAGGACTGAAAGGTTCAATGTGTCTAAGGCCTTTGTGGAGAGCAAGCTAGCAGAAGGCGCAGCAGTAGGACCACACGTAATCAAGATGGTTGGTTACACTCAACGGTTGGAGAAGCTGGGCTTCCCACTGGGCCAAGAGTTGGCCACTGATTTCATTCTTTCATCTCTTCCGCCTAGCTATGGGAACTTCATCTCAAACTACCATATGCATGGGACGGAGAAGGGTCTGAATGAGCTATGTGGCATGCTTAAAACAATAGAGGCTGACATCAAGAAAAGCGATAGTACCAGCCATGTGATGGCTCTACAGAACAAGCCTAGCTTTAAGAACAAGGGCAATTCTTGGAAGAAGAAGGGCAAGGCTGGAATGTCCAAGCCAAACCCAGCGCCCAAGGTTAAAGCTGGACCTGGACCTGATCCAGACAAAGAGTGCTTTTACTGTCATGAACTTGGTCACTGGAAGAGAAACTGCAAGCAGTACCTAGCTTCGTTGAAGAATGGCGGAAGTAAGAGTACTTCTACCTTAGGTACGCTTGTTGTTAATTTTATAGACAACATTTTTCTCGTTGATACAATTATTAATTCTTGGGTATTTGATACCAGATCGGTTGCTCATATTTGCAATTCGATGCAGGGAATGATAAGAAGTAGAAGCATGGAAAGAGGAGAAGTTGATTTCCACGTGGGCAATAATGCAAGAGTTGCTGCGTTGACCGTCAGGACGATGCAACTCCACCTCCCGTCAGGATTTATTATGGAGTTGAATAATTGTTATTTCGTTCCTAGTTTAAGTCAAAACATTTTGTCTCGTTCATGCTTGATGAAGGATGGTTATTCATTTGCGAGTGAAAACAATGGTTGTGTGATCTCTAAGAATGATATGTTTATGGCTTTTGCACCCATTGTGAATGGATTGTTTGTTTTAAATCTTGATGGTTCACCTGTCTATAACGTAAGTGCTAAAAGGCCTCGACCTAATGATTTGAGTCCTACCTACTTGTGGCATTATCGTTTGGGTCATATAAGTGAAAAGCGCATGAAGAAGCTCCATTCTGATGGACTTCTAACTTCATTTGATTTTGAATCATACGAGACATGTGAGGCTTGCTTGCTAGGCAAGATGACCAAGACGCCTTTCACAGGATTTCCTGAGAGAGCAGTAGACTTGTTGGAACTCGTACATAGTGATGTATGCGGACCAATGAGCACGACGGCTAGAGGAGGATTCCAATACTTCATAACTTTCTCTGATGATTTTAGTAGATATGGCTATGTCTACTTGATGAGGCACAAGTCTGAAACCTTTGAAAAGTTCAAGGAATTTCAGAATGAAGTTGAAAATCAGCGTGGCAAGAAAATTAAGGCCTTACGACCTGATCGTGGAGGCGAGTATTTGAGTCACGAGTTTAGCAATCATCTAAAGAGTTGTGGAATTATTCCACAACTTACGCCGCCTGGAACACCTCAGAGAAACGGTGTATCCGAGCGACGTAATCGAACTTTGTTAGACATGGTTCGATCAATGATGAGCCAGTCGGATCTACCGTTGTCATTTTGGGGATACGCTCTAGAAACAGCAGCTTTCACACTTAATAGGGTACCATCTAAATCCGTAGTTAAGACACCATATGATATGGACTGGAAAGGTTCCTAGTTTGTCTTTTCTAAAGATTTGGGGATGTGAAGTGTTTGTCAAGCGACTTCAGTCGGACAAGATCACACCCAAGTCGGATAAGTGCATTTTCGTGGGATATCCAAAGGAAACTTTGGGATATTATTTCTACAACCGATCAGAAGGCAAAGTGTTTGTCGCTCGGAACGGGGTTTTCCTAGAGAAAGAGTTTCTCAAAGGAGAAAAGAGTGGAAAGACAGTGCATCTTGAACAAGTTCAAGATGAGCCGATCGGGCAAGAATCAATGAGTGATGCTAACGTAGCAGAACAAGTTGAGATACCCATGGCAAGAGAAGCACCGCCACAACCACGAAGGTCGGCAAGGCTCCGCGAAATGCGGGAAATATTATTGTTGGACAATGATGAGCCTGCGACATATGCAAAAGCAATGATGGACCCAGACTCCGAAAAATGGCAGAGTGCCATGCAATCCGAAATAGAGTCCATGGGAGACAATCAAGTTTGGAACTTGGTTGACCCGCCTGATGGTGTTAAAGCCATAGAGTGCAAGTGGATCTATAAGAAGAAAAATGACATGGATGGAAATGTTCACATCTATAAAGCACGACTTGTCGCAAAAGGTTTTTGACAAGTTCAAGGAGTTGACTACGACGAGACCTTCTCGCCCGTAGTGATGCTTAAGTCCATTCGGATTATTCTAGCTATAGCTGCATATTTCGATTATGAGATATGGCAGATGGATTTCAAGACAACTTTCCTGAATGGAAACCTAGCTGAGGACGTGTATATGATACAGCCCGAGGGTTTTGTCAATCCGAAAAATGCTGGAAAGGTATGCAAGCTTCAGAGATCCATTTATGGATTGAAGCAAGCATCTAGGAGTTGGAACATTCATTTTGATGAAGTGGTCAAAGGGTTTGACTTCACCAAGAATGAAGAAGAGTCTTGTGTTTACAAGAAGGTTAGTGGGAGCTCTGTAGTATTTCTAATCTTATATGTGGATGACATATTACTGATTGGAAATAACATTCCTATGCTTGAGTCCGTAAAGACTTCACTGAAAAATAGTTTTTCGATGAAGGACTTAGGGGAAGCGGCATATATTCTGGGCATTAAGATCTATAGAGATAGATCGAGAAGGATTATAGGTTTAAGCCAAGATACTTACATTGACAAAGTGTTGAAGCGGTTCAGCATGGAAGAGGCAAAGAAAGGGTTCTTGCCTATGTCACATGGCATACATCTCAGCAAGACTCAGTGTCCTTTGACTGCTGATGAGCGGGATCGCATGAGTAGAGTGCCACATGCCTCGGCTATTGGATCTATCATGTATGCAATGATAAGTACTCGCCCAGATATTTTATATGCGCTAAGTATGACAAGCAGACACCAATCTGATCCAGGTGAGAGTCACTGGACAGCGGTGAAAAACAATCTTAAGTACTTGAGAAGGACTAAAAATATGTTCCTCGTCTATGGAGGTGAGGAGGAGCTCGTTGTAACAGGTTACACCGATGCTAGTTTCCAAACCGACAGAGATGATTCAAAGTCACAATCAGGATTTGTGTTCATGCTAAATGGTGGTGCTGTTAGTTGGAAGAGTTCCAAACAGGAGACGGTGGCCGATTCTACGACAGAAGCCGAGTACATCGTGGCTTCGGAAGCCGCGAAGGAAGGTGTTTGGATAAGAAATTTCCTCATTGAGCTTGGTGTGTTCCCGAATGCGTCCAGTCCATTGAATCTCTACTATGATAATAATGGGGAAATTGCGCAAGCAAAGGAGCCAAGGAACCACCAGAAGAACAAACACGTAATGCGGCGATTTTATCTCATTCGAGACTTCGTTAACCGGGGTGAGATCAAGATATGCAAAATACACATGGATCTGAACATTTCTGATCCGTTGACAAAACCACTCCCGCAGGCTAAGCATGATGCGCATGTAAGAGCTATGGGTATTAGGTACCTTCTAGATTGACTCTAGTGCAAGTGGGAGACTGTTGGAGGTATGCCCTAGAGGCAATCATAAAGATGATGATATTCCATTTGTATCCATGATTTGTATATTGTGTTCATTGAATATCCATTAAAGGCTACTTGAATTGATTTGCAATTATGTGAATTGTATGTGAAACTCTTTACTTGTATGGTTATTCTAAAGTTGTCCCTAGTCGGAGTTCATGTGAGGACACACATGAATATTAGACTAGCACATATATTAGTTGATGACTATGTTTCACAAGTCATGGACATGGAGATGTTGAACTAATAATGTGGACACATGTAGAGACATGTGCTAGGACTGACCCAACATGAGAAGGAGTTCTCTCTTTAAACAACATATACGCTTTGTCCTTAGACCTGAGATTGTCGCATGTATTCAAGATGTGGATCGACCTACTTAGGGGTTATCAAATGCTACGCCGTAACAGGGTAGTTATAAAGGTAGCTTTCGGGTTTGTCAAGAAGCATGCTATGAGACATGGTCAATCAAGATGGGATTTGCCCCTCTCTGATTGAGAGTGATATCTCTAGGCCCCTTGAGTGATCGGATCCAAAAATGCATGGCCATGCTACGTACGGTTAAGAGTTAACCTACAAAGGGATTCTGAATCACAGGATCGAGAAAGAGCGGTCGGCTTGAAGCTAGACCAAATATCGTGAGGCAAAGGGAATAGCATGTATATTATGTTGTGATGGTTCGTCTGATATGATCTTCGTGTGCGTATAGGAGTTGGCACGTCTTGCCAGAGGCCGCTACCGACTATTGGGCTGAGTAGGAGTACTCAGGCCATGTCTATATGTATCCGAACCCCTTGTCACACACTTAAGGGGCTGGAAGCCCAATTCGGATGTGATCCGAGTTGGATTAGGTTTAGAAGTACTAATGGGCCTTGGATCCAGAGGCCCGTTAGGAACCTCTATAAATAGAGGGGTGGGGGCGCCCTAGGGTTTACACCTTTTGGCGAAACATACCTGTCGCGCCTCCCACGCCCTCACCTGTTGCAACTCGCGGATCTAGCAGTCCGGCTTGCGACGCTTTCTCCCTGCACATGTGGATACCTTGGAGGTGTTGCGCCTGCAGCACTTGGACGAACCGCCGACGAGCCACGACGAGCCGACGACGAGCCGCGGCACGAGGGCGATCTTGCTGCACGTGGATGAGCTGCTGAGGAGCTGCTGGACGTTGACGTGATCGACTACGTACGACTACGTTGATCGACTACGTACGACTACGTTGATCGTCTTCACTGCATCGACGCAAATCTACATCTTCCGCACCAGTAGTGCGTCGAGTGGTAATCCCGTGATCCTTATACGGCAGTTTTTCCTGGTTTACATGGTAGAAATTTTGATTTGTGCTAGTGTAGCCTACCTCGTATCCCAACACCATCGCCCCCGCAAAGTTATTTGTGAATGCCACCTTCAGTTGACTCCATGTGTCAATGGAGTTCCTTCTTAGAGACTCGAGCCAAGTGAGTGGCCCTGCGTCCATGCATATAGGAAACTAGATGACCTTGGTGTCGTCATTTCCTCCCGTCGCTTGGACCGCTAGCGAGTAACACCGCAGCCATTGGACTGGATCCTGCTTGCCATCATATTTGTTGATACCCAGAAGTTTAAACTTGTCAGGTAGAACTATCTTGCATACTCGGCTTGAAAAGGTAGGGAACCCGTCAGTGTCTTCTCCTGAGTAGTTGACTTGTTGATTACGTTCGCGATGGCACCTTTCAATGATGTCACACGCGTCGTGATTCTGGTTGATCTGCTGGCGAAGGTCGCGAGGTTGCTCAGGTTCCGAGTAAGGCCAATGGTGGCCGAGGCCCCCCAAGGGTCCCGCCCGACTACCTTCTGCCCTATGTTGACTTGCCCTGGGATGCTCGATTCTGGGAACCTCGTTTCTGGTAGCTTCGTTGTGGCTTGGATGCCTCCCACTGCTGCCATGATGGGAGGAGGTGCGTCGGACCGAGTTGATCGGGCTCTGTCGATCGAGTAGTCGTACGCATGCTCCGCTAGGAAAGGTAGTTTCCTAGTGTACTTGTCTTGCACCATTGCTCGAGTGAGCAGGTCAATGGAGGCGACGGTGGCAAGAGGAGTGTTGTGTTGACATGTTGAAACTGCTTTGAACGCTTGATCTAGGTTCATGATGGGTAGGTCGTTGGCAAGGCGGCGTCGACGTTCTGCTCGTTTTGTGTTTCTTGCTCGTCGGCGCGTCCTTTGATCTTCTGTCTCTTCTTCTTGAACATTGGTAGAGATTTTATCCGCCAACACATCATTTGGATGGTGCTCATGTCGTGGATTTCTTTCTGGTTGCTCTTCGCCATCATCATTTGCTCTTTGAGGAGTGATAATGGCGAGTAGTTCTCACTTTGGGGAGAAACTACTCGACCTTGACATGATGACCTCTATTGGGGCATCTTCTTCGTAGATAGGTGACAAAAGTGTTCCCTCCTACAATGGGAGTTTGTCAAGGTATCCGACGAGGCATGACTCGTCATCTCTGGCGAGGGCAAATTGTTTCATGCTGGGCCAGTAGACGAATCTGCCTTGTGGAGTAGATGTAATTATCAGGCCCTGCTGCGGACTTGATAAGGAATCTCCTCGTCCAGATCTGAGTAGTAGTTGAAGTCCTCGATCGAATCCGAGTTGGATTGGGATCTTGACAAGGAAGCTTGGTAGACGGTGCCCGCATCGAAGAGTCCGAACAGGAACCGACTTGCGTTGTGGACCGATTCGCACGATGGCTCGAGTGCTTGCTCATGGGAGCTAGTCCGACTGGTGGGAGAAGTCGAGTTGTACTCGAACTCGCCCCTGGGACCTCGGAAGAGGTCAAAAATTTTGTTGAATTTTTCAATGAAATCCTCCAAAGCTTGGCGATGGAGATCGATGTCGTACTGCTTCTCCTCCGAGGCTGGCGTGATGTGGCAGTGGAAGTTTCCAGCACCGTCCGCGACACCGACCCAGGAGCCAAAGATGAACGTTGCACCTTCTTCAAATGCGACAGAGGGCTTGATGATGACTGGAGCCATCAAGTTCACCAGTGGATCTTTAGCAAGATCCCCTACCTAGTGCGCCAGCTGTCAGTGTTTAGACCCGGGACCCTACCAAGCGGGTACCCGAGGTAGTGTTTTGTGTGTGGGGCTCGCCGAAGACTAGGAACTCGAAGGTGAACTCGAACACATGATTTAAATAGGTTCGGGCCACTTATGTCACATAATACCCTACGTCCTGTGTGACGGTTGGTTTGTATTGATTGATCAGATGTTTGGAGGGGGTCCCTACCTCACCTTATATTGCTGGGGGCAGGGTTATAGGCCGGTTGTTGTACAAGAGTACTAGTTAGATTCGACCAAAGAGTCCTACTCTAACTGTTATGAGTAGTTTCCTAATCCTCAACTACTCCTTATCCGCCATGTAGACCACACCGTCCTGCACTGTAGTCTCCATGTCTAATACATCTTGGTGTACAGTCCTGTATTGTAGGACTATCCAAGCCTCCTGGTGGGCCCTAGGTGTATGGCTGACAAGAAGTCCTTCAATTGTTGAAGGGCTTGATCCGCCTCCTTGGTCCACTGGAATTCGTCTTGCCGCTTGAGTAGTTTGAAGAAAGGTAGTCTCGCTTCTCCAAGCCTTGAGATGAATCTATTGAGAGCTGCCATGCATCCTGTCAGCTTCTGGACGTCCTTGATGCACGATGGAGCATGCAAGTTGGTGATGGTAGCGATCTTCTCGGGGTTAGCTTCGATTCCTTGTTGTTTTTCTTTTGCACCAAGACAGGATTGGCCAGCCACTCTATATGATAGATTTTTTTTATGAAGCCAGCCGCGAGTAGTTTGGCCAACTCTTTTTTTATTGCTTCTCCTCGGTCTTGGGCGAAATGGCGTAATGGTTGTCATTTTGGCATACCTTTGGGATCCACATTTAGTGAGTGCCCGATCAACTCCCTAGGCACCCCCAGCATATCTGATGGCTTCCATAAAAAGATGTCTTGGTTGGCCTGGAGGAAGCTGACAAGCACGTTCCTATTTGCGATCCAGCCCTGAGCCAAGTAGAGCTGTGTTGGAGCTATCACTAGTCTCAAGGGCAATGGCTTTGATATCGACTTCACTTTCCGGCTTGACCTTGGTTACCCCTGACTTCTTCATTGGAATCTCGAGTTCTGTCAGAGACAGTTTCTTGGAGGCGGTGAAGACTTGCATCATCAAATTTGGCACTTGAGTAGTTACTGCCAGCTCTGCGGCTTTTGTGTCACAGTCGTAAGATCTTTTCAAGTCTCCACGTAGGGAGAGTACTCCCTTGGGTCCCGACATCTTGAGTACTAGTTACATGTAATGTGGAATTGCCATGAACTTGGCCAATGTAATGTGGAATTGCCATGAACTTGGCCAATGTAGGTCTTCCAAGGATAGCATGATACGAAGTTTCAAAATCAGCTACCTCGAACCTGATGTTCTCTGTCCGGTAGTGTTCTTTGGTCCCAAAGGTAACTACCAAACCCACCTGAACAAGGGGTACAGCTGCGTTGCCTGGGACGATCCCGTAGAATGGAGACTTCATTGGGGTGAGCATATTTGTAACGTCAAGGCCCATTTTCCTCAAGGTTTTGGCAAAGAGTATGTTGAGACCACTGCTGCCATCAATGAGTACTTTTGTGAGTCGAGAGCCTGCGTTTAATGGGTCTAGGACGAGAGGGTAGCGTCTCGGGTCAGAAAAACTAGTCCGCTAATCCTTCCTAGAGAAGGTGATTGGCACCTTTGACCAATTGAGTAACGTAGGACATAATCTCCCGAAGGGCTAGTTTCTAGGACCGCTTCGTGGCAGTACTCGGTGTGCCACCGAAGATGACGTTTACAGTGTTGGACGGGTACTAGAATTTGCCATTGTCACCATCATCTTAGTCTTCTCTGGCCTTGCCCTTGTCCTTTACTCCAGAAGGTTCCAACAAATCTTTCATGACTCAGCATAGGCTATAGCAATCCATAGTAGAGTGCTTAGAGTGTGGATGCCATGGGCACTGCTTTTTCAGGAGCTCTTTGAACGGAGTCCTTGCTTGATTCCTACCACCTTTCTTGAAGGACTAGAACATCGCCGCAACAGTGTTGTCTAGTTTTCTTTTGCGATTTTGACCACCCAAGTAGTTGCCTCAGTTGTCATTATTGGGGCGATCGTTACGGTTCTTGTGTTTGTGTTGGCCATAACTCTGATTGTTATTGTTCTGGACTCTATTATGACTAGACTCAAACTATTCAATCTCTTCATCTTATTCATCTGCCTAGGCTTGTATCATGATCTTGAGAGATTTGATATCTTCTGGGCATCTCCTACCAAAATCTTGGAACATCCGGTGATCATAGAGACCGTTCTGGAAGCAATCTATGGTGTCCCGTTTCGTGATGTCCATGATAGTGGCCTTCTTGTCGAAGAAACGGCGTGGATAGCTGCGTAGGGTCTCACCTTGTTGCTGCTTGACTTGAGGCAAGTCGATCCTGTTGCTAGGATGCTGCATCACTCCTACCGAAGTTGTTTGCGAATACTGCCTTGAGGTGAGTCCACGTGTCAATGGAGTTCTTCTCCAGGGACTCAAGACATGTGAGTGGCCCTACCTCCATGCAGATGGGGAAGTAGATGACTTTTGTGTCGTCGTTTTCTCCCACCACCTGGACTGACAATGAGTAGCACCGAAGCCATTGGACTGGGTCCTGCTTGCCATCATACTTGGTGATACGTGGAGGTTTAAACTTGTCGGGTAGAACCGTCTTGCGTACTCATTTTGAGAATGTGGGGAACCCATCAAAATCTTCTCCCAAGTACTTGACTTATTGTTCACGCTCGTGGCGGCGCCCTTCAATGATTGTTCGGGTGTCACGGCTGTTGTTGATCTTGTGACGGAGGTCATGCACTGGGCATTTAGGCTCTGGATAGGGCCCACGGTCGCCGCGACCTCCCGGGGGTTCCGTCCGACTACCCTCTGCTCTAGCTTGACTCGGTCTAAAACCCTCAATTCTAGCGTACTCATTTTTGGTGCCCTCATTTCGACTAGGTTTGGCACCTTCATTGCGACTTGGTTGCCTGAGGTTATTGGTATGATGGGATGAGGTGCGTCAAACCAAGTGTATTGGGCTTTGTTGGTCGATGAGGGATATGGGTACCCCATGGGTCCCCACCGACTAGGATACTGGCCGGTCCTGACAAGTAGGCTCGCCCGACCAAGGCGTGCGGGCCAAGGACATGAAGATACTTGGAGTACACGCCAAGGAAGCCGGGCAATTCAAATCAGTCCAGGTATTACGGGATATGTATTGTAATCCAACTCAGATCACCTTCCATGTAACAACTGAGTAGATTAGATTCAAACCGACTTGTAACCCTAGGTCATCAACCTATATAAGGCGGCCAAGGGTGCCTACCGAGAGCATCCAATCCCACATGAACTATTCCACACACCAGCGCAAAGCAATACAAACCAGAATACAGGATGTAGGGTATTACTCTCTGGAGGCCCGAACCTATCTAAATCCTCGTGTTCTCGTGATCACCTTCGAGTTCTTGGTCTCACGATCCTCTCTGCCTACAAATCAACCATTTGGGTAACCCCCTGGTGGACTGCCGGGCTACTAAATCTGACAGTTAGTGCCAGGTAGGGGTGATTGTGAGATCCTCCCTAGCGAGCTCGATGGCATCTCACCCCGGCGTCATCTTCCTTGAGAGCATATAGGACTTCCTCGCTAATCCGATCCAGCTCCACTTTGGGAGCATGCTAGTGGACTCTAAATCCGTCATGTTTTTTGTTGACTTGGTGTCCATCGCCAGCTCAGCATCCATCAGATCTACTCCAACGGAACTAGGTCTTCACCCAAGGATCATCACGCCGCATGCCCAGCAGGTCGGCAATCTCTCTCTATCTCTATCTCTCCCCCCCCCAAGAGAATTCCAAACATTCTAGCCACCACCCGTCCACCCACGCCCTCTGACCTGATCGTAGGGCTAGATCGCATCAGCAACAACATTGCTGAGTGCATCAACCTCTTCAAGGGGTGCTATGCCCAACTAGGTTGCCACAGGGTCCTTCCCTCCCCCCTTCAGTCTGAGGAACTCGGCTGCCACATTTTCCACGAAATTCACGCAGTCTCTTCAGATCCAATCTGGAGACCCACCTGCACCCGCCTAGTTTCCGAACTATGGCGAGTTCCAAGTCCACCGCATTGTCCTGACTTCGAATCTCTATGGAAGCAATTGATGAGGACACCACGAGTACATCTACACCAGCAGCACCTCAGGCGCCTCCAGTTGCTCCTCCACCTCAGGCGCATACAGTTGATCATCCAGTTGGGCCAATCACTCGGGCCCGTGCGAGAGAATTAAACTTCATCATGGTGTTAAGGAACGAAGGCCCATCGGAATAAGAAGATGGCCCAACAGGCAGCCCAGGTGGGGCGCCTAGGGTTGGGCGCGCGTGATCCCTCCGGACTCCAGGGGTTGCGCCCCCTTTATTTAGTCCGAGTCCTTTTTGTTTACGACTTGAGTTTTGTTTTACATCTAGCTTTAGCTACTCTTGAACACACGCAAATACGCGCTGTCCTTGTGTGATTCAGAACTCCACCTTCGAGTGGTATTTAGATTGCTCGCCTCTTTTTCTTGTTCGTTCTTCGATTGCGGACAGGAATTGATCTTCGTGATCAGGCTGATCTCGCACCGGCGAGGTTGGTAACCATCGGGAGTTGGTTCAGCGATTGCATTGGCGCTTCGGGTTCACTCGTCGTAGTCGGATCGTGAGAGTCTACTTCCACCAAGTCGAATTTATCTCCACTCACCGAAAGATCAGGCACTCCGACTCTATCAAGTGGTATCAGCTTTCCAGGTTGATCGGTGAGTTTTACCGAGTGTTTTCCCCTTCCTACAGTCCACAAAAACCAAAAGCAATTTTTTTCAGGTTAGATCCTTATCCCAGCAACCGTTTAGCCTCGCACATTCTTTCAATAAGTGTCTTTGTTGAATTTGTGTGCCTACTCGTTCAATTGTTGCTGGCTACTTGTGTTTAATCTCTTGTTTCTCGTTTTTCCTCTAACCCTAATTTTCGCCGCCGCCGCCGTTCCGCTGCTCGCCAACCCTACCACGCCGCGCCCACCACCCCTCCCTCGCGACAACCGCGCCGCGCCATCCCACCCCTCCGATCGCCCTCCCCTGTCAAAAAAAAGAAAGATAGAAAGCAATCAAAAAAAAGGAAAGTGCAAAAAAAGGAAAGAAGCAAAAAAAAAAGAGAGTCCCACAGGGAGAAGGAAGGTGATCCGGATTTGTTTCGGTGGAACCTCCCTTTGCGCGCGCCGTGCACCCCCCTGGGTCATGACACTCCGGGGCAACTCCGCACCCCCCACGCATACCGCACCCCCCCCCCCACGCATCTCGTGCCAGCTTTTCATATCCGTATCTCTCTTTCTTGGTACTTTTTTCTGAGGTCCGCCTTACTCTAGAGAGAATACCCCTGTACTTTCGGAAAAAGTGTGTGCCACAATTTGCTCCTTGTGATCCTCTGTGTTCATATTATCAGTTTTGGGGCACCCTCTGTGGAAAAAAAACAGAAAAAAAAAGAGGTGCGCCCTCTCCACCTTTGCCTCTGTTCTTTCGATTTCCCTTGTTACCAGCAACTCTTGTTACGTGTTTGGCACTATATTTCAACTTTGCATTATTGTTTGATTGTGCTAATCCTTCATTTGAGTGCAGCCTTCCCAGCACTCCACATAGTTCTATGACGAGCATATTTTGTTTCTCCAGGCAATCGCTCCTCCAATCTTTTGCGAGTTCCACCGGTTGGTTGCAGTTCGCCCCTGTGTGCGTGGTAAGAACGGATAAGAATTTGATAACAGCACTAGTGTGAGCGCCTTGTGAGCCGTTACACCCCTGTTTTGTCGTCGCTTTGGTTCTTGTATTTGCGCTAACCATGGTAGATGATGTCGACGCGGGGGCTAACCAGCTGCAGGGCATACGAGCACAAGTTGAAGGGCTTGTAACCGACATTCAGACGATTCATGAACAGCTGGACTCGACGATCTCCTCGTCGACCGAGCGGTGTGATCAGCTCGACCTAGCACAGACGGCCGCTAAGGCCACACTCGACTCAGTTGTGGCAAGACTCGATGCATTGCACACAACAGTCGCAGAGTTGCAGCAGGGTTATGGTGGTGACTCGGACCAGGACGATGGCGACCGCCGAGGCTGTGCCCGCCGTGTGCCACGCCGTCCCAGTGGTAATGATTCCTTTTCCAAGATTAAATTTAAAATTCCACCTTTTAATGGCAAATATGATCCTGCTGCATATCTTGATTGGGAATTAGAAGTTGAACAGAAATTTTCATGCCATGATATTCTTGCTAATTCTCAAGTTAAAGCTGCTATTAGTGAATTTACTGATTTTGCTTTAATTTGGTGGCGTGAATATAAACACAAACATCCCAATACCATTCCAACCACTTGGGAGCAATTAAAAACTGCTATGCGCCATAGATTTGTGCCTTCTTACTATGCCCGAGATTTGCTTAATAAAATGCAACATTTTCAGCAAGGTTCCAAATCTGTTGAGGAATATTTCCAGGAATTACAAATAGGCATGATTCGTTGTGGGTTATTGGAGGAAAATGACGCTGCTATGGCACGTTTTCGTGGTGGTTTGAACCGCGAAATTCAGGATATACTTGATTATAAGGACTACACAGATATGACAACATTATTTGAATATGCTTGCAAAGCTGAACGTGAAGTGCAGGGACGCCGCTCGAAGACATATTCTAACTCTTTTGCAGGAAGAAGCTCGACATCCAACTCCGCACCCGCTCTCCCTGCGCCACCCACGCCCACCACTACACCGCGCGAGCGTACGGCCAAACCTGCAAGCGCTGCCCCTTCCACAGGCGCCGCCCCTCCCACAGGCCGTACACGGGATATTTAGTGTCATCGTTGCAAAGGATTTGGCCACGTGATTCGGGACTGTCCGAACAAGTGCACTTTGCTTCTTCATGACGATGGTGAGTATTCTTCCGCTAGTGATTCTAAAGATACTCGACATGCGATGCTTGCCACTGACCATGCAGCTATGAAGGTACATGTCAACCCGGGCGACGCCGATAGGTATGAAAGTCTTGTTGTGCAGCGTGTTCTTAGTACACAGGTCGCCCCGTCCGAGAAGAATCAGCGACACACTCTTTTCCATACCAAGGGTGTTGTGCAGGAGCGGTCGATTCGCATCATCATCGACAGCGGCAGCTGCAATAATTTGGCGAGTACCACGCTGGTTGAAAAGTTGTCTTTACCCACTCGTAAGCATCCACATCCATATCACATTCAATGGCTTAATGATGGTGGGAAAATTAGAATTACTCGATCAGTCCGTGTTCCTTTCTCCATGGGTGCTTATTCTGATTTTGTCGATTGTGATGTTATTCCCATGGAAGCATGCTCTCTGTTACTTGGGCGACCTTGGCAATATGATACTGATAGCTTGCATCATGGTCGTTCAAATCACTATTCTTTCATGTTTAAGGGTCAGAAAATAATTATACATCCAATGACACTTGAACAAATTCTTAAAGATGATCTTGCTAGAGCTGCTAAAACTGCTAACCAACTTGAACCATCGACATCTATTAATTCTGAAATCAAGTTGAATGCTCCTATTTTGCTTGCCACACATGCTGATTTTGATGAGTTACGCGATGCTCCTTTGCCATGCTATGCCCTTATATGCTCTAGTGTGCTCGTTTCACTTGATGATGCACCATCTTTGGATATTCCCCCTGCGGTTGCTAACATTTTGCAGGAGTACGCTGATGTCCTTCCAAAAGATTTGCCATCGGGACTTCCACCACTTCGTGGCATTGAGCACCAGATCGACCTCATTCCCGGCGCACAGCTTCTGAACCGCGCACCGTACCGTACAAATCCGGATGAGACGAAGGAAATCCAGCACTAGGTACAGGCATTGCTTGACAAGGGTTATATTCGTGAGTCTCTTAGCCCTTGCTCCGTTCCCGTGTTACTTGTTCCAAAGAAAGATGGCTCATGGCGTATGTGTGTAGACTGTCGTGCTATTAATAACATTACCATTCGCTACCAATACCCTATACCACGCCTTGATGATATGCTAGATGAGCTTAGTGGTGCCATTATTTTCACTAAGATTGATTTGCGTAGTGGCTACCATCAGATTCGCATGAAATTAGGTGATGAATGGAAAACGGCTTTTAAAACGAAATTTGGGTTATATGAATGGTTGGTTATGCCATTTGGTTTGACAAATCCTCCCAGCACATTTATGCGTTTGATGAATGAAGTTCTGAGGCCCTTCATAGGATTGTTTGTAGTTGTCTATTTTGATGATATCCTCATTTACAACAAGTCTATGGAAGAGCATTTAGAACATTTGCGTGTTGTTTTTGATGCATTGCGTGCGGCCCATTTATTTGCTAACCTCGAAAAATGCATGTTTTGCACACAACGTGTCTCGTTTCTTGGCTATGTTGTTACTCCACAGGGCATTGAGGTGGATAGCAGCAAGATTGATGCCATTCAGGAGTGGCCTACACCAACGACGGTCACACAAATTCGAAGCTTTCTTGGCCTTGCAGGTTTCTACCGCAGGTTTGTTTGTGATTTTAGCTCCATTGCAGCGCCTCTACATGAGCTTACAAAGAAGGATGTTCCCTTTGCTTGGAGTGATTCGCAAGAGGTTGCGTTCGGCACCTTGAAAGATAAGTTAACCAATGCTCCTCTCTTGCAGTTGCCTGATTTTACTAAAGTGTTTGAGCTTGAATGCGATGCTAGCGGTATTGGGCTAGGTGCTGTTTTGTTACAAGAAGGAAAACTGGTTGCTTACTTTAGCGAGAAATTAAGTGGTGCTAGCTTGAATTATTCTACTTATGATAAGGAGCTTTATGCTTTAGTGCGCACTTTACATACTTGGCAGCACTATCTTTGGCATCGCGAGTTTATAATTCATTCTGATCATGAGGCTTTAAAACATATTCGTACCCAAACAAACCTGAACCGTCGTCATGCTAAATGGGTAGAATTCATTGAGTCTTTCCCTTACATTATTAAACACAAGAGCGGGAAGGAAAATGTCATTGGTGATGCTTTGTCTCGTCGCTATACCATGCTGTCACAGTTAGATTTTAAAATCTTTGGCTTGCAAACTGTGAAGGATCACTATGTGGATGATGCTGATTTTAAAGATGCTTTCGCCCACTGTATTCATGGCAAACCATGGGGCAAATTTCACATACAGGACGGGTTCCTGTTTCGCGCTAACAAGCTGTGTGTTCCAGCTAGCTCGGTTCGTCGTTTGTTGTTACAGGAAGCACATGGAGGCGGTCTCATGGGGCACTTTGGCGTCTACAAGAAGCATGAAGTGCTGGCTGCCCACTTCTTTTGGCCCCGGATGCGTGCTGATGTTGAGTGCCTTGTTGCACGCTGCACTACTTGCCAGAACGCTAAGTCACGATTGAACAACCATGGTTTGTACATGCCTTTGCCTGTTCCTACTTCCCCTTGGCTTGATATTTCTATGGACTTTGTTTTGGGATTGCCTAGAACTAAGAAGGGGAGGGACAGTATTTTTGTGGTTGTTGATCGTTTCTCCAAAATGGCTCATTTTATACCTTGTCATAAGACTGATGATGCTAGCAATGTTGCTGAATTGTTCTTTCGCGAGATTATTCGTTTGCATGGTATTCCAAATACAATAGTCTCTGATCGTGATGCTAAGTTTCTCAGTCATTTTTGGAGATCACTGTGGAATAAAATGGGAACTAAATTGCTGTTTAGCACCACTTGTCACCCTCAGACTGATGGACAAACTGAGGTGGTTAATCGAACCTTGTCCACTATGCTTAGGGCTGTTTTAGATAAACATTTGAAACGTTGGGAAGATTGCTTGCCTCATGTTGAGTTTGCTTATAATCATGCAACGCATTCTTCTACAAAGATGTGTCCTTTTCAGGTTGTTTATGGTTATATTCCTCGGGCGCCTATTGATTTGTTTGCACTTGATGCCGAGGACGCCCCACACATAGATGTCGCTGCACATGTTGATCAAATGATTAGCTTGCATGAGCAAACTCAACAAAACATTGCTGCTGCTAATGCTAAATATTAGGTTGCGGGTAGTAAAGGGAGAAAACATGTTACTTTTGCACCGGGTGATCTGGTTTGGTTGCATTTGAGAAAGGATCGTTTTCCTACTTTACGTCGTTCTAAATTGATGCCACGTGCTGCTGGTCCTTTTAAAGTGCTAACAAAGATTAATGATAATGCTTATATCCTTGACCTGCCTGCGGAGTTTGGTGTTTCCACGAGTTTTAATGTTGCAGATTTGAAACTGTATGTGGGCGAAGATGAGGAGTTGCCGTCGAGGACGACTTCAGTTCAAGAAGGGGAGGATGATGAGGACACCACGAGTACATCTACACCAGCAGCACCTCAGGCGCCTCCAGTTGCTCCTCCACCTCAGGCGCATACAGTTGATCATCCAGTTGGGCCAATCACTCGGGCCCGTGCGAGAGAATTAAACTTCATCATGGTGTTAAGGAACGAAGGCCCATCGGAATAAGAAGATGGCCCAACAGGCAGCCCAGGTGGGGCGCCTAGGGTTGGGCGCGCGTGATCCCTCCGGACTCCAGGGGCTGCGCCCCCTTTATTTAGTCCGAGTCCTTTTTGTTTACGACTTGAGTTTTGTTTTACATCTAGCTTTAGCTACTCTTGAACACGTGCAAATACGCGCTGTCCTTGTGTGATTCAGAACTCCACCTTCGAGTGATATTTAGATTGCTCGCCTCTTTTTCTTGTTCGTTCTTCGATTGCGGACAGGAATTGATCTTCGTGATCAGGCTCGCACCGGCGAGGTTGGTAACCATCGGGAGTTGGTTCAGCGATTGCATTGGCGCTTCGGGTTCGCTCGTCGTAGTCGGATCGTGAGGGTCTACTTCCACCAAGTCGAATTTATCTCCACTCACCGAAAGATCGGGCACTCCGACTCTACCAGCAATGATGAGAGCAACTCCACCACGCTAGATCGCAAAGCCTTCATGGTCTCTGCTGACGATCCACCCAGGGATGGCGAAACCTCTTCTCAGGAAGCAGGCCGCAATGCCAAGAACCAGGAACGTGCAGTACGACGCCAATAGGAGCAACCTAGTGCCCAACACCGCCAACAACCTGCTGCTAACGCAGGAGCAGATGTGGTAGATGACCAGCATCGACCACCGGCCATCGCCAGTGCCGACCCACTGCGTGCCAACGACAGTGACAACGCCAACCAGGACGATGCCCGGGTCAGACGCAGGCGCCCTCCGCGCGCCCGCAATCTACAAGCTGACCTCGAGGAGGCTGGCCACAACATCTGCACCACACCCCAGGCTAACCTGGGGGTTGCCTTCGCTGACCTGGAAAACCTTCCAAACTTGGAGTCACTCCGGCAGATCCAGGCACGCATCCGCATTGCCAATGCCTAGATCGAAGAGCGGGCTCACAGCCGGTCAGTGTTCTCCCAGTCCACAGCCACCCAATACTTAGTAGATCCGATCATCACCGAGGCGACCATGGTAACCGCGCAAGAGGTCAGCTAGAGCCCATCCGTGAATAGGAGGTGGAGCAAGCCACCAACCCACTCGCCAACAACAACAACAACGATAATCACCGCGGCGGTAGGAGAGGCGATGGTGAGAACCGCGGTAGACAAGGTCGGTAACGTGACCGCCGTGAAGAGCTACACGACCGTTGTGACCTCCGTGCTGACCTCAACAACCGCCATCAAGAGCAGGAAGACGCTGAGCTCCTCAGCCGTGCTGAGTACAACCACGACTATGGCGCTCCTGGACACAACCGCAACGCGGAACGAGAGGACTGTCGGCGCCAAGAAGATGAGATGCGTCGCCGTGCTGACTACGACTGCATGTACGGTGCCCCTAAAGATGCCTACGTCCCGCCCAGGCGTAATAATGGTGGACGCCCCAGGGCACCATCAGTCGACTACAATCACGAGAAAGACGATGACACGGTGATCGATGGTTTCGCCGCCTTCACCCCTCGCCATCAATGAAAAGTACAATGGACATTCCAACCCCACCATATGGCTCAAGACGTACAGCATCATGGTGAAAGCCGCCAACGGCACCTACGACCAAATGGGCACCTACTTCCCGATGGTGATGGGTCCCGTCCCTCTCCTGTGGCTAGAGAACCACCAATCGAGCAGCATCGACAGCTAGGGTCAGCTCGCTAGGGCTTTCACCCAGAACTACCAGGCTACCTACAGCCAGCCTAGTAACACGGAGAATCTTAGGCAAATCCACCCGCAGAAGAACAAAACTCTCCGAGAGTACGTGAACCGCTTCTTCGAGAACCGCAACAGGCTGGCCAGCATCAAGGACTGCGATGTCATCTGGTACTTCCGATCCGGCCTGATGAATCGCAACTTGTTCTACAAGCTGTATGAGGCTACCCCCTAGACGGTCAGTCAAATTATGCAGCTCGTCAACATTTAGTGCGACATGGAGGAGGCGGTGCAAGCACAGTTCTAGGGTGTCAAGCATCGCTAGAACGATGACCACAAAGCTATGGCCTACGAGGAGCATCAAGCATGACCAGAGTCTTCCTGACTTTGAAAAAGGGCCCCCGAGGTCCTCACCACTGAAGCCAACCCCACCAGGCCGACCACCTTCTTCCGGAAAGAGTTTGACGACACCCTGAACGCCTTATGCCCCTTCCACAAGGGGCACGTCACAATCTTCGGGACTTCACAGTCCTCAAGAAAGAGCTCGGCGCCCTGGTGGAGTTCAAGCGACCTCACCGCAATGACTACCTTAGGGACGACAATCATACACGCGCTCTGCCAGTTGAGCAAGTTTCTTGGTTTACTTATTTTGAGGCATTGCCCGGGTAATTAGATCAATAGATGCGATGATGGCGAGAGGAGTATGATGCTGATGTGATTGAACTGCTTCAAACGCATGATCCAAGTTCAAGATGGGTAGATCAGATGCAAGGCAGCGGCGACGCTCTACTCTTGCAGCATTTCCTACTCGCCATCGATCCCTTTGTGCTTTGGTTTCTTCTCCCTCTACATTGGCAGTGAGCTCATCCTACGAGACATCATCTGGGTGATGTTCATGTCACGGATTCCTTTCTAGTAGTTCTTCACCATCGCCTTCTTGTGCAGCAACGATGGTGAGGAGTTGCTGCTCCGGAGAGAAACTACCCGAACATGATGTGATGACCTATGTGGAGCTGTCTTCTTCGTAGATGGACGACAGAGGGGTTCCCTCCTGGTATGGGAGAGTGTCAAGGTAGGTGACAAGGCGTGACTCATCACCTGGCGAGAGCAGGTGGCTTCATGTTGGGCCAACAGATGAATTTGCCTTGTGGAGTGGATGTGATAACTAGGCCTAGTTGTGAACCTGATAATGGAGTCTCCTTATTCGGATCCAGGTAGTAATCGAGGTTCTCGATCAAATCCAAGATGGATTGCAATCTGGATAGAGTAGCTTGGTAGGCAGTACTCGAGTTTCGAAGTCCGAAAAGGAATCGACTTGTATTGTAGACCGATTCGCACGATGGCTTAGATGCTAGCTCGTGGGAACCAATCCAACTAGTGGGAGAATTCAAGTTGTACTCAGACTCGTCCCATGTGCCTCGGAATAGGTCGAAAATTTCGTTGAATTTTTCGACGAAATCCTCCAAAGCTTGGCGATGAAGGTTGATGTCATACTGCTTCTCCTCTGGGTTCGGCGCGATATGGCAGTGGAAGTTTCCAACGCCATCTACAACACAGACCCAAGAGCTGAAGACGAATGTCACGCCCGCTTCAAACGCGATGGTGGGCTTGATGATGACTTGAGCCATTGAGTTCGCCAGTGAATCTTAAACGAGATCCCCTACCTGGCATGCCAGTTGTCGGTGTTTAGACCCAGCAATCTACCGAGGGGAAGCCATAGGTAGTGTTTTATGCGTGGGGCTCCCCGAGATCAAGAACTTGAAGGTGAACTTAAACACAAGATTTAGATAGGTTCAGTCCGCTTATGTTGTATAATACCCTATGTCATGTGTGTTGGTTGGGTTGTATTGATTGAACTGATTTGGAGGGGTCCCTGCCTCGCCTTATATTGCCGGGGGTAGGGTTATAGGTCGGTTGTTTACAAGAATACTAGTCGGATTCGACTAGTGATAGAGTCGGAGTGCCCGATCTTTCGGTGAGTGGAGATAAATTCGACTTGGTGGAAATAGACCCTCACGATCCGACTACGACGAGCGAACCCGAAGCGCCAATGCAATCGCTGAACCAACTCCCGATGGTTACCAACCTCGCCGGTGCGAGATCAGCCTGATCACGAAGATCGATTCCTGTCCGCAATCGAAGAACGAACAAGAACAAGAGGCGAGCAATCTAAATATCACTCGAAGGTGGAGTTCTGAATCAACAAGGACAGCGCGTATTTGCGCGTGTTCAAGAGTAGCTAAAGCTAGATGTAAAACAAAACTCAAGTCGTAAACAAAAAGGACTCGGACTAAATAAAGGGGGCGCAGCCCCTGGAGTCCGAAGGGGTCACGGCGCCCAACCCTAGGCGCCCCACCTGGGCTGCCCTGTTGGGCCATCTTCTTATTCCGATGGGCCTTCGTTCCTTAATAGCATGATGAAGTTTAATTCTCTCGCACGGGCTCGAGTGATTGGCCCAACTGGATGAGCAACTGTAGGCGCCTGAGGTGGAGGAGCAACTGGAGGCGCCTGAGGTGCTGCTGGTGTAGATGTACTCGTGGTGTCCTCATCATCCTCCCCTTCTTGAACTGAAGTCGTCCTCGACGGCAACTCCTCATCTTCGCCCACATACGGTTTCAAATCTGCAACATTAAAACTCGTGGAAACACCAAACTCCGCAGGCAGGTCAAGGATATAAGCATTATCATTAATCTTGGTTAGCACTTTAAAAGGACCAGCAGCACGTGGCATCAATTTAGAACGACGTAAGGTAGGAAAACGATCCTTCCTCAAATGCAACCAAACCAGATCACCCGGTGCAAAAGTAACATGTTTTCTCCCTTTACTACCCGCAACCTGATATTTAGCATTAGCAGCAGCAATGTTTTGTTGAGTTTGCTCATGCAAGCTAATCATTTGATCAACATGTGCAGCGGCATCTATGTGTGGGGTGTCCTCGGCATCAAGTGCAAACAAATCAATAGGCGCCCGAGGAATATAACCATAAACAACTTGAAAAGGACACATCTTTGTAGAAGAATGCGTTGCATGATTATAAGCAAACTCAACATGAGGCAAGCAATCTTCCCAACGTTTCAAGTGTTTATCTAAAACAGCCCTAAGCATAGTGGACAAAGTTCGATTAACCACCTCAGTTTGTCCATCAGTCTGAGGGTGACAAGTGGTGCTAAACAGCAATTTAGTTCCCATTTTATTCCATAGTGATCTCCAAAAATGACTGAGAAACTTAGCATCACGATCAGAGACTATTGTATTTGGAATACCATGCAAACGAATAATCTCGCGAAAGAACAATTCAGCAACATTGCTAGCATCATCAGTCTTATGACAAGGTATAAAATGAGCCATTTTGGAGAAACGATCAACAACCACAAAAATACTGTCCCTCCCCTTCTTAGTTCTAGGCAATCCCAAAACAAAGTCCATAGAAATATCAAGCCAAGGGGAAGTAGGAACAGGCAAAGGCATGTACAAACCATGGTTGTTTAATCGTGACTTAGCTTTCTGGCAAGTAGTGCAGCGGGCAACAAGGCGCTCAACATCAGCGCGCATCCGAGGCCAAAAGAAGTGGGCAGCCAGCACTTCATGCGTCTTGTAGACGCCAAAGTGCCCCATGAGACCGCCTCCATGCGCTTCCTGTAACAACAAACGACGAACCGAGCTAGCTGGAACACACAGCTTGTGAGCGCGAAACAGGAACCCGTCCTGTATGTGAAATTTGCCCCATGGTTTGCCATGAATACAGTGGGCGAAAGCGTCTTTGAAATCAGCATCATCCACATATTGATCCTTCACAGTTTGCAAGCCAAAGATTTTAAAATCTAACTGTGACAGCATGGTATAGCGACGAGACAAAGCATCAGCAATGACATTTTCCTTCCCGCTCTTGTGTTTAATAATGTAAGGGAAAGACTCAATGAATTCTACCCATTTAGCATGACGACGGTTCAGGTTTGTTTGGGTACGAATATGTTTTAAAGCCTCATGATCAGAATGAATTATAAACTCGCGATGCCAAAGGTAGTGCTGCCAAGTATGCAAAGTGCGCACTAAAGCATAAAGCTCCTTATCATAAGTAGAATAATTCAAGCTAGCACCACTTAATTTCTCACTAAAGTAAGCAACCGGTTTTCCTTCTTGTAACAAAACAGCACCTAGCCCAATACCGCTAGCATCGCATTCAAGCTCAAACACTTTAGTAAAATCAGGCAACTGCAAGAGAGGAGCATTGGTTAACTTATCTTTTCAAGGTGCTGAACGCAACCTCTTGCGAATCACTCCAAGCAAAGGGAACATCCTTCTTTGTAAGCTCATGTAGAGGCGCTGCAATGGAGCTAAAATCACGAACAAACCGGCGGTAGAAACCTGCAAGGCCAAGAAAGCTTCGAATTTGTGTGACCGTCGTCGGTGTAGGCCACTCCCGAATGGCATCAATCTTGCTGCTATCCACCTCAATGCCCTGTGGAGTAACAACATAGCCAAGAAACGAGACACGTTGTGTGCAAAACATGCATTTTTCGAGGTTAGCAAATAAATGGGCCACACGCAATGCATCAAAAACAGCACGCAAATGTTCTAAATGCTCTTCCATAGACTTGCTGTAAATGAGGATATCATCAAAATAGACAACTACAAACAATCCGATGAAGGGCCTCAGAACTTCATTCATCAAACGCATAAATGTGCTGGGAGCATTTGTCAAACCAAACGGCATAACCAACCATTCATATAACCCAAATTTCGTTTTAAAAGCCGTTTTCCATTCATCACCTAATTTCATGCGAATCTGATGGTAGCCACTACGCAAATCAATCTTAGTGAAAATAATGGCACCACTAAGCTCATCTAGCATATCATCAAGGCGTGGTATAGGGTATCGGTAGCGAATGGTAATGTTATTAATAGCACGACAGTCTACACACATACGCCATGAGCCATCTTTCTTTGGAACAAGTAACACAGGAACGGAGCAAGGGCTAAGAGACTCACGAATATAACCCTTGTCAAGCAACGCCTGTACCTGGCGCTGGATTTCCTTCGTCTCATCCGGATTTGTACGGTACGGTGCGCGGTTCGGAAGCTGTGCGCCGGGAATGAGGTCGATCTGGTGCTCAATGCCACGAAGTGGTGGAAGTCCCGGTGGCAAATCTTTTGGAAAGACATCAGCGTACTCCTGCAAAATGTTAGCAACCGCAGGGGGAATATCCAAAGATGGTGCATCATCAAGTGAAACGAGCACACTAGAGCATATAAGGACATAGCATGGCAAAGGAGCATCGCGTAACTCAGCAAAATCAGCACGTGTGGCAAGCAAAACAGGAGCATTCAACTTGATTTCAGAATTAAGAGATGTCGATGGTTCAAGTTGTTTAGCAGTTTTCGCAGCTCTAGCAAGATCATCTTTAAGAATTTGTTCAGGTGTCATTGGATGTATAATTATTTTCTGACCCTTAAACATGAAAGAATAGTGATTTGAACGACCATGATGCAAGCTATCAGTATCATATTGCCAAGGTCGCCCAAGTAACAGAGAGCATGCTTCCATGGGAATAACATCACAATCGACAAAATCAGAATAAGCACCCATGGAGAAAGGAACACGGACTGATCGAGTAATTCTAATTTTCCCACCATCATTAAGCCATTGAATGTGATATGGATGTGGATGCTTACGAGTGGGTAAAGACAACTTTTCAACCAGCGTGGTACTCGCCAAATTGTTGCAGCTGCCGCTGTCGATGATGATGCGAATCGACCGCTCCTGCACAACGCCCTTGGTATGGAAAAGAGTGTGTCGCTGATTCTTCTCGGACGGTGCGACCTGTGTACTAAGAACACGCTGCACAACAAGACTTTCATACCTATCGGCGTCACCCGGGTTGACATGTACCTCCATAGCTGCATGGTCAGTGGCAAGCATCGCATGTCGAGTATCTTAGAATCACTAGCGGAAGAGTACTCACCATCATCACGAAGAAGCAAAGTGCGCTTGTTCGGACAGTCCCGAATCACATGGCCAAATCCTTTGCAACGATGACACTGAATATCCCGTGTACGGCCTGTGGGAGGGGCGGCGCCTGTGGAAGGGGCAGCGCTTGCAGGTTTGGCCGTTCGCTCGCGCGGTGTAGTGGTGGGCGTGGGTGGCGCAGGGAGAGCGGGTGCGGAGTTGGATGTCGAGCTTCTTCCTGCAAAAGAGTTAGAATATGTCTTCGAGCGGCGTCCCTGCACTTCACGTTCAGCTTTGCAAGCATATTCAAATAATGTTGTCATATCTGTGTAGTCCTTATAATCAAGTATATCCTGAATTTCGCGGTTCAAACCACCACGAAAACGTGCCATAGCAGCATCGGTTTCCTCCAATAACCCACAACGAATCATGCCTATTTGTAATTCCTGGAAATATTCCTCAACAGATTTGGAACCTTGCTGAAAACGTTGCATTTTATTAAGCAAATCGCGAGCATAATAAGAAGGCACAAATCTGTGGCGCATAGCAGTTTTTAATTGCTCCCAAGTGGTTGGAATGGTATTGGGATGTTTGTGTTTATATTCACGCCACCAAATTAAAGCAAAATCAGTAAATTCACTAATAGCAGCTTTAACTTTAGAATTAGCAAGAATATCATGGCATGAAAATTTCTGTTCAACTTCTAATTCCCAATCAAGATATGCAGCAGGATCATATTTGCCATTAAAAGGTGGGATTTTAAATTTAATCTTGGAAAAGGAATCATTACCACCGGAACGGCATGGCACGCGGCGGGCACGGCCTCGGCGGTCGCCATCGTCCTGGTCCGAGTCACCACCATAACCCTGCTGCAACTCTGCGACTGTAGTGTGCAATGCATCGAGTCTTGCCACAACTGAGTCGAGTGTGGCCTTAGCGGCCGTCTGTGCAAGGTCGAGCTGATCACACCGCTCGGTCGTCGAGGAGATCGTCGAGTCCAGCCGTTCATGAATCGTCTGAATGTCGGTGACAAGCCCTTCAACTTGCGCCCGTATGCCCTGCAGCTGGTTAGCCCCCGCGTCGACATCATCTGCCATGGTTAGCGCAAAGACAAGAACACAAGCGACGACAAAATAGGGGTGTAACAGCTCACAAGGCGCTCACACTAGTGCTGTTATCAAATTCTTATCCGTTCTTACCACGCACACAGGGGCGAACTGCAACCAACCGGTGGAACTCACGAAAGATTGGAGGAGCGATTGCCTGGAGAAACAAAATATGCTCGTCGTAGAACTATGTGGAGTTCTGGGAAGGCTGCACTCAAATGAAGGATTAGCACAAGCAAACAATAATGCAAAGTTGAAAGATAGTGCCAAACACGTAACAAGAGTTGCTGGTAACAAGGAAAAATCGAAAGAACAGAGGCAAGGTGGAGAGGGCGCACCTCTTTTTTTTTTTTATTTCTGTTTTTTTTTTTTCACAGAGGGTGCCCCAAAACTGATAATATGAACACAGAGGATCTCAAATATCAAATTGCGGCACACACTTTTTCTGAAAGTACAGGGGTATTCCGGCAAATTGTGGCACACACTCTCTCTCTCTCTCTCTCTCTCTAGAGTAAGGCGGACCTCAGAATAATAAAGGACCAAGAAAGAGAGATACGGATGTGAAAGGCTGGCACGGAATGCGTGGGGGAGGGGGGAATTAACACCAGAGAGTCGTGACCCAGGAGGAGTCACGGCGCGCGCAAAGGGAGGGTCCACCGAAACAAATCCGAATCACCTTCCTTCTCCCTGTTGGATTCTTCTTCGTCTTTTTTTTTTTTGCTTCTTTCCTTTTTTTTTTGATTGCTTTCGATCTTTTTTTTTTGACAGGGGAGGGGCGATCGGAGTAGTGGGATGGCGCGGCGCGGTTGTCGCGGGGGGAGGTGCGGTGGGCGCGGCTGGTAGGGTTGGCAAGCAGCGGAACGGCGGCGGCGGCGAAAACTAGGGTTAGATGAAAAACGAGAAACAAAAGATTAAACACAAGTAACCAGCAACAATTGAAAGAATGTGCGAGGCTAAACGGTTGCTGGGACAAAGGATCTAACCTGAAAAAAATTTGTTTTGGTTTTTGTGGACTGTAGGAAGGGAAAAACACTCGGTAAAACTCACCGATCAACCTGGAAAGCTGATACCACTTGATAGAGTCGGAGTGCCCGATCTTTCGGCGAGTGGAGATAAATTCGACTTGGTGGAAATAGACCCTCACGATCCGACTACGACGAGCGAACCCGAAGCGCCAATGCAATCGCTGAACCAACTCCCGATGGTTACCAACCTCGCCGGTGCGAGATCAGCCTGATCACGAAGATCGATTCCTGTCCGCAATCGAAGAACGAACAAGAACAAGAGGCGAGCAATCTAAATATCACTCGAAGGTGGAGTTCTGAATCAACAAGGACAGCGCGTATTTGCGCGTGTTCAAGAGTAGCTAAAGCTAGATGTAAAACAAAACTCAAGTCGTAAACAAAAAGGACTCGGACTAAATAAAGGGGGCGCAGCCCCTGGAGTCCGAAGGGGTCACGGCGCCCAACCCTAGGCGCCCCACCTGGGCTGCCCTGTTGGGCCATCTTCTTATTCCGATGGGCCTTCGTTCCTTAATAGCATGATGAAGTTTAATTCTCTCGCACGGGCTCGAGTGATTGGCCCAACTGGATAAGCAACTGTAGGCGCCTGAGGTGGAGGAGCAACTGGAGGCGCCTGAGGTGCTGCTGGTGTAGATGTACTCGTGGTGTCCTCATCAACTAGAAAGTCCTACTTTAATTTCTACGAGTAGTTTCCTAATCCTCGACTAGTTCTTGTCCTCCACGTAGACCACGCCATCATGCACCGAAGTCTCCATGTCTGACACGTCTCAGTATACAGCCCTGTATCTAGGACAGTCCAAACCATCTGGTGGGCCCATAGATGTATGGACAATAGAGACCATCTTCTCAACCAGTGTGGTTGCGGCTTCAATAGTCAGCGAGAAGAAGGCTCCTCTAGCACCAGCATCAACATGGCTTCAGTCTGTTAGAGTCAGCCCATTGTAGAAATTCTAAAGGATGAGCCAATTATCCATCGCGTGGTGCATGCAGGCCAATATGTAGTCCTGAAGCCTTTCCCACGCCTCAAGAATCGACTCGATTGTTGCTTGCTAGAAACTCGAAACCTTTCCATGAAGGTCGTTGGTTTTGCCCAACAGAAAAAACTTCACGAGGAATGCCACAGAGCATTTCTCCAATGTATTTATCTTCGCACGGCTTGGATAGAACCACAGCTTCACTCTACTAAGAAAATAGAACGGGAACAGTCGGAGACGAATAACATCTTCACTAACCCCTCTGATGGTGAACGTGCTACAAAGCTACAGGAACTGTTGCAGATATGCGCTTGCATCCTCGTTGGCTTTCCCACAGAATGGACTAGCCTGCACCATGGTAATGAGACCCACATTGATCTCGAAGTTCACGTTCCCTATGTCCACCTCAAGGCCTTTCAGCACCTGAGAGGTCAAGGGAGCGAAGTACTCATGAAGAGTCTTCTAGGCCATCGCATTAGCGTAGATGGTGCGAAGGAAGCTGGATCAACTATCGAGAGAGTAATCTGAGGAGGAACAACACGAGGTCGTACCCTCCTCACAAGTAACTCTGCATTCTCAGTGAAGTTTGTCGACAAGTCGAAACCAATCATACACTACCTGTCTTCACATCAAAGATAGAGAAGATAAATCAAGGTTAACCTACTTGAGTAATGATCTATCAACTATGAATATAAACATATACAATAGCGAAAACTTTTAACCATTGCCTTCGTTCCCCGACAACGGCGCTAGAAATGCTTGTCGGTATATTAACGATCACGAATAAATCCGCAAGCGCACGGATATACCGTTGTAGCATTTCACCCAAGAGTATTCCCAAGGCTATCGTATTTCCCCAAGGAAGATGGGTAGGTCAAAAGAGTTTACTATACATATGAGTATATCATAAGATGAGTAGATGCACTACACAAGACAGGGGTAACATAATGATACGATGGTAGTGTGACACAGAGAAGAACCATCTCAAGATAACTAAGCTAGGGAGAAAGGTCTAGGAGTTAGCTCTAGGTTCATATGTACTTGCTATATACTGCTGTTGGCGCTAGAAATCGGCTGATCGAATTCCCAGCGTCGGACACACGACCCGGGAGAATCTGCTTAGCTCCTGTTCGGGTGATCGCCCTGGTGCGGTTCGCGTGGCGTGCCAGCCAATCTGACCTGTTGATTGGCAAGGAAAGAAACGTGTCAGATCCCGGAGGTTGCGATCGGCTAAGGTTTCGATCTCGAGATAGCTTATCAGCGAATCGGCCGATTTGCCGTAATAAGGGAATCGGCTATAATGCAACCAATTATCGGGTAGCGTTAATAAAGAAGACTGCTGGAGTAATCTAAACAACGCTTACAGCAACAACACTAGGAATAGATCTAAATTGGCTATGCGTAAAATAATAGATTGAATAACGAAGCACAAGAAAGCCGAAAGCTCCAATTCCTAGCTGGATAACTGGTGATAAAACTAGAACAACAGGTAAAACCTAGAATTCTAGTGAATATCGATAACTAGTGAATAAATCTAAACGAAACGACAGTGATGCGCCCGAAGTTAAAGGTTAGATATTACTCGGTAAACGGAACTTACAGAATCAGCCGGAGGTCAAGTTGATGCAGCCCAGCCAACTCGTACGAACTCGTGAAAAAGAAGAAAAGTATTGGCGAAGTCGCCTGCTCGAAAGTAAGTACGAGGAAATAGTAGTTGGTTGTATTGATTTGATGATTACAGATCTATGAAGGTGGCTATTTATAGCCTGTTACAAACGTCTTCTTAACCGACTAGAACTCTATCTCTAATTTTAAACGAAAAACGAATATTTACAAGTACGACTCGTACTGGATTGATCATCATGCTCTCATGGGCTGACTCCCTCTTTATCTTCATAATCCACTTTAAGCCCACAATGGCCCAATTGCTCCAGCCTCCTAATCGGCCGACTTCTACCAACTCCAATCGGCAAGGGACAGCCGATTACGGCCCACATGTCGGGGGCTCCGACTACTCTGACCCTGGGACCTAAGGTCGGGCGAGGCGGAATTCCTCCCTCGGATGGTCGGGCGCAATCCGACCCCAGGACTCAGGGGTCGGGCGAGGCAGAGTTGCACCCTTAAAGGGTAATCGGCCGATCCTTGACTGTAGCACCAATCGGCCGATTTCCAACCGTGACCTCTGTGTCTTGCCGCATCTCCTGATTTCTTCCTTTCCTGACGCCGATTTCATACGTGTCAAAATCTGGCGTCAACAACTGCACAGATCATACAAGCGTAAACATACACACACATTGTATAGGAATGACCTACAATTTGGAACGGAGGGAGTACCAACCGTGGAGGAAATTAGGAATTGGGATGTGAGGATTTTTCTGCTCGTTGAGTCAGCATGCGTGGGATTTTCGGATCTACTTGTGCCCCTGCAGTCCTACTATTGCGTCTTTGCACTGGCCTCATGACCGGGCTAAAAATAGGAAAGAGAAAATGAGAGAAAAGATATGATGTCTGGGACCCACTTGATGAGGATGAGTGGGCCTATCTTGCTTGGAGGGATAATACCATTTAAAAAAGTTTTAAGAAAAATTTATGACAAACAATATTGTTATAATTTTGTGACATTTGTTAATTGGCTTCTTGTGACACTATATTGTTCATCATGAAATTAGTCTAATTTATGATGATTTTTACTTTCCCTTTTGTGACAAACACTTCATTTTCATCATGAAGTTGTGCTGCCCCCCAGAAAACGTCATAAAATGAAATGCACTAATGACGAAAAGCTTTAATGTCACTACAAATTTGTCACAGAAGGTCAAATCTCTTGTAGTGTGTGGTGAGAATCCTCGACCATCTAGTACTAGTGCACTTTAATAACATTAATGCGTCAAAAGTTTGAACGACAACTTATTAGCGTAGTGCTAAGGACACTAAATCGGGCAATGGACCATGGTCCTAGCGGCCTCTGGTTTTCTCTTTATTTTTTGCCAATAGATAAAAAATTCGACGTAGCCCAGTCCGTGTCCCTCAGCAGCTCGGCCCACCAGTCTTGAGTGCCCAACAAGCCGGCCAGGTGTGCACAAGGCCCAAGCTCGGGCACTAATAGTGGTAGCAGCTTGTTCAAAATCGGGCAATGGGCCATGGTCCATTTCAAATCGCACTGAAAATATTTGGTGGCAATAGCATCTTCGTTCATGCAACCATTTAGTATTTGGCTAGAATATAGCCACATGAATTGCAACAAACTACATTACCATATACCAACAAAAATATTTGATGGCAATAGCATCTTCTTTCAAGCAACCACTTAGTATTTGGTTGCACAACACAAAACATTCATGGCAATATTGTTTACCAATCGCAATGACTCTAAATTTGGTGGCAATAACCCTTACATATTGCAACAAAAACAAACTTTATGACAACTGCAACATAATTGTGGTAAAAAGATCATCTATTCGCAACCAGGTTTCTGAAGGTGGTGAGAGCATCAATGTTTTGCAACCAAATTAGAAATGGTTGCAAAAACACCGATCTAATGCAACTAATTTGGTGTCGTTGCAAAGATTTATGTGGCATTAGTCCTAAAATCTAGTAGTGCTTGTTTTGAAATTCTAAGATGCAGTATCTTTATAAACATAACTTTTGACAAGCTAGATTGAGATGAAGAACATATGAATAGGTTATCTTTCTCTTTTTAATCCAGATTTAAAACTTATAACTGGTATTTCTCCTTCATAGGAACTCCAATTTTGATGATTATTTTTTCTAAAGTTTTCTAAAAATCACTTTCTTTCATTTAATGGTATTTATGTTAACTGTTGTTTCTAAGATCTTTTTCTATGACTTGTTTTCTTTCACCCGAGTAGAAATTTGGGAATATAAAACTATTTTTGGATAACATGTGTAAATGTAACTTCAAATTTTTTGATCTCAAGGTGTCGTTCACCAACAACTACGTGGGGGCAATGCAGCGTCCTGGTAAAAGGACCGCTTGTCTCAGGTAAAGCAACAACAAGAAGGCAAGATCCTGCAGAGCTACTTACGCCGCTTCTTTGACAAAAAACCCACAATTGTGGATGTCACGGAACGCCACATCATTGACTGCTTCCAGAAAGGCCTCCGCGATCGCCAAATGTTCAAGACTTCAGCGGAAGACACCCCGCTGATGTCAAATTTCTGAAGATCATGGCACAGACGTGGGCAGATCAGGAAGACTGGGAGATCGAGAGGTTTGAGTCCAACCGCAACAAGAGCCAAAACAACAACAATCAGAGCAATGGCCAATGCAATGACAAGAACCGCAATGATTGCCCCAACAACGACACCCGAAATAACTACTCAGGGAGTTAGAACCGCAAGCGCAAGCCAAACAACACTATCCTGGTGTCGTTGTCGAGATTAGCAGATCAAGACTATGGAAAGTAAATTTCTTCTATGCGCGTAAGGCCTCGGATGGTGGCGTGAGAGGACACAGGGTTAAACTGGTTCGGGTAGGAATAGCCCTACGTCCAGTATGAGGATCTACTCGTGTTACTCACGCGGGGTCAATAGTAGAGGTTACAAACAGGCGAGAGAGGGAGCTGGTCCCCAGTCTCTTGGGTGTGCACTGATGCTCGTGAGGTGAGTGTGTGGGTTCTGTTAGCTTGAAAGTGCTCCTCATCTCGGGGCCCCTGATTCTCCTTTTATAGCACAAGGAGGGTACCAGGGTTACAGGTGAGCCAGGCGTATGGAGAAGTAAAAGAGATAAGCTAAGTAAAGTGAAATACGGGGAAAAGGACCGAGTTCCTAGGTCGCCGCCTTCCTCTCCGGCCTTTGTCTCCCGTCAGCATGGCCGCCGGAGGGGGGGCGGCTGCCATTGGATCCTGTCGGCGATTCTCCGGTCGACCGTCGCCACCAAGCATGATGATGATGCCCGGCCACCACAACCGTGCGCGCCGTGAGGGGCGGCTGACCCCTATAGTCCTGTGTATTGCCCATGGAACACGGACATCGCGTCCTTGTCGCTGGACTGAGTACGAATGTGGGCGGCGTTCCCCCCTATGCCGGGAGACGCATGTAATGAGTGCCCTACGGCGAATAGGGGAGGCCACGGCCGCTGTAGCCTGTGCTGTCGTGGCTACAGTGTTCCGCCCGGGTACTTGTGGCGGGTCACGTCGAGGAGCGCGGGTGCCTTTCTGCGTGCCAGAGCCACGATGCATTTATGGAGAGATTGGTGGGGGCCACGAGATCCGCGCCCGAGGCGGATCCTTGTCTTGTGGGCTCGGATGAGTCCGACCCCCTATGCCCGGGGTTGGGCGAGGCGGAGTCTTGCGGCAAGGGGTCGAGCGCATCCGACCCTAGGACCGTGGGTCGGGCGAGGCGGAGTTTCGCCAGCGAGGGGTCGGGCATGTCCGACCTCAGAACCTTGGGTCGGGCGAGGCGGAGTGGAATGCTCCTTTCCCATGCCGGGTCGGCAGGGATCGCTATTACCGCAGCTGGGCCCAGGCCTTTACGATTGTTGTTTAAGGGGCATAAGGAGGTCGTTAATATTTCCCCCCAACACCTAGCAATATAGCACTCATCCAAGAAGGGTGGTGGCAAAAACTCTGACAGACCCTCATTTAATGAGCTCCTGCAAAAGCAGTGCCCATGGCACCCACATCATAAACACTCCGCGTGGGACTGCTTCAGCCTATGCAGAACCATGAAGGACGCGCCAGAACCATCTGGCACAAAAGACAAAGTCAAGGTCAAGGAAGACAAAGACGATAGGGGCAACAGCAAGTTCCAGGACCCAGCCAACACCGTCAACATCATCTTCGGCGAAACCTCGGGTACTGCTACTAAGCAGTCCCAGAAGCTTACTCTACGGGAGATAATGTCCATCGAGCCCGCGGCACCAACATTCCTCAAATGGTCTGAGGTGCCAATTACCTTCTCCAAGGTAGATCAATGAATTAGTTTCTCAGGCCCAGGGCGCTACCCTCTCATTCTGGACCCTGTGGTCACTGGTTCCACGCTCATCAAAGTACTCATCGATGGCGGTAGTGGCCTCAATGTCATGTTCGCCAAAACGCTGAAGAAGATGGGCCTCGACATCACCGATATACTTACCCTGATGAACTCTTCGTTCTAAGGGATTGTTCCAGGCAACGCGGTTGTACCCCTTGGTCAGGTGGTTTTTCCAGTTACCTTTGGAACCAAAGAATACTACCGAATAGAGTACATCCGATTCGAGGTGGCGGATTTTAAAACATCATATCAGGCCATCCTTGGAAGACCAGCATTGGCCAAATTCATGGCCATCCCACACTAGGTGTACTTAGTACTCAAGATGCCGGGACCCAAGGGAGTACTTTCCCTGCACAGAGACTTAAAGAGGTCGTACGACTGCGACACAGAAGTCGTGGAACTTGCAGCGACTACTCAAGTACCCAATTCAATGATGCAAGTCTTCGCAGCATCTAAGAAGTTATCCCCCTTAGAACTCAAGATTTCAGAAAAGAAGTCGTGGGCAACCAAGGTCGAATCGGCAAGCGAAGTTGACGTCAAAGCCATTGAACTTGAGACCGGTGATAGCTCCAAGACAGCCCTGATTGGTACAGGGATGGATCCTAAATAGAAAAGCATGCTCGTCAGTTTCCTCCAGGCCAACCGGTGTGGAAGCCAACGGACATGCTGGGGGTGTCCTGGGAGCTGATCGAGCACTCACTCAACATAAACCTAAAAGCTACACCAAAGAGGCAACGCCTGCGCCGATTTGCCCAAGACAGAAGGGACGCCATCAAGAAAGAGTTAGCTAAACTACTTGTGGCAGGCTTCATAAAAGAAGTCTATCATCCAGAGTGGCTTGCTAATCCTATCCTACTGCAAAAGAAAAACAACAATGAGAGGAGGATGTATGTCAACTACACAGACCTCAACAAGCACTGTCCAAAGGATCCCTTCAGGCTCCCTAGGATCGATCAAGTATCGACTCCACAGCTGGATGCGCCTTACTTTGTTTCCTCGATTGCTACTCTGGGTATCACTAGATAGCTCTCGAGGAGGAAGATCAGATCAAGACCGTGTTCATCACCCCATATGGTGATATGAACCCATGGGGTTGATTCCCGATCTTTCGATGAGAGGGCGTGGAATAACTCGATTGGTGGATGGAGATGATGTTCATGGCCCGACTACAGCCTTCCAAAGATGTTGCGCCATAGCAACTGATACACCACCTCCAATGGCTGCCGCGATCTTGTAGAGCGCGACACCCCGACCACTAGGGCACTCGTTCTGCAAGCAATCGAAGACCTAGCAAGAACAAGTAGAACAAGTACTGAATTACTAGATGTAAATGATGGTTCCAAACTCAATATCGAATATGAAGAGATTCTGAAGACAAGAAGATGGGCGGCTGATCCAGCACGCGTGCTTACAAGCAAGTAGCGAAAGCTAAACTTGATCTAAACAAAACCCGAGTGTTCCTAGTGGTGGCTAAGGGGTATAAGAACGTGGAAGGATGACCACAAGGGTGTTGGGGTCGTGCTCCAACCCTAGGATGTGTCCCTAATGGACCCAAACTTGATACAGGGCCCATTGGGTTAAAATAAGGCGACGCAGCACCTTGGATAGGAAAACCTCTTGGTAGTAATTTGATCATTACGGCCGCCTCATAATAGATACGGACAAGAGTTCAGATCCATATGAAAATATACTTCATAAGGATTCCATGAAGTACTTGAACGCCCTAATCCAAGTTCGTACGCGATCATGGTGACCATCACAAATTGGTGTTGTTCTGCAGTCTGAATCGAGCCTGCGCGAATCCTTTTCCCTTTCGATCTTCTCCCTAGTTCCTAAGCAAAACAAGAGTGCACGTGTCTCCATGATCTAAATATGATGGAGATGATCTCAAGAGTGTACTCACCTGATGGTTGAGTTGACGAGCACGAGCATGAGTAATGGGACTAGAAATTGGTACTTGTGTCAGCGTGGATGTATCGTTGGTGTTGATGTCCTCATCATACAGAGCTTTCTACTACACAACAATGTCATTTAGGTTGAAAAACGCAGGCGCCACATACCAACAGGCAATCCAGGAGTGCTTCAAGAAACAGCTACACCGCAATGTCGAAGCGTATGTGGATGACATGGTCGTAAAAACCAGAAATCCCGACAACTTGATCGTTGACCTAGAAGAGACCTTCGCCAGCCAGCGAGAATTCTGGTGGAAGCTGAACCCGACAAAGTTTGTCTTCGGAGTGCCATCTGGAAAACTACTCGGTTCAATCATCAGTCACTAAGGAATCGAGGCGAATCCGGAGAAGATTACCGCCATCACCGATATGCATGCTCCGTCAAGCATCAAGGGCGTCCAGAAGGTGACTAGATGCTTGGCGGCCCTCAACAAATTCATATCAACGCTTGGAGAATAGGGCCTACCCTTCTTCAAACTACTCAAGGGGCAAGATAAGTTCCAGTGGACCGAGGATACAGACAAAGATCTACAACAACTGAAGGACTTCCTGTCAAAGCCACCGGTTCTCACTACCCCAACCCCAAATGAAGACTTACTGCTTTACATCACCACGACTACTCACGTCGTCAGCACGGCGATCGTGATTGAGAGACTACAACTAGACCATGTATTTAAAGTACAATAGCCTATCTACTTCGTTAGTGAGGTGCTGTCAGATTCCAAGACTAGATATTCGTCGGTCCAGAAATTGCTATACACAATACTACTCACCTTGTGGAAGTTAAGACATTACTTCCAGGAGCACAAGATCTCCATCATCACAAATTTCCCTCTCGAAGAAATCCTCCACAATCAGGATGCAATAGGTAGAATATCTAAGTGGGCGGTAGAACTCGGAGCATTATCCCTGGAATTTAAGTCGAAAACTGCAATCAAGTCCCACGCCCTAGTCGATTTCATGGCAGAGTGGCGGGAGAATCAACTACCAACACCAGCGGAGTGTCCAGAGCATTGGGTCATATACTTAGATGGAACACTCAAGCTCGAAGGCGCCGATGCAGGAGTACTCTTGATATCCCCCAACGGCGAACAACTCAAGTACATCCTGCAAATCTTTTGGGAGGTGTCTAACAACGAAGCTGAATATGAAATGCTTTTGCACGGGCTCTGCCTGGCAGTCTCACTAGGAATCAAGCATTTGTTGGTCTACGGCGACTCATTGGTGGTGATCAATCAAGTCAACGATGAGTGGGATCTCCACAAGAAAAAAATGGATGTGTACTGTCTGGAAGTACGCAAGTTAGAGAATAAATTCATTGGCTTAGAATTCCACAATGTAGTCTGAGACAATAATGTTGCTGCAGATGTTTTGTCGAAGCTCGAATCTACCCAAGCTCAAGTACCAGCAGGGGTCTTCATCCATGAACTACACAAGCCATCCATAACAGAGCTGGCACCATCACCAACCACTGATCAAGGTGTTACTACACCATATCAGGAGGTCCTAACGATTGACATAGACTGGACAGCGCCCTTCACTGACTACATTAAAGAGCACAAGCTACCTCCTGACAAGAAGGAAGCAGAACAAGTCTTACGGCATAGCAAGAACTATGTTGTAGTTGAAGACAAGCTATATAGAAGAGGCGCATCATCAGGAGTGCTCATGAAGTGCGTCTCAAGGCAAGACGATAATGACATACTGGAGGACATCTACAAAGGCATCTGTGGCAACCACGCGTCCTCACGCACAATCGTGGGTAAAGCTTTCAGATCAGGGTTCTATTGGCCTACAGCTCTCGCTAACACCGAGGAACTAGTCCGTCGATGTTAGAGGTGCCAATTCTTTGCCAAGCAGCAACACGTCCCTGCCTACAAGTTGATCACCATACCACCCTCTTGGCATTTCGCATGTTGGGGGCTCGACATGATCGGCCCATTACCAACAGCGCCGAGAGGGTTTAACCAAGTTCTGGTGGCAATCGACAAGTTCACGAAATGGATCAAGGTCAAGCTAATAACCTGCCCCAAGGCAGACCGAGTACTCGACTTCCTCGACGAAATTGTCCACCGTTACGGCTTCCCCAATTGCATCATCACAGACCTAGGCTCCAATTTCAACAATCACGAGTTCTAAGAGTACTGCGAGAATAGTGGGATCAATGTTCAATATGTCTCCGTAGCTCACCCGTGGGCCAATGGCCAGGTTGAGCGCACCAACGGGGTGATTTTGGATGCCCTCAAGAAAAGGTTGCATGACATATCAAACACCAAAGGAGGCAAGTGGCTCAAAGAACTACGCGATGTCCTTTGGGGCTCCGTACTCAGTCATGCAAGCCTACAGGGCATTCACCCTACTTCCTGGTCTATGGATTAGAAGCTATCCTACCCGCCAATGTCATGTGGAAATCTCCAACAGTTGAGCAGTATGAGGAAGGCGCAGTAGAAAAGATAAGGCATCAAGATTTAGACAGCCTTGAAGAAGCCTGCTGTGCAGCACTCATCCAGTATGCAAGGTACCTTGAAGGGATCCGTCTGTCGGTGTTTTAGACCGGCAACCCGCCTAGGGGGTACCCTAGGTGGTCTTTTATGCGGTAAGGGTCGTCGAGAATCAAGGAATCAATGGTGACGCAAGGAACACGATTTAGACAGGTTCGGGCCGCTAGATCGCTTAATACCCTATGTCCTGTGTGTTGGTTTGTATTGACGTATGTTCTGGTCCTGAGGATTGTGTTTGAGGGGGTCCCTGCCTAGCCTTATATACCCAGGAGGGCAGGGTTACAAGTCTGAGTCCTAGTCGGGTACTATTACAGAGTTCTACTCGGTATCGGCCCGAGTAGTTTTCCATAAACATACAAGACTAGTCCAAGAAGGATATGCCTATCCTTGTTCTGATCATGTCTTGGGCACTGCAGGCACTACCCGAGTAGTTTTGCAGACTGAAGTGCTCGAGTACTGTCGCGTGGCTGGAAGGTACTCTTTCTACAGCTTCGAGTTGTCTCTGTTCCTGAGTAATTTTATATGGTAGTGCGATGTCAATCGCACTCCATATGGAGTAGCCCCTGAGCCTTAGGTTGAGTCGAAGAATCAGGCTTAGGGTCAAACCAGCTTTTGCCTATTTTACCCTCGGAGATCTTGAAAAAGGAAAAACTGACCAACGGGTACGGTACCCGCAGCCCCCGAGCACTTAGGCGATTCTTGTTGTTGAAGTGGTCAGCAATCCGTTGAATGCAGTAGCCGTTGGGTGTTTATTGCGATTAATACACGATTAATCTATCCGTTGCGCAACTGACGCGTCGAAACCGGAGCTGGCGGAGATAAATCTGGAAAGACCCTTTTCGGTTGCTGTGACACCGCAGGGGCATTAGATCTGTTCTTCCTCCTCCTCTACGCCTTCGCTCGCTGTTTCGCCGCCACCAGTGCTGCCGCCTCCACCATTGCCGCTTTTTGAGATAGATCCGAGTGGAAACCTCTTCCTTAACTTGAGGTTGAGTCCATCAAATGCACTCCAAGAAGATGGGCAAGAAACCCGAGAAGATCCAAGGTAAGGCTCTGGCGATGGGCAAGGTCAAATCCAAGAAGAGGAAGGAGTTGGTGCTGCCGGCGCCGAAGGTGGGGCCGACGAACCAGACTGCTCCGCCGCCACCTGGGGTAACTTGGCAACACTCGGTGATGAAGGAGGAAGCAATCCAAGCGCTAGTTGATGCCAAGCTCCTTTAGCCCAAGGAAATCCTTGAGTGGCGGCCCGCGTTTCCTAATGCGTGGCAGTTTAAGGAACATCCTGCCGAGACGGTGATGCTTGCCCATTTTGTGGAAAGAGGACTGGCCGTGCCCACCTCCGACTTCTTTAGAGGTATTCTCGAGTACTACAATTTTTAGCTCGTCCACTTGAATCCCAATGGAGTACTGCACATGTCTATATTTGTACATCTGAGCGAAGTTTTTCTGGGAGTACCTCCAAGTCTCAAGTTGTTTAGGAAGCTGTTCCGTTGCAAGCCTCAGCCGAGTGCCCAGCAGACGAAAGTCTTTGGAGGCGCCGGGTTCCAACTCAGGAACTCAAATGCGTATATTGAGTATAATCTGACGGACTCCCACAGGGATTGGAAGAAAAGGTGGTTCTACATCGGGAACCATGATCCTCGCTTGCCTGTGGTGACTGGTCACGCGCCCAAGCATGCAGAAAACTAGGTAAGCGAGCCCGAGGATACCCCTGAGCTTGATCTCCTGATGCAGCAGATCACCGAGTTGAAGGTACTCGGTTTGACTGGGATCAACGTGGCAGCCACCTTCCTGAAGAGAAGGGTCCAGCCACTTCAAAAACGCGCTCACTCGGGAAGTGAGTACTCAGGTCTGAAGGATCCATCGCGTATGTCTGATGAGGACATATCTGATGATGACATAGAGACGCTGCTGGCTAAGTTTTTTAGGAACTATCAGGGACTACCGGTAATCCCTGCAGCCCTTTGCCAGTATGAATCCTGGTACGAGCCAGAAGTGGTAAGTATTTTCCTCCTGACTTGTTCTTCTTTGACTTGTGATTCTTGTTGCTGACACTGATTTGGTGTTTGAAGTCCCGAGTTCTCGCCGGCTACGTGGCACAGTCGGAAGAAGAGTCGGAAGCCATCGTCGAGAAGTCGGAGGACGAGCCTTCTCCTCCTATCAAGAGACGCAGAGTAGTCCGCAAGATGGCTGCGGCTAAGTCTGCTTCAACCACTGAAAAGTCTCGGGGTACCAAGGTATGTAGTCGATAACTTGTGTATTACTGATGATCTTGAAATTTGTTATTGATGTGATGAATCTTGTGTTTTGGTTCATAAAGGTTGCTGATGAGGCCGTTTCTGAAGAAATGGCCGTGTCCGACCCTGAAGTCGGTGATGCGGCTGTTGACATGGTGCCGAAGAGGGTACCATCAACAGAAACTTTGGTAGCCCCCGGGTTAACCACGCCAACTCTGTCGGCTGCCATGCCGCCCGTTGCTGACCAGGCGGTCCTGGGGCTGCCCGCTCGAGTAGCGGGTACGGCGAAGGAGGTGTCACCAGTATTTGCTACTGGTACCTTGTTGTCCAATGTGATCGCCAGTGGTAAGCGTTGTTCCTTCCGATAGTAGTCATTTGAGTAGTACTGTAGTCTTGACTTTGGTTTTCTAGGTCTTGGTGAGAAGACAGTGCCGGCGGCTATTCCCGCGGCTCCTAGTACTCGGCCGCCTGTCGTCGAGAAGAAGCGTGTGTGACTGCCGCCGCATTCAACCCGGTGAGCCTCCTTGTCTTGTTGGATGTCGTTGGATTGTCTTAAAATCATGTAGTGACACTTTGTCGGTGCAGGGATGCAGAGGAGACTATCCCTGTAGAGACAGGGATAGTGCTGAAACTTTTGACTACAACCTCTATTCCTCTGGAGGACTTCATTGTTGAAGAGATACCCGAGGTTGACGCCGGCCGTCTTGAAGCTACTATGTCGATTCTTCAAGACGTGATTCGCTCAGTGGAGGTTCCTGCTACTGCATCAGGCTCGGGGAGTGCCGGCCTACCATCATCTTCTGGTGGAGTGCTGGCTGTTGTTGAGAAATCCAAACAAACGACTGCTCCAGGTAAGTGCCTGTAATTTGTTATTGTAGTCGTAGTCGGTAGCTGATATGGTAAATGTTGTAGGTGCTTCTCTGGGTACGATTCCTCATCTTGTGGAGAGTACCCAAAGGCTAGTGCTCAGTCTGCCTTCTGACTTGGAGTTCCAGAGGGCCATTGATGTTTTCCGGGGCTTCCAGGTAGATATCCCTGTTGATGTTGTTGCATGACCCGAGTTGCTATAAGGCTTTAAGACTCACCATACCCGACTTGGATGTTTTCAGGAAAGAAGCCATCAGTTGGAGCAGGAATGCGCCCGACTGATAGAAGCTCTTCGGGTTCATGAAGTCAGGGCAAAGTCCTTTGCCATGGAATGCGCGGATCACGCCGTTCTGCAGGAGAAACTGGAGAGCCGCTACAAATCCTTGAACAAGAAGTATCAAGGTAAGCATTGTGACTACTTTGGGTGTGTCCAACTGTAGTTGGGTGTGGCCTGAGTTCTTTTGCTTTGTAGAGCTCAAGAAGCAGAAGGCGGCTGCAAGGAGCCAAGTTATTGATTGGAGGAACGCTCATGACCGAGTGGCAGATGAAGCCGAACATCTTCGGGCCGCGCTCACGGAAGCACAGGCTGCTTGCAAGCATTAGCGAGACCGAAAGATGCAAAATGGCGTGATGCTTGCCATGGCCATGGTGGCATGTAGAGATCATGCCCAGACCTTGGGAAGACTTCGGGGTGAACTCAAAGAGTTGTCTGGAGCAGCCGAAGATTTGGTGAATGCCATAGCCCCGGTGGAGGAAGGTGCAGGACTGCAATCGCTAGTAGAGCGACTAAGAGCTGCCCCGAGTAAAGTAGCGGGACTTTGCAAGACTGTTTGCAAACAGGTTCTTGCAGTTGTGAAGTCCTACTACCCGAGGGCAGACTTGGCGGCAGCTGGTGATGGCGTGGCTCGCAACTGCACAGAGGAGGCTTGTGCGCGGTATCTCGAGGAGGCGGAGCCCATTGCGTCCAAGATGTCGGAGTTTGTCTCCTTAGAAGAGTTTTGAGCTGTTTGTATACTCTTGTATTCGAGTACATTTGATATTTTGAAATGTCGAGCCATTTGGATTTGTTGTGTCGTCATCTTGCAAAGAGTAGTTTTTACTCCAATTCGTTGAAACTTGAAGTATTGCAACTCTTCTGTGCCCGACCCTCTAGGGAGGGGATTCGTCTCGCTCGACCTTGAGGTTTGGGGTCGGCTTCGCCCGACCCTGAGTCCTGGGGTCGGTTGAGCCCGACCCTCTGGAAGGGCAGCTCCGCCTCGTCCGACCCCGAGTGAGACTCCGCTTCGCCCGACCCTGAGTCCTGGGGTCGGCGGAGCCTGACCCTTTGGAAGGGCAGCTCTGCCTCGCCCGACCCTGAGTGAGACTCCGCCTCGCCCGACCCTGAGGTCGGAGTAGTCGAAGTCCCCGACGCGGGCTATGCTTGGCTTGTAGTAGTCCCAAGTGTCGGGTAGTCGTAATGCTGTTTGAGTACTCATCTTTTTGGGGGACACGGGTGTACTGTACTCGTCTGTCCTTTGCGAATGTACGGGTGTACTGTGCTCCTTTGTCCTTTGCGGATGCACGGGTGTACTGTGCTCCTTTGTCCATTGCGGCATGAGTGCAGTCACATGGGTAGAGTCAGGAGTCGTCAGACTCATTGATCACGGGTGCATAGTAACTCTTGAGCAGGTGGTAGTTGGAGCTTCCGGCTATAAATAGGGCCATCTGCTGGTCGAACCAACTCAAGCTCCTAAGTAGCGATGGATTGCCTGCGGTTGCTTCTGTTTGAGTGTAGAGAGCCATCAAAGAGTGCACCAGTGCTAGAAGATTCCTCATAGATTAAGGCCACCTTCCCTCCACAGATTCCTGCGCTCGTAGGGATAGCCGCGATGCTAGAAGAATCCTTGTAGGAGGGTTCATCGCACGCCTCATCTTGCAGCTCGTGATCTAGTGGAGTACGCGCTGGAACTCGCGAGTGATAGGTGACGAGTGTCGCGGTCTTCATCCCGCTCTGAAAGAGGTGGAGGTGCGGCCGTAGAGTAGATGGGCTTCGCAAGGCTAGCAAAAGAGCAGCCTTGGTTCCCTCTAGGCGCGTCTTGCCGGATTTGGCGTTGCCGCTGTCCAGGCGATGGCGGTGATGGAGTACTTTGTAGTGACTTGGGTAGGATACCTGGGCGTGGCTGCGTTTTATGCAGCTACCTTGCGTGTGGGCCCTTCCTGCGGTCGGCAGACCTGAGTGGCCTTGTGATATAGTAAAAGCCTGAGGCTTAAATGCAGCCCGCCAGTAGGCAGTTGCTTGTAGTCTTCGTGTGAGTCGAGTCCTTGTACTCGTATGTAACTTGATGTACGCTTGTTTCAGTAAAGATTGATATGAAGATTTTGTACTAGGGCAAGGATCCTTGTTGTACTGATACCTCGTCAGAGCTGACACCCCTTGAAGTCGGTAGTCGAGTAGTCGTCCCGAGTAGTTGCCTTGAAGTGAGTACTCGAGTGCTGCTATGGGTAGTAGCGACAGAGGTGTTATATATTCTAGGAGTTTGGCACCTGTTTTCCTGAAATTTCTTGGAGTCTGTAAGATCTGGGTCCTGTAACTTTTGATACGATGTAAGGACCTTCCCACGGTGAATTGAGTTTATGCAATCCTGACGTGTCTTGAATATGCTTAAGGACCATATCGCCCGAGTTGAAAGATCTTTCCTTGACGTTGCGGTCGTGATAACGCCTTAAACAGTCAAGGTATCTGGCAGATTGCACTAGTGTTGCGCATCTTGTTTCTTCCAAACTATCTATATCCGTTCGCCGCGTTTCTATTGCAAGCTCTTCGTCGTATTGTTCAACGGATGGTGATTGCCACATGATGTCGGCGGGTAGTATGGCTTCTGAGCCATATACCAGAAAATAGGGTGATAGTCCCGTAGTCTTGCATGGTTGGGTACGCAGGCCCCACAAGGCATTGGGTAACTCTTTGAGCCATCAGCCACCTTTGGTGTTACCGATGTCATGTAGTCGTTTCTTCAGAGCATCGAGTATCATGCCATTAGCACGCTCGACTTGACCGTTGGCTCGCGGATGAGCAACTGAGACATAGCGGATGTTGATGCCACTGTTCTCGCAATATTCCCAAAAGTCGTGATTATTGAAGTTTGACCCGAGATCTGTGATAATCCTGTTGGGAAAACCATAGCGATGTACGATTTCATCCAAGAAGTCGAGAACTCGGTCTGCTTTAGGGCAAGTGACCGGTTTGACCTCAATCCATTTGGTGAACTTGTCAATTGCCACGAGTACTCTGTTGAATCCTCCTGGCGCAGTTGGTAACGGGCCAATCATGTCGAGCCCCCAGCAGGCAAATGGCCATGTTGGAGGTATTGTGACTAGCTTGTAAGCCGGCACATGTTGCTATTTTGTGAAGAATTGACAACCTTTGCATTTCTGGACTAGTTGCTTGGCGTCGGCCAGAGCCATTGGCCAGTAGAACCCTGCTCTGAAAGCCTTGCCAACTAGTGTCCTCGAAGAGGTGTGGTTGCCGCAGATTCCTCTGTGAATCTCTTCTAGGATTTCTTGGCCATCTTCTCTGGTGACGCACTTCATGAGTACTCTAGATGATGCACCTTTCCTGTAGAGCTTGTCTCCGACTAGAACGTAATTCTTTACTCGTCGGGAGATTTGCTCAGCTTTATTCTTGTCGGATGGTAGCTGGTGATCTTTGATGTAGTCGATGAAGGGTGTCCTCCAGTCGACTTCTATCATCATGATTTCTCAGGAGACGTCAGTAGTCGGGACTACTGGCGGCGTGACCTGTTCAGTACTTCGCTAACGAAGTAGACAGGTCGTTGGACCTTGTAAGCGTGGCCCGGTTCAGACCGTTCGACTACTATTGCCGTGCTGACGACATGAGTAGTAGCGGAGATGTATAGGAGCAAGTCTTCGTTCGGTGAGGGAGCGGTGAGTATAGGAGGCTTTGACAGAAAGTCTTTGAGTTGTGTGAAAGCCTTATCTGCCTCTTCCGTCCATTTGAACTTGTCCTGGCGTTTGAGAAGCTTGAAGAAGGGTAGTCCCCGTTCTCCAAGTCTCGAGATAAACCGGTTGAGAGCGGCCATGCAGCCTGTGAGTTTTTGGACATCCTTAATGCTGGCTGGTGCCTGCATGTTTGTGATGGAAGATATCTTCTCCGGGTTGGCCTCAATGCCGTGATGGCTAATGATGAACCCGAGTAGTTTGCCGGAAGGTACTCCGAAGACGCACTTAGTAGGATTGAGTTTCCATCGGAAAGCGCGGAGACTGGAGAAAGTTTCCTCCAAGTTGGCAATGAGTTCCTCCCGGTGTCTTGTTTTGATGACGACGTCGTCACCATAAGCTTCGACATTGCAATGAAGCTACTTTTCGAAGCACATCTGTATGGCCCTTTGGTAAGTTACTCCTGCGTTCTTTAATCCGAAGGACATTGTTTTGTAGCAGAAAGCTCCAAAGGGCGTGATGAACGCTGTTTTGACTTGATCTTCCTCTTTGAGGCTTATCTGATGATAGCCGGAGTAGCAATCGAGGAAGCATAGCAAGGCGCATCCGGCGGTGGAGTCAACCACTTGATCAATCCTGGGTAGCCCAAAAGGATCTTTCGGGCAGTGTTTGTTGAGGTCGGTGTAGTTGACACACATTCTCCATTCGTTGTTTTTCTTATGAACAAGCACAGGATTGGCGAGCCAATCAGGATGGAAGACTTCCTTGATGAATCCTGCCGCGAGTAGCTTGGCTAACTCTTTTTTGATGGCTTCGCATCTGTCCTGAGCGAACCGGTGTAGTCGTTGCCATTTTGGAGTAGCTTTGGGATCGATGTTGAGGGAATGCTCGATCGGTTCCTTGGGCACACCTAGCATGTCGGCCGGCTTCCAAGCGAAGATATTGTGGTTAGCCCGAAGGAAACTGATGAGCGCGAATTCCTATTTAGGGTCTAGCCCTGTTCCGATCAGGGCTGTCTTGGAAGGATCACCGGTCTGAAGGTCGATTGATTTGAAATCTTGCTCACTAGCGGGTTTCACCTTTGTGGAGCCCGACTTGTTTTCCAGGATCTCAAGTTCGGTGGGATGGAGTTTCTTTGAAGCTATGAAAACTTGCTGCATGGGACTAGGAGATTGAGTAGTCGCAGCAATTTCTACGGCTTCAGTGTTGCACTCGTAGGATCTCCGGAGATCTCCTCGTAGCATGAGCTCTCCTTTGGGACCTGGCATCTTGAGTACCAGGTAGACATAATGTGGTGTGGTCATAAACTTGGCTAGTGTTGGTCGTCCGAGTATGGCGTGATAAGATGTCTCGAAGTCGGCGACCTCGAATCTGATGTACTCGGTGCGGTAATGTTCCTTAGTGCCGAAGGTGACTAGAAGGACAACTTGTCCCAATGGTATGGCCGCGTTTCCGGGCACAATACCGTAGAAAGGTGAATCCGTTGGAGTAAGCATTTCAGTGACGTCGAGGCACATTTTCCTTAATGTTTTGGCGAAGATAATGTTGAGGCCGCTCCCGCCGTCGATGGGTACTTTGGTTAACTTTGAACCTGCCACGACTGGATCCAGGACTAGTGGAAAATGGCCTGGTTCTGAAAATTTTGTCCATTGATCTTTTCTGCTGAAATAAATTGGAACTTTCGACCACTTCAGCAGTGTGGGGTCCGTCGGCTCGATGGCCATGATCTCTCTGAGTGCGAGTTTGTTGGCTCGCTTGGATGCTGTGCCAGGGATGCCACCAAAAATGACGTTGACGGTTTTTGAGGCTGGTTTGAAATCGCCGTCCTCATCTTCGTCGTTGCGGGCTTTGTTTTTACCCTTGTCTCTGTTTTTGGCGTACTCTTCAGGAGTTGGTGGTGCGGGTAAGTCTTGCATGACTCGGCGCATGCTGTAACAGTCCAGTGTGGAGTGCTTGCTAGTCGGGTGCCATGGGCACTGCTTTTTGAGTAGCTCCGTGAAGGTTGGTCCGTCGTCGTTTCTGCGATGTCCCTTTTTCCCGGAGCTGCTCATGGAAGCAACAGTGTTGTCGGGCTTCCTTTTGCGATTATGGTTACCTGGATAGGAATTCCGAGCATCGTTATGCCGAGTTTTATCTGTGTCATTGTTGTGGATGTTGTCGCGTTCGCGGTTACGGTGGGAACCGAACCGTTCTCGTTCTTTGTCTTCTTCATCGGCCCACTGTTGCACCATGATTTTGAGTTCTTTGACATCGGCTGGTCGTCGGCAACCAAAGTCTTGGTATGTTCGTTGATCATAGAGTCCATTTTGGAATCACTCGATGACGTCTGCTTTGGAGATGTCTACTATGGTAGCCTTCTTTTCGAAGAACCGTCGCAGATAGTCGCGCAGGGTCTCGCCCTCTTTCTGCTTAATTTGTTGTAAGTCGATCTTGTGGACTGGTCTAGCCATGGAGCCGGTGAAGTTGTTGGTAAAAGCCTTTGTCAAGTCTGCCCAAGAGTCGATGGACTTGGGTTTGAGTGACTCGAGCTAGGTCAGTGGTGCGGGTTCCATGCATATGGGGAAATGAATGACTTTGGTGTCGTTGTTACCCCCGGCTACTTGGACGGCTAGCGAGTAACAGCGTAGCCATTGAACTGGGTCTTGCTTGCCATCGTACTTGGTAATGCCGGTCGGTTTGAACTTTTTGGGTAATTTTGTTTTCATTACCCAGTTTGTGAAAGCAGGAAAGTGGTTGTAGCTGTCGACTTCTCATTCGCGCCGACTATTGAGGATCTCTCGTAGATCGCTGAAGTTGGACATCTCGCGGATCTTCCGAGTAGGGTGAATACTTTTAACCGAGTTGGTGCAGCTGGCTTCACCCACATCCTTTTGTTGAGTAGGAGCTTTATGCTTGCTTGGACCTTGGCTGTGTTGACGGGGTTGGTTGACTGCATTATCGTTTCGTGGGGCAACATTTTTATCTGCAGCCCCCCTGCTTCCGTCTTGATGTGATGTAATGCGAGGAACGGACGGGATTGGTGATTTTTTTGTCAAGCAGCTTGTAAGCTTGCTCCGCGAGTTGTGCAATTAGTCCGTTGCCACTCTGCACGAGTTGAGCTGCGGCTGCATTATCATTATCTTGAGGCATCAGTGTCGTCAAAAGGTTGATTGAAGCGATAGCCGCGAGTGGAGTATTGTGCTCCTGAGCCTGGACCGCGTTGAAAGCCCGTTCAAGATTTGTAATAGGAATATTTGTAGCCATCGACTGTCGTCGCTCAGCTCGAGTGGCATTGCACGCCCTTTGTTGGTTGCGCTGTTCGGGAGTTTCATTGTCGGCTGTAGACTCATCCTCAGAGATGTTGTCGACTTGTGCTAGTCGCCTGGGGGTTCTATTCTGGCTAGTACCTGGGTTGTTATTCTGAGTAATAACAAGTATCTCCCTATCCGGGTAGTAGCTTCCGGAACTTGATGTAGCAATCTTTGTATAGCTTTCTTCATGGTTGGACGTAAGTGGAACGCCTTCTTGATACGGCAGGTTGTCTATATGGGCGACGAGGCGCGAGTCATAGTCACGGTCGAGAAAAGATGGTCGCAATCCCGGCCAGTGGACGAATCTGCCTTGTGGTGTCGAAGTTATTATCAACCCTTGGGCTGGGCCAGATAATGGTATCTCTGGTGAGTAGGATGAGTCGGAGTCAACATCCTCGTCCTGCCCGAGTTCAACTCGGGTTCGAGCAAGAAAACCTTGGTAGATTTTTGTCGCGTTGCGGAGTCCGTGCGGGAACCGCTTTGAAGTCGAAACTGATTTGGATGCTGACTGGGGCCGCCGAATCCGAAGCGAGTCCGACCCTGAGTCCAGGGGTCGGCTGAGCCCGACCCTTTGAGGGAGTAGCTCCGTCTCGCCCGACCCTGAGTGGAATTCCGCCTCGCCCGACCCCGAGTCCTGGGGTCGGGAGCGCCGGACCCTTCGGAGGAGTAGTTCCGCCTCGCCCGACCCCGAGTCCTGGGGTCGGGAGAGCCTAACCCCTGATCGAGACTCCGCCTCGCCCGACCCCGAGTCCTGGGGTCGGGAGAGCCTGACCCCTGAGCGAGACTCCGCCTCGCCCGACCCTGAGTCCTGGGGTCGGCGGAGCCCGACCTTTTGGAAGGGGAGCTCCGCCTCGCCCGACCCCGAGTCCTGGGGTCGGCGGAGCCCGACCCTTTAGAAGGGGAGCTCCGCCTCGCTCGACCCCGAGTCCTGGGGTCGGCGGAGCCCGACCCTTTGGAAGGGGAGCTCCGCCTCACCCGACCCATTCTGGGGTCGGGAGAGCCAGACCCCTGAGCGAGACGTTGGAGTAGTCCGAGGCGAAGTCGAATCCGACGCGTAGTCGAACTCGAACTCGTTGACTTTGAAATCTTGATTTTTTCTGGTCAAATCTTCTGGTTTCTTCTCATGAATGTCGACGATCTGGCGCCGGAACGATCCCGAGCCTTCCGCGACGCAGAGCCAGGATGCAAAAATGAAGGTGGCGTCGGCCTCGATGATGAAGACGGGCCTGATGATGACTTTCGCCATTGAGTTCGCGCTGAGAAACTCGACGAGTTCCCCTACCTGGCGCGCCAGCTGTCGGTGTTTTAGACCGGCAACCCTCCTAGGGGTTACCCTAGGTGGTCTTTTATGCGGTAAGGGTCGTCGAGAATCAAGGAATCAATGGTGACGCAAGGAACACGATTTAGATAGGTTCGGGCCGCTAGATCGCGTAATACCCTACGTCATGTGTGTTAGTTTGTATTGACGTATGTTCTGGTCCTGAGGATTGTATTTGAGGGGGGTCCCTGCCCGGCCTTATATACCCGGGAGGGCAGGGTTACAAGTCTGAGTCCTAGTCGGGTACTATTACAGAGTTCTACTCGGTATCGGCCCGAGTAGTTTTCCATAAACATACAAGACTAGTCCGAGAAGGATGCGCCTATCCTTGTTCTGATCATGTCCGAGTACGTCCCTTAGTGGGCCGTCCAAGGCCTACTCGTGGGTCTGGGGAGTATGCCCGACACCGTCGATATCACAATCACAATGTCAAAGAACATTCGTTCAATATAGGCGATATGGTCCTGAAACATGTCCAAAGGGCTGCACAAGCTAAACTCACCACGGGAGGGACCGTTTGTCATCTCCAAGGTCACTGGACCTGGGTCGTATAGGCCCCAGTATCTCTCTAGTGAAGATGTTGACAACTCGTGGAACATCGAGCATTTCTACCATTTTTATCCATAGATTAGATTTACATATTATGTAATCGGCCATTGGCCTTAGTTATATTTATAATTTAATAAAGCAGTATGTTTTTGGCATAATTCGACTACTTATTCTTTGCTCCATCGCGGCTTGCAAAGCAAGTTTGCAGTAGCCATCATGAGTTATTGAACTCACTGGGCATAATTGTCCCATCGCAGCTTGCAAAGCAAGTCTACAGAACCCTTCATGAGTCATTTAACTCATGCGACAAAAACGCATTTGTGCGACTTGCAAAGCAGGTCTGCAGCAGCTCAAGAGTTATTCAACTGCCTAAATGACTACTTATCAGACAAATTTGTCTAGTCGCGACTTGTAATAATAAGCTTGCAGTTCTAGGATTTTTAGAGTACACATCAATACAACTCAGAGAAGTTGTAAAGATAGGATCTAGTTACTGAAATCCTAAAGAGACTACTCGCTCAGAGGTCTGATATCCATGTAGCTCGAGTACTCGCAATCCAAAAAAGGAAAGACGCGATCTCAAGTACTCAACATTAGCATCTGATGAGGCTCACAAGAGAAGCCTTGTGTGCAGATACTTATATTAATCGCACGAGCAAAAATTAGGTTTTATTGTAAGGAGCACTAAAGACAAACAAGTCACAAAAGCAAAAATAAACTGCGCAAAAGACTAATATATGTTACACATTTAGCATTCATAATTGTTTTGTTTACAACACTAATGTCTGCTTGATACAGATCTACTCAAGGTCCAGTTGGGTGGCTACTTCTTGAGCAATGGGATCCATCTCCCGCATAATCACCTTGAAGCGCTCATCCGAGCAGTCTGACGCCATCCCTTCAGTAATGGGTTCCAGATTAACCCAGGGGTAGAAGGACTTTACAAAGCTCAAGACCTACTAGGAGATAGATTTTCCCATCTTCTAAATATAACCGGAAATTTTCTCTAGCGCATCCTTGAGTATTTCTCCACACCTTCCACTGGGGGCTTTATCCCATGCGCAATCGGCTGAGTAGCTTCACATATCTTATTCAGCATGAATGTGGCAAACTCAGCCTCAGCCTCGCAATCCTAGATGGTCTTCATGGCACTAACCAAGTCGACTTCACCATCTTCGCGCAATTTCTTCTCTTTCTCCAGATGATGTTCAATCGTTCATACTTCAACACAAGTTTGTCATGCTGGTCCATCACATGATTAAAAAACATTAGTCCAATCAGTGGCTTCTTCCTGGAGTTCTTTATTTAACTTCTTAAGAGCTGCACATTAAGGCAATGAAGGGTTAGTATCACAAGCAGAATAAATATTCGGAAAGCATCAAGGATAACAAGTACCTTTGATCCGTTGGTTCAATGACTTGTTGCGCCCACTGAGGTGGTCCTTCTCTTCTTCAAGTTGTAGGATGCGGTTCCGATACTCAGCGGTAGCTCCATCATACTTCATTAGTAGTCGGGAGGAGTACTCCCTCTCCTTGGCGAGTTCTTCTCAAGGGCCTCAGCACGAAGTACTGTGTCCCCATAGCCTTCAAGCATCTGAGACTTACGGTGAGAGCATTTGATAACATCCTACATCACAAGATAAGTACTCAGATTACCACACAGCTACCAATTATAAGCCATATATCACCAGATTAGGTCAGAAAAGGCGTACCTCTGCATAATTGCCGATACAGTGGTGCATCTTCGTCATCCCTGCCACCACGTCCATGTCCAGCAACTGGTCATCGATCAATCGGACTTCGTCAAGATGTATCCTTCTAGCTAGTTGTGCCTTGTGGAACCATGGCAAAATTAGCCAATGGACCAAGCTCGGAAGATACATGTGTGGCCATCATCTCCAAAGTCGTGGCCGCCTCGGCCTCCACTGCTGGCTCAGGGGCTACGATAGTAGCCACATCGGTAGCCACAAGAATAGTCGCATCATTAGCAGCAGCCGCCACCACTTTAGGTACTTGTCGCTCGGGGGCTGGCAGCACAACATCTGTTGAAGATGTCAATACCTCATGTATAAGGGCTGCCACAGTGGATGTAGCCCTCGGAGTAGAAGACTTTTCCACAGTTTGCTCCTACAGCGGAAGAACTGCCTAGGTGTGGGCAACATCTTGAGTTGAGCGGCCGTCGCCATCAGCTGAAGCTACAAAGCCAGGTCTTGACAAATCAACGTTCGAGGATTTCCCGAACAAGATCAGTTTTCATTAAGCAGAAAGCCAACTTCGAGTTTGGATAAGTACTCGACAAAGAAGCAGGACCTACCTTGTGGATCGCCTCAACTTCAAAGAAGGTTCTCCAGTCAGGCACAAAGGTTTGATGTCTTGAGGTGGTGCCTTAGGCGTGGCTGGGACGGTCGCAGAAAGATCCTTGCCAGCCTTAGCCACTGCTTCCGTTGTTCGGGTTGTTGTTGCCCTAGCGGAGTCCACCATTACTCCCAATGTGTTACTATCAATAGCAACAGTAGGCTCTAGTTCATCTTCAATATTAATCACCTTCTCGATGATCGGCGATCTGTCTTGAGCAGCCATAGCAATAGCATTTTCAGCATCCATCGCCAGCTCGAGTACCTATAGACCACCAGTGTCATCCAAAGTAGACATGATGGTGACATTGGAAACATCCCTTGGAAGTATATGATATTCAAGATCTTGTCCCTCCTCATAGGTAATTACCTTAGGAGGTACATCATCAACGGAGACAGACTTCTTCACAACCCGATTCGCAACAACGGTGCATTTCTTATTTGGCGGCGGAGGGATTGTGGCTTCGAGCTCATCTGTAGCTGAGCACTTCCTCGTCCTGGAGGAGGATCCAACCTTTGCAAAAGGTCAGACCTTGACTTCATATCGCTCCGCGGCATCATAACTAGTGTCGCTGGAGGACTCGACTACCTCCTCCTCCTCCTGGTCATCACCTCTCATAACTTCCCGTGTGAACACGCGAGGAGCGGATTCACATGCATCTTCAGATCCGGGAGAAGGAGGAGCGGAGAAATATAAGGCGACATCTTCCTGCACAAAAAGACAAGTCAGCAGATCAATAAACTTCAAATAGGTACTCGGGGGCTATGGCCATAGGTACTTACAGGCTTTGGTGTATGTCAGGCGCTGAATTCCCGTACAATCGTTGGGATCCTGCCCACATTCTTGAATATCCATTTGAGCCTAACTATGATTTCATCCGTGTTGATTTCATCTGGAGAGAATCTGGATGGATCATTAAGACCGGTATACTCATAGCCGTAGTGGCATCGCTGCTGTAGAGGCTGGATGCGACGCTTCATAAAGCTAAAAGCTACTCCAATTCCAGTAAGTCCTTCCTGTTTCAACTTGGCAATTCTACTAATCAGCTCGAGTAATTGCAGGCAATCGTCATGCTTTGGCTCATCAAGCCATCGGTTGTTCCAGGAGGGGTGGTGTCCTGTCAGTTTGGGTAGTTTTTGGATCATGGTTGCCAATATAGCACCATTTTTCTTTCCACCTGGCATTGGAGTCTATCAGTTCGTAATCAAAATACTGGCTGCTCATGATTTCTCACATCTGAATCCTGGCGCCTCCAACTAAGGGGGTGTGATCCCTTGAAGGCTGCAGCTTGACACGGAAAAACTTCCGAAACAGTCGAAAATGAGGCTTGATTCACAGAAAAGCTTCTCAGAAATGCACAAAGATAGTGGTGTGAAAGATGCCATTGGGATTCAGATGGACTAACTCCAACTTGTCGTAATCAAGAAGGCCTTGGAAAAAATCACAGGTCAACAATCCAAGACCTCGCTCGATGAAGTGTAGAAAGGTTACCATCTCGTTTGGATATGATTCCAACGGGCAGGCGTTTTCGGGGGCAGGTCTCCACTGAATAAAGCACTGGTCTTGCAATAGCTTTGCGATGACAAGGGCCTTGATATCATCCTCAGTTGCTTTCGACTCCTTCCAGGCACACACAATGTTGGGTGGCGCGGTCTGATTGGTCTTAGTTGGTATGTTTAACGATCACGAATAAATCCGCAAGCGCATGGATATACTGTTATAGCATTTCACCCAAGAGTATTCCCAAGGGCATCGTATTTCCCAAAGGAAGTTGGGTAGGTCAAAAGAGTTTACTATGATATGAGTATACCATAGATAGATAGAGACAATACTCAAGGCAGGGATAAGATAGATAGATAGATAGATAGATAGATAGATAGATAGATAGTGTGACACACACAGGAATCATCTCAAGATAACTATGCTTGGGAGAAGGATTAAGAGTTAGCTCTAGGTTCATATGTACTTCCTATATACTGCACAGATCATACAAGCATAACATACATACACATTGTATAGAACTCAGGCCAATGCACCCAAGCACACATGAGGAGATAGTATCCGTACTGGTTTCGCCCAGCACAATTACTGCTAATTTCCGAACTCCGATAGCATACCCGAACGTGGGGATTACGAAGGACCAACAGGGCTGTCACCACCTGCGGCCTACCCCTAGCAACCCGAGCTATTGTGACAAGGGCTGTCACCACCTGAGGCTAAGCAATCCAAGCACCATACTTGCATTGTTAACAACACTCCAGCCGACCCGAGCTATTGTGACAAGGGCTGAAGCCGTCATAGAAATGTCCATTGAATCGATGCCTTAGCATAGATCAGCTAAGCTATACAAGGTATATACGCACACAGAGTATATACTGAAGCATGGTCTCAAGGCATACATGGATGTATATAAACCTATACTACGATAGCAAGGGTATACGACTAGCATACGAGCGTATAAGACTAGCACATCAACATAGCAAGGGTATATATCTAACTCATGCATACAAGAACCAAACACAATACTATATAAAAAAGATGTATACTTTGAATTGAATAAAGTCAACCTAGGAATAAAAGATACAAGAGCCATACCCTAGACTCCAAGGAGACCTGGAACATAAAGTAGAGCTACTCTAGCCTAACTCCACTAACATGGAAACTAAGAGGGAGAGAGCGAATCACTAGTTGTGTGTGTCCTAGAATGGAGCCCCTTCCCTCACATTTATATGCTCCAAGAGACGTTTATGTGAGGGAATCTTCGAAGAATATCCCTTAACCGACCTATATGCTCCATGAGATACACACTTGGCAACCTCCCATTGGTCAGAAGCGTGTTTTTTTGATCCTTAGAGGGTGCTTTCTCCATCATTTTGTGCTTATTCACTTGCAACCAAATATTATCTAAGGATAAGTGGAAATACATTATTCGGAACCAAATATGCGTGTAAAAAATGCCAATCCTCCTTTTTTCTTGAATATATTGATGGTCATATTTGGTACTTAATGACCGTTAATAGTCTTACCGTATTTAGGCGCCGGCAACTGAGGATCCTTCCCCATGCTGGATCTTTTTCTTCTTCTTCTCGCCCTCGGCGGGCTTGGATGCAGAGGTCTTCCTTCCCATCCTTGATGTCACAAGCGTCTTCAGTCGCACATGCTCGGGGGCTCGGAGCGATGGGAGACGACAATGCAAGCGCTCGGAGATCAAGCAGCGGCAGCGGCGCTAGGGCTACAATGCGGAAGTTGGAAGAGCAAATGGCAAAGATAAAATAGAAGGGATAATTTCCTCCGTTATTTATAACAACGGCATAGTAAAATTGGGCAAGTGAATGGTTTTCGATTTAAAGGATTTCCAAAATTCAGAAACCTGATTGGTGGTTACTTTTATTTTGGAAAAAGGTATGAATATTCCAAATGATAGTCACGTTGACCAAGTTTGACCCTTGTACCTACCAAACTAGTCGACTAAAGGCTCGGGGGACGTGTGCCACGTGTCCATCGAAAAAAAGTTTTTTCTCCGGGTTTTAAGTGAAAAGTGATACAAATTACAGATTGACCCTCAGCCTAATTCTTCGATTCAACCTAAGGCTCGGGGGCTACTCCGTATGGAGTGCGACTTTCGTCGCACTTTCAAATAAAATTCAAGGTTGAAGGATACAAGACTAAGTTAAATAAGGCTTGAACACATTCTAGCCGCATGACAGTTTTTGGGCACCTTTGAACATTCAACCGGATCAAGTACTTGAAGAACACCAGAAGTAGTTGGTGAAGGTATACAAAAATACTCGAAACTACTACATTTGACTAAAAAGTAGTCGGGGCTTGTCGTACATACATCTATGGGCCTACCAGAAGGTTTGGACAGTTCCAAATATGGATTTCCAGGAACATTATTATTACAAAATCAAGTCGCCAGGCACATTATTAAATACCAATTCCAACTTATTGAATTGAGTTTCAATGGAGGTAGTGAAGATATGGAGGTCATCGACGCTGAGCATGAGCGATGAAAAGGGCATCTGAGAGGTGCATAGGGAGGAATAACATATGTATAGAATTCACCATATAATGATGGGCAAAAATATATTTTTATGTAGACTTAACAGCTAACAAAAAAAATTTCGATGTTAAATAAGGAAGATAAAATTTATAGTGTCATATGGGAACCCGATTTTTATCCGGTGCTGGAATTTTCTAGAAAAAAACTGTTGCCGTAGACCGCCCCTGTGAGCTGCTCGTACACTCTACGGAACAGGTGTGGGCGAGGAAAAAATTGGCGAAGGCGGGGGCGGGGATAATAGAGCGGCGTCACGCGAGAGGGAAGATTCAAAATTTCGGGGGAAATTTGGTGGCGCCGCCGGCGCGCGGGCGCCATGATTTTCCCCTCCCGTTTGTGCTGCCAAATTTTCCGCATTAAACAGCTTCCTTGACTCGAGAGCCACCCAGAAACGAGAAATCCCCGCACAAGCCTTTCACACCAGAGCGGTTCGGCACTCCGTTTCATTTCGAATCTTAGAGCCGCCGCAACCTAGATTCCCCCTTTCCCACTCCCAGCTCGTCGTCGGCCACTTGGGATGGCCGCATCACCGGAGAGGAACGGCTACCTCGGCAAGGAGAGCGTCGAGGTGCTGGAACCGCAGCCGCTGGAGGTGATAGTGCCGGAGGTTAAGGCCAAGAAGCGCAACCCGGCGCCCGGAGTCCGGGTTGTTGGTCGCCGGATCTACGATCCCGAGAACGGCAAGACCTGCCACCAGGTGAGCTAAGCACCCTCCCTCCCCCCCCCCCCCCCCCCCCCCCCCCCCCCCCCGGGCTTCCGCTTGACTTCTTATCTGAGGTGCGTATCTCCGCTCTACTCTCCTCTTCGGCAGTGCCGCCAGAAGACAACGGACTTCGCGGCGGCGTGCAAGCAGGTTAAGAAGAAGGGCCCGTGCCCAATTAAGTACTGCCGCAAGTGCCTCCTCAACAGGTAAATAGTCATCCTGCATTTCTTCTCAACAGGCAATTTCTTTCTCAGGTTTAGGCTGGTCCGATTTCCTTAGGTACGGCGAGAATGCCGAAGAGGTGGCAGAGAAGGAGGACTGGATCTGCCCCAAGTGCAGGGGCATCTGTAACTGCAGCTTCTGCAGGTGAGCGTGCATAGATGATTTGGGGTGATGGTTCTCGATTCAATTGTCATGGTGGGGAATCTAGATTTCTTATTTGTCCTGCTGCCCTTCCATCAGAAAGAAGAAGGGCGAGATGCCAACAGGGATAATGGCCCACATCGCCAAGGCTTCGGGATGTACTTCTGTCCATGATCTCCTTGAAAAGGGGTCAGACGTGGTGGCTGCTGCGCAAGCGATACTCAAGGTGAATGGTAGTGACAAGGTATTGCTATTTTATTCTGTATTCATTGTTGTACAATGCAATCCTGCATTCTGGTTGATATGCTTTGCTGACACAACTGTTACAAATAAGCATCAGGGCACAAAGAGGTCCCGAGATTCAGATGCTGCTGATGAGGTGGCTGCTGAACGGGATGAAAGTGCTGGCATTGATCTCAATACATTTCCAGGAGATGAAGGGGATGAAAATATAGGCGTTGATCTCAATGCACGTCCTTCTGTCTGTGTCAAGAAAGGGCGGAAGCTCCAGCACAGTGTAAAGAAGAATTCTGCTGATGAAAGGTCCCATGATGGAGACAGTGGTGAACCATTGCTGAGGGATAAGAGCCCAGTTCTCAATAATAACATTGCACTACCCAGGGGTACTCCGGTCACTAACATTGCAGGTGCACAGCTTGATGATGAGGATATTGGGGCTGCAATTCAGTTTCTAGAATTCTGCCGCACATTCGCTGAGGTAGTCAAAGGCAAGAAAGAATGAACTTTCCTTTATAATTATAATGGTGCATGCCTTGTTTTCATAACACCTGGATAGCATATGCAAGACATAATGGTCAAATCTGTGTTCAGATATCTGAAAATTTGATGAATTATGTAGTTTGGCCTTTTATGTGATCAATTCTTTAGCTGATTTTGCATGTTTGCCTTTTGTTGCTAAGCACAATCATAGTAAACATCGGAATTTGCTATAAGAATTGATGCACTAATCATGCCATCGATGTTTTGTGGGTATGCAAACCATGAAGGGAATGTGATATTTGGATTGGCAAGTGGTTATGGAGCTTGTGAGTGATGAGGCAAGATGTGAGAGAAACATCAGAATCTTTTCTTGAACTTACCTCTGATCTTAAAGAGATAGGGAGGTCCTTGTGCTGGAGTGCTGGTCCAGGAACCAGGGATCACATTGTGTTGCATTGATGCATTGATTCCTTGCCTCTGAATTTCGTTTGGAATAACTCATGCATAGCTTGTTGAAGTGCAGCTGTCACACATATCTGACCATGCTTATTAGGCTTAATTTCTTGCTATAAGTGAGCAGTTCTTTTCATGGCTTGACATCTCCATCCTTATTAGGAGCTTAGCCCCTGAATAGGGCAGACAAGTATTCTAGGTTTAGATGCAGATCTTTTTGGATATCCTGTTTAAGTTCATTTAAATAAAAAACTTGGCTGGTGGGGGAAGATGGCCCCAGTGGTATGTAACTGAGAAGGAACCTCAGCCAAGCTGGCAGAGAAAACACCTGAACCTTGGCTTCACCCTATAGGGCTGCATCATAACTTGGGCCTACCACGACCCAGTGGGCTGGCTACCAATGCAACTACATAGCAGGGCCCGAGCCAAACATAGGTGTCATAGGGTGCCTGGGGGCTGGGGCCTTGCCACTATTTTTTTGGGTTGCCAGCGAGGGGATTTTTATTTTGCGCCACCAGGATTTGGATATCCTGTTTTAAGTTCATTAATGAGGAAAAAGAATGACAACAATCTATATTTCTGTTTGTTCGGTGCTAATTTTGTAGTTTGAGAATACACTCAAGTGTTTTAATTTGGAAACGCGTAGTACATATATAAATGTTGGTGCTTCTGTTTTAAGTCTACCATATTTGTGGTGTCCACGTAGCTCTGCATTTAATGTCTTCATTCAAGTTTCAAGAGTCACTAAACATAGTGATTCACAAAGATATAATTTGGTCGAAGACACGCCATAACTTAGTTCATTTGAAAATCGATAATCATTTAAAAGGTGATGAAAATGCACTAGGAAAAGGCACATATTAGTACACAATAAATGGTGGAAGTGCCATGGTATGTGAATCTGATTTTGATGCTGTGCTATTATTTCCTTTATTTCAATCTTGGATACAAAACTATTCGCGGTGCAGGGTTTCAATGGGGTTTTTTAAGAGGATAAAGTATAGTGGCAAATTTGTGGCTTCAACATTCTTGTCTATATTTTTATTACATCTGCAGCATAAATATATTTTAATGCAAAAATAAGATATGAGCATTTTTTATGGGTAATTAATCACCAGATGATGAAGCTGATGAATGGAAGTCATGCATGCTCATTCTTCTTTTTGTTCATGTTGACAATAGTTTGACATTGCATTTTTCTTAATGTTTTTTTTACAAGCATACCTTGTGTTAGAACTTGTTCATCCATCTCAGAACTTACAAGAAAGAATCCGAGCTAAAACAAGGGTGGCATTTGTCATATGAAGCTTAAAATGTCTTGTACTGATGAGTTGCTGCACACAACTTTGTAGATTTAGCTGGTTACTGTACCCAAGGTTGTCAGGATCCCAATCCGGATATTAGGATCTTACGATAGTATGATCCTACTGAGCCAAAGCGATCCTGATCCCACCTGGTATCCTAATTTTCATAGTATTTTGATTCTACGTAAGAGTTCTATACGATTCTGTAGAATCTTGGTAGGTTTCCGATCCTACGATTCCACATGATGCTATGTTTAAATTCATCAATCAGAACTATTAGCTGAAGGGTGTGCTTTTTTCAACAAAAATCACTCTATTTATATGCCATGACATTATTATTGCTCTATTTTCTTATAGAATAGCAACATATAAATATATGATTGGTAAATGTAGTTTTATATAATGTAAAATTTAAAACAAAAGCTCATAAGATCCTGATTCTACGATCCGTTCCTACGATCTCATCCTGTTCGGAGAAAAACGATCCTACCTAGGATCCAGATCCTAAAAACCTTGACTGTACCTCACCATTGTGTGTGGGCATAAGTATTTTCGTAGCTGCGACCTGCTACAGCATGACATGTTTTTGGCTAACAATTAGAAATACAGTGACATTATTTTTAGAACTGATGTTATTATGACATTCTTTATAGCAGTAGCAATACGACCTTAGTGTTAATTATTTTTCTGCATATAAGCAAAATGCAGAAATCAAACATTTATTATTGTGGTGGAATCATTGTATTTGTTTATTCTTTCCATTCAACATTTTATTTTGCTCTAGCATGTATACATGCTTTTATGACATTAAATTATGTAATATAATAAAAAATGGTCTTTCACACAGATTTTTCAAATAAGGAAAGGACAATCAGAAAGAATTCTTCAAGATGTAGTTGGAGGTCGTGAACTTCGGTTGGTATCCTCAGTTGTTGCTGAGTTTCACATGAATTTGTTATCTGTCATTCAAGAAGGAAAGGGGAAGAAGTAAGAACATTCCAAGTTGATATCTCCTTGCAATTTTGTTTGAATGTAGTCAATAAAAAATGTTATTTTGTTCCCAGGCCTCTGGCTTATACAAGAGATGGAGATGCATGGGTAATTGATGTTGGCAAATATATCAGTGAATCGGCATTTATATCAAAAGAATTGCCTCTCGACTGTTTAAATCAGGGAGTATCAGGATATAAAAATTTGAGCCCTTCTTGTAAGCTGCGTGTTCTGAATTTTCTGTGTGATGAGACCCTCTCCACAGAGTAAGTAATGTTTACTAAACTTACCAAAATTAATTCACTTCACTGCCACTTTTTTTAATGTTTTAGAAGTAAAAAATGTTCTTTTATTATTCAATGTTATAGAACATAAGAACTATGATTATTCTCTTATAGCATATCACTGCCTAACTGAATGTGCATCGGTAATGGGGGAAAAATAAAACTTAATTTAATATGGTAGCACAAATCTATAACATTATAAATGACAGAATGGTGGGAGTATATTGTTTGTTATTATTCTATTAATGATTTCTTAACTTTGTCTAGCAAGTTGAGGAACTGGATTGACATGCAAAATGATGTAGCTGCTGAACCAATGAATGCTGCCAGAGAAAAAGCCCGCGCCGCAAAAGAAAAGGTATTGAGCTTGGAGAACCTTTTTCTCTTTATAAAACCATGATCTTAAAGCATTCTATAAAACCTTTTTGTGTTTCATAGGAAAAAGAGCTAAAGGAAAGGCTAAAGGGCAACATGGATAAAACAATGCTTTCATCCAATGAAGCAGCAGCCCTTAGCAGTGAAGAAAATAAGGACCTTATTTCCCAAATAAAGGAGGCACAGGAAGTCAAGCGTACAGCCATAAATTGTCAGAACAATATGACTGGATATATCGAGATCTTTCCACTTCAAGTTTTATCTTAGCTTTATGCGTTTTCTTGGTTCTCCATTTGTTTGAGTAGTTGAACTTTTTTACTTTATGGGTTTTCATGCCACGTTTCCTTTAGCTTTCTGCATTTTTCAATCTTGAGCTGAAAATTCAAGAAATGTTGTTGGATTATTTATACTTATTCCAGTACCTGTTAACATAATATTTTTTTTAGTTACAGTGTTGGGCATAAAACCAGCCATGCCATTTTGCCAATGCTTAAGTGTGTTATGGGCTTCCTGTAGATTTATGCTGTGCTGAGTGAGCACATTTCACTAGGATTAAATCAAGCATCAAGTAACCGAACTATGGGCCTGACAGCCTGTGCCATCAATAGAGGATTCCATGTAGGTTTGAGGCAGATAAATACTGCTAAAGTGGGAGCTCAGGGCCACTAAATGCAGATCCAGTGGTCATAATTTGTCATGTGAAATGGATGGAAAATGCAACTTGTTTCAATAGAACTACCTTTTATATTATCAGGGAAAAAATGCCATGAGAAACAGCAAACCTGAGTGCATATCGAGAAGGATTGATTTGAATTTCATTTTTGTTTGCTACGACTTTAAATTCCTTTCTAAGTCAGAACTTCCATAGTAGTCTGATTCTACGGGCAATAGAACAGAATTGAATCAAGCATGGGCACCCCTTTACTTGGATCTCATTTGGTGTTTCATTCAAGACATTTAGTAAAAGCAGTTAACCCAGGAAGGTGTGCGGTGTGATAATATATGAATCATGAGTAGTATCATCTGCCTATGATACATTGTGTTCTTATTTTGTTCTAACATTACTTGCATTTATTGGAATCATTTAGCCTGATAGTTAGCAGAAGAGTGCTGACTAACTGGGAAACACTTTCTCAGCTTAAATTTACTAAATAGACTGTCTTGACTTTTCAAGCAAAACGTTTTTGGGCAGTACGTCATTATTTCCCACACTTTTTGTTTATCTTATTCTGTAATGTGTAAACAAATTGAGCTAGTTGTTAAGTATTATTTTTCATCTTTTGCTTCTCAGATATGGCGGCAATGGAGAAGCAGGGAAGTCTTTGGACCAAGCCTCTGATGGTAGAGAAAGGGTTAGGCTATTGGAAGCTAGATGGCTACTGTAATAGCACAACAATATTACTTCAAGGTTTTGTTTGAAGTTATTGTGCAATAACATTTAATTTACTTGTTCTAGCATCTGCAATGTTACATTACTGACTTGTAATATCACGTTTATGTAATTATGTCAGAGTATGGTGATCATGAGTTAATGGCAAATAAAGACAAGTGGTTTATGTTTACTGAAGATGAAGAGAAAGTAATAGAAGAACATATAGCAAGGTAAGGAGTTTGTCTCGCCAAATTTGGATGTATCTTTATATTTTTAATGACGGTAAACTCTCTTTTGTTGCTTGTATATCACAAAAGTTACTTGATGGAAACCCCATCTGTATTTATCTTGCTGTAGATCTTACAGTTATGCTAGCAAAAAATCATTTTTATGTAGTGTCATGATGATTAGACAGTCTCAAACTAGCATCTTAACAAATGTTTATACATGTGCTGTATCTCTCATAAGTTGCAGTTTTATGATGCCATCTCGAGTTCAAATGTTGACTGATTCATTCCAATATTCTTGAAACTAGCGTGATCAAATAAAGTTTAACATGTATCAAATGATTGGTGAAGTATTATGGCAACCATTCCTTCTACAAACATCTGTTTTCAAATATTTTTTTCTTGGAGCTTTGTAGTGGGCAACTTCATTTTTGCTGGACACTAGGTCGACAACATAATTACCCTTTTTAAAAAATGCATCAAACTTGATGCCTCGACCTGTTCATATAACTTCTGGGTTAAGAGCTACCTACTTCAGCTCAGGCTGAAGATTGTCATTGCTACAAGTACTTGTATTATTTTTGGTTTATACTTACTGTGAGAGCTGATTATTCGTATCCGTATTACAGTTGTCTCCACCATATTACAGTTGTCTCCACCACGCATGTATTATGGGTTTTGTGGAAATGAAGAGGCCATAGTAAATTAGGATGGGATTCAGATCGATGATACTGTGAGCCAAGTCCAAATTAATTGCAAGGCTATATCTTCATGCCAAACGGACTACAATACTCCATGTGTATAGGGCTCCCTGATAGCTAATTTAACAATTGAACCCAATCTTAACCAATAAAATTTTATCCCTAACAACCATGTTTCCACTCCATATATAGGCCCTGTTTGGCATGGCTCCAACTCCGGGTGGAGCTGCTCCACTCCAGAACTCTACATGGAGCTAGCTCCGCTTCAAAACTCTAGAACAAAAATGGGGTGTTTGGCTAGATGGGTGCTCTCAGCTCCAAAAAAGATCGATTTCAGTGTGGATTGCCATTGTTCCCCCCTAATTAAGGCCCCACTTGTCATCCTCTCTATCCCATCTTCTTCTTCCCCTTTTTCCACTGCACTGTGCCGCACATGGGAGACCCTCCACGGGCGGCGGGGTGGGCGGTGGCAGGGGCGGCCTTGGGCGGCGGGGCAGCTTGGGCGGCGGCGGGGGGCGACGGGCGCGGCGGCGGGGCGGCGGGGCAGCTTGGGCGATGACGGGCGGCGGGGCCGGCTGGCCACGGGGGTGGCAACGGGCGGGGCTCTGGCGGCGAGTGGGGCTCGGGAGAATAGAAGGGAGAATAGAATGAAACGTTTTTTTTTGTAACCAATGGCATTGGTGGGTAATTACCCACCAACTCCACGAGGAGGTTCAAAAGAGAGGTTTCTGGAGCAGCAAAAGAGGTGCTCCAAAACTTCACCTCCATTTGCACTACAGCTCCATGGAGTTGGCAACTCCATGGAGTTTTGGAGTTGGGGTGTTTGGCTGAATTTTTTGATGGAGTTGCTGGAGTTTAGGAGTGGAGCCGTGCCAAACAGGGCTATATTATATGTAGTGAAGCATTTCCCAACATATATACATCTCTAAAAATTTATCATCTAGCTATAAGGGTGTCCAAAACTCCAAGTTAGATCTTTTCTTATACGGAGTAGAAAATAATTCAAGAGAGAATATGCTACTATTGTATTCTAGTTCGTTGCAGTTGGTATTCTGTTATTAAACTAGGGTTTATGTTATCATCTCACAGGATGAAGTGACACTACATTATTCTGTGGTATACATTAGGCATTTCAAAGCCTCATTTCATCAATAATATCTGCTGGTCAGATCTATGAGGATTTTGGAACCTTATTTGTGCTTCCATTCTTCTAAACTAAACCTTGTAGCTGCTGCAGTTTCCAATAGCTTAGGCTTTCATAGGATTAACGCTATGTTGTCGAAAACTGAAAATATGGATATAGGAGTGAATCCTTGGTTGGGAAAAATAGAGGGCTGGGATGTAACAAAATGTAACAAAACGGATCAAGCTATTACAAGAAAAGGAAGAAGAATAGATTTACATGGACGATTTAATTTAGGAACAGAATATTAGAATAGTTTATATTTATTTAATGTACTGGAAGATACTGAAGTCCCTGTTGATTCCCTAACAAAAAGGTCTAGTCATAACAGATGAAACATTGACAATCTGAAGTATAATGTTCCCCATACTGCAATATAGGATGTTCGTACCTACTAGTTTATGTAATTATATCCAGAAATATTAAAAAAGCAATAATTTGACCCAAGAAGTTCAGGTGTGTGTTCATCCATATACATATGAACAAAAGACAATGGGTGCGCAGATCAAAACAATCGTCTTTTGCTTAATATTGTACCAGTCAATGTATTTGTAAATTATACATTATTCTTTAATACCCTCGTGAAGTGATCTGTCTGATTTTCAGTCTGATATTTGTTTCTTTATCATCTTTTGTTCTGCACGCATTTTGTGAAATCCACAATTCCACATGCACCCATGCTGACGTGAAATCATAAAACATAGGCTGAGTTACAAAATAGGCTAAATGGTCCTTGCATTTATTTATAACTTGGCATTGCTTTCATCCCTTGACAATGTCATACTACTTAACCTTGTGTTTTTTGACCTTCACATAGAGCTAAGAAAATTACTCTTGTCTACACATTTTTGTCACTAATCTGAAATTTGGTTGTAACTGGTTACTGTAGGTCCAGACATCAGATGAGAAAGCGTATCCGGGTATAATGTACTGATTTCAGTCTCTGGCCTGTTCAACGTGCTGAAGGTATTTATGTTATCCTTTCTAAGCATTTTTTTTATTCAGTTGGAATATATTTCCAAAAGGATAACTTTTCATGGTGCTACATCTCTCCCACATTATTTCTGTATTTATCCATCCTTTGTAATATAGTCAGTGTGAGGAGATACAATGACAATGCTTTTATTCTTGGAAACTCCCAGATATTTAATTGGAAGTTGTCCAACCAGTCAATTCAACTTCAGCATTGTTTTTCTGTCGTAGCTCTAACATACCAGTACATTTCTTCTACCTATATTGCCATTATTTCTACCTTGGCAGTACTTCCCTGTGTTTTGACTTGACTGCTGAAGTTACCTTTTCTGCATTATAGTGGTTTGTCCGCACTACCTGTAACTCATGCACACCATATACCAACTTCACACTAGTCTCCATGACTCAGTGGTCAACAGAGATTTGATTAGAAAGGAAGCTATGTATCATCTATTGACAAGCAATGATTACATTCTGTATTCGGAAAAGTATTTTTTCCTGCTTTCTACACGCAGTTACTAGCTTGTTTAAAGGAACCAGTTAGGTTTTCTTCACCAATGTTTGGCCTCTTGGCCGAGGAACTGGTTATAAACAAAAGGAGTTTCTAAATAAAATGATGAGAACTATTTTGCTTCTTCCTTTGTGCAACCCTACCTCATGCATGTGCATGGAGCATAGTAAACCTTTTTTTTGTGGCTGTTATTCACAATTGTTGACTAACATTTTGTGTTGTGTATACTATGCCATGATTATGTTAACTAACATTGATCTTGTTGAAACTGTTGATTGCTAGGTGGATGGGCTATGCCTGCCTTAGTTGAAGCCTGCCGCCTTGATCATAAATCGATGGTTTTTTTTTCCATAGAAAGGTTGTACAGGTAGACAGGAACCAAGAATTTGAAATCAGACTTGGAATCATACTTTTGGAGGATGAGAACAAAGGGATGCTTTGATATGCAGTTCGACTTAGAAGCTTTGCAGAGTGCTGCTTTAAGCTAAAATGCAGCATCGTAACTTGAATGTGGCAACAATTACACCTGTAATTAGTTGTCTTCTAATATGTAGCAACAACTGATGACCGATATGGATTTTTGTCTTTATTTTCTTAATAGGTAAACTCATATCTGCAATTCATGTTTGCTAATTTTAGATACTCCGTCCATCACTGAAAAAGGTTATTGTGATTTAAAATTTATCCTATAATTCTTATCATTGTTACCCCTATCAAGTGCGTGCATGTGTATTAACTGTTAGTGTCAAATATTGACTAATAAATAGGGCAATGAAGGTCATTTTACACTTCCAAATTGTTAATTTGTTTGAATTTTCTTTAATGATTTTTTAGAGATGGAGGCAGTAGTCAAAAAGTAGGTTTGTGTTCACATCTCAATTAAGAGCAACTCTATCATGGCCCTAGATTTGAGAGCCTCAAAGTCGTGGTAAGAAAATGAGGTGTAACACAGGGAGCCATATTATAGCTCTTCGGGTACCCCCAAATTTCCCCATAATGCGTTTGGTTAGTGGTAAAAGTGTGAGGATTGAAATATAGATACTTCAAATTTCCCCGTAAAGTGTTTAGTTAGTAGTAATAAGTGTGAGGGAATGAAATGGAGATACTACAGCTCGTTTGGGTCGGTCCCCAAATTTCCCTTCAAAGTGTGTTTGTTTGATGCTAATTGATACGAAGGAATGGAATTTTAGATACAAGAAGGGTGTGTTTGGATGTAGGGAAGTAGGGTGTGTTTGGATGTAGGGACCCTGGGATAGGGTCATCCCTCCTTGGGATAAGATGATCCCACTTTATGTTTGGTTGGAGGGATGGGGAGTTTAGGGCGTGCTTGGTGTCCTGCACCGGCGTGAGCCAGGCTCATCGCATGCACCCTCCTTTAGTTTGGTTGCCTGGTCGACCCTGTGAGCTAGGCCCTGCGCATGCAAAACACCCCCCGCGGCCAGGCTCCGCGGATACGAGGGGAGCGGTTGTTTCCGTCGAGCCTAGCTCCCGCGGTGCAACGGCGGGCGCGCGGGAGGCGAAAAGTTGGCCGGCGGGAGCTCGCGCCATTTCGCTAGGGTTACCTCCTCCTTTCGCGCTACTCACCGCAGATATATCCCTCTTCCTGCCGCCTCCGCTCCCCATCGGTCACCATTCGTCTTCTTCGCTAGATCTGAGGTGCTCCCCTATGCTCTATTCCTTTGGTTTTCGTTGATTCGGTTCATCGATTCGCGTTGTATTGATCCCCTCCCTCCTTCGTTGCTTCCTAGGTGCTCTGGATCTGAGTTCTTGCACAGGTAATCTGGTTTGCCTCCCCTTCCCACCCCTGTGTTCTTGATCTCCTAACCCTAGATGCATCTCTCACTGGTTCTTGTTCAAATCGATGCAGGGATCTCAGATCTGTGTTCCCCACTTGGTTCTAAGGTACGAATCCATGTTCTTGGTTAGGGTTATTTTTTCCTATTTATTTTTCTCATTTTCCTAAGGTATGAATCCATGTTGCTTAGGGTTATAAGGTATGAATCCATGTTGTTGGTGCCAGGTTGCAGATCTGCTGTCGGTTGTTTGTTCGTCTGCATCATTGTTTGGGTGGTTGCCGTCCTCGTTCGGTATAAGCAATCCTCCCCTCCCTCTCCACCATTTCTAATGAATGCGGGTGCTATCGATGCTGATTGAGTGCGCTACAGATATGATAATGCTATTTTTTCTGAGCTTATGTCAAAGTCAATGATGTTTTCTCTTTTAATCTGAGCATATGTCCATGTCAATGCTGATGCTTGTTTTAATCTGAGCACTTGTTCAATGCCAAGATGTTGTCTCATTATACCTTTAAATCTGAGCATGTGTTGAATGGCAATGATGTTTGTCACCGTTTTGCTGCTTTGTTAGTCATGGTAATTGTCTTGCTTGCTTAGATGGCTTTGGAGGACCAGCAACGCTTGCTGATTGCCCGAGCTGCTGCCCTTATCACGGCTATGTATGCATTCTTGTTCAGCAGGATAAGAATGCAACATAGTTCAAGGTCACAGATCAGTTATGGACCTTTGAGCACCATGGATGAGGAACGCTAAAAGAACCTGGACAAAATTTACAATTGTAATGATATAGAGTGTGTTGCTATGCTTCGCATGAGAAAAGCACCTTTTTTTGCACTATGCAACTTGCTTAGGGAAAGGAATTTGCTGACAGATAGTCTTCATAGTTGTGTTGAAGAGCAACTAGTAATGTTTCTCCATATTGTTGGCCACAACCAATGCTTTAGAGTTATTCACCAACATTGGAGGAGGTCAATAGAAACAATGCATAGATATTTCAAGGAGGTCTTGTATGCTATTGGGGAACTTAGGTAAGAAATGATTAGAGCTCCATTTAATGAGACACCAGTTAAGATAAGCAATAGCCCAAGATGGTACCCATATTTCAAGGTAATAAATTTTTCATGTAGTTTGTAGGTTATTGCTGCATACTTGGGTGCATATCATGTAACAAGCATGTATTGGGTTTTCATGTAGGACTGTGTTGGGGCAATAGATGGGACTCATGTATATGCTAGAGTGCCAGCCAAGATGCAAGCAGCATTTAGGGCAAGGAAGCACTACCCCACACAAAATGTTCTTGCTGTTGTTGACTTTGATCTGAAATTTACTTATGTCTTAGCTTGTTGGGAAGGGTCTGCTCATGATGTTCTTGCTGATGCACTAGAGAGGGAGGATGGGTTGAGGGTTCCACCAGGTAATTAGCTGAATTGGGTACCTAAATAAAAACTGTAACTTCATAACAATGGACTTAATGCATTTCTGTACTTGTTATAGGAACATTCTACTTAGTAGATGCTGGATATGCTTGTCATTCTGGATTCCTTCCTCTTTACTATGGCACTAGGTACCATATGAAAGAGTAAGGTGGTAGGAACTACCCAACCAACCCAAGAGAGTTGTTTAATTTGAGGCATTCAAGTTTGAGTGTTTCTGTTGAAAGGGCTTTTGGTGCTTTGAAGAACTGTTTTCGTATCATTGATAATAAACCATTTCATCCCTACAAGACACAAGTGAAGTTAGTACTTGCTTGCTGCATATTGCATAATTGGATAATTGGGTATGGGGTTGATGAGGTAGTTCCTGCTGAGTTCTCATGGGTGCCCAACAATAATGTAAGTCCTGGACATGGGGTTCAGATGGATGACAATGCTGTTTGGGCTTAAAGTAGGGATGAATGGGCTAATCACATGTGATCCAATAGGGGCAACTCTCACATCTAAGATGTATCTGTTTTGTATTCTATCTATGTTGAACACTGTTGTTTATTTGTGTTTTGAGGCATTGAACAATTGCAATAATGATTTTACTTATTTCATTACATAATATAGCTAAGGCATTGAACATGTGCAATGATGTTACACCAATTTTGATACTACACTAGACCTGAGGCTTGAGACATTTGCAGTGATGATTTTATTTTTCCTGATACTTCTTTAGAACTGAGGCATGAGACATGTGCAGTGATGAATTTTTATTCATATTTTTCTCCGGAGTGCAATGCATATTGATGACATAGGTCAGATGACACATGCAATGATGTTTCACCAACTATGTTGTTCCTATTTCTGAGTGGGGGTGTGGCAACTGGAAATAGGAATGGCTGAGGAGATGAATGCTGAGATCCTTGCTGCTGATGAGCTTGTGTTCCCTGGTGGGGCTGTTGGGGCTGATGGGGTTGTTGGGGTTGTTCCTGGTGGTGCTCAGCAGAGACCTGCTATGAGGTGGACAGATATGATGTCTGGATTTATTCTTCGCCGCATGTGCCAGCTGATTTCAACCGGTGTCAGGACTGATAAAGGTTTCAAAGAAGTCAACCTCAACCAGGTTGCCAAGGATTTGCATGAGTTCAGTGGCTATGAAGTCACTAGCACACAGGTGTATAACCACTTGAGGAAGTGGAGGTTAAGTGGGTTAAAATCTCAAAGCTGAGAGAGCTGAGTGGAGCTTTGTGGGATGGGGACAATTCCATGATTGTACTTGAGGAGGAGCACTACAATGGCCACATCAAGGTATGTACTAATGTTGCTATTATCTTTCTTCAATGTTCAGCAGTTTAAGTATCTAACTTAAGTTGTTGTAATGGCAGGCACACCCCAATTCATCACTACCAGAAGATGATGGTCATCTTTGGTAATGGTCAGACAACAGGTAAGTATGCTATGGGGTCAAATGAGGCTCTTGGTAGTCCTTCTGATTTTGCTGAGAGCCCAATGAAGCATGACCTGCCTGAGGAGCTTAAGAGTGGCAAGATTAAGGCAGCTTATGTCTCCAAGTCAGAACCACCTGTTGGAAGCAAGAGAAAGAGGTCCATACTGTCAGATGAGGATGTCCTTGTGTTCACTGGCATGACTGATGCAGTGAACAATGTTGCAGATGCTATACATTCTACCAAGGTTGAGGATTCCCACCCTGACTTGTATGGTGCACTGATGTACATGCCAGGGTTTAGTGAGGAAGCTCTAATGGTTGCATATGGTCACCTGCTTGACAATATGGCCCAGGGATCTGCTTTTGTGAAGATGTCTGACTCACACCGTGTTCTTTGGCTGAGTACCTACTTGGCTAAAAACTACTACATGTGAGGGCCTAGGCATGGTGGTTGAGCTGGTCTGGTTGTGCAGTGATACTCTTTTGGATGATCTGGTGCAGTTGTGGCTTCTTTTGTGCATACCTGTTGGCTGATCTGGTGGTCTTTTGTGCAGCTGACATGACCCTGCATTCTTTTGGATAGTTGACTTGATCCTGTCTCCTAACTATATGGTTAACAGTAGCATATAGTTGCCTGACTTAGATTGTCCTACTATGAAGTCATGTTATTATGTTGTTGTGAGATCTTAAACTGAGCATGTGTCTATTGTGCCTATTGTGTCTGTCTGAGCACATGTCCATGCCAATGATGATATGCTTCTTCTTCTTGATTCCTTGCTGTCGATATGCTTCTTCTTCTTGATTCCTTGCTGTTGATATGCTTCTAGTTTTTGATTCCTTGCTCATGATATGCTTCCTGTCTGATTCATATGTTGCCTGTTCCTGATCCTGTCTGTTCATGGTTCCTGCTTGCTGATTCTTGTCTGTTCCTGATCCTTTCTGTCTGTCTGAGCACATGTCCATGCCAATTGGTATGTTTTTTGAACCTGAATTCATATGCTGTGGCCCTTTCTAACCTTATGATGTGGTCCTTTGTAACCTTGATATCATATGCATCTTTATATTTATATACGTTACTAATATTTCATGAATTATAGACATCTATGGCCTGGTATATTGTTCATGTTGGCCGACAACCTAGAGTTTACTCCAATCGGGTTGATGCCCATGCTCAGGTCAGCGGCTACAAGGGTGCTTGCTACAAGAAGTACAAGTCAAGTGAAGAAGCATTTGCAGCCTTCTACGGTCTTCAAAATAAAGAGGTCAAGCCAACTGCATCACATGAACCTGTTGTACTTGATCCGAAGAAGATGGAATTATGGAATGTTAAAGATGTAATTATAGTTGTTCAGTTTGTAATCATTGACTTTTTGGTTTGCAAGTTGCTGTAATGTCGATCACGTTTGCAAGTTCCTGTCATTTTAGTTATAGTTACCTCCTTGTGCTGAACAAGGCAGTGGTATTCTTACCACTGCATGCAGGGGGTAACCTCAACTTGTTGCATGCGACTAACCAAACACCATTCCCTGCATCTAGTTTTTCAAATTTGGAATATATCCAGGCAACCAAACACCGTCTCTGATGAGCTTGGCTCATTGCACGCAGTCAACCAAACAAGGAGGTCTTGCATGCGCTCGACCTGGCTCCGGGGAGCCTGGCTGGCTGGTACGAGCCAAGCTACCCTCGTCCAGGCAACCAAACATGCCCTTAGTGTTTGGTTGGAGGGATAGGTGAGGGATGAGATAGACGACGTTTTTGTGACGTTAACTATGGGTCCTAATTGTCATTCACTCAAAAACTGCAGGGCCCATTGTCAGCTGCTCCGCCGCTACCGCTGCTCAGCCTCAGCCTATCCCGGCATGCTCCCCTGCTCCATCCGCCCTGACCTTGCTCCGCCGCTGCCCCGACCTTGCGCGAGACGGCGTTAGCGCCATCCGCGAGGGACGGATCGGTTCAACCTTTTTAGTGACGGATCCATCCCACTTTTTTGAGGAATATTCTATTTTGATGCCGTCCTCGTCCTCCTGTCGCTCCAACCAAACACATGTAAAAGTGGGATGACCCCATCCCATCCCGTCCCATCCCTCCATCTAAACACACTTTAGAATTGTTGAGAACATATCACGTGTTGCGGCCTTTCGTGTGCTACCATATTACGGAGCAACAGCAATCGTTGGATCAAAACCGACGAACACGATGCAAGTGGAACAAAACCCTCCTCAACACTTTGTACGAAGACCCCTAGAATAAATCCATTAATCCTATGCAGGTACAGATTTGGAGGAAATGTTCTGTTTAGCGGGAAAATAAAAGGTGCCGCCGGGAGCGGATCCGCCGGATATATGGACGCTTACCGACGCTCCCGTATGAGCAACTTCTTTTCGAGATTAGTGAACCGACGTTGATTTTCCTTTCCCTGTTACTCCATATACAGCAGTTTTTAAAATCAGAATACACCATCATATGGCCCCACCAGGATGATGCACAACACACGTGCTTCTAATTTACAACTGTGTGTGAAATAGGTCTTGTATCATGTACAACACTATAGGGCTGCATATTCCGGATATCACGAGTCCTTGTGCAAAAAGTACTTAAATTAATTCACTGCGGCCAACACGTACTCACCTTAACCGAACTTCCTATATAAATCACGTTTATGTGTAATACCATTACCCATGCATAATTTTATATTAAATTTAGGCTAAAAAAAGCGCCGTGCACAAAGGTTTGTGCATCCTTAACCATGTGCAAGAACGTAATCTTCGGTTAAAGTACTCCTTTTTCCTCATTGTACTTAGTATACCTCATTCCGGTTGAGTTTAGCTAACCCATGAACTGGATATCCGGTTGAACTCCTTTTGAATGTTAAGAAAATGTGCATCCTAATTTGTTATAATGGATAGATTATTTTAGTGTAAAAGTATTTACATCTATTGGGGGCTGCATTGGATGATTATATTGTGCGATTTTTTATGCAACAAGTATATGCACCGTCATATATCTTCCTTGATAGCTATTTCAACATTTTTTTAAGTTTTCCTGCTTTAGTAGGTGCACTCGTAAGTTTCACATATACTTCCATGCACAAATATCTATGCATCCTCTTCGAAAAATAATAATAATCAGTGCATCCTTTTTTTTAACTATCTAATGCATTCTTATGCATTAGAAATATGTATACAATCATGCACTGAAAAGTTTTGTCCTTGCACTAACCCAGGCAACCATCTACGAATGATACACCATCTACGAATAATATAGGAGAAGTAAATCCAAAAAGAATAATCGTGTGCATCTGGTTCATGTCCGCTTTGAGATTTGAGAAATAAACTACTCTTTCCGTTTCGAATTATAAGTTATTAAAAAAAATAAAACGACAGCAGTCCCTTGCAATCAGCTGCAGCATACACGTGTCCCTGCAGCTTTTTCTCAAAAAATCTAGTACCTTCTGCCTCGTGCACTGTTATTTATTTGTGCATCAACAAATATACGATCGCTGGACTGTTGTTTAATACGAGGAGGGTAGACGCACTCATCAATCTCAACTGATCGTGTCCGTCCAGATTTCCTGCCCGGCCGGCCCCGGCGCACCAAATCCTGTCCCTTTTGTTTAGCCCCTGGATCGTTTCGCCTTCTCATTTTAGCTCCGATCCCAATCTGGAGCTCACTGGACCTTTCGTGCCCAGCGGCAGGCGACGGCGAGGCATCCTTGCCAAGCATCTCCATCGCAGCTGAAAATCAACATGACGCGGAGCGCTGAGCATCCTGGTACACCTCTCTCTGTTGTTCGTGTCCCAGTGCATCGCTTTCAAGCTTCTCCACTAGGAATTTCTATGATGATTGGTTTCCAATTTACGCCGCCGATATGCATGGCTGTTTCAGTTGTTTTTATTTTCAGATAATAAAGTAGATCTGATATATTCCTCTTAAATTAGCCGCGGCAGCAAACATTCTTATTTAGCGTGCACATCTTTCTGTTCCTTTCTTGACAGGAATTACAACACTTATGTTGTGAAATATTAGAGTAACTCCAACAGATTGAACTTCCCTTTTCCCCTTTATCCCTTTACAGGGAATCCCCTTTCACAATTTCAGTATATCAGAGAGAGGTGCTGCAGTAGATCCCCTTTCCCCTTTACTTCTTTTTTCTTCCTCTACTATTATCTTTTACATATACAAATCTATTTTAAACATTATTTCAACACAACAATAATTCAAACTTTTGTGATTTAAGTATCTAACCATAAACAATTCAACAACATTTCAAATCCATAATTTGAAAATTCAAATTCAAATTCAGAATTCAAACACAATATAGGTCCAAATGCACCAAGGGATCCACATAAATATGAGAAAATATAGATAAATCTATTGCCCATGGATTTGCCACAAATGCTCAACAATATCATCACAAAGTTGATCATGTGCCTCGTGGTCTTCGATCTTTCAATGCATTTCAAGGAATTTGCAGATTCGGTCTTCATCTTGCTCGTGCTTCACAGGTGTCCCCACATGGTCATACACAAAGTCTTCCGACTGACCCCTCTCATCCTCTATTATCATGTTGTGCATGATGACACATGCTGTCATGATATGCCACAAGGTCTGTTGATCCCAGAATCGAGTAGGTCCATGGATAATTGAAAATCGAGACTGCAACACCCCAAATGCTCTCTCAACGTCCTTTCTTGCAATTTCTTGTGCCTCGGCAAAGTATGCTGTCTTGTTACTTGTAAGATTTCTTATTGTCTTGACAAAGGTAGACCATGAGGGATATATGCCATCCGCAAGATAGTAGCCCATCGTGTACACATAGCCATTGACTTCAAAGTTCACAGCTAGTCTTGCAAAGCCTCATTTCATCAATAATATCTGCTGGTCAGATCTATGAGGATTTTGGAACCTTATTTGTTCCATTCTTCTAAACTAAACCTTGTAGCTGCTGCAGTTTCCAATAGCTTAGGCTTTCATAGGATTAACGCTATGTTGTCAAAAACTGAAAATATGGATATAGGAGTGAATCCTTGGTTAGGAAAAATAGAGGGCTGGGATGTAACAAAATGGATCAAGCTATTACAGGAAAAGGAAAGATTTACATGGACGATTTAATTTAGGAACAGAATATTAGAATAGTTTATATTTATTTAATGTACTGGAAGATACTGAAGTCCCTGTTGATTCCCTAACAAAAAGGTCTAGTCATAACAGATGAAACATTGACAATCTGAAGTATAATGTTCCCATACTACAATATTTGGAAATCCGTCGGGCGAGGACTCCTCTGCGGCACCTGTTGTTGATTTGACAAGTGAAGACCCAGCGCAATCTGGTGACACAGGTGCAGTGACTCTCGGTCACCATACTGTGGGATGTAATCAGCTTGCTTGAGGATCTGGTGCCGCCAGCCGCCGAGGTTGTTAAGGACAATCTTCCCCCTGCAACCGAGATTGTAGCGACTACAACAGTGGCGAATATCAAAGAGGAGGTTGTAGTAGTCGCACAGAATGTTGAGGCATCTGGGGAGAAGGTTGCGTCACCTGCTGTGCTTGAGTAAGCGGCTAGCAAGGATGTTTCTGACGCTAGAGCTTCCTTTTCTCAGCAGTTAATCCTTACGCCAAGTGTGAAGGTTGCTGTGGCGGCCAATGCTCCAGGGTTGTCGCAGAAAGTTGACATTTTTGAGAGTCTCCTGGAGGAGCTGCCGCTAATATCAGACTTTGTGAACTTGAATCAGCAGTTGATGGCTTATGCCCAGGTGAGTCCATAATACTGCGTTTGAGTACTTATTGTTGTAGCCTAGCATCATTTGCACTCGTGAAGAGTACTAATTGTTTGATTGTGCAAGATTTGTATGAAAAATCTCGCAAGAATATCCAAGTTGTCCAAGAGTAGAGTGAGGCTGCACACCGTGTAGCTCAATTGGAGAAGGACATGATTGAGAAGTGCCGTTGCACTGCCAACTTCTTGAAAAAGTATCAAGATGCTGTGGAGTCCTTTCGAGTTGAAAGGCACGTCTTTGAAGTGGAGATGAGCCGGATGACAACGCGTAATAAGTCATTGCAGCAAAATCTAGAGGGTGAGTACTTATACTCTTAGCTTGTGAATCATAATGCTGTATTCTATCAGTTCCTGATTGGTTTTACTGTTGCTTCTTGGGGAGCTCAAAGGTCGGGAAACCAAGCTCAGCAACCAAGTGCTAGATTGGAGAAATGCTCACAGTCGTGCCGCCAACGAGGTTGAGCAGCTCAAGGCTCAATTTGCGGAGGCAAAGGAAGATCGTGAGAAACAGAGGAGTATGTGTCGAGACTTCGAGGTTGTGTTGGCCGATGCTATGCTTGCTGTCGGAAATCATGGAGCCTCTTTGGAGAGGAAAGAGAGAGATCTCAAGGAATTATTCGGCGTAGCGCAGGCACTGGTTGACGTGATCGAACCTCTTGAGGAGGGAGTGGAGTCTTGTCTATTACTAGCGCGCTTGAAAGATGCATCGGCCCAAATCAAGAATATGGCTAAGTCCGTATGCAGGCAAGTGCTGGCCATCATGAAGTCATTTTATCCAAGGGCCGATCTATCTATGGTCGCTGATGGCATGGCTGGAGATTGTACCGATGATGCATATATCCAATATCAAGAGGAGTTGGATCTGATAGCCGAGAGAGTAGCAGAGTTTGTTGATCTTGAGTAATCGTAGTCAGCTGCCTTTTTGTAACTTGTTGAAAAACTTTGATGTACCTGAACAAGTATCTTTTGTTTGATTTGAGGTGCTGATCATCATATATGCGATGAGTACTTGCTTGCCGATTTACAATGAGTAGTCTTGCGAGTAGTCATTGAGGTGGCGGTAGTCTGCATCGTGGAGCCCAGTTATTGCAGTTTGTTTGTAGAGGACGCGCATGTGAGTACTGTGTCCTTTGCATTATTGCTTTGTACTGGTGAGGGCACACGGGAGTACTGTGCAAGATTTTTTGTTTGTAGTCAGAGTGAACCACATGTGAGCTTTGATTCCGCGCAGACAGACTTTCACGTGAAGGTTGTCCTTGCTTAGGACGAGTCGAATTACTGTGTAGTTATGGGTGCGCTATGTTGCCTAGCTGTTCGCTTTATAAATAGAGCCCCCAGCTGCCGTTGCTGAAACATGGATCAGATTATAGCGATGGTTGGCCTTAGGTTGCTTTTTTTTGACAGTAGCAAGTTTCCAATGAGCGTCCCGGTGCTAGAAGATTCCTCGTAGTGAGGTTTCACATTCCCTCCATAGATCTTTGAGCTGAGTATGGTGGAAGCGATGCTAGAAGAATCCTCGTAGGAGGAAACATCGAGTGCCCCGGCCTTTCCTTTGCTTTCTGGATGAATCGATGCTGGAGCTCGTTGGCGGAGAAAGGCGAGCGTCCCATGTAGGGATACGAGGTAGGCTACGCTAGCGCAAAAATTAAATTTTTCTACCATGTAAACCAGGAAAACTGCCGTATATGGATCACGAGATTACCACTCGATGCACTGGTGCGGAAGATGTAGAATCGCGTCGGGGTAGCGAAGTCGATTAGCATAGTCAAACACGTAGTCGATCACGTCGACGTCGAGCAGTTCCTCAGCAGCTCATCCACGTGTAGCAAGATCATCCTCGTGCCGCGGCTCGTCGTCGGCTCGTCGTGGCTCATCCAAGTGCTGCAGGTGCAACACCTCTAAGGTATCCATACGTGCAGGGAGGAAGCGTCGCAAGCCGGACTGCTAGGTCTGCGAGTTGCAACAGGATGAGGGTGTGGGAGGCGCGACAGATGTGTTTTTTAGGCAAAGGGATGAAACCCTAGGGCACCCCACCCCTCTATTTATAGAGGTTCCTGACGGGCCTTTGGGTCCGAGGCCCATTAGTACTTATAAACCTGATCCAACTTGGATCATATCCGAATTGGGCTTCCAGCCCCTTAAGTGTGTGACCTTATGGGTTCGGATAGGTATAGACGTGGCCCGAGTACTCCTACTTAGCCCAATAGTCGGTAGCGGCCTCTAGCAAGACGTGCCAACTCCTATACGCACATGAAGATCATATCAGACGAACCGTCACAACATCATGTACATGCTATTCCCTTTGCCTCATGATATTTGGTCTAGCTTCAAGCCGACCACTCTTTTTCGATCCTGGGATTCGGAATCCCTTTGTAGGTTAACTCTTAACCGTACGTAGCATGGCCATGCATTTCTAGATTCGATCACTCGAGGGGCCCAGAGATATCACTCTCAATCAGAGAGGGGCAAATCACATCTTGATTGACCATTCCTCACAGCATGCTTCCTGACAAACCCAAAAGCTACCTTTTTAACTACCCTGTTACGGTGTAGCGTTTGATAGCCCCTAAGTAAGTTGATCCACATCTTGAGTACATGCGACAATCTCAGGTCTAAGGACAAAGCATACATATTGTGTAAAGAGAGAACTACTTCTCGCGTTGGGTCAGTCCTAGCACATGTTTCTACATATGCCTACATTATTAGTTTGACATCTCCATGTCCATGACTTGTGAAACATAGTCATCAACTAATACATGTACTAGTCTAATATTCATGTGTGTCCACACATGAACTCCGACTAGGGACAACTTTTAGAATAACCATACAAGTTAAGAGTTCCACATACAATTCACATAATTGTAGATCAATTCAAGTAGCCTTTAATGGATATTCAATGAACACAATATACAAATCATGAATACAATCAGATATCATCGTCTCTATGATTGCCTGTAGGGCATACCTCCAACATCCCGGTCTTTATCCAGCTATCTGGTTGAGGACGGTGGTGTGGTTCCAACTGTGCCCTCTTTCCGCAGTTTCTCCGAGCAAGACTCAAGTACACGATATGTGCCCATAGTCCTGTACTGGGTTTTGTGGAAGAGAGGCCCGAGATGATGCTGGATGAGAGGACAGGGGTGTTGTATTCTCCGATCATCATCTAGGTCACCGTCGAGGGGAGGAGAAGGGCACAACTGCTTAGAGCGTAGCTTCCTTGCATGCACTTCCCGTCTCTTAGTGTTTCTTGCTCTTGATCTACGAGTAGTCGCCACGCTCAAGTGTATCCTTGTGATATAATAAAAGCCTGGGACTTCTGTTGTGACTGCAAGTAGGCAGTTGCTTGCAGTCGTTGTTGAGCACTTATGTTGTACTCTGATTGCTTTAACTTCTTAGAGTGGAGTTGTCGTGTTGTAATCCTGCAAAGTTTCGTTAATATGAAAGAATGCATATATGAAATGAGATGAGTGACTTTGAGTACTCTTTGATTGTTTGTTGTGGCAGACTTGGGCCTTGGAGAGCGCATGACTAGCTCGGTAGTCGTGACTTGCTTTTACAAATCGCAAATAGAGCGCTAGGGCTCAGAGAGCTGGGTAGCTCGAGTTGCAGCTTTGTAAGCTGCTAAACTTGTTACGATAAGTTGAAAATAGAGCGCAAATGCTTGTAGAGCTGAATAGCTCGAATTACAGCTGACTTGCCTTTGCAAGCTACTAGACTAGTTATTACAAGTTGAAGAGAGAGCGCAGAGGCTCGTAGAGCTGAATAGCTCGAGTTGCAGCTGACTTGCCTTTGCAAGCCGCTAGACTTGTTATTACAATTCGAAGAGAGAGCGTAGAGGCTCATAGAGCTGAATAGCTCAAGTTGCAACTGACTTGCCTTTCCAAGCCGCTAGACTGGAGGCAAAGAGGAGTAGTCGATAGTTGCCGAAAAGGAAGTTCATTAATCAAAAGAGTAGCGAGCGGTGGCCCGAGTACAATGCCACTTAGTCTGTTGACTATGGGTAGTAGCGACATAGGTGTTCTATGTTCCAGAAGTTTGCGACTTCTTCACCGGAGAGTTGTTGTAGCCTGTAGGATCCTAGTCCTGTGATTTTGGATATAACATAAGGCCCTTCCCACGGTGAGTTGAGTTTGTGCAGCCCCGTTGTGTCTTGAATGCGCTTGAGGACCATGTCACCAATGTTGAAAGAACGTTCTTTAACATTGGGATCGTGGTAACGGCATAGTCCTTCTAGGCTAACTGTACGAGTGCTGCACAACATGATTCTTCCAAGCTGTCGAGGTCCAAGCGTCGTGTTTCCTCTGCTGCTCCTTCATCGTATTATTCGATTGCAGGGGATCTCCACATGATGTCAGCAGGGAGTATGGCTTCTGACCTATAGATGAGGAAGTAGGGCGAGTGCCCAGTAGGCTTGCACGGTTGAGTACGTAGCCTCTAGAGAACATTGGGTAGTTCCTTGAGCCACTTGCCTCCTTTGGTGTTACCTTTTCTTGCAGCCTTTTCTTGAGAGTTTCGAGTAACATGCTGTTGGCGCGTTCAACCTGGCTATTTGCTCTTGGGTGAGTGATGGAGACGTAGCGAACGTCAATTCCACTATTTTCGCAGTATTCACAAAATTCGTGATTGTTGAAATTTGAACCCAGGTCTGTGATAATTCTATTCAGGAATCCATAGTGGTGTACAATTTTGCCCAGGAAGTCGAGAACTCTATCAGCCTTGGGACAAGTGACGGGTTCGACCTCAATCCATTTGGTGAACTTGTCGATGGTGACGAGGACTCGATTGAATCCTCCTGGAGCTGTTGGGAGTAGTCCGATCATGTCGAGCCCCCAACATACGAAAGGCCTTGTTGGAGGTATTGTGATGAGTTTGTAGGTAGGGACATGCTGCTGCTTGGTGAAAAATTAGTAGCCTTGACATCTGCGGGCTAGTTCCTTCGCATCTGCCATTGTAGTTGGCCAATAAAATCTTTTTCTGAAGGCTTTGCCCACTATTGTTCTTGAGGATGCGTGATTCCCGCAGATTCCTTTATGTATTTCCTTCAAGATGTCCTTGCCGTCCTCGTGAGTGACGCACTTCATGAGTACTCCCGATGATGCACCTCTTTTGTAGAGTTTATCTCCAACTAGAACGTAGCTTTTGCCTCGCCGTGAGACTTGTTCTGCTTGCGTCTTGTCGGAAGGTAGCTTGTGCTCTTTAATGTAGTCGATGAAAGGAGTTCTCCAGTCGACCTCGATCATCATGATCTCCCGGTCAGGTTCTGGTGGATCCTTACTGGTGATTGCTGGAGTTGCTTGTTCCATTATAGACGGCTTGCGATGTTCATGAAAAAAGATGCCTGCTGGACTTCCGCGCGTGTTGAACCCATTTTGGATAATACTTCGGTAGCAACGTTGTTGTCGTGGCAATGTGATGAAACTCAAGGCCTGAGAATTTGTTCTCTAGCTTGTGTACTTCCTTGCAGTATGCGTCCATGTTTTCTTTGTTGCGGTCCCATTCGTCATTGACTTGATTGATGACTACTAGTGAGTCACCGTAGACTAGTAACCTTTTGATGCCCAGTGAGACTGCCAGGCGGAGACCGTGTAGTAATGCTTCGTACTCAGCTTCATTGTTTGATGCTTCCCAAAAGATCTGGAGAACATATTTGAGTTGCTCGCCTTTTGGGGATATTAAGAGTACTCTTGCACTGGCCCCTTGAGTTTGAGTGATCCGTCGAAGTACATGACCCAATGTTTAGGGTATGCTACCGGTGTAGGCAATTGATTTTCCCTCCACTCAGTCATGAATCGACTAGAACTTGGGACTTAATTGTTGTTCTATGTTTGAATTGCAAGGACAATGCTCCGAGTTCCACTGCCTATTTTGATATTCTTCCCATGGCATCCCAATTGTGGAGGATTTCGCCGAGCGAGAAGTCAGTGATGACGGATATGCTGTGTTCTTGGAAATAATGTCGCAGTTTCCGCGAAGTGAGTAGTATAGCGTAGAGTAGCTTTTGGACCAGTGGGTACCGGGTCTTGGAGTATGAGAGTACTTCACTAACGAAGTATACTGGTCTCTGAACTTTGTAGACGTGACCTGGTTCGGACCTTTCAACCACTATTGCAGTGTTGACAATGTGAGTAGCTGCGGCAATGTACAAGAGCAAGTCTTCATTTGGTGTTGGAGCAGTGAGGATTGGTGGCTTTGACAGGAAGTCTTTCAATTATAATAGAGCCTTGTCCGCCTCCTCTGTCCATTGAAACTTTTCTTGTTGCTTGAGTAGTTTGAAGAAAGGTAGACCCCGTTCTCCAAGTCTTGAGATGAAACTATTTAGGGCCGCCATGCAGCCTGTAAGCTTCTGCACATCTCTTATGCCTGATGGGGCCTACATATTCGTGATGGTAGAGATTTTTTCAGGGTTTGCCTCGATGCCACGATGGCTGATGATGAATCCAAGTAGTTTCCCTGACGGTACGCCAAAAACACACTTGGTAGGATTGAGTTTTCATCGGAATGCTCGCAGGCTTGTAAAAGTTTTCTTCTAAATCTGCAATTAGATTGTCTGGATTCCTGGTTTTGACTACTACATCATCCACATAGGCTTCTACGTTGCGGTGTAGTTATTTCTCAAAGCACATTTGGATGATGCGTTGATAAGTTACACCTGCGTTCTTTAGCCCAAAGATATTGTCTTGTAGCAGAATGCTTCGAATGGGGTGATGAATGCGGTCTTGGCTTAATCTTCTTCCTTGAGTGCTATCTGGTGATATCCTGAGTAGCAATCAAGGAAAAAGAGTAGTGCGCATCCAGCTGTGGAGTCGACTACTTGGTCGATTCTGGAGAGCCCAAAGGGATCTTTGGGACAATGCTTGTTGAGGTCTATGTAGTCAACGCACATCCTCCACTCGTTATTGTTCTTCTTTTGAACTAAAACTGGGTTGGCTAGCCAAATTACTCAATGGCTAGCTCTTTCTTGATCACATCTCTTCTATCTTGAGAGAATCTTTGTAGTCGCTGTCTTTTTGGAGTAGCTTTAGGATCGACATTGAGTGAGTGCTCGATCAGTTCCTTGGGCACACTTGGCATATCGGCCGGTTTCCACACAAAGATGTCTCGGTTTGCCCAAAAGAAACTGATAAGCGTGCTTTCCTATTTAGGGTCTAGCCCTGTTCTAATCAGGGCTGTTTTGGATGAATCGCCAGTCTTGAGGTCAATGGCTCTGAAGTCCTTGTCATTTGCTAGCTTGACTTTCGTGGCTCCTGACTTGTTCTCTAGAATTTCGAGTTCTACCGGGGTGAGCTTCTTTGACGCAGTGAAGACTTGTTGCATGTAGCTGGGTGCTTGAGTAGTTGCGGCTATCTCAACAGTTTCTGTGTCGCATTCATAGGATCATCTCAGGTCTCCGCGAAGAGACAGTTGTGGCGGAACCGTCCAACTTAAACTGGTTTAAATGCGTCTAATTGCTGCCGACGCAACAATTATCCGAAACGCACTTAAAATAATATAAGTCCGGTCGTCCGTCGAGTGTCCCTAGGACTCCTCGAAAGATCCATGTTGTGTCTCATAGCCATACATCAGGATAGTATCCGCGATGGGATAGCATCAACAAATATTACACTTTTACATACATACAAGAGGTACGAGTTATTACAAGACTTAGTTTGAAGCAAACTTAATAGTGTAGTGTTAGACGGAGTTCTAGGACTTAAAACATAAACGGTTCAGGTGGAGATGAGCATTTGAAAACTTCTTCTAAGGGAATTGTGAGACTCATAACAATACCCTAGGACTTCGGGGTTTCCTCCTCAGTAGACTCCTGCGGTGCTTCTGAAAAGATAGCCACAAGGGATAACCCTGAGTACGGGGTACTCAGCAAGTCTTACCCAACTAACCAATATAATAGTTTTTCTTGGAAGTATATGATAGCTTTTGGTGTACTTGGCTGATCCATTTTTGCCGAAAAGCTTACTACAAGTGATGCCTTAGTTTTACCTTTTATTTGGGTTAAGTCATTACCTAACCATTCTCGACGATGAGAAGAAAGTAAATGCAACAATAAGGTATTAAGCCATACATCAAATATTATCAGAAAGATATGTCATTCATGAATTTATACTACGATGCTCAACAGTGATCAAGTGCATTCATAACCGAGAATTGCGGCGATCCGGATCATATTACATCCTGCAGGAGAGTACCCTGATCACCAGTTATATACGACTGTCCAGGTCGTACTTAACGACCTTTTGATTAGCAAAATCAATGATTGGGAATAAGACTACCCGGACCCAGGGACGCACCCCCACATGGGACCCCACGTCTGGCCCGATCACCATGTGAGTTTCAGGCTACGCCCCTGCCAATCTCCAGCACGTCAAGCGCGGGTACGAAGTATTCCTGATCAGAGAGTTTACTAACCTACTGGGCTTTACTGGTCCCATACCCAGTAAGTGATCAGATGATTATCACTTTATCAAAGGTTAAGACAACGAATCGGGCCTTAACCAAATTAATCTAGCAGACAGAACTACATCCCTAGCTTCTGTCCGCTTCTAATTTCCATGCCATCTTTCCATAATTAGAGGTATGACTCAAAAGTTTTCCCTAAGGTTGGTAAACCAAGTATTTAAGTAACTAAGCAATTCTAGACTTGGGTTATCTACTAAAGGTTTGAACAAGTGGCAAAGATGTCCTTAAAACAAGGTATGATCATGCACAAGAATAGGTTTCAAGCAACTCCTAGACTTAGTGCATACATATAGCAAATAACCAATAATTGGACACATGAAATATTGACTCCAAAATAAATAGGTATAAATGCACCGGGGCTTGCCTTGTTCACTTAAAAAGTTAGTACTGTCCGAAGGGTTGGCCTCGCAGGGGACCAATTCAAAGACTTCTTCAAACTCCGAAGATCCTTCTGAAAATTCCAAGTAATCTCCTTCTGGCGCTTCGAGGTCTATAGCACAACACATGCAGGGGTTAGGAATGCAACTTTTTGAATAAAAGACTATACAACTTTCCTTCTTGATAAAGTTGCAAGCCAACAAGGACTATACAATTTATCATGATAAAGTTGCAAGCCAACACACAAAACCCGAAAAGATTAGCCCACAATTTTTATTTTCTTACCTAACCTTACTTAAGGCCTTTCTTTTATTTTTAGAAAAGGTTATAATTATTTTCTAACTTGAAAACCTAATTTCCTATGAGTTGAGAATAATTTGTGATTATGAAAATGTTATTCCATATTTTATGCATTTTATAAAGATTAAGTATTTATTTAATTACCTTAAAAGAAAGGCATCAAATAAATACCCAAATTTTTATTATTTTTCTAGGGTGTAAAAATTTTAATGCATAAAGGAAAATAAAACAAGCCTAACAAAATTGGTTTCACTAATTTTGGACACTCCTAGAAATTTCTGTGATTTAAATGGTGAAATTCCGATTTAAACTAATTATTCTATAAAGGAAATCTAAATTTTCCCGAAAAACACCCCCGGCGACTTTTCTCACGCGGCTCGACTCTACCCCCTCTCACTTGCACTGGGCCCGTGGCGCGGACTCACCCCTTCTCCTATTCCTTCTACCCGTCGGCCTACTTCTCCCCCGGCCGGGCCTTACTGGGCCGATTCCTCTTTCTCCTTCTTTTCTTTTTACCCGCGACGGCCCAACGGCCCACTTTTCTTTTTCTTCTTTTTCCGCAGCGCCGGCCTGCTGGCTCCTCTGGGCCTCCGGCCTTCCTCTCCCACTGGCCGGCCGACACCGGCTTCCTAGGCCTCTGGAGTGCCGGCCCAACAGACGCCCGCGCCCGGCCTTTCTTCTTCTCCTCCTTCTTTTCCCCTCTGACGCACGGGCCCGCGGCTCCAGACTCTTCTTCCTCCTCTCGCCAAAACTCGCGCGCGACAGGGGGCGGTGCGGCTCGCCGGCCGGTGCCCTACCGGCGGCGGAACTAGGTCAGGACAGCACCTCCGTGCCCTCACACACCCGTGCGTGGCAACAGCTCCTCGGGAGATGGCCGGAGCCATTCCCTCCACGGCGGCGGGCGGCGGCACCTACGGCCGGTCGCGACCACGCACGACGACGGCGCAACCTACCCCAACGACTACTACTACACCATCCTAGCATCCTAAGGACCTACCTAAGGCTACCCAAGAAGGAAGAGAACAAGCGCAAGGGGGTGCTCACCATGAGCGGGAGGCGCGGCGACGGCGGACAAAAACGGCGGCGGTTTAAGGCGTGCCGGCGGAGAGGCTGGACAACAAACTGCTAGGGTTGCTGGTGGGGTGTGGGTGGAGGTGTGGACGAAGGGAATCGACGGGAGCTGTGGTGTGGTGGGAGTATTTTGCTCGGCGGCGGTGGCTTGGACAGAAAAGATGGCGGCGGTAAAAAGGACAGCGGTAGAAGCGGCGGCGCGGGAGCGGTAAATATACAAAAGACTTACCGCGCGCATGGTTGCCACCGTGGTCTACCCATAGGCTTGCGTGGTGAAGAGGTGGCGTAGCTGTTGCGCTAGCGAGCGACCGACGACGGTGGCAGCGACACGTCCTGCCTGCTCTGTCATCCTTCCCCCCCATTTCTTCTGACGCTCGAAACTTCAGAGCTCCACCACGGCCGATTCCAAATCCGACGGTCCCCAAGTCGCTTAAACAAAGTTGTAGATAAACTTGAATCCTTCAACTTTTATTTTGGCTCTACCCCGAGATAAACATCCAAGCACAGTGAAATTTGAATTTTTCTTTGTGCTTCAACTGAATTTCGCTGAACTCAAAGTTCAGTTCGTCAGTTACCTGACAGTGCTATTTACCTCACTTTTTGATCGAGTTCAGTGATCCAAATCCTTTCCTTGTAGTCCAACTTCTTCCCATTTGTGTTCTACCATCTCCCATGTTTCCATTTTGCTCAAGAACACCTACTCCTTTTGATCTACATTTCTCTGAAATCCCATCCAAAGTCGGTCATATGCTGCTGTTTTCAGACTTAGCCATTTTCAGTGATGCCATTTACTGTGACAAGATGCTGACTTTAGGCCTTCATTTGAAATAGCTCCCTCTGCTATTCTTGATCAACAACACCCAAATCTAGTAGTCCAAAGTCCACACTTTAATATGGTGTAGTTGTTTTGATTCACTTGTTTGAGAAATTCATCAGAAATCAATTTTGAAAATGGACTCTGCTGCTGTTTTTCTGAATTTTCCTATTGTCAGATGGTGAATAGTGCATTTCGGTTTTACTTTCTTTCTTTGATTCTTTTGAGATATCTAGGACCAATTCTGTTCCAATTTCTTGATCCTCAAGTTCTAATCACCCTTACACCTTCATTCCATATTTTTGCCGAATTTTTCTGAATTTCAAATTCAAAATTCAAATTTCGGTCAAATTTGACCCGAATTTGATTTTTGGCCAATTTCTTTTTCTTTTCTTCTCGAATTGCTTCCAATTCTTCAAAGTCACTTTGGTGACTAAAATGGCAAGGTATTACAACAGTTCTCCTTTTGGTCCTGGCATCTTGAATAACAGGTACACGTAATGTGGGATGGCCATGAATTTCGCTAGGGCTGGATTACCGAGGATGGCGCGATAAGAAGTCTCGAAGTCAGCCACCTCAAACTTGATGTACTCTGTGCAGTAAAGCTCTTTGGTACCGAAGGTGATTGGTAGGATGACTTGTCCTAGTGGAATAGCTGCTTTGCCTGGGAAGATTCCGTAGAAGGGAGAGTTCATTGGAGTAAGCATCTCAATGACGTTGAGGCCCATCTTGCTTAGGGTCTTGGTGAAAATGACGTTGAGTCCACTGCCGCCGTCGATGAGTACCTTGGTTAGTCTTGAGCCTGTGACAACTGGGTCTAGTACTAGAGGGAAACGTCCTAGTTCTGAGAAAAGTTGGTCCATTGATCCTTTCTGCTACAGGTAATGGGTACCTCAGACCATTTGAGAGGTATGGGGGTGGCTAGTTCAATAGCCATGATTTATCTGAGTACCAATTTGTTGGATCCCTTGGAGGTAGTGCCTAGAATTCCGCCAAAAATGAGATTGACAGTTTTGGATGCTGTCTGGAACTTGTCTTCACCATCTTTAGTTTCATCCATCTTGTCCTTGCCTTTGTCCTTGTTGTTGTTATTACTATTGTTGTTGGCGGGAGGCTCTGGCAACTCTTGCATTACTCTGTGAAGGCTGTAGCAGTCTATAGCATCATGCTTGCTGTGTGGGTGCCATGAGCAATTCTTTTTGAGTAGTTCGTTGAATGAAGGGCCATCGTTTCATTTGTTTGGTCCTTTCTTGCTTGAGTGTGACATTGCTGCAACGGTGTTGTCTGGTTTGCGCTTGCGATTCTGATTGCCCGAGTAGTTGTTTCGGTGATCGCTGTTTTGGTTTCTGTCTTGTTCTTGGTGGTTACCTTGGTTGTTGTTGTCACGCCCACGATTGCGGTGTGAATCGAACCTTTCTCGTTCCTTATCTTCTTCATCTGCCCATGACTGAGCCATAATTTTGAGCTCTTTGACATCTGCTGGACGGTGTCTGCCAAAATCTTAAAACATGCGTCGGTCCTAGAGGTCATATTGAAAGCATTCTATCACGTCTGCCTCTGAGATGTCGACAATTGTAGCCTTTTTGTCGAAAAAATGGCGTAGGTAGCTGCATAGGGATTCATCCTTTCCCTGCTTAACCTAAGCCAAGTCAATTCTATTGCCAGGGAGCTGCATAGCTCCCGTGAAGTTGCTTGTAAAAGCTCAGACCATGAGTCAATAGAGTTAGGCTTCAATGATTCGAGCCAGGTTAGTGGTGCGGGTTCCATGCATACAAGGAAGTGGAGGCCTTTCGTGTCATCGCTTCAGCCTGCAGCTTGGACTTCTAGTGAATAGTGTTGGAGGTATGCCCTAGAGGCAATCATAGAGATGATGATATTCCATTTGTATCCATGATTTATATTGTGTTCCTTGAATATCCATTAAAGGCTACTTGAATTGATTTGCAATTATGTGAATTGTATATGAAACTATGTACTTCTATGGTTATTCTAAAGATGTCCCTAGTCGGAGTTCATATGAGCACACACTTGAATATTAGACTATCACATGTATTAGTTGATGACTATGTTTCACGAGTCATGGACATGGAGATGTTGAACTAATAATGTGGGCACATGTGGAGACACGTGCTAGGACTGACCCAACACGAGTAATTCTCTCTTTACACAACATATACGCTTTGTTCTTAGACCTGAGATTGTCGCATGTACTCAAGATGTGGATCGACTTACTTAGGGGCTATCAAACTCTACGCCGTAACAGGGTAGTCATAAAGGTAGCTTTTGGGTCTGTCAAGAAGCATGCTATGAGACATGGTCAATCAAGATGGGATTTGCCCCTCTCTGATTGAGAGTGATATCTCTGGGCCCCTCGAGTGATCGGATCCGAAAATGCATGGCCATGCTACGTATGGTTAAGAGTTGACCTACAAAGGGATTCCGAATCATAGGATCGAGAAAGAGCGGTCGGCTTGAAGCTAGACCAAATATCATGAGGCAAAGGGAATAGCATGTATATAATGTTGTGATGGTTCGTCTGATATGATCTTCGTGTGCGTATAGGAGTTGGCACGTCTTGCTAGAGGCCGCTACCGACTATTGGGCTAAGTAGGAGTACTCGGGCAATGTCTATACGTATCCGAACCCATAGGGTCACACTCTTAAGGGGCTGGAAGGCCAATTCGGATGTGATTCGAGTTGGATTAGGTTTAGAAGTACTAATGGGCCTCGGACCCAGAGGCCCGTTAGGAACCTCTATAAATAGAGGGGTGGGGGCGCCCTAGGGTTTACACCTTTTGGCGAAACACATCTGCTGCGCCTCCCATGCTCTCGCCTGTTGCAACTCACGGACCTAGCAGTACGGCTTGCGACGCTTCCTCCCTGCATGTGTGGATACCTTGGAGGTGTTGCGCTTGCAGCACTTGGATGAGCCACCGACGAGCTATGACGAGCCGCCGATGAGCCATGACGAGCCGCCGACGAGCCACGATGAGCCGCGGCACGAGGGCGATCTTGCTGCACGTGGACGAGCTGCTGAGAAGCTGCTGGATGTCGACGTGATCGACTACGTACGACTACACTGATCGACTTCGCTGCATCGACGCGAATCTACATCTTCCGCATCAGTGCGTCAAGTGGTCATCCCGTGATCGTTATAAGGCAGTTTTCCTGGTTTACGCGGTAGAGAATTTTGATTTGCGCTAGTGTAGCCTACCTTGTATCCCAACAGTGGTATCAGAGCCGTAGCTGTTTAGTTTTGGATTCGGGATGTGTGCATATGGAGATATGCAAGTTTTCAGTTTGATCTATGTCCTAGTTTCATATTCTTGCTGCAATGGTTGTGTAACGACATAGTCCTACCGGTCGGATTTCCGCCATCGAAGTTAAGTGATACATGTAATGCCAGTTGTAGCGAGCGAAGATCAATGTGATTAGTTGATTCGAAATCCAGGTTCATACGCCAGGTGCATGAGATGTGCAATAGTAGATTGGATCTACTACCGGGTCGGGATTTTTCCATGTGCATGTGCTTCGATAAATTAGCCGTAACTTTTCGGTACGATCTCGGATCGGGGTGAATTTTATATGAAAATTGATCTACAGAAAAAGTTACACATGAAATTCAACCACTTTGTTGTTTTTGGCGAAATTAGATTTCCAAAATTTGTCTTGGAAGATGGAGTTTCGAGCCTCCGAAGTTTGGAACGTTAGAACGCCTAACTCTGTTTTGCAGGATGTATGTATCTTGTGATCAGTATGACCACTTTGTGTATGTGATGCATGTGTGTAACTCATTCGTGACCTGCGTGTCGCGCATACAGCAACACAGCTGGAGCCATATGTGTTTTCACTTTAATGTATTAAATGGTCTGCGTACCAATCTGTGATGATCCAAGCAACTATATAATCTTCATTACTAGCTTCTTTACTAGCTATTAGGCATAATAGCATGTTCTAGTTCTTGGAAGACTCATCACCAGGAGGATGGCGCACATGGAACATGGAGATGGAGATCATCATGGTGAACAGGTTCTTTGGAGATGTAGATCACCATAAGGAAACGGGCCATACTGTGTCACAACTGTGTGAATGCTATTCTATTTATGTTTTACTTTCTGTATGCTGTGATGTTAGAAGTAGAACGATCCCTCACAAAGTTTAAGTTAGTATGCCCTCCCAACTAAAACTTGCACCGTCTCATGTCTTGTACAATTAGTGGTGGGTCTATGAAATTAGGGTGCCACTAGTTTTCCTTGACTAGACGGGTTTGTGTCGGACACTTACATGCATAAGGGTTGGTTTGCTTAACAAGGTTATCTTAACAGTTAAGGACCTTGGGGCATAAAGGTTGGGCGCCGAGACATGGAGATGTCACCCAACAGCAGGAGTCATATGTGATATGATTAGCAAGAAGTTGCTTACCGATCTACCTTGTTTGCTAGCGGTGATGCTAAAGCTCACTAGAAGACTTGTTAGTTGTGGATCCTAAATCACTAAGTATCAATAGAGGGATATTGATTTTAGTGGGAGTAGATTCTGTTAAAATAGTTTAATGTGGTTTGCTCTATCATGGATACATTTGTCTTAGTGTATTTTGCATTACTTCGTTGAAGAATGGCGGAAGTAAGAGTACTTGCATCTCAGGTACGCTTGTTATTAATGTTATAGACAACATATTTCTCGCTGATACAATTATTAATTCTTTGGTATTTGATACCGAATCGGTTGCTCATATTTGCAATTCGATGCAGGGAATGATAAGAAGTAGAAGCGTGAAAAGAGGAGAAGTTGATTTCCGCGTGGGCAATAATGCAAGAGTTGCTGCGTTGACCGTCGGGACGATGCAACTCCACCTCCCGTCAGGATTTATTATGGAGTTGAATAATTGTTATTTCGTTCCTAGTTTAAGTCAAAACATTTTGTCTCCTTCATGCTTGATGAAGGATGGTTATTCATTTGCGAGTGAAAACAATGGTTGTGTGATCTCTAAGAATGATATGTTTATGGCTTTTGCACCCATTGTGAATGGATTGTTTGTTTTAAATCTTGATGGTTCACCTAACTGTAACGTAAGTGCTAAAAGGCCTCGGCCTAATGATTTGAGTCCTACCTACTTGTGGCATTGTCGTTTGGGTCATATAAGTGAAAAACGCATGAAGAAGCTCCATTCTGATGGACTTCTAACTTCGTTTGATTTTGAATCATACGTGACATGTGAGGCTTGCTTGCTAGGCAAGATGACCAAAACGTCTTTCACAGGTTTTCCTGAGAGAGCAGTAGACTTGTTGGAACTCGTACATAGCAATGTATGCGGACCAATGAGCACGATGACTAGAGGAGGATTCCAATATTTCATAACTTTCGCTGATGATTTTAATAGATATTGCTATGTCTACTTGATGAGGCACAAGTCTGAAACCTTTGAAAAGTTCAAGGAATTTCAGAATGAAGTTGAAAATCAGCGTGGCAAGAAAATTAAGGCCTTACGATCTGATCGTGGAGGCGAGTATTTGAGCCACGAGTTTAGCAATCATCTAAAGAGTTGCGGAATTGTTTCACAACTTACACCGCCTGGAACACCTCAGAGAAACGGTGTGTCCGAGCGACGTAATCGAACTTTGTTAGACATGGTTCGATCAATTATGAGCCAGTCGGACCTACCATTGTCATTTTGGGGATACGCTCTAGAAACAGCAGCTTTCACACTTAATAGGGTACCATCTAAATCCGTAGTTAAGACACCATATGAGATATGGACTGGAAAGGTTCCTAGTTTGTCTTTTCTAAAGATTTGGGGATGTGAAGTGTTTGTCAAGCGACTTCAGTCGGACAAGATCACACCAAAGTTGGATAAGTGCATTTTCGTGGGATATCCAAAGGAAACTTTGGGATATTATTTCTACAACCGATCAGAAGGCAAAGTATTTGTCGCTCGGAACGGGGTTTTCCTAGAGAAAGAGTTTCTCAAAGGAGAAAAGAGTGGAAAGACACACTCATCTTGAAGAAGTTCAAGATGAGCCGATCGGGCAAGAATCAATGAGTGATGCTAACATAGCAGAACAAGTTGAGATACCCATGGCAAGAGAAGCACCACCACAACCACGAAGGTCGGCAAGGCTCCGCGAAATGCGGGAAATATTATTTTTCGACAATGATGAGCCTGCGACATATGCAGAAGCAATGATGGACCCAGACTCCGAAAAATGGCAGAATGCCATGCAATCCGAAATAGAGTCCATGGGAGACAATCAAGTTTGGAACTTGGTTGACCCGCCTGATGGTGTTAAAGCCATAGAGTGCAAGTGGATCTATAAGAAGAAAAATGACATGGATGGAAATGTTCACATCTATAAAGCACGACTTGTCGCAAAAGGTTTTCGACAAGTTCAAGGAGTTGACTACGACGAGACCTTCTCGCCCGTAGTGATGCTTAAGTCCATTCGGATTATTCTAGCTATAGCTGCATATTTCGATTATGAGATATGGCAGATGGATGTCAAGACAGCTTTCCTGAATGGAAACCTAACTGATGATGTGTATATGATACAGCCCGAGGGTTTTGTCGATCCGAAAAATGCTGGAAAGGTATGCAAGCTTCAGAGATCCATTTATGGATTGAAGCAAGCATCTAGGAGTTGGAACATTCGTTTTGATGAAGTGGTCAAAGGGTTTGACTTCACCAAGAACGAAGAAGAGTCTTGTGTTTACAAGAAGGTTAGTGGGAGCTCTGTAGTATTTCTAATCTTATATGTGGATGACATATTACTGATTGGAAATAACATTCCTATGCTTGAGTCCGTAAAGACTTCACTGAAAAATAGTTTTTCGATGAAGGACTTAGGGGAAGCGGCATATATTCTGGGCATTAAGATCTATAGAGATAGATCGAGAAGGCTTATAGGTTTAAGCCAAGATACTTACATTGACAAAGTGTTGAAGTGGTTCAGCATGGAAGAGACAAAGAAAGGGTTCTTGCCTATGTCACATGGCATACATCTAAGCAAGACTCAATGTCCTTCGACTGCTGATGAGCGGGATCGCATGAGTAGAGTGCCATATGCCTCGGCTATTGGATCTATCATGTATGCAATGATAAGTACTCGCCCAGATGTTTCATATGCGCTAAGTATGACAAGCAGACACTAATCTGATCCAGGTGAGAGTCACTGGACAGCGGTGAAAATTTTTTAAGTACTTGAGAAGGACTAAAGATATGTTCCTCGTCTATCGAGGTGAGGAGGAGCTCTTTGTAACAGGTTACACCGATGCTAGTTTCCAAACCGACAGAGATGATTCAAAGTCACAATCAGGATTTGTGTTCACGCTAAATGGTGGTGCTGTTAGTTGGAAGAGTTCCAAGCAGGAGACGGTGGCCGATTGTACGACAGAAGCCGAGTACATCGCGGCTTCGGAAGCCGCGAAGGAAGGTGTTTGGATAAGGAATTTCCTCATTGAGCTTGGTGTGTTCCCGAATGCGTCCAGCCCATTGAATCTCTACTGTGATAACAATGGGGCAATTGCGCAAGCAAAGGAGCCAAGGAACCACCAGAAAAACAAACACGTAATGCGGCGATTTCATCTCATTCGAGACTTCGTTAACAGGGGTGAGATCAAGATATGCAAAATACACACGGATCTGAATATTTCTGATCCGTTGACAAAACCACTCCCGCAGGCTAAGCATGATGCGCATGTAAGAGCTATGGGTATTAGGTACCTTCTAGATTGACTCTAGTGCAAGTGGGAGACTGTTGGAGGTATGCCCTAGAGGCAATCATAGAGATGATGATATTCCATTTGTATCCATGATTTGTATGTTGTGTTCATTGAATATCCATTGAAGGCTACTTGAATTGATTTGCAATTATGTGAATTGTATGTGAAACTCTTTACTTGTATGGTTATTCTAAAGTTGTCCCTAGTCGGAGTTCATGTGAGGACACACATGAATATTAGACTAGCACATGTATTAGTTGATGACTATGTTTCACAAGTCATGGACATGGAGATGTTGAACTAATAATGTTGACACATGTGGAAACATGTGCTAGGACTGACCCAACAAGAGAAGTAGTTCTCTCTTTAAACAACATATACGCTTTGTCCTTAGACCTGAGATTGTCGCATGTATTCTAGATGTGGATCGACCTACTTAGGGGCTATCAAACGCTACGCCGTAACAGGGTAGTTATAAAGGTAGTTTTCGGGTTTGTCAAGAAGCATGCTATGAGACATGGTCAATCAAGATGGGATTTGCCCCTCTCTGATTGAGAGTGATATCTCTGGGCCCCTCGAGTGATCGGATCCGAAAATGCATGGCCATGCTACGTACGGTTAAGAGTTAACCTACAAAGGGATTCCGAATCACAGGATCGAGAAAGAGCGGTCGGCTTGAAGCTAGACCAAATATCGTGAGGCAAAGGGAATAGCATGTATATTATGTTGTGATGGTTCGTCTGATATGATCTTCGTGTGCGTATAGGAGTTGGCACGTCTTGCTAGAGGCCGCTACCGACTATTGGGCCGAGTAGGAGTATTCGGGTCATGACTATACGTATCCGAACCCATAGGGTCACACACTTAAGGGGCTAGAAGCCCAATTCGGATCTGATCCAAGTTGGATTAGGTTTAGAAGTACTAATGGGCCTCGGATCCAGAGGCCCGTCAGGAACCTCTATAAATAGAGGGGTGGGGGCGCCCTAGGGTTTACACCCTTTTGGCGAAACACACCTGCCGCGCCTCCCACACCCTCGCCTGTTGCAACTCGCGGATCTAGTAGTCCGGCTTGCGACGCTTCCTCCCTGCACGTGTGGCTACCTTGGAGGTGTTGCGCCTACAGCACTTGGACGAGCCGCCGACGAGCCACGACGAGCCGACGACGAGCCGCGGTACCGGAGGCGATCTTGCTGCATGTGGACGAGCTGCTGAGGAGCTACTGGACGTGATCGACAAGTTGATCGACTACGTACGACTACGTGATCGTCATCACTGCATCGACGCATATGTACATCTTCCGCACCAGTAGTGCGTCGAGTGGTAATCCCGTGATCCTTATACGGCAGTTCTTCCTGGTTATACGCGGTAGAATTTTTGAATTGCCTTAGTGTAGCCTACCTCGTATCTCTACAGATTACTCACGTGTCAAAATCTGGCGTCAACAGCGCCACTGGACGTCGCGTGCCTGTTGACGCGCTCCACCTTCGTTGCGTGCTTGTTGACGCGTGCTCGACCTCCTGATCGGGCGCCGCGCACGCCTTCGGCGGACGAGGTCGCTCCGGGACCCTGGCGAGGGCTCCGGTTGTAGCTGCGGCGCGTGGCGGGGGAGTGCCTTGCCTCCCTTCGGCGCCATTGTTGTTGGACCCCGCGGAGTGCGCGTCTGCCATGAAGCACTCACGCGAGGGGTGGTGGCTCCCGTTGTCGAAACCAGCGTTGGAGGTCATTCCCATTACGCCCACGAACTCGTTGTTCACAGGTGGCATGATCATGAATCATGCCAGGAGACGACCATAAGTCTCCACGGCACTGTGCAGGCCAAAGGGCCACTCCCCCAAAGGAGGCCCCATGGTGCGCGCCCGGCCACTCACCACCATTCCGGCGACGGAGCCGGAGGCGATGGGGTGAGCAGGGAGGACGAGGAGAGGAATCAGCTCGATTCCCTCCTGTGGCAAGGAAGTCCAGGCTCCCGTAGCGAACGTGGGAGTCAGGAGTGAAGCCGATGTCATGGTTGGCCATCCGAAGCTAGTGATGATCGTCGTACGCACAAAGGTCCCCTACCTGGCATGCCAACTGTCGTTGTCAAGAATCATGGGTCAAGACTACGGCAAGTGAATTTGTTTTCTATGCGCGTAAGGCTCCGATGGTTGCACGAGAGGACACGGGGTTTATACTGGTTCAGGCAGGAATAGCCCTACATCTAGTGTGGAAGGTTGCTCATGTTACTCGTGCGGAGTTTGCGGTAGGGGTTACAAACGGGCGAGAGAGGGAAGCTGGTCCCAAGTCTCTGTGGGTGTGCATTGATGCTCGTATGGAAGGGTTGTGAGTTGGGCACTCGGTTTGCTTGAGAGTTGCCCCTGTCTTGGGCCTCCTGGTCCTCCTTTTATAGCATAAGGAGGGCACAGGAGTTACAATTGAGCCAGGAGCAGAAGGGGAGCGAAGGAGGTAAGCAGGGAAGCCATAGCGCAGGGAGAAGGACGGAGCCCCCGGGGTTGGCGCCTTCCCTTCCGATCTCTGTCTCCTGTCAGCATGACCACCGGAGGGGGAGGGTTGTCGTTGGGCCCCATCGACGACCCTCTTGGTCAAATTTCACGAGTTTGCGAGGAAGTGTATTTCAAGTTAAATAAACGTTGTAAGGGCAATGACCCTAGACACTTAGACAACAATAAACTTTATATACTATGCGAGTAATTTCGTGTTTTAAACCTCAGGTGTATTTTAATGACTTTGACTTCACAAAAGAGGGGTGGGGTCACTCTAGGGTTCCTCAAGGTTCATTTGGAAAGTTATCCAGTTTCTGAATGTTTTCTTTACCTCTTCCAAATTACCATTTTACCCTTCGCATTAACTACTTATTTTTATTCCTTTTTCTTGGTTTAAATTCCATAAATGTTTTTGGTAGCTTCTGATAAGATACGGTAATGAAAATTTTACAGAGGCTTCCGAATCACATCAGTGAGCCACTATGAAATTTTGGGATGAATTGAACTCCTACAAAATTAATTAAAATTAAAACAGTACCCTATAACAGATTATAGGGATCTATTTTTAACTCAAGTTATAGCAGCATTTTGGCTTTGGTATTTTTACAGGATGTTACACTAGTGTGCCAGAGGCTTTTGTGATTTTTCCATGATTTTTGATGAAGGAAATCTATTATCCATATTTTTCCTTCAGTTAAACTTGTATAAAAGTTTAAGCATGTTTCATCCAGTTTCATACAGTGACCCTTATATTTCCTAGTGAGTGTTTTTCATCCATGATCTAACCAAAGTGGTTTCATATTTTTCTCTATCTTATTCCATTTATTATGCAAAACGTAAGATTCCACCTAAGGTTTCAAAGTTTATTCTCAAATAGGGTGTTAAACATCTAACTAGGGTCACAACTATTTTATTTAACACAAGCTCGGAGTAACAAGGCTAGCAGAGGTGGTTTTGCTATTTTACCATTTTTGGGTGATTTCCAAGCATTTAAAGGCCTAGACAAGAAATAAATACTAGAGCAACATTCGCAACAATGACATGTCCAAAAGTATTTTTTTTGTGAAACTACTCATCTCATGGATTCATACAAAAGTGGTTTGGTATTTATTTCTACAATTAGTTATGCATTTTCAAAGTTCAGGCCATTTAATCCAATTTAAGACAGAAAACCCCTCGCGGTGTTTGGCAGTTTGCGGCATGCTAGGGAAAATAAACGGCTCGGGTGCGTAGGGTAGCTCACCTTGAGCAGGTTTGGTGAAGAAAGGGGCGGCAAAGAGGGCTCGATGGTGGCGAACAGCAAAGAGGGCGAGACGGCGGCAGGGCATCTCTATTCCGGTGCTAGCGAAGGCTCTGGTGGGCTAGGGATGGCTCGGGGAGCTCTAGTGGGGCACGCGTGGTTCACTGATGGGCTTGGGAGGTGGCGGCACTGTGTGGGAGGGAGCTATCCTCGGCGAGGTCTCATGGCGGAGCTAAAGCAGAGCAATGGGTGATGGGGAACTTGCTGTTTCATGAGCTTCACGGTGGGATGTCCTTGGCGATAGCTCGAGAGGCAGCAGTGAGGTACGGGAGGCTCGTTGGTGGCTCGGGAAGGCCGCGGCACTGAGCGGAGAGGGGGTCTCCATGGTGGGCTTGTGCGGCGGCGTGTGTGCGGAGCTCGGGCACTTGTGGGCGGGGAGCTTTGGCGAGGCATTGGTGCCTTTTATAGGGCGGGGGAGGTACGGAGGGGCGAGGCAGAGCAAAGGGGCATGCAGGACGTGGCCGGAGGGAAGGGAGGGAGGAAGTGGGGTGGAGGCGCACTGGGCGACGGCGATGCGAGCTCGTGGGCAATCCCTCGGCCATTTGTCGGGCAAGATAGGGAGCGTGCGGAAGCTGCTTTGTCGGGCAGAGCGATTGGGTAAGCTTCGGGCGTGAGTTGTCCCATCGGTGCAGAGATTGGGTGGAGAAGCAGAGCCGGTAGGCGGGAACGCCATGGTGGAGTGCGGGTGGCGTGCGTGTGTCCCGCGATAGGGTGGCAGGTGATAGAGGCGGAGTGCCCGATCTTTCAGTGAGTGGAGATAATTTCGATTTGGTGGAAGTAGACCCTCACGATCCGACTATGACGAGCGAACCCAAAGCGCCAATGCAATCGCTGAACCAACTCCTGATGGTTACCAACCTCGCCGGTGCGAGATCAGCCTGATCACGAAGATCGTTTCCTGCACGCAATCGAAAAATGAACAAGAAAAAGACGCGAGCAATCTCAATATCACTCGAAGGTGGAGTTCTGAATCACATGAGGACAGCGCGTATTTGCGCGTGTTCGAGAGTAGCTAAAGCTAGATGTAAAACAAAACTCAAGTTGTAAACAAAAGGGACTCCGACTAAATAAAGGGGGCGCAGCCCCTGGAGTCCGGAGGAGGCGCCACAGCAGGAGGGGGGGGCGCGCGCGACCAGGGGGAGGGCCGTGGCTCCCAACCCTAGGCGCCCCACCTGGGCTTCCATGGGAATAACATCACAATCGACAAAATCAGAATAAGCACCCATGGAGAAAGGAACACGGACCGATCGAGTAATTCTAATTTTCCCACCATCATTAAGCCATTGAATGTGATATAGATTTGGATGCTTACGAGTGGGTAAAGACAACTTTTCAACCAGCGCGGTACTCGCCAAATTGTTGCAGCTACCGTTGTCGATGATGATGCGAATCGACCGCTCCTGCACAACGCCCTTGGTATGGAAAAGATTATGTCGCTGATTCTTCTCGGGCAGAGCGACCTGTGTACTAAGAACACGCTGCACAACAAGACTTTCATGCCTATCGGCGTCGCTCGGGTTGACATGTACTTCCGCTTTTGCTGCATGGTCAGTGGCAAGCATAGCATGTTGAATATCTTCAGAATCACTAGCGGAAGAATACTCACCATCATCACGAATGAGCAAGGTACGCTTGTTCGGACAATCCTGAAACACGTGGCCAAATCCTCTGCAATGATGGCACTGAATATCCCGTGTGCGGCCTGTGGAAGGCGCTGCGCCTGTGGATGGGGGAGCACCTGCAGAAGTGGCTGCCTGCTCACGCGGTGTAGTGGCAGGCGTGGACTGTGCAGGGGGCGCGGGTGCTGAACCGGATGTCGAGCTTCGTCCTGCAAAAGAGTTAGAATATGGCTTCGAGCGGCATCCCTGCACTTCACGTTCAGCTTTGCAAGCAAATTCAAATAATGTAGTCATATCATAATACTCCTTATAGTCAAGTATATCCTGAATTTCACGGTTGAAACCACCACAAAAATGTGCCATAGCAGCGTCAGTTTCCTCAACTAACCCACAATGAATCATGCCTTTTTGCAATTCCTGGTAATAGTCCTCTACAGATTGTGAACCTTGCTAAAAACGTTGCATTTTATTAAGCAAATCGCAGGCATAATAAGAAGGTACAAATCTGTGTCGCATAGCAGCTTTTAGTTGATCCCATGTGGTTGGAGCTGTAGTGGGATGTTTTTGTTTATATTCGCGCCACCAAATTAAAGCAAAATCAGTAAATTCACTAATAGCAGCTGTAACTTGAGAACTAGTAGGAATATCATGGCATGTAAATTTCTGTTCGACTTCTTATTCCCAATCAAGATATGTAGCAGGATCATATTTGCGAGTAAAAGATGTAATTTTAAATTTATCTTAGCAAAAGAATCATTACCGGGATGGCGTGGCACACAGTGAGCACGGCCTTGACGGTCACCACCATCCTGCTCCGTGTCACCACCGTAATCCTTCTGGAAATCTGTGACCATCGTGTTCAACGCATCGAGGCGTGACACGATGGTGTCGAGCATGGTCTTGGTGGCTGTCTGCGCGAGGTCGAGCTGATCGAACCGCTCGTTTGCCGTAGTGACCGTGGAATCCATCTATTCATGCATCGTCTTGATGTCTGCGGCAAGTCCATCAAGCTGTGTCCGCATGTCCTGCAGCTGTTCATCCTGCTTGTCGTCCTCACCTACCATGGTTAGCACAAACACAAAACCAACACCAAACTAGGGGTGTAACGGCTCACAAGGCGCTCACACTAGTGCTATTATCAATGTCTTATCCATTCTTACCTAGCACACAGGGGCGACCCGCAGCCGACCGGAGGAACTCTCGAAAGATTGGAGCAGCGATTGCCTGGAAACAAAGTCAGCTCATCGTAGAACTATGTGGTGTTCTGGGTAGGCTGCACTCAAGTCAAGGATTAGCACAATCAAACAATAATGCAAAGTTGAATTATAGGGCTAAACACGAAACAAACGCTGCTGGAAACAAGTGCGAAAGTGGAACAAGGAAGGTGGCAAAGGTGTAGAGGGCGCAACAAAAAGTTGTTTTTCAGATTTTTTTTTTGATTTTTTTTTTGTTTCTTCAGGAGTCCTCAAAACCGATAATATGAACATAGAGGATCTCAAATAGCAAATTGCGGCACACACTTTTCCCGAAAGTACAGGGGTATTCCAGTAAAAAGAAAGGGGAACCTCAGAAAAATGTACCAAGAAAGAGAGATACGGATATGAAAAGCTGGCACGGGGTGCGTGGGGAAGGGCGCGGTATGCGTGGGGAGGGGGGGTGGAGTTGCCCCGGAGGGTCGCGACCCAGGGGGGTTCACGGCGCGCGCAAGGGGAGTTTCCACCAAACCAAACCAGATCACCTTCCTTCTCCCTGTTGGTGTTTTTTTTGCTTCTTTCCTTTTTTTTGCACTTTTGTTTTCTTTTATTGCTTTCTATCTTTTTTTTGATAGGGGAGGGGGCGATCGGAGGGGTGGGATGGCGCGGCGCGGTTGTCTGGTAGGATTGGCGAGCAGCGGAACGGCGGCGGCGAAAACTAGGGTTAGAAGAAAAACGAGAAACAAGAGATTAAACACAAGTAACCAGCAACAATTGAACGAGTAAGCACACAAATTCAACAAAGACACTTATTGAAAGAATGTGCGAGGCTAAACGGTTGCTGGGACAAGGATCTAACCTGAAAAAAAAATTTGGTTTTTGTGGACTGTAGGAAGGGAAAAGCACTCGTTAAAACTCACCGATTAACCTGGAAAGCTGATACCACTTGATAGAGGCGGAGTGCCCGATCTTTCGGTGAGTGGAGATAATTTTGATTTGGTGGAAGTAGACCCTCACGATCCGACTATGACGAGCGAACCCGAAGTGCCAATGCAATCGCTGAACCAACTCCCGATGGTTACCAACCTCGCCGGTGCGAGATCAGCCTGATCACGAAGATCGTTTCCTGCACGCAATCGAAAAACGAACAAGAAAAAGACGCGAGCAATCTCAATATCACTCGAAGGTGGAGTTCTGAATCACACGAGGACAACGCGTATTTGCGCGTGTTCGAGAGTAGCTAAAGCTAGATGTAAGACAAAACTCAAGTTGTAAACAAAAGGGACTCCGACTAAATAAAGGGGGCGCAGCCCCTGGAGTCCGGAGGAGGCGCCACAGCAGGAGGAGGGCGCGCGCGCGACCAGGGGGAGGGCCGCGGCTCCCAACCCTAGGCGCCCCACCTAGGCTGCCCTGTTGGGCCATCTTCTTATTCTGCTGGGCCTTCGTTCCTTAATAGCATGATGAAGTTTAATTCTCTCGCATGGACCCAAGTGATTGGCCCAACTGGATGATCAACTGTAGGTGCCTGAGGTGGAGGAGCAACTGGAGGTGCCTGAGGTGCTGCTGGTGTAGATGTACTCGTGGTGTCCTCATCAGCAATGATGCGTGTCAGGGGTGGAGATAAGCGCGGGCAGTCACTGGGTAGCGAGGACGAGTCGTGTTGTCACTTTACGCCAGTGATAGGGTGAAGGCAGCTCGCCAGTGCAGCGGCACCACGGGGCAGGCGGCGACGAGCTGGGCGCGATCCGGTGATCTGTGCGCACATGGTCGGGCGAGGGGCCAGTTTTGAATGAAATTTGCGCAAACTTTCGAATTCAAACACATGAAAAACTGAAACTAGAACTTGCAGTCCTAATGTCAAGCTTCAAATCCTAGAAAGGACTTTGATTCAAATCTGTGCTCCCTTTGAAGTTATTTGAACTCAAATATCTCGGGAACGTCGAAAACTCAGACTTAGCTGATTTTCAGGTTTGGGCGGAATTTGTTGTTTTGGCCAACTTTGGGTCGAAATTTGAAAAGGTTCTGCCGAGTTTCGGGCCTAGGTCACATGAGTGAAGTTGTAGTACACATCTAGTACTCAAACATTTGTAAAAGGTTTAGCTCGAGTTTGGTTTCAAATTTAGGGGAAATCATCATGCCGAGTTGAAGACTTTCACTGTTTTAGACTTAGAGCTGAGGGGCTGAATTTGAGAATTATGCTGAGCTTAGCCTAGGATTTGAGCAGGTTCCAGATTTATTTAGTTCAAGCTCTAATTGTCAATCTGGGTCTTCAGAGTTTACTCTAAAACTTTGGTAAAAGCTCCAACTCAAGTCTAGGTCTAAAATTCGAAACAACTGGAGCTAAAGTACTCTACTCAACTATGTTTTCAGGACTTAGTAAAATTTGAATTGGGTTTGAAATTGAGATGATTTTGACTCGATTTCTGAAATGGTTCCACTACAAATTAGCAAAAGCTCAAATAATTAAAGTGTTTGTATTGAAAAGTTTTATAACTCTTACATTGGCAAATTTTGAAGTTGTTATATAAAATTTTAAAATTACAAATTGCTTCCAAATTAAGCTTTTAGAGGGCATTTCGGTCCATTTTAGTGCTGGATTAACTTCTAAACACTCTACTTAAGCTTTGAAAAGGTTAATTAAAAATAGGGTTATTACAGCCTGCCCCTTTAAGAGGAATCTCATCTCGAGATTCGAGTGAGGAAAACTGGTGTGGCTTGGCTTGCAGTCCATATTTACTGGCAAAATTTGTTCCAATGAAACTGTGGGAAGCGCCGCAATCAAATAATAGAAGGCAAGATGATGATGAATAGAAAATATACCCATCGTCACTGGAGTGCCTTCTGGAAGCTCTGCCAGATTGGTGAAGTTCACTCTGCCTTGACGAACTTACGGCATCGACCTTTTCCCTTTATTATTCCCGGGGTTACTCTGACCAGGCCTCTGATTCTTGTTCTGAGGGCAATCCTTCGCGAAATGACCGATGTTCCATCAAGTGAAACAAAGATTTCCATTACCAAGGCGCAGAGGTTGTGGAAGGTTTGGCCATGGTCCTTCTGGTTGAAATCCAGGGAAACGGGGTGTGGCCTGCTGTGACAGACGGGCAACCCATCTCCCAAGCTATGTAGGTTTGCGAGGCGCTGGTGGGGGAATCAACCGGAATTTCTGAGCTGGAGCACTAGATGATGGCATTGGAGCCTTCCTCTTCTTATCATCCTTGAGAGCCATCATACAGTCTTCCTGCGATATGGCTAAATTCACCAGCTCGTTGTATGTATCGACTTTTATGGGGTTCAGCCTCTCCTGGAGCTTAAGACTCAAGCCCCTATGGAATCGGTCTCACTTCTTTTGGTCCGAATCTGCATGATAACCCGCATACCTACACAGGTCATTGAAGGCCTGCGCATATTGCAATATGTTACGGGAGCCTTGGGAGAGCGTGAGGAACTCATTGAGCTTGCGCTCGAATAATCCCTTGGGGATTTGATGGCTCCTGAACGCCGTCTTGAATTCTTCCCAGCTGACTACATGGTCGGCCAGTAGCATTTCGTAATAGTGATCCCATCAGAGATGGGCGAAACCATGCAGTTGTTGTGCTGTGAATTTAGCCTTGTCTTCGTCAAGGCAGGGTGCAGTGAGGAGCGAGAACTTGGACTCAATGGTATGAATCCACTCATCTGCATCAAGAGGATCCTCTGTCTTGTGGAATAGAGGGGGCTGGGTGCTTAGGAGGTCCTCATATCTCACAACCTGAGGCTGGTGAGGGACTCTTCCATCATGTGGCTGCTGTTGTTGCCCCTGGACGATGTGTCACAGGACCTCTGTCTGCGTAGCCAAAATCACCTCCAGCGAAGGCGGGGGAGGCAGCGGCGGAGGTGCCTGCCTCGGCTCGCTATTGCTTGGTGCAATCCCGGAGGGTGTTTGGCGAGTTCCATGCACCATCTACAAGAGTGTACTTTTCCATTTGTCACATAATTTAGAAACTTGTTCAAGCACAAGAAAAATTATGTGCGGAATGTAAGTGTTCCTCTTGCTAGCAGCATTGCGATAAAAACAACAATATAACTCATTGAGTAGATGCATATCTCTTCTTCCTGATACCCATTGTTTCTCATCTTTGGTCAGCAGCTAGGAAATTTTATATGTGACAACTTTTGTATTACTCTTGCTGACCGAAACAAAAGGTGACAAGGGTGAAAATTAGTTTGACGCTTTGCTGTCTGGGCTGTTTTTCAGCAAGCTGAGTGGTGAAGTTTTTGTTCTAACTCGAGTTTGACAGATCCAAAGGAGCTGAAATTCTACGGGCAGTTGGAACAAAAGTTTTCCCACAACTTTGGTATTCAAACCTCAGCCGAAAAGTGATTGGAGACGTGGATAGAAACTGGGATAAAACAGTTGCTGAAATTCTGCCAAGTTCTCGGGAATTACATCACTGGACATGCCAAAAGCATGTCCATGCTTGCATAGCAAGTTTGTGACACAAAAGGTACTCAACTCAAGGCTAACCTATTACATCACCATCCAAAATATAGGTTGCTGAGGAGTAAAATAAAAGAAGCCTACTCCAGTCTAGACACACATCTAAAAGTCGTCAAGGTTGTTAACCGAGTCGATGCTAAATATGAGGGAGTAAGCAGCTCCACTCGGTGGTGCTGGTGCGATATCCTCAAAGTCCATGCTCGAGTAGCCCTCTGTAACGCCCGTAAAATTTACTAACTCAAATCACCCGCTAAAAATTTGTTTCAAAATCTTTCAACCGTTGAGCTCCCAAAAATTTCTCCCTTCCCAGCGACCCTGCCGTCCCGGCACCCAACGTGTCAGTCATCTTTTTCTGTTCCTCGCAAATTTCACCGCGTGCACGTCAAATCTGTAGTGCGTGCCAGACCAATTCCGCAATTTTCGCCGATTTTCCCCTCCCTTTTTCCTTTTCCTTTTTCCCTCCCCTCTTTTTCCCTTTTCTTTTTTCTCCCTTCCTTCTTCCTCCTTTTCCCTTCTCTCCTTCCTTTCCCCTGGCGCGCGCTTCCTCTGGTGCCTAGCGCTTGGCGCCTGGCGCCGGCCGCCCGCGCCCGACCCCTGGTGCCTAGCGCCTGGCCGCGCCCGCGCCTGGCACTCTGCGCCGCTCGCCCGACCCCACGCCTGGCGCCCGCGTCCCGTCGCCCGCCCAGCGCCCGGCGCCGGACCCGTGCCGTCCACCCTGGCGCAAGTGCCAATCGCCGGTCACCGCCATCCTACCACATGCCATGCCAGCCATCACCTTGGTGGACTCCCTCTACTTCTCGTCGACCGAGTCGTCCCCACCACACCCTCCACGAGGAGCTCCGCTCTGGCACGCCACCAGCCGGAAACTCTAGCCGCCTTTAAGCTTGCCGGCCCCACTGCCCCTGTGCGCCGTCACCCCTCCCGCCGCCAATAAAAGGGGGCCGAGCCCCTGCCACCCTCCTCCACACCCGCCATCACCGCCTAGCACCGCCCCTCCCAGTGCACCGCCTCGCCGGAGCTCCGGCCGCCCCTTTTCCTACACCCGCCCCCTCGCTTCCCGTCGCCAATTCACCAAGGTGAGGGCCAAAATGGAGTCCCCTCGGCCTCCTCTACCTCCCCCACCACTCGGCCACCACCGGCGTGGCCCGGCCAGCCGCCCCCCCTACCGGTTTTCCCCCTCCTCTCCCATCTTCCTATCACGGCTCCAGGAGGAAGAAAGCCTCCAATTTTGATCTAACCCCCTCCTTTTCTCTATTTGCAAACCAACCCTTCCACCTCTCTCAAAGAAACCTCGCGGATACGCCCTTCCACCTTTCAGAAATAATTACAAATAGGTCCCTGGTTCTCGCAGTTTAGTCCTAAACCTTGTTTTAAGCCCCTAACACTCCTTTAACTCCTCATTTCATGCGCCAAACTTTCTCCAATTGATCCCAAATTCAACCACGGCCTCCTCCCATATACTTCCACCGAGGCATATCCAAATTTCATGAAAATACTCACTCCTTCAATTTTTCGTTAGCATTCTCTGTTCTTAGCTCAACGGGAAAAATTGTGTGCTCGTTTGTGTGTGCCGTAGATCGCGGAGTACCCGAGGAGGAGTTTGACCGCGAGCCCGAGCCCAAGGACCAGTACCGCGAGCAGGAACTCCTGAAAGGCTTTGAGAACGGCAAGTCCAATCTCACCCTTTGATGCATATTTATCCTATTTTTTCAAACACCACCTATTGGTCTGTTTTATAAATTGCATATTATTTTACCACTAAAATATGGTTGGATAGCCACCCCTTGATTGTTATGATTATTCCTTGCTTGTCCTATAATTATCTCTAAATATGACTTGCTCTGTTTGGATGATAATTACTGCTAGAATGCTTAGGACCTTGTTACTCAATTCAATCATGACCACAATGTGTTTTGTTAAAGAATAAATGTGTGAGTGTTTTAAAAAAGGGAAATTGGGTTTTTCGGAGGTAAAGGAAAGAAATGCTCAGATGAGATGGATGGGTGTTTCATGTGTGAAATGCTAATATGTTGGGCTCGTACCTTGGTGGTTGAGCAAGGTTGGGAGATATCCATCTTGTCATGGTTAAGGACCGAGTTGATGTGTCATCTTGCCTAACCCAACCATCGTACATCCACTCGACCATTGTACGCGGCAACGGCTTAGCATAAACCCCACTAGCTAGTATGTTAGTCATCAGGAGAGCTGGTGAGCAATGGGAGACCATGGAAATGGTGTAAGATCTTTGTGACTTAGGTCCCGGTTAAGACCTCATTGGGAGGTCATTAACCCATTGGTTACTTCCGTGTTGACTAGTCAGACTTAGCTAAGGTGGGTAATGGCTTTGTTAGGATCCGCACCGGCACTAAGGTGTTCGTGCTGCGGTACCCTACTTGTGGGAAAAGTGTACAACCTCTGCAGAGTTAAAACCTATCCTGGTAGTCGTGTCCACGGCATTGGACGAGTTACGGCTTGGTCACATAACTAGTACTTGGAGATGGATGGTTTTATGGCATGTGTTGGATTTTGGAAGTGTCCGGCAGTTGTGCCGTGGGCTATGGCGGACGGGGAGTCCGATAGAATTAAAATTTGGATCCTTTGTAGGATCAAACCCACTTAATGTTTCAGTTACTAAAGGAAATGCTTTGCGAAAACTCTTTTGAAAATGAACCTTTGCATGTGTTGAAAATCTAGCTTTATTGCAAATGAACCTTAACCTCATCCTTGTTTTATCCTGTGCATACTCTTGCTTGTATCCCCCTCTGTGGATGGGGTTGGACTTGTTGAGTACCTTCATACTCACCCTTATTTTGTTGCTTCAGAGGAAGACCCGGACTACATCTTTGAGGATCTCGAGTAGGAGGTCATGTCCGCACCCAACGCTGCCTGTGGTGTTGGCCTTTGCAGGATGCTTCCGCTGACGCTTAGTTCCGACCGTAGCCCAGAGTCTGACTGGACTGCAACTTGGATCTGTATCGTTGTTGGTTTAGTTCTCCTTTGGGTGTGGCTTGCCCGCCCGCTCCTTTGGGAGCTGTACGGTTTATGAACCATCTGTTGAATAAATGTGTTATCAGCCTCCTGGGACTGATATTTGTATCACATTTAGTCTCTACTTATGTGGGGATGCTTCACCCTCGATCTCCTCGGGCTCCTCCTCCTCCATGGGCTCGGCCTATGCCTACTGCAGTCCAGCCAACTCCTCGTGATACATCTCCAACTGCTCGTTAGCATTGGCTAGCTCCATGTTAATGTCATAGTACTGATCTGCTAGCATCTCCATGTCTGTAGCCTGATCATCTACCTCCTCCTGTAAACCTGAAATCTGTGTCTCCATGTTCGAGATCTGAATATCCTTCTGCACTAGCTGGAGTGACAAGTCCACCACCTCACCCTGTGTCGCAATGAGGGTAACCTGGGTGGACACTGCCAAACCTGTCAACATGGACATCGACCTGCCTCGGAGCTCACTCAATTGGTAGAGTGCATTCATGCACCTAGCTAAGGTGAACACTGTCTGTTGGGGCTGTAGGAAACCCATAAGCTCCATGTTGTCCATGCAATCAAGCCAGTCAGTGTCTCTCAGGTCCCTAGCTAGGAACAAGCCAATAGGATCAAGACGACCTCGATCAGGTGATGACAGCAGAAAAGCATCAACCTCTGCAGTGCGGCAGTCTCCCATGTGTCCTCCAAAGTATACCCAATGGCCTCAGTCTCAAGACATGGCCACCCGAGCTGCTTTGGGTGGGGGTGCACTGTCATGTGCATGCTGCTACGGGGTACTCCGTGATCCATGTACTCGCGTCCAGAGTAACGTGGAGGCGAAGCGTACCCGAAGGAGCGGAGAGTGTCCCACAAGATAGAGGGAAAACCCTTGCAGTGGAGGCACTCGGAGTGCACAGTACCGTCCATGTCCACAACAACATACACGGGATGGGCCATCTGGAAAAACAAGGGAAACGGTAAATTAGAATGGAATTCATACTTTTAGAAATCAAACAGATTTCTGGTAAGTTAGAGAAAATCTCATAACTCATAAAGAATCCATCCAAAAATTCTAAAATTTTACCAGCAGGGTCTTTAGGTAATTTGTGTTAAGTTTGGTATTCAGAGGTCGAGCTGGAAAAGATTCTATCATGATGGTCTACTCAGGTTTTTACCAGGGGGTATTCTGGAATTTTCAGAACAGTGTGGAAATAAACGGAGCATAACTCTTAAACCAGTGATCCAAAAACTTGGATATTTTACCAGAATACTCCTTAGATGATTTCCAGAAAGTTTGGTGTTCAAGTTTTAGCTGAATCAATGCCTAGGAAGGTGATAAAACACAACCCTCACAGAGGGGTTCATTCTGAAATTTTCAGGAATAGTGCAGGAATTAACAGATCATATCTCTTAACCCATTGATCCATTTGAGCTGAAATTTTACCAAAATGTTCTCTGCTCAGTGATTAACAACTTTTGTTTAAGAGTACCTAACAGAAAAATTCCTTAAGGTGATCGAAAAATTAAAACTCCAACAGGTGTGCAAACTGTGTTCTCAGCCAATAGGAGGTTTACTTATGTGAACATAACTCTCAACCTACTTGGTCAAATTATACAAAATTTTACCAGCAGCTTGTTTAAGAAATTTGACACAACTTTATTATACTAAGTTTTTGGAGCAAACCTAAGGAATCAATCCAAAAGATTTTAACAAAACCAACGTTGTTGAATTGGATCACTAGAATATCCTTAGCACGTACAAGCTTTTAGGTAATACTTATGCAAGATCGGTTTGTCGTATTTTAAGTTGCGATTTTAATTCATGATGCATGCACGTCCTATTTCTCCTCTCAACAAAAATAATTTTCAAAAAGCTTTGGACTTACGTAGTTAGTGCCAGTGGCAAGGTGACATTTACAGCTCTCTCTATAATAACTAGTCGATCTTTCTATTCGTCGTTAACTTACGTAATCGCGGTTAGTATACCTGCAGAAAATTCCAACCAGAACCTTTCATGCCAGCACTCACAAAAGCATCCACAATCATTATTGTCCACTATAGGAACAACACCCATACGATTACCGTTGTACGGGCAACATTCCTATGCTTGGAAGCGTATTAACCTTTATCCAACCATTATGTGCCGCCCTCATATTTGCATATGAGGCTGGAGGCATGTTACGGAATCTCCATACCCCTATGTCCAACCATTATGTGCTGCTATCGTATTTTCATACGATGCCAGGGCTGTATTAAGGAATCGCTACACCACATTATAAATAACCAATAGTTAATTAGCCACCTAAAAATAACCCAAAATTCCCCTAGGGCTTCTCGTACTAAGTTCATCCTTAACGAACTTACAAATTTTTCAAACTAATTTCTTGCAAGTTTTATATAGAAAAGGTGTTTTAAGGTCTATTGTTCTCTTTGGCATGCTTTCTAGCTCTGATACCAGCTGTGACGGAGCTGCCCAAATTAACTCGGCTAAAGTGTACATCAGTCGCCTAACACGTGATGATACACCTTAAATGAGTCAACTCAGTCATCCATCGGATTTCATCCAGTAAACCAGATAATTCTGGATCGAAAGTAAGCATACTCACACGAAGGTGAGTGGTTTCTCAAAGATTACAACATTCCAATCACATTAACATGGTTCAACAGTTTATGACATCAGAGTTTTGGAAATTCAAACAAGTTTGCAAGGTTCAAACAGCGGAAGCTAAATGTCGATACAGGATATCATGGCGAAGCCGACCATGACATCAACGACCCCTGTCCTCGCTATCCGAGAAGGGATACCACTCGACCATTGAACCCGGAGGGAGCTGGGTAGGCCAAGTGACACAAGCAGCGAAAGCACTAACATCCAAGTTACCTAAAAGTAAAGTCACAAGCAAGGCTGAGTATACTGATACTCAACAAGACTTACCCGACAGGTGGTAACTACTTCACCGACTCCTAGACATGAAGTCTACTATGGAGCGTCTGTAATCTTTAGTGTATTTGTATCTTTATTTATTTTTCTTTTTGTCGACCTAGTGAATGTTATGAATGTTAATTGGTATAATTTTTATGTGAATTGTTTTTATCTTCATGAAGGTTGATTGGTGTAAATTATCAATATTGATCAAGTTCTTTATCTAATACGAAGACCTATATCCATTTCTCACATAATAATTTATTTATCTCATGTTTATTGCAATGACTAAATATTATAAACACATTTACTCTATTTTTCCCTTACCTAATATCGATCAAGTTCTTTATCTAATACGGAGACCTGTGTCCATTTTTCACATAATACGAAGACCTATGTCCATTTTTCACATAATATAATGTAGATGGACCGACAATGGATGTATAACGCGGACAGACGGACCAAGGAGTTTGTTGATGGATTGCATTATTTTCTCAAAGTGGCCAAAGCCAACAAGCAAGAGAAAGGAGATGATCCTAGTGATGTTGAGGGGCAGCCTCCCAAGAAGAGAGTTCCCTCGAAGGTGATGTAGTATTTCCCTATAATACCACGTTTGAAGCGTTTGTTCAGAAACAAGGAAAATGCTAAGTTGATGCGATGGCACAAAGAAGAACGTAAGCAAGATGAGATGTTGAGACACCCCGCGTATAGGACCCAGTGTAGATCAATTAATAGAGCATTCTCGGACTTTGAAAGTGATGCAAGGAACATAAGGTTTGGTTTAAGTATTGATGATTCAGTCCATTCGGTGAGTTGTGTAGTGGTCATAGTACTTGGCCTGTGACCCTATGTATGTTCAACCTTCCTCCTTGGCTGTGCATGAAGCAGAAGTTCATTATGATACTGGTGCTTATCCAAGGCCCAAAACAACCCGACAACAACATTGATCTGTACCTAAGACCGTTGGTTGATGAACTTTTACTACTCTGGAAGGAAGAAGGTGTACGTGTGTGGGATGAGGATAAACAAGAGAGCTTTGACCTACGAGCATTTTTGTTCGTAACCATCAATGATTGGCCTGCACTGAGTAACCTTTCAGGATAGACAAATAAGGGATATCGGGTCTACACCCACTGTTTAGACAACACAGACAGCATGTATTTGAAACACTGTAGGAAGGTCAAGTATATGGGCCATCGTCGATTTCTTCCTGCTAACCACCCATTAAGAAAGAAAGGGATGCATTTCAAAAGGGCGCTAGACCATCAAAAAAATTTGCACACCGTAATGGAAAGTGTGTATTTGAGATGATAAAGGATGTAAGGGTAGTCTTTGCAAAGGGTCTTGGTAGTGAACCTGTTCCGAACGACGATAATGGACATGTACTCATGTGGAAGAAGAAGTCTATATTTTGGGAGCTAGCTTATTGGAAAATCCTAGAGGTCCGCAACGCAATAGACGTGATGCACCTGATGAAGAATCTTTGCATGAACGTGTTAGACTTCATGGGTTGTTATGGGAACTCAAAAGATACATTGGAAGCACGACAGGACCTAAAATGTATGAAATAATGAAATGACCTACATCCGGAAAAGAGAGATAAAGGACAACACTACTTACGTCCTGCCAGTTACACTCTCAACAAGGAAGAGAAGGATAGCATGTTTGAATGCATGAATAGTATCAAGGTTCCGTCTGGGTACTCCTTGAATATAAAGGGAATAATAAATATGAAAGAAAAGAAGTTCACAAATCTAAAGGCCCATGACTTCCATATGTTGATGACCCAGTTGTTTCCAGATGCACTAAGGGGTATTATACTAGAGAATGTACGATTGGCGCTAATAAAGCTATGTGCGTTTCTCAATACGATTTCGCAGAAGACAATCAATCCAACCAAGCTACTTAAGCTACAGAACGATGTGGTACAATATCTTGTAAACTTTGAGTTGGTATTTCCCCCGTCCTTCTTCAATATTATGACGCACCTCCTGGTTCACCTAGTCAAAGAGATTACTATTCTTGATCTAGTATTCCTGCACAATATGTGGCCTTTCGAGAGGTTCAATTCAGTCTTAAAAAACTATGTTCTTAATCATGCCCGTCCAGAAGGAAGCATCGCCAAGGGATATGGAACTGAGGAGGTCATTGAATTTTGTGTTGATTTTATTGACTTAATTAATTTGATTGGGGTTCCAACATCACACCACAAGGGGAGGCTACGGGAACGGGCACCCTTGGAAGGAAATCAAGTTTGAGCAATGATAGTGATTTGTTCCATAAAGCACACTTCATGGTTATGCAACAATCATCCTTTGTGGCTTTGTATATCGAGAAAACACAAGCAAATTCTATTTTTCTAATACCCGACGAAATCCGATGCCTAGATTATATGTCATCACATGGATACTTTTCCCTCTTGGTTGTGTCAACACCTTATGGGTAACTCCGTGATTCATGAACAACTCGCTTGGTTAGCTAGGGGACTTTCTAGCACAATTGTGAAATTCTAAGGTTAGGAGATAAATGGTTATACATTTACACGAAGGCGCAAGACCAAAAAAGCACCAACCAAAATAGTGGTGCCCGTATAGATGACATAGACAGTAGCAGGAGCAAGGACTCATATTATGGTTTCATAGAGGAGATCTGGGAACTCAAATACGGACTACTGAACATCCCTCTATTTCATTGCCAGTGAGTGAAGCTAACTAGAGGTGGCGTAACGAAAGATCAGTATGGAATGACAATAGTGGACTTGACCAAGACTGAATACAATGATGAATCATTCATCCTTACCAATGATGTGCATCGAGTTTTCTATGTGAAGGACATGTCTAGCAAACTCAAGAAAAATTCAGAAGATAAAGAAAAACTATGGGAGCCAAAGCACCACATAGTTCTTCCAAGTAAGAGAAAAATCATAGGAGTCGAGGACAAAACAGACCAGTCAAATTATTATGATCAGTTTGATGGCATGCCTCCATTCGCTGTCGAAGTTGACCCAAGCATCATGCTAGCCAAAGAAGAGGCTCCGTACTTACGCCACGATCATGACCAAGGAACTTTCATCAAGAAGAAGTTTTTTAATATTACATTGTAATGCACTAAATATGGTGCACCTTTATGTAATGCTTTATAGCCATCAGAATCTTTCAATTATATTGTAATGCTATATGGTGAACCTTTATTCGATTATATAAACAATGTTAACTTAACTACATACATCAATTGCATTTTTGCGCGTTGAAATTATTTAATTGAAGAGATTGTTGATGACAGTGATGCATTAAAATAATTATTTTAGAAACTTAATCAACTAGTATAGAATTAATGAGTGATTCAAACTTATTTTAAATATACTTGCTAATTTAATATATTTTTTCATGTTCAAAATATGTAAAGTTTTTGTTTTTCTTTAACAAAACCAGTGCAAAACAACATAAAACATATATAAATTAAAATTAAAAAAGCAGCGGGAAATGAAAACTGGGAGACCTTTAGTCCCGGTTGCAAATTCCAACAAGGACTAAAGGGTGCTATTTCATCTCCCGCGCAAAAATCACCCTTTAGTCCCGGTTGGAATTTGCAACCGGGACTAAAGCCCCTCTCCCCTCCCCCTAGTTCCGGGTTGAATTTGCAACCGGGACTAAAGGCCCTATAGTTCTGGTTGCAAATTCAACCCAGGACTAAAGGGGGAGGGGTTATAATGTCTGGTCTCTTCTCTCTCGCCTCGTCTCCTCCTCACTTCACTCTGCCGCCTCGTTTGCTCGTCTCCCCGGCACCCTCCACCGATCTCCCCTCGCGTGCCGCTGCCACACCGCTGTCCGTTACCCTGTCGTCGACCATTGATCCGTCGATGCCGCCGCATTTTGCCTCCGCACCCCTGATCCCCGGCCGCCCCTTCAGCTCCGCACCCCGGATCCCTGACGGCGCCCTCCTGGTCAGCCATCCACCATCCGCCGACCGCCGGCCCCGCCGTCCTGCCATCCACCCACCCCACCTTCTGCCGGCCCCACCATCCGCCGTCCACCTACCCCACCGCGTGCCCGAGCCACCATCCCGCCGTTTTTCATTCCACCGTTCGCCGTTCTCCTGCCCACACCCCCTCGGTACGGGCGCATCCCTGCCCCCTCGGTACAAGACCCATTTTTTAGTGTTTTTAATGTGTAATTTATATAAATTACATTTAATCCTTAGAAAATGAGTATGAACTGTCCCACAGAAAGAGAAAACAAGGAGTCTTATCAGAACAGAAAACAAGGAGACTATCTTCCAGTCGTACTGTCCCCTAGTTTGGGAAGCAAGAAGATTAGGATGCTCAAGCTATAGGAGCAATGCCCTTAGAACATCAAATCGAAGTCATTACGTTTATGGAAGCTAAAGGTCTGTGGCTTGTTGAAGTTCTAGGGAAAGCTAAACCACCAGATCCAGAAAAGATTATACCTAAATGGCCCTTTGAGGTAGGCAAGCCTCTCGTAAGGCCTTAATTGGTACGAAAGCTCTCTACGAAGATGTATGAATTACATCAATTTTACATGGAGCGGTCAGCCAAACAAAGGCTCATGTTCGCTCTTCGTGTAAAACCGATTGATTTTCTCGGCAAAGGTGAGAAAATCCAGTGGTTTCAATTCAAGGATATATATGAAGTGTACCATCAGGATTCCCTTGACGTCTCTCTCATCAGCGCCTGGGTTCTGTAAGTGTCTAGTTATCAAGATGTAAATTTTGGCTCAGATTATTATTTTGTGTGTGTGCGTCGCGCTACTAACTTTGTCTTCCATTTTATGTAGGATGCTAATTCAGAGGTGCTGCAGAGAATCATACTACAACGTTGGCTTCATGGATCCATCGCTGGTTAACCAAGATCAGATACGGGATCAACCAAAGCCTACATTGGACGCAATATACAATTCCTTGGAGCAACAAATTACAAGCAATACATACTACTGCCATACAACTTTAAGTAAGTGTGGGTACCATCTATTTTTATTTTTCTTTTCCTTACCTAATTAATGTTAGTTAGTTCTAATATAAACATTTATGTACGCAGTTTCCATTGGATTCTCCTCGTAATTATGTGATAAAAGTTGTGTTTGATTCATTGAGGAAACCACCGGTGGAGTACAAAGGCATTCAAGACACGCTAAACTTGTAATAATTCTGGACCTTTATCTCTATGCAAAAGTTTGTTTCCTAAATTTTCACCTAACACTGTATCATTCATTATTTTAATTCGCAGTGCATGGAAATGATTCCGTAAGACTTATCATGGTGAATTCAAAGAAAAACTTACATTCATACAACGTTCTCAGTACGCATGAAGTTTGCACATTTTGTACATTCTAAAGTGCTTGAGATAGGAACAAGGCAATAATTTATGTGGATACTATGTCTGTGAGCACATAAATAATTTTGTGCGGGACAAGGTGATATCGGACAATATAGATGTACATAAAATAAAACTATTAATAATTAATTATTTTCTAGCTCCTTATATTTAATAATTCGTGTAACATTCACATATTTCCAAATTATAGATGTTGCAGATTAAAGAAAAACTCTTGGAGAAGGAGAGACTTTTGGCAATCCAAGAAAGTCTCATATGATTTCTGGTGGATGAGGTGATAAATCCCGAAGGAGAATTTTATTACGACGGACATTCAGTAGTCGAATAGAGCAACACCACAATGGGAGGATTCTAAGAATGAAGAGGGCAAATTATTGTATATATAGAAATTGTATAAATACTAGTTTGATGTGTATAACATACTAAGAATTGTGTATATATATAATACTATCATGAAATTTATATACGACTTGCATACAATATGATGAGGACATCACATGTTCGGATACAACCATATTAGTATCTTTTGACTCCGAGGTGAAACAATTCTTTATCATAATTATATGTGATACATTTGATGAATTGATGCTGCACCATGACGTGTATTCGTTGTCAATTTCAGAAATACATACATGGATCAAAAATAGTGTTAAACACACATGGAAGGCATGGAGGACCAAAGAAGTAGATTGGGGGCCAAATCCAAGTATTCCTAACGTCCTCCACCAGGCCACCACGTCACTTTTGGCCCAAGGAAAGAAAGAGATCCAATCCAACACGTTTTGTTGCTGGATTCGGACTACAGTTCTGGCCCAACTTGCAATGACCGCCATGACCTCATCCGGACTCCGTTTTGGGCGTTCAAGTACTCCTTGGAATCCTTATGAAGTCTATTTTCATATGGATCCGGACTCATGTCTATATCTATTCTGACGCGGCCGCAATCATCGAAATACTACCAAGAGGTTTTCTGTCCACAGGTGCTGCGTCGCCCTATTTTGGCCCGATGGGCCGTGTATCAAGTTGGGTCCATTAGGGACGTGTCCTAGGGTTGGAACACAACCCCAACACCCCCCTGGTCGTCCTCCTAGGTATTAATAAGGATTAGAGCCGCCACGAACAGATTGGATTTTGTTTAGATCAAGTTTAGCTCTCGCTACTTGCCTGTAAGCGCGCGTGCTGGATCAGCCGCCTGTCTTGCTGTCTTCGGAACCCCACCGTATTGAGATTGAGTTGGAAACCTTCATCTTCATCTAGTAAATTCAGTACTTGTTATACTTGTTCTTGCTAGTTCTTCGATTGCTTGCAGGACGAGTGCCCTAGTGGCCGGGTGACGCGCTCCACAAGATCGCGGCAGCCATTGGAGGCGGTGTATCGGTTGCTAAGGCGCAGCTTGGAAGGCTGTAGTCGGGCCGTGAATATTGTCTCCATCGACCAATCGAGTTATCCCACGCCTCTCATCGAAAGATCGGGAATCAACCCTAGCGGGTTCATATCAGTTGGTAATCAGAGCAAGGTTTATCGGTGAGAGACTTCTAGTTCTTTGCTGTTTTTAATTTCCTATAGTCCAGAAAAGGCCAAAAAAATTAGTAGCTTAGTTCTCCATAATCCCAAAAAAACCTTTGAGCCTTTTACTATTACTGCTTAGTTAGGGCTTATTGAATTAACGGTTGCATCGTCGTGTCAAGTTGCTGGTCTTAGCGTCTAGTCGTTTAGAGTTTCGAGTTCTTGTCACGTTTGTGTCACTATCGCAGATTTGAGTTTATTTGTTTCTCTCCACAAATCAGATTGGATTTTCCAAATTCCTTTGTTTTGTTTACCACTTTTAACCAAACCACATCCTTGGAGGTTTCATCCACGTCCATACTTCCATCTCCAAAAAGGAAATCCCACAAATTGAAATTAGAATTCGATTTGGAGTCCTGTTTTATCCTGAAAAGAAAAGCACCATATTTCCATTATTAGGAGTCCGAATAGGGAGTTTGAATACAATCTGGAAACCTGAACTTATCCTCTTTCCAACGGATCTGTCCTTGGTCCCAAATTCTTTTTGAGCACTTCGGAATCATCCTGGAGATTTGCGTATCTGCTGGATTTGCAAAACAGCCACTTGTTTGACTTTGCTACTGAATCACCCTTCCCAAGGAAATATTTAATTGTTGTAAGTAGCTTGTTATCTCTTGTTGCAAAATTTGAGCTTTGTGCTACTTGAAAAAAAAAGAAAAGAAAAGAAAAACAGAAAGAAAGAAAGAAAGAAAAGAAAAACAGAAAGAAAGAAAGAAAGAAAAGAACGATAAAGAAGAAGAGAAGGGTTTTTCTTTTGTTGTTTTTCCTCTCCTTGTGATCCTTCCTTGCTGCAGCTTAGTGACTTCGTTTGTGTCCAGGCTCGCGTCTCTAGCACGTACTAGCCTAGGACCAGCACAATAACGTCGTTGAGCGTTTGTTCAATTTGCTTGCAACTAACGTGGTTCTAGTACTTCCTTGCTTTAGCCCACCTAGAGCTCCACATATTCGACTACAGCTTGACAGGCTTTTGTTGCTGCGGCATCGATGCACTTCACTCCACGGTTGCAGACTTGTTGGTTGCCGTCACCTCCTGTTTGGCTTGGTAAGAACTTGTAAGGGCTTATTTTTACAAGTTGAGTTTGAGAGAATTCCAACACATCATAGTAGTTGACAGGAGGATACATATTATTTTTGTGTTTCTTGTTTCCTACTAACCATGGCAGGTGATACGGAGATTTTGGAGCTGATGAAACTAGACTCTCATATTCAGGGTGTTATTCAACACTTGTCGTTATATGATGGTAAGTTTGATCCTAAAGCTTACATTGATTGGGAGATAAAAGTAGATAATGAATTTGATGAGCATGACCTGTCCGAGAAACAAAAGATTTATATTGCCTCTAATGTTTTGACCGAATATGCTTTGCTTGAATGGAAACGCATTTGTAGGCCCAACAAAGTTCTAGAATCTTGGGAAGACTTCAAATTTCTTTTTAGAGATGCATTCATTCCTGAATATTATGCTAATTATTTGCTTGAAAAATTAGACAACTTGAGGCAAGGTAGTAGGACTGTGAAAGAATACTTTCATGATTTTAAAATTTGTATCATGTATGGTGGATTAGATGAGTGCATGGAAGATGTTATGTGTAGGTTCATGAGAGGGCTCAATTCTGAAATTCAAACCTTGTTGCTAAGCAAATCATACATACATATTGGTCAATTGTTTTGCCTTGCTCTCAATGTTGAAAAGGAGATTCTATTATCTGTGAATACTTGCAAGAATGATGTGACCCATTATATCCAAAATTTGTCCACTCTCCATGCTAATGAAGAGCAACAAATAGTGGAACCCATTGCTGATTTTCCTTTGTCACAAAATGAATTACTTGCTGTTCCTTGTGATAAAGAGGACTTGTGTGCTGATGATTCTTTTACTCCTATACCACAAGTAGTGAATAAGTGTGATACTTTTGGTTTGGAATCATACAAATGTGCTGAAGATAAGCTTTTTCATCCTATTACTTGTGCACAAGATGAACTGAATTTGCTATCCTCTTTAAATACTTTGGGTTACATTGAATTTGATGTTTTGTGTAATCTAAATTGTCTAAAAGAGAAACTTCAATTTGGTTCTGGTTTGCCAAGTTTTAATCATTGTTCGCTTCATGCAATTGGCAAATATGATAGCAAAGGAGAATATTTGGTGCATAAAGTTTATGTTTGCTCCACTCTGAAATATCCTTTTGGGCTACAATACCATGATCAAATAGAGGGCTGCACTAACACTAATAATATCTTGCAAAGTTTTTCTAGTTTTTCCCATATGCAACAGGGTAAGACCAAAGAAGGGGAGCATTACTCGTTGTGGCCATGCAGCATGGCCGTCGCTCCGTGCTCCAACATCAAAACAAGCACCTCAGAATGCCACTGGGGCAAGTCGAGGACGACTTGCAGCCAAGAAGGGGAGAATGATGAGGACATCACATGTTCGGATACAACCATATTAGTATCTTTTGACTCCGAGGTGAAACAATTCTTTATCATAATTATATGTGATACATTTGATGAATTGATGCTGCACCATGATGTGTATTCGTTGTCAATTTCAGAAATACATACATGGATCAAAAATAGTGTTAAACACACATGGAAGGCATGGAGGACTAAAGAAGTAGATTGGGGGCTAAGTCCAAGTATTCCTAACGTCCTCCACCAGGCCACCACGTCACTTTTGGCCCAAGGAAAGAAAGAGATCCAATCCAACACGTTTTGTTGCTGGATTCGGACTACAGTTCTGGCCCAACTTGCAACGACCGCCACGACCTCATCCGGACTCCGTTTTGGGCGTTCAAGTACTCCTTGGAATCCTTATGAAGTTTATTTTCATATGGATCCAGACTCATATCCATATCTATTCTGAGGCGGCCGCAATCATCGAAATACTACCGAGAGGTTTTCTGTCCACAGGTGCTGCGTCGCCCTATTTTGGCCCGATGGGCCGTGTATCAAGTTGGGTCCATTAGGGACGTGTCCTAGGATTGGAGCACGACCCCAACACCCCCCTGGTCGTCCTCCTAGGTATTAATAAGGATTAGAGCCACCACGAACAGATTGGGTTTTGTTTAGATCAAGTTTAGCTCTCGCTACTTGCTTGTAAGCGCGCGTGCTGGATCAGCCGTCCGTCTTGCTGTCTTCGGAACCCCACCGTATTGAGATTGAGTTGGAAACCTTCATCTTCATCTAGTAAATTCAGTACTTGTTATACTTGTTCTTGCTAGTTCTTCGATTGCTTGCAGGACGAGTGCCCTAGTGGCCGGGTGACGCGCTCCACAAGATCGCGGCAGCCATTGGAGGCGGTGTATCGGTTGCTAAGGCGCAGCTTGGAAGGCTGTAGTCGGGCCGTGAACATTGTCTCCATCGACCAATCGAGTTATCCCACGCCTCTCATCGAAAGATCGGGAATCAACCCTAGCGGGTTCATATCACAATACGAGCGTATACATTTAAGTAGTGTACGCTAAGGATGTATACAAGCAACAATTAGCATTAATATGGAAAAGAATTTAAAAAGAAAAAAGATCTTTAGTCTCGGTTGGTATTCCCAACCGTCCCAACTGGGACTAAAGGGGGGATACGGACATGCGCCTGCATGCACATGCACGTACCCCCTTTAGTCCCGGTTGGTTTTCTTTAGTCCCGGGACTAAAGACAACCCCCTTTTATTCCGAATAGGTAGTCCCGATTGGATTTATGGGATCTATGTGTTTGAGGTATGCCCTAGAGGCAATCATAGAGATGATGATATTCCATTTGTATCCATGATTTATATTGTGTTCCTTGAATATCCATTAAAGGCTACTTGAATTGATTTGCAATTATGTGAATTGTATGTGAAACTCTTTACTTGTATGGTTATTCTAAAGTTGTCCCTAGTCGGAGTTCATGTGAGGACACACATGAATATTAGACTAGCACATGTATTAGTTGATGACTATGTTTCACAAGTCATGGACATGGAGATGTTGAACTAATAACGTGGGCACATGTGGAGACACGTGCTAGGACTGACCCAAGACAAGAAGTGGTTCTCTCTTTACACAACATATACGCTTTGTCCTTAGACCTGAGATTGTCGCACGTACTCAAGATGTGGATCGACTTACTTAGGGGCTATCAAACGCTACGCCGTAATAGGGTAGTTATAAAGGTAGCTTTCGGGTTTGTCAAGAAGCATGCTATGAGACATGGTCAATCAAGATGTGATTTGCCCCTCTCTGATTGAGAGTGATATCTCTAGGCTCCTCGAGTGATCGGATCCAAAAATGTATGGCCATGCTACGTATGGTTAAGAGTTAACCTACAAAGGGATTCCGAATCATAGGATCGAGAAAGAGCGGTCGGCTTGAAGCTAGACCAAATATCGTGAGGCAAAGAGCATGTATATAATGTTTTGATGGTTCGTCTGATATGATCTTCGTGTGCGTATAGGAGTTGGCACGTCTTGCTACAGGCCGCTACCGACTATTGGGCCGAGTAGGAGTATTGGGGCCATGTCTATACATATCCGAACCCATAGGGTCACACACTTAAGGGGCTGGAAGTCCAATTCGGATGTGATCCGAGTTGGATTAGGTTTAGAAGTACTAACGGACCTCGGGTCATACGCCAGGCGCATTAGATGTGCAATAGTAGATGAGATCTACTACCAAGGTCGGGATTTTTGCCGTATGCGTATGCTTCGGTAAATCAGCCGTAACTTTTCGGTACGATCTCGGATCAGGGCGAATTTTATATGAAAATTGATCTACAAAAAAAGTTACACATGAAATTCAACTGCTTTGCCATTTTTGGCGAAATTAGATTTCCCAAATTCGGCTTGGAAGATGGAGTTTTGGGCCTCCGAAGTTTGGAACGTTAGGACGCTTAACTCAGTTTTGCAGGATGTATATATCTTGTGATAAGTATGGCCCCTCTGTGTATGTGATGCATGTGTGTAACTCATTCGTGACCTGCGTGTCGCGCGTACGACAACACGGCTGGAGCCATATGTGTTGTCACTTTAATGTATTTAATGGTTTACGTACCAATCTGTGATGATCCAAGTAACTATGTAATCTTCATTACTAGCTTCTTTACTAGCTATTAGGCGTAATAGCATGTTCTAGTTCTTGGAGGACTCATCACCAGGAGGATGGCGCACATGGAACATGGAGATGGAGATCACCATGGTGAACAGGTTCTGTGGAAATGGAGATCACCATAAGAAAACGGACCATACTGTGTCACAATTGTGTGAATGTTATTCTGTTTATGTTTTACTTTCTGCATGTTGTGATGTTAGAAGTAGAACGATCCCTCACAAAGTTTAAGCTAGTATGCCCTCCCAACTAAAACTTGCATTGTCCCATGTCTTGTACAATTAGTGGTGGGTCTATGAAATTAGGGTGCCACTAGTTTTCCTTGACTAGACGGGTTTGTGTCGGACACTTACATGCATAAGGGTTGGTTTGCTTAACAAGGTTATCTTAATGGTAAAGGACCTTGGGGCATAAAGGTTGGGCGCCGAGATATGGAGATGTCACCCAACAATAGGAGTCATATGTGATATGATTAGCAACAGATTGCTTACCAATCTACCTTGTTTTCTAGCGGTGATGCTAAAGCTCACTAGTAGACTTGTTAGTTGTGGATCCCTAATCACTAAGTATCAATAGAGGAATGTTGATTTTAGTGGGAGTAGATTCTGTTAAAATAGTTTAATGTGATTTGGTCTATCATGGATACGTTTGTCTTAGTGTATTTTGCATTACTTTTGTTGTAGATTAAATGGCACCTAGTAGCACTACACCGTTTGCTTTGCATTCGGTCCTTGAGAAGGACAAGTTGAATGGAACAAACTACTCGGATTGGATCCATAACCTGAGAATTGTTCTCAGGGCTGAGAAAAAGGAAGATGTTCTAGACAACCCACTACCAGAAGAACTTGCTAAAGATGCACCTGCTGCTGCTAAGAATGCTTACAAGAAAGCATGTGATGCTAACCTCGAATTAAGCTGCCCTACGCTTGCTTGCATGGAACCCGAGCTGCAGATGCAGTTCGAAATAAACCATGAGGCGCACGATATGATCGTGGCACTTAGAGACATGTTCCAAACACAGGCCAGGACTGAAAGGTTCAATGTGTCTAAGGCCTTTCTGGAGAGCAAGCTAGCAGAAGGCGCAGCAGTAGGACCACACATAATCAAGATGGTTGGTTACACTCAATGGTTGGAGAAGCTGGGCTTCCCACTGGGCCAAGAGTTGGCCACTGATTTTATTCTTTCATCTCTTCCGCCTAGCTATAGGAACTTCATCTCGAACTACCATATGCATGGGACGGAGAAGGGTCTGAATGAGCTGTGTGGCATGCTTAAAATAGCAGAGGCTGACATCAAGAAAAGCGCTAGTAGCAGCCATGTGATGGCTATACAGAACAAGCTTAGCTTTAAGAAGAAGGGAAATTCTTGGAAGAAGAAGGGCAAGGCTGGAACGTCCAAGCCAAACCCAGCACCCAAGGTTAAAGCTAGACCTGGACCTGCTCCAGACAAAGAGTGCGTTTACTGTCATGAACTTGGTCACTGGAAGAGAAATTGCAAGCAGTACCTAGCTTCGTTGAAGAATGGCAGAAGTAAGAGTACTTCCACTTCAGGTACGCTTGTTATTAATGTTATAGACAACATATTTCTCGCTGATACAATTATTAATTCTTAGGTATTTGATACCAGATCGGTTGCTCATATTTGCAATTCGATGCAGGGAATGATAAGAAGTAGAAGCGTGGAAACAAGAGAAGTTGATTTCCGCGTGGGCAATAATGCAAGAGTTGCTGCGTTGACCGTCGGGACAATGCAACTCCACCTCCCGTCAGGATTTATTATGGAGTTGAATAATTGTTATTTCATTCCTAGTTTAAGTCGAAACATTTTGTCTCCTTCATGCTTGATGAAGGATGGTTATTCATTTGCGAGTGAAAATAATGGTTGTGTGATCTCTAAGAATGATATGTTTATGGCTTTTGCACCCATTGTGAATGGATTGTTTGTTTTAAATCTTGATAGTTCACCTATCTGTAACGTAAGTGCTAAAAGTAATCGGCCTAATGATTTGAGTCCTACCTACTTGTGGCATTGTCGTTTGGGTCATATAAGTGAAAAACGCATGAAGAAGCTCCATTCTGATGAACTTCTAACTTCGTTTGATTTTGAATCATACGAGACATGTGAGGCTTGCTTGCTAGGCAAGATGACCAAGACACCTTTCACAGGTTTTCCTGAGAGAGCAGTAGACTTGTTGGAACTCGTACATAGCGATGTATGCGGACCAATGAGCACGACGGCTAGAGGAGGATTCCAATACTTCATAACTTTCACTGATGATTTTAGTAGATATGGCTATGTCTACTTGATGAGGCACAAGTCTGAAACCTTTGAAAAGTTCAAGGAATTTCAGAATGAAGTTGAAAATCAGCGTGGCAAGAAAATTAAGGCCTTACGATCTGATCGTGGAGGTGAGTATTTGAGCCACGAGTTTAGCAATCATCTAAAGAGTTGCGGAATTATTCCACAACTTACGCCGCTTGGAACACCTCAGAGAAATGGTGTATCCGAGCGACGTAATCGAACTCTGTTAGACATGGTTTGATCAATGATGAGCCAGTCAGACCTACCGTTGTCATCTTGGGGATACGCTCTAGAAACAGCAGCTTTCACACTTAATAGGGTACCATCTAAATCCGTAGCTAAGACACCATATGAGATGTGGACTGGAAAGGTTCCTAGTTTGTCTTTTCTAAAGATTTAGGGATGTGAAGTGTTTGTCAAGCGAATTCAGTCGGACAAGATCACACCCAAGTCAGATAAGTGCATTTTCGTGGGATATCCAAAGGAAACTTTGGGATATTATTTCTACAACCGGTCAGAAGGCAAAGTGTTTGTCGCTCGGAACGGGGTTTTCCTAGAGAAAGAGTTTCTCAAAGGAGAAAAGAGTGGAAAGACAGTGCATCTTGAAGAAGTTCAAGATGAGCCGATCGGGCAAGAATCAATGAGTGATGCTAACGTAGCAGAACAAGTTGAGATACTCATGGCACTGCCACATCCACGAAGGTCGGCAAAGCTCCACGAAATGCGCGAAATATTATTGTTGGACAATGATGAGCCTGTGACATATGCAGAAGCAATGATGGACCTAGACTCCAAAAAATGGTAGAGTACCATGCAATCCGAAATAGAGTCCATGGGAGACAATCAAGTTTGGAACTTGGTTGACCCGCCTGATGGTGTTAAAGCCATAGAGTGCAAGTGGATCTATAAGAAGAAAAAGGACATGGATGGAAATGTTCACATCTATAAAGCACGACTTGTCGCAAAAGGTTTTCGACAAGTTCAAGGAGTTGACTACGACGAGACCTTCTCGCCCGTAGTGATGCTTAAGTCCATTCGGATTGATCTAGCTATAGCTGCATATTTCGATTATGAGATATGGCAGATGGATGTCAAGACAGCTTTACTCAATGGAAACCTAGCTGAGGATGTGTATATGATACAGCCTGAGGGTTTTGTCGATCTGAAAAATGCTGGAAAGTTATGCAAGCTTCAATGATCCATTTATGGATTGAAGCGAGCATCTAGGAGTTGGAACATTCGTTTTGATGAAGTGGTCAGGGTTTGACTTCACCAAGAACGAAGAAGAGTCTTCTGTTTACAAGAAGGTTAGTGGAAGCTCTGTAGTATTTCTAATCTTATATGTGGATGACATATTGCTGATTGGAAATAACATCCCTATGCTTGAGTCCGTAAAGACTTCACTGAAAAATAGTTTTTCGATGAAGGACTTAGGGGAAGCGGTATATATTCTGGGCATTAAGATCTATAGAGATCGATCGAGAAGGCTTATACGATTAAGCCAAGATACTTACATTGACAAAGAGTTGAAGGGGTTCAGCATGAAAGAGGCAAAGAAAGGGTTCTTGCCTATGTCACATGGCATACATCTCAGCAAGACTCAGTGTCCTTCAACTGCTCATGAGCGGGATCGCATGAGTAGAGTGCCATATGCCTCAGCTATTGGATCTATCATGTATGCAATGATAAGTACTCGCCCAGATGTTTCATATGCGCTAAGTATGACAAGCAGACACTAGTCTGATCCAGGTGAGAGTCACTGGACAGCGGTGAAAAATATTCTTAAGTACTTGAGAAGGACTAAAGATATGTTCCTCGTCTATGGAGGTGAGGAGGAGCTCGTTGTAATAGGTTACACCGATGCTAGTTTCCAAACCGACAGAGATGATTCAAAGTCACAATCAGGATTTGTGTTCACGCTAAATGGTGGTGTTGTTAGTTGGAAGAGTTCCAAGCAGGAGACAGTGGTCGATTCTACGACAGAAGCCGAGTACATCGCGGCTTTGGAAGCCACAAAGGAGGGTGTTTGGATAAGGAATTTCATCATTGAGCTTGGTGTGTTCCCGAATGCGTCCAGCCCATTGAATCTCTACTGTGATAACAATGGGGCAATTGTGCAAGCAAAGGAGCCAAGGAACCACCAGAAGAACCAACACGTAATGCGACGATTTCATCTCATTTGAGACTTCGTTAACCGGGGTGAGATCAAGATATGCAAAATACACACGGATCTAAACATTTCTGATCCATTGACAAAACCACTTTCGCAGTTTAAGCATGATGCGCATGTAAGAGCTATAGGTATTAGGTACCTTCTAGATTGACTCTAGTGCAAGTGGGAGACTGTTGGAAGTATGCCCTAGAGCCAATCATAGAGATGATGATATTCCATTTGTATCCATGATTTATATTGTGTTCCTTAAATATCCATTAAAGGCTACTTGAATTGATTTGCAATTATGTGAATTATATGTGAAACTCTTTACTTCAATGATTATTCTAAAGTTGTCCCTAGTCGGAGTTAATGTGAGGACACACATGAATATTAGACTAGCACATGTATTAGTTGATGACTATGTTTCACAAGTCATGGACATGGAGATGTTGAACTAATAATGTGGACACATGTGGAGACATGTGCTAGGACTGACCCAATACGAGAAGTGGTTCTCTCTTTACACAACATATACGCTTTGTCCTTAGACCTGAGATTGTCGCATGTACTCAAGATGGGTGCGGCAAGAGAAGTGTAGGAGAGGGCGGCACGTGATTGGAAGAAGTGGAGAGAAGATGAGTTGATTTTGCATATTTGCCCCTTATAAATGATTCTATTCACATATTAGTCCATGAAAGAAATATAGGTCATTGATTTTAGATATGCTGCTGGAGAACATGACTCTAGAGCACCTAAATTGGTTTCTCTCCTAAGTATTTTTAGGTATCCAAATTTACCAAATCTTACGAACGGACGTTACAGTCAGCGCCTAGCAGTTCGTGTGCCGGGGCGATGGGCATACGAACCACACTGTGCACATGGAAGCCTATCACTTGTATAGTCGTCTCTACTTCAGTCCTGTTTGGTTTGCTCTTGCTAAACTTTAGGGACTAAAGTTTAGTCCCTTTTAGTCCCTAAATTGCCGAACAGGATGACTAAAAGTTGCTAAACTTTAGTCCCTAAAGTTTAACCCTTTAGTCCCCAAGGGGTTGCTTATAGGGACTAAAGGGACCTTGGATAGGGTGTACCCCTCATTAATGCCCCGTGCCTCCCTCCCCCACCCACCCCATCCCACCCATCCTGCCGCCGGCCCCCGCCCTGCCCGACACCCGCCCCGCCACCGACCACCCGCCCGCCGCTCCTGGCCCGCCGCCGGCCCCCACCCTCCCAGGCACCCGCCCTGCCGCCGACCCCGCTGCTCCCGGCAGCTCCCGTCCGCCCACCACCACTCCCGATCGCTCCCGTCCGCCCACCACCGCTCCCGCTCCTGGATTTGGATCGATGCCTTTTGTTGGCTGTAGCTGGTTGCTTCTGGAAACACTGGCCGGGCCACCCCTGTACCCACGCCACCGCCCTGGCCTTGCGCCTCCTCCGTACCCCCACGCCGTCGCTCGCACGTGTGTTGTGCGTGCCTGCGTGGGGAGGCAAAGAAGGAAAAAGGGCAAGGGTAGGCAATGATTAGGGGTAGATTGATCTTTATTCAACTGCTTTAATGACCTTTAGTCACTAGAATAAAAAATAAAAGGAAGTTTAGTCCATTGAATAAAGGAAGTCCAGTGAATAAAGGAACCAGCGCCTTTTCTATTGTCGTCTCTCCGCTGCGTTAGAGGGACAGCATACAATTCCAACGATTGCAATCGTCGCATTCGCTATTCGGCTAACCAGAACATGTTTCTCCTTTAGTTATGAACACTAAAGGCTTGTTTGGTTTATAAGGAATTACAAAGGTTTGAACCTCAATCCCCTCCCATCCACGAGGAGATTAACCTAACAACCTAAAGAAAAAAAAAAGGATTTTGCAACACAAGATAACACGAAAACGCGATCAAAATTTTGCATTCATCAAAGTTTGGCCAACGATTACGGCAACGAATGAATGAAACATGATTATTTGGGACGAGTAACTATATATCCAAGCAACCTGACTGGACCCAAATGTAGGACGAATTACAATTTTCCAATTCACACACGACTCGACAATCCAATCGAGGAAATAGACCGATCGATGCTGTTTATTCGGTGGTTCGGTGCCTGACCCCAAGAAGCTCTCGTCTATGGATCACACCTTGAAGCTGAAGGTTAGAAGGAACTTGTTTAGGCCACCCTTCCAGCCGCCGCTGACCTTCCTGCCGGGGCTCGAAGTTGCCGACAGAGGCTCCGACCCGGCGTCGTTGGCGACGGCCTGGCGCGCGGCCTTCTGCCAGAGCAGGAAGCTCCGGCAACCGTTGAAGCTGATCCTCTCGTCCGCCATCAGCGCTGCAAGACACAAGAGGTTAAACAGATCAGATCAGATCAAATCAAGAACGCGTCAGCCAAGCGGAGAAACAGAGCGAATTCAAATTCCAATCACCAAAAAATCACCAAACGATAGAAGAGATCAACGTACCGTCGGATCTGCCATTGGCGGTGTAGAGGAGGAAGTCGGCGGGGGCGGCGCCGAGTAGTGGCATGCGCCCCTCGCGCGCGTAGCAGCGGAGCGCGGCGCGGATGAGCCCGGTGACCGTCTCTCCCTCGTCGACCAGGAACCGCAGCGGGCCGGCGCTGCCGAGCACGGTCACCGTCACGAGCACGCGCGCGCGACTGCCGGTCACGGCGCCCGCTGCCGCGGCCTTGCCGTGGGGTTCCACTTTCCTCAGCTCCATCGGCAGCGTCGACGGCACCGCGACAGCCACCATCAATCAAATTTGACTCCTTCTTCGGAGGGGAGAAACAAATCTCGAGTTCAAATGGGCTCGAGAAACAAATATGATCGAAGAATAACAGGGAATCAAAGAATCCTCGTCGGCGGGGGAGCGGTTCACGGGTCAAGGCCGATGCAGCGATGGTACCAGCCCTGCATGCAGCAACCGAAGCCGCGGAAGGAGGCCTTCTCCGGCTGCGGCTGCGAGGCGGCGGACGTCGCGCGGGCTCCCACCATTCACGAGGGGCTCGTCGTCTTCACGATGCACGCGGCGGGCCGGGAGATCCGCGATGCGCTTCTTGGCTTCTTGCCCTCAGGCGGCGGGGGGAGACGATTGGGTTTGGGTGAGGCAGGCGTGTAACGAGCAAACGAGAGGCAGGAATATAATAAGGGCGTGGCTGCGACTGCGAGGGACGGTCTAGTTCGGCGGCCGCGTGGTGTAGGACTTCGTCCGGTCTTCCCACCATTCACGAGGGTCTGGGTGGTTCGGATTTGTTCGGGGAAGGCTACATCCTTCCTATCGTGCTCTGCAGCTTGTTTGCTTGCTTGGTATTTGGTAGGGTTAGCCTCCGGTTTCCTTTTCCTGGGGTCCTCCGGGTGGGCCGGTGGATGTGGGCTGGAGCGATCTTGCTTGGGGCAACGGAGAAACTCGGGCATTCAGGAACGTGCGTGATTGATTATCCTTTCTTTGCGGTAGGGCTCTTACAATTAAAGGACCTACCTCTCTACTGTTATACCGATTTTATTGCTACCTGAACTTGTGGCTCGGAGCGTATTTGGTGCGCGGCCACAGGCCACACCATGCACGCCCGCGCCACAACATGTGACGGGCTTCCGAGACGCCACAGCTTGCCGCAGTAAATACTGTATAGCGCGGTGTACTATGCTGTGACACAGGTATTGTAGCTGTGGCATCTCCCTAAGTTACCCTTTCCGATCTTCACTGTGATGACGTATGCTTCCCAAACACAATTTCAGCAATTTGAAAAAAAAAATATTAAAGATATACAAATTTTACAAAATTCAAGATGCAATCGAGCTTATTAAAAAGCAAAGCCCAGGTGACACGTGCCCTTTCTCTTTTGGCAAAAATTGGTACACCACTGTTTTCCATTTCCGCAAGCAGATTGCTGGGTCTGTCGAGAGGGCTTGCACAGTTTTTCTTCATTTCAAAAAGCAAAACCACCAGCTCCCGTACAACGCTTGCTGAACAAAGATGACACACATTGAACACTAAAAGGAAGCAATAAAATTGCACACATAATATACAGATATGGATCTCAAAAACTAATTTAATGAAGCTGATATACCATATCTCAAAACTGTTAAATCATCATTCAAACTTCCCTTACCCATCAGAAGAAAGTAATGCTTTTTCCGCCATGCAAAACTAAATTGAATACATCACATGAGTTAAACCCTGCATTCATTTAGAACATTCACACAAGGGATATTAGAACTACACAAATGTTTTGCTTCAGAACATTAGCTTTCCTAAATATTTGCTTCCCAAAACTATTGCTGAGTTGCCTACAGTAGAATCCTGCTTCTGCAGCTGTAGTCACATCTGGTCCTAATGAAGTTGTGCCTACAGATAGTGCTTTAATAGGAAAAAAGGAATTCACCAAGATTAGTGGTTAGAGGATACAAAGAAAAAAAAAAGATTAAGACACACTAATGAAATGAATGCAGAACCAAAAAAAGAAAAAAAACAAGTGCATAAAAAGAGAAATTTAGACTTATCAGCAGCAGGAAACAGACTTTTAGTACCCTCTAGGCTGTGAGTAATTCCTATAGCAAAATTAAAAGCTTTTCCATTTACACAAAGCTAAACTGATAAGTACAAATTCTTAATTTGCTTATCCATGGTTGCTAAATAGCTATATTGTATAGCCTACAATGCTTCATCGTAGGACCTAAATTGCTAAATTATAGAACCTAATATCTCCGACCTTGATTATTAAGAACTGACACACATAGAGGTGCTCACAAGATTGCCCAAATACTGAATCATGTTTCAGAAACGATGATAAGAGAAATAACATAGGTGCTCATGATCCATCACATGTAAAACACTGGAGGCCACACACACCATATAGATACAGCAACAAAATAACTAGACCACCCTAGTTGCATAGTGGCTCATATAAATTGCTTCTAAATATGATATAAAAATGCTTGGCATGCATACACTAAATTGCATAAATTCTAAACTTAGTACTAAAGAAATATGCATATACCATACAATACCTACCACATTGGATGATGACACACCACCGAGTTGACATATCTTTGTCCTCTAGCCAGAGCCTAAGCTGCAGCCAGATATGAAAGAAATGGGAATACATTAGTTCACAAGTAACAAAAAATACAGATCAATGTGACTTCTGGATAGCTAACAAGTACTGCATGCATGTTCAGTACATACTAGTAGAGTAGACTAGCTAAAAACATAGTATAGCCTATTTCTTAACAAATATGATTGCCTCAGTAGAGCAAATATGAAACAAATAAGTGTCACAATAGAGTGACCTACTTGGAAACAGGATGTCCGTGCTAATCTTAGCATTTCAAAGAGAAAAGAATGTACACAATCAAATCAAAGGAAAAATAGCAACATACAGATAAACTAAATACATACATGGCCATTAGGTAGCCATGTCCCCAAATAAATCAGATGTTTGCATTTAACTACAACAATTACCATAGTCTTTTTGTCCATACCAACACTAGTAAATTAGTTAACAGTCACATCTCCCTCTCTTTGTTGGTCAGCATGCCTCCCCTGAACAAGGTTGCTCCCTTTTCGATAATTCAATAGCATTACACATAATGTAGAAATTTTCTAGCTTGATTAATACTTTGCTTGATTAATAACAGTATTTTGCCTAACTAAGTAACTAATAAACATACTTTGCTTATTTAAGTACAGTAATTTGCATGTCTAGGATTTTATATATCAGCATGCTTGTTAGAAGTTCATATATCTGCATACTATAGCCACACACAAAAAAGAAGCAGTACTCTAGCACACTGCACATTCCCAACACCAACCTGAAGTCGGTGGGAAAGATCTTTAAAACCTTGCACAAGCTGAGGCCACAGCCTCTCCCTTTTCTACTGATACATCAAGAAGAGCTGCAGCACGTGGAAGCAAATTCTTCCCAAATGACGTCGATGAAGCCCCCTTTTCTACTGAACAGAATGAAGTAGCCCAGCCCATGGTTCAAGCAAAGGATGTGCCAAGGCTTCTGAATCAGCAACGAGGACCTGCAGTGCTAGGGAAGGAACTGATAAGCAAATGAGGCCACGGCATTTCAATTTTTCTTCTATAGTTTACATTTCCTACTACTTCAGGTTGAATCAAAAGGAAGAAATAAGCATGTATAATACTTACTGTACTGGACAGAAGTAGCAAACAGCAGCACCTATCCTTACTGCCTTAGCTATGAAAGAATAAGCACATCTTTTCTCTAAACATAATGTAGTTTCAATGTTGTCAGAATCAACAATATAATTTTGCAAATTAATGTGTACAGTAACATGTGACATTAAGGATTACTGAAATCTAATTTAATTTGTACAGTAACATGCTTCTCTTTAGCAGATTCTTGATTGCTCTCTAGTTCATTGTCCTATCTTTCCATCCATGTCTACTATCTTAACATCATCCTGATCTAAACAACCAAAATTAGATTTAGCTAACCAGAAAAAATATTCATGATCAATAAGAATTTAACAAATTCTACAAATAACAGTTGCATAATCATCATTTAAACTACCAAAATTAGATTTACCAGCAGAAGTTCTACGCACTGCAGAATCCTGAACACCAACATCTACCATTTATAGATGCAAAAACCCAAATACATCTTTACGCCCCATCCTCTAGCACCATACATGGATTGGCCGCATTAGGTTTCTGTGAGCCTGCTCTAGCACCTAAACAACAAGCACAAATGGATCAGTAGAACCAAAATTCCAATCATCAGAACATGAAAAAAATGATAAAATGAGATCAACCCACATTGGAGGATAGGGCTTAGGGGGCGTGGAAGCCTCGTTGGCCACGACGTCGTCGACCTCGCCGGCAAGCATGGATAGGCTCTTAACGCCTAACCCTCGGCCCCAAAATCCCAGAACCCTAACATATCCATGCCTCAATCCGCTAGAGGGAGGAGGGGGAGGGGGAGGGGGCGGAGGACCAGTATCACCGGCCGTCGCGCGGCATCTATGCCTCAATCCGCTAGAGGGAGGAGGAAGAGGACCTGCATCACCGGCCATTGGCCCCATCCATGTCTCAATCCGCTAGAGGGATGAGGGGGAGGGGAGGAGGAAGAGGACCTGCATCGCCGGCCGTCGGCCACATCCATGTCTCAATCCGTTAGAGGGAGGAGGGGGAGGGGGAGGAGGAAGAGAGGACCTGCATCGCCGGCCGCCGGCCGCGAGGCACCGGAGCTGCTGGCAAACGAATCGGAAGAGACGGAGAGAGAAATGTGAGAGGAGGCAGCAGTGAGGAAGAGATGGCTAGGCCAAGGAAACTCATAAGGTCGATTCAGGGTCTTTTTGTTTCCACCCTCCTAAAACTTTAGCTTCTAAAAATTAACTAAATATGACTAAAGTACTAAACACTCCTAAAAGATGACTAAAATTTTTTAGGAGGTCCAAATCTTTTAGACCTTGACCCCCTCCTAAAACCGACTAAAATCGGTTCTGGACCCCTCCTACCCCGCACCCACCCTCACCGCATGCCAGACCCCGCCTCCCCCCGCGCGCCAGACCTGCCTTGACCCTCAACCCCGCCGCCTCCCAAACCTGCCTTCCCCGTCCCCGCCGCCGCTAGATCCGCCTACCTCGCCAGCGCCCGTGGTCAAGAAACTCCGTCCGCGCCCTCCCCCTCCGGTCCACCGCCCCTAGTCCAACCTCCCCGGGCTGCAGACCCTGCAATCCTTGTCGTCGTTCCCTGCGCTCACCCAACTCGCCTGCCACTAGATCCGCCATCGCCGCCACAAATCGCCGTCCGGGCGCTCCCCCGACGGATCTCCACCGCCACCCGTCGGATCCCCGCCGCCGCCACCCGCCGTATCCTCGTCGGCTGGTCCTCGTCCTCCTACTCGCGGCGTCTGCCGTCATCCAGTCCATGACGAACTCCTGGGACTACGGGGTGAGTTTCTTCCCTCTCTTATTCTCGATCTACGATTCTTCCTTCCTATTGCTGATCTAATTTCGTGCGCAGGTGGATTGCGCCATCCCCTCCCCAAATTCAGCTGCGCCTGATGGACAAGTACAATTACAGGGACTTTCTATCTCAAGGCTCCTCCTCCGGTGCCACCAGCTTCCGCAGATCCCTGCCTGATGCGGACGAAGACGACATCGCCCGTTATTTTCGCCGGCAACCCCTTCTCTGTCCGCTCCCCGGCAGCACATGGAGCATTTGGATCTCAACTCACAAGCGAACTTCTTCTCCGATATTCAGTCCTACCAAGAGTTCCTTCAGGGTGATGAGGTCGGTTTTGAGCAGGCAGTCCCTCGTCGGGCCCCTGGAGTGAGTGTGCAAGCAGCCGTCGGCAGAGGATGTGGTCACGGCAAAGGTTTGCTCGGGGGTAAAGTTGGTTTTGGACGAGGCCGAGCCAAACTTTTAGTTTGAGGGAGAGGCGGTAGCCGTGGTGGTCGAAGTTTGAGAGGAGGACATTGTGAAGCTTTCTCTGCAGGCCACAGCTATCAAAATCCAGTGAATGTTGATGCCGGCGAAGAAGAACAGGGCATGCCATCTGAAACTCTCTCTCAGGTAAATTGCTTCCCCTCTCTGAAACACTCTCTCTAATATGCATGGTTTCCATTTCTCTTGTATGAAATGTTGCCTCTGATACGGTAGGAAAATGTGTTGTTGCTATTTTATTTTTGAATTGTGTGTCATTGCAATGCTTAGTGTGACAATTTCTAATGGACAGTACTGATTTGCTTGTTTTTGTTGTTGCAGGAAGAAGAAGAATGGGATGACCAATGGGATGAAGAGGACGACGACAGAGAGAACTTTGATCAAAGAATACAGTCCTATATCTTGCATTGTAGGAAGAAGAGAAGAAAAATCTTAACTATTGCTGCTACCATGTTGGGTATGTATCACTTCGACATTTATATGAACAAAGTAGCTCATAGAATAGCAATAGAAAGTGGATTTGAATGGGTCATGAGGATACTAGAAAATAGCACATCTTGTTATAATATGTTTAGAATGAGTCAAGATTTGTTTCTGAGGTTGCATAGTTTGCTAGTTGAATCTTATGGATTGAAATCAACTAAGAGGATGTCATCAATTAAAGCTTTAGGGCTGTTTCTATGGATATGTGGTGCACCTCAATCTCTTAGACAAGCTAAAGACCGTTTCACAAGGTCACTAGAAATAATTTGTAGAAAGTTTGATAAAGTGCTAGAGAGTGTGAACAAGCTAGCAGTTGACATCATTAAGCCAAAGGACCCTGAGTTTAATTTTATGCACCCTAAGTTGCAAAGTCCTAGGTTCACACCATTCTTTGATAATTGCATTGGAGCAATAGACGGTACTCATATTCTTGTAATAGTGCCAAGTACCCAAGTAGTACAATATATGGGAAGACATGGGTATACGAGTCAGAATGTCATGGCCATATGTGATTTCGATATGAGGTTTACCTTTGTGGTGGCTGGTTGGCTTGGGTCAGTTCATGACATGCGGGTTTTCAAATATACAATTGACAAGTTTGGAGATAAGTTTCTGCACCCACCTGAAGGTAATGACCTAGGTTGCATGCATTTTATTATTATTACAACACTAGGTCTGTGACTTACATAATTCATGTATTATGAATGCTCAGGCAAGTTCTACCTTGTTGACTCGGGTTATCCAAACCAACCGGGGTATCTTGCACCCTACAAAGGAACCAAGTACCATTTGCTGGAGTTTAGACAAGGGCCAATGCCAAGAGGTAAAAAAGAACTCTTTAACTACTCACATTCTTCACTTCGTAATGTCATTGAACGGTCGTTTGGAGTTCTAAAGATGAAGTGGAGGATATTGCTTGACCTTCTTAGCTATCCAATGCAAAAGCAAAGCCGTATAATTATTGTGTGCATGGCACTACACAATTTTATTAGAGAGAGTTTTCAGAAGATGTGGACTTTGATTTGGTTGATCGTGATGACAACTATGTTCCATTCGCCGAAGGATCCTCTTCTCAGGGTAATGTGTCAAATGTATGTCATGGAGACAAAGATCGAAACATGAACGAGTTCCATGATTGGATAACCGATGGTTTGTTTATTAGAGCATAGATGCCAACTTGTAATGATGATTTTATCGATGTGTCGAAATTTTGTATGGACAAGTGTGTGTACATTTGTGTCCATTTTTTTACATAATTGAATAAACATGTGGCTAAAAAAATCTCGCATGGAGCTACCTCACTGTCACAAGACAGTAACAAGGAAAAATTTGGCGCCACCAGGTGACCAGCACAAATGGCGCCAGCAGGCCAACCAATTTTGTGTTGGAGGTATGCCCTAGAGGCAATCATAGAGATGATGATATTCCATTTGTATCCATGATTTGTATGTTGTGTTCATTGAATATCCATTGAAGGCTACTTGAATTGATTTGCAATTATGTGAATTGTATGTGAAACTCTTTACTTGTATGGTTATTCTAAAGTTGTCCCTAGTCGGAGTTCATGTGAGGACACACATGAATATTAGACTAGCACATGTATTAGTTGATGACTACGTTTCACAAGTCATTGACATGGAGATGTTGAACTAATAATGTGGACACATGTGGAGACATGTGTTAGGACTGATCCAACACGAGAAGTAGTTCTCTCTTTAAATAACATATACGCTTTGTCCTTAGACCTGAGATTGTCGCATGTATTCTAGATGTGGATCGACCTACTTAGGGGCTATCAAACGCTATGCCGTAACAGGGTAGTTATAAAGGTAGCTTTCGGGTTTGTCAAGAAGCATGCTATGAGACATGGTCAATCAAGATGGGATTTGCCCCTCTCTGATTGAGAGTGATATCTCTGGGCCCCTCGAGTGATCGGATCCGAAAATGCATGGCCATGCTACGTACGGTTAAGAGTTAACCTACAAAGGGATTCCGAATCACAGGATCGAGAAAGAGCGGTCGGCTTGAAGCTTGACCAAATATCGTGAGGCAAAGGGAATAGCATGTATATTATGTTGTGATGGTTCATCTGATATGATCTTCGTGTGCGTATAGGAGTTGGCACGTCTTGCTAGAGGCCGCTACCGACTATTAGGCTGAGTAGGAGTACTCGGGCCATGTCTATACGTATCCGAACCCATAGGGTCACACACTTAAGGGGCTGGAAGCCCAATTCGGATCTGATCCGAGTTGGATTAGGTTTAGAAGTAATAATGGGCCTCGGATCTAGAGGCCCGTCAGGAACCTCTATAAATAGAGGGGTGGGGGCGCCCTAGGGTTGACACCTTTTGGCGAAACACACCTGCCGCGCCTCCCACGCCCTCACCTGTTGCAACTCGCGGATCTAGCAGTCCGGCTTGCGACGCTTCCTTCCTGCACGTGTGGATACCTTGGAGGTATTGCGCCTGCAGCACTTGGACGAGCCATCGACGAGCCGCCGACGAGCCACGATGAGCCGACGACGAGCTGCGGCACCGGAGGCGATCTTGCTGCACGTGGAGGAGCTGCTGGACGTGACGTGATCGACTACGTACGACTACGTTGATCGACTACGTACGACTACGTGATCGTCTTCACTGCATCGACGCATATCTACATCTTCCGCACCAGTAGTGCGTCAAGTGGTAATCCCGTGATCCTTATACGGCAGTTCTTCCTGGTTATACGCGGTAGAAATTTTGATTTGCGCTAGTGTAGCCTACCTCGTATCCCAACAGTGGTATCAGAGCCGTAGCTGCTTAGTTTTGGATTCGGGATGTGTGCATATGGAGATATGCGAGTTTTCCGTTTGATCTATGTCCTGGTTTCGTGCCCTTGCTGCAATGGTAGTGTAACGACATACTCCTACCGGTCGGTTTCCGCCATCAGAGTTAAGTGATACACGTAAATCCAGTTGCAGTGAGCGAAGATCCAGGGTCATACGCCAGGCGTATTAGATGTGCAATAGTAGATGAGATCTACTACCGAGGTCGGGATTTTTGCCGTATGCGTATGCTTCGGTAAATCAGCCGTAACTTTTCGGTACGATCTCGGATCGGGGCGAATTTTATATGAAAATTGATCTACAGAAAAAGTTACACATGAAATTCAACCGCTTCGCCATTTTCGGCGAAATTAGATTTTTCCCAAATTCGGCTTGGAAGATGGAGTTTCGGGCCTCCCAAGTTTGGAACGTTAGGGCGCCTAACTCTGTTTTGCAAGATGTATGTGTGTATCTCGTGATCAGTATGGCCCCCTTGAGTATGTGATGCATGTGTGTAACTCATTCGTGACCTGCGTGTCGCGCGTACGGCAACACGGCAGGAGCCATATGTGTTGTCACTTTATTGTATTTAATGGTCTGCGTACCAATCTGTGATGATCCAAGCAACTATGTAATCTTCATTACTAGATTCTTTACTAGCTATTAGGTGTAATAGCATGCTCTAGTTCTTGGAGGACTCATCACCAGGAGGATGGCGCACATGGAACATGGAGATGGAGATCACCATGGTGAACAGGTTCTATGGAGATGGAGATCGCCATATGAAAACGGGTCATACTGTGTCACAACTGTGTGAATGCTATTCTATTTATATTTTACTTTCTGCATGCTGTGATGTTAGAAGTAGAACGATCCCTCACAAAGTTTAAGTTAGTATGCCCTCCCAACTAAAACTTGCACCGTCCCATGTCTTGTATAATTAGTGGTGGGTCTATGAAATTAGGGTACCACTAGTTTTCCTTGACTAGACGGGTTTGTGTCGGACACTTACACACATAAAGGTTGGTTTGCTTAACAAGGTTATCTTAACGGTTAAGGACCTTGGGGCATAAAGGTTGGGCGCCGAGACATAGAGATGTCACCCAACAACAGGAGTCATATGTTATATGATTAGCAAAAGTTGCTTACCGATCTACCTCTTTTGCTAGCGGTGATGCTAAAGCTCACTAGTAAACTTGTTAGTTGTGGATCCTGAATCACTAAGTTTCAATAGAGGGATATTGATTTTAGTGGGAGTAGATTCTGTTAAAATAGTTTAATGTAATTTGCTCTATCATGGATACGTTTGTCTTAGTGTATTTTGCATTACTTTTGTTGTAGCTTAAATGGCACCTAGCAACACCACCACATCGTTTGCTTTGCGTTCGGTCCTTGAGAAGGACAAGTTGAATGGAACAAACTACTCGGATTGGATCCGTAATCTGAGAATTGTTCTTAGGGCCGATAAAAAGGAAGATGTTCTAGACACCTCACTACCACCAGTACCTGCTGATGATGCATCTGCTGCCGTTAAGGCTGCTTACAAGAAGGCATTTGATGCTAATCTTGAGGTAAGCTGCCTTATGCTTGATTGCATGGAACCCGAGCTGCAGATGCAGTTTGAAACAAATCATGAGGCACACGATATGATCGTGGTGCTCAAGGACATGTTCCAGACACAGGCTAGGACTGAAAGGTTCAATGTGTCCAAAGCCTTTCTGGAGTGCAAGTTAGCAGAAGGCGCAGCAGTAGGACCACATGTAATCAAGATGGTTGGTTACACTCAGCGATTGGAGAAGCTGGGCTTCCCAATGGGCAAAGAGTTGGCCACTGACTTCATTCTTTCATCTCTTCCGCCTAGCTATGGAAACTTCATCTCGAACTACCATATGCATGGGACGGAGAAGGGTTTGAATGAACTGTGTGGTATGCTCAAGACAGCAGAGGTAGACATCAAGAAAAGCGCTAGTACCAGCCATGTGATGACTATACAGAACAAGCCTAGCTTTAAGAAGAAGGGCAATTCTTGGAAGAAGAAGGGTAAGGCTGGAACTTCCAAGCCAAACCCAGCGCCCAAGGTTAAAGCTGGACCTGGACCTGCTACAGACAAAGAGTACTTTTGCTGTCATGAACTTGGTCACTGGAAGAGAAACTGCAAGCAGTACCTAGCTTCCTTGAAGAATGGCGGAAGTAAGAGTACTTCTACCTCAGGTACGCTTGTTGTTAATGTTATAGACAACATATTTCTCGCTGATACAATTATTAATTCTTGGGTATTTGATACCGGATCGGTTGCTCATATTTGCAATTCGATGCAGGGAATGATAAGAAGTAGAAGCGTGGAAAGAGGAGAAGTTGATTTCCGCGTGGGCAATAATGCAAGAGTTGCTGCGTTGACCGTCGGGACGATGCAACTCCACCTCCCGTCAGGATTTATTATGGAGTTGAATAATTGTTATTTTGTTCCTAGTTTAAGTCGAAACATTTTGTCTCCTTCATGCTTGATGAAGGATGGTTATTCATTTGCGAGTGAAAACAATGGTTGTGTGATCTCTAAGAATAATATGTTTATGGCTTTTGCACCTATTGTGAATGGATTATTTGTTTTAAATCTTGATGGTTCACCTGTCTGTAATGTAAGTGCTAAAAAGCCTCGGCCTAATGATTTGAGTCCTACCTACTTGTGGCATTGTCGTTTGGGTCATATAAGTGAAAAGCGCATGAAGAAGCTCCATTCTGATGGACTTCTAACTTTGTTTGATTTTGAATCATACGAGACATGTGAGGCTTGCTTGCTAGGCAAGATGACCAAGACAACTTTCACAGGATTTCCTGAGAGAGCAGTAGACTTGTTGGAACTCGTACATAGTGATGTATGCGGACCAATGAGCACGACGGCTAGAGGAGGATTCCAATACTTCATAACTTTCACTGATGATTTTAGTAGATATGGCTATGTCTACTTGATAAGGCACAAGTCTGAAACCTTTGAAAAGTTCAAGGAATTTCAGAATGAAGTTGAAAATCAGCGTGGCAAGAAAATTAAGGCCTTACGATCTGATCGTGGAGGCGAGTATTTGAGCCACGAGTTTAGCAATCATCTAAAGAGTTGCGGAATTGTTCCACAACTTACGCCGCCTGGAACACCTCAGAGAAACGGTGTGTCCGAGCGACGTAATCGAACTTTGTTAGACATGGTTCGATCAATCATGAGCCAGTCGGACCTACCGTTGTCATTTTGGGGATACGCTCTAGAAATAGCAGTTTTCACACTTAATAGGGTACCATCTAAATCCGTAGTTAAGACACCATATGAGATATGGACTGGAAAGGTTCCTAGTTTGTCTTTTCTAAAGATTTGGGGATGTGAAGTGTTTGTCAAGCGACTTCAGTCGGACAAGATCACACCCAAGTCGGATAAGTGCATTTTCGTGGGATATCCAAAGGAAACTTTGGGATATTATTTCTACAACCGATCAGAAGGCAAAGTGTTTGTCGCTCAGAACAGGGTTTTCCTAGAGAAAGAGTTTCTCAAAGGAGGAAAGAGTGGAAAGACAGTGCATCTTGAAGAAGTTCAAGATGAGCCAATCGGGCAAGAATCAATGAGTGATGCTAACGTAGCAGAACAAGTTGAGATACCCATGGAAAGAGAAGCACCGCCACAACCATGAAGGTCGGCAAGGCTCCGCGAAATGCGGGAAATATTATTGTTGGACAATGATGAGCCTGCGACATATGCAGAAGCAATGATGGACCCAGACTCCGAAAAATGACAGAATGCCATGCAATCCGAAATAGAGTCCATGGGAGACAATTAAGTTTGGAACTTTGTTGACCCGTCTGATGGTGTTAAAGCCATAGAGTGCAAGTGGATCTATAAGAAGAAAAAGGACATGAATGGAAATGTTCACATCTATAAAGCACGACTTGTCGCAAAAGGTTTTTGACAAGTTCGAGGAGTTGATTACGACGAGACCTTCTCGCCCGTAGTGATGCTTAAGTCCATTCAGATTATTCTACCTATAGCTGCATATTTCCATTATGAGATATGGCAGATGGATGTCAAGATAGCTTTCCTGAATGGAAACCTAGCTGAGGACGTGTATATGATACAGCCCGAGGGTTTTGTCGATCCGAAAAATGCTGGAAAGGTATGCAAGCTTCAAAGATCCATTTATGGATTGAAGCAAGCATCTAGGAGTTGGAACATTCGTTTTGATGAAGTGGTCAAAGGGTTTGACTTCACCAAGAACGAAGAAGAGTCTTGTGTTTACAAGAAGGAGCTCTGTAGTATTTCTAATCTTATATGTGGATGACATATTACTGATTGGAAATAACATTCCTATGCTTGAGTCCGTAAAGACTTCACTGAAAAATAGTTTTTCGATGAAGGACTTGGGGGAAGCGGCATATATTCTGGGTATTAAGATCTATAGAGATAGATCGAGAAGGCTTATAGGTTTAAGCCAAGATACTTACATTGACAAAGTGTTGAAGCGGTTCAGCATGGAAGAGGCAAAGAAAGGGTTCTTGCCTATGTCACATGGCATACATCTCAGCAAGACTCAGTGTCCTTCGACTGCTGATGAGCGGGATCGCATGAGTAGAGTGCCATATGCCTCGGCTATTGGATCTATCATGTATGCAATGATAAGTACTCGCCCAGATGTTTCATATGCGCTAAGTATGACAAGCAGACACCAATCTGATCCTGGTTAGAGTCACTGGACAACGGTGAAAATCATTCTTAAGTACTTGAGAAGGACTAAACATATGTTCCTCATCTATGGAGGTCAGGAGGAGCTCGTTGTAACAGGTTACACCGATGCTAGTTTCCAAACCGACAGAGATGATTCAAAGTCACAATCAGGATTTGTGTTCACGCTAAATGGTGGTGCTGTTAGTTGGAAGAGTTCCAAGCAGGAGACGGTGGCCGATTCTACGACAGAAGCCGAGTACATCGCGGCTTCAGAAGCCGCGAAGGAAGGTGTTTGGATAAGGAATTTCCTCATTGAGCTTGGTGTGTTCCCGAATGTGTCCAGCCCATTGAATCTCTACTGTGATAACAATGGGGCAATTGCGCAAGCAAAGGAGCCAAGGAACCACCAGAAGAACAAACACGTAATGCGGCGATTTCATCTCATTCGAGACTTCGTTAACCGGGGTGAGATCAAGATATGCAAAATACACACGGATCTGAACATTTCTGATCCGTTGACAAAACCACTCCCGCAGGCTAAGCATGATGCGCATTTAAGAGCTATGGGTATTAGGTACCTTCTAGATTGACACTAGTGCAAGTGGGAGACTGTTGGAGGTATGTCCTAGAGGCAATCATAGAGATGATGATATTCCATTTGTATCCATGATTTGTATGTTGTGTTCATTGAATATCCATTGAAGGCTACTTGAATTGATTTGCAATTATGTGAATTGTATGTGAAACTCTTTACTTGTATGGTTATTCTAAAGTTGTCCCTAGTCGGAGTTCATGTGAGGACACACATGAATATTAGACTAGCACATGTATTAGTTGATGACTACGTTTCACAAGTCATTGACATGGAGATGTTGAACTAATAATGTGGACACATGTGGAGACATGTGTTAGGACTGATCCAACACGAGAAGTAGTTCTCTCTTTAAACAACATATACGCTTTGTCCTTAGACCTGAGATTGTCGCATGTATTCTAGATGTGGATCGACCTACTTAGGGGCTATCAAACGCTACGCCGTAACAGGGTAGTTATAAAGGTAGCTTTCGGGTTTGTCAAGAAGCATGCTATGAGACATGGTCAATCAAGATGGGATTTGCCCCTCTCTGATTGAGAGTGATATCTCTGGGCCCCTCGAGTGATCGGATCCGAAAATGCATGGCCATGCTACGTACGGTTAAGAGTTAACCTACAAAGGGATTCCGAATCACAGGATCGAGAAAGAGCGGTCGGCTTGAAGCTAGACCAAATATCGTGAGGCAAAGGGAATAGCATGTATATTATGTTGTGATGGTTCGTCTGATATGATCTTCGTGTGCGTATAGGAGTTGGCACGTCTTGCTAGAGGCCGCTACCGACTATTGGGCCGAGTAGGAGTACTCGGGCCATGTCTATACGTATCCGAACCCATAGGGTCACACAGTTAAGGGGCTGAAAGCCCAATTCGGATCTGATCCGAGTTGGATTAGGTTTAGAAGTACTAATGTGCCTCGGATCCAGAGGCCCGTCAGGAACCTCTATAAATAGAGGGGTGGGGGCGCCCTAGGGTTGACACCTTTTGGCGAAACACACCTGCCGCGCCTCCCACGCCCTCGCCTGTTGCAACTCGCGGATCTAGCAGTCCGGCTTGCGACGCTTCCTCCCTACACGTGTGGATACCTTGGAGGTGTTGCGCCTGCAGCACTTGGACGAGCCATCGACGAGCCGCCGACGAGCCACGACGAGCCGACGACGAGCCGCGGCACCGGAGGCGATCTTGCTGCACGTGGAGGAGCTGGTGGACGTGACGTGATCGACTACGTACGACTACGTTGATCGACTACGTATGACTACGTGATCGTCTTCACTGCATCGACGCATATCTACATCTTCCGCACCAGTAGTGCGTCGAGTGGTAATCCTGTGATCCTTATACGACAGTTCTTCCTGGTTATACGCGGTAGAAATTTTGATTTGCGCTAGTGTAGCCTACCTCGTATCCCAACACAATGCCGTGGACACGGCTACCCGGATAGGTTTTAACTCTGCAGAGGTTGTACACTTTTCCCACAAGTAGGGTACCGCAGCACGATCACCTTAGTGCCGGTGTGGATCCTAACAAAGCCATTACCCACCTTAGCTGCGACTGGCTCATCCTCACAGAAGCACCCAAGGGGTTCACGGCTCATCCATGAGACCGTAACCGGGACCTAAGTCACCAAGATCTTACTCCCTTTCCATGGGTTCCCGTTGCTCACCAGCACCCTTGAGGACTAACAGTTTAACTAGTGGGATTTATGCTAAGCCGTTGCCCATACAACGGTCGAGTGGTTGCACGATGGTAGAATTAGGCAAGATGACACATCAACTTGGTCCTTAACCATGACAAGATGGATATCTCCCGACATTGCTCAACCATTAAGGTACGAGCACAACACCCTACCATTCCACACAAGAAATACCCATCCATCCTATCTACACATCCTTTTCCTTTGCACCCGGAAAGCCATTTTCCCCAAGTGGACACACACACACACACTTATCTTTCAAATAAACCATTGTATTAATGGTCGAAATTGAGTAGCAGTGTCCTAAGCGTTATAGCGGTGGTTATCGCCTAAATAGAGCGGGTCATATTTAGAGACAACCATAGGATAACAAGGAATGTTCAGAAAATCAAGGGGTGGCTATCCAACCATGTCTTGCAACGAAATAATATGCATTTTATAAAACAGGCCAATAGGTTGTGTTTGAAAAACTAGGTATTAAGTATGCATCAGAGGGTGAGATTGGACTTGCCATCTTCAAAGCCTTCCAGGAGTTCCGGCTCGTGCTGCTGGTCCTCAGGCTTGGGCTCGCGGTCAAACTCCTCCTCGGGCTCCTCCTTGGGCAAACCGCGATCTATGGCACACACAAATGGACACACAAATAAATAAAAGGAAATCGGTTTTTAACCGTGAGTTCCGAACAGAAAACGTGAACAAAAAATAGGTAGAAAGATTATTTTTGGGAAATTTGGATATGGATCGGCGAAAGTACTCTGGAGGATGACGTGGTAAGATTTGGGATTAATTGGAGGAAGTTTGGTGCATGAAATGACGAGTTAAACATGGATTAGGGGCTTAAAAGGGAGGTTTAGGACTGATTTGCGATAAACTAGGGACCTTTTTGTAATTATTTCTGGAGGTGGAGGGTCTTATCCGTGAGGTTTCTTTTGAGAGAGGTGGGGGCTATTTCGCAAATAATGGATTCCAGGGGGTTAGATTGGAATTTGGGCTTTCTTCCTCCTTGTCCTAGGAAATAGAGATAGGGAGGGTAGGGAGGAGAGAAAGGCCGGGGCCTCAACGGCGGCACCAAGGGTCGGGGAAAGGTGGAGGGAGAGATGGGGATTCCATTTTCCCTCCCTTACCATGGGTGGCGGCAGGGGAAAGGGACGGCCGGTGTTGGTCTTCGGGCGGCGGCGCACGGCTTCGGTGGCGGCTGCTGGCGGCGGCGGTTGGCGGCGCGCAGGGCCTAGCACGGGCGGCGGTAGTGCTGGAGGATGGGGTGGGGAGTTGGTCGGGCGCCGGGGCCTTTTTATAGGCCGGCAAGGGGGAGGTGGCCGGTGTTGTGGTGGGGTCGGCGGTGGCGTGCACAGGCGGCGGGCGGCGCCGGAGGGGACCGGAGCGGGCGGTAGGGGCCGGCGGCGGCGACGTGGAGCATGGCCGGGGCGTGACGGGCACGCCGGCGGTTCGGGCCGGGGACCGGCGTGGGGCAACGCGGGGCGCTCTGGCGGGGCCGGGCGGGGCCTGGCGCGGGGCGGTCGTAGGGGTGCCGCGTGGCCCAAGGGAGCCGGCGTGGTATGGCGCCAGGGGAAGGTGGGGCACCGGGAGTGAATGCGCCGGGGGGGCCCGGCCAAGGAGGTGGTGCCAGGAACCGGTGTGCGGTGCGCCAGGAAGAAGAAGGAGGAGGAGAGAGAAGGAAGGAGGAAGGAGAAAGAAGAAGAAGGAGAAAGGAAGAAGGAAAAAGAAAAAGAAAAGGGGAGGGAAAAGAGAAAGAAAAAGAGAGGGACCGGCGGCGTTCACGGCACGCGGTCGGAGCACGCGAGCGGCGTCTAACGACGGCACGCGGCGGAAAATACGGGTATGGATAGAATGATGGCTGTCGGCTTGGGTGCCGGGACGGCCAAATCGCCGGGAAGATTTCTGATTTCCGGGAGCTCAGCGGTAAAAAGATTTTAAAAGCGATTTTTAACGGATGATTTTAGTTGGTGATTTTGCTGGTGTTACATTCCCCCACCACCCCAGGCACCGGCTACCTTGGAGGCACTCCTGGCCACTCAGACGGAACTCTTGCGACATCTTGCCCAAGAGCAACAGCAACCGCCACAGCCTCAAGGAGGAAGGGCTTAGCAGCAGCCCCACATTGCTCGCTACGAGGATTTCCTAGGCACTCAGCCCCCGACCTTCCACAAGTCGGATGATCCTCTTGACGCGGATGCATGGGTTCGCACAATTGAGTCCAAGTTTGAACTTCTCATCGCTCTGTGTCCAGATCAGAACAAAGCACGGTTTGCAGCGCAGCAGCTACGTGGTTCCACTTGTCTTTGGTGGGACCATTACAATGCCATGCTGCCGGCTGACCATGTCATCAGTTGGGGAGAATTCAAGACAACTTTCCGAGCTCATCACATTTCTAAGGGTCTCCTGGAGCGCAAGCTCATTGAATTCTTGGCTCTTACTCAAGGGAATCACAGTGTGATGCAGTATGCATAGACCTTCAACAACCTCTGTCGTTACGGAGGATATCATGCGGACTCGGATCACAAGAAGAAGGACCTGTTTCGCAGAGGATTGAGCCTGGAGCTCAGGGAGAGGTTGAACCCGATAAAGGTGGACACGTACAATGAGCTAGTCAACTTGGCCATCTCACAAGAGGATTGCATGATGGCTCTTTCAGCCGAGAGAAAGAGGAAGGCCCCGACGCCATTACTCGGTACTCCCGCACCCAAGTTCAGAATGGTTCCTTCCGCAGCACCCCGCAGGCCACAGCAGTCGGGAAGATGGGTTGCTCGTCCGCCACCATCGGCAGCACCTCGTTTCCCGGGATTTTAGCAGTAGGCACCGCGGCCGACCCTACCACCGCCGCCTCGCCCTGCCAATGGAAACCACTGCTTCACTTGTGGTCTTACGGGACACTTTGCCAAGGACTGCCTGTGGCGGATCCACTTCGGATTAACTTGATTAAACTAACATGCGACACCCATGCCTAAGCCAAGTTAACACGAAGTGCCGTCGGATTTCATCCGATTAACCACGTGAACAGGATCGAGTTAGCAAACTCACACGAAGGTGAGTGGTTCCAGAGAATACAACAAGTCCACCGAGTTAAACAACTTAACCATTTAGTTCGGCCAGAAAAACAAATCATCAGAGTTTTACAAGGTTTCAAAAGAAAACAACCGAAGGTAAAACAGCAAGCGGAAGCTAAACACAGGTGTCGGACGTCCTTGGTGAGGCCAGCCAAGACGTCAGTGATCCCTTTCCTCGCCATCCGAGGAGGGATCCCACTCGACCGTCCAACCCGGAGGGAGCTGGGGCGGCCAAGTGCTAGCGGAAGAGGGCTCGGGAGCAGCAACTTCACCTGAAAAACAGGAGCCACAACAAGGCTGAGCTACTAAGCTCAACAAGACTTAACCGACAGGGAGTAACTACTCCACCACTTCTAGACATGCAAGGCTCTTTGGCTGAGGGGGTTTGTTTGCCAAGAAGCACTAAGTAAAACCCTATTTTCAATTTTTTAGCTCCGGTTCTAAGTTCATTATCCGGTCTAAGTTTTGCAACCTATTCTAAGCAATCATAGAACCAACCAAAGGTATATATATAACATCAGCAAGACCATGTCATCATCATATTTCTTTCTTACTCAGGGTAGCATAGCGATCAAGCAGTCTCAAACTGTGAGAGGTAGACGAATCGATTCGAGTTCTTTAACCATGCATGGTGAACCTAACCTCACGACATCCGCGCACCACGGAGGTCGCTTCCTGTGTCGGCCTTCCCCATCAATCCCCTAACTCGTGTCGGGCCCATTTCCTTTGGTGCAAGGTTCCACAGACCCGGCCTCTGCCGTTCTGTGACCACGCTTGCCACCACGTGCGACAGCTAGTAGGGGAAACTCCGTTCCAAGAACAATGGGGCGACCGCTCATGTCTAGGTTCAATCCGGTACTCATCCCATACTAAGTATGAGGTTAGTACTTTCAAACACTTGATCACGAACACCACCACTGTCGAGCCTTAGCAAATTTCATAGACAGACGGGGCGATCAACTGACCACCAAAGAGTTACCCAAAACCCTGCCCCATCCATCATCCTTACAGTTGTGACAGGAGGAAGACAACCAACTCCTACAACTCGCGAGTGACAAGAAATCACTCGACTTTTACCGCTTCCTATTTAAGCAAAGCAGCTACTTGGTCCAACAGCTAGTGTTCAGATCATGGGAAAAACTAAGTCATGCATCTATGGTTCCAAACAACTCCTATACGTAAATGTACAAGCATGTTAAGGAAGGCATGCACAAGTTTGGAAAACATAGGGGTTTCATGCATCCGGGGCTTGCCTTCAAGCGAGAAAGGAGGAAACTGCTCTTCTGCTTGGGCGGCTTCGGCTTCTGGGGGCAGGAGCTCAGCTACACCGTCGTCTTCTGGCGCCGGGTGCAGCTCGTAGTAGCCGTCGGCGAGACGCAGCTCTACACGAAATGCAATGCAAGAGTTAGCATTTAGATGGTTATTTCAACAGCAACACTTGCAAGTCTGAGCCCAGAAACTTGCGACAAGTTACAGGAGGGTGGGGAGGTTCAAAGGAGTTGGTGGAGATCAAGAGGTAAGGGTCGGAGAAAAGGAACTTATGGTCGGATCCTTAGACTAGAGGATTTGGTGTGCTAGGGGTCCTCAGACTCAACGCTGAAAGGTCCCCAAGTTTTACACATACACCCTCGGTTCAAAGAAAAAGATACAGCCAAGTCCTCGGGCGAGGCGGAGAAGGGTCGGCGGAACAGACAGGGTCGGGCGAGACGGAAAAGGGGTCAGGCGGATAAGAGGGGTCGGGCGAAGCGGACAAGGGTCGGCAGAACAGACAGGATCGGGCGAGACGGAAAAGGGGTCGGGCGGACGGAAGGGTCGGACGAGGCGGACAAGGGGTCGGACGAACCGAAGGGTCGGACGAGGCGGAAAAAGGGGTCGGACGAACAGAAGGGTCGGACAAGGCGGACAAGGGGTTAGCAGCTTACCTTCGTCTTACAAGGAAAGCTTGGGGTCAGGAAGAGCAGGTTCAGGCGGAGGAACTGGAACACTAAGGCTTGCAGCGGCGATGTCCGCGGTGCTCCGGCGGCGGCGGTGCTTCTTGTGGATCACAAGTAAGCTCTTAAAAAGCACGGAGGAGCAAGCGGCTGGGTGGATTGGGGAAAACGGTGTGGAGCGGAGAGGAGAGTTCCTCAGGGACTTAGTGTGGTGGCGCTGGGAGCTCGAACAGGGAGCAAGAGAAATGGCGGGAGGGTAGCGATGGCGAAGGGGACTCCGATGGGGCTCGCGCATCCCCTTTTATAGCGGCGCAGGAGTGAGAAGGGGAGCGGCGCGAAGGCCGGGGAAGAAGCAATGGAGTGCTCTGCCCGGGCGGTGATTGAGCAACGAGGGCGGTGGAGCAGGACTTCGGGGATGACGCCGGCGGTCATTGGGCTCTGGCGTCAGGGCGGCGCAGGCGCGGGTTTGCCGGTGGTTGAGATTTGGCGGAGGCGGGCGTCGTCGTGTGGTGGAGCTGATGGAAGTGACCGGGATAACGGCGCTAGGAACGAGGGCGCACAGGTGAGAAGACAGGCGGGCTGCTGCTGCGCGGGCGAGCGCGAAGCACCACTCTGTCGGGGCGCAGATCTGGCAAGGCGGAAAGGAGCTGTCGTGGCCAAAGCCGGGGTTGGCGGAGGAGGAATCGTCACGTAGCGCGGAGCTGGGCGGCGCGACTGTGAAGGGGCGACGGAAAAAAAACCGGGAGACATCAGGACTTGCAGCAGGGGGTCCGGCGAGGTGATGATGGGCGCGAGTGACGAGGCGCTGCAGAAAAAGTTGCAGAGGGCTTCCGCTGCAATTGGGGAAAGGGGGCGCGGGAATCCACCTGGTCGCGGCCGGCGACGGGGCAGAGCGGCGGGTGTCGGAGGAATTGAGCCACGTGGCGGAAAAGCACTGAAGCGAGCATGCCACTCGAGTGCGTCTGCACCAGGAGATCTTGAAAAATTATTGCGGGTCCACCGGTCAGTCTCGGTTGGTCCACTGCTCAGATTAAAAGGAGGAGGTGTTGTGGGAAGACTTAGAAGATCCGGTGGGGTGGGGTTGGGGTCGGCAGGGTCGGAACTGGGGAAAAGGGCAAGGAGGGGTCGGTTCTCCGGGGTCGGGACCAGACTGGAGGTTGAGCATTTGGGCTTGGAAAAACTAAGACAGGTGATCAGGGGCTCGGATTAAGATCGATGCGAAGGATTTTTGTCCGAGGCCGTCATAGCCTACCCCCCTTAAAAAGAATCTCGCCCCAAGATTCGGATGCGATCTTAGGCCAAGGGGTCGGCTAGGCGAAACAGCACAAGAAGGGGGTCGGACAGGAAGGTATTTGGATTTGACCAAGCACGAGCTGGAAGAAAACTAGAAATCCTTAGACCGAAGAAGAGCCTTTCCAAGGCAAGGCTGCTTTTGAGGAGGGTGACTTAACAGATTCTTAAGCTTATGTCGCATGCACGGCCTACCTCGTTCTCAACCAAAACAACTGCCAAAACTTGGTCTTACGCCAGCTACACGGCCAAGAAATATGCAGAGTTGTATCTCGACCGCATTGTTTCCCTGCATGGTGTACCAAGGACGATCATATCTAATCGAGGTGTTCAGTTTGTAGCACATTTTTGGGAACAGTTACAAACTTCACTTGGCACCAAGCTAATCCGTAGCTCAACATATCACCCTCAGATAGATGGTCAGATAGAGAGAGTGAATCAAATCCTAGAAGATATGCTACGAGCTTGTGTAATCCATTATGACAAAAACTAGGATAAGTGTCTGCTGTTAGTAGAGTTTTCTTATAATAACAGCTACCAGGCTAGCTTGAAGATGGCACCATTTGAGGCCTTGTAGGGTCGAAGGTGTCAGACACCCTTAAATTGGTCACAAGTTGGGGAAAGACAAACTTATGGTCCTGATCTAGTAGTAGAAGCCGAAGAGCAAGTTAAGGTGATTCAAGCCAATCTTAAGGCGGCCCAATCTCCACAAAAGAGCTATTCTGATAGAAGAAGATGAACCTTAAAGTTTGATATTGGTGATCATGTCTACCTCCGAGTCTCGCCGACCAAAAGTGTGCAACGATTTGGGATCAAAGGGAAATTAGCTCCTCAATATATTGGCCCCTATGAGATATTGGAAATATGCGGACCCGTCGCATATAAAGTCAAGTTTTCCCGAAGCCTTGCAGCAATGCATGATGTCTTTCATGTATCTCAGCTCAAGAAATGTGTCCAAGTTCCCACGGACGTCATCGCACAAGAAGAAGTGACTTTGGACACGGATCTTTCTTACGCAGAGCATCCGGTTAAGATTCTTGACCGTAAGGAGCGAAAGACCCGGCATCAGAACATCAAAATCTTTAAAATTCAGTGGAGTCACCACACTTAGGATGAAGCCACATGCGAAACAGAAGAGTACCTTAACACCCATTTCTGAGGATTTCTTTTCGAGCAAAGAGGTATGTTGCACAAGATCACCCCAATCTTTTCATCCGAATCTCGGGACAAGATTCTTTTTAAGGGGGATAGACTGTAACGATTGAGCTCTCTAATGAACATCGTTAAGATCAGCAAGATCATTAGAGTCTTATTGAGCTGATGAATTCGCAGCTTTCACAGCAAAGAGACCACAATGACCTTAAGGACTTAAGCTGCTGTTTACATCCTAAACCACGTTTTTGCACAACAACTTTAAGTTTCACCAACAGGAAAGTTGTCCAACTGGTTAAATACCAGCAACTTTTGTTTTACCTTAGCCAACAAGAGCTCTAAATCTATGAGACAAGTTCAACCTTGGAGCCTTTTTACTCCAATCCGTTGCGATCTTGATCTAACTTCTTTTGGCAAAGTTGTGCACAGGTTCAAGGACAAAAACTTGTTAAAAGGTTCAATTGGCACGCGGTTCAAATTTTTGGAGAAGAGTTGCAAAGCAAGTAACTGCTTTGTTCTCTTCACGCCCCGAACCAGGGCACCTTGTGCGACGTCGCCGCGTGGCACGCCGCCACTGGCAGCTCGCCGGCAACCAACCCGCAGCCATGACGTGATGGGACAGTGCTAGCACAGCCCAATCACACAAACAGGCCATCCCTCCTCTCTATTCTGAATCTCCAGCGCCCAATCCCGCTCCACCTCTCCCCTCTTCGCGAACGCCACACCGCCGACGCTCACCGGCGCATGCCTTCACCCAGTAACCAGCGTGACGCGACCACACGCGTGCGCAGACCTAGCAGATCCTTATGCCCAGCAAACCCGCTTTGCCCCAGCCCCAAATCCTTGTTGCCCAACTAGGGCAAGATTGCGTCCGAGCTCGCCAATGGAGGCGCCGACCAATTGCCGCCGCGACAAAGCACTTTCTTCTCCCTCAATCTTATCCTCTCAGCCGCTCAAGCTCGTTTCCTTCCTCCGAACACTTCTGCGCATCTATAAAAATGTACCAAAGCCTCGTACCAGAGTTTCCTTCACCACCACCACCATTGCCGCACTATCTGCTCTGTTTTTCCTCCACCGCACTCATCGCCGCACTTGGAGTTGCCACTCTGGCCAGCCCCGCGTAGTGACTCCTTCACCGTCAGCTTCGCCTTGGTCACCTGGAGCTCGCCGACCCGTTTGAAGAGCTCGCCGACCTGCTCAAGGAGCCTCTGAGGCCCCTGTCTTGCCGGATCGTCGCCACCAGTTTCCGTGACGCCGACCCAAGCTGTTGTTGTTCCTCTTTCCGCCTCGGCTTGTTTCTTCCTGACCCCAAGGCCTCGTCAGTAGGACTGGAAGTGAGCTGCCGACCCCTTTCCAGCTCTTCCCGACCTTGAATCGTCTACAAAAGTGGTCGGACCTTGTCTGCCTCGCACAAGTGTTGTCTACCTCACCCGAGTGTTGTCCGCCTTGCCTGAGGGCTCGGTTGTGTCTTTTCTTTTGACCGAGGGTATCTGTGTTAAATCCCGAGGACTTCTCTGTGTTAAATCTGAGGATCCCGGTAAAGTTATTCCTTAAGACTAAGGGTTAGATCGTAAATTTTCCTCGATCTGACTCTTTTAACTCGAATTAAATGGACAAAAACTTGGAAATTACATCTTAAATCGAGGAAAAATCAGAAAAATGTGAAATCACTTTGGTTGGAATCCTCGTTCTGAGTAGAATCTAATAAAGTAGGTTTTCCACCTTTTTCTATAGTTTTGCTACAGTTTTGGATTTAAATCCTTGCAAATACTATTGAAATCACCATCTAAGTGCCTTATCCTTGCATTGCATCTCGTGTAGAACTGAGCGTTGTCGATGGCACCTACGAGCTGCATCAAGTGCTTGATGAGGACCCTGCTACAGAGCTACTCCAAGCTGGAGCAGAGCCTGTTGTTGAACCCGCCGAAGGCCCTCAAGCTAACTTAGCGTGTGAAGGCAAGCCCCAGAGCATAACCCGTTTTTTCTAAACCTGTGCATGCCTTCTGTTGTTAATGTTTGTGCATTTACGTTTACAGGAGTTATTTGGAAACTCTAGTTGCATGATCCTAGGTTCTTTTGTTCTGAATACTAGTATGATAGGATCTTGAGTAGCTGCTTTGCTTAAATAGGACTCGGTAAAAGTTGAGTGATTTCCTGTCACTCGCGAGTTATAGGAGTTGCTTGCTTTCTTTTTGCAACAACTATAAGGACGATGGACAGGGTAGGGCCTTGTGAATTGTTTTGGTGGTCGGTGGATTGCCCCGTCTGTCTAAATGAATTTGACTAAGGTCGAGATGTGTTAGTGTTCGTGATCAAGTAATTGAACAGTACTAATCTCATACCTAGTATGGGATAGGGAAGTGATTAAACCGGCAAGTGGCTTATACCCCTGCTGTCCTTGGAACGTAGTTCCCATGGTGCATCATGTGGTTGCAAGTGCGATCACAGTACGGTAGAGACTGGGACTGTGGAGCATTGCATGCCAAAGGCGGTTTGGACCTGACACGCGCCTGGGAATGTATGGGGACGGTGGACAAGTGAAGCTATCCTTTGTGGTGAGCAGATGTCGTGGGATTATTTCCACCATGCATGGTTAAAACTCGGATCGATTCTTCTGCCTCTCACAGCTTGAGACTACTTGATCACTATGCTACACTGAGTAAGAAGAGGACATGTTGATGATGTTAATGCTGATGTTTTCTATTAATTGTTTGTATAACCATGCTTGTTCAGTATGAGTTACAAATGTAGAATGGTTAATGAACTAGAATTCATGGCTAAAATGTTGAAAGTAAGGATCCACCACTAGTCGCTTTTGGCAAAACAATCCCTCTGGCCAAGTAGCCTGCATGTCTAGGTGTTGGAGGATTAGTACCACCGACGGGTAAGTCTTGTTGAGCGTAGTCGCTTAGCCTTGTTGTGGCTTATCTTTTCAGGTTTTGTTTTGGAAGAAGGTACCGCTTGGCCCTCCCAGCTCCCTTCGGGATGGACGGTCAAGTGGGCTCGGACAGCGAGGATGGAGGTTACTGATGCCGCGACCGGCTTCGTCACGGTGTTGGGCGTCGACATTTAGTTACCATTGTTTATTTCCGCTGTTGAACACCTTGCAAACGTGTGTTGAATTTCGAACTCTTTTATTGTAATAAACTTATGCTCTTGTTAAAATAATGGATTGTTGTAATCTCGGCAACTGCTCACCCTCGGGTGAGTCCGCTTTCGCGATCCTATAGCATGGTTTCATCGGAAAGAATCCGACAGACGACCAAATTGGCTTGATTAAGGTGCACAATCCCATGTCAGGCGACTTAAGTGTGCTTTAGCCGAGTTAATTTGGGCGGTTCTGCAATAGTGGAGTTCCGCGTGGATGGCGTGGTGGAGTCGGGCTCGCCCGGCGAGAAGCACAAGGGCGCATAGGGCGATGGCCGGCGTGGGGAGGGGCTAGGCGGCCAACGGCGATGTAGGGGCTGGGACGCGTGTTGGGGAGGCGCTAAGGGTGTGGGGGGCGAGGCGCGTGCGGCAGGGGGCGTCGGGCGGGCTAGGGAGAGGGGCCAGCACCAGGGGAGTGGTGTTGGGAGGGGCCGGCTAGGGGAGGGGCTGCCGGTGTGCGCCAGGAAGAAAGGAGGAGGAACAAAGAAGAAGGAAGAAGGAAGAAGGAAGAAAGGAAGAAAGAGAAAGAAGAAAAAGAAAAGAGAAACAAGAGAAGGGAAAAAGAAAAGAGAAAAGAGAGGGAGGGTCAGCGAAAAATGAGGAAAACGATCATGCATGTGTGACGGTTTTTGGTCGGGCACGCGACAGAATTTGCGAAGGATGAAAATGATGGTTGTCGGTGTTGGGTGCCGTGACGGCGAAATCGCCGGGAAGAAAAGAATTTCTGGGAGTTAAACGGTCAAAATATTTTGAAGACAAAATTTAGCGGATGATTTGAGTTAGTGAATTTTACGGATGTTACACAGCTAAAGGCCATGCCAATTCCGGTCAGGCCCTGCTGCTTGAGTTCAGCTATTCTGTTCATCAACTCAAGGACTTGGAGACACTCTGCGGTATTTGGCTCGTCAATCCAATGATTGTTCCATATGGGCTTATGTCCTATCAGCTTTGGCAGTTTTGGGTCGTGGTTGCCAATATAGTACCATTTCTCTTTCCATTCAGCATTGGAATCTATCAATTTGTAGTTGAGATACTGACTACACATCTTCTGCCTCAACTGAATTCCGGTGGTGCCAACCAAGACCATATGATGCTTTGATGGGTGAGGCTTCACACAGAAAAACTTCCAAAAGAGTTGATAGTGGGCCTTGATCCCTAGAAAAGCTTTGCAAAAGTGCACAAAATCGCAACATGGAAAATCCTATTGGGGTCAGATGCACGAATTCCAGCTTATAATAGTTGAGAAGGCCTCAGAAGAAATCATAAGCAGGCAAACCAAGACCTCGCTCGATGAAGTGAGGGAAGATTATCGTTTCATTGGGGTACGTCTCTAAGGGGTAGGCATTAGAAAAGGCAGATCTCTAGTGGATGATGCCCTGTTCCTGAAGCAATTTGGCATCAACAAGTGCTTGGATGTCCTTCTCGATCGTCGTCGACCGCTTCCAGGCGCAGAAAGCATTTGGCAATGCAGTTTGATCAGTACGGCCGTACTTGGGCATCAACAGTTGGAGCTCTTTCTTCTTGCCCTTTTTCTTCTTACTGTCGGCCAGCTTGGACGTAGAAGCTTTCTTCCCCATCTGTAATGTCACGAGTGTTTTCCTTCGCATACGCTCGAGGGCTAGGAGAGGGAGGACGGCAGCGCTAGCGCTCGGAGATTGGGCAGTGGCGACATCACTAGGGCTACAATATGGGAGATGGCAAATGAGAAAGGTAAAACAGAGGGGATAACTTCCTCCGTTATTTATAACGGTGTCACAGTAAAACCAGGCAACAGATCACCCGATTTAAAGGGTTTCCTAAAAATCAATAAATTTGATTGGCAGTTACCTTTATTTTGGGAAACAAATAAGAACATTCCAAGAGAAGGTCACGATGACCAAGTTTGACCCTTATACCCACCTAACTAGTCGGCTAAAGGCTCAAGTGATGTGTGCCACGTGTCCATCGACAAGAAAGTTTTTTCTCATGGTTTTTAAGGGGAAAGTGAAAGATTTTGTAGATTCACCCTCTACCTGATTCTTCGATTCAACCTAAGGCTTGGGGGCTACTCCATATGGAGTGTGACTTTCATCGCACTTCCATATAAGATCCAAAGATGAAGATTACAAGATCAAAAGAAATGGGGCTTCAGCACATTCCAGCCTCATGGCAGTTTTAGGAACCTTTGAAGATTCAACCACATGAAGCACTCGGAGAGCACCAAAAGTACTCGGTGAAGGTCTACAAAAGTACTCGGTACTGCTGCATTCAACTAAAAAGTACTCGGGGTCTTGTCGTACATACATCTATGAGCCTACCAGAAGGTTTGTACAATCCCAAATATGGGGCTGGACACCGAGACAAGTCTTACATGGAGACCATGGTGCAAGGTGGCGTAGTCTACATGGAATAACAGGAATTAGTCAAGGATTAGGAAAGCACTCACTGTAATAAGAGTAGGACTTCTCTAGTCGTATCCGACTAGAATTCTTATAACCAACCGACCTGTAACCCTGCTACCATGTATATAAAGCGAGGCAGGAATCCCTTCCAAAGTAATTCAATACAACAAACGCAATACAACACACAGGACATAGGGTATTACGCTATTCAGCAGCTCGAACCTATCTGAATCGTGTGTCAAGCGTTCACCTTTGAGTTCCTAATCTCGACGAGCCCCACCAAACAAAACACTACCTCGGGCACCCCCTGGTAGGTTGCTGGGTCTAATCACCGACAGCATCTTCCAAATAAAAAGCACATCTGGGTCACAATTTTGGAGAGGTATACTCAAGGTGAGAAAATGGTTTCGTGGAGTAGAACGATGGAAGTGAGAAGTGGGAATCAAACTAGGTTTTGGGAAGATACATAGCTGGGGGATGCGCTTTGAAAATTGAATTCGATCAACTATCTAGATATCGTAGCGAACTCTATTATATCAGTCCAAGAGGTGCTTGGGGATGTTTCCAGATGTCATTCAGAAGATCCTTGACCCTAGGGGAGTCACAAGAGTGGCGCAGATTAAAGGAGAATGTGAGCCAAGTGCGGCTGACCGAAGGTAGAGATTAGATGAAATGGATGTTGGAGAAGAAAAGGAGGTATACGACCAGATCACTTTAGAGCGATGATGTTTGGGGGAGTGTGAGACTTGGTAATGGAAGCAATATGAAAATGTAAAGTACCTCTCAAAATACAAATATTTCTCTGGATGGCTTTCCATGATAGGATCCAGTCGGCTGTCCAGCTGAAGAGGAGGAAGTGGGCTTTTCCCTGAGTAGTGCAAATTATGTGAAGAGCTAGAGACAACAGACCATATCTTGTTCTAGTGCCCGATGGCAAGGTTCATTTGGGCCTTTATTAGAGAAAGCCTGGGTTGGAGCTCGATGCCATTCTCTTGGTGGAATTTAGTAGAGGAAGTGTTAAGAAACAATAATGGTAAAATATGTGCAAAAAAAATGTTTGTATCTGTAGGTGCAATGTGGACTATGTGGAACGCAAGGAACGACATAGTGTTTGAAGCCAGGATGGTGACGGCCCCTGAGATGATGACGTACAAGCTTCTAGGGCTTCTCGCATACTGGAAGCCACTTATGAGACAGGAGGCTGGGGAGGTGGAAGAGATGATCAACAAGCTCACGCAGGAATGCTGCAAGATGACGTCGTGAACCTGCCTTGTGATAGTTGCTTCTCTTGTAGTTGGTCGTTAGGAGTTTGTTTTTCGTAGAGGTTGTCCTGAGAGTGGAGAGCTAATCCGCTAGTTCCTGCTGAGAGTAGCAGATGTTCTCTTTTGTGCTAGGTGTCATTTGGACCCCGTTGTATTGCGGCTGGTAAGTGGTAACCCCGGCACCCGACCGAATATAAACACTAAGTAAGCTTTCAATAAAGCTGAGCATGGTGCCTTTGATCGAAAAAGTAAACACGTTAGTATATCTTAAGGAGTTGTGCGGGAACAACCCATTCCTAAACAAAATCGCTAAACACCCATACTATATTTCGCAGCGCCCAGCGGACAAAACACGTCATGAAGGGGAATTATTCGTTCTGACATGATGGTAGAATCCACACTAAGGTCAAGATTGTTGACAGTTGTGCTCCTTCTTTGACACCGCCAATTTTCATGTGTTCACGACATCCCATCGACCTTGCGACTCTGGAGGCTGCAGCCACAACGCTGAGCAACCGAAGGCCGTCGGAATGACGATATGTTACCGTTAGGCTTTATTTAGTTACCCCAAAATCCCAACTTTAACACTATGCAAAAAGAAGATTCCCTATCACATCAAACTTACGGTACATGCATGGAGTACTGAATGTAGACGAAATCAAAAACTAATTGCACAATTTGGTTGTACTTTGCTAGACGAATCTTTTGAGCCTAATTAGTCAATATTTGGATAATAATTCACAAATACAAACGAAACGCTACAGTATGCTACAGTGCTGAAAAAGTGATTTTGGAACAGGCCTTAGCTTCAAGCAGGTTTGGCCCAGTGTCACATCACACTTCCCCTTCTGATCCTCTCCTCACACCACCTTTAATTTGCAGATTCGACATGACACCACATAATTAAACGATCAACCAACAAACACCAACTCATCTCGCACAAAATAACCTCAAGTACTACTAGCTATATTTACTAGTAGTGCTGCATGTGCTGAGTGCGTGTTCTTGCTGCATCTGGCCATGATCCATGGTCCATCATGTGCCGATGTGCGTCCGCTCATCAAAGTCAGATGGGCGCCAAGTCAAAGCCGGCTTATTGTATTGGCTCCATGCGCACTCGGTGCCAAAGCGGCCATGGTTTTCCAGACCTGGGAAAAGGCCCCATTTATGCGTTGCGACGGAAGTGCCGTGCTGTCACCGCTACTCCCCAGTTTACAGCGCGTACATCTCTCGTAACGACCTGACGCGTGCATTTTCCAAGTGAAGCGAACACTAGTAGAGAATTGGCTTTCGATGTACCTTCTTTTATCCTGGTTTAAAGTTGGCTCGGGACAAAAGGTTCACCAACCGGGACTAAAGCTCGATCACTAGTGGGAGGCTCACCAACCGGGAAGTTTTATCCGGGTTGCAAAGGCTAGTGGGAAAAAAAGACCCTGAGAGGCCTTTTATCCCGGTTTGAAACAGGATAAAAGGGTCGAGAGTCATTTGGGATTTAGTCCTCTTTCAGTCACCTCGTTAGGGACCCTTTTATCTCGATTTGAAACATCAACCGGAATAAATGACTCTCGACCCTTTTATCCCGGTTGGTGTTTCCAACCGGGATAAAAGGGTCCCCCACGAGTTAATACAAAAGGATAGCATCCCCTAAATAGTCAGATGTGGTGTGTAGGTGGGATGGCAAGGAAGCTACGCGTGTGGTTGGAGGTTGTGGGTTGGAATCCCACGCAGCACGCACGCGCATATTTCGCGTGAAAAATCACGTGTGGGGGGGGCCCTCCTAGGATTTTTTTTTCAGCGCCTGGGATGGTGGCCTATTTTATCCTGGTTGGTATACCAACCGGGATAAAAGGGGGTTTTAGTCCCGATTGAGTGACTTGGGACAAAAGACCCCCCTTTTATCCCGGATGGATTTTCGTGAGATTTGCACCCTACCAACCGGGACTAAAGACCAATTCTCTACTATTGGAAAACTGGCGGAAAATTCCAATTTACTACTGCTTTTGCGTGGTGAGTTACTTGCACACATGTGAGCTGCTGGATCAATCTATGTTATCCACAGCGACCCCTAAAAAGGAAAAAAAAAGATAAGTATATAGATCATCTCTATATATTTACAATTCTTACTCATGTAAAGATTTTTGATCGAGGAATAGAAAAAAATGTAATTGGGATGGAAGAAAGAAACAAAAAACATAAGCATATATATCCTCTCTCATCAGCATAACTTATATACTCTTTCCGTTCCAAATTATAGGTCGTTTTAGCCTTTTTAGATTCATGGATATTATTATGTATTTAGATATAGTGTATGTCTAGATGCATAATAATATTTATGAATCTAGAAAAATCAAAACGACCTATGATTTAAAACGGAGAGAGTATATATTTAGCTACTATACCTACTGAGCAGAGAATAGAGATTATCCTCTGTCTTTCGTTTCACTTGCTTTGCAGCTTTGAGACCAAGATTACATACATGAACGCACCATGTCCGATGAATATGATGGCCACACCAACAAGGCTTCCTTCCGCACCCATCCACTCCACAATCAAAAGAATATTGGACTCGAAACTCGGTTGATCAAAACCCACAGCAGGATGATGTGCTCCACTCACCGACGAATTCGAGTCTGATCGGCCTGGGCGACCATGAAAAAGTCCTCGATCCATGCATGTGCTGAGCGCGTGCCGACCTCTCAGTGATGCAATGGGTTCGGGCCTGTAGGCACCAGCCTCTTCTGCACGCCGTACCGCGGATCGATCTCCTCGCCCTTGCCAACAGAGGACGGTGGGATTCCCTGCCGGTTCCATCGGTCGACATGGTGGTGGTGATGCTGATGGTGTTGGTGATGCTGCCGCTGCTGATTCTGGTGATGGTGGTGACCAGTTGATGAAGACGCTGCAGCGTCGAAGCTCGTCACGGCAAGCAGCATCTTCCTTGCCGGGATGGCGACCGAGACTGTTCGCCTCACCAGCAAGCCACCGCAGCCGTGGAACGCGACGGTGAGCAGGGCGAGCCACAGGAGGATGACGGAGACGGCGGTGGTAGGTTGTCTCATGGCGACCGTGCAGGCTTTTGGCTAGCGAGAGGATTCATGGATGGGGCCGAGGCCGAGCTAGCTACCTAGCTATTAGCGCTGCCCTCGTAGCCACAGGTTGAGACCGAACGGAGAAACTAGCAAGGGAAGCAACCAGGCTGTAATGCACGTACGTGTTAGCTTGGTATAGCTTACCTGGCGAGCTGGGGAAGGAGCTTGCGAGAGGTTGGTGTAGGCAAAACCGGCAAAGCGAAGGCGAGACGAGGGAGGGGTTGAGAGTTGAGACGTGGTGGAGGGCGTTAAAGAGGAGCGGAGTTGCTTGCGTGGGACTCCTATCGCTGGGCTCGATTAATTGATCCGGATTTCACACGATTGCGTAAATGCATCGGCCAGCTATCACGCCCCCTCGCCGAGCCGGTCTACATACTCCTACTCCGCACCGAGATGGACTCACAAGCGCACTCCATCTCCCGGCTTTCCCGGACGCGGTGGCGGATGGCAGGCAAATATGCATGGGACGGTGCTGCTAACTTCGCGTTCAAGGAAGTGACAAGTGAAGACGACGACCCGACGGGGGATGGAAGATGGATTTCACTCGCTGGCTGGCCTGGACGGACGCTTAGAAGCCGGGCAAGCCAGCTAGTCTTTACATGGCCCTCGACCCCGTGCAGTAGTTAATGGAGACATTCGTGCGTTTTGTTTGGGAACTCGGGACAAATTCCATGTTGGTGAGGGCGGACCGACGCAAGTTGCTCGCGGGTGCCTTTTGTGTTGGGCCTATTCATTGGAGCTCCAAGGTTACCGCAGGATATGGCAATGCAAGCTCATTTCTTTGAACTAGTAGAGATGCACGTGCCACAGGCACGTGTTTTCAAAAAAACACAATAAACAAAATTATGTATATACAGAAAATGTAGTAAATAATTTATATTTATAGAAAAATAGTACCGGCGACAAAGATATATTTTCAAAAAACTTAGTAAATAATCATTTGGTTAAAATTATTGATTATTCAAAAACATAACCCATGAAAATCGGCGACGAGGAAATGGATTACAAAAGGTTAAGCAAAAACCTCGCTGGCGTCTACGGATCAACCTCGTGCTGCGGGGTACTACCTCACTCTCTCACTCTCTTTTGCAACAGGGAATAAGAAAGGAATTTCCAAAGCTTGAATCCTATGATATGTTCGACAATACTTTGTTTATTTAAACTCAGAGTTCCACTCAAGACCACTTCTCTGATCCATTTACACCATGTCTCATAAAAGCCTCTCTGTTCAAACTCTCAAAGAGGAAATCCCAACTAATTTTATCATAGGCTTTCTCAAAATCTAATTTAAGGATGAGGCCATCTTTCTTTTTGACCTTGACGTCATGTAGAATTTCGTGTAGAGTTAGCACTCCATCCATTATGTTTCTACCCTTTATAAAGGTTGTCTGACATCTATTCATTATTCTGCTCATGCAATTTTCAAATCTTAACATGAGGGTTTTGGTTATAATTTGTTAACTCACATTCATTAGGCAAATGGGTCTGTATTGTTGGATTATGCTGGCTTCTTTAGTTTTAGGGATCAGTGTGATTATCCCATAGTTTAGCCTCCATGTGATTGTCTCATAGTTTAGCCTTCCAATATGCATTTTGTGTTCTCCAAATTCCATTAGCATTTCTAGTAAATCATTGTTGATCATATACCAGCTAGACTGGTAGAATTCCACTGGCATATGGTCTGGGCCTTGGGCTGTGTTTTTTTCCATAGAGAAAACTGTTGTTTTAAGTTCTTCTTCATAGAACGGTCTAGATAGAAATTCATTTTCTTCCTCTATCACTTTCTCATTTTGATCCCAGCAGTTTGGATCTAATTTAAAGGTTGGACTATCAGAGGGTCCAAAGAGGTCCTTATAGTAGTTTGTGGCATGATTCAGGATATCTTCATCCTTCTCAATGCTTGTGCCATCATATTCTAAATTGAAGATTGTATTTTTTTTCTCTTCTTCCCATTGGCTATTTTGTGAAAATAGTCAGTGTTGTTATCTCCCTTTAACAACCAATTTGGGTTGGATCTTTTATGCCAGTACAACTCCTCTTCTTCAAGTAATCTTAGTAGTTCTGTTTGAATAAAAGTTTTCCCATCCATCAGAGTTGCAGGTAGCAGACCCTCTTCTTCTTTCTTTTCTAGTTCAAGTAGTTCAGTTTGAAGGATATGTTTATAGCATCTTGTTTGATCCTTTAGGTTGAGTCCCCATCCTTTTAGGAACTTTTTGACTCTGTTAATTTTGATATACCACTTTTCTACATCATTTTTTGATGTTATTTCTTTTTTCCAAATCTCTTTCAATTTTGGGAGATAGTTTGCATGATTAATCCACGATGATTCAAAACTTCAACACCGCGCGCGCCACCGACCTCGTGAAGAAGGGCCTCCTCTGCGAGAGGATTGTGGGGATACGAGGTAGGCTACGCTAACGCAAATCAAAATTTTTCTACCATGTAAACCAGAAAAACTGCCGTATAAGGATCACGAGATTACCACTCGACGCACTGGTGCGGAAGATGTAGAATCACGTCGGGGCAGCGAAGTCGATTAGCGTAGTCGAACGTAGTCGATCACGTCAACGTCGAGCAGCTCCTCAACAGCTCATCCACGTCCAGCGAGATCGTCCTCGTGCCGCGGCTCGTTGTCGGCTCGTCGTGGCTCGTCGGCGGCTGGTCCAAGTGCTGCATATGCAACACCTCTAAGGTATCCACACGTGCAGGGAGAAAGCGTCGCAAGCCTGTCTGCTAGGTCCACGAGTTGCAACAGGCGAGTGCGTGGGAGGCGCGGCAGATGTGTTTCGGCCAAAGGGATGAAAACCCTAGGGCGCCCCACCCCTCTATTTAAAGAGGTTCCTAACGAGCCTCTAGCTTCGAGGCCCATTAGTACTTCTAAACCTAGTCCAACTCGGATCACATCCGAATTGGGCTTTCAGCCCCTTAAGTGTGTAACCCTATGGGTTCGGATACGTATAGACTGGCTCGAGTACTCCTACTCGGCCCAATAGTCGGTAGCGGCCTCTAGCAAGACGTGCCAACTCCTATACGCACGCGAAGATCATATCAGACGAACCATCACAACATTATGTACATGCTATTCCCTTTGCGTCACGATATTTGGTCTAGCTTCAAGCATTTTCGAGGTTAACTCTTAACCATACGCAGCATGGCCATGCATTTTCAGATCTGATCACTCGAGGGGCCCAGAGATATCACTCTCAATCAAAGAGGGGCAAATCCCATCCTGATTGACCATGCCTCATAGCATGCTTCTTGAAAAACCCGAAAGCTACCTTTTTAACTACGTTGTCATGGTGTAGTGTTTGATAGTCCCTAATTAAGTCGATCCACATCTTGAGTACATGCGACAATCTCAGGTCTAAGGACAAAGCGTACATGTTGTGTAGAGAGAGAACTACTTCTCGTGTTGGGTCAGTCCTAGCACATGTCTCCACATGTGCCCACATTATTAGTTTAACATCTCCATGTCCATGACTCGTGAAACATAGTAATCAACTAATACATGCGCTAGTCTAATATTCATGTGTGTCCTCACATGAACTCCGACTAGGGACAACTTTAGAATAACCATACAAGTAAAGAGTTTCACATACAATTCACATAATTTCAAATCAATTCAAGTAGCCTTTAATGGATATTCAAGGAACACAATATAAATCATGGATACAAATGGAATATCATCATCTCTATGATTGCCTCTAGGGCATACCTCCAACAAGGACCACCAAGAACTATTGGCGGTACCCCGAGAGGGAGGATGCGCCGATGCTGGATGATGAATATGTCTTCTTGTTCGCGCACTTCCATGAGAGGGGGTTCGCGACTCCGCCGAGCCACCTCTTCCGCGGGCTGCTGCATTACTACGGGCTCGAGCTGCAACACCTCAACCCCAACGGGATCTAGCACATCGCAGCATTCATCGCGCTATGTGAGGGGTACCTGGGGATTGAGCCCAACTTTTCACTCTGGAAATACTTCTTCGCGGTCACCCTACATCACAAGATCGAGAAGAAGGGGATCCAGGTGCAGATGGCTTCGGTGCCGATGAGGTGCACTGGCATCCACCTCCGTCAGAACCACGCCAGGGAGAACATGGTGATGAAGTCCGTGCCATCCCATAAGGGGTGGGACTAGCAGTGGTTCTACGTGAAGAACTGCTCCGAGTCCCCCTTGTTGGAGTTCACCGACCGCGTGATCTCAGAGGCACCGGACAACTGGACTTACGGCCCGGTTGAGAAGGAGAAGAGGAACATTGTCGATCTTCTCTAGGCCATCAATCGCTTGAAGGAGGAGGGCCTGATCGAGACCGGAGTTATCGGAGCATACCATGCTCGGAAGGGGGCGCCACTGATGCTCCGGGCCCGCGCGCTCGGCGATATGGTTCCCGGTGCGGCTGACGGCACCGTCCTTGCGACAGGTGTGCTTGCCGATGCCGAGATTGAGCAACACGTCTGGGAGGTGTTGGACGATAGGGATCTCGTGTTCCCGGTGCTGGGACACCCTCTGATGTGCCCGGACGAGGGCTATGTCCTACTGGTGAGAAATTTGCACTCTCATTCATCTTTCATGTGTTTTCTAGTTCACCGTTCCTGATGTGGAATTTTCGAGTCTGCAGGGCAAGTTGAACCGGGTTGTAGCGTCGCGCCCGCCAGTGCGGGAGGACGCAACGCGGCGGCAGCAGAACCGCCTCCTTGCCGAAAAGCAGAAGAGGAGGAAAGACAAGGAGACGGTGAGGAGGAGGAAGAGGGCCGCGAAGGAGTTCCAAAGGTGGCGGAGGGGCGCGGTTGTGACGCACGACAATGACGACGATGAGGATGATGTTGGGATACGAGGTAGGCTACGCTAGCGCAAATCAAAATTTTCTACCGCGTATAACCAGGAAGAACTGCCGTATAAGGATCACGGGATTACCACTCGACGCACTACTGGTGTGGAAGATGTAGATATGCATCGATGCAGTGAAGACGATCACGTAGTTGTACGTAGTCGATCACGTCCAGCAGCTCCTCAACAGCTCGTCCACGTGCAGCAAGATCGCCTCCGGTGCCGCGGCTCGTCGTCGGCTAGTCGTGGCTCATCGGCGGCTCGTCGATGGCTCGTCCAAGTGCTGCAGGCGCAACACCTCCAAGGTATCCACACGTGCAGGGAGGAAGCATCGCAAGCCGGACTGCTAGATCCGCGAGTTGCAACAGGCGAGGGCGTGGGAGGCGCGGCTGGTGTGTTTCGCCAAAAGGTGTAAACCCTAGGGCGCCCCCACCCCTCTATTTATAGAGGTTCCTGATGGGCCTCTGGATCCGAGGCCCATTAGTACTCCTAAACCTAATCCAACTCGGATCAGATCCCAATTGGGCTTCCAGCCCCTTAAGTGTGTGACCCTATGGGTTCGGATACGTATAGACATGGCCCGAGTACTCCTACTCGGCCCAATAGTTGGTAGCGGCCTCTAGCAAGACGTGCCAACTCCTATACGCATACGAAGATCATATCAGACGAACCATCACAACATAATATACATGCTATTCCCTTTGCCTCACGATATTTGGTCTAGCTTTAAGCCGACCGCTCTTTCTCGATCCTGTGATTCGGAATCCCTTTGTAGGTTAACTCTTAACCGTACGTAGTATGGCCATGCATTTTCGGATCCGATCACTCGAGGGGCCCAGAGATATCACTCTCAATCAGAGAGGGGCAAATCCCATCTTGATTGACCATGTCTCATAGCATGCTTCTTGACAGACCCGAAAGCTACCTTTATAACTACCCTGTTACGGCGTAGCGTTTGATAGCCCCTAAGTAGGTCGATCCACATCTAGAATACATGCGACAATCTCAGGTCTAAGGACAAAGCGTATATGTTGCTTAAAGAGAGAACTACTTCTCGTGTTGGGTCAGTCCTAACACATGTCTCCACATGTGTCCACATTATTAGTTCAACATCTCCATGTCCATGACTTGTGAAACATAGTCATCAACTAATACATGTGCTAGTCTAATATTCATGTGTGTCCTCACATGAACTCCGACTAGGGACAACTTTAGAATAACCATACAAGTAATGAGTTTCACATACAATTCACATAATTGCAAATCAATTCAAGTAGCCTTTAATGGATATTCAATGAACACAATATACAAATCATGGATACAAATGGAATATCATCATCTCTATGATTGCCTCTAGGGCATACCTCCAACAGATGAGGATGATGAAGACGAGATCGAGGAGGAGGAGGAGGAGGGTTATGTTCTGACCTTCGTGCTAGGTGCGGTCGTCATCCGGGACCAGCCCCCTCAATCGGCCATGGGGGATAGGCCGAGCAGACCACCCGCCCAGGGCCGGATGCCGTGGAGCTTGGAGGCCACGCCCCAGGGGTCGGCGAGGGGCGCGCGTGCCCCTCAAGCGGCCACCATGGATAGGCCGAGCAGACTGGCTGCCCAAGGACCGACCCCGTAGGGCTCGGAGGCCGTGCCCCAGGAGTTGGCGAGGGGCGCACCTGCCCCTCACCCGGCCACAGGGGACAGACCGAGCAGACCGTCCGCCCAGGGCCTGACCCCACGGGGCTCGGAGGCCGCGCCGCAGGGGTCGGTGAGGGGCGCGCTTGCCCCTCAGCCGACCACGGGGGATAGGCCGAGCGGACCGCCCACCCAGGGCCCGACCCCGCAGGGCTCGAAGGCCGCGCCCCAGGGGTTGGCAAGGGGCGGGCCTCAGGAATCGACGGGAGCGACCCCTGACCCTTTGCCTGCATCGCACGAGCAGAGGGGTAGCGGCAAGTGGCCGTTATCGGATGTCTCGGGGTTGGTGTTGAGCCCGGGGGTGAACCATGCCCGTCGCCCTCGTACTGCGGCAAGGTAAGTGGAAAGTCGTCGCTGTGTTGCAGTGCCACTCGCGCGTACCTTATTCTTTTTTTGGTCATCGGCTGCTTTTGCGAGGCCAGCCGTGACCCTGCTGGGAGCGAGCGGCGGCGTCATCGGTGAGGCCGTGGTGCCCCGCATGTTGGAGGTATGCCCTAGAGGCAATCATAGAGATGATGATATTCCATTTGTATCCATGATTTGTATATTGTGTTCATTGAATATCCATTAAAGGCTACTTGAATTGATTTGCAATTATGTGAATTGTATGTGAAACTCTTTACTTGTATGGTTATTCTAAAGTTGTCCCTAGTCGGAGTTCATGTGAGGACACACATGAATATTAGACTAGCACATGTATTAGTTGATGACTATGTTTCACAAGTCATGGACATGGAGATATTGAACTAATAATGTGGCCACATGTGGAGACATGTGTTAGGACTGACCCAACACGAGAAGTAGTTCTCTCTTTAAACAACATATACGCTTTGTCCTTAGACCTGAGATTGTCGCATGTATTCTAGATGTGGATCGACCTACTTAGGGGCTATCAAACGCTACGCCGTAACAGGGTAGTTATAAAGGTAGCTTTCGGGTGTGTCAAGAAGCATGCTATGAGACATGGTCAATCAAGATGGGATTTGCCCCTCTCTGATTGAGAGTGATATCTCTGGGCCCCTCGAGTGATCGGATCCGAAAATGCATGGCCATGCTACGTACGGTTAAGAGTTAACCTACAAAGGGATTTCGAATCACAGGATCGAGAAAGAGCGGTCGGCTTGAAGCTAGACCAAATATCGTGAGGCAAAGGGAATAGCATGTATATTATGTTGTGATGGTTCGTCTGATATGATCTTCGTGTGCGTATAGGAGTTGGCACGTCTTGCTAGAGGCCGCTACCGACTATTGGGCCGAGTAGGAGTACTCGGGCCATGTCTATACGTATCCGAACCCATAGGGTCACACACTTAAGGGGCTGGAAGCCCAATTCGGATCTGATCCGAGTTGGATTAGGTTTAGGAGTACTAATGGGCCTCAGATCCAGAGGCCCATCAGGAACCTCTATAAATAGAGGGGTGGGGGCGCCCTAGGGTTTACACCTTTTGGCGAAACACACCTGCCGCGCCTCCCACGCCCTCGCCTATTGCAACTCGCGGATCTAGCAATCCGGCTTGCGACGCTTCCTCCCTGCACGTGTGGATACCTTGGAGGTGTTGCGCCTGCAGCACTTGGACGAGCCATCGACGAGCCGCCGACGAGCCACGACGAGCTGACGACGAGCCGCGGCACCGGAGGCGATCTTGCTGCACGTGGACGAGCTGCTAAGGAGCTGCTGGACGTGATCGACTACGTACGACTACGTGATCGTCTTCACTGCACCGACGCATATCTACATCTTCCGCACCAGTAGTGCGTCGAGTGGTAATCCCGTGATCCTTATACGGCAGTTCTTCCTGGTTATACGTGGTAGAAATTTTGATTTGCGCTAGTGTAGCCTACCCCGTATCCCTACACCGCATGGAGGTGGCCTCCAAGGTGGCCTCAAGAGGGGGTGCTGCAGTCGGGCGCAGCGCAAGTGCCAGCCCCCACCTCGTCTTCTGCCCCCATAGCCAACCCAGCGGGATAGGATACTGCCCCTAGGATTCCTCGACGCACCGAGGTGATAGACCTTGAGGCGGAGGAAGAGCTGGCGGGGGAGGTGCCTGCGCCTGAGGCACTAGTCGTGGAGACAGCGGCGGCGGTGATGACGGTGGCGCCTGCCCTGATGGCGGTGACGGAGACGGTGGCGCCTGCCTCAGTGGTGGCAACGGAGACGGCAGTGCCTGCCTCGGCGGCGGCGACCAAAACGGGACAGGATGCTGCCCCTAGGATTCCTTGCTCGATCGGGATGCAGCGTTGCAGGATGCGGGTATGGCTCCGCTTGTAGAGCTGCTGGTTGATGATGATGAAGGATTTGGCGCAGCGGATGATCCTTCGCGCCTCTGTCTTGTCCATTGGGAGCAACTCGCGGATGAGGTAATCGAGGTACAGGGCTCTCCGGAGTTGGGTCCCTCTGCTGGATTCATGTCGATTTCCATTACCTCGAGGTCGGAGGGGTCGGCCTCCACGTCCGGGATAGGTGGCGTGTTGCTGACCTCCTTTGACTCCTCATAAGGGTCGGCTCCCGAGTTCGGAACAGGTGGCGTGTTGCCGACCTCTCCTAGCTCCTCGTAGCGGATTGAGGGCTTATGCTGGTCACTGATGCCGCTTTTGCTAGCTCGTCAGCTGCCTCGTTGAAGCGTCTCGCGACGTGGTTGAGCTCAAGACCATCGAACTTGTCCTCGAGCTGGCGGACCGCATCGCAGTATGCCGCCATCTTGGGGTCATGGCAGCTCCACTCCTTCATGACTTGTTCGACGACTGACTGGGAGTTACCTCGGATGTCTAGCCATCGGATGCCCAGCTCGATGGCGATGTGAAGCCCATTGAGAAGAGCCTCATACTCGACGATGTTATTAGACGTGGGAAAATGGAGGCGGATCATGTACCTCATGCGTACGCCGAGGGGGAAGATGAAGAGTAGGCCCGCTCTGGCGCAAGATTTCATCAGTGACCCATCAAAGTGCATTGTCCAATATTCTTGCTTCTCCGGCGCTGATGGCGTCTGGACCTCCGTCGATTCCACGACAAAGTCGGCGAGCACCTGGGACTTGATAGCTGTTTGGGGGGCGTAGGTGATGCCCTGGTCCATAAGCTTGAGCACCCACTTCGCGATCCGCCCTATGGCGTCCTAATTCCGGATCACTTCGCCGAGGGGGAACAATGACACGACCGTCACCGGGTAGGAGGTGAAGTAATGGAGCAGCTTCCTCTTTGTGATGAGGACTGCGTATATGAGCTTTTGGATTTGGGGGTAGCGGGCCTTGGAGTCGGACAATACCTCGCTAATGAAGTACACCGGGTGCTGCACTTTGAGTGCGTGTCCCTCCTCCTTTCGCTCCACCACTAGAGCAGTGCTGACCATCTGGGTGGTTGCCGCAATGTAGAGCAGGAGTGGCTCCCCGTCGGTCCGTGGGACCAGGATTGGGGCCTTCATGAGGATTTTCTTGAGCTGGTCCAGCGCCTCCTGGGCCTCAGCAGTCCACACGAAGCGGTCGGTCTTCTTCAGGAGTCGGTAGAGGGGGAGTCCTTGTTCACCGAGGTGGAAGATGAAGCGGCTCCGGGCCGCAAGGCATCCCGTGACACGCTGCACTCCCTTCAGGTTTTGGATCGGCCCCATATCGTTGATGGTTGATATCTCCTCCGAGTTGGTTTCGATGCCGCTCACGGAGACGATGAAGCCGAGCAGTATGCCCCTCGGGACCCCGAAAATGCATTTTTCGGGGTTGAGTTTGATGCGCTTGTCTCTCAGCCTTTCGAAGGTCTGCTCAAGGTCGGGGATGAGCTTGTCACCTTTCTTGGACTTGACCACGATGTCATCCACATAGGCCTCAACGGTTCGCCCGATGAGGTCCCCAAAACACTTGAGCATACATCGCTGGTGTGTAGCCCCCGCGTTTTTGAGGCCAAACAGCATCGTGACATAGCAATAGGCCCGAAAGGGGTGATGAAAGAGGTTGCGAGCTAGTCGGACTCTTTCATCGCGATTTGGTGGTAACCGGAATACTCGTCGAGGAAGCTAAGGGTTTCGCACCCTGCGGTTGAGTCAAATATTTGATCTATGCGTGGTAAAGGAAACGGATCCTTTGGGCATGCTTTGTTGAGACTCGTATAATCAACACACATTCTCCATTTCCCATTCTTCTTTCGTACAAGAATAGGATTGGCTAACCACTCGGGGTGGTACACTTCCTTGATGAACCCGGCCACCAAAAGCTTCTGGAGCTCCTTACCGATGGCCTTGCGCCTCTCCTCGTCGAAGCGTCGCAAGGCTTGTCTCACCGGTTTGGGGCCAGCCTTGATGTTCAAAGAGTGCTCGGCAACTTCCCTCGAGATGCCCGGCATGTCCGAGGGTTTCCATGCAAAAATGTCGCTATTTGCACGGAGGAAGTTGATGAGTGTGCTTTCCTATTTAGGGGATAGGGTAGCGCCTATCCGCACCGTCCTGCCGTTGGAGCAGTTGGGGTCGGAGGGGACCTCCTTCACGCCTTCCGTAGCTTCGAAAGAGGTGGAGGACTGCTTGGAATCGGGCAGGTCCTCGGCGCCCTCTGAAAGCCGGATAGCGTGGTCCTCCGAGCAAGTGATGGCCGAGGCGTACTCGCAGCACTCGACATCACACTCGTACACCTTCTGGAAAGACGTGCCGATGGTGATGACCCCGTTGGGCAATGGCAGCTTGAGCTTGAGGTAGGTGTAGTTGGCGATGGCCATGAACTTGGCGTAGCATGGCCATCCCAGGATGGCGTGGTAGGTTCCGCGGAAGCCTACCACCTCGAAAGTGAGGGTCTCCTTCCTGAAGTTGGAAGGAGTCTAGAAAGTGACGGGCAGGTCGATCTGCCCGAGGGGCATTGTCGTTTCCCCAGCATGATGTCATGGAATGGAGCCTCGCTGGGATGGAGACGGGATCGATCGATCCCCATGGCGTCGAGGGTCTCGGCATAGAGGATGCTGAGGCCGCTGCCTTCATCCATGAGCACCTTGGTGAGGTGCTTTGTGCCAATGATGGGGTCGACAACGAGGGGCTAGCGTCCCGGCTTCAGGACACGCTCCGGGTGGTCAGACTGGTCAAAGGTTATGGCGGACCTTGACTAGTCGAGGAAGGCCGGAGTAGCAGGGTCGGCCACGTAGACCTCGTGGTGTTCTAGCTTTCGGCGACGCCTGGAGTGGTAGGCCGCTGGCCCACTGAAGATCATGAAGCAGCCGTCCACGTTGGGGAAGCTGTCTTCCTTCTGTCCAACGTCCTTCCTCTCTTCTTCTGGCTTCCATCTCCAGTCGCCCTTCACCGAATTGCCTACAAAGTACCTCTTCATGAGGTTGCAATCCTTGTAGGCATGCTTGACGGGGAACTCATAGTTCGGGCATGGTCCCTCAAGCAACTTGTTGAAGAAGCCAGGGGTGCCCTCGGGAGGTGGCTTTCCCCGTTTGCGCTCGGCAACAGCCACGAGGGGAGCCTCGTGCCATTGCTTGTTCTTCTTCTTCTGCTGGCGGTTGGAGGTGCCCTCGTCGGCGTCCTCCTCCCGCTTTGCCTTGCCTTTGGAGCGATCAAAGATTGCCCCGACGACCTCTTCGCCCAAGGCGAAGCTAGTGGTGATGTTGAGGAGCTCCTCGGTGGTCTGTGGGCCCCTGCGTCCCAGCTCGTAGATCAGGGGCCTGCAAGAGGTTCTCACCAAGAAGGCTCCGATGATGTTGGCGTCAGTGATGTTGGAGAGCTCGATGCGCTTCCTAGAGAAGCGCTGGATGTAGTCTCGAAGGGACTCATCCGACCCCTGGCGGCAGCTCTGGAGGTCCCAGGAGTTTCCGGGGTGCATGTACGTGCCCTGGAAGTTCCCTACAAAGATTTCCCTTAGGTCGTTCCAGTTTCGGATTCGACCTGACAGAAGGTGTTCCAGCCAGGCTCGCGCTGAGTCAGCTAAGAACAGAGGGAGGTTGTGGATGATGAACAGGTCATCATCCGCCCCACCGGCCTGATAGGCAAGCCGGTAGTCGCTGAGCCAAAGCCTAGGGTTCGTCTCCCCGGAGTACATGGCCATGTTGGTGGGCTGCCTGAAACATGCCGGGAATGGCACGTTCAAGATGCGCGTGGAGAAGGCCCTATGCCCCGCTGGGTCGGGGCTCGGGCTCCGGTCTTCTTCGCTGTCGTAGCGGCCACCACGGCATGGTAGGCGCGGTTGGCTCCATCCTCCCTGTTCGTGCAGGAGTGCCTTCGCACGTCCAGGGTGTCACGGGCGTTGCGGATAGGACCAACGTGCCGGTGGACAGATGGGGCTCCGCCACCTGCAGGTAGTGGGGTCCATCGAGCGGGCGTGGCCTGGTCCCCCCTGGGGGGAGGCTGGTGGACACACTCCCCATGCCTTTCGGGAGGCGTGGTTGGCGCTACCGTGCTGGCGTTGTGCCTGCGTCATCAGGACACAGAGCTCTCTGCCTGCTGGACTGAGGCACACTCAAGCAGGTTGCGCACCTCTTGGTGTGCCTGTCGCTCGTCGGGCATCGCTGGCTCGGGGAGTCATCGGAGTAGGGCTGTTGCGGCGGTGCTGTTCTGGCTAGCGCGTGTGAAGAGTTGGGGCGATCCTCATCCTCGCAGATGCGCCGCTGGACATCGCGTGCCCGTTGACGCGCTCCGCCTTCATTGTGGGGGTGTTCAACCTCCTAATTGTGCACCGCACCCGCCTCCGGCAGTCGAGGCTGCTCCGAGACCTTGGTGAGGGCTTCGGCTGCAGCTGCGGCGCGTGGTGGTGGATTGCATTGCCTCCCTTCACTGCAGTTGTTGTTGGACCCCGCGGAGTGCATGTCGACCATGAAGGATACATGCGAGGGGTGGTAGCTCCCGTTGTCGGAACCAGCATCGGAGGCCATTTCCATTACGCCCACGAACTCATTGTTCACGGGTGGCACGATCATGGATCGTGCCAGAAGGCAACCGTAAGTCATCGCGGCGTTGGGTAGGCCAAAGGGCTGCTCCTCCGAAAGAGGTCTCGTGGTGTGCGCCCAGCCGCTCACCACCGTTCCGGCGGTGGAGCCGGAGGTGACGGGGTGAGCGGGCAGGACGAGGAGAGGAATCAGATCGAATCCCTTTCCCGTGGTGAGGAAGTCTAGGCTCCCGAAGCGGATGTGGGAGCCGGGAGGGAAGCTGACATCATGGTTGGCCATCTGAAGCTGGTGGTGATCGTCGTATGTGCAAAGGTCCCCTACCTGGTGCGCCAACTGTCGGTGTCAAGAATCACGGGTCAAGACTCCGGCAAGTAAATTTGTTTTCTATGTGCGTAAGGCTCGGATGGTTGCACGAGGGGACACGAAATATATACTGGTTCGGGCAGAAATAGCCTTACATCCAGTGTGGGAGGCTGCTCATGTTACTCATGCCAAGTTTGCAGTAGGGGTTACAAACGGGTAAGAGAGCGAAGCTGGTCCCAAGTCTCTGTGGGTGTGCACTGATGCTCGTGTGGAAGGGTTGTGAGTCGGGGGTTGTTTGGTTCACTCAAGAGCTATGCCTTTCTTGGGTCCCCTGGTCCTCCTTTTATAACGTAAGGCGGACACCGGGGTTACAATCGAGCCAGTAGTCAAGGGAAGTAAAAAAGGTAAGCAAGCAAAGTAAGGCACAGGGAGATGGGCCGAGCCCCCCGGGGTTGCCGCCTTCCCTTCCGATTTCTGCGTCTTGTTAGCATTTCCACCGAGGATGGGCGGTTGCCGTTAGGTTCCATCGATGACCCAGCGGTCGGCCACTATAGCCGAGCACGCGAGACGTGCGTGGCGACCGACCACTGTAGCTCTGCGAGTCAATGATGATGACTGGCCGCCATAGCCATGCATGTCACGAATGATGGGCGACCACTGTAGCCACGCGTGCTGACCAGGGGGCGCAACTGACACGCTCTTGCCGCCAGGCCGAGCGGGAAACCGGGCAGTGCCCCCTCCTTTGTTAGGTAGCAGGGGCGATGAGTGCCCTATGACGAATGTCATAGGGGAGGGTTAGGACGGTGCAGCTATAGCCCTGTGCAGTTGTGGGAGCAGTGTGCCGCCCGAAGACTCCGGTGGGTCACGTCGAGGGACGTGGGCGCCTCTCTGTGTGTCAGAGCCGTAGATTGGACATAGGCATCCCATCGGTTGCATTTATGGAGAGATCGGTGGGGGCCCACAAGATCTGCGCCCTCGTCTGCTGGTCCGCGCACATCCTTGGGCGAGGTGAAGCTCTGTCCTGTGGGTCCGGATACATCCGACCCTTTGCGCCCGGGGTCGGGCGAGACGGAGCCTTGCGATAGGGGTCGGGCACGTCTAACCCCTTGCGCCCAGGGTCGGGAGAGGTGGAGACCTGCTGCGAGGGGTCGGACCCCTCTCGCCTGGGGTCGAGCGAGGCGGAACTCTCTCGGCTGGGATGAGGAGCGGCCTCGGGGGGTCCGGCGCGTCCGACCCTGTGACCCGGGGGTCGACACAAGTCGGCGGAGGTCACTGTTGCTGGAGGTGGATCCGGGCCCTTATGACCGTCATTAAGGAATATAAGGAAGTCGTTAATATTTCCCCCCGACACCTCCGTCGTGCCACTCGTTTCATTTTTGAGTCAATAAGCTTGCTGAGCTTTGCTAGTGAATCCTTGATGGTCTTTTGCAGTTGTTTTTGCCTAGTATTCTGAAATGAGCAAAAAAAAAGAAAGTTAAAGCATCATCCTTTAGCATACTATTCAAAGTATTTTTCCTGAAATAGTGAAAATTTCAAGTAACCTAATTTGTGCATAACATTACAGGACTAAATTTCAGAAGAACAGGATATAGACTATCTGATCAGGAATTTAGGAATGAACCTACGAAGCATACATATTTCATCAATAAGCCATCAGCTTTGAGAAGGATAACTGCATACTTTCCACAACAAAGAGCTTCCAATCTTCCTTGGAAACAAAAAAAAAAGTGGTTTTGCAACACAACCAGTCAGCCATGATATCACAGTGAATGAAACGGAAGAAGCCATATTAATTTAGAAAGGGAAATCATCCCTGCCTTCTTTGGAGGTTATTTTGTGGGTGTCACGGCATTAATCATGAGAAAAAAGAAGAATAAATTTACAACTGAACAGACGAAAAAAAACATGAGTGCTTACTTGCTACAAGTAATTTAGCTGTGAGTGAAGGATACAAATAAGCCATCTCAATTGCATACATTGATGGCCTTATTGGTTGTTACTAATTACAAGAGTTCAGACAACTAACATTGACTTGCATCTTAGAAAAAATGAAAACCGAAGAGAAATTTCTAATTAGAAGGAAACTAGAAATAAATTTTGTAGGGCAACAAAAAGCTAGGAAATGTTAAATGAATGCCAGAGAATGGAGGGAGAGAGACTTACATCAGACACCAAGTTGCCATAACAGAAGAAAATAAAATGTATTCCATAAACAAAACATTTTAATAATAACTACTTACATGTGTCTTTGGATACAACAGGTACATGATAAATAAAGATACAGAAGTCAAAATAAAGAGAAGTTTGAAGGAGCGTAAAAGGAATCGCAATCCAGTTTTATTTGAATCCATGTATGCATGTACGTGCATTCTTGTGTTCAGTTATGACAAAGAGGGTTAGGAAGAAAGAGAAGTACCTGCTATGCTGCTGCATTTTGTTCTTTTCTTGGCAAGAGAAACAAAATAAAAAATGAATAAGGTGCATAAATAACATAGTGTTGTAACGCTAAAGGAGGAAAAAAAAGCATTTACGAAATTGATTATGATTATTAGCAATGAAAAATAAGGTGCGGTTAGGCGCTCGCCTAGCGTGGTTAGGCGCTCGCCTAGCGTGGTTAGGCGCTCGCCTAGCGTTATTAGGCGCTAGGCAGAGCCGTTCCGCCTGGCCTAGGGGTGTAGGTGCATCCTAGGCGCTCCGCGGCATTCCGCGGAGTTCCATGGCGCCTCTGCGGCGAGTAGGCGGAGGAAGGCGGTGCCTGCGCGGTGAGTAGGCGGAGGAGGTGGCGCCTAGGCGGAGCGCGCGCGAAGTTTAGCTGGCGGAGCATGCGCGTGAGCGGGAAAGGAAAGGTGCGTGTGAGAAAGGAAAGCCCTGCGTGATAAAAGGAATCTCGAGCTCCCTGCACCCTCGGCCGCCGGTCCGCCGCTACATCTAGAGCTCCCTGCGCCCCCGTCCGCCAGCCCGACGCCGCCCCTGGGAAGTCCCCTGCGCCCCTGTCCGCCAGCCCGACACCACCCCTGGGAAGTCCCCTGCGCCCCCATCTGCCGGCCCACCGCCGCCCCTGGACATCCTCGTTGCACCTCGCCCCGCCGCTCGGGAACCCCAAGGTGAGGCCTTGTCCTTCCTCCCACCGCCCCCTGCTCCTCTGTACTCTTCTTGGCTTCTCATCTCATCTGTCATCTCTCCAATTCAATTCAGTTCATGGTTGATATCTGCAATTCATGGTGCATGTATGCTCTGTGTACCTCTGTATGCTCTATATTGTAGTCATGGTTGATATCTGCAATTCCAATTCATATACCTTGTAGTCTCTGCAATTCATGGTTGATCTCTGCAATTCCAATTCATATACCTTGTAGTCTTGTACTGCTCTAGACTCTAGTGCTCTGTATCTCTGCAATTCATATACATGATGCCTTTGTTGCTCTTCAATGTTCATGTAGAATGTCGGGAGGTAGTGCTGCTAATGGTTGTGCTCCTGAAATTGGTACTGGTGCTACTGGTGTTACCACTGAATGTGCTCGGGAGGAGGTGAATGTCCTCAAAAGAATTTAAGATGATGTGGGATGGGAGTATGTGTTTCTGGTGGATCCAAACAACAAGGACAAGGTGGAGTGCAAGTTCTGTGGTCACCGGAGCCAAGGTGGGGTGCATCGGTTGAAGGAACATGTGACCAATGATGGAACAAATGCGAAGAAATGCAAGAAGAGTACATAGGAGGCTAAAGACAAGAGCAAGAAGTCACTGGAAGATTCAAAAAGGAAGAGGAAGGAGGCAGTTGCTCATGAACTAGAGCTTAGAGAAGAAGTGAATGTTTCTCGGGTTGGAGGAGAGGATGAAGAAGTAACTTGTGTTGGAAGTTCAGAGCCTCACAAATTAGGACCCATGGATAAGTGGACACGTGCTATTCAGAGCCTCACAAGTTCAGAGCCTCACAAATTTAGAGCCTCATAAATATATTGCAAGATGGGTCTATACACATGGTAATTTAATACTCACTTTCTTTACATTTCAGATTCGAATACATGCCTGAACTACTCACTTTTTGTATCATATGCAGCCATACCATTCAATGCTTGTGACATGATGAGTTCAAGCAAATGTGTGAAGCAATTGGACAGTTTGGCCCTGGACTTCAACCTCCACCTCTGCATGATCTGCGAGAGAGTTTGCTAGAAGAAGAATATGCAAGAACCAAGAGTTTGCTGCAAGAACGTGAGGCTGAGAAGGTGAAGAATGGGTGCTCTGTTATGACTGATGCTTGGTCAGATAGGAAGAGGAGAAGCATAATGAACCTGTGCACTAACTGTGCTAATGGATCCAGTTTTGTCAGCTCAAAAGAGATGTCAGATGTGTCACACACAAGTGAAGTCATATTTGAACTAGTCGACAAGGCAATTGAAGACATTGGTCCAGATGATGTGGTGCAAGTAGTGATAGACAATGCTTCTAACAACATGGGAGCAAAGAAGCTACTTTTGGAGAAGAGACCAAACATCTTTTGGAGCTCTTGTGCAACTCACACAATCAATTTGATGCTCCAAGGAATTGGCAACATGCCACGGATCAAGAAGGTGATTGACCAAGCAAAGGCATTCACCATATTTGTCTATGGGCACACAAGAACATTGGAGTGCTTGAGACACTTCACAGAGTGGAGAGAGATAATAAGGCCAGGAGTGACTAGGTTTGCTTCAGCTTTTCTCACTTTGAACAACATACTAGAGAAGAAGGACCAACTAAGAAATATGGTGGTTCATAATAGGTGGGACACATTGAAGGATGTGAAGTCAAAAAAAGGAAAAGATGCAACAGCAACAATATTGAGTCCAACCTTTTGGAAGGATGTGAAGCTCTATTTGAGTGTTTTTGAGCCATCGGTTAAAGTTCTTCATTTGGTTGATGGGGATGTGAAGCCATCAATGGGTTTCCTATATGGAGAACTACTGAAGGCAAAGAGAGAGATCAAGGAAGCCTATGGCAATGTTCAGTCTCACTACAACGAAGTTATTGCTATTACTGACAAGAAGATGAAAGGAAGACTAGATTCTCCATTGCATTTGACTGCCTACTGCTGAATCCATACTACAGCTATGGTAACCCATCAATCTTTGATGAAGCCACAATAACAGAAGGATTTATCAGCTGTGTAGAGACTTTTTATCATCATGATGAGGAGAAGCAAGATGAGGCTGTCAACACTGAACTAAAGAAGTTTCAAAACAGAGAAGGAAATTTTAACAAGAAGCTTGCAAGGAGTTGTGAAAAATTTGATTACAATCTAGGTAGAGGTAAGTTATGTAGTTATGTTACACGGCTGGTTATCATCTATTGTATGTTTGTAACTAATATTAAAGAGTTGTTGTTTATTTCAGCATCTTGGTGGCGGCTATATGGAACTGAAACACCAGCTTTACAAAAGTTGGCAACAAGGATCCTTTCTCTGACATCAAGCTCTTCTGGTTGTGAAAGAAATTGGAGTACATTTGAAATGGTTAGTCCCTAACTCCATATCTACTGACTAGATTTCAGCAGTAAACTTATAGGAATTAAGATAGTTATATGGTCTCATGTTTAATTTGTAGATACACACTAAGAAGAGAAATAGGCTTACTACAACCCGACTTAACAAATTGGTCTTTCTTCAATTCAACTCCAAGTTGATTAATAAGAAAGAAAGGATAATGTCAAAGAAGACCACTGATGTTCTCTTGTCTAGTGCGAGAACTGAAGCTCAAGGTTTTCTGTATGAAGATGAAGATAATTGTGCAACAGTTGTCTATAGAGATGAGGAAGATGAGGAGATGGAAGGTACAGGGATACCTTGGTCTGTTATTGGAGATGCAGTGGTAGCAAATCAACAACTTGAGCTGCGTAGAAGTGCAAGAGTGAGACAACTTTATGAAGGAGAAGAATTTGAGTCCGAAGAAGAAGAGTTTGATGAGGAGGATGAATATATGGAACCCTATTGAAGAAGATATGGCAGTTGGGCTTTATCAATTAGATAATTAACATGTCATGTTTATCACTTTATCTTTTAATTTATCTTCAACTTATGCTGAAATACTATATTGATATATATTATTCATCTATATATATGCTGAAATACTATATTTATATATATTATTCAGCCTATATATGTTGAAATAAAAAAAGGCAAAACACCTAGGCGCGCCTAGGCATGCCTAGGCGCTAGGCGATGGGTCTCCGCCTAGAAACCAGCTAGCGCAAAAAAAAACATTGATTATTAGTAACTAAATACATTCAGAAAAAAATAAAAACCATTCGCATTAGGGCTAGGCGATATAACTGAACCGTTAGCTTGCAAAGATCAAGCCATGACACTATAAGCTATGCTGGTACTGATAGGGAAAAAAAGAAATAACAGTTCTGACAGAATCACTTATGATTTGATTGCACACACAAAGTAGCCAGGAAAGAAAACAGTGCATAGACAAATGACAAGATCATAAATCAAACTGCTGAATGATTGCAAGGGAGGTTCATACTTCCTCTTTCTGTTGCCCATATCATTTGTCATGTCATCCTTCGGCATATTGGTGCTTGGAGTTCCCACACTATTCGAGAAAGAAAAGGTACAACTTCAAGTTTCATTACGATAGTGTTGACAGAATCACAGCTGTTACTCTGTTAGAATCCATTGAGTCCGAAATCTAAACATGTATATATGAAGTCTAAATATACAGGATATGCATGTAACAACAATTATAATGGGCAAATGAACATTGCACTGCCTGAATTGCCATGTCTACATGGCATTTAGCAATGTAAACTGTACAGATGGAAAGAAAATCTGAAGTAAACAATGATCAGTCTATCCAAATATGGACTCAAAGAACAATTTCACATACAGGGACAACATCACGGCCTGGAGAACGGCACAACATCTCCAGCAGGCCGTCCTCCAGGCCTTGTTTCAGAATTCAGATACCAGGTTTGGTGCCTTCCAGCAGTGGGCTACCATGCACACAGTACGTCCATACCTAACCAGATGGTCCAAATAGAGGCGCATCACCAAACCAAATCAATTTTCATACTCTGTCCCTCCCAAATTATAAACTGTTTCGGTATTTCTAGATTTATAGGTTTTGTTACATACCTAGATATATAGTATGCTTAGATACAAAGTAAATTCTATGAAACTAAAAATGGTAAAATGATCTACAATTTGGAACGGAAGAGTAGTATGCAAGAAATGTCAAATGTGCTATCAACAACCCGGTAATTTGTTTCTGAAAGTGAGTAGGGTTCAGTTCAGATATTACAAGAGTTGCAGAAGCATCCCCTGTAATGACAGAGCAGCACATGGAGATTAGAGTTGAAGACATTGCAAGAATTGCAGAAGCATCCCCACCGAGATTATCTTGGATCGAAGGTTGGCATCCATCGGTGTTCCAAATCTCTAATCCCTGAGAAAATCACCAAAATTAGCAACGCAATACAAGCACGAGATGACACGAACCTGCAGCGCTCCTGGTGGAGCCGTCTGGGATCCCCAACCCCTTGAGGTGTTCGCCGACCTTGTTTACGTCCTTCCCGCCGCCGCCATCACCTACTTACCCGACCAGATCAACCACAAATTAGATTAGGCTACACCAGAGACTGCGGGGACTGCGAAGGGAGGGGAAGGACCACAATAGATTAGATTAGATTAGGCCGCACCACACATAGGATGGAGCAGGCCGCCAGGCCCTGCACGAGGCGAGCGTGGATGCCGGCCTGGCGCGGGAGAGAGGCAGCGCGGGGAGGGGGTTTCGGGTTGGGAGAATGGGGGGTGACGGCAGCGACGCACCTGGATGTAGACGCTCTCCTTGGCACGCTCCTCCTTGCTTAGCAAGCAGCCCTTGCTGTCGCTGAGGAGGTGCCGGCCACCGGCCACCGCGGGGGCTGAGGGGGTGTGGAGGCGCGCGGGGAGGGAGGTCAGCGCGGACCGCATCGCCATGTCGTCGCACTCGAATCTGCTTGTGGTGGCCTGGTAGGGTTGAAGGGGAGGAGAGCCGTCGATCATAGATTTTGCTAATGTGGAATTGAGGTCAGGAGAGCAGACAGGAAGAAGGAAAGAAATTGGGGCGCGTGATTCGTGGGCGCAATTGAGGTGGGTAGCATGGGCGGGTAAAAAAAAAGCGCAGTATCAAAATGGGCATGGGCGGGAGTTAGAACGCGTGACAACAAATGATGGTCCGCCTCATTCGTCATAGTTACACAGCTGAACAGTGGGGCATCCGTAAAGAGAACACCTGGATCCTCCTTCAGGGGTACATGGGAGTTACTTTGGGTGGGAATTGATATTAATTCTTTTGATTCTTTATAGTAAAGATTATAAGCCGATCTCTTCTCCTGACAGATTCTTTTTTTTAAATATCTTTTCTTGAAAGATCACAGAGTAGTTTCAACACACAAAATTGGACATACGGTCATCATATACATATATATACTTAGGCAATAACCTTTTCATAGTGTACACCATGCCATGTATACGCATATATTATGAGTCGAATTTTTCATCTCAGGTTGTGGTCGTCATATGATGATCAATCTTCATTAATGTGACACTATTGGCTCACTCACGCTTCTCCGAGCATAATTTGTATTTTGTGCACACAAGTTTGAATGAACCTTTTAATATGTCATCGTAATTAAGGCCTAGTTTGGTTCCGGTTGCTTATTTTAGTACCCGTCACATCGAATGTTTAGATACTAATTAGGAGTATTAAACATAGACTATTTACAAAACCCATTACATAAGTGGAGGCTAAATGGCGAGATGAATCTATTAAGCCTAATTAGTCCATGATTTGACAATGTGTTGCTACAGTAAACATTTGCTAATGATGGATTAATTAGGCTTAATAGATTTATCTTGCCGTTTAGCCTCCACATATGTAATGGGTTTTGTAAATAGTCTACGTTTAATACCCCTAATTAGTATCTAAACATTCGATGTGACACGTGCTAAAAATAAGCAAAGGGAACCAAACGCCCCCAAGAACTTTTATCTCACATCGTAGTCGTTGTATGATGATGGATCTCTATTCATGTGTTGATATTATTGGTCTTCCCACCTCTTCCATGAGAATATGGGGCGTAGTTTGGGCACACAAGTTTAGACAAACATGATCACCATGCACATGTATGTTTGTGGGTGCCAAGCATAGAGAGCCAAGGAAAAACTAAGTGCATCCCACCGCCATTTTTTTGAGAAAAGGAATGCTTGGTATGTTTGTGAGTTCCGAATTGGGTCACATTCCTTTAGTTTAGTGGCCTGCATCATCCCTATTGGGCCATAGCCCGTTTGCGGGGCCTTCGCAACACTGGTGCTCATGGAACAGCAAAATAGAACAAGAAATTTGCGAGCTTTCATCCTCGAACCTACAACCTAGTGCATAAGTATTGCGCTTACCATTGGACTAGTGCTTTAGTACTGTACTTGTTGGGATACGAGGTAGGCTACCGCGTAAACCAGGAAAACTGTCGTATATGGATCACAGGATTACCACTCGACGCACTGGTGTAGAAGATGTAGAATCGCGTTGGGGCAGCGAAGTCGACCAGCGTAGTCGAACACGTAGTCAATCACGTCGACGTCGAGGAGCTCCTCAGCAGCTCGTCCACGTGCAGCAAGGTCATCCTCATGCCACGGCTCGTCAGTGACTCGTCGTGGCTCATCGTGGCTCATCCAAGTGCTGCAGGTGCAACACCTCCAAGGTATCCACATGTGTAGGGAGGAAGCATAGCAAGCCAGACTGCTAGGTCCATGAGTTGCAACAGGGCGAGGGCGTGGGAGGCGCGGCGGCTATGCTTCGACCAAATGGTGCAAAACCCTAGGGCGCCCCCACCCCTCTATTTATAGAGGTTCCTGATGGGCCTCTAGGTCTGAGGCCCATTTGTACTCCTAAACCTGATCCAATTCAGATCATATCCGAATTGGGCTTCCAACCCCTTAATTGTGTGACCTAATAGGTTCGGATACGTATAGACATGGCCCGAGTACTCCTACTCAGCCCAATAGTCGGTAGCGGCCTCTAGCAAGACGTGCCAACTCCTATACGAACACGAAGATCATACCAGACGAACCGTCACAACATCATGTACATGCTATTCCCTTTGCCTCATGATATTTGGTCTAGCTTCAAGCCGACCGCTCTTTCTTGATCCTGTGATTCGGAATCCCTTTGTAGGTTAACTCTTAACCGTACGTAGCATGGCCATGCATTTCCGGATCGAATCACTCGAGGGGCCCAGAGATATCACTCTCAATTAGAGAGGGGCAAATCCCATCTTGATTGACCATGCCTCACAACATGCTTCCTGATAAACCCGAAAGCAACCTTTTTAACTACCCTGTTACGGTGTAGCGTTTGATAGCCCCTAAGTAAGTCAATCCACATCTTGAGTACATGTGACAATATCAGGTCTAAGGACAAATCGTACATATTGTGTAAAGAGAGAACTACTTCTCGTGTTGGGTCAGTCCTAGCACATGTCTCTACATATGCCTACAATATTAGTTTGAAATCTCCATGTCCATGAATCGTGAAACATAGTCATCAACTAATACATGTACTAGTCTAATATTCATGTGTGTCCACACATGAACTCCAACTAGCGATAACTAGAATAACCATACAAGTAAAGAGTTCCACATACAATTCACATAATTGCAGATCAATTCAAGTAGCCTTTAATGGATATTCAATGAACACAATATACAAATCATGGATACATTCAGATATCATCATCTCTATGCTTGCCTCTAGGGCATACCTCTAACATCAGGGGTCGGATGAGTCCCTCCGAGACTACATCCAGCGCTTCTCCAGGAAGCGCACTGAGCTCTCGAACGTCACCGATGCCAACGTCATCGGAGCCTTCCTGGCAGGAACTTTCTGCACGCCCCTAGTCCACGAGGTAGGACGCAGGGGCCCACGGACCACCGAGGAGCTCCTCAACATCGCCAGCAGCTTCGCCTCGAGCAAAGAGGTCATCGGGGCAATCTTTGATTGCTCCAAAGGCAAGGCAAAGCGGGAAGAGGACACCGACGAGGGCACCTCCAATCGCCAGCAGAAGAAGAAGAACAAGCAGCGGCGCGAGGCTCCCCTCACGGCCGTTGCTGAGCGGAAACAGGGACAGCCACCCCATGAGGGCACCCCCGGCTTCTTCGACAAGTTACTCAAGGGACCGTGCCCGAACCACGAGTTCCCCGCCAAGCACGCCTACAAGGATTGCAACCTCATGAAGAGGTACTTTGTGGGCAACCCGGTGAAGGGCGACCGGAGACAGAAGCCTGAAGAGGAAAAGAAGGATGGCGGAGAGAAGGAAGACGGCTTCCCCAACGTGGATGGCTGCTTCATGATCTTCGGCGGGCCGGCGGCCTACGACTCCAACTGCCACTGAAAGCTGGAACGTCGTGAGGTCTACGCGGCCGAACCCGCTACCCCAACCTTCCTCAACTGGTCAAGGTCCACCATAACCTTTGACCAGTCCGACCACCCAGAGCGTGTCCTGCAGCCAGGACGCTACCCTCTCATCGTGACCCCATCGTCGGCACAAAGCGCCTCACCAAGGTGCTTATGGATGGAGGCAGTGGCCTCAACATCCTCTACGCTGAGACCCTCGACGCCATGGGGATCGACCGATCCCGCCTCCATCCCAGCGAGGCGCCATTCCACGGCATCGTGCCAGGAAAACGGGCAATGCCTCTCGGGCAGATCGACTTGCCCGTCACTTTCGGGACTCCTTCCAACTTTAGGAAGGAGACCCTCACTTTCGAGGTGGTGGGTTTCCGTGGGACCTACCACGCCATCTTGGGGTGGCCATGCTACGCCAAGTTCATGGCCATCCCCAACTACACCTACCTCAAGCTCAAGCTGTCGGGGCCCAACAGGGTCATCACCATCAGCACGTCTTTCCAGAAGGTGTAGGAGTGCGACGTCGAGTGCTGCGAATACGCTGCGGCCATCACCTGTTCGGAGGACCACGCGGTCCGGCTTGCAGAGGGTGCCGAGGATCTGCCTGACTCCAAGCAGTCCACCACTTCCTTCGAAGCCATGGAAGGCATCAAGGAGGTCCCCCTCGACCCCAGCTACACCGACGACAGGATGGTGCGGATAGGCGCTACCCTATCTCCCAAATAGGAAAGCGCGCTCGTTGACTTCCTCCATGCAAACAACGACACTTTTGCGTGGAAACCCTCAGACATGCTAGGCATCCCAAGGGAAGTCGCTGAGCACTCCTTGAACATCAAGGCCGGCTCCAAACCGGTGAGACAAGGCTTGTGCCGCTTCAACGTGGAGAGGCGCACGGCCATCAGTGAGGAGCTCCAAAAGCTTTTGGTGGCCGGGTTCATCAAGGAAGTGCACCACCCTGAGTGGTTAGCCAATCCTGTTCTTGTACAAAAAAAGAATGGGAAATGGAGCATGTGTGTTGACTATATGGGTCTCAACAAAGCATGCCCAAAGGATCCGTTTCCTTTGCCGTGCATAGATCAGATAGTCGACTCCACCGCAGGGTGCAAAACCCTTAGTAGCTTCCTTGACACGTATTCCGGTTACCACCAAATTGCGATGAAAGAGTCTGACTAGCTCGCGACCTCTTTCATCACCCCTTTCAGGCCCTACTGCTACGTCACAATGCCGTTCGGCCTCAAAAACATGGGGGCTACGTTCCAGCGGTGTATGCTCAAGTGTTTCGAGGACCTCATCGGGCGAACCGTCGAGGCCTACGTAGAAGACATCATGGTCAAGTCTAAGAAGGGCGACCAGCTCATCCCAGACCTTGAACTGGCCTTCAAAAGACTGAGAGACAAGCGCATCAAGCTCAACCCCAAAAAGTGCATTTTCGAGGTCCCGAGAGGCATGCTGCTCGGCTTCATCGTCTCCGTGCATGGCATCGAGGCCAATCCGGAGAAGATATCGGCCACAAGCGATATGGGGTCGATCCGAAACCTGAAGGGAGTACAACGTGTCACGGGATGCCTCGCGGCCCTGAGCTGCTTCATCTCACGCCTCGGTGAACGAGGACTCCCCCTCTACCGACTCTTGAAGAAGACCGACTGCTTTGTGTGGACCACCGAGGCCCAGGATGCGCTTGACCGGCTCAAGCACATCTTCACGAAGGCCCCAATCCTGGTCCCACTGACCGACGGAGAGCCACTCCTGCTCTACATCGCGGCAACCACCCAGGTGGTTAGCACAGCTCTAGTGGTGGAGCGAGAGGAGGAGGGGCACGCCCTCAAGATGCAGTGCCTGGTGTACTTCATCAGCGAGGTCTTGTCCGAATCCAAGGCCCGCTACCCTCAAATCCAAAAGCTCATATACGCAGTCCTCATCACGAAGAGGAAGCTACGCCACTACTTCACCTCCCACCCGGTGACGGTCGTGTCATCATTTCCCCTCGGTGAAGTGATCCGGAATCAGAACGCCACGGGACGGATTGTGAAGTGGGTGCTCGAACTTATGGACCAGGGCATCACCTATGTCCCTCGGACAGTGATTAAGTCCCAGATACTTGCCGACATTGTCGCAGAGTGGACGGAGATCCAGACGCCATCGGCACCAGAGAAGCAGGAGTACTGGACGATGTACTTTGACGGGTCGCTGATGAAAGCTCACGCCGGAGCGGGTCTGGTCTTCGTCTCTCCCCTCGGCATGCGCATGAGGTACATGATCTGCCTCCATTTTCCCGCATCTAACAACATCACAGAGTACAAGGCTCTCCTCAATGGGCTTCGCATCGCCATCAACCTGGGCATCCGACGGCTAGACATCCGAGGCAACTCTCAGATAGTCGTCGAGCAAGTCATGAAGGAATGGAGCTGCCATGATCCCAAGATGGTGCCGTACTACAACAAAGTCCGCAAGCTCAAAGACAAGTTCGACAATCTGGAACTCAACCACGTCGCAAGACGCTTCAACGTGGCAGCTGATGAGCTGGTGAAGGCGGCGTCCGGCCAAAAGCCAGTCCCCGATGGTATCTTTATCAGCGACTAGTACAACCCCTCGATTCGCTACAAGGAGCCGGGAGTGGCCGGCAATGCGCCACCTATCCCGGACCTGGGAGCCGACCCGGGAGAGGTCGGCAACACACCACCTGTCCTGGACTCAGAGGCCAATCCCTCTGACCCCAAGGTCATGGAAATCGACACGAACCCAGCAGAGGGGCCCGACCCCCCGCCTGACTGGAGAGCCCCGTACCTCGATTACCTCCTCCGAGAGTTACTCCTGACGGACAAGACAAAGGCACGAAGGATTGCTCGCCATGCCAAATCCTTCGTCATCATCGAGCAGGAGCTCTACAAGTGGAGCCACACCGGCATCCTGCATTGCTGCATTCCGATCGAGCAAGGAAAAGCGTTGATACAGGACATCGACGCCAGAGCCTGCAGCCACCACTCCACACCGAGAACCCTCATCGAGAATGCCTTCCAACAGGGCTTCTACTGGCCAACGGCGGTAGCCGACGCCACCCGCGTAGTGCGCACCTACGAAGGGTGCCAGTTCTTCGCGCGACAAACCCATCTGCCTACCCAGGCACTCCAGACCATCCCCATCATGTGGCCCTTCGCAGTCTGGGGTCTGGACCTCGTCGGCCCCTTCAAGAAGGCGCCCGGGGACTTCACCCACCTACTCGTCGCTATCGACAAGTTCTCGAAGTCGATCGAGGCTTGACTGGTCACGCAGATCAAGTCCGAGCAAGCGATGCAATTCTTCACCGACATCATCCATCATTTCGCAGTCCCCAACTCCATCATCACGGACAACAACACACAGTTCACAAGGAAGAAATTCCTCAAGTTCTGCAATGATCACCACATCCGAGTGGACTGGTCGGCCATGGCGCATCCCCGCATGAACGGACAGGTTGAGCGGGCCAACGGCATGATACTCCAGGGTCTCAACAAGTTCGGCGGCCGATGGGTTGCAGAGCTCCTCGCAGTCCTATGTGTTGGAGGTATGCCCTAAAGGCAATCATAGAGATGATGATATTCCATTTGTATCCATGATTTATATATTGTGTTCATTGAATATCCATTAAAGGCTACTTGAATTGATTTCCAATTATGTGAATTATATGTGAAACTCTTTACTAGTATGGTTATTCTAAAGTTGTCCCTAGTCGGAGTTCATGTGAGGACACACATGAATATTAGACTAGCACTTGTATTAGTTGATGACTATGTTTCACAAGTCATGGACATGGAGATGTTGAACTAATAATGTGGACACATGTGGAGACATGTGCTAGGACTGACCCAACACGAGAAGTAGTTCTCTCTTTAAACAACATATACGCTTTGTCCTTAGACCTGAGATTGTTGCATGTATTCTAGATGTGGATCGACCTACTTAGGGGCTATCAAACGCTACGCCGTAACAGGGTAGTTATAAAGGTAGCTTTCGGGTTTGTCAAGAAGCATGCTATGAGACATGATCAATCAAGATGGGATTTTCCCCTCTCTGATTGAGAGTGATATCTTTGGGCCCCTCGAGTGATCGGATCCGAAAATGCATGACCATGCTACGTATGGTTAAGAGTTAACCTACAAAGGGATTCCGAATCACAGGATCGAGAAAGAGCGGTCGGCTTGAAGCTAGACCAAATATCGTGAGGCAAAGGGAATAGCATGTATATTATGTTGTGATGGTTCGTCTAATATGATCTTCGTGTGTGTATAGGAGTTGGCACGTCTTGCTTGAGGCCGCTACCGACTATTGGGCCGAGTAGGAGTACTCGGGCCATGTCTATACGTATCCGAACCCATAGGGTCACACACTTAAGGGGCTAGAAGCCCAATTTGGATGTAATCCGAGTTGGATTAGGTTTAGAACTACTAATGGGCCTCGGACCCAAAGGCCCGTCAGGAACCTCTATAAATAGAGGGGTAGGGGCGCCCTAGGGTTTACACCTTTTGGCGAAACACATCTGCCGCGCCTCCCATGCCCTCGCCTGTTGCAACTCACGGATCTAGCAGTCCGGCTTGTGACGCTTCCTCCCTGAACGTGTGGATACCTTGGAGGTGTTGCGCCTGCAGCACTTGCACGAGCCTCCGACGAGCCACGACGAGCCGCTGACGAGCCACGACGAGCCGACGACGAGCCGCGGCACGAGGGCGATCTTGCTGCACGTGGACGAGCTGCTGAGGAGCTGCTGGACGTTGACGTGATCGACTACGTACGACTACGTTGATCGACTATGTACGACTACGTTGATCATATTCACTGCATCGACGCAAATCTACATCTTCCGCACCAGTAGTGCGTCGAGTGGTAATCCCGTGATCCTTATACGGTAGTTCTTCCTGGTTTTACGCGGTAGAAATTTTGATTTGTGCTAGTGTAGCCTACCTCGTATCCCAACAATGGTATCAGGGCCGTAGCTGTTTAGATTTGGATTCGGGATGTGTGCATATGGAGATATGCGAGTTTTCAGTTTGATCTATGTCCTGATTTCGTGCCCTTGCTGCAATGGTAGTGTAACAACATACTCCTACCGGTCGGTTTCCGCCATGGGAGTTAAGTGATACACGTAATTCCAGTTGCAGTGAGCAAAGATCAATATGATTGGTCGAATCGAAATCTAGGGTCATACGCCACGCGCATTAGATGTGCAATAGTAGATGGGATCTACTGTCGGGGTCGGGATTTTTGCTGTATGCGTACGCTTCGGTAAATCAGCCGTAACTTTTCCGTACGATCTCGGATCGGGGTGAATTTTATATGAAAATTGATCTACAGAAAAAGTTACACATGAAATTCAATGGCTTTGCCATTTTTGGCGAAATTAGATTTCCCAAATTCGGCTTGGAAGATGGAGTTTCGGGCCTCCGAAGTTTGGAACGTTAGGACGCTTAACTCTGTTTTGCAGGATGTATGTATCTTGTGATCAGTATGGCCCTTTGTGTATGTGATACATGTGTATAACTCATTCGTGACCTGCAAGTCGCGCGTACGGCAACACGGCAGGAGCCACATGTGTTGTCACTTTATTATATTTAATGATCTGCGTACCAATCTGTGATGATCCAAGCAACTATGTAATCTTCATTACTAGCTTCTTTACTAGCTATTAGGCGTAATAGCATGTTCTAGTTCTTGGAGGACTCATCACCAGGAGGATGGCGCACATGGAACATGGAGATGGAGATCACCATGGTGAACGGGTTCTATGGAGATGGAGATCACCATTTGAAAACGGGCCATACTGTGTCACAACTGTGTGAATGCTATTCTGTTTATGTTTTACTTTCTGCATGCTGTGATGTTAGAAGTAGAACGATCCCTCACAAAGTTTAAGTTAGTATGCCCTGCCAACTAAAACATGCACCGTCCCATGTCTTGTACAATTAGTGGTGGGTCTATGAAATTAGGGTGCCACTAGTTTTCCTTGACTAGACGGGTTTGTGTCGGACACTTACATGCATAAGGGTTGGTTTGCTTAACAAGGTTATCTTAACGGTTAAGGACCTTGGGGCATAAAGGTTGGGCGCCGAGACATAGAGATGTCACCCAACAACATAAGTGCTATGTGATTTGCTCTATCATGGATACGTTTGTCTTAGTGTATTTTGCATTACTTTTGTTGTAGATTAAATGGCACCTAGCAGCACTACACCGTTTGCTTTGCGTTCGGTCCTTGAGAAGGACAAGTTGAATGGAACAAATTACTCGGATTGGATTCGTAACCTGAGAATTGTTCTCAGGGCTGAGAAAAAGGAAGATGTTCTAGACAACCCACTACCAGAAGAACCTGCTGATGATGCACCCGCTGCTGCTAAGAATGCTTACAAGAAAGCATGTGATGCTAACCTCGAAGTAAGCTGTCTTATGCTTGCTTGCATGGAACCCGAGCTGCAGATGCAGTTCAAAACAAACCATGAGGTGCACGATATGATCGTGGTGCTTAGAGACATGTTCCAAACACAAGCCAGGACTGAAAGCTTCAATGTGTCTAAGGCCTTTGTGGAGAGCAAGCTAGCAGAAGGCGCAGCAGTAGGACCACATGTAATCAAGGTGGTTGGTTACACTCAACGGTTGGAGAAGCTGGGCTTCCCACTGGGCCAAGAGTTGGCCACTGATTTCATTCTTTCGTCTCTTCCGCATAGCTATGGGAACTTCATCTCGAACTACCATATGCACGGGACGGAGAAGGGTCTGAATGAGTTGTGTGGCATGCTTAAAACAGCAGAGGCTGACATCAAGAAAAGCACTAGTACCAGCCATGTGATGGCTATACAGAACAAGCCTAGCTTTAAGAAGAAGGGCAATTCTTGGAAGAAGAAGGGGAAGGCTGGAACGTCCAAGCCAAACCTAACGCCCAAGGTTAAAGCTGGACCTGGACCTACTCCAGACAAAGAGTGCTTTTACTATCATGAACTTGGTCACTGGAAGAGAAACTGCAAGCAGTACCTAGCTTCGTTGAAGAATGGCGGAAGTAAGAGTACTTCTACCTCAGGTATGCTTGTTGTTAATGTTATAGACAACATATTTCTCGCTGATACAATTATTAATTCTTGGGTATTTGATACCGGATCGGTTGCTCATATTTGCAATTCGGTGCAGGGAATGATAAGAAGTAGAAGCGTGGAAAGAGGAGAAGTTGATTTCCGCATGGGCAATAATGCAAGAGTTGCTGCGTTGATGGTCGGGACGATGCAACTCCACCTCCCGTCAGGATTTATTATGGAGTTGAATAATTGTTATTTCGTTCCTAGTTTAAGTCGAAACATTTTGTCTCCTTCATGCTTGATGAAGGACGAGTGAAAACAATGGTTGTGTGATCTCTAAGAATGATATGTTTATGGCTTTTGCATCCATTGTGAATGGATTATTTATTTTAAATCTTGATGGTTCACCTGTCTGTAACGTAAGTGCTAAAAGGCCTCGGCCTAATGATTTGAGTCCTACCTACTTGTGGCATTGTCGTTTGGGTCATATAAGTGAAAAGCGCATGAAGAAGCTCCATTCTGATGGACTTCTAACTTCGTTTGATTTTGAATCATACGAGACATGTGAGGCTTGCTTGCTAAGCAAGATGACCAAGACGCCTTTCACAGGATTTCCTAAGAGAGCAGTAGACTTGTTGGAACTCGTACATAGTGATGTATGCAGACCAATGAGCACGACGGCTAGAGGAGGATTCCAATACTTCATAACTTTCACTGATAATTTTAGTCGATATGGCTATGTCTACTTGATGAGGCACAAGTCTGAAACCTTTGAAAAGTTCAAGGAATTTAAGAATGAAGTTGAAAATTAGCGTGGCAAGAAAATTAAGGCCTTACGATCTAATCGTGGAGGCGAGTATTTGAGCAACGAGTTTAGCAATCATCTAAAGAGCTGCGGAATTGTTCCACAACTTACGCCGCCTGGAACACCTCAGAGAAACGGTGTATCCGAGCGACGTAATCAATCTTTGTTAGACATCGTTCGATCAATGATGAGCCAGTCGGACCTACCGTTGTCATTTTGGGGATACGCTCTAGAAACAGCAGCTTTCACACTTAATAGGGTACCATCTAAATCCGTAGTTAAGACACCATATGAGATATGGACTGGAAAGGTTCCTAGTTTGTCTTTTCTAAAGATTTGGGGATGTGAAGTGTTTGTCAAGCGACTTCAGTCGGACAAGATCACACCCAAGTCGGATAAGTGCATTTTCGTGGGATATCCAAAGGAAACTTTGGGATATTATTTCTACAACCGATCAGAAGGCAAAGTGTTTGTCGCTCGGAACGGGGTTTTCCTAGAGAAAGAGTTTCTCAAAGGAGAAAAGAGTGGAAAGACGGTGCATCTTCAAGAAGTTCAAGATGAGCCAATCGGGCAAGAATCAATGAGTGATGCTAACGTAGCAGAACAAGATGAGATACCCATGGCAAGAGAAGCACCACCACAAGCATGAAGGTCGGCAAGGCTCCGCGAAATGCGGGAAATATTATTGTTGGACAATGATGAGCCTGCGACATATGCAGAAGCAATGATGGACCCAGACTCTGAAAAATGTTAGAGTGCCATGCAATCCGAAATAGTCCATGGGAGACAATCAAGTTTGGAACTTGGTTGACCCGCCTGATGGTGTTAAAGCCATAGAGTGCAAGTGGATCTATAAGAAGAAAAAGGATATGGATGGAAATGTTCACATCTATAAAGCACGACTTGTCGCAAAAGGTTTTCGAAGAGTTCAAGGAGTTGACTGCGACGAGACTTTCTCGCCCGTAGTGATGCTTAAATCCATTCGGATTATTCTAGCTATAGCTGCATATTCGATTATGAGATATGGTAGATGGATGTCAAGACAGCTTTCCTGAATAGAAACCTAGCTGAGGACGTGTATATGATACAGCCCGAGGGTTTTGTCGATCCAAAAAATGCTGGAAAGGTATGCAAGCTTCAAAGATCCATTTATGGATTGAAGCAAGCATCTAGGAGTTGGAACATTTGTTTTGATGAAGTGGTCAAAGGGTTTGACTTCACCAAGAACGAAGAAGAGTCTTGTGTTTACAAGAAGGTTAGTGGGAGCTGTGTAGTATTTCTAATATTATATGTGGATGACATATTACTGATTGGAAATAACATTCCTATGCTTAAGTCCGTAAAGACTTTACTGAAAAATAGTTTTTCGATGAAGGACTTAGGGGAAGCGGCATATATTCTGGGCATTAAGATCTATAGAGATAGATCGAGAAGGCTTATAGGTTTAAGCCAAGATACTTACATTGACAAAGTGTTGAAGCGGTTCAGCATGGAAGAGGCAAAGAAAGGGTTCTTGCCTATGTCACATGGCATACATCTCAGCAAGACTTAGTGTCGTTCGACTGCTGATGAGCGGGATCGCATGAGTAGAGTGCCATATGCCTCGGCTATTGGATCTATCATGTATGCAATGATAAGTACTCACCCAGATGTTTCATATGCGCTAAGTATGACAAGCAGACACCAATCTGATCCAGGTGAGAGTCACTGGACAGTGGTGGAAAATATTCTTAAGTACTTGAGAAGGACTAAAGATATGTTCCTCATCTATGGAGGTGTGGAGGAGCTCGTAGTAACAGGTTACACCGATGCTAGTTTCCAAACTGACAGAGATGATTCAATGTCACAATCAGGATTTGTGTTCACGCTCGATGGTGGTGCTATTAGTTGGAAGAGTTCCAAATAGGAGACGATGGCCGATTCTATGACAGAAGCCGAATACATCGCGGCTTCGGAAGTCGCGAAGGAAGGTGTTTGGATAAGGAATTTCCTCATTAAGCTTGGTGTGTTCCCGAATGCGTCTAGCCCATTGAATCTCTACTGTGATAATAATGGGGCAATTGCGCAAGCAAAAGAGCCAAGGAACCACCAGAAGAACAAACACGTAATGCGGCGTTTTCATCTCATTCGAGACTTCGTTAACTGGGGTGCGATCAAGATATGCAAAATACACACGGATCTAAACATTTCTGATCCGTTGAAAAAACCACTCCCGCAAGCTAAGCATGATGCGCATGTAAGAGCTATGGGTATTAGGTACCTTCTAGATTGACTCTAGTGCAAGAGGGAGACTGTTGGAGGTATACCCTAGAGGCAATCATAGAGATGATGATATTCCATTTGTATCCATGATTTGTATATTGTGTTCATTGAATATCCATTAAAGGCTACTTGAATTGATTTGCAATTATGTGAATTGTATGTGAAACTCTTTACTTGTATGGTTATTCTAAAGTTATCCCTAGTCGGAGTTCATGTGAGGACACACATGAATATTAGACTAGCACATGTATTAGTTGATGACTATGTTTCACAAGTCATGAACATGGAGATGTTGAACTAATAATGTGGACACATGTGGAGACATGTGCTAGGACTGACCCAACACGAGAAGTAGTTCTCTCTTTAAACAACATATACGCTTTGTCCTTAGACCTGAGATTGTCGCATGTATTCAAGATGTGGATCGACCTACTTAGGGGCTATGAAATGCTATGCCGTAACAGGGTAGTTATAAAGGTAGCTTTCGGGTTTGTCAAGAAGCATGCTATGAGACATGGTCAATCAAGATGGGATTTGCCCCTCTCTGATTGAGAGTGATATCTCTGGGCCCCTTGAATGATCGGATCCGAAAATGCATGGCCATGCTATGTACGGTTAAGAGTTAACCTACAAAGGGATTCCGAATCACAAGATCGAGAAAGAGCGGTCGGCTTGAAGCTAGACCAAATATTGTGAGGCAAAGGGAATAGCATGTATATTATGTTGTGATGGTTCATCTGATATGATCTTCGTGTGCGTATAGGAGTTGGCACGTCTTGCTAGAGGCCGCTACCGACTATTGGGCTGAGTAGGAGTACTCGGGCCATGTCTATACGTATCCAAACCCATAGGGTCACACACTTAAGGGGCTCGAAGCCCAATTCGGATCTGATCCGAGTTGGATTAGGTTTAGAAGTACTAATGGGCCTCGGACCCAGAGGTCCGTCAGGAACCTCTATAAAAAGAGGGGTAGGGGCGCCCTAGGGTTTACACCTTTTGGCGAAACACATCTGCCGCACCTCCCACGCCCTCGCCTGTTGCAACTCGCGGATCTAGCAGTCCGGCTTGCGACGCTTCCTCCCTGCACGTGTGGATACCTTGGAGGTGTTGCACCTGCAACACTTGGACGAGCCGCCGACGAGCCACGACGAGCCGCGGCACGAGGGCGATCTTGCTGCACGTGGACGAGCTGCTGAGGAGCTGCTGGGCGTTGACGTGATCGACTACGTACGACTACGTTGATCGACTATGTACGACTACGTTGATCGTCTTCACTGCATCGACGCAAATCTACATCTTCCGCCCAGTTACCTCCCCAGTCCGCCGCGTCTCCGTGACAAAGCACTCCCAAATCCCCCGCTCGCACCGGAGGAACTCGGACTTCCCCCGGCTGCATTCCTGGAGGGCTTGCAAGGTTATTTACGTTTAGGAACTGTCGGGAGAAAAGAAGGATGAAGAAATGAGAGAAAAATAACCACCAAAGAGAACACCATACCTGCCGCTGGGGTTAACAACGCCATCCAACTCCCCCATCATGGAAGACAGGACGACGCGGACGTTTTCAAGTTCGCCCTGCATCGCCTGCCATCTTTTCCACTCCCCCGACATCGTCCAACATGAAGCGAGGCCTCTGCAGGTCCTCAAGGGACATCCAGTGCACGGTCGGCCCTTCCCACGTTTGGGGTCGCGACCAAGTGGGACGAGAGTATGGGAGGGCCCTCCGGCCGACCCTGACGCTGCCGTCCCCGTCGTCACCAACGGGGCAGGCAGCACCGTCTCCGACGCCGCCATCCCTGTCGCCGCCACTAGGGCAGGCGCCACCGTATTCGCCACCACCGCCGTCCCCGTCATTGCCACCGGGGCAGGCGCCACCGTCTCCGCTGCTGCGGCCTCCGTCGTCACCGCTGGAGTAGGCACCACCACCTCTACCACCATCGCCATCTCCACCGCTGTTGCCGCCGCCTCTATGGCCGAGGCCTTGGACGCTAACGCCTCCCCCACCGGCTCCTCCTCCGCCTCGTTGTCAAGGTTTATCACCTCGCCGGGCGGAGGAACCCCAGGGGCAGCATCTTGTCTCGCAGGGTCAGCTGCGGAGGCAGAAGACGGAACATGGGTCGGCCCCTGCTTCATGCCTGACTGTGGCACCCTTTCTCCAGTCGCCGCCACAGAGGCCGCCTCCGCAGGAGGCACCACGGCCTCTCCAATGACACCGCTGCTCACTCCCGGCGGGGTTACGGTTGGCCCCATGGAGGCGGTCGACACCCTGAGCGCCTTCTTCGGTGCTAGCAGCGGGACGAAGTACCGAGGAGCAGCACTGCGAGACGACAACAACTTCATCAAAAAGTGACTCAATGCTAGAAAAGGAATAAGGTACGCAAGAACTTTCCACTTACTTCTCCACGGCACGAGGGCGGCGGGAGCGCTTCACCTCCGAGCTCAACGCCGGCCCCGGGACATCCGATCGCGGCCACTTGCCGCTACCCCTCTGCTCGTATGACGCAGGCAGAGGGTTGGGGGTCGGCTCCATCGATCCCCGAGGCGTACCCCTTGCCGACTCCTGGGGTGCGGCCCCAGAGCCCCGCGAGGTCGGGCCCTGGGCGAGCGGTCCGCTCGACTTGTCCCCCGCGGCTGGTTGAGGGGGCTGCTCCCAGATGACGAGTGCACCCAGCGCGAAGGCCAGAACGTAACCCTCCTCCTCCTCCTCCTTGGTCTCGTCCTCCTCATTGTCATCTTCCTCATCATCATCATTGTCCGACACGACCGCGCCTCTCCACCGCCGTTGGAACTCTTTCGCAGCCCTCTTCCTCTTCCTCGCCGTCTCTTTGTCTTTCCTCCTCTTCTGCTTCTCGGCGAGGAGGCGGTTCTGTTGTTGCCGCGTTGCGTCCTCTGGCACCGGTGGGCGCGAGGTCACAACCTGGTTCAGCTCATCCTCCAGATTCAAAGACTCCACGTCAGAATGGCGGACCAGGAGACGCAGGAAAAGGAACGAGAATACGAAATTCTCACCAGCGGGACAAAGTCTTCATCCAGGCGCATTGGAGGGTGACCGGGCATCGGGTAGATGACGTCCCTATCATCTAGTGCCTCCGAGACGTGCTGCTCGATCTCGACGTCAGCGAGCACACCCGTCGCAAGGACAGTGCCCTCGGTCGCCGCGCCAGGGACCATATCACCGAGCACGTGGGCCCGGAGCATCAGCAGCGCCACCCTCCGAGCGTGATATGCCCCGAGAACTCCAGCCTCGGTCAGGCCCTCCTCCTTCAGGTGGTCGATGGCCTTAAGAAGACCAGCAATGTGCTTCTTCTCGTTCTCGACCAGACCGTACGACCAGTGGTTCGGCATCGCCGCAATGACACGGTCGGTGAACTCCGACAAGGGGGACTCGGGGTAGTTCTTCACATAGAACCACTGCTGGTGCCACCCCTTGTGGGACGCCGCGGTCTTCATCGCCATGTAGTCCTTGGCGCGGTTCTGGCAGAGGTGGATGCCGACGCACCCCATTGGCATCGGAACTGCCCGCACCTAGATCCCCTTCTTCTCGGTCTTCTGATACAGGCTGACCATGAAGAAATATTTCCAAAGTGAGAAGTTGGGCTCGATTCCCAGGTACCCCTCGCACAATGCGACGAACACCACAATGTGCTGGATCCTGTTGGGGTTGAGGTGCTACAGCTCGAGCCTGTAGTAGTGTAGCAGCCTGCGGAAGAAGAGGCTTGGCGGAGTCGTGAACCCGCTCTCATGGAAGTGCACGAACGAGATGACGTAGCCATCGTCCGGCCACGGCGCATGTTCCCTCCTGGGGTACCGCCACTCATCCTTGACGGTCCTCTCGCAAAGGAGGCCCTTCTTAACGAGGCCGTTGGCGCACGCGGTGCTGAAGCTTGAGCGCATCCAGGACTCCATCGCGAAGGGAGTGGAAGGCTCAACGGCGGGGGCGGAGAAAGCTGCTGCACTTAAGCGAACGGAGGTGAAAGGTGCGCAAGAAAGCGAGAAAGGCATGAGGATGAGTGCGGGGTGGAACCGGCGAGGCAGACTCCCTCATCTTATAGAGGGGCGTGCGGGAAGCGAAAGGGGCGATCCAATCGCAGTTATTGCGACGCCAGGTACACCCATCACCCCCACCTTTTTTTGAAACCGCGCGCATGATCTGCTGCAGGGAACATCTCCCCCTCCCTCATTTCTCATGCCCAGTACTCTCTGCCACTTCGCCTCCCAGAGAGCGCACTGGCGTGACTTCCTCCACGTCCGGCCCGAGGCCCACTAGTAGGTAAAAAAGGGATACAGAGCTAAAAATGCTCCTACGACCCATTACGGTCTAGGGGTTCGAAGGCTAGCCCACCACGGGTTCGACAGTCACCCTAGGACGCCCCTGAGCAAGGGGTGAGAAGGGACGGGTCCGCTAGCGGCCACCACCTAGGCGAGTGAAAGCCAAGGGCATCCCGACCTCACATTCAAGTCCGGAATGGCATCAAAGTTCATGGTTTTTCCACGAAGAAAGGCAACGAGCCCCTGGATCCAATCGAACAAACTCAAGAACTATATGAACTGGCCATCTGGAATTTGGAGTACGCCACCAGCTTGGCCCGAGTCGCCCCCCCCCAAACGGGGACCGAGACTCCACTCGAACCGACCCATTCGCAGCTCAACGAGCACCACGGTTCGTCCAACGAGGATAACGTGGCATGGCTCACCTCCTCCGTCCCAGCGAACGAACGCTTGAGGGGTAACGATCAAAAGTCGATCTAGCCTCTCGCTCAGTCTCTCGCAACGCGCGGTGGCTCGGGGGCTGGCATCGCAACCAACGACCACGCGTGTGGTCACAATTTGGGGTCTTGGAGCAGGAGTGGTCATTGGGACGATAGGGAGCCTTTCCGTGCCGAGCCATCCTCGGAACACCCTACCTGCCCAAACTCCCCAGCCAAGCCGAACGAGCGAAACTTTTTCTCCCTGATCAAATGCAGGTTGCAGGACAAACAAGGATCCTGGACGAATGACAAATGCAGCCTCTGGAGGAGCATTTTTGCTCCACCAAAGGCTCCGGGGCTCATGTTGGGAGGAATATTAACGACCTCCTTATGCTCCTTAAACAATGGTCATAAGGGCTTGGGACCACCTGTAGCGACAGTGATCTCCATCGACTTGGCATGGACAGGAAATGCTCCACTTCGCCTTGCCGACTCAGAGTCCTAGGGTCGGACGCATCGACCCCTCGCCACAAGTTTCCATCTCGCCCGATGCCGGGTGCAAGGGGGTCGGACACGACCGACCCCTCGCCGCAAGTTTCCGTCTCGCTCGACCCCTGGCACAAGGGGTCGGACGCGCCCGACCCCTCAACGCAAGGCTCCGCCTCGTTCGACCCCAGGTGCTAGGGGTCGGACGCATCCGGGCCCACAAGAAAGGGCTTCGCCCCACCCGAGGATGGGCGCAGACCAGTGGATGAGGGCGCAGATCTCGTGGGCCCCCACCGATCTCGCCATAAATGCGACCATGGGGCGCCTGTCTGGAGTGCAGCTCTGACGCGCAGAAAGGCGCCCGCACCCCTCGACGTGACCCGCCACAGTGTTCGGGCGGTACACTGTAGCCATGACCGCATGAGGCTACAGCGGCACCGTCCTAACTCTCCCCTGTGGTGTTCATCATAGGGCACTCATTATCCATGCTGACTAACAAAGGAAGGAGCGCCGCCCGATTTCCCGCTCGGCCTGTCGGTAGGAGCATGATGACCGTGCCTCTCGGCCAGCATGCGAGGCTACAGAGGTCGCCCTCCATCCGCAACGTTCACCACTACGGTGGTGGCCAGACACCATCATCATCATGCATGGGTACAGCGGACGGTCGCCATGTGTATCTCGCACGCCCGGCTACAACGGCTGACCGGAGATAGACAACTATGCCCCTCTGGTGGTCATGCTGACAGGAGACAAAGACCGAGAGGGAAGGCGGCGACCCCGGGGGCTCGGTCCTTCTCCCTGCGCTATGACTTCCCGCATACTTTCTCCATTCCCCTTCGGCTCCTGGCTCAATTGTAACTCCTGTGTCCTCCTTACGCTATAAAAGGAGGACCAGGGGGCCCGAGATAGGGAGGACTCTCAAGCAAACCACAACTCTCAAGCCAACCGAACACCCCCCAACTCACACTCTCTCCTCACGAGCATCAGTGCACACCCACAGAGACTTGGGACCAGCTTTCCTCTCTCCTGTTTGTAACCTCTACTGCAAACCCTGCGTGAGTAACACGAGTAGCTTCCCACACTGGACGTAGGGCTATTCCTGCTTGAACCAATATAAACCCCGTGTCCTCTCGCGCAACCATCCGAGCCTTACGCGCATAGAAAACAAATTCACTTGCCATAGTCTTGACTTGTAATTCTTGACAATGATAGCCTCGGACCTAGAGGCCCGTCAAGAACCTCTATAAATGGAGGGGTGGGATGCCCTAGGGTTTCATCCCTTTAGCCAAAAACACATCTGCCGCGCCTCCCAAGCCCTCACCCTGTTGCAACTCATGGACCTAGCAGTCCGGCTTGCGATGCTTCCTCCCTGCACGTGTGGATACCTTGGACGTGTTGCACCTGCATCACTTGGACGAGCCGCTAACGAGCCACGACGAGCCGCCGACAAGCCACGACAAGCCGACGACGAGCCGCGGCACGAGGACGACCTTGCTGCACGTGGACGAGCTGCTGAGGAGCTGCTCGACGTCGACGTGATTGACTACGTGTTCGACTACGCTGATCAACTTCGTTGCCCAGACGCTGATCAACTTCACTGCCCAGACGCAGTTTTCCTGGTTTATGCGGTAGAAAATTTTTTTTTTGCACTAGCGTAGCCTACCTTGTAGCCCTACAGTGGTATTAGAGCTGTAGCTGTTTTGTTATGGATTCGAGATGTGTGCATATGGAGATATGCGAGTTTTCAGATTGATCTATGGCCAGTTTTCGTGTTCGTGCTACAATGCTCGTGTAACGACATACTCCTACCGGTCGGATTTCCACCATCGTAGTTAAGTGATACACGTAATGCCAGTAGCAGCAAGCGAAGATCAATGTCATTCATCGAATCAAAATCTAGGTTCATACGCCAGGCTCATGAGATGTGCAATAGTAGATTGGATCTACTACCGGGTCGGAATTTTACCATATGCGTGTGCTTCAGTAAAACAACCATAACTTTTCGGTACGATCTCGGATCGAGCGAATTTTATATGAAAATTTTTCTACAGAAAAAGTTACATATAAAATTCAACAACTTCACCATTTTTGGGAAAATTAGATTTCCCAAATTCGGCTTGGAAGATGGAGTTACGGGCCTCTGAAGTTTGGAATGTTAGAACGGCTAACTCTATTTTGCAGGATGTATGGATCTTGTGATCAGTATGGCCCCTTTGTGTATGTGATGCATGTGTGTAACTCATTCGTGACCTGCATGTCGCGTGTACGGCAATACGGCTGGAGCCATATGTGTTGTCACTTTAATGTATTTAATGGTCTGCGTACCAATCTGTGATGATCCAAGCAACTGTGTAATCTTTATTACTAGCTATTAGATGCAATAGCATGTTCTAGTTCTTGGAGGACTCATCACCAGGAGGATGGCGCACATGGAACATGGAGATGGAGATCACCATGGTGAACAGGTTCTATGGAAATAGAGATCACCATAAGAGAACGGGCCATACTGTATCACAACTGTGTGACTGCTATTCTTTATGTTTTACTTCCTACATAATGTGATGTTAGAAGTAGAACGATCCCTCGCAAAGTTTAAGTTAGTATGCCCTCCCAACCAAAACTTGCACCGTCCCATGTCTTGTACAATTAGTGGTGGGTCTATGAAATTAGGGTGCCACTAGTTTTCCTTGACTAGACGGGTTTGTGTCGGACACTTACACGCATAAGGGTTGGTTTGCTTAACAAGGTTATCTTAACGGTTAAGGACCTTGGGGCATAAAGGTTGGGCGCAGAGACATGGAGATGTCACCCAACAATAGGAGTCATATGTGATATGATTAGCAAGAAGTTGCTTACCGATCTACCTTGTTTGCTAGCGGTGATGCTAAAGCTCACTAGTAGACTTGTTAGTTGTGGATCCTGAATCACTAACTACCAATAGAATGATATTGATTTTAGTGGGAGTAGATTTTGTTAAATAATTTAATGTGATTTACTCTGTCATGGATACGTTTGTCTTAGCGTATTTTGCATTACTTTTGTTGTAGATAAAATGGAACCTAGCAACACCACACCGTTTGCTTGGCGTTCGGTCCTTGAGAAGGACAAGTTGAATCAAACAAATTACTCGGATTGGATCTGTAACCTGAGAATTTTTCTCAAGGCTGAGAAAAAGGAAGATGATCTAGACAACCCATTACCAGAAGAACCTGCTAATGATGCACCTGCTACTGTTAAGAATGCTTACAAGAAAGCATGTGATGCTAACCTTGAAGTAAGTTGCCTTATGCTTGCTTGCATGGAACCCGAGCTGCAGATGCAGTTCGAAACAAACCATGAGGCGCACGATATGATCGTGGCGCTTAGAGACATGTTCCAAACACAGGCCAGGACTGAAAGGTTCAATGTGTCTAAGGCCTTTGTGGAGAGCAAGCTAGCAGAAGGCGCAGCAGTAGGACCACACGTAATCAAGATGGTTGGTTACTCTCAACGGTTGGAGAAGATGGGCTTCCCACTGGGCCAAGAGTTGGCCACTGATTTCATTCTTTCGTCTCTTCCGCATAGCTATGGGAACTTCATCTCGAACTACCATATGCATGGGACGGAGAAGGGTCTGAATGAGCTGTGTGGCATGCTTAAAACAGCAGAGGCTGACATCAAGAAAAGCACTAGTACCAGCCATGTGATGGCTATACAGAACAAGCCTAGCTTTAAGAAGAAGGGCAATTCTTGGAAGAAGAAGGGCAAGGCTGGAACGTCCAAGCCAAACCTAGCGCCCAAGGTTAAAGCTGGACCTGGACCTACTCCAGACAAAGAGTGCTTTTACTATCATGAACTTGGTCACTGGAAGAGAAACTGCAAGCAGTACCTAGCTTCGTTGAAGAATGGCGGAAGTAAGAGTACTTCTATCTCAGGTATGCTTGTTGTTAATGTTATAGACAACATATTTCTCGCTGATACAATTATTAATTCTTGGGTATTTGATACCGGATCGGTTGCTCATATTTGCAATTCGATGCAGGGAATGATAAGAAGTAGAAGCGTGTTAAGAGGAGAAGTTGATTTCCGCATGGGCAATAATGCAAGAGTTGCTGCGTTGACCGTCGGGACGATGCAACTCCACCTCCCGTCAGGATTTATTATAGAGTTGAATAATTGTTATTTCATTTCTAGTTTGAGTCGAAACATTTTGTCTCCTTCATGCTTGATGAAGGACGAGTGAAAACAATGGTTGTGTGATCTCTAAGAATGATATGTTTATGGCTTTTGTACCCATTGTGAATGGATTGTTTGTTTTAAATCTTGATGGTTCACCTGTCTGTAATGTAAGAGCTAAAAGGCCTCGGCCTAATGATTTGAGTACTACCTACTTGTGGCATTGTCGTTTCGGTCATATAAGTGAAAAGCGCATGAAGAAGCTCCATTCTAATGGACTTCCAACTTCGTTTGATTTTGAATCATACGAGACATGTGAGGCTTGCTTGCTAGGCAAGATGACCAAGACGCCTTTCACTGGATTTCCTGACAGAGCAGTAGACTTGTTGGAACTCGTACATAGTGATGTATGCGGACCAATGAGCACGACGGCTAGAGGAGGATTCCAATACTTCATAACTTTCACTGATGATTTTAGTAGATATGGCTATGTCTACTTGATGAGGCAAAAGTCTGAAACCTTTGAAAAGTTCAAGGAATTTCAAAATGAAGTTGAAAATCAATGTGGCAAGAAAATTAAGGCCTTACGATCTGATCATGGAGGCGAGTATTTGAGCCACGAGTTTAGCAATCATATAAAGAGTTGCGGAAGTGTTCCACAACTCACGCCGCCTGGAACACCTCAGAGAAACGGTGTATCTGAGCGACGTAATTGAACTTTGTTAGACATGGTTCGATCAATGATGAGCCAGTCAGACCTACCGTTGTCATTTTGGGGATATGCTCTAAAAACAGTAGCTTTCACACTTAATAGGGTACCATCTAACTCCGTAGTTAAGACACCATATGAGATATGGACTGGAAAAGGTTCCTAGTTTGTCTTTTCTAAAGATTTGGGGATGTGAAGTGTTTGTCAAGTGACTTCAGTCGGACAAGATCACACCCAAGTCGGATAAGTGCATTTTCGTGGGATATCCAAAGGAAACTTTGGGATATTATTTCTACAACCGATCAGAAGGCAAAGTGTTTGTCGCTCAGAACAGGGTTTTCCTAGAGAAAGAGTTTCTCAAAGGAGAAAAGAGTGGAAAGACAGTGCATCTTGAAGAAGTTCAAGATGAGCCAATCGGGCAAGAATCAATGAGTGATGCTAACGTAGCAGAACAAGTTGAGATACCCATGGAAAGAGAAGCACCGCCACAACCACGAAGGTCGGCAAGGCTCCGCGAAATGCGGGAAATATTATTGTTGGACAATGATGAGCCTGCGACATATGCAGAAGCAATGATGGACCCAGACTCCGAAAAATGACAGAATGCCATGCAATCCGAAATAGAGTCCATGGGAGACAATCAAGTTTGGAACTTGGTTGACCCGTCTGATGGTGTTAAAGCCATAGAGTGCAAGTGGATCTATAAGAAGAAAAAGGACATGAATGGAAATGTTCACATCTATAAAGCACGACTTGTCGCAAAAGGTTTTTGATAAGTTCAAGGAGTTGACTACGACGAGACCTTCTCGCCCGTAGTGATGCTTAAGTCCATTCGGATTATTCTAGCTATAGCTGCATATTTCCATTATGAGATATGGCAGATGGATGTCAAGACAGCTTTCCTGAATGGAAACCTAGCTGAGGACGTGTATATGATACAGCCCGAGGGTTTTGTCGATCCGAAAAATGCTGGAAAGGTATGCAAGCTTCAGAGATCCATTTATGGATTGAAGCAAGCATCTAGGAGTTGGAACATTCGTTTTGATTAAGTGGTCAAAGGGTTTGACTTCACCAAGAACGAAGAAGAGTCTTGTGTTTACAAGAAGGAGCTCTGTTGTATTTCTAATCTTATATGTGGATGACATATTACTTATTGGAAATAACATTCCTATGCTTGAGTCCGTAAAGACTTCACTGAAAAATAGTTTTTCGATGAAGGACTTAGGGGAAGCGGCATATATTGTAGGCATTAAGATCTATAGAGATAGATCGAGAAGGCTTATAGGTTTAAGGCAAAATACTTACATTGAAAAAGTGTTGAAGCGGTTCAGCATGGAAGAGGCAAAGAAAGGGTTCTTGCCTATGTCACATGGCATACATCTCAGCAAGACTCAGTGTCCTTCGACTGCTGATGAGCGAGATCGCATGAGTAGAGTGCCATATGCCTCGGCTATTGGATCTATCATGTATGCAATGATAAGTACTCGCCCAGATTTCTCATATGCGCTAAGTATGACAAGCAGACACCAATCTGATCCAGGTGAGAGTCACTGTACAACGATGAAAAACATTCTTAATTACTTGAGAAGGACTAAAGATATGTTCCTCGTCTATGGAGGTGAGGAGGAGCTCGTTGTAACAGGTTACACCGATGCTAGTTTCCAAATCGACAAAGATGATTCAAAGCCACAATCAGGATTTGTATTCACGCTAAATGGTGGTGCTGTTAGTTGGAAGATTTCCAAATAGGAGACGGTGGCCGATTCTACGACAGAAGCCGAATACATCGCGGCTACGGAAGCCGCGAAGGAAGGTGTTTGGATAAGGAATTTCCTCATTGAGCTTGGTGTGTTCCCGAATGCGTCCAGCCCATTGAATCTCTACTGTGATAATAATGGGGCAATTGCGCAAGCAAAGGAGCCAAGGAACCACCAGAATAACAAACACGTAATGCGGCGATTTCATCTCATTCGAGACTTCGTTAACCGGGGTGAGATCAAGATATGCAAAATACACACGGATCTGAACATTTCTAATCCGTTGACAAAACCACTCCCGCAGGCTAAGCATGATGCGCATGTAAGAGCTATGGGTATTAGATATATTCTAGATTGACTCTAGTGCAAGTGGGAGACTGTTGGAGGTATGCCCTAGAGGCAATCATAGAGATGATGATATTCCATTTGTATCCATGATTTGTATATTGTGTTCATTGAATATCCATTAAAAGCTACTTGAATTGATCTGCAATTATGTGAATTGTATGTGGAACTCTTTACTTGTATGGTTATTCTAAAAGTTGTCCCTAGTCGGAGTTCATGTATGGACACACATGAATATTAGACTAGCACATGTATTAGTTGATGACTATGTTTCACAAGTCATGGACATGGAGATGTCAAACTAATAATGTGGACATATGTAGAGACATGTGCTAGGACTGACCCAACGCGAGAAGTAGTTCTCTCTTTACACAACATGTACGCTTCTTGCTTAGACCTGAGATTGTCGCATGTATTCTAGATGTGGATCGACCTACTTAGGGAATATCAAACGCTACACCGTAACAGGGTAGTTATAAAGGTAGCTTTCGGGTTTGTCAAGAAGCATGCTATGAGACATGGTCAATCAAGATGGGATTTGCCCCTCTCTGATTGAGAGTGATATCTCTGGGCCCCTCGAGTGATCGGATCCGAAAATGCATGGCCATGCTACGTACGGTTAAGAGTTAACCTACAAAGGGATTCCGAATCACAGGATCAAGAAAGAGCGGTCGGCTTGAAGCTAGACCAAATATCGTGAGGCAAAGGGAATAGCATGTATATTATGTTGTGATGGTTCGTTTGATATGATCTTCGTGTGCGTATAGGAGTTGGCACGTCTTGCTAGAGGCCGCTACCGACTTTTGGGCCGAGTAGGAGTACTCGGGCCATGTCTATACGTATCCGAACCCATAGGGTCACACACTTAAGGGGCTGGAAGCCCAATTCGGATTTGATCCGAGTTGGATTAGGTTTAGAAGTATTAATGGGCCTCGGATCCAGAGGCCCGTCAGGAACCTCTATAAATAGAGGGGTGGGGGCGCCCTAGGGTTTACACCTTTTGGCGAAACACACCTGCCGCGCCTCCCATGCCCTCGCCTGTTGCAACTCGTGGATCTAGCAGTCCAGCTTGCGACGCTTCCTCCCTGCACGTGTGGATACCTTGGAGGTGTTGCGCCTGCAGCACTTGGACGAGCCGCCGACGAGCCGCCGACGAGCCACGACGAGCCGCGGTACCGGAGGCGATCTTGCTGCACGTGGACGAGCTGCTGAGCAGCTGCTGGACGTGATCGACTACGTACGACTACGTGATCGTCTTCACTGCATCGACGCATATCTACATCTTCCGCACTAGTAGTGCATCGAGTGGTAATCCCGTGATCCTTATACGGCAGTTCTTCCTGGTTATACGCGGTAGAATTTTTTTTGAATTGCGCTAGTGTAGCCTACCTCGTATCCCAATAGGCATATGGATCAGAGGTGAAACGCACGCGCTGCCCTCGCGCTGGGGGAGTGTAAGTGGGAATTCCTCGCGTATTTCGTTCCTTTCCTAGCATCGAGCCGCCTTTGCTGATGTACTTTTTTGTTGTCTCACAGTGCCACTCCCCGGGACTTTGTTCTGTCGTTGGCACCGAAGAAGGCACTGCGGGTGTCTTCCTCCTCCGCGGGACGGACTGCGACCCCGCCGGCGGCGAGCGGAGGTGTCGCCAAAGAGACCGTTGACCCCGCCGTGAAGGTGGCTCCTGCGGCGGCAGTTGGAGGGGTGGAGCCGCTGTCGGGCATGGGGCAGGGTCCGACCCCCGTTCCGCCCTCTGCCTCGTCGGTCGACCCCGCGGTGCAGAGCATTGACCCTTGGGGCCCTCCGGCCGGGGTGGTGATTTACCTCAACGACGACGAGGCGGAGGAGGAGCATGCGGCTCCGACGGCAGTGGCGGAGATGGGGGCGGTTGCCCCAGCGGCCATGACGGGGATGGCGGTGGCAACGGAGGAGGGAGAGTCTGCCCCCGTAGCCACAACGGGGACGGCTGCGGCGGAGGAGGCGGGGACAACCCCCACAGCGGCTGCGACGAAGGCAGCGGTGGCGACGGAGGCGGGGACATCTGCCCCAGGAGCCGCGGCAGAGGCGGCAGCAGCGGTGGAGGCAGAGGTGCCTACTCCAGAAGCCACGATGGGGGTGGGGACACCTGCCTTGGTTGCCGCGATGAAGGGCATGGTGGCCATGGGAACACTTGCTCCGGCATCCGCGACGGGGGCGGTGGCGCCGACGGACGGGTCGGGACGCGCGTTGGCGTCGGCGGTGGCCGCGGCAACCTTGATGGGGGCGGAGGCGCATGCGCTGGGGCCGTCGGTGAGGCCGACACCTTCCGGGGTGGCGGTGCCTACCTCGACGGCGGTGTCAGGGACGGCGGTGTCGGGGGCGGCCAGAGCGGCCTCCACCCTTGTCTCGCCCAATCCCGTTCCTAAGGCGTGACATGGGTCTATCTTGCGGTGGACGTCTCGCGATGACCCGCAGTGACCCCTCTTCACGCTGGATGACGCCATGGAGTCGGTGTGGCGGAACCACCTCGGATTAGCTTGATTAAGCAAGGTTAAGTCGCCTAACATGCGACACTCCTGCTTAAACCGAGCTAACACGGGGTGCCGTTGGATTTCATCCGATTTAACCACTTAACAGGATCAAGTTTAGCAAACCCACACGAAGGTGAGTGGTTACAGAGAATACAACAAGTCCACTGAGTTAACCAAGTTTTACCTATTTTAGTTCAACCATAAAGTCCAACATCAGAGTTTTATGAAACAAAAGAACAACAGAGAAAACACTAGCGGAAGACTTCGTCGGGGTCGAATGTCCGGGCGAGGCCAGCCAGAACATCACTGAGTCCTCTCCTCGCCGTCCGAGGAGGGGTCCCACTCGACCGTCCAGCCGGGCGGAAGCTGGGGCGGCCAAGCATCAACCCGAGAGGGGTCGAGCGCTGCAACTTCACCTGAAAACAGAAGCCACAACAAGGCTGAGCTACTAAGCTCAACAAGACTTAACCGATAGGAGTAAGGGCTACTCCTCCTTCTAGACATGCAAGGCTTCTTGGCTGAGGGGTTTGTTTGCCAAAAGCACTAAGTAACCCTAATTCAAGTTTTAGCTCCGGTTTTAGGTTCACTTACCAGTCTAGGTTGTGCAACCTATTCTAAGCAATCATAGAGCCAAACAAGAGGTGAAAATATAACAAACAACATTGCCATCATCAGATTCCTCATTTACTCAGGGTGACATAGCGATCAAGCAATCTCAAACTGTGAGAGGTAGACGAATCGATTCGAGTTCTTTAACCATGCATGGTGAACCTAGCCTCACGACATCCGCGCACCCGGAGGTCGCTTCCTGTGTCGGCCTTCCCCATCAATCCCCTAACCCGTGTCGGGCCCATTTCCTTTGGTGCAAGGTTCCACAGACTCGGCCTCTGCCGTCCTGTGACCACACATTGCCACCACGTGCGACAACCAGCAGGGGAAACTCCGTTCCAAGAACAATGGGGCGACCGCTCACGTCTAGGTTCAATCCGGTACTAGGCTTCCTCATCCCATACTAAGTATGAGGCTAGTACTTTCAAACACTTGATCACGAACACCACCACTGTCGGGCCTTAGCAAGATTTCATAGACAGACGGGGTGACCATCCGACCACCAAAGAGTTACCCAAAACCCTGCCCCGTCCATCGTCCTTATAGTTATAACAGGAGAGTAAACATGCAACTCCTATAACTCGCGAGTGACAGGGAATCGCTCGACTTTTACCGTTTTCCTAGTTAAGCAATGCAGCTACTCGGTCCAACAGCTAGTGCTCAGATCATGGGTCACTGAGTCATGCATCTAGGGTTTCACACAACTCCTATACGTAAATGCACAAGCATGTTACAGAAGGCATGCGCAAGTCTGGTAAAACACGTAGGACTTTGATGCAACCGGGGCTTGCCTTCAAGCAAGGAGGACGGAAACTGCTCGGCTTCGGGGGCGACTTCGGCTTCGGAGGGCAGGAGCTCGGCTACAGCTTCTTCTTCGGGCGCCGGGTGAAGCTCGTAGAAACCGTCGGCGAGGTGCAGCTCTACACGAATGCAATGCAAGGGTTAGCTTAGACGGTTAGTTCAACAGCAACACTGGCTCGCCTGAGCCCAGAAACTCGCGACAAGGAGCAGGAGGTGATAGCAGTTCGAGAGCTGATGATGATCATAAGGTAAGGGTAGGAAGGAACTAGTGGTCTGATCCCTGAACTAGAGGATGTGAGAAACCAGGGGTCCTTAGACGCAAGCGCTAAAGGGTTCCCAAGTTTTACACATACACCCTCGAGTTGAAGAAAAAGATCACAGCCAAGCCCTCGGGCGAGGTGGACAAGGGTCGGCAGAACAGACAGGGTCGGGCGAGACGGAACTGGGGTCGGGTGGATAGGAGGGGTCGGGCGAGGCGGACTGGGGGTCGGCAACTCACCTTCTTCCTGAAAGGAAAGCTTGGGGTCGGGAAGAGGCAGACTTGGCGGAGGGACTAAAGCTTCGAGCAAGGGCTAAGACTGGCAATGCTCCGGCGGCGGCGCTGCTTCTTGCGGAACACAAGAGAGCTCTTACGCAGCACGGGGGAGCAAGCTGCTGGGTGACTTGGAGGAACTGAGAGGGAACCGGGAGAAGAACTCCTCAAGAACGGGGTGGGTGGCGCTAGGAGCTTGAGCAGGGAGTAGGAGGAAACTGAAGGCAACAGAGGCGGAGGGAACTCCGGCGACGGGGGCATTCCTTTTATAGCTGCTGGAGCAAAGGAACGGAAACGGCGCGCAGAGAGAGAAGGGGAGCGGCGCGAAGGCCGGGGAGAAGCAATGGAGTGCTCTGCCGTGGCGGCGATTGAGCAAACAGGGCGGTGCTGCAGAACTCCGGGGGTGACACCAGCGATCATTGCGTTCTGCTGTCAGGGCGGCGTAGGGGCGGGTAGACTGGTGGTTGAGATTTGGCGGAGAGCGGGCATCGTCGTGCGGAAGAGGCGATGGAAGCGACCGGTTAAACGGCGCTAGAATCGAGGGCGCACAGGTGAGAAGACAGGCGGGCGCGGGCGCGGGGGAGAGCGCGGAACAACAGATTGTCGGGCGGCGTGTGACAGAGCGGGGAAAAGAAATGTCGCGGCCGCGGTCGGGGTTGGCGGTGGAGGAATCGTCGTGTAGCGACGACCGGGCGGCGCAACTGTGGCTGAAAGGGACGGAAAAGACGGGCGACATCAGGCTCTGGGGCCGGGATCTGGTGGCGTGATGATGGGCGCGGGAGATGAGGTTCTGCAGAAAGGGTGCAGAGGGTTTCCGCTGCTATTGGGGAAAAGGGGCGCGGGAACCCACTCTGTTGCTTGCCAGAGACAAAACTGGGCGATGGCGTCGGAGAAGACGAGCCACGCGGCAGGAAGACTCTGAGGCGGCCATGCAACTCGAGTGCGGCTGGCGCGGGGGATCTGGAGAAAGATCTCGCGGGTCCACCGGTGGATAGATCGGACGGGTGAGGAAGATCAGCAGGATCCGAGGGTGGACTGAGCTCGCCGGGGTCGGGAGAGGAGCGAAGCAGGTAGGGGTCGGATCTCAGGGGTCGAAATCGGCGGAAAACTGGGCACTTAGGTGCGGTCAAACAAAACAGCTGACTAAGGTTAAGGGCTGAGATCAAGCCTAACTGGGAAGGATTAGGGGTCGGTCGTTACAGTGGGGCAAGTGGCTGGCACTGCAGGGTGGACTTGCTAACGTCTGTGTTGCCCTGTCTTCAGCGTTGGGGGAGCTGGACGACGTCATTGTCCCCGGTGGCTAGGTACGGTGTTTTCCCCGGCAGTTATTTTCCTCCCGTCGCTCTGTTACTAACGATGTATTGTCTTGTAGGCCCTCCAGGAATGTAGCCGGGGGAAGTTCGATTTCCTCCAGCTCGAGCGGGGGCTCTGGAAATGCTTCTCTTTTGAGAGGCAGCGGACCGGGGAGTTGACCGCGTAGGTTGCTGCCGCCCAGCAGATCATCGACAAGTTGCGGAGGCACGAGCAGGCGGGGCAGGAGGAAGCGCGGTGGGCGGAGGCCAAGTTCCAGGTTGTCAACAAGAAGGCTCGCCATGACCACGAGGAGTTCCAGGCCGCTGCTGACAAGGCCCATCATGATGCTGAGGAGCTCGCACAGCTGAAGGAGAGCATAAAGCCCTTCAGAAGACCGTCGAGCGCATCTGGTGCGAGCGACAGAAGGCCTGGCAGGACCGGGACTCCGAGGTGGCCTGGAAGGAAGAGGCCGAGAAGGTGGCGGCTGACCTTGGCGCGGAGGTCAGTCAGCTCCATGTGCAAGTGCAGGAGCTTCAGACCACCGTGGCCCAGGGGCTTGACCGGGAGCGTCAGCTGAAGGCCCAGTCCAAGGGTAAGACTCTTTTTGTTTCTTTGCCTTTGTGGTGTTGCGATGGTTTCTGATTTGGCGGGTCTTTCTGGATGGGCCTTGCAGATGAACTCGCCCGGCTGAGGGAGGTCCTCGACGCAGAGCGCGCCGAGCATGGCAACCTGCGGGACGCGGTCCGCGTCGTCTGCGACGGCCTCAGCGTGGTCCAGGGGGAGGAGACGAGCTCGCTGGCGACTCGTGTCCTCGGGACGTACCGCCGGTCCCATGAGATCGCCCTAGAGGCACTGCCTTGGCATGAGGCGGGCCTTTGGGGTCTTCAGCTCCCACTACTCCGGCATCAACTTCACCGGGATGAGCGGGGGGTATGCCGCTGGCTACTCCGAGGCCGAGCTGGATGAGATCGATGTAGGGATACGAGGTAGGCTACACTAGCGCAAATCAAAATTTCTACCGCGTAAAACCAGGAAGAACTGCCGTATAAGGATCACGGGATTACCACTCGACGCACTACTGGTGCGGAAGATATAGATATGCGTCGATGCAGTAAAGATGATCACGTAGTCGTACGTAGTCGATCAACGTAGTCGTATGTAGTCGATCACGTCAACGTCCAGCAGCTCCTCAGCAGCTCGTCCACGTGCAGCAAGATCGCCTCCTGTGTCGCGGCTCGTCGTCGGCTCGTCGTGGCTCGTTGGCGGCTCGTCGGCGGCTCGTCCAAGTGCTGCAGGCGCAACACCTCCAAGGTATCCACACATGCAAGGAGGAAGCGTCGCAAGCCAGACTGCTAGATCCACGAGTTGCAACAGGCGAGGGCGTGGGAGGCGCGGCAGGTGTGTTTTGCCAAAAAGGTGTAAACCCTAGGGCGCCCCCACCCCTCTATTTATAGAGGTTCCTAACGGGCCTATGGGTCCGAGGCCCATTAGTACTTCTAAACCTAATCCAACTCGGATCAGATCCGAATTGGGCTTCGAGCCCCTTAAGTGTGTGACCCTATCGGTTCGGATACGTATAGACATGGCCCGAGTACTCCTACTCAACCCAATAGTCGGTAGCGTCCTCTAGCAAGACGTGCCAACTCCTATACGCACACGAAGATCATATCAGACGAACCATCACAACATAATATACATGCTATTCCCTTTGCCTCACGATATTTGGTCTAGCTTCAAGCCGACCGCTCTTTCTCGATCCTGTGATTCGGAATCCCTTTGTAGGTTAACTCTTAACCGTACGTAGCATGGCCATGCATTTTCGGATCCTTTCACTCGAGGGGCCCAGAGATATCACTCTCAATCAGAGAGGGGCAAATCCCATCTTGATTGACCATGTCTCATAGCATGCTTCTTGACAAACCCAAAAGCTACCTTTATAACTACCCTGTTACGGCGTAGCGTTTGATAGCCCCTAAGTAGGTCGATCCACATCTAGAATACATGCGACAATCTCAGGTCTAAGGACAAAGCGTATATGTTGTTTAAAGAGAGAACTACTTCTCGTGTTGGGTCAGTCCTAGCACATGTCTCCACATGTGTCCACATTATTAGTTCAACATCTCCATGTCCATGACTTGTGAAACATAGTCATCAACTAATACATGTGCTAGTCTAATATTCATGTGTGTCCTCACATGAACTCCGACTAGGGACAACTTTAGAATAACCATACAAGTAAAGAGTTTCACATACAATTCACATAATTGCAAATCAATTCAAGTAGCCTTTATTGGATATTCAATGAACACAATATACAAATCATGGATACAAATGGAATATCATCATCTCTATGATTGCCTCTAGGGCATACCTCCAATAATCGACGTGTCGGCGCTCAACCCAGTGGAGGCCTTGGCGAAGCTTCTGGAAGATGAAGCCGTCCCACCTGAAGATCCCCGAACGAGTTAGCTGTATCGGGCAGGCGCCCCAGATGTAAATACGTTAGTTTTGGACTTGTTTTGTGATGGCCATAGAGGCCTTTTCTATAAATTGTCGCGAAAAAGTTTTTGATCCTCTTTCTTGTTTTTTGGACTTGAAAAGTTTAGAGCGTGTGTCGGGCGTGTCAGTAAGCATTGAGGGCGAAGGCACCGTAGCCGCTGGGGCGTAGGTTTTTTCACAGTCCGATCAGTCTTGCCTGAACACCGTTCATGCACTCTGTCCTTTTCGTGTCCAAAAGTTTAGAAAGAGGGTCGGCTCGGAAAGAGAAAGCGTTTTGAGAAGATGTCAAGTGGCTTGGGCCAGAGCCTCTGATAGCCCCCGAGGGATATGCGGCCCTGAGGCAGAGCTAGGGTCGGATATCCCTGAGTTCAATATGAAACTTGAATGAAATCAACTCAAAATTCTTTTTTCCATAAATTTTTAAGTTACAGAAGTGTTTATGTACAGAACTTGGAAACAAAAGCTAGGGGTAGAAGCATCTTAGCTATTCTATGTTTCAAGCATTGTTGAAGATCTGTCCATCAGGGGTCGCTAGCTTGTACGTGCCTGGTCGTAGTACTTGCACGACGATGAAGGGACCTTCCCACGGAGGGGTCAGCTTGTGCCGACCCCTGTTAGCCTAGACGAGGCGGAGCACCAGCTCGCCGACGTTGAAGGCTCAGCCTTGCACCTTGCGGCCGTGGTAGCGTCGTAAGGCCTGCTAGTACTTGGCTGAGTGCAGCAGTGCCACATCGCGTGCTTCATCGAGCTGATCTTGGGCATCTTCGAGCGATGCCTTGTTCCCTTGATCGTCGTACGCCTTGACTCTCGGCGATCCATACTCCAGGTCAGTAGGGAGGATTGCCTCGGACCCGTAGACCATGAAGAACGGGGTGAAGCCAGTCGCCCGACTGGGGGTTGTCCTCAAACTCCACAGGACTGCGGGAAGCTCCGCGACCCATTGGCCGTCGAACTTTTTGAGGCGGTTGAAGATCCGCGGCTTGAGACCCTAGAGTATCATGCCGTTGGCTCATTCAACCTACCCGTTCGCGTGAGGATGCGCCACGGCCGATCAGTCCACTCGGATGTGGTGGTCGTCGCAAAACTGGAGGAATTTCTTCCCGGTGAACTGCGTGCCGTTGTCCGTGATGATGGAGTTGGGGATTCCGAAATGATGGATGATGTCAGTGAAAAACTGCACCACTTGTTCGGACTTGATTTGCACGACCGGTCGTGCCTCGATCCACTTGGAGAACTTGTCGACGGTGACAAGCAGGTGGGTGAAGCCCCCGGGCGCTTTCTTGAAGGGCCCGATGAGGTCCAGCCCCTAGACCGCAAACGGCCACGTGATGGGGATGGTCTAGAGTGCCTGTGCGGGTAGATTAGTTTGGCGCGCGAAGAATTAGCACCCCTCGCAGGTGTGGACCACGTGGGTGGTGTCGGCGACCGCCGTCGGCCAGTAGAAGCCCTGCCGGAAAGCGTTTCCAACGAGGGTTTTTGGTGCGGCGTGGTGGCCGCAGGCTCCGGCGTGGATGTCCTGAATTAGTGCCTTTCCCTGCTCGATCAGAATGCAGCGCTGGAGGATGCCAGTGTGGCTCCGCTTGTAGAGCTCCTAGTTGATGATGACGAAGGATTTGGCACGGCACGCAATCCTACGTGCCTCCGTCTTGTTCGTTGGGAGCATGTCGTGGATGAGGTAGTCGAGGTACGGGGCTCTCCAGTCAGGCAAGGGGTCGGGCCCTGCTGCTGCGTCTGCATTGATCTCCATGACCTCGGGGTCGGAGGGGTCGGCCTCTGACCCTAGGGCAGGTGGAGCGTCACCGACCTCGTCTAGGTTGGTGCCCGAGCCCGGGACAGGTGGCGCGTTGCCGACCTCTCCTAGGTCGGGGCTCGGGTCCGGGGCAGGTGGCGTGTTGCCGACCCTCCCTGGCTCCTGGTACCGGATGGAGGGCTTGAATTGGTTGCTCATGAAGACGCCGTCAGGTACGGGCTTTCGGCCGGACACCGCCTTTGCCAATTCGTCAGCTGCCTCGTTGAAGTGCCTTACGACGTGGTTGACCTCTAGCCCATCAAACTTGTCTTTGAGCTTACGGACTTCGTTGCAGTAGGCTGCCATCTTGGGGTCATGGCAGCTCCACTCCTTCATGACTTGTTCGACGACTAGCTGAGAGTCGCCTCGGATGTCCAGGCACCGAATGCCCAGTTCGATGGCTATGCGAAGCCCGTTGAGGAGGGTCTCATACTCGGCAACATTATTTGATGTAGGAAAGTTGAGGCGAATCATGTACCTCATGCGTACGCAGAGAGAAGAGACGAAGACTAGGCCCGCTCCAGCGCGAGCCTTCATCAACGACCCGTCGAAGTACATCGTCCAGTACTCCTGCTTCTCCGGTGTCGACGGCGTCTGAATCTCCGTCCACTCTACTACAAAATTGGCGAGTACCTGGGATTTGATGGCGGTGCGAGGAGCATAGGTGATGCCCTAGTCCATCAGCTCGAGTGCCCACTTCGCAATCCGTCCCGTGGCATCCTGGTTCCGGATCACTTCGCCGAGGGGGGACGTCGACACGACCGTCACCGAGTGGGAGGTGAAGTAGTGGCGCAGCTTCCTCTTCATGATGAGGACGGCATAGATGAGCTTCTGGATCTGCGGGTAGCGCGCCTTGGATTCGGACAAGACCTCACTGATGAAGTATACCGAGCGCTGCACCTTGAGGGCATGTCCCTCCTCTCGCTCCACCACTAGGGCCGCGCTAACTACTTGGGTGGTCGCTGCGATGTAGAGTAGGAGGGGCTCCCCATCGGTTGGTGGGACCAGGATTGGGGCCTTCGGTAGGAGGTCCTTGAGCTGGTCAAGCGCCTCCTGGGCCTCAGCGGTCCACTTGAAGCGGTCGGTCTTCTTCAGGAGTCAGTAGAGAGGGAACCCCCGTTCACCGAGGCGCGAGATGAAATGACTCAGGGCCGCCAAGCATCCCGTGACACGCTGGACTCCTTTTATATTTCGGATCAGTCCCATGTCGCTGATGGCCGCTACCTTCTCCGGGTTGGCTTCGATGCCATGTACGGAGATGATGAAACCCAGCAGCATGCCCCTCGGAACCCCGAAAACATACTTTTCAGGATTGACCTTGATGCGCTTGTCTCTTAGCCTTTTGAAGGCTAGTTTGAGGTTGAGGATGAGCCGGTCGCCCTTCTTGGACTTGACTATGATGTCGTCGACGTAAGCCTCAACGGTTCACCCGATGAGGTCCCCGAAACATTTAAGCATGGATCGCTGGAACGTAGCCCCTGCGTTTTTTAGGCCGAAAGGCATCTTTACGTAGCAATAGGGGCCAAAGGGGGTGATCAAAGAGGTTGTGAGCTGGTCGGCCTCTTTCATCGCGATTTGATGGTAGCCGGAATATGCATCAAGGAAGCTGAGGGTTTCGCATCCGGCGGTTGAGTCGACTATCTGGTCTATGCGCGGCAAAGAAAATGGACCCTTTGGGCACGCCTTGTTGAGACCAGTATAGTCAACACACATCCTCCATTTCCCATTCTTTTTTCATACAAGAACAGGATTAGCTAGCCACTCAGGGTGGTATACTTCCTTGATGAATCCGGCCATCAAAAGCTTCTGGAGCTCCTCGCCGATGGCCTTGCGCCTCTCCTTGTCGAAGCGGTGCAAACCCTGCTTCACTGGCTTGGAGCCGGCCTTGATGTTCAAGGAATGCTTGGCGACTTCCCTCGGAATACCGGGCATGTCCGAGGGTTTCCACGGGAAGACATCGCTGTTCGCGTGGAGGAAGTCGATGAGCGTGGTTTCCTATTTGGGAGATAGGGTAGCGCCGATCCGCACGGTCTGCCCGTCGAAGCTGCTGGGGTCGAGGGGGACCTCCTTGACGCCTTTGGTGGCCTGAAAGGAGGTGGCCGACTGCTTGGAGTCGGGTTGGTCCTCGGCGCCCTCCGCGAGCTGGACCGCCGAATCTTCCGTGAAGGTGATGGCCGCGGCGTACTCGCAGCACTCTACATCGCACTCGTACGCCTTCTGGAAAGACATGCTGATGGTGATGACCCCATTGGGCCCGAGCAGCTTGAGCTTGAGGTAGGTGTAGTTGGGGATGGCCATGAACTTGGCGTAGCACGGCCGCCCCAAGATGGCTTGGTAGGTTCCACGGAAACCTACCACCTCGAAGGTAAGGACCTCCTTCCTGTAGTTGGAAGGGGTCCCGAAAGTGACGGGCAGGTCGATCTGCCCGAGAGGCATTGCCTGTTTCCCCGGCACGACGCCGTGGAATGGTGCCTTGCTGGGGAGGAGGCGGGAGCGGTCGATCCCCATGGCGTCAAGGGTCTCGGCGTAAAGGATGTTGAGGCCGCTGCCTCCGTCCATGAGCACCTTGGTGAGGCGTGTGGTGCCGACGACGGGGTCGACGACGAGCGGGTAGCATCTTGGCTGCAGGACGCGCACCAGCTGGTCGGACCGGTCGAAGGTGATGGCAGATCCCGACTAGTCGAGGAAGGCCGGTGTAGCACGCTCGGTCGCGTAGACCTCGCGGCACTCCAGCTTCTGGGAGCGCTTGGAGTCGTAAGCCGCCGGGCCGCCGAAGATCATGAAGCAGCCGTCCACCTTGCGGAAGCCGTCTTCCTTCTCTTCGCCGTCCTTCTTCTCCTCGTCGGGCTTCCATCTCCGATCGCCCTTCACCGGATTGCCTACAAAGTACCTCTTCATGAGGTTGCAGTCCTTGTAGGCGTGCTTCGTGGGGAACTCATGGTTTGGGCATGGTCCCTCGAGCAGCTTGTCGAAGAAGTTGGGGGTGCCCTCTGGGGGTGGCTGTCCCTGCTTGTGCTCAACAGCGGCCATGAGGGGAGCCTCGCGCCGCTGTTTGTTCTTCTTCTTCTGCTGACGGTTGGAGGTGCCTTCGTCGACGTCCTCCTCCCGCTTCGCCTTGCCCTTGGAGCGGTCGAAGATCGCTCCGACGGCCTCTTCGCCCAAGGCGAAGCTGGTGGTGATGTTAAGTAGCTCCTCCGTGGTCCGTGGGCCTCGGCACCCCAGCTCGTGGACGAGGGGCCGGTAGGAGGTTCCTGCCAGGAAGGACCCTATGACGTCGGTGTCCGTGATGTTGGAGAGCTCAGTGCGCTTCCGGGAGAAGCACTAGATGTAGTCCCAGAGGGACTCGTCTGACCCCTGGCGGCAGCTCTGGAGGTCCAGGAATTGCCAGGGCGCATGTGCGTGCCCTGTATGTTTCCCACGAATATCTCCTTCAGGTCGTTCCAGCTGCGGATCCGACCCAAAGGGATATGTTCCAGCCAGGCTCGCACCGAGTCGGCCAGAAAGAGTGGAAGGTTGCGGATGATGAACAGATCGTCGTCTGCCCCACCGGCCTGACATGCAAGCCGGTAGTCACTGAGCCATAGCCCGGGGTTCGTCTCCCCGGAGTACTTGGCCACGTTTGTTGGTTGCCAGAAGCGCGGCAGGAACGGCGCATTCAGGATGCGCCCGGAGAAGGCCCGGGGCCCCGCTGGGTCAGGGCTCGGGCTGTGATCTTCTTCACTGTCATAGCGGCCGCCGCGATGGATGTGGTAGCAACGGTCCACCCCCTCCTCCCTATCCGTGCGGGAGCACCTCCGCGCGTCCAGGGTGTCGCAGGCATCGCGGATGGGGCCAACGTGCTGGTTCTCCTTTTATAGTGCAAGGAGGCCACCGGGGTTACAAGTGAGACCGGGTGTGAGGAGAAGCAAAAGAGATAATCTAAGTCAAGTGAGGTACAACACAAGGGGGGGGACCAAGTCCCTAGGCCGCCAGCGTCATCTCCGGCCTTCGGCTTCTGCCGGCGCGTCTGCCGGAAGAGGGCCGCCGCCGTTGAGTCCTGCTGACGGTCTCCTCGATGGCTATCACCGCCAGGCATGATGATGGTGTTTCGTTGTGGCACCTGTGTCTGTTGGGGAAGGTGGCTGATCCGGCCATCTTGCTGTTGCCCGTGGAAGGCGGACGTCGCGTCCCTGTCGCCAGACGCACGAGGCGCGAGAACGGGCGCGGCTTCCTCCTGCTCCGTACGGCGCAGGCCATGAGTGCCCTGTAGCGAATCGGAGGAAGCTGCAGCCACTGTAGCCTGTACCACGCGGCCGCGCATGGGTACTTGTGGTGGGACCCACGAGATCCGCGCCCGAGGTGGATACTTGTCTGGTGGGCTCGAGTGAGTCCGACCCCCTGTGCCCGGAGTCGGGCGAGGCGGAGTCTTGCGGCGGGGAGTCAGGCGCTCCCGACCCTAGGCCCGCAGGTCGGGCGAGGCGGAGTTTGGTCTTCAAGGGGTCGGGGACGTCCGACCCCGGGACACTGGGTCGGGCGAGGCGGAGCGTGGCTCTCTCCTCCCGTGTTGGGCTGACGGCGATCCTCATTACCTTAGGTGGGCCTGGGCCTTTATAATTTGTTGTTTTCATAGGCTTTAGGAGGTCGTTAATATTTCCCCCCAACAACTTTCCTCTTTAGTTTTTACTGCCCACACATCTTTTAGATCCATTCTTAGTTCTTCCTTTTTACCTTCCTTAGGCGGTCAGACAGCAAATCACTATCCACTTCTCCGATGCACCTGATCTTATCGGCCAAGGCCCGATGGGGAATCCAGACCCAACTGATCTGATCAATCTAGAAACCCATGGGATCCCTTTTAAGCAATCGCCCATGGATTCGAACCAATGGACAGGCGCTTTTAGATCATGGCCGAACAAAACTCTTGGCTGGAAAGAATGGTATCAAAGAATGGCCAACTCCAAAAGAGTTCTCTGGGACGAACTGAAAATCGGCCAATGCATAAATCTATCCTTGTCCCAGATGGAGAAGAATGAACCCCTGGTGATAGCAGCCTCTTATTTTTGGTCTAACGTGCTCAATGCGTTTCTTTTTGGGCACAGACCCATGACCCCGACTCTAGCAGATGTTATGATGCTGACCGGTCTCATCATTTCCTCCTCCGATACACCTTTTCATTATCTGATCAAGCCGACCCATCGGCTGGAGACGAAAGGAATCGGCGGATGGAATAGATATATCAACAAGAACATGAAGACCGGGATGATTGGAGAGAGAGTATACAGCCTTCTTGACAATGTGGTTAGAGAAGCACCTCTTCTGCGGTAGAGCGGTCGGCCCTTCTTCTAATACACAAGCTCTAGCCGAAGCCCTAGCAAGAGGATCCAGTATCCCTCTAGGGAAACACCTGTTAGGATCGGCCTATCACATGATGCAGCAGATCGCCGTCAAACTGTCAACCGGAGAGCCAATTGGTAATCCTGGTGGTCCCTGGTGGTTCATTACTCTTTGGCTCAACTTATACATGAGTAAGGTCTTCCGGCAGCAAATAGAGACCAAAACATTCCCAATCATCGAATCAGAGAAAAATCCTACAGTACGACGTCGGTGCACCTCTTTTGGTGAGGCGGCATCAGCCTTTCCTGGCAGCTAGTTCACCCCCACCGAGACAGCCAAGTATTTCAGATGCTTCTACAATGGCTTTAGTGAAGAAACTACAAGTTGGTACCCATACCACAGAACCGAGCCACGTTTTGAGCTTCCCTTCTGCTTTGACTCGACGTCCAACTCCTTTGACAATGATCTCATAGACGCCTTGATCAAACCAGGGATCCTTCCAGCGAACTTCTTTTCTGGGAAAGACTCTCCGACTTATGAGTTTTATAACCCGTCGGTTGCAGCACGGCAGTTCAGCCTCAGTCAGTTGTTGATTCAGGTTTACTTCACCGGCCGCGCAAAATTCCGGGATGAGCTGACCAAGGGTCTTGATTATAATCGGCTGTGCAGTTTAGTGCCAGACTCCAGCACCATTGACCTAAACAACTAGGTGGCAGCTCCTTTTGCTGTCCAGCAATTTAAATTATGGTGGGGAGAATGGAAGCAGCGTCTCTTCTGTGTATCCCCCACAACATATTGCAATGACCTGGATCCTGACAACATCGACCCAAACACAGCGGTACTACCCTCTCCTCAACCGATTTCATTGTCATCTCTTTTATGCTACAAATTTATCACTAACTTCTATCTCCTTTTACAGTCTGGAAGTCAACTTCCTCCAACACGGAGCCGAAGTGGTAGGCTGATAGAAAATCGCCATCCATATACATCATTCCCACTTATCGGCTTTCATGCCCCAACTATCGAAGACATCGCCACCGGCCGATCAAAACAGAAGCTAAAGATAACCTCTTCAAAGAAGATGAGCCGCCGGGTACGCGCCCGTATAGAATCGGCCGATCAGTCGGCGGCGGCATCGGCTGAATCTCTAGCTGCGTCGATTCTACCGATTATCGAAGAAGTCGACCCCCAGGCCGCTACAGAGGCTAGAGCAGCTGCTGCATCATTATTGCTAAAAGTCGTCCAGGTAACTTCATATACCGCGCATTCTTCTAAGCATTCTGTCGGTATTAACTTCTTCCTTCTGTTAGGCTGCGCAAATCACCCCAGTACAATCTTCGCAGCAATCGGCCATAATCCAGGCAGAAACTGAGATGCCAGCAATCCTTCCCACTGAGGTAGAGAATATCTGCTTAAAACAAATTTCTTATTCCTTAATCAAAATCTAACCGATTTCTGATGCAGGCTACCCTGGGTACGTCGATTGTACCCTTTTCAACAACCATCGGCCGGACGACTTGCAGAGGTATAGCAGACATTATCTATCATCAGACTTAATCATTTACCTTATACTTATAAAGACCCATTTCCTGTACCTTTCCAGGAGGCCGCCCCGAGTACGGCGCCGATAATCGTCGAATCCTCTTCCTCCGATGGGCCAGCCACACCAATTCCCGAGATGAGGGTAGCACTCCCATTGGCACAAGCAGAAGAAATTCATTTCAAGGAGGTAAGATACTTGATGTCCAAATCGACCGATTTTCTATTACCATGGGCCAACCCATCTCTTTATTGTTTATTTTTTTCTCAGGAGCAAGATACCCCCAACAACAGTCTTTTTTCCTTTGCGGTTGCACTTTCTGACGATGAAAAGGGTACCTCACGCCAAGTTGCACTGAGTTCAATCCCTGATGACATCCGCGCCAAGCTCGAGAGCATACGGACCTTCCTCCAAGACAATATCGGCCAACTGGTGGAAGATGCCTTGCCGATTCGACAGCTTTTCAGTGAAATCAGAGGCCGAGTCCCAGAAGAGGCAGAAGAAGCTCTAGCACCCGCAGCATACATCGAGTCAATGTAGATTCCAGTGTTCACAGCTTTACACCACATGGCCGATCGTGCCAAATTAGCAAAAGCACGGGAGGAGGAAGATTCCTTCAAACATCAAGCTCAAGAAGTGCATCAACGAATTAGCTTCCTTGAAAGCTCAAACCTAGATATCGTTGGTGCCATAGATCGCCTCAAACAGCGAAGGGCAGAGCTTGCCAAGGAGATGGAGCAGGTGACCAAGGCCATAGCCGCCGAAGAGAAGAAACTCCAAGACCTCCCATCTGTCATCGCCAATTTGAAGCAGGAGAGGCAGAACCTGGCCCATGAAGCAATCAAACTTCATCGTCACATGCCAGAAGTCCCTGGATCGGCTGACGATGACCAGAGGACTTTAGACTCGACTGATCAGGTTAGGCAGCGAGCGATTGTGGCCATCAATGCCCTCCTTGGGTGAATTGCAAAAGCACTAAATGCTTTGTACAAACATTTAATGTTCTCTTGCCGTTGACGTGTGGATCCAAACTTGGACCGTCCTTTCTGGCAACTTTTTCATTTAATGACCCTTTACTCCGATGGGACGCGTCTTACCAACCCCTCATCTTTTTCTTTCTATAAGTATGAGACCCCCGTATTGCTTTCTAAAGACATTCACGCCTCGCCCATCTTGTTCTCCTCAAGTAGTCTAATCTCCATACTCTTAGACTAAGCGCCGAGATGTCTTCTTCTTCTTCCTCTTTCAACGTCAATCAGGTACGAAATCTCCTTTTGTTCCTCCGTCTGACATTTCAATCAATCTGTCGACGGGTGCTTGTTACTGCCTTTCAACCGAGATGCCTTAGTCCTGGCCTGGAACGAGCCATCGAGGTTATGCACTCTGACGAACCGCTGATGTAGGTGGACAGAGATCTAATCAGGGCTCACCACGAAGAACTCAAAGATCATATCCCCGCTCATGTCTAGAAGATCCTGGATCACATGGACGCCAACTGTTCTAGGCGGCCACCAATCGAGAAGAGTGACCAACTTCCTTGTCAGGTCGTCCTCGAAGATGCCATGGCAGGGACATCCCATCCGCCTCTCGACAGAAGCCACCAACTCCCTCGTCAGGTTGCGGTTGAAGCCGCCATGGAAGATCTGGAGGAAAAGAGTACCCGCCTCTCATCGAGGTGATGTCTCCTCTCATCGGCTATTTGACCACGAGTCAATAGGAGTCGGCCAAAATGTCTCGACACACCATATCGTCAGCTACACATCTACCCATATGCTGGGATAGTATCTCTTTAGATACCTTCCATTTAAAGCTCTTGTGAATTCCTCTCCTTCGATAGTCTCTAATATGTACGCATTTCCCGGAGTGCATCGGCCGATTCTGTACGACCCTTCCCAAGCAGGTGACCATTTACCAAATTTGGGATCTTTAGACCCTATTGGTAGCACCAACTTCCATACTAAATCTCCTTGGGAGAATTGCTTGACCTTGACCTTTTTGTCGTACCACCTGGCCACCCTTTTCTTATTTTCTTCAATGTTGATCAAGGCCCTTAATCGCTGACCTGCCAAATCGTCGAGCTCCCCTTTCATGAGGAGGGAATAGTCATCGGCCGTCAACTGATCCTGAAGTGATATGCGCCTGGACCCCATCCTTAATTCCCAAGGCAATACTGCCTCGTGTCCGTACACCAACTGATAAGGGGATATTTCAGTGGGCCCGTGGCAGGCCATCCTGTAGGCCCATAAAGATTCAGTTAAGTATGCGTGCCACTTCTTGGGTTGCTCTTCTATCTTCCTCTTGATCAACTTGACTATCCTCTTATTGGATGATTTGGCCTGACCATTAGCTTGAGCATAATATGGAGAAGAATTCAACAATTTAATTCCCATATCGGCGGTGAACTCTTCAAAGTCTCCTGAAGTGAACATCATTCCCTGATCAGTTGTGATGGTTTGAGGGATACCGAACCAAGAAACAATATGGTCTCTCACGAAATCGACCATAGCGGCTGATGTCATGGACTTCAATGGAACTGCCTCCACCCACTTGGTAAAATAGTCAGTGGCTACTAATATGAACTTGTGCCCCTTGCTTGATGGAGGATAAATCTGTTCGATGAGGTCTATCCCCCAACCTCTAAATGGTCATGGCTTGATTATTTTATTCATAGCCGAGGCTGGTGCACGCTGCACGTTGCCAAACTTCTAAAAATCTTGACATCCTTTATAATATTTAAAGCAATCTTCGAGTATCGTCGGCCAATAATACCCATTGTTCCTGATCATCCAGTTCATTTTGTGAGCCGATTGATGAGCCTCGCACATGCCCTCATGAATTTCTCCCATTAGAACCTTTGCTTCTTCCATTCCGAGGCACTTGAGCACAACCCCATCAATCATCCGGTAAAACAAATCATCTTCGAGTAACACATATTTCGTGGCCTAAAAACGCAGTCGCCGATCCACTTTCCTGGACGGGTCTTTTAGGTAATCGGCGATCTCTTTTCGCCAATCGTCGGCTGCGAGCTCCAGAGTCATGGCAGCTTGAATCGGCCGATACCCGGACGTGTGTTGGGCAAGCCTATTGGCTTCTTCATTGTAATTTTTGGGAATATGCTCAATAACCGCAAACTTGAATTCCTATAAAAGCTGGAGGCAATCTTCGTAGTAAACCCTTAAGACATCATCTTTGCATTCGGATCTCCCCGTCAATTGATCCACAATGAGTATTGAATCCCCAAAAATCTCCACTGCATCGGCTTTGATCTCTCTCAATAATTGAATACCTTTTAGGACGGCTTGGTATTCCGCCTAGTTATTGGTCGCGGATGCCTCTATCAGTAGAGAGAAATAATAACTTACCCCCCAAGGCGATATAAGGACGATGCCGATTCCTAATCCGGCCCCACACGAAGATCCGTCAAAGTATAGAATCCATGGATCTGGTTCAACGACCGCGACTTCCGGTCCACAATGCTGAGCCACGAAATCGGCCATTACTTGGCCCTTGACAGCTGGCTGATTCGTACCTTAAGTCAAACTCTGACAGAGCTAGGATCCACTTTCTAATCCTCCCTTTCAAAATTTGTAATGACAGCATGTATTTTACCACATCATCCTTGCAAACGACTATGCACTCCGCCGATAACAGGTAGTGCCTGAGCTTGGTACACGAGAAGTACAGACATAAGCACAACCGTTCTACTAGGGAATATCTTGTTTCGGTGTTCAGGAGTCTTCTGCTGACATAATATATTACTCGTTCTTTTCCTTCAAACTCCTGTACCAGCACCAATCCGACAGCCTGTTCATCGGCCAATAAGTACAGCCTGAACGACTTGTCAGCCTGTGGCGGGACCAACACAGGTGGTGAAATCAGATATTGCTTGATGTCTTCCAACGCTTTTTGCTATTCTTCTCCCCACACGAATTCTTGGTCGGGTTTCAACTTCAACAAAGGAGTGAAAGCTTGAATACGGTCGGACAAGTTGGATATGAATCTTCTGATGAAGTTGACCTTGCCGATTAGGGACTGCAGCTCAGTTTTGTTTTGTGGGGCCACAACTTTATTGATGGCAGCTATAATTTTCCGATTGACCTCTATCCCACGCTCATCGACCATGAATCCTAAAAATTGTCCAGCCGAAACACCGAAGGCACATTTATTTGGGTTCATTTTCAATCCATGCTTCCTTGTGCACTCCAACACTTCTTGCAAATTGACCAGATGCTCCTGATGTCCTTTTGACTTGACCACGACATCGTTGATGTAGATTTCCACTAGAACACCAATGAGCTTGTGGAAGATGTAGTTCATAGCCTGTTGATATGTAGCCCCGACATTTTTTAGGCCGAAAGTCATCACCACCCACTTGAACAGGCCGAGGTGGCCCGGACACCTGAAAGCCATCTTCGAAATGTCCTCTTCGGCCATTAATATTTGATTGTACCCAGCATTACCGTCCATAAAACTGATGACTTTATGTCCTGCGGCGGCATCTATCCAAACATCGGCTGTCAGCATCGGATACCCATCCGTCAGCGTAGCCTGATTAAGGTTCCTGAAGTCAATGCACACGCGTAGTTTTCCATTTTTCTTGTATACGGGTACGATATTAGAAATCCACTCGGCATAACGGCACTGCCGAATAAATCTTGCTTCAATCAATCTTGTAATCTCGGCCTTTATATCAGGTAGAATTTTAGGGTTGCACCGACGTGCGGGCTACTGATATGGCCAATATCCTGGTTTTATAGGCAACCAGTGTTCAACAATGGACCATTTTAGACCAGGCATCTCATGGTATTCCCAAGCAAAGAAATCTTTAAATTCTTTCAACAAACTTGTCAATTTACACTTGTACTCGGGATTCAGGCTAGCACTAATATACGTCGGCCTTGGCTTGCTACCATCTCCTAAGTCCACCATCTCCAATGAATCGGCCGACGTAAATCCATGCCCAAGCTTCCCGTCTTCCCAGACGAACTGATCCATCTAATCTGAATCTTCATAGCCGACTGCTCGGATCGGCTGTAGGCCAAAATCGGACACCCTTAGGAAATCCGTGTCCCAGGTTCGGCTAGATATGCACTTGACATGTTCGCAGCTCCACTGTTGCGCATCAGCCGTGGCGACACTGTAGGCAAAATCAGCGGTGACTATCTCGATGTTGTCGCTGACCCACTGGACGAGGCACTGGTGCATTGTAGACGGGACGCAGCAATTCGCGTGTATCCAATCGCGACCGAGTAGCATGTTGTAGGACCCTTTGCCATTAATGATAAAGAAAGTAGTGGGTAGGGTCTTACTGCCAATGGTTCTTATCCATCATCTGCCTCTGTTCTTCTTCTTGTTGTTCCCATTGGCGCAAACGCTAGATTCTTCATTTTTGGGATTTGGTCAATCCATCAGGGCACCATCTGGGGTTCACTGGTTTGACCGACAGTTTTGCACGCTCCCAGTCTGGTTCTCGCCCTAGGGGGTTTTCATCTGACACCCTGGCGTTAGCCATCTTTTCTAGCTGATCATGCGCGCTGGCCCTGCCACCAAGTCATTCGCGTTGGTCAACTCTGCCCCCCGGCTGATCATACTGGTCAACTCTGCCCCCCAGCCGATCACGCACTGAAAGGTGCCAATCTTCTTGTTCGCACCAGTTTCTGCTGATCGGCTCTGATCCTCTATATCTGGAGCGTGACCTTTTGAACGGGCGACTGTTGCGATATGGACCACTGCACTCGAGGCAATTATCAGCTGAAGGTAACCTGAGGTTGTTTTCCCAACAGTGGATGAAGAACGGGCAATGCTAGTGATCTTCGTGTCAGTGCATCATCTCTTCGTGGTCTCTCGAACTTTCTTGCTGCCGCTGATACTTCTTGAGTAAGAATTGGGAGGTGAAAGGTCTACGTGATCTTTCCGATCCCTCACCCTCGTCTTCGACCCGACTTTTTCCTTTGACATCTTCAACCGTAGCCTGATTTCTGGGGTCCACGGCGCCACTTTTCTTAGCCGATTCCGACGTCAGCACCTTTGTTTGGAGTGCATTTCTTCCTGTATCAACCATGTTAGTAGGGAAGGGATGCTGATCAATCTTCATTGGCTTTACTGGCTTTGTTGGGACCTCGAAATTGAGTCTGCCTTGCTCAATGGCTGATTGTATTTGCTGTCGGAAGACCTTGCACTCATTTGTGTCGTGAGACGTGGCATTGTGTAATTTGCAATACTTCATCTTTTTGAGCTGTTCGGCCGATGGGATCGTATGATAAGGTGAAAGCATGATCTGCCCCTCCTGGAGAAGTAAATCAAAAATTTTGTCGGCCTTTGACGTATCGAAGCCGAATGCTTCTGGCTCCTTCTTTCTGAACGGGCATGATATCAGCTTCTTCCCTTTTACCCATTGTGCTAGGCCGATTTCCGCTTCCTCTTCAGATTCAGACCCCTCCAAGTATGCCACCTTTTTCTAAAAATTCCTCCGTTGGTCGAAAGGGCGCACCTCTTGACCGGCCAATCAGCGGACGATTTGACTTAAGCTTTCAAACTCCTGGGAGGCGTACTTCTCTTTGATGTGTGGCAGGAGACCTTGGAAGGCGATATCGCCCAACTGAGTATCAGTTAGGACTAGGGTGTAGCATTTGTTTCTGACCTCTCTAAACCTCTACATATAAGTGGTTACTGGTTCATCGCTCCTCTGCCTGAGGCTGGTCAAATCTGAGAGCTTCATCTCGTGGACTCCCGCGTAGAAGTATTTATGGAACTGCTTCTCCAAATCAGCCCAAGTAACAATGGAATTAGGTAGTAGCATAGTGAACCACTGGAAGGCCAATCTGGATAGGGACGACGAGAACAAATGTACTTGATAGAGTCGGAGTGCCCGATCTTTCGGTGAGTGAAGATAAATTCGACTTGGTGGAAGTAGACCCTCACGATCCGACTACGACGAGCGAACCCGAAGTGCCAATGCAATCGCTGAACCAACTTCCTGTGGTTACCAACCTTGCTGGCGCAAGATTAGCCTGATCACGAAGATCGATTCCTGTCCGCAATCGAAGAACGAACAAGAAAGAGAGGTGAGCAATCTAAATATCACTCGAAGGTGGAGTTCTGAATCACACAAGGACAGCGCGTATTTGCGCGTGTTCGAGAGTAGCTAAAGCTAGATGTAAAACAAAACTCAAGTCGTAAACAAAAAGGACTCCGACTAAATAAAGGGGGCGCAGCCCCTGGAGTCCGGAGGGGTCACGCGCGCCCAACCCTAGGCGCCCCACCTGGGCTGCCCTGTTGGGCCATCTTCTTATTCCGATGGGCCTTCGTTCCTTAACACCATGATGAAGTTTAATTCTCTTGCACGGGCCCGAGTGATTGGCCCAACTGGATGATCAATTGTAGGCGCCTGAAGTGGAGGAGCAACTGGAGGCGCCTGAGGTGCTGCTAGTGTAGATGTACTCGTGGTGTCCTCATCAGTACTCGCAGAGCATCTTGTGTGGCGGCTTCTCCGCACTGGATGATGAATCTATTTACGCACTCTACGGTTGAAGTGTCATCCAGCCCCAAAAACTTGGTAAAGTCGGGAACCTTGTACCGATGGGGAAACGGCAGTAGGTCGTAAGCAGGCGGTTATGGCATCTTGTACGTGTAGGTTTGCACCTTTGGTTTCAACCCGAATTGATCTTGAATTATTTCTGCTATCCTTGCGGTCCAATCCACCTGCTACTAATGAACGATCGGTTGAGGAATCGGCACATGTTGCTGAACCGGTGGTGCAATGGCTGGGTGATGGATTAGAGCGTGTGGCGGATTTTGTGGTTGCGCGACTACCTGAGCAGTTGACAATTGGTGGCATAGAGAATCTGCTGTCCCATCGTATAGCATCATTGGCGCCGCACTTCTGAGTGTTTCTGCAGCGTCTGCCCCCCTGCCGATTTCTGACGAGGCCGGCTGATATTGTGGGACCGTCGGCCGGATAGCCGATTGGAATGGTGCTTGGATCGGAGAATTTCCGTAACCGATTGACTGGTCCAACCCAGCCGCTATTGCTGGTGCCCCCCAAGGCACTAAATTTGAGGGCAGTGATTGCACGGAGGAAATCTGAGCAGGGTGAGATGGCGCTTGCGATTGGAAGCATGGTGCGTTGTTATATCCTGGAGGCATTGAAGTGTTGTATCCCCCATGTTGTGTCGGTATCGACTGAGGAGCCGAGTGAGATGTGCCTGGTAACCTTCTGACTGGAGCTACAATGGGCGGAGCGTACGCTTGTCCCTGATACCCCTGAGCTACTCCGCTGACCAAGGAACTGATGACGGCATTGTATACCGTGTTGGTCATCACTGAGGATTGGTCGATAAAAGCCTGGTAAATGGACTGTTGAATCATATCGGACATCTTCCCCGAGTCCTCAGCGACGGTAATCTGGTGAGGAGTTGGAAGAGGAGATTTCTTGACGGTCTCCCCGCTTCTGGTATGACTGAAAGATTGCAAGCATGTCTTCCTATATTCTTCTAGGTGTCTTGCTAACTCTTCTTTCTGGTCATCCTTGAGATCTGCTTCTGTAACTTCGATGACGTTATCTTTGGAGATTTCTGTAGCTTTTGACATGTTGGATATTGTTTCGGTCCTACTGGGCATGCCAAAAGTGTGTTGGCACTAAAAATCGGCCAATGATCATCAGTGTCAGACACACGACCCGGGAGAATCTGCTTAACTCCTGTTCGGGTTATCACCCTGGTGCGGTTCGCACGGCGTGCCAGTCAATCTGACCTGTTGATTGACAAGGAAAGAAAACGTATTAATTCCCGGGGTTTCGATCCGCTAAAGTTCCGATCTATCTCCAAATGCATATCAGCGAATCGGCCGATTTACTGTAAAGATGATTAGCTATAGAACAGTCGATAATCACGTAGCAATTGTAAAGAAACTGCTAAAGTAAGCTAAACGTCTCTACAAATGCAACACTTGAAATAGATCTAATCGGCTATACGGCGATAAATAAGAATAACAATAATGAAACCGATAGTTCGAATCTCAAGCTGGATAACTTGTGATAAAACTTAAACAATAGATAAAACCTAGAATTCTAGTTAATATCGATAATTGGTGAATAAATCTAAATGAAACGACAGCGATGTGCCCGAAGTTAAAGCTTAGATATTACTCAATAAACGGAACTTACAAATCGGCCGGAGGTCGAGTCGATGCAGCCCTGCCAATCCGTACGAACTCGTGAAAGGAAAAGGTTTGCAAGTAAAGTATGAGGAATAAGTAGATTTGTTGTATTGATTGATGTGTTATTTTACAAATCTCTAGAGATGGTTATTTATGGCCTCTTACAACTGATTTTCTAACCGACTAGGATCTATCTTTAATTTTAAACGATAACAAATATTTACAAACACAACTCGTATCGGAGTTGGTTATCATACTCTAATGGGCCAATCTCTTTCTATCTTCTTCTCTAGCCCACCTTAAGCCCATATTGGCCCAGCTGCCCCAACCTTCCAATCGGCCAACGTTCATCAACTCCGTTTGCCAATCGGCCGATATACTGTAGCACCAATCGGCCGATTCCCAACTGTAGCTTTTAATCCGCCGCATCGACCAATCTTTTCCTTCCCTAACACTGATTCAAAATGTGTCAAAATTTGGCATCAACAGAGGGCATAGAAACTTAAAATTTGTGAGGGATCATTCTACTTCTAACATCGCATTATGCAGCAAGTAAAACATAAAGAATAGCATTCACACAGCTGTGACACAGTATGGCCCGTTTTCTTATCGTGGTCTCCATCTCCATAGAACCTGTTCACCATGGTGATCTCCATCTCCATATTCCATGTGCGCCATCCTCCTAGTGATGAGTCCTCCAAGAACTATAACATGCTATTGCACCTAATAGCTAGTAATGAAGATTACATAGTTGCTTGGATTATCACAGATTGGTACGCATACCATTAAATACATTAAAGTGATAACACATATGGCTCCAGCCGTGTTGCCGTACACGCGACACGCAGGTCACGAATGAGTTACACACATGCATCACATACACAAAGGGGCCATACTGATCACAAGATCCATCCACCCTGCAAAACAAAGTTAGGCGTTCTAACGTTCCAAACTTCAGAGGCCCGTAACTCCATCTCCCAAGCCGAATTTGGGAAATATAATTTGCCTAAAATGATGAAGTTGTTGAATTTTACGTGTAACTTTTTTTGTAGATCAATTTTCATATAAAATTCGCCTCGATCCGAGATCGTACCGAAAAGTTACTGTTGTTTTAGCGAAGCACATGCATACGGCAAAAATCCGACCTGGTAGTAGATCCAATCTACTATTGCACATCTCATGCGCTTGGCGTATGAACCTAGATTTCGATTCGACTAATCACATTGATCTTCGCTTGCTACAACTGGCATTACGTGTATCACTCAACTCCGATGTTGGAAATCCGACCGGTAGGAGTATGTCGTTACATGACCATTGCAGCAAGAACACGAAAACAGGTCATAGATCAATCTGAAAACTCGCATATCTCTATATGCACACATCTCGAATCCATAACAAAGAAGCTATGGCTCTGATACCACTGTTATGATACGAGGTAGGCTACGCTAGCACAAAACAAAATTTTTCTACCGCGTAAACCAGGAAATCTGCCGTATATGGATCACGGGATTACCACTCAACACACAGGTGTGGAAGATGTAGAATCGCGTCGGGGCAGTGAAGTTGACCAGCGTAGTTGATCACATCGACGTCGAGTAGCTCCTCAGCAGCTCATCCACGTGTAGTAAGGTCATCCTCGTGCCACGGCTCGTCGTGGCTCATCAGCGGCTCATCATGGCTCATCGGCGGTTCGTCGTGGCTCGTCCAAGTGCTGCAGATGCAACACCTCCAAGGTATCCACACGTGCAGGGAGGAAGCATCGCAAGCCAAACTGCTAGGTCTGCGAGTTCCAATAGGGCGCGGGCGTGGGAGGCGCGGTGGCTATGCTTTGGTCAAAAGGTGCCAAACCCTAGGGCGCCCCCACCCCTCTATTTATAGAGGTTCCTAATGGGCCTCTGGGTTCGAGGCCCATTAGTACTCCTAAACCTGATCCAATTCAGATCATATCCGAATTGGGCTTCCAGCCCGTTAAGTGTGTGACACTGTAGGTTCGGATACGTATAGACATGGTCCGAGTACTCCTACTCAGCCCAATAGTCGGTAGCAGCCTCTAGCAAGACGTGCCAACTCCTATACGAACACGAAGATCATATTAAACGAACCGTCACAACATCATGTACATGCTATTCCCTTTGCCTCACGATATTTGGTCTAGCTTCAAGCCAACCACTCTTTCTCGATCCTGTGATTCGGAATCCCTTTGTAGGTTAACTCTTAACCGTACGTAGCATGGCCATGCATTTGCGGATCCGATCACTCGAGGGGCCCAGAGATATCACTCTGAATCAGAGAGGGGCAAATCCCATCTTTATTGACCATGCCTCACAGCATGCTTCCTGACAAACCCGAAAGCTACCTTTTTAACTACCATGTTACGGTGTAGCATTTGATAGCCCCTAAGTAAGTCGATCCACATCTTGAGTACATGCGACAATCTCAGATCTAAGGACAAATCGTACATGTTGTGTAAAGACAGAACTACTTCTCGTGTTGGGTCAGGCCTAGCACATGTCTCTGCATATGCCTACATTATTAGTTTGACATCTGCATGTCCATGACTTGTGAAACATAGTCATCAACTAATACATGTACTAGTCTAATATTCATGTGTGTCCACACATGAACTCCGACTAGGGACAACTTTTAGAATAACCATACAAGTAAAGAGTTCCACATACAATTCACATAATTGTAGATCAATTCAAGTAGCCTTTAATGGATATTCAATGAACACAATATACAAATCATGGATACAATCACATATTATCATCTCTATGATTGCCTCTAGGGCATACCTCTAACAGTACTAGGTATATGCCCGTGCGTTGCTGCGGGCAAAACAACTATCAAATTTAATCGTATCATGTAAAAGGACCTAAATCATACAATGTCAAGTTAATAGACTTAGAAGAATGAGCTTACTTGGTGCTAGATCATTTAAAATGTAATGTCAACTACAGTTAGCATGATTTAAGAAGTAGGAATAGAAAGGCACACCCTAAATAATTGTCTTTTGAACTCAGTTCCGAAGAGAGAAAAGTATACATAAGTCACACAAAATATTCTAATTGTTCTTGAATCAATGGTTTCATGGTTCGAGCAATGCTCTCTTTGGCTCTCTGTGCCCCACCCTCCATTGACATTTGGCTAGGCAGCTCATAACTGGGAGCAGTGACATACCATAGTTAGTACAATATATGAAGCCAACAAACTCAACCAAGCCATTTAGGTATGGCCTTGTGAATGTAAGAAAATTCTTTCTTTCTCGACAACAGATGAAAACTTGAAAACTGGCATTAATCTGCAAAATTAACAAGATTATAGAAGAAAGGTAGATATAAGTAGAACTTATGCAATCAGATTATATCCAGAATGTTACCACGAAAGCTTTATGGAGATGCATGAACGTAAGGGCCTAACAGTGCAGTGGCCAATGAGGATGGTTCATGAACATTGGAAGCAAGTTGGTAGTGGATGCCGTGAGGTAGGAGGGGCACCGCCATTGAGGTGAGCTGCCGCAGCCTCTCTTTCTCGCTGCCACCCTGGTGTGAAAGGGATCGGAGGAGAGAAAGGTTTCGGGGGATCAGCCGGGCAGCAAATTTGTACTGGCTGAGCACACAGGCATCCGTCCGATCGGACGGTAGCAAGCAGACAACCATGGCATGACGCATGAGGTCACTGAAATGCCGGCCCAAACCTAGGCTCTAAGCCCAAACTACATTCTTGTTTACAACACGTTTAGTTTACATGTTAATTTTTTTCAATAAAAAATGTATAACCATATCTAAAATTTCCTAAAAGTTACGTTATTGCATAAAAACATTTAATTAAATTATTTTCGAGAACAAACATACTTGATAAATGTTTTCTTCAATTTTCATTAAAAAGGTTTATTAAATTATTTTCAAGAACAAACATACTTGATAAATGTTTTCTTCAATTTTCATTAAAAAGGATAAACCTGGTTTTGGCTATTAGTCTCCTTAGATCTTACTACAGAGGAGAGAGTTGGTAATTTACATAAGAATTTACCAATTCATTTTATTTCTAATAATGGGATAAATTTCATGTGTCAATTTTTTTCCAAATTAATGATATTATTTGTACACGTGGCCAAAAATCAAAGATATGATTGTCATTTATGAAGTTCAAATGATTTGTGCACATGAGAAAACAAAACATTTGGATGGTAACAATCACTTTGATGTTTAGACCCGGTAACCTACCGAGGGGGGTGCCCGAGATAGTGTTTTGGTTGGTAGGGCTTGCCACAATCAGGAACTCGATGGTGAACACGGATACATAATTTAGATAGGTTCGGATCATTGAATAGCATAATACTCTACGTCATGTTTGTTTTATTGGATTGTATTGATGCTCGATGGGATTTGATCCTTTGGAGGGGGTCCCTGCCCGCCTTATATATCCGGGGGAAGAAGAGTTACAGGTTGGTTGTTTATGAAAACTAGTCGGATACGACTTGAGGAGTTCTACTCGGTCTCCACGAGTAGTTTCGTGGTCCTAGTCTAGCTCCCGGTTTTCCATATAGACCACGTCATCCTGCACCATAGTCTTCATGTCAGATACACTCAGGTGATAGCCCTATTCGTAGGATTGTGTACCCTGTCTGGTGAGCCCAAATATGTATATACGACAAGCCTCTGAGTACTTTATAGTCAAATATGGGTGCTCCGAGTTCTTCTATTGATATTGCCGACTTGTTATGGTGTTCTCCGAGTACTTCATTTGCTTGAGTCTCCAGAAGGAACCCGAGTACTGCAAAGCCTCGTGTTGATCTTGAAATCTTTAATCTTCCATTGCTGAATCTTCAAGTTTGACCATATCACGTGAGATCTTCTCATGACGAGTGCGATGAGTATACTATGGAAGGCCCATGCATCTCCGGGTGCGGGCTCCCGCTGCTCTCCGTCCCCGCACCCGCTGCGGCCATCTCCGATATTTCTGCCAGTCGAGGGCCGGCTGCGGCGCTAGGTACTGCGAGGAGTGGGGTCCCTCTGGGTGGCAGCGGCAGCGGAGCAAGGCAGCGCAAACGCCACCGGGCACCTCGCTCGCCGATCCTCCTCCTTCCAATTCCTCAGGTTCAACGCCCTGCACGGAGAGGTTTCCTCCCTCCGGTCGCCACTCCGTCCTTCGCCCACCCACTGCCGCCACCATGCTCTACATCGTGGGCCTCAGCCTCGGCGACGAGCGCGACATCACGGTGCGGGGGCTCGATGCCGTGCGCAGCTGCTCCAAGATCTACATGGAGGCCTACACCTCCCTCCCCTCCCTCAGCCTCAACCTAGCGGCGCTCGCCAACCTGGTACGGCTCCCTTCTCATGTGTGTCCACCACCTGTTCAATGAAATGCCTCCGTGGTCAGTCCGGGGAGCTGTTGCTCACAGGCGTCACCGCTCGCTCGTTTGTTGCATCCAGGAGAAGCTGTACGGGAAGGAGATAACGGTGGCGGACTGGGAGATGGTGGAGGAGCGCGTCGACCAGGTGCTGCTCGAGGCCGCCGACACGGACGTTGCCTTGTTCGTGGTCGGCGACCCATTTGGGTAACTGTTGCTTTGCTTCTTTCCCATTTTTGAGTTGGCTGTGCTAGAGCTTCTGTAGATGGCAGATGCGTGCTCATCTCTCAAATAGAGTTTTGGATACAAGTGACTGAATTTGGCATTCTGTTGTTGAGCTGGTGTCCATGAACATGAGGATACCAATCATGGAGCACACACCGAGCACTTTTCGTACTAATATGTTCTTGGGTCGATTTGTATGCATGAATTTCGTCTAAATTTGTTGGATTGTGTCACAGCCCATGATTCATAGATGTCTTTTAGGCCTAGAGTTGATTGGTTGTCTCCTTGAGGCTTGAAATCTGTTCATCATGCTAGTTCCATGTCTATACATGCTAAATTTATGCCAGTTACATATTTACACCTACCTTTGTTGAACAGTAGGCAAGACCTTCTTTGTTTTCTACTTATGTACAAACACATGTATGCCATTGCGCATGTTGGAAGTCTGATTGGGATTGCTTGTAAGCTTTTGTTAGTGTTATGAGTAATTTCTTTTTCTTTGTTTTCATTGGGATGGGATTTTCAGGGCAACTACACATACCGATATGGTTGTTCGTGCCAAGAAAATGGAGGTAGAAGTGAAGGTGATTCACAATGCATCTGTCATGAATGCAATTGGAGTTTGTGGGTTGCAACTTTACCGCTATGGAGAGACTATCTCAATACCATTCTTCACAGAGGAATGAGACCAGATAGCTTCTACGAGAATATTCAAAATAATTCCCGACTTGGGTTGCACATGTTTTGCCTACTTGGTTTGTGATTCTTGCCTGACCTTTTCAATGTTATATTAATCCATTATTAACAAGAAAATAGGCAAGTGATCATTAGTTCATGGCCATGTGTAATGTGACCTAAAGTTAAATCTCAGCACATGATACGCTGATAAGTGATTAGATCTTGGTCTTGTATCTTGTAAGCAAATACAAGCAATGCTTAAACTATTAGACTGCCACAAAATTAAGGTATAGTTCTGTTCAATCTCTCATCTATGTGATTTAAAGCACAAGATCTTTCTTATCATGTTCATTTCTGTTCCTCTATAAGATTAAAATGACACATTAAACAAATGCATGTTCCCATGGAGGACGCAGCGGAAGTGACTTAATCTGGTAAGGTGAGGGTGCCTAGCTGCTAGCTGCACCCATGAAGGTGGAATCATGGATGGAGAGGATCTTGCTCCCTTTGATCCCAACATAGGCAGGAGCCACAAACGCAAGGCTTCTTTCTCTCTCTCTCTTACTCAAACACACAAACACACCTTGACGCTGCTTTCTAATCCCCATTTATTTGATTAAATGCTCATGTGAACCTGTGATCTATGTTGCCCCGTGATTTCTACACTAGATTTGATCATTCGAGTGTACTGGCGGAAATTGCTAGCTTTAGTATCCACTGTCAATTCTTATTCATCCAGTTAATGGCCTCGTTTGTGAGCTGCCTTTTGTTCCTGAGATCTTTGGCATGCATTGTTGATAATTACATGCTGTAGAACAAGGATTTTGTAGTGGTCTTTGAGATTGATGAGTCAGGTCCCATATTTCTCTCATTTTTGTTCTATTCCAACAAGCACTAATGGATTATTTCTAGGTATTTTTTGAGAGCTTTCTTTCTCTCTTTCATGAATGCATGCTACCTGATGTGTTCCAAAATGGATGGGATGCTTGCACCAGATTGACCATCAATGAATAGAAGGCAATGCTGTGCTACCAATTAAGTTGCCTGGTGATGTTTCTAACATGCATTCTATACTATCTGGCATTTAGATTTCAAGCTGCTGTCATATCTGGTTTGTGACTGTATATACTACCAATCAAGTTGCCATGTTTTTTCGTGTTTCCCTCCTAGATCTTTATTTTTACCTGTAGTGTGATGCTGCCAGTAGTGAGTTCATGTGTCACAAACAGTTGTTGCTGGATAGGTGGTTCCCGAGGTAACAAATTTGGTGTTAACTGGTTATATATGTAGGAATGATGTGCTGATAGCTCTTGTTTCAGTTGTGATAGGATGACTTCATGTGAGTTGTTGGTTTCTTGAAGTTATATTATCTTTTTTTACTGATTTCTTATCTGTACATTTATCTTAAAATTTCTACATTGGATACACCCGTACCTATTTCACACATACCTTTTTGCTTTTTTTATGGTTCAGATGGATGTCGGAGATGCAAAAGGTAGCATGTGAAAGAGGTAAAAAAAAGCTTGAACTGATAATAAGTTTTCTCTAGCCTTGCAAAACTTAATTTCATTTCACTCCATCAAATATTGTGTATGGTTCATCCTCAACCATAAGTGGTGTATATAAATGATTTCTACTCAAAGCTGTATAATTTTGGTGAACAGGAGTTGGACTCTTTGTGATGATCTTTACATTATAGAAGAAAAGCATAAAACTTTCTGAATTTTACTCAGTCTCAAGTAGAGTTATAGTTTGTTATGGTTTGGTTGGGCGCTCACTTATGCATATTGCTCATTCTAAGGGAAATAATGTCTTAACCATACTATCTTCCTTTCATATGCCCAATTTTGTTGATAGTTAAACTTATATCAGTTGGTCGTAATAATAATGCTTCATAGTCTTTTGCTGCTTTTGCTTGGTAAAAAAATCCCCTTATGTGAGTGAAATACGAGCTAGACCAATAAAATCAAGACTTGGAAATGCATATGTACTGAACATGTCGACCATGATGTAAGTACACTGAAGGAATATTCCATACATTATATTGTTCTGCTAAGAGTTCCATCTACTTCTTTTCCTTTTTCTTCTTTTTCTGATGATGGTTTGTTGTTCACCAGGTTATTAGTCTTTGCTTTTTTTTCCTTGTGCTAGACTCTGTTGATTGATTGGTTTCAGCCAGCAATGATGTGTAGCGATCTTGCTTCAGAGACACTAGCCTCATTCAGTAACGAACTTGGTTAGTCAGCGATGATGTTCAGTTGGGAAGTTTCAGATTATCATGTTCTTTATATATACAGAAGTTAGTGTGCACTCCTTAATCTCCATTTTTATCAGTCTTATGATCCATTAATACTAATAGAGAACCATTATAAGCCTAATGCTACAAACTACATGTGGGAGTATGCCTGTAAGGTATCAGTTTACCATCGCAATGTAATGACAACACTGATATATCTAATATATCTATTGATCTTTTTTACAGTCAGACCTAGAGATTGAACATCAAGAGGTCAAGGCCTAGCGCGCTGGTTAGGAGGTCAACACCTACGCCACCCTGTCAGTGTGCCGCCACGAGCATGAGAACGGGGATGCTGTCACCCAAGGCTCTAGGTGAGTTTCATTCTTGTTGTCGGATGGACTAAAATACCTGAGTGGTAGATGGACCTCTGCGGCATCTGAACAATTGGTAGATGATCAGTTCACAATTACCTGAATTGCACAGTAGTTGTCTCCAACCTGTGGATTGATCAGTTTACAATTACCTAAATCTACGGCATCTCAAATTTCTTAACTGAATTTATCTCCAACTTGTCAGCTTTATCTTCGTGTTGTAACCTTACTGTCAGGCCAAATAATCATTTTCTTTAAGCAGGTTGAACAAGTAAAGATTGCTCAGTGGATCATTGAAGGAAGGTACTCCTATACAGTCCAGAACTATGGTTTGTTTGTAATGCATGAGATATGCCAGCCTATTGCCAATGGCAATAGATCTGCAATTTGGATGTCGGATGGACTAAAGATCATCCCATCTGGCCACTCAATCTTTCAAGTCGTCAAGAAGATATTTGATATTGATCACTACAAAGTAGCTAGGGAGTAGTACATAATGCATATTTTTCATGGCAACAATTATGTTGAACAGGATGGCCGTGCTAAGTACAGATATTAGCTCTATTCTTTTGTGTTGCGTATCAAACAAATTAATCAAATAATTTACAGGGACAATCACAGTTTGAGCAAGAGGTAGTCCAACTCAACTCAATCTGAAATCAAATTTATCTTCGTGAAACTTAAAAGAAACCTTGATTTCTAGCTCATTAAACTCACAACTGAGACTATAACAGAAAAATATAATTGGAAAGGACATTAAACCCATGAATAGAGTGTTGAATGCCTTGTTTTGGATTGCTGCTGCAAGTTGCTATGTGCATTTCAATATAAATATTTGTTGCCCGTAGCAACGCACGAGCATGATCCTAGTTTCTCAAAAAAAGGTGAACGTTGCGTGAAGAAGAGGCGGCGACACGGCATCCTAGTTTCTCAAGAAAAGGTGAACGTTGCGTGAAGAAGAGGCGGCGACACGGCATGGGGCTCAGGGGCTGGATCATCAGGTTTAGGTTTGATCCCTCGCGAAAGAAAGGCCTGCCGCATGGGCCAAATTACATTGAGTCCAGCTTGGGCTATTTTAATGCTAATTTCAATTTAACCAAAAGAAAGGTCTACCTAGAAACTCATCTATCACCACACCTAGAAATATCATTGCAATACCACCTTGTGTGTACTCAAATGTAGCCACATATGATGTTGGTGGCAATAGAACTTCAAGGGATGCAACGAATGACTTTCTTGATGCAATATAATAAGATCTTTTGCAATGCAGGACAAGATTAAAGCAACACAGTTTCATCATGGCTATATTCACAACTACTTGCAACTAATCCTTTTTTGGATGCAATATAGCAATAGCTATTGCAACGCAGGTCAAGATTGAGATGACAAAATTACATTGTGGCCATATGCGTAGCTACTTGCAACCAACTTTACAATGGTGGCAATAATGCCTAGCTATCGCAACACAAAATCAATATTATCACAACTCAACACTAGTCGTGGCAATAGGAACCCATACTCGCAACCACCTTTTCCACCGTAGCATTAGCACCTCCCTCTTGCAATAGAGCTTATGACTAACTCAACACACAATTTTAGTGGCAATAAGGCTCATATAACGCTACCAATTATGCTGTTGGTTGCTATAGAACCAAATATTGCAACCACGGCCTCACATACATTCAGTTTGAGCACTCGATTGGGGACGAGGATAGCCAGAGGAGGGGCATCTACGGTGGGGTAAAGGCGGTAGCGGGTGAAGTTCCTGGAGCTCTTAGGGAAACTCCGATTCCCATCTATTCCGTGGACGGCGAGCAGCAAGGAGTTGTCAAGGGTGGAGCCAAGAGAGTGTAGAAGCGTAGGGCGTCAGCTATTGAAGCGAGATGGCTAGAGCTGGGTGGATTTTGCCGGTGAGCAAAGACTCATTGTGGAGCTTGATGTTTGGGCAATGGAGGTTTAGGAGCAAAGAGACTTGGCGGAGGGCCTTTTTGTGGCCAGGTGAGGAGATAAGGACGCCACGACGTCGAGGACAAGGTTGACGCAGCACCGAGCGTGGCCAGGCATGACTGGGCAGAGCTACAGGGCACGCCATTAGCAGCGGAGGCGGCGGTGTCGTGGGGGCACGACCTCGGAGCAGAGCAGCAGGCAGGGAGCGCTCTTGAGCGAGGCGAAGCGGCGCAGCAGAGCTGCAGAGGGCAGGGGGAGGAGTCGTCGCGTCGGGCGTCGGGGTTGGGCGACGGCGCAGCGCCGGTGAGCGGGAGCCACGCGGCGAGCGGTGTGCGGAGCGCTGGCGTGCACGTGCTATGGCGTGGGGAGTTCACGAGGTGCAGTGAACCGGCCGGGATTTGGGGGGTGGTTTACTCAAAAATTTTGAATTGCGCGCCCAAATCTTCCTTTACAAAACTTGTAGTCCTCATATCCAAGTTCAAATCTTTTAAATGAAATTTGTTCAAAAACAAAACAGATTTGGACTTATAGGGGTTCAAAGGTTTCCTAAACACACGTTTTTCAGACTTGGAGCAATTTTAGTAGACTCGACATAGTTGACCAATGTGGCAGAGTTTGACCTCATTTTTGAAAGTCTTTTGTGCAGATTTTTGCCTAACTCCAATAATCAAAGTTGTTAAGGGCTTGAGCACTAAAACTTTTATATAAGGTTTGTCTTGAGCTTATATTAAAAATTTTGAGAAAAAGGCTCCAAAGTTGGGACTTTTCCTGTTTTGCTTACTTTGCCACTAATTTGGATTTCGAGTTGTTTTGAAGGCCTTCTGCTTAGATTCAAATAAAACACCAAAAATAAAAGTTGTTAGGGAAGATGAGTTCTACAACTCTTAGTTGGATATATTTTTATGTTCTTATATAAAAATTTAAATTACTCTGCCTAAACACTCTTTAAGCTCTTGAGGGGCAAAAGTGACCTTTTACTTGTCCAGAAAGCTGTTAATTGCTCTCTTAGGCTCTAATGGCTTCACTTAGGCTTCAACAAGATTAAGTTAGCTAGGGTTGTTACAGTTGATGTCGTGGAGCTTCTTCTCCGGAGCCTCTATGATGTAGCAGTGGAAGTTTCCAGTGCCGTCTGTGACACAAACCTAGGAGCCAAAGATGAATGTCACGCCTGCTTCAAACGCGACTGTGGGCTTGATGATGACTTGAGCCATCGAACTCGCAAGGGAATTTTGGCGACTTCCCCTACCTGGTGAGCCAGCTGTCGGTGTTTAAACTTGACAACCTACCAAGGGAGTACCCGAGGTAGAGTTTTGGTTGGTGGGTGCTGTCGAAATCAGGAAGTCGATGGTGTACGTAGGCACGCAATTTAGACAAGTTTAGGCCACTAGATCGCGTAATACCCTACATCATGTGTGTAGTTTCACTTGTATTGGATTGAATTTGTTTGGAGGGGGTCCCTGCCCGCCCTTATATGCCAGGGGAGAAAGGTTACAGGTCGGTTGTTTTTACAAGAGTAGTAGTTAGATTCGACCAGAGAATTCTATTCTACTAGAAAGAGTAGTTTCCTTATCCTCGACTAGTCCCTTGGTCTCCATGTGGACTATGCCGTCCCGCAACGTAGCCTCCATGTTTGATACGTCTCGGTATACAGCCTCGTATGTGGATCTGTCCAGACCTTCTGGTGGGCTCATAGATGTATGTGCAATAGTCTGTCTACTATCCTTATCCAAGTGTTCCCCGTTGGGTTGGTTGCTCCATCAATAGGTACTTCTCTCTGAAAAGTGAAGTCATAAAAGTGCATGTCTAGCAGTGCTTCCACCGTGGCTGGTACTTTGGTCACATCTTTGCAGCCAATTCTCACCCTTACATAGTCCAATCTTTTCAAATTGATCTTATCCACCTCCAACGGTATCCCCACAAGAGAGCCAACATAGCAAGCCCTCATTTCTGTCTTTTTTTTTTGAACGTATCCCAAAGATCCTAAACCATGCTAAGCTTATTTCAGCTTTAGCACCAGCATGAGGGTTCCATTGCTCCACTTTGAAAGATACGTCTAGCACCATCCTCATTTGCATCCCTGTGAAGAAGGACAACTCTTCCACCTTTCTTGCGGTTGGAAATTTTATTTGGAATTTGTTCTCAACAACTTTCTTAGCATACCATCTCCAAGTCGAAGTCGGACCAACCTTGAATTCCCCTTCCACTTGTCTTGCTGTCACCTCACCCTCTTTGATGGTAATGAGTGCACAATTAGCCATGTCCTTCGTTGCATCACCATAATCATCATCCAATATTATATGGAAGTTGCAAGCCCACGGAAGGGGGCTATACACTCATAGGGCATGATCTCTAGACAGGCTCTTGGCACATGGCCTTCCTTCTTGCACCTAGGACATAATAAAGGCTTGTAGCAATCTTTTGTTCTATGACCTATTTTGCCACACTTCTTACAGATCCCCATGTTGGTTTTGTTTTCATCCGGCATCCTGTCTTCCTCTCTTTTCAAGTTCTGATCCCTCCTCCCAGAATTATCAATCATTTCTATATCATGAATTCCTTTATTTATTGGGGGCTTGGCTGCTTCTTGCTGCTGCACTTCTTTATCTCCGCCATCTTCTTGTGTTTTGCTCAAGTATTCTCTCTCTCTCCCTTGATTCAGGTTGTTCCTTAGGTCAAACTGATGGTTCCTGTTGAAGTTTTGATTCAGATTTCTCTCTGACTCTCTTTGTCTCCGGTGCTGATTGCTGTATCTTCCTCCTCTGAAATTGCCTCGCCTATCATCCCATTGTCCATAGTTGACGCGGCCTTCTGTTTTCTGGGCGTCCTCTCTTCTATGGCCTCCTATGTCTCGTCCAGATCTCCCTCCTCCTCGGGGAGGTATCTGCGCCCCATAGCTACTCCCCTCATCCATCTGATGTGGTTGTGGCGGATTGCTTTTCAGAACCTAAGCGAATGATCTGGTGTCGCCTCCTAGGGTCGACCACGTTGAATCCGCACCTCGGAGGGGAACGGACGTGGATTCTCGACCAGCGGAAGGGGATTTCATTGTGGGAACTCGGATTTCCTGACACTTGCCTACCGATTCGCTTCTCTGCCATAGGTGGTCGAGATTCCTATCAAATCCTCCCAAATCGGCACCCCATGCGATACCACCAGGTGGATTTGGAGAAGGTGAAGGTCTCCCCACCAATGAACACCAAGGGTTCACCGGATTAGGTTTTGGGGTGGGTGCGACGGCGGAGGTGGAGGGGGTGACTGTGGGTTGGAGACGGGTGGGAGTAGATGAGCACGAGGGATGGCGATTAGGTGGCGTACTTGGGTCTCCCCTCCATACTAGGTGAGGCCATGTCTCTAACCTCCATGGCTCAGTATCCAGGCGTGTGGGAGGCAGGTGTGGGTCTGTGCACGTGCATGGGTTTGCTTCCCCTGCACGCAGTCCATCATGCACCTGCTCCCAGCTGGGTCCTCCTGTCGGTGACGGTGACAATCGCGGTGGCACTGCCCCGTCGCAGCAGAGGTCCGGCAGAGGACTCGCGTAGGGAGAGAGACGCACCATCCGATCCTCATCTTTTTACCGCCACATCAGCAAATTAGTCCTCAGTGTACATCATTAAATGAAGAAAGAGTAAGGAGCCGGCATCTCGTTTGTTGACGGCGCGGGCGCATGCTCTGAAGCGAGTCGTCCCCTCTCGCCACACGTTGTACGGTCCGCTGCGAGTCGTCGCCGGCGCCGCGGATCCCATGTGCGCGAGTGCGATTTTCCTGCGGGACGGCAGCAAAATCCTCTCGAGCAAGCCTTTTGTCCCCTCCCCAAATCCCGTATACTCTATGATACTGCTAGTGAGTTACATGCTGATGCGGTTGGGCGAATTAGTTCAACTTTTTCAGTTCACACATACTGCTAGTGAGTACCCAGGGTGCTCCATTTTAGCAGTAATACTCTATGATCAGTGGTTAACTCTATTAGGCAAAAAAATAAATATAGCAATGGACAAGTAAGATAGCCATGTTGTTATGCCTATTCAGGCTTTTTGGGTCACATTATCTTCTAATCAAATAAGTAACATGAATGGTGGATGCTTGCGAGCAGAGTGACTTCATTTGAATATATCATACATTATCAGGCTCTTTGGGTCACATTTCTTTTTGGATGGCAGCTTCAATTACGAAGAAATGGTTGTGTGATCAAGTCTTTTGAGTGAACATGTGAACTGGTTGTGTTCAGATCACTTGTGTGAACTAGTGTGAGCTGGTTGTGTTCACAACAGGTCTTTAGATGTCGGACCTATTTTTCATCTCATTTTTTGTCATCTGCAACTATTCGGAGTGCCTGTTGATGTAAATATATATTATATTTATGCTTCTCTAAGAGATTCATGTTACTTATTTGAATATATCATGCATTCTCTTATTCAAGCACTAAAATAATTACAAAGATCAAATTTATACTTGATTACCTTATGGATGAATTAAATACCTTGCAGACAGCTAAATAGATGACTTATTGTACAAGCTGTCTTTTTAGCTATATGTGTGTGACATGGTATAATTCACAAACAGCAGCTGTCTATCGCGCTTTCGTAGGCGTCATCGTTGCCGTCGGTGCGTTCACACATTTATCTAATTTTTCTTGCCGAGTCATTGAAGCGGTCAGAGAGTGTTTGTTTATATTTCTGTAGCGAGCTGTGCGGTGCGATTAGATTAAAGCAGGTCAAAAAAGTTGGCTGGCAATCGGCGCACACCATGCAAGCCGAAGGTCTACGGGGCTCATGTACAAGGAAGACCCTGAACTCCTCCGTTGACCAGTTCACAGCTCACTGCGGTAGACAGCGCATCCGCAGCATCGCCTGCCGTGGAATTGAAATCACGAGGCTAAACAAAGTGCTGCCAGCGTCAGTTGCAGTGGTTGGAGACTCGTAATGTTTCCCTTGCCTTCAGACTCGGCCCTTGCAAATCTGGTTGGAATTTATGATGACTCAAAAAGTTCGGTACGGTTGGAAGCAGAGTTCCAGGAAACCGAGCAACGCCAGTTACCAGCTTACCACAAAGCAGCCGAGGCTTCCAATTATTCATGCAGCAAGTAATACTGATAGTCAGCAATGTACAGGGCGACAATCATATATAAAAAGGCAAATCCAGTTCTAAAGCACACTGCTACAAAGCCGAACAGCACTACCAGATACAGCCAAAACCATAGCAACATTACTTAAAACACGTTCATTCATCACATAAAAAAGGCAAAAACTTGGCGCACAGCTTTTACAGCAAAACTAATATTGCACAAGCTTTAATTTGCAAAGCGTGAGCTGCCTACTTTCGTGCTGCCAGAAACGGCATCTGAGTCCTTGAGCTCACGGAATTCTGCCACGAGGACGGCTTCACCCTGCCTGCCATCAGGGCAGTGGCTGCACCAGCTTTTATATTCCTCCTCTTCAACGCCAGGTCCAATTTGCCCTTTGAGGCTGAGCTTGATGACTCCGGGAAGATGGAGGCAGCTTTGATTGCTGCTCTCTTGTCCTTTCTGCTCTTCTCAAATTTTGATGCAAACTTCACTGAAGCTGCGGTGGCGGCATCTTCTGCTGAGGGAGGCAAGAGCCTCACTCCGATGCCCATCTTTCTTGCCGACTTCTTCTCTTCTGTGACCCTCTTTTTTTGGCTCTACATAAACACAACAGGTGGATAAGAATCGTGGTGATTGCATGATTTACGGTGGAATAATTGATCAATTTATAAGAATTCATTGGATGACCCTAAGACGATCACGAAGTGCTCTGTTCAGCGCATAATCATCAGAGTGACGGCTGTCAGAGAGTCGTTGAAGGCGAACCAAAACTGGCTCAGCTTCTTTCTTCTTCCGAAGATCCTCTTCCTGGTGTTCAAGCCAATACATAGGATCCGCTAGCTTGTCTCGATCTGAGGAAAGATCCGTAACAAAACATCAGGAATTTGAAAATAAGGGATATTAATGAATAAATATAGTAAATCTTTACAGAGGTTGAACCTTCATCTGCAGGCAGCAGCAATGTCTCTGCATCCTCAACATCAAAATCTTCAGTCTTCTTCTGGGCCCCACTGATTATGACATATTCAGTATTCTTTGGGTCTGTTTGTATGACAATTTCATGCTTGCAACAGGGTGATTTCATGGTGAAGCTCCATATCTGACACATAACCAGTTGGTGAAACGATGTCAGAACAGCAGAGGGGTAAGTGATTTAGAAGAACATGCAACAGAAAAACTAGGATTTTCCCTAAAATAAACACCAAAATATGGAAAGCTCTAGGCATTAAGAATTTCTTAGATTTCAGATGGCAACAAATGAACACAGATGTTAACACATGTAAGTAGACCTTCTCCAGTTATATGACAGTTGCAACAGTTAAGATGGAATCCTTTCTACCACATACAATCCTTTTACAACACTACTATCTATACACACTTTACTAAACAGTTCTACATAAACCATATCATGAAATTAAAAGCTACTGCATACAACCTTTTTACCTCACCAGACTTCTTCAAATAAAATATATAAAGGCAAGAAGACAGATAAACAATAAAACAAAAAGGATCTCACTATTTGATACATCAAATGTCAACGGAGCCCACAAAGTAGCACTACATTTCAACACCAATAAGCAAAGGGGCTATTGCGTTCATACCCCTGTTTTGAGAGGAAATGGTGATTTTGTCCCTGTTTTTTCAACTTTGTGATTTTGCCCCTGTTTTTTCAAAACGAAGAGAGAGTTTGCCCCTGTTCCGTGAAAAGCACTTAACAGTGTTAAAATTGTTATGAGAAGACAAGTTTGCCCATACAAATTTGACCCTACTTTTCAGAGTCGACTTTACACCTGTTTTGACCAAAAAAATTGGTTCAAAAAGAATTGTCAACCAAACTCAATAAAATTTTCATAATTTTCAAAGCTGAGCAAAATTTAACAAACTTTACCCAAATATTGAACAAAGACTGTCAGCACTCAGCATAACACATTGAACGGAGAGCCAGCTAATTTTGTTGCTAGAGATCAATGCCAGCGAGTAGACTCACAAAGAACTGATAAAGAGCTCTCTGTTGACACATCTTTACTGACGAGCAGTGATGACCAGCCTCTTGCTCTCCACCGCCGATGCCAGCGCGCCCTCGAGGATGTGATGGGAGACAACGCGCTCGGCCTCGAGGAAGCCGAGACACGGGTTGTCCAACAAGTACAAGGCTGCACACAGGTGGCCGCCGATAGCGCACTGGAGCTGTGCACATTCCTGGCCAGACCCCGGGCGCTCCGGAGCATGCCCAAGCATGCCGGAGGAAGGAGTCGTTGCGACCGGGAAAGTCGTGGTTGGAGGGCATCGCTGCGCCGCGGACCACGACGAGCTAGGCTGCCTCCATGGCCGACGCGGCGAGCGCGAGGGCCGCGACGAAGCCTCGTTGGGCCACCACCTCGCGCCGATGTGGGGTCATCTCGCGCCTGCGCCATGAGTGCCTCCCACCTGCGCGCACCGGGAGTGCCAGCCGCTTGCCGCCGCCGCCCGCCCCCTCCGGTCACAGGTTGGAGAGGAAATGAGTGTGAGAGGGATAAGGTTAGGGGTAGTTAGGTCGTTTCTCTTTGGTTTCAGAATTTTTATCATTTCTTTAATTTCTTTAAAGGGTTCTCAACTAACGGTGTTAAAAACAGGGGCAAATGGAGCCTTCATTCTCAAAAAGGAGGGGCAAAATCACAAAGTTCAAAAAGTGAGGGTAAAATCACAATTAGACTTCACAGTAGGGGCAAGATCACCAATCTCCCATAAGCAAAATAAATAGACATCTTAAACCAGAAAAGGATGCAGGTTGCACACCCACATAGGTTGCAGTTATCCATACAGTGCTTACTTTTAAATTGATGTGGAAAAGCGAATCTAATAGAATCTACAGTTTGTTGATGGATCAGATTAAAGTTAAGACAGATTATGTTCATCTGATATCCATTCAATGTTCTGTTATTTCAAAAACATATGGTATCTCTGTCTAAACCTTGTTTAGAGAAAAAAAAGGGATCTAGCAAAGAATTAAAATATCTAAAAGCAGTTCCACAAACTAAGATACGACACTTGATAGAATGTGAGACGGAGGTTAGAGCCTCAGAATAGCATGAATTCTGAGCCTATTAGGTACAAACTATTTAAAAGTAACAGTTATCCGTACCAATAAGTTCGCCATTTGTGATTTGTCAAGAACACAGTTTTGCAAATTTGTATGTTTCGTAATAGCAGTATTGAGTATTGAACACCAGTCACAGTATTTTGTTTAATGAAATTCTCTTGTGCTAATGATTTCTTATTAAAGACAAGTGACACTCAGGTTTGAACGTCAAGGGTTAATTCATTAATTTAAAGGGTTGAATCTTCAGCTTGATCAAGGTTGAAGGAAATTATCTCAAACAACAATACAATGAAGCATGTACCAAGGATAATGTGCTAATGATTTGTTTTTGCAACAATCAGGTACGAAGTTCAAGGGTTTTTCACATATTCGAAGGGTTGAACGGCTGGACCACTGTCAACTTGATCAAAGTTGAAGGGAAATATCTCAAACAACAATACAATGAGGCCTGTACCAAGGATAATATGGTTCTCATCTAATGACACTTATGAAAATGATTTGCAGTTGCATTTGACAAAATTAGTCATTGGTTTGGAATGAATGAACAACATTGAATTTTCATCAACAATAGTTATACTGGTTGCAATGATTAATGAACAGAGCCAGAATTAAATTGCCAGAAACGCTCTCATCAATGATCAACGGTTACCAGATGAGCAGATCTTATGCCCGACTTTATTAATTATTATAATTCAAAACTTACAGAGGCAAGCCGATAATAAAGCATATGGTGGCCCCATTTTGCTTAACAATGATTCAGGTAATGCCGAATCCTATATTCCTATTGCATATAGAACACTCCAGTAAATATTATTTCTTATTTCAGTTTAAGAACTGCCAAACTTACATACTATAAAGCAAACTCAAGCTATGAGGCGCAATCACTGAGACATTTTAAAAACACAGCTTAATTGGCAACCTCAACACCAATAGTAGAGTGCACATGCCTCGATTTTACCATCAGTTTGATGCTAATTCCATTTTCAAGAAATTATGCTTCTCCTTTAAAATTTACTAAACCATTATAAATAATTGTCTGTTTCACCTTGTGATGTACGCTTGACAGAAAATGATGATAGTCGAGCCAGAATGTGAGGTTAATTTCGAAGTGTGCTTCAGTTCGGTTCCTGGCTGAGGCTAAACCAATTTATTGGGGTCGATTGTGCTGCAGCTGCACAGCAAGCCGCTCGGCTGCAAAGTGCTGCAAGCCCAGCTGCAGATGCTTGACTTCTTGTTAGCTTGCTGCAGCTGCTATAGTTGCTGCTAGCTAGCTGCTGCAGCAAGCACTACCGAACAGGCCGGATAACTAAATGCTTAGGCTGATTAGGCATATATACGAAAGGAAATTTAGCACATCTATCATAATCTGCAAATCCAATCAATTAGAAAAAAAGATATGCGAAATCATATTAAGCTTTGTTACATGGATATTATTGAACAGCAACAACACATAGCAATGTAAGTAAAAGTTGTGCAGTAATCAGGCAAGTACCTTGGTAGAGTAATAATTTCCAACTTGTTTCTTCTCAGCATTAAACCTTACTCCCTTCGCTATCATGGAATTGCATCCACCACACCAAATGTTGAAAGGCATCTCAAATCTGAAAAATCAACCCGAGCACATTAAACCAATGGACAAAAAGAATTAAAGGTAGAATAAGTGTTTCGTAGAAGAATTATCTAACTATGCAAATTAGCTAAATGGAACAGTACAATGCAAGTGTTCATTTCATCTAAGAACTGCTTTTGATAATATATTACCATTCAAATAAACAATCTGTGCTGTTAAAATCAGAAATTCCACATCCAGGGGGGAAATGCAGACAGGCATCTGCTGAATGCAAACTTGATGCAGGAATCATGACTTCAAGCATGACTTTGATCAAATTAATATTTAAGCCAAGAAGTGAGAATTAAGTTCAGATGGCCAATTATCACTTGGTTTTTATACAATTCTTAACAAGAACATATTGCAATAAATGTGTTCAATTATTTAGCAGTACCCTGCCTTTCAGGCAAAGTCAATTTTACAAAATGCAATAAATGCAAGGCACAAGGGCATAACATTATGATCAATCTGCCAATCTGTTGTTGAAGGCAAACACATGGGTATATGCAGAGAGGTCTCAGGACCGGTGTGCATAATGTAGCTTCAAATCCACGTGTATGAACAAACACAAAAACAAAGAAATGTCTCACAAGAAACAAACCTTATAATCAGGATGCCCTGATCGAGCTTTCTCGCCCGCTCCCTGAGCGCATGCTGGCCATGAAATTTGTTCAATCCACCCTTATCAAGCATAAACAACAGGAACAGCAGCACGAATCAGCAGCAAAAACCCATGAAACCAAATGAAGAGACTACACAATGATTCACCAACGAAGAGACCAATACCTTCTTCGGGCTCCATTCTGGCGGGTAGTAGAAGTTATCAGCTCTCGCCGCAGCGAGTGACGACTGCAGGGAAACCAAAACAAATAAATCTGTCAAATAACCGAACCACCCGCGAATAATAAAACACCGTGTCCCCGCTCAACATGATTTTTCCGTCAAATTTAAGAAAATAAAATCGTGGGGATATATGGCGAGGGAGGCCCCGAGATTTGGGGGTGGGGAACGGGGGAATATAGTGAAGCCCCTAGGGTTAGATCTCCAACGTACCATGTTGCCTCTCACTGGAGGAAAGGGATGACGAGATCGGCAGAGACGGCGACTTTCTGGTCGCGGTGGCGGCGGCGGCTCCCGGCGGCGATTTGGGAGGGATTCCCTGATCGATTAGCTGCTGCGCGCGGTCCAGCTGTTGGGGCAGAAGACAGAGGAGCAGGATGTTGGGGCGTTCGAGCCGGATCGCGTTGGTGGATGGTGGTGGAGCCGTGGAGGACCGGTGCCGGTCCAACAGGTGTGGCCAGGACCAGCTGTTGGGAGGGCTTCCTGGGCGGCTTCTCGAGCGGCTTCAGGTGAAGGCCGTGGATGAGCCGGCGGCGGGAGGCCGGGGTCCAGGCGTAGCGGCGGGGGCGGGCCGGCGGGACCGCGGGAGGTGAGGGCGAGCAGGCGGCGGGAGGCCTGCGTGGCGGCGGGGAGGAAGAAGACGCGTGCGGGAGGAAGAAGAGAGAAATTTCAGAATTTGGGACCGAAGCCTTTCAAGATATGCGTTTCAATTCGCTCTATCCCAATTCTTCCAATCCAGGTGTTTTTCATCTATTTTCTCTATTTGTATTCTTTTCTCTTTTCTTTTGCTTCCCAGACCACGTGACATTCCTATTTTGCCCTTGGCCCATGACATCTTATCCTTTTACCGATTGAATCAGGCTCTACCAGACATTCCTCTCCCGTAGAGTCTCGCTCATCTCTCTCTCCTGTTCTTGCGCAACACAACACAAACAGATGCTGCTGGCGGCGGCGCAGCAGCAGGCCGCGGCGCAAGGCAAGCAGCGGTGCCTGCGCCGCAACGGCAACGGTGGCCCGGCCTCGCTTGACCCTAGCGGTGCTATCCCTTGGCTGCTTTTGCCCGAGGACGACGACGCCTGCGACATGGCGCGCTGAGGGGGTGTCTCGCGGGGAGGAGTTCGTTGGCCGCAGCGGCGGCAACAGCGAAAGCGCGCAAGAGAGAGACGAGCGAGAGAGATGAACGAGAAACGGCAGTTCACATTGGCTGCAAGGGGAAAAGAAAAGGAAATTCACATTGGCTGCAAGGGGGAAAAGAAAAGGAAAAACAAGTGAAAAGATGAAGCTCTTGTTTAGTTCACCCCAACTCCTAACTTTGGCACTATGTAAAAAAAATTCCTATCATATCAAACTTGCGGTACATGCATGGAGTACTAAATGTAGACGAAATTAAAAACTAATTGCACAGTTTTGTTGTACTTTGCGAGACGAATCTTTTGAGCCTAATTAGTCAATGTTTGGACAATAATTCACAAATACAAACGAAACGCTACAGTGTGCTGTAACAGTAATTTGGCACCTCTCCAAAACTTTGGCAACTAAATAAGACCGAAAATGGGTGGAAAACACCTGAATTGGAAGAATTTGCTTGCTGGTTGTCAAATTTTGGAAGTCACACGAATTGGATCCTAAATGTTGAAAGGCTTGCGGATTGGATCCCAGATTCTGAAATTTCTCAAAAGAAAACCACGTGCCGCGTGCGGGAGAGAAAAGAAGTCAAAATTGGCTTGCGGGAGAGAAAAGAAGTCAAAATTGGCTGGCGGACACAGTTTAAAACGTGGCTTTTGCCACAAGCCACTAAAAATTGTGTCTTTGCCAAAAAAAAACAATACTACAATTCAGTGCTATGCTGCTGGACACATGACTCATGTAATATTATTTCTTACTCAAATGGGTCATAAAATGCTCACTGCCTCATCGACACGATGTTGTACACCGTCGCTCCGGCTCCCTTCGCAATACTGCCGCCCGTCATCTACTCCACCGCGTCCAGTTGCTTCGCACTCTGCAGCTGTCCGCGCGTGCCCAGGTGCTTCCTGCTCGCTGCTTGCCGACTCCTACACCCACTCCTCAACCCCACCGCGCTGGACGACACACCATCAGAGGCTTCGCAGTGACCACCTCAAGCAGGCTCCGCATGGGGCCAGGAGCGAGAGCTTCGAGCGGGCACCGCCGCCGGAATCGGGAGACGCGCACCTCCAGAGGCCCTTCCCGTGACGGCCCCTTCCGACAATGAAAACTCCTGGCACGCCGCGCGCTACTCCCGCTGGCCAGGCCACGACGTCCCGCTCGTGCCGCCCAATCTGCGCCCTGTCAACTAGAGGTGGACCTGCCAAGGCGCCACCCGAGGTCTTGTCGCCCAATCCCGACGTTTCGCCGCCGCAACTACCGAAGGTGGACTTGCCACCTTTCAACTGTGTCCCTAGCCAATTTTGCTAGAAAATAATGAGAGAGATAAAAGAAGGAAGGAAAATAAATGGAAAAAAGGAAAAAGAAAAAGGAAGGGTATTCTAGGTATTTCACTTATCTACCATTTTAAATTACATGGAAGAGCCCTTTGGCAAAATATTTTTTAATTAGATAAGTCGAGCTAAAAAATTTGCTCCACCAGAGAAGCAAGAACCCGAACCGTTTCAACTGCCAAACGAGTTATTATTTTGATGAGAGAATTTCCTATTTGACACTGGAAAAATGACCTATTACTTTATCGTAGTCCATTCCGTTAGCTAACGGCGCCCGTTGAAAAAACCCTTTTCCCCTCTTCATCAGCAAGACGCGCACATGTAGCGCATGTGACTGGGTGCTCGCTGGGCGCATGCAGCGCATGCAGATTGGCTGCCTGGCTGCCGTTTTATTTTTTTCATCATTTTTGTACATCATTTTCTCCCTGGCTGCCGTTTATCATCAATTTTTTCAATATTTGTACAACATTTTTTATAACATTTCTACAGGATTTTTTTCAACAGATACACAAGCATTTTTTATAACAAACCTGCAACATATAGCTCACAGATATACAAGGAAATGTTAAAAATGAATTGGGTACACAAAGTTGCCAACATATACAAGGTTCAAACATGATCCTAACATCATAGGAATGAGACAACAGATTTGCAAGTTCGCACGTACATAGATAAAAAGGTTCAAACTTGAGGATCACAAAGGTTCAAACATGCAAGTTCACAAAAGGAGATACATGCAAGTTCCAAATTCACAGATGCATGAGGATCACAAGCTGAGCCTTCTTTTACTCCTTGTACTCATTGCAGGGCTAGCAGGATCCACCCTTTTGCTTCTTGTGCCCATTGCAGGGCTGTCAAGTGGCATCATAGGAATGGTGGTTTTCTTTTTAGTAGGCTCCTTTTCCTTTTTGCTCTTTGCCTTGACTGGAGCAGCAGTAGACGTAGGTTCATTTGAATCTGATATTAACTTGTGTATGGCAGAACTAGATTTGAACAAGAGACAACAAAATAGCAGTAGATCTGATATTGAGCAATTGTACAACAGTAGCAACAAAATAGCAGTAGCAACAAAATAAAAGTAGCAACAGAATAGCAATAGCAGTATGACCTTTTTTTCAGTTCTATGTATTACCTTTTTGATACTCCAGAACTAGATTTGCCCTTATTTGCTTTTTTCTTAGATGTCATCTCCTCTCTTTTTGATGTTCTAATACTAGAAATAAGTTGGTTATCCTTACTCTTCGTACTTGTCTCCAAATTTTGGCTAACATGGCAAAAGTAAAGTGCTTCAAAACTTGCAGGTTATTGTGGAAAAAAGTGACAAAATCAAGAGCTAACCTTGGTGGAAAAGACATAGAAGTAGTTGGTGCTTCATTGTTCAAAGGCACAATAGATGACTCTGCTGTTTTGGTTTTCTTTGCCTTCTTCTTAGGTGACCCTCTACATGATAAAGAAGAAAGTAGTTAGAATCTATATTATGCTAAAAGGAAAATATAATGAACAATAAAGTAGTTAGCATGTATAGTACCTCACAGCCATCATAGCAGCAATATCCTCTAAATTACCTTTCTTGCAGTTGTGCCAATGATGCCCATAGACTGTACAAATAGGGCACTAGTGCTGGCCTTTTTTCCTCTTATTCTCACTACAGCCTTTGTACCTCTCAGTTTTTGGCCTAACAAGAGTTGCTTTCAATAGAGGTGGATGTATGAAAAATCCATGTGCAGATTTAGGCCACTGGCGTTTGTCAATCATAGCAGGGATTAAGTGCTGATATGCTGCTCTAAATTTGTCAATAGAGTAATACATGTCTACATACTTCTCTAGAGGAGCATTGTGAAGTGAGGTGATAAATGCTAAGGAATGCTAGAAACTTGCCACTGTCTACATGAACATGTCTTATCTTGCAAGTTGACAACAAACCATGTCTTATCTTACAAGTTGACAACAAACCTAAAGCCAGTACCCCAATGTTGTAACATCAGCAACTTCTTCTGAGCATTCAAGCACCTCCAACTTTAATTCTCTACTCATTTCATTCAGCTTATTAATTATGTGCGGCAGAATCAAGCCATCTAACTTCATTGCTATTTTTTTCCTTTGGTTCCACTTGATCATAAGCATTTGCCTTAATTTATCCATTAAGTCATACAAGTTCAAGTACTTGTGGTGCTTAATCCAATTGTTGAAGCATTTAGCCAAGTTGTTGGTTACATAATCAACCTTGGAAATGGTTGAGAACCGACTCCTTGTCCACAACCTAGTGTGCCACTTCCTGAGGTAATTAGTAGCACTTGGCTTTGCTGGCTCCATTGCAGCCTAATGTTTCTCAAACAAATATGGGTTCTATGAGTATGTTGCTGCTCAAAGGTGGTCATCAAAAATCTTGCCATGAAACTTTTTCATAAAATTGGACACCAAGTGAAACATGCATTCCCTATGTTCTACCTCTGGGAACACATCACCTACCCCTGACATCACTGCTTGGCTAGTATCAGTGCATATGGTTAAACCCCTTAGTGATCCTATGGCCTCTCTAACTCTCTCCATGAACCATTTCTAATTATCATTTATTTTAGAATAAAAAACTCCAAAGCAAACAGGAAATAACCAATTGTGTCCATCAACAGCTGAAGCACTAGCTAACTGCCCCTTAAACTTGCCTGTCAGGAAAGTGCTATCTATTGCTAAGTATGGCCTACAACCACTTATGAACCCATCAATGCATGGTTTCAAGGCAAATAAAAAACTTTTAAATCTGATCTTCCCATTTATTGTGTGATGATCTATCACTACTAGGCTACCAAGGCAAGTGCTCTCAACTTGTGCCTTAAACTTATACAAATTGTCGAAGTTGTTGTCCCAGTCACCATAAATCTGTCTCAATGCTAGCTCTTTACCCATCCACACCCTCTTGTAGTGGACACTCACCTTGTAGTGTTCTTTCAGCTTCTTTTTCAACACCATTGCAGTAAGTGATCCATCCTCAATGAGCTTGTCCTTAACTTTAGCACACACCCAATGCTTTGTGGCATTCTTAACCTTCTTCTTCCTCCTTGTTAGCATTGATGAGCAAAAGGGTTCTTCTTCACCTGCATCAGTATTTAGCTACACCAACATAACAAAATAAATATTTAGGAAAAAAACAGAAATTATTTATGTTGAATAATTACCACTACAGTGCACATATCATCTGTTGCAGAAGCATGTAGTCTCCATGGGCAATTATCTTCCTCCCACCTTGAACAATAAGCCATAAACCTATATGGTGCACTCTTCTCTATGTTAAACTCAAATTCATGTTTGATTGCATGCTGAGATAATACAATCTTAAACTCTGCCATGCTAGGATATGTTGAGCCACCTACCATTGGAGGGTCTTCTTTGTTATATTCCCTGTTTGGAATATGTTCTGCCTCATGTCCTACAAATCTTGGTCATCTTCTAATTTAGTCTCTGACTCAATCTCCAATTCATCCTCATCCTCATCCTTATCCTCACTCTCATCCTCACTGTTATCCTTTTCTTTGTCCTGATCCTTATGCAAAATCATAGCCATATTTGTAGCTTCACAATGTGTCTTCTCCAAGTACATGACCTCTTCATCAACACCTACATGCTCGTTCTTTAGTACTGGGTTGCAAAGGTACCTATCCTCATCTTCTGCAAAGTTCTTGGCAGCAACCTGCATTTGCACATCACTATGCCACTCTTTGATGGGCTCAAATGATTCAGAGGGATCACAGTAAAAAATGAACATGTCGACAACCTTTGTCTTTGAATTTTTCTTAAACATAGACAACAAATCTTGGTCAGAATGAACTTCAGGGAATTCTTTCATATCATGGTCATAGTACTGAAGATGAGCAACTTCCAGATAACCTGGCGGGTACTTCTCTACAATCTCTTCAAGTAAATCCTTATAGTTTACCAAATCTGAATCAATAGTCATATCAAAACATAAACATCCAAAATCCTTTCTAACTCTCTTTTTGTTGCCAAACAGTCTAATTTCTAGCAAATATGTTGAATTTGGATCCATCCTACAAATGAAATGAACAACCTAAGGAATCAACACTGCTACTTGCACATCACTTTTGCATTGCTTAGATGAATCGAAGGCATGAAGCACTCACCCTTCAAGGAGCCAGTCTGGCACTGTGCCAGCAGCATCAGACCGGCCTCCATGGCCCCCCGAAGCCTGCTCGAGCGTGCTCCCTGCCGACATCGCTGCCCACCGTCGCCGCCCACCCGGCGGGGCTCGCAGCCGCCGCCTTCGCGCCCCGCCCGACGAGGCTGCCGACCGGATCCTGTAACACCCGTAAAAATTCACCAACCAAAATCACTCCCTAAAAATCATTTTCAAAATCTTTCACCGTTTGAGCACTCAAAAAATCCCATCTTCCCGGCGATTCCGCTGTCCTAGAACCAAAGCCGACCACCCTCCATTTTCTCCTTTTTCCCTCTCCGCACGTCACGCCACGTGCATGATGGAAGACCGCCGCGTGTGCCCGCAACCGTTCCCGCAATCACCACCGTCTCTCTCTTTTCCTTCTCTTTTTTGCTTCCCTTTTTTTCCTTTCCTTTTCCTCCTTTTCTTTTTCCTCCTCTCTTCCTTTCTCTTTTTCCTCTCTTCTTCCTCTGTCGCACGCCAATGCCTCTCCTGCCGCACGCAGACCCCACCTGTGCCCGCGCATGCCACCTCCTGCGCACCTGCCTCCTGCGCCTGGCGCCTGCCTCCTGCCTCCTGCGCCTGGCGCCTGCTCCCTAGGCCCACCAACACACGCGCCCACCCTAGCGCTAGCGCGCCACTGCGTGTCCCCCCACCCGCTCTTGTGGCCCAGCGCCTGGCCCCACGCTGCACCCACCCTGGCTCCGCTCCATGCCAGCACCTCGCCTTGGCCCCGCTCGCCCCTGGCCCCATGCCGCATCGTGCCTTTGCCCCACGCCCACCTGCCAACGCCACTGGCTGCGTGATGCCGCGCCCGCCCCGCACGCTGATGTCGCGCCCCGGCCCCCGCAACCCCGCGCCACGTCTCGGCTCGCACGCTCGCCTCCCACGCGATGTCGCATCCCCTAGTCACCGCGTCCGCCAAGCGGACACTCCTTCGCACCGCACGATGCCGCTCGCCACCTGCGCCCACGCCGATGCACACCCGCACACCGCGATGCCGCCCCTCTGGCTGTAGTCACTGGGCCCGCCGCTTCGCCGTGACAACACCCCGACCACACCATCCACGCGCATCGCCGCTCAAGCCCACCACCGCGCCCCTGTTCACCTCGCCGCACGACCTGGCCCCGCCACGCCGCGCACGTGGAGCTCCACCTCACCACGCCACCGTCCTATGCTCCTCTTGTGCCCGAGCATCCCGGCCGCCATTAACTTTGTCGTTCCTATGTGACGCCCATCAGCAGCCCCCTCCCCTCGCCTCTATCCTATAAAAGAGCCTCCGCTCCGCTCTCTACTCTACCACCGAGCTTCCCGACCAACTCCCCCACGCTCCCATGCTTCCAGTGCCGCTCCCGCCGTCTCCTGCTCGCCGCCGCAGAGCCACCCCCTCGAGCCGCCCCAGCTTGAGGTAAAGAAAGGAATGGAACCCCCTCGGCCACCTCTCCATTTTCCCCCTCTTCCCGGCTATCGCTGTGCCCTGGCGCCGTCTCTCCCCAATCAGCCATCTCTTTCTGTTTCTTCCCGTGATGTTTCTATCTCGAGGAAGAAGAAAGGGTGGTTTTACATTTTTTGCCCATCTGCTTATTCCTTTTTGCATCCAGACCCTCCCACCTCTCTCTTTCCCTCTTTCATTAGAAGCCCTTCCACTTCCGAAAGTAATCACAAAGAGGTCCTTGACTCTTTTCGAAACAGCCCGTAAATGCCTTCTCATCGACATTTTATGCGCCAAATCCTCTCCAATGAATCCCAAATCTAACCACATCATTCTCAAATATATTTGTACCGAGTCATCTACAAAATCTCTGAAAATACTCCTCCTTTCCTATTTTTAGTTCACTCCCCCTCTTCAAGCTCAACGGGTAAAACTTTATTTACTTTTATTTATTGTGTGCTTGCTTGTGTGTGCCGTAGATCGCGCAGTGACCGCGGGGGAGCCCAAAGAGGAACTTGAAGCCCAGTGCCACGAGCCGGAGCCCAAAGACCCGTACCGCGAGCAGGAACTCCCAGAAGGCTTTGAGGACGGCAAGTCCAATGTCACCCTTTGATGCATATTTATCCCAATTTTTCAAACACAAGCTATTGGCCTGTTTTATAAAATTGCATATTGTTTTACTGCTGAAACACGGTTGGATAGTCACCCCTTGATTGTTATGATTATTCCTGGATTGTCCTATAATTATCTTTAAATATGATTTGCTCTATTTGGATGATAATTACTGCTAGAATTCTTAGGACCTTGTTACTCAATTCAATCATGACTACAATGTGTTTTGTTAAAGAATTTATGTGTGAGTGTTTTTAAAAGGGAAAATGGGTTTTTGGAAATAAAGGAAAGAAATACTTAGATGAGATGGATGGGTGTTTCTTGTGTGAAATGCCAATAAGTTGGGCTCGTACCTTTGTTGTTGAGCAAGGTTGGGAGATATCCATCTTGTCATAATTAAGGACCGAGTTAATGTGTTATCTTGACTAACCCAACCATCGTGCAACCACTCAACCATTGTATGCGGCAACGGCTTAGCATAAATCCCACTAGCTAGTCTGTTAGTCGTTAAGAGAGCTGGTGGGCAACGGGAGACCTTGGAGAAGGAGTAAGAGCTGTGTGACTTAGGTCCTAGTTAAGACCTCGTTGGTAGGTCATTAACCCCTTGGTTGTTTCCGTGTTGGCTAGTCAGTCTTAGCTAAGGTGAGTATGGCTTTGATAGGATTTGCACCGACACCAAGGTGATCATGCTGTGGTACCCTACTTGTGGGTAAAGTGTACACCTTTGCAGAGTTAAAACCTATTTGAATAGCTGTGTCCACGGTATTGGACGAGTTACGACTTGGTCACATAACTAGCTTTTGGAAGATGGATGATTTTTATGGCGTGTGTTGGATTTTGGAAGTGTCCGGCAGTTGTGCCATGAGCTACTGCGGACGGGGAGTCTGGTACCATTAAAACTTGGATTATTTATGTAGGATCAACCCCACTTAATGATTCGGTTACTAAAGAAATGCTTTGCGAAAACTCTTTTGAAAATAGATCCTTGCATGTATTGAAAATCTAGCTTTATTGTAAATAAACTTTAGCCTTATCATTGATATATCCTGTGGATGGGGTTGGACTTATTGAGTACTTTTTTACTCACCCTTGTTTTGTTGCTTCAGAGTAAGATTCAGAGTACACCAGCAGAGAGTACGAGGACCGTGGAACCCTTCGGTGTGAGATGACTATCTACGTCGGCAGGAGTAGCTGCTACCCCAACATTCAGCTATGGAATGTGACTGCAACTGGTTTTTGACGCGAGGACACTTACCAAGTGGTAGCCCGAAAGGCTCTGCATTTCCTGTGCTAAATTTATGAGAAGCACATCGGCCGTACCCAAATGAGATTTTACCCACTTGTCAAGAAGAATCGCCCGGTCTGGTTGGCCCGGGTGAGGACATTGGAAGGACGTGGACAGCGCGAGGATGACCCCACCATGCTCCACATGGCTGCCTATCTTCTTACCCTGGACAAGCTCTATGACAAGCAAGCCACAAAGCTGAAGCAGCAGATTCGTAGAGCTGAGGATGCAGAAGTTATGGTGAGGAGACTCCAGGTGAAGCTGGCAGCAGCCGAGGCACGAGCTGCGGCTGCCCAAAGCAATGAGGCTGCCGCCATTGAGGCCCTCAAGGAGGCCGAGGATCGGCACTCCTAAGAATTAAAGGATGCCCATCTCGTGAATCGTGCAAGGAGGAGGATGTTGGCTATTGAGGATGAGGAGGCCCCGATCTTGGATGGGATTCCCGTCACCCAAAGATCCGGCAAGCGGAAGAACCCTAATGCTCCGCCAGCACCACCACCTACAGAGACTTCGAGAAGAGGCTCTGAAGTCATTGGGCCACCCTCAGTGGAGGATGATGTGCTGTCACTCCTCATTCCGCCAGAGGACCACTCCATTCAGGATGAAGACTCGCCCCACGAGTAGGGTGCCCAGCCCAGAGTGTACCCCAAGCAATGAAGCCATCCAGAGTTTAGAGTTGTACCCCTAGTTGTGTTGTTGTACCGGTTGTGTAGTGCGTGTTTTGGCCCTACCCCAAGTGTTGTAACCACCCCGGCAGAAATAAAATCGTTTGTGCTTGTTGTTTGTTAGTCTATGTGCTTGTCGACAGGAGGTGGATTCTATCTTTTCGAAAATACGAATTAATTAACTTAAACATCACTTTAAATCCAAATTCAAGTCTCATGAAATTTCGCTCAATCTGCAGATGCCTCCCAAGTGACCAGGACCTCTCCAAGTCAGGCCCATGGCCACCCCCAGTGCAGAAAGATAGCTAGAAGGGCAAGGACCACCCCCTGCAGTGCACCATGAGGAGCAGGAAGTGAGGCAGCCTGAAGGTAGAGGAGAAAGCCAAGTGGGAGCACAACCACCATCACCTCCGCCCGTTATGGATCTGGTGCATGTGATGAACAACTAGACTCTTCTGCTAGAAGCCTTGGCCAATGCTATCACCTGCCAGAGGCCCCGCGGGCAAGGCATGAATGAGAAGTTAACAGACTTCCTTCGGACCAAGCCACCCACTTTTGGTGGATCCGTCAATTGGATGTAGATGACTAGCTGCGAGTTATTCAGAGGAAGCTAGAGCCGTTTGGATGTGAGGGTAGGGATAAGATCCTCTTGGCTGTCCATTAGCTCACTAGGACTGCTCTAGCCTAGTGGGAGAACTACTAAGCCACCCAGGATGCCTCCACTATCACCAGGAATGAGTTTGTGATGGTGTTCCACCGCTATCACATTCCAGTGGCCACCATGAAGTGCAAGGCAGATGAGTTCCGTGAACTACGCCAAGGCAACAAGTCTGTGGAGAAGTATACCTATCAGTTCATGGAGCTAGCCCATTATGCTCCGGAAGAAGTAGACAATGACGAGAAGAAGCAAGATATATTCAAGAAGGGCATGAATGCAGAACTGAGGACCCTACTTACTCCTCAGATCTAATCCGACTTCAATACCTTGATGAGCATGGCTATCCTGACTGAGAGGGTCAAAGCAGATGAGCGGAGGGACAACAAGCGTCGGTTCCTAGAAAGCAAGGCCCACCAGCAGGACCGATTCTAGAAGCCGAGGAGCTTCAGCCATCCAGTACCCAGGTCTCAGGCTCCTATGTAGTACCGAACCCGTCCCAAGCATCCGGTTCTCACAAATCCAATGCCCCATTGAGAGGCTAGAACCCTATCAAGGCCCCATAAAATAGTGCCAACCAAGTCACCAGCAACAGCATGACATGCTTTAACTGCCGTGAGATAGGGCATTTCATCACCAACTATCCATATGCCAACAAGCCAGCAGCATCGGCCTTCTCCAACTCTGTAAATAGACTAAGGTCAGCATTGTCAGGAGCCAACTGTGTCCTAGTCCGTAGCTACAACAACCCTAGCAGCAACAACATCCAGCAGACGATGCCGCCCTAGCAGTCATTTGGACAAGCCTGCGTCAACCACATCAGTGCACAAGAGGCTCGAGAAGCTCAGAGCATGGTACTCAGTGAGTTTCTAGTCAGCTTAGTCTTGGCAACAATACTTTTGATTCTGGAGCATCACATTCTTTTATATCATCAAGCTTTGTGGACAAGCACAACATACCTACAGTACTACTAAAGTTACCCCTATTGATCAGAACGCTTGGAGCTGACATCAGTGTCAACTAGGTTGTTCCCGAGTAAGAATCAATTTAAGTGGGGTAGAGTTCTTAGCAGACTTAGTAGTACTTAAGTCTAAGGGGATATATGTGATCCTTGGAATGGATTGGTTAAGCCTACATGATGGTCACATAGGGTGTGCTGATAAGATAGTACTCCTAACCAATCAGGACGGTGTGCAAGTAACTTGTCACACTCGGGAAAATGGACCAGACCTGATGGTTTTTAGCATGGAAGCTAAGGCCATAGAGGAAGTCCTGGTAGTAGGTGAATACCCTGATGTCTTTCCTGAAGAACTACCTGGAATGCCCCTAAACAGGGATATAGAGTTCGTAATTGACCTTATTCCTGGAACCCCCCAATAGCCAAGAGACTCTATAGGATGGCGGCATCTGACTTGGCAGAGCTGAAGAAACAGTTGGGGGAATTGCAGCAGAGTGGTTTTATCAGGCCTAGCTCATCCCCATGGGGAGCTCCAGTTCTCTTTGTCAAGAAAAAGGATGGAAGCATGAGGATGTGTGTAGATTATCGTGCACTGAACGAGGTCACCATTAAGAATAAATATCCTCTTCTTAGAATAGATGATCTCTTTGATCAACTGAAAGGAGCCAAGTATTTCTCCAAGATTGATCTAAGGTTGGGATGTCATCAGCTCAAGATTAAGGAGAGTGACATCCCGAAGGCGACCTTTGTCACCCGTTATGGTCAATTTGAGTTCACTATGATGTCTTTTGGACTAATCAATGCACCTGCTTACTTCATGAATCTCATGAACAAGGTGTTTATGGATGAGTTAGATAAGTTTGTCGTAGTCTTTATTAATGACATCTACGAGTGGTGCTAGAAAAACTAAGAGCGCACAGACTCTATGCCAAATTCAGCAAATATGAATTTTGGCTTGAGAAAGTGGCATTCCTCAGTCATATTTTGACCACAGAAGGAGTAGTGGTTGACCCCGAGAAAGTTGAGGCTATTTCCAACTGGCAGCAACCGACCAATGTTAGTGAAATCAGAAGCTTTCTTGGTTTGGCTGGGTATTATCGGAGATTTATTGAAGGATTTTCCAAGATAGCCTGGCTTATGACGTAACTGCTCAGGAAGGATAAGAAATTCACCTAGACAGAGTCATGTGAGAGAAGTTTCCAAAAACTAAAGAAAATATTGATGACCACCCTAGTGTTAACCCTGCTGGATATTCAGCGGGACTTCATCATTTATTGTGATGCATCCCGACAAGGATTAGGATGTGTCCTTATGCACGATGGGAAAGTAGTGGCATATGCTTTCCGCCAGCTTAAGCCTCATGAGCAAAATTACCCTACCCATGATTTGGATTATGCAGCCGTAGTGCATGCCCTTAAGATTTGGAGGCATTATCTGATTGGGAATAAGTTTGAGATCTACACTGACCACAAGAGTTTGAAGTATATCTTGACCCAACCAGATTTGAACTTGAGGCAGAGAAGGTGGCTAGAATTGGTTAAGGATTATAATTTGGAAATCCACTACCACCTCGGCAAAGCTAATGTGGTAGCTGATGCCTTAAGCAGAACATCTTATGGGTAGCTCAGATCCAAGGATACCCGACTGCAAGAAGAAATGGCACGGTTAAATGTGCACATTGTTCCTCAGAATCCCAACCGCAAGCTAAGTGTTCAGCCCACTTTGGAGGATAAAATCAGAGAAGCCTAGGGTTCAGATCAAGATTTAATGAAGATCCGCAAGCAAACTGGAGAGAATAAGGCCCTAGATTTCAGAGTGGATGACAAAGGAACATTGTGGTACAAAAATAGAATTTGCGTCCCTAAGGAAGAGAATTTTTTGTAGATCATTATGGATTAAGCCCATAACTCGGCATACTCCATCCACCCAGGAGCCACCAAAATGTATATGGACTTAAAGTAGAAGTACTGGTGGAATGGGATGAAGGTGGACATTGCCCAGTTTGTCGCCCATTATGATACTTGCCAAAGGGTCAAGGCTGAGCATTAGAAGCCAGTAGGTTTATTGCAACCACTACCCATCCCAGTTTGGAAATGGGATGAGGTTGGTATGGATTTTGTGGTTGGTTTACCCAAGACTCGGAAAGGGAATGACTCCATATGAGTAATAGTGGACCAACTCACTAAGGTTGCTCACTACTTACTTGTACGAACCACTTATGGTGGAGAAAGACTAGCTCAGCTCTATGTGGACAACATAGTAATGCTGCATGGTGTGCCTAGCAGAATTATTTCGGATAGAGGAACCCAATTTACCTCTAGGTTGTGGAGAAGTCTACATAAAGCCATGGGCACCAAGTTGGATTTTAGCTCGGCTTATCACCCACAGATTGATGGCCAAACAGAGAGGGTAAATCAAATTATGGAGGATATGTTGAGAGCCTATGTCCATACCTATGGCAAGGACTGAGAAAAGAGTTTACCCTATGCCGAGTTCTCATACAACAATAGTTATCAAGCTAGTTTAGGCATGTCGCCATTTGAGGCTCTCTACGGAAGAAAGTGCAGAACCTCTTTGATGTGGTCAGAAGTGTGAGAACGTCCTCTAGTTGGACCTGTCTTTACAAAGGAGGCGGAAGACCGAGTGGCCAAAATTAGATAGAAGCTGAAGGTAGCACACTCAAGACAGAAAAGCTACTCAGACAAGAAGAGACGAGAGTTGGTTTCAATGAAGGAGACTTCGTCTACCTCAAGGTCTCACCGATTTGAGGGACATGAAGGTTTTAGGTTCGAGGAAAGTTAGCCCCTCGGTATATTGGACCGTACCAGGTGCTAAAAAGAGTTGGAGCTGTAGCATACCATATCCAACTACCCGAAGAAATGTCAGATATACACCCGGTGTTCCATGTCTCCCAACTAAGGAAATGCTTGAGAGTGCCTAAAAAGCAAGTACCAGTGGAAACAATAGATTTGCAAAAGGATCTCCGGTATCAACAAGTACCTGTCAAGATCCTAGACACCATCACCAGAAGGAAAAGGAATTTAGTGGTGCAGATTTGTAGAGTTCAATGGAGTAGGCATGGCGAAAAAGAAGCTACTTGGGAATGCGAAGATGCATTGAAGAAGGAATTTCCCCACCTTTTCAGGATTCAGCCAAATCTCGAGAATTAGATTCAATTTTAGTGGGGTAGGTTTGTAATGCCCGTAAAAATTCACCAACCAAAATCACTCGCTAGAAATCATTTTCAAAATCTTTCACCGTTTGAGCACTCAAAAATCCCATCTTCCCGGCGATTCCACCGTCCCGGCACCAAAGCCGACCACCCTCCATTTTCTCATTTTTCACTCTCTACGCATCACACCACGTGCCGGACAGAAGACCGCCGTGTGTGCCCGTGATCGTTCCCACAATCACCGCCGTCTCTCTCTTTTCCTTCTCATTTTCCTTCCCTTTTTTGTTCCTTTCCTTTTTCTCCTATTATTTTTCCTCCTCTCTTCCTTTCTCGTTTTCCTCTCTTCTTCCCTGGCTGCACGCCAGCGCCTCTCCTGCCGCACACCGACCCCACCTGTGCCCGCACACGCCACCTCCTGCGCGCCTGCCTCCTGCGCCTAGCGCCTGCTCCCTGGGCCCACCAGCACGCGCACCCGCCCCAACGCTAGCGCGCCCCTGTCCGGGGCCCCCTCGCGCCCGCTCCCACGGCCTGGCGCCTGGCCCCACGCTGCACCATCCCTGGCAGCGCTGCCACCAGTGCCTCACCTTGGCCCTGCTCACGCCTCGCCCCATGCCACGTAGCGCTGCTGCCCCACGCCCACCTGCCAACGCCACCGTGCCACGTGACGCCGCCCCGCACGCCGATGCCGCACCCCAGCCCCTGCACCCCAGCGCCACACCCCGGCCCGCACTCTAGCACCCGCACGCTCGCCTCCTCTGTGACGTCGTGTCCCCTGGTCACCGCACCCGCCTAGCGCGCACGCCTCCACACCGCATGATGCCGCTCGCCGCCCACGCTAGTGCGTGCCCACGCACCGCGACAGCACCCCGACCAAGCCATCCACGTGCATCGTTGCTCGAGCATGCCATCGTGCCCCTGTTCACCTCACCGCGCGTGCCCGGCCCTACCACACCACGCACGTGGAGCTCCACCTCGCCACGGCACTGTCTTGTGCACCTCCTGTGCCCGAGCATCCAGCCGCCATTAACTTTGCTGTTCCTGTGCGATGCCCGTCGGCAGCCCCCTCCCCTCACCTCCGTCCTATAAAAGGGCCTCCACTCCGTTCTCCACTCCACCACCAAGCTTCCTGGCTAACTCCCCCTTGCTCCCATGCTTCCAGTGCTGCTCCCACTATCTCCCGCCCGCCGTCGCAAAGCCGCCTCCTTGAGCCACCCAGCCCGAGGTAAGGAGAGGAATGGAACCCCCTCGGCCTCTTCTCCATTCTCCCCCTCTTTCCGGCTATCACCGTGCCCCAACGCCACCTCTCCCCAACCAGTCGTCTCCTTCTGTTTCTTCCCGTGGTGTTTCTGTCTTGAGGAAGAAGAAAGGGTGGTTTTACATTTTTTCCCATCCGCTTATTCCTATTTGCATCAAGACCCTCCCACCTCTCTCTTTCCCTCTTTCATCAGAAGCCCTTCCACTTCCAAAAGCAATCACAAAGAGGTCCCTGACTCCTTTCAAAACAGCCCCTAAACACCTTCTCGCCGACATTTTATGCGCCAAACCCTCTCCAATGAACCCCAAATTTGACCATGTTAGTCTCAAATATATTTCCACCGAGTCATCTACAAAATCCTTGAAAATACTCCTCCTTTCCTATTTTTAGTTCACTCCCTCTCTTCAAGCTCAATGGGTAAAACTTTATTTACTTTTATTTATTGTGTGCTTGCTTGTGTGTGCCGTAGATCGCGCAGTGACCGTGCGGGAGCCCGAAGAGGAACTTGAAGCCCAGTACCGTGAGCTGGAGCCCGAAGACTTTTACTGTCGGTGTTTTAGACCGACAATCTGCCTAGGGGGTACCCTAGGTGGTCTTTTGTGTGGTGGTGTCGTCGAGAATCAAGGAGTCGATGGTGGTGCAAGGAACACGATTTAGATAGGTTCGGGCTGCTAGATTGCGTAATACCCTACGTCTTGTGTGTTGGTTATATTGAACTTGTTCTTCATTGTTTGGAGGGGGTCCCTGCCCACCCTTATATAGTCGGGGGAGCAGGGTTACAAGGTGGAGTCCTAGTCGAACACGGTTACAGAGTCCTACTCTAACTCGGTAGAGTAACCCTATTTGTACCCAACTAGTCTTCGGGGAAATCATGAAGCCCATGCGCCCTGCATAGGAGTCTTTATGTCCGAGTAGGTTTGAGGTACATCCCCTTTGAGTGGGTCCGTAAGTCTTCTGGCGGGTCCAAGGGTGCCTAGCCGACAAGCCCCCGAGTACTTTGTAGTCGAGAGAAACAGCTCCGACTACTTGAGGACGCCGCCCGAGTTCCCCCTGGTGTTTCCTGAGTTCTCCTCGACGCGGCCAATCTTTCGAGTACTGGTGTTGTCGCGTGACTGGAAGGTACTCTTAGCAGCCCCCGATGTTTGTGTTTTGTAAACTTTGCCTTGAAACTTTTATATATGGTAGTTCGATGACAATCGCACTCCATATGGAGTAGCCCCCGAGCCTTAGGTTGAATCGAAGAATCAGGCTGAGGGTCAAACTTGTAATTTTGCTCCGACTTAAGTAGTCTTCAAAAAAAGAAAACTTTATCCAACGGGTACGGTATGCGCAGCCCCCGAGCACTTGGGCAACTACTTGTAGTCGATGAAGGGGTCAAACTTTTAGCCAGAGTATCCGTTGAAAATTATGGTGGTAAATCTAAGTTATATCTGACCGTTGCTTGATTGATGCTTGGAACCTCGAGATGCTGCTGATATAATAGGGGGGGCATCGGTAATTAGTGATACGTCATTTTTAACAGATCTGTAATTTGTGCCCCTTTCTTGTGCCCCCAGCACCGTTGCTGTTCCTTGTGCCACCACCGCCATTGTTGCTTTTGCCTGACCCTTGAGAGAGAGATCTGCTGCAGTTCCTTCCTTCTTCTATCTTTCTCAAGATTGACTGATGCACGTCAAGAAGATAAGGAACAAACCCGAGAAGACCCAGGGGGATACCGCGACCACCAGTAAGTTAAGATCTAGATTCAAGAAGGGCAAGGAGCCTGCATTACCGGCGCCAAAGTGTGGCCCAACGAACCAGACTGCGCCACCGCCCCCTGGGATTACCTGGCAGCATTCCGTGGTGAAGGAGCTGGCGGTCCAGACTTTGGTCGATGCGAATCTTCTTCAACCAAAGGTTGAACTTGAATAGAGGCCTGCATTCGGGAATACGTGGCAGTTTGAAGAGCACCCTAAGGAGACGGTCATGCTTGCTCATTTCGTCGAGAGAGGACTGGCGGTGCCCACTTCTGACTTCTTCAGAGGTATTCTCAGGTACTATAACCTTCAGTTAGTCCATTTGAATCCGAATGGTGTGCTCCACATGGCTATCTTTGTAGACTTGTGTGAAGTGTACCTGGGGGTTCTGTCTAGTCTTGATCTATTTAGGAAGTTATTTCACTGTAAACCGCAACCCAGTGTGACTAGGACAGAAGTGTTTGGAGGGGCTGGGTTTCAGCTGAGGAACTCGAGTGCTTATCTTGAGTATGACCTGCCCGACTCCCATGGCGACTGGAAGAAGAGATGGTTTTATATTGGTAATCATGATCCTGTCTTGCTAGTAGTCACCAACCATGCTCCAAAAGCATGTGGACAATTAGGTGAGCAAGTCTGAGGACACCCCTGAGATCACTGACCTGTTGACTCAGTTTGGTGAGTTAAGGTCTTTGGGTTTAACTGGCATCAATGTGGCCCCCAATTTCCTCAAGCGGAGAGTTTAGCCCTTGCAGTAAAGTGCTCATTCAAGCTTCGAGTACTCGGGCTTTGATGACCCGTCGCGTATGTCCCTTGAAGACATATCTGATGACAATGTGGAGGCGTTATTGGGTAAGTTATTCAAGAACTATCAAGGGGTACAAGTACTCCTGGGAGTTCCCTGTCAGTTTGATGGCTGGTATGGAACCATAGAGTTATTTTCTTATTTCCTTTGCTTACTTTGGGTAGTCGAAGGTGTAGTAACACTTTCCGAGTAACAATTGTTGGCTTGTGGTTTGTAGTCCCGGGTGCTTTTTGGTTTCTTGCCCACATTGTCTGAGGGCAAGGAGATTGTTTTGGTATGCCAAGAAATGGCGAGTAGTGCGGAAAAAGGCTGCTGCTCAGCATATTTCATCTTCATCGAGTTTGACCCCCGAGGGGTCACAGAGTACCAAGGTACGTAGTTGTGTGTTGTATTTGAGTACTTTTTGGTAAGTCGTTACTTTGCAGAATACTAACGATATTAGTCTGTGTTGAAAAGGCCGCCGACTTGACCTTTGGTGATGATGAGGCTACTTCTGGTGAAGTAGTCGCAATTGCCAGAGACGCGGCTGCCAGGGTTGCGGCTACTGAAGAGCTATTCTCTTTGTAAATCTTTTTATTGCGAAGTCTGAATTCTGATTGCGATTGATGGTTTTTGTTTGGCTAACTTTGTAGTCGAAATTGACTTTGTAGTCGGAAAAGATAGATTCGAGTGATCGAGTAGTCATAGTACCCGGTGTCGTCTCCAATTATTGGTGTTGCTGTTGAGGGTACTGTGACCATTATTGCTTTGTACTTTGAGAGGATGTAGGGGTAAACTGTTCACTTTTGTTCGTTGTGGTTGAGCGCCTTCACGTGCGTGGAGTCAAAAGCGCCTGTCTAACCTGTCGGGCATACTCCCCAGGCCCACGAGTAGGCCTTGGACGGCCCACTGAGGGACGTACTCGGACAAGATTAGAAAAAGGATAGGCGTATCCTTCTCGGACTAGTCTTGTATGTTTATGGAAAACTACTCGGGCCAATACCGAGTAGAACTCTGTAATAGTACCCGACTAGGACTCAGACTTGTAACCCTGCCCTCCCGGGTATATAAGGCCGGGCAGGGACCCCCCTCAAACACAATCCTCAGGACCAGAACATACATCAATACAGACCAACACACAGGACGTAGGGTATAACGCGATCTAGCGGCCTAAACCTGTCTAAATCGTGTTCCTTGCGTCACCATTGATTCCTTGATTCTCGATGACCCTTACCGCATAAAAGACCACCTAGGGTACCCCCTAGGCGGGTTGCCGGTCTAAAACACCGACAGCTGGCGCGCCAAGTAGGGGCACTCGTCGAGTTTCTCAGCACGAACTCAATGGTGAAAGTCATCATCAGGCCCGTCTTCTTCATCGAAGCCGGCACCACCTTCGTTTTTGGATCCTGGCTCTGCGTCGCCGAGGGCTCAGGATCGTTCCGGCGCCAGATCGTCGACATTCACGAGAAGAAACCAGAAGATTTGACCAGAAAAAATCAAGATTTCAAAGTCAATGAGTTCGAGTTTGACTACGCGTCGAATCCGACTTCCCCTCGGACTACTCCGTTTCTCCGCCGACCCCAGGACTCAGGGTCGGGCGAAGCGGAGCCTCACTCGGGGTCGGGCGAGGCGGAGCTACCCTTCCAAAGGGTCGGGCTCCGCCAACCCCAGGATTCAGGGTCGGGCGAAGCGGAGCCTCACTAGGGGTCGGGCGAGGCGGAGCTACCCTTCCAAAGGGTCGGGCTCCGCCAACCCCAGGATTTAGGGTCGGGCGAAGCGGAGCCTCACTCGGGGTCGGGCGAGGCAGAACTACTCCTCCAAAGGGTCCGGCGCTCCCGACCCCAGGACTCGGGGTCGGGCGAGGCGAAATTCCACTCAGGGTCGGGGGAGGCGGAGCTACTCCCTCAATGGGTCGGGCTTAGTCGAACCCTGGACTCAGGGTCGGACTCGCTTTGGATTCAGCGGCCCCAGTCAGCATCCAAATCAGTCTCGACTTCAAAGCGGTTCCCGCACGGACTCCGCACCGCGACAAAAGTCTACCAAGGTTTTTTTGCTCGAACCCGAGTTGAACTCGGGCAGGACGAGGACGTTGACTCCGACTCATCCTACTCACCAGAAATACCATTATCTGGCCCAGCCCAAGGGTTGGTAATAACTTCGACACCACAAGGCAGATTCGTCCATTGGCCGGGATTGCGACCATCTTTTCTCAACCGTGACTACGACTCGCACCTCGTCGCCCATATAGACAACCTGCCGTATCAAGAAGGCGTTCCACTTACGTCCAACCACGAAGAAAGCTATACAGAGATTGCTACATCAAGTTCCGGAACCTACTACCCGGACAGGGAGATACTTGTTATTACTCAGAATAACAATCCGGGTACTAGCCAGAATAGAACCCCCAGGCAACTAGCACAAGTCGACAACATCTCTGAAGATGAGTCTACAGCCGACAATGAAACTCCCGAACAGCGCAACCAACGAAGGGCGCGCAATGCCACTCGAGCTGAGCTGTAACACCTGCCATTTTAAGTCATTAAAGTGACTTTGATGAATTGGAAGCAATTCGAGAAAAAAAAAGAAAAAGAAATTGGCCGAAAATCAAATTCGGATCAAATTTGGCTGAAATTTGAATTTTGAATTTGAAATTCAGAAAAATTCGGCAAAAATATGGAATAGAAGTGTAAGAGTGACTAGAACTTGAGGATCAAGAATTTGAAACAGAAATGGTCCTAAATATCTCAAAGGAATTAAAGAAAGAAAAGGGAAAACTGAAGTTACTGTTCATTGTCCGAAAACAGGAATTCAGCAAAACAGCCTCAGAGTCCATTTTGGAAATTAAATTCTGATGAATTTTTCAAATAAGTGGATCAGAACAACTATACCATGTTGAAGTATGAACTTTGGACTCCTAGAATTGGGTGTTGTTGGCCAGGAACATGGAAGGGAACAATTTCGAATTTGAGCTCAAAGTCAGCACATTGTCACAGGTGACTGTCATACTGAAAATGACGAAGTCTGAAGATGACAGTATATGGCCGACTTTGGAGTTGATTTCAGAGGAATGTAGATTAAAAGGTGTACATGTTCATGAGCAAAATGGAACCCTGGGATGTTGTAGAACATAAATGGAGAGAAGTTGGACTGGAAGAAAAGGAATTGGATCATTAAATTGATTCACCAAGTGAGATCGATGTTGCTGTCGGGAGACTGACGAAACTGAATGGAAGGGTAAAAGGGTTCAGTCATTTGCCCAAAGAAAAATTCAAATTTGAAGACTTTTTGATGTTTATCTCGGGCAAAGGTTTATAGATGAAGTGGAAAGCTCGAGATTATCTACAACTTTGGTTAAGACACATATGCACCGTCGGATTGGAAATCCACCGTGGGGAAGCTCTGAATTTCGGGTGTTAGAAATCAGAAAGGGGAAGAGCAGCAGAGCCGAGCTCGACGTGTCGCCGTCGCCGCTCTCAGTCGCTCGCCAGCGCAACGGCTAGGCCACCTCCTCACCACGCAAGCCTACGAGTAGGCCACGGTGTCGCCCATGCACGCGGTAAACCGTTCGTATATTTACCGCTCCCGCGCCGCCGTTTCACCGCCGTTCTTTTTACCGCCGCCAGCGCCTCTGTCCCAGTTGCCCCCACCGAGCAAAATTCTCCCACCACACCGCACCTCCCGTCGATTCCCTCTGTCCACACCTCCACCCACACCCCACCAGCAACCCTAGCAGCTTGTTGCCCGGCTTCTTCGCCGGCACGCCTTAAACCGCCGCCGCTTCTGTCCGCCGTCGCCGCGCCTCCCGCTCACGGTGAGCACCCCCTTGCGCTTGTTCTCTTCCTTCTAGAGTAGTCTTAGGCAGGTCCCTAGGATGCTAGGATGGTGTAGTAGCTGTCGTTCGAGTAGTTTGTGCCGTCGTCGTGCGTAGCCGCAACCGGCCGAAGGTGCCGCCGCCCGCCGCCGTGGAGGGAGTGGCTCCGGCCATCTCCCGAGGAGCTGTTGCCGCGCGCGGGTGCGTGAAGGTATGGAGATGCTGTCCTGACCTAGTTCCGCCGCCGGTAGGGCGCCGGCCGGCGAGTCGCGCCGCCCCCTGTCGCGCGTGCGCGTTTTGGCGGGAGGAGGAAGAAGCGCGTGGAGCCTTGGGCCCGCGCGTCAGAGAGGCGGGGGAGTAAAGGAGGCCGGGGGCGCGGGCGTTTTGTTGGGCCGGCGCGTCGGAGGCCCAAGAAGCCGGCGCGGTCGACCGCTGAAGAAAGAGGCCGGAGGCCCAGTAGGAAGCAGGCCGCGCTCGTGAGGGAGAAGGAAAAAGGAAGAGGGCCGCCGGGCCGTCGCGGATGAGAAAGAAAAGAAGAAAAAGAGAAACAACCCAATAAAGGCCCGACCGGAGGAAAAAGGCCGGCGGGTAAGTGGAACAGGAGAAGAGTGGGTCCGTGCTGTGGGCCCAGCGCGCGTGTGAGAGAGGGTAGATTCGAGCTGCGTAAGAAAAGTTTCCGGGGGTGTTTTTCGGGAAAAATTAGATTTCCTTTATAGAATAATTAGTTTAAATCCGAATTTCACCATTTAAATCACAGAAATTTCTAGGAGTGTCCAAAATTAGTGATACCAATTTTGTTAGGCTTGTTTTATTTTCCTTTATGCATTAAAATTTTCACACCCTAGAAAAATAATAAAAATTTGGGTATTTATTTAATGCCTTTCCTTTAAGGTAATTAAATAAATACTTAATCTTTATAAAATGTATAAAATATGGAATAACATTTTCTTAATCACAAATTATTCTTAACCCATAGGAAATTAGGTTTTCAAGTTAGAAAATAATTATATCCTTTGCTAAAAATAAAAGAAAGGCCTTAAGTAAGGATTAGGTGAGAAAATAAAAATTGTGGGTTAATCTTTGGGGTTTTTATGTGTTGGCTTGCAACTTTATCATGATAAATTGTATAGTCCTTGTTGGCTTGCAACTTTATCATGAAGGAAAGTTGTATAGTCTTTTCTTCAAAATTTTGCATTCCTAACCCCTGCATGTATTGTGCTATAGATCCCGAAGCACCAGAAGGAGATTATTTGGAATTTTCAGAAGGATCTTCGGAATTCGAAGAAGTCTTTGAATTAGTCCCCTGCGAAGCCAACCCGTCAGACAACACTAACTTTTTAAGCGAACAAGGCAAGCCCCGGTGCATTTATACCTATCTATTTTGGAGTTATTATTTCATGTGTCCAATTATCGGTTATTTGCTATATGTATGCAGTAAGTCTAGGAGTTGCTTGAAACCTATTCTTGTGTATGATCATGCCTTCCTTTAAGGACATCTTTGCCACTTGTTCAACCCTTTAGTAGATAACCCAAGTCTAGAATTGCTTATTTGCTTACATACTTGGTTTACCAACCTTAAGGAAAACTTCTGAGTCATACATGTGATATATGGAAGGATAACTTGGAAATAGAGAAGCAGACAGAAGCTAGAGATGTAGTTCTGTCTACTAGATTAATTTGGTTAAGGCCCGATTCGTTGTCTTAACCTTTGATCAAGTGATAAGCATCTGATCACTTACTGGGTATGGGACCAGTAAAGCCTAGTAGGTTAGTAAACTCTATGATCGGGAATACTTCGTACCCGCGCTTGACGTGCTGGAGATTGGCAGGGGCGTAGCCTGAAACTCACATGGTGATCGGGCCAGACGTGGGGTCCCATGTGGGGGTGCGTCCTTGGGTCCGGGTAGTCTTATTCCCAATCATTGATTTTGCTAATCGAAAGGTTGTTATGTACGACCTGGACAGTCGTATAAAGCTGGTGATCAGGGTACTCTCCTGCAGGATGTAAATGGATCCGGATCGCCGCAATTCTCGGTTATGAATGCACTTGATCACTGTTGAGCATCGTAGTGTAAATTCATGAATGATATACCTTCCTGATAAATAAGTGATGTATGGCTTAAATACCTTATTGTTGTTTTTACTCTTTTCTCATCATCTAGAATGGTTAGGTAATAACTTAACCCAAATAAAAGATAAAACTAAGGCATCACTTGTAGTAAGCTTTTCGGCAAAAGTTGTATCAGCCAAGTACACCAAAAGCTATCATATGCATCCAAAGAAAGCTATTATACTGGTTAGTCGGGTAAGACTTGCTGAGTACCCCGTACTCAGGGTTATCCCTTGTGGCTATCTTTCAGAAGCACCGCAGGAGTCTACAGAGGAGGAAGCCCCGAAGCCCTAGGGTATTATTATGAGTCTCACAATACCCTTAAGAAGAAGCTTTTAAATGCTCATCTCCTCCTGAACTGTTTATGTTTTAAATCTTAGAACTCTGTCTAACACTGCACTGTTAAGTTTGCTTCAATCTATGTTCTGTAATAACTCGTACCTTTTATATGTATGTAAAAATGTAATATTTGTTGATGTTATCCCATCGCGGATACAATCCTGATGTATGGCTATGAAACACGACGTGGATCTTTCGAGGAGTCCTAGGGACACTCGACGGACGACCGGATTTACACTGTTTTAAATGCGTTTCGAATAATTGCTGCGTCGGCAGCAATTAGGCGCATTTAAACCAGTTTAAATTGGATGGTTCCGCCACAGCTGGTATCAGAGCCGTAGGTTGGGGTAATCAACAGATATTACCTTTTAAAATTGAGACTCTACTTTAAAATAACGAAAATATGAGTCACAGGTGGAAGTAGTTTTAACCGGTTGTTTGTTTTGCAGATGCTAACTGTTTGCTGCGTGTCGCTAGTATTCGATAGTCTGTTATTTAGGAAGAGATTACGATGCCACCAATTTGTTTACGGGTGTGTATATAAGTCTATGAGTCCGTAGGAATCGTTGCATCATGTTGCATAAGCATATTTTAAAAATTTTTGGGTTTGGTGAGTGCCGTTAGACCTGACCTCGTTTCTTTTATAGGATGTTTCAAGAAGGATACACTGATAAAGATGGATGGACCCGCGGCCATTATTTGGATAAGCCGGGGTTTGTGCAGTTGCTTTGGAAGACGCTACAAGAATTAGGCTTTCACAATCCCCCAGAATATTATTGGAGGAAGGAAGATACGGGTCACAAACAGTACTGCACAGTTTATGTGCATATTCCAGATGATGACACCCGTCCCAATTGGCGTCTAGAAGAGGTGATAGAGTCAGGTTTCGAGTTCAATGACACGATGGAAAGGGCGGCTATGACTGCTCTTACCGAGTTATGTGAAAATCACAAAGCGGAGATAGGATCGAGCTCTGCTCGGTTCTATCCTATCAAGAATCAAGATGACGGGATCTGGAAGAGAAGAATTAAAGCTTTGAAGAACACCTCTCGGGTAGAGCACGATATCTTGGTTGCTGCTGCTTCTGATTACATGACGGCCATGTACAACTTACATCAATCTTGCATCAGAGAGTATTACAATCAGAGGTAGAAAAATGAAGATGCTAAGATGGAGCTGATGGGCGCCCGGCATGATAAGGAGTTGTACAAAAAGGCGGCATTGGCAAGAGAGCACGACATGGAGAAAATAATGAGGGAGCAATCCAGAAGAATTGAAGATTATGAAGAGAAACTCAGGGTGATGCAAGGGTTCATAGAGGCCAGCAGGAGCATGGCAGATAGAGCAAGGGAGGAAGCCGAATCCAATGTCAATAGGCTGGAAGCAGAAAGATTCCAGCAGCTGGACGAGATCCTGTCACTTCGTCTGGCTTTGGAGGAGATGCAGGCCCAGGTACCTGCGCAGAACATCGTCAATGTTCCACTGCCTCCACCACCAGAAGAGCCCCAGCCACCAAACCCGGAAGAAGCGGACCAATTAGTACCTGTCATAGAAGTGGAGGAAGATCCTGCTCCACCTGCAGTTCCTGAGATTGATCTGTATGCTCATGAGAACCTAGAAGGGTTTGATGTTGACATGGAGGACGATCAGGGTGAAGCTCCCGCGGGAAATCAACAATTTGCCTGGGCCAATGCAAATGCCGATGGGCTAGATCCACAGGGCTACGGGCCAATGCAGCAATGGGGAGAAGAGGAGCCAGAAGATGGAGAAGAAGAGGAGGATCCCGAAGAGATGGAGGGAAATTCCGGAGTTAGCACCTCCGCATCCTACACTTCTTACACTTCGAGTGATCCCGGGCCGGAATCAGGAAGTGAAAACTCAGTGAACCAAGCCCCACCCGTCGCTCCTCCAGGACAAACGTTGATGACAGTAGATCAAGATATCCTGCAAGCAGCAATGGCCCGACTAGGACTAAATGCCGAGGAACTAGGCAGTTTCCCTTACGATGGTTGAAGTAAAACCTTATCTAAGAGATGTTGTAATATATTTATGTAAGATATATGTGGTGGACGGAGTAGTACGATGGTTTTTGTAAAAAGTAACTTCAGGGCATGTACTATAAATAAATATGTGTATAAGTGTGGTTTATGTGTGGTCATGCTATGATGTGTGAAATATTAGTGTGCAGGGAACCGTTGATAAAATGCACCCTAGATATTAATAATTTGTTTACTCTTAGCAGCATGACGGATCCAAGAGGACAACGAGCTTCAGGTTCAGGGGGTCAGGAGGAGAATTTACCAAGAGCACCAACGCTGGCAGATGCTATAGCCAGTCTTATGAACTCAGGGGCAGAACAAGCTCGATTACTTCAAATGATTGTACAGAACACTGGTAATGGTGGACATCGGCGGGATCCAGAGAGGGGTGTATCTTACACCCAGTTCCTGGAGACCCGCCCTCCAATATTTTTGAAGGCTGAGCATCCTTTGGAAGCTAATGAGTGGCTTCAAACAATGGAACAGAAGTTTCGAGTAATCCCCCAGTGCACCACCACTCAAAAGGCCGAGTTTGCAGGACTCCAGCTCCAAGGTCCCGCTAGGACCTGGTGGACCAGCTATTTGGCTAGGCAGCCAGTTGGAAGGGAGGTTACATGGGAGAATTTTAAGGAAGCCTTCAGGACACAGTTTGTGCCGGAAGGTATCATGAGGATGAAACTGGAGCAGTTCTTAGGGTTACAGCAAGGAAACCGCAGTATTCTGGAGTATACCAGTGAGTTTGACCAGTTAGCCCAATATGCACCAGAACATGTCAACACCGAGTCCAAGAAAAGAGATTGCTATCTTCGAGGGCTTAATGCAAGGATGCAGGAGAAGTTGTCCACTTGCACTTTTGCCGACTATAGCTCTGCGGTAAGTACAGCCATTACCGCGGAAGAAAAGATGAGGATCCTGGATGAAACCTTAAAGAAAGAAGAAGATTTGAAAAGGAAAAATGTTCCTTTTGGAAACTTTGGGAATGCTCCACAAAGAATGAGGGTGGTATATCGAGGTTCTCCTCGACCCATGTATCGGCCTTCATTTCAGCAGCGGCCCTTCCAGCCTTGGAATGTTAGAGCTCCCAGTGCTGCTCCTCGTCCTGGAATTGCACCACCTCTCGGGTTTCGTAACCCTACTCCTCCAGGAAATCCACAGGTCTGTTTTAACTGTGGAAAGCCGGGACACTTCGCCCGGGACTGTCGTTTTCCCAAGGTTGGGGGAAACGCAAACTTAAGGGCTCAAACCTCGGGTCAAGGCGCTGGGCAAAAGTTTGTCCGTCGTAAGTTTGTGAACACCAAGACAGGACAAGCTCATTATATGAACGTGGAGGAAATCCCAGAAGGAGAGCCTATCCTGGCAGGTATGTACCTTGTTAACAATTATCCTGCCATGGTTTTATTTGATTCGGGCGCATCACATACTTTTATAAGTAGAAGGTTTGTCATGCAACACCAATTAGAGGTACATACATTAAATGTCAAGTATGCTATTCAAGCTATTGGAGCTACACAGAATACAAATCAAGTAGCTCGCAATGTGATTTTAAACCTAGAAGGAAATAAGGTGGGTGCTTATCCTTTAATTCTAGAAGATCAAGGAATAGATATTATTTTGGGAGTAAATTGGATGAAGGAACATAAGGTTCAAATTGATATGGATACTCGGGTCGTTAGTATGAAAGATGACCAAGGCCACCCTTTTGAGCTCCAATTACCCGCTCATCCTTGTTTGGACCAGATGGTCAAAAAGACTAGAGCAGTGACTCTAGAATCTATTCCTGTGGTTAATGAGTTTATAGATGTATTCCCAGAAGATCTGCCTGGGCTACCGCCTGATAGAGCGGTAGAGTTTACTATTGAGTTAGAACCAGGCACCGCTCCCATCTCGAGAAGACTATATCGAATGCCACCTAAAGAGCTAGCAGAATTAAAAATACAACTCCAATAATTGTTGGATAAAGGTTTTGTCCGACCTAGCACTTCACCATGGGGCTGCCCTGCTCTATTTGTTAAAAAGAAGGATGGCACATTGAGGCTATGTGTGGATTACCACCCTTTGAATGCGGTAACCATTAAAAACAAGTATCCGCTGCCACAGATTGACTTGTTGTTTGACCAGTTATCTGGAGCCAAGGTCTTTTCAAAAATCGACCTTCGGTCAGGATACCATCAGATTAAGATAAAACCCGAAGACATACCTAAAACAGCCTTCTCAACCCGATATGGACTATATGAATACTTGGTTATGTCCTTCGGACTGACAAATGCCCCAGCGCATTTTATGTATCTCATGAATTTAGTATTCATGCCAGAAGTAGATAAATTTGTCGTCGTCTTTATAGACGATATCCTTGTCTTTTCTAAAAACGAAGAGGAACATGCGCAACATTTGCGCATTGTTCTAAATTGAATCCGGGAACACCAGTTGTATGCCAAGTTCAGTAAATGTGAATTCTGGTTAAAGAAAGTTCCATTTCTTGGGCACATATTATCCAAAAAAGGAATTGAAGTAGATCCCGGAAAAGTCAAGGACATATTGGATTGGAAATCACCAACCTCTGTTCATGAAGTAAGAAGTTTCTTGGGAATGGCCGGCTATTACCGTAGGTTCATCCCCAATTTCTCAAAAATTTCCAAACCAATCACATAATTATTGAAGAAAGAAGTGAAATTTGAATGGAAACCTGAGTGTGAAGAATCATTTCAAGTCTTAAAGAAATTGCTGACTACAGCCCCAGTGCTAGCTCAACCTGACATAGAGAAACCCTTTGATGTGTACTGTGATGCCTCGGGAATAGGCATAGGGTGTGTTCTTATGCAAGAAGGCAGAGTTATTGCTTATGCTTCTCGTCAACTGAAGCGTCATGAAGAGCATTACCCTACCCATGATTTAGAACTTGCTGCCGTAGTACATGCATTAAAGATATGGCGACACTATCTTTTGGGTAGTGAATGTCGTATCTTTACTGACCACAAAAGCTTGAAGTACATCTTTACTCAGATGGACTTGAATATGAGGCAAAGACGGTGGCTGGAACTGATTAAAGATTATAAGTTAGAAATCCATTATCATCCTGGTAAGGCTAATGTGGTAGCCGACGCCTTGAGCAGAAAGGCCCAATGCCACTGCACTACCGTCCAGTCTAACCTTAAGACCTTATGTGAGGAAATGGAAGATTTGAGTTTGGAAGTAGTGAAACAAGGCACCCTTCAGAATATTATGATACAAGATACCCTAAAGGAAAGGATTATAACAGCCCAAAGAGAAGATCCATGGATTAAGATACTATATCAGCAAAAAGCCGAAGGGAAGGTCCCCGAATTTAATCAAGAAGCAGATGGAGGACTGTACTTCAAAAAAAGGATAGTAGTTCCTAAAGATAAGGATCTAAGAAGATTGATCTTAGAAGAAGCACATCTGTCTAAGTTTGCTATTCATCCCGGAAGTAATAAAATGTACCAAGATTTAAAGCAAAGATTTTGGTGGGCCAAGATGAAACCTGAAATTGCAAGGTATGTAGCTGAATGTGATACTTGCCGAAGAGTTAAGCCTATATTGCAAAAGTCGGCAGGTTTACTACAACCTTCAGAAATTCCTGTATGGAAATGGGAGGATATTTCCATGGACTTTATAGTTGGATTGCCTACCACTTCAAAAGGGTATGATTCCATATGGGTTATTGTCGACCGTCTTACTAAATCAGCTCACTTTATTCCAGTCAAGACTACTTATCCGGTGTCGACATATGCTAAACTCTATATAGCCCGGATTGTATCCTTGCACGGAGTGCCAAAGACCATTATTTCTGATCGAGGTTCCCAGTTTGTTTCCAGATTCTAGGAACGATTGCAAAAGGACATGGGCACTACCCTAATTAGAAGTTCCGCCTATCATCCTCAAACTGGAGGACAGACAGAAAGGGTCAATCAAATCTTGGAAGACATGTTAAGAGCATGTGTCCTTACCTTCTCTAAGCTATGGGACGAATGTTTGCCCCTAGCGGAGTTCTCCTATAATAATAGCTATCAAGCTAGCATTAAAATGGCACCTTTCGAGGCCCTGTATGGTCGAAGATGCGGAACTCCTTTAAATTGGTCAGGAGTAGGAGAAAGGACACATTTGGGATCAGACCTGGTTATGGAAACCGAGGAAAAGGTCCAGAAGATTCGCAAACATTTGGAAATAGCCCAGTCCCGACAAAAGAGTTATTCGGATAAAAGGAGACGGTCCTTGGAGTTTCATACCGGAGATTTTGTATACTTGAAGGTATCCCCGATGAAAGGAGTACAACGATTTGGAGTAAAGGGTAAGTTAGCCCCAAGATATATTGGTCCTTATGAGATTCTGGAACGAAAAGGTCCGGTGGCATATAAGCTGTCATTACCAAACCAACTTGCTTCTATACATGACGTATTTCATGTATCCCAGCTTAAGAAGTGCTTAAGAGTTCCAGAAGAGATTCTAGAAGATCCGGAAATTGAGCTTGAACCAGATCTAACCTATGAGGAAAGGCCCATTAAAATTCTAGATCAAAAGACAAGAGATACCCGAACTCGGAGTTATTGGGATACGAGGTAGGCTACACTAGCGCAAATCAAAATTTTCTACCACGTATAACCAGGATGAACTGCCGTATAAGGATCACGGGATTACCACTCGACGCACTACTGGTGCGGAAGATGTAGATATGCGTCGATGCAGTGAAGACGATCACGTAGTCGTACATAGTCGATCAACGTAGTCGTACGTAGTCGATCACGTCCAGCAGCTCCTCAGCAGCTCGTCCACGTGCACAGCAAGATCGCCTCCGGTACCGCGGCTCGTCGTGGCTCGTCGGCGGTTCGTCGATGGCTCGTCCAAGTGCTGCAGGCGCAACACCTCCAAGGTATCCACACGTGCAGGGAGGAAGCGTCGCAAGCCGGATTGCTAGATCCGCGAGTTGCAACAGGCGAGGGCGTGGGAGGCGCGGCAGGTGTGTTTCGCCAAAAAGGTGTAAACCCTAGGGCGCCCCCACCCCTCTATTTATAGAGGTTCCTGATGGGCCTCTGGATCCGAGGCCCATTAGTACTCCTAAACCTAATCCAACTCGGATCAAATCCGAATTGGGCTTCCAGCCCCTTAAGTGTGTGACCCTATGGGTTCGGATACGTATAGACATGGCCCGAGTACTCCTACTTGGCCCAATAGTCGGTAGCGGCCTCTAGCAAGACGTGCCAACTCCTATACGCACACGAAGATCATATCAGACGAACCATCACAACATAATATACATGCTATTCCCTTTGCCTCACGATATTTGGTCAAGCTTCAAGCCGACCGTTCTTTCTCGATCCTGTGATTCGGAATCCCTTTGTAGGTTAACTCTTAACCGTACGTAGCATGGCCATGCATTTTCGGATCCGATCACTCGAGGGGCCCAGAGATATCACTCTCAATCAGAGAGGGGCAAATCCCATCTTGATTGACCATGTCTCATAGCATGCTTCTTGACAAACCCGAAAGCTACCTTTATAACTACCCTGTTACGGCGTAGCGTTTGATAGCCCCTAAGTAGGTCGATCCACATCTAGAATACATGCGACAATCTCAGGTCTAAGGACAAAGCGTATATGTTGTTTAAAGAGAGAACTACTTCTCGTGTTGGGTCAGTCCTAACACATGTCTCCACATGTGTCCACATTATTAGTTCAACATCTCCATGTCCATGACTTGTGAAACATAGTCATCAACTAATGCATGTGCTAGTCTAATATTCATGTGTGTCCTCACATGAACTCCGACTAGGGACAACTTTAGAATAACCATACAAGTAAAGAGTTTCACATACAATTCACATAATTGCAAATCAATTCAAGTAGCCTTTAATGGATATTCAATGAACACAATATACAAATCATGGATACAAATGGAATATCATTATCTCTATGATTGCCTCTAGGGCATACCTCCAACAGTCTCCCACTTGCACTAGAGTCAATCTAGAAGGTACCTAATACCCATAGCTCTTACATGCGCATCATGCTTAGCCTGCGGGAGTGGTTTTGTCAACGGATCAGAAATGTTCAGATCCGTGTGTATTTTGCATATCTTGATCTCACCCCGGTTAACGAAGTCTCGAATGAGATGAAATCGCCGCACTACGTGTTTGTTCTTCTGGTGGTTCCTTGGCTCCTTTGCTTGCGCAATTGCCCCATTATTATCACAGTAGAGATTCAATGGGCTAGACGCATTCGGGAACACACCAAGCTCAATTAGGAAATTCCTTATCCAAACACCTTCCTTCGCGGCTTCCGAAGCCGCGATATACTCGGCTTCTGTCGTAGAATCGGCCACCGTCTCCTGCTTGGAACTCTTCCAACTAACAGCACCACCATTTAGCGTGAACACAAATCCTGATTGTGACTTTGAATCATCTCTGTCGGTTTGGAAACTAGCATCGGTGTAACCTGTTACAACGAGCTCCTCCTGACCTCCATAGACGAGGAATATATCTTTAGTCCTTCTCAAGTACTTAAGAATATTTTTCACCGCTGTCCAGTGACTCTCACCTGGATCAGATTGGTGTCTGCTTGTCATACTTAGCGCATATGAAACATCTGGGCGAGTACTTATCATTGCATACATGATAGATCCAATAGCCGAGGCATATGGCACTCTACTCATGCGATCCCGCTCATCAGCAGTCGAAGGACACTGAGTCTTGCTGAGATGTATGCCATGTGACATAGGCAAGAACCCTTTCTTTGCCTCTTCCATGCTGAACCGCTTCAACACTTTGTCAATATAAGTATCTTGGCTCAAACCTATAAGCCTTCTCGATCTATCTCTATAGATCTTAATGCCCAGAATATATGCCGCTTCCCCTAAGTCCTTCATCGAAAAACTATTTTTCAGTGAAGTCTTTACGGACTCAAGCATAGGAATGTTATTTCCAATCAGTAATATGTCATCCACATATAAGATTAGAAATACTACGGACTCAAGCATAGGAATGTTATTTCCAATCAGTAATATGTCATCCACATATAAGATTCGAAATATGCAGCTATAGCTAGAATAATCCGAATGGACTTAAGCATCACTACGGGCGAGAAGGTCTCGTCGTAGTCAACTCCTTGAACTTGTAGAAAACCTTTTGCGACAAGTCGTGCTTTATAGATGTGAACATTTCCATCCATGTCCTTTTTCTTCTTATAGATCCACTTGCACTCTATGGCTTTAACACCATCAGGCGGGTCAACCAAGTTCCAAACTTGATTGTCTCCCATGGACTCTATTTCGGATTGCATGGCACTCTGCCATTTTTCGGAGTCTGGGTCCATCATTGCTTCTGCATATGTCGCAGGCTCATCATTGTCCAACAATAATATTTCCCGCATTTCGCGGAGCCTTGCCGACCTTCATGGTTGTGGCGGTGCTGCTCTTGCCATGGGTATCTCAACTTGTTCTGCTATGTTAGCATCACTCATTGATTCTTGCCCGATCGGCTCATCTTGAACTTCTTCAAGATGCACTGTCTTTCCACTCTTTTCTCCTTTGAGAAACTCTTTCTCTAGGAAAACCCCGTTCCGAGCGACAAACACTTTGCCTTCTGATCGGTTGTAGAAATAATATCCCAAAGTTTCCTTTGGATATCCCACGAAAATGCACTTATCCGACTTGGGTGTGATCTTGTCCGACTGAAGTCGCTTGACAAACACTTCACATCCCCAAATCTTTAGAAAAGACAAACTAGGAACCTTTCCAGTCCATATCTCATATGGTGTCTTAACTACGGATTTTGTGGTACCCTATTTAGTGTGAAAGCTGCTGTTTCTAGAGCGTATCCCCAAAATGACAACGGTAGGTCCGACTGGCTCATCATTGATCGAACCATGTCTAACAAAGTTCGATTACGTCGCTCGAACACACCGTTTCTCTGAGGTGTTCCAGGCGGCGTAAGTTGTGGAACAATTCCGCAACTCTTTAGATGATTGCTAAACTCGTGGCTCAAATACTCGCCTCCACGATCAGATCGTAAGGCCTTAATTTTCTTGCCACGCTGATTTTCAACTTCATTCTGAAATTCCTTGAACTTTTCAAAGGTTTCAGACTTATGCCTCATCAAGTAGACATAGCCATATCTACTAAAATCATCAGTGAAAGTTATGAAGTATTGGAATCCTCCTCTAGCCGTCGTGCTCATTGGTCCGCATACATCACTATGTACGAGTTCCAACAAGTCTACTGCTCTCTCAGGAAATCCTGTGAAAGGCGTCTTGGTCATCTTGCCTAGCAAGTAAGCCTCGCATGTCTCGTATGATTCGAAATCAAACGAAGTTAGAAGTCCATCAGAATGGAGCTTCTTCATGCGCTTTTCACTTATATGACCCAAACGACAATGCCACAAGTAGGTAGGACTCAAATCATTAGGCCGAGGCCTTTTAGCACTTACATTACAGACAGGTGAACCATCAAGATTTAAAACAAATAATCCATTCACAATGGGTGCAAAAGCCATAAACATATTATTCTTAGAGATCACACAACCATTGTTTTCACTCGCAAATGAATAACCATCCTTCATCAAACATGAAGGAGACAAAATGTTTCGACTTAAACTAGGAACAAAATAACAATTATTCAACTCCATAATAAATCCTGATGGGAGGTGGAGTTGCATCGTCCCGACGGTCAAAGCAGCAACTCTTGCATTATTGCCCACGCGGAAATCAACTTCTCCTCTTTCCACGCTTCTACTTCTTATCATTCCCTGCATCGAATTGCAAATATGAGCAACCGATCCGGTATCAAATACCCAAGAATTAATAACTGTATCAGCGAGAAATATGTTGTCTATAACATTAACAACAAGCGTACCTGAGGTAGAAGTACTCTTACTTCCGCCGTTCTTCAACGAAGCTAGGTACTGCTTGCAGTTTCTCTTCGAGTGACCAAGTTCATGACAGTAAAAGCACTCTTTGTCTGGAGCAGGTCCAGGTCCAGCTTTAACCTTGGGCGGTGGGTTTGGCTTGGACGTTCCAGCCTTGCCCTTCTTCTTCCAAGAATTGCCCTTCTTCTTAAAGCTGGGCTTGTTCTGTATCGCCATCACATGGCTGGTACTAGCGCTTTTCTTTATGTCAGCCTCTGCTGTTTTAAGCATGCCACACAGCTCATTCAGACCCTTCTCCGTCCCATGCATATGGTAGTTCGAGATGAAGTTCCCATAGCTAGGAGGAAGAGACAAAAGAATGAAATCAGTGGCCAACTCTTGGCCCAGTGGGAAGCCTAGCTTCTCCAACCGTTGAGTGTAACCAACCATCTTGATTACGTGTGGTCCTACTGCTACGCCTTCTGCTAGCTTGCTCTCAACAAAGGCCTTAGACACATTGAACCTTTCAGTCTTGGCCTGTGTTTGGAACATGTCTCTAAGCGCCACGATCATATCGTGCGCCTCATGGTTTGTTTCGAACTGCATCTGCAGCTCGGGTTCCATGCAAGCAAGCATAAGGCAGCTTACTTCAAGGTTAGCATCACATGCTTTCTTGTAAGCATTCTTAGCAGCAGCGGGTGCATCCTCAGCAGGTTCTTCTGGTAGTGGGTTGTCTAGAACATCTTCCTTTTTCTCAGCCCTGAGAACAATTCTCAGGTTGCGGATCCAATCCGAGTAGTTTGTTCCATTCAACTTGTCCTTCTCAAGGACCGAACGCAATGCAAACGATGTGGTGGTGTTGCTAGGTGCCATTTAATCTACAACAAAAGTAATGCAAAATACAATAAGACAAACGTATCCATGATAGAGCAAATTACATTAAACTATTTTAACAGAATCTACTCCCACTAAAATCAATATCCCTCTATTGAAACTTAGTGATTCAGGATCCACAACTAACAAGTCTACTAGTGAGCTTTAGCATCACCGCTAGCAAACGAGGTAGATCAGTAAGCAACTTTTGCTAATCATATCACATATGACTCCTGTTGTTGGGTGACATCTCTATGTCTCCGCGCCCAACCTTTATGCCACAAGGTTCATAACCGTTAAGATAACCTTGTTAAGCAAACCAACCCTTATGCGTGTAAGTGTCCGACACAAACCCGTCTAATCAAGGAAAACTAGTGGCACCCTAATTTCATAGACCCACCACTAATTGTACAAGACATGGGACGGTGCAAGTTTTAGTTGGGAGGGCATACTAACTTAAACTTTGTGAGGGATCGTTCTACTTCTAACATCACAGCATGCAGAAAGTAAAACATAAACAGAATAGCATTCACACAGTTGTGACACAGTATGGCCCGTTTCCATATGGTGATCTCCATCTCCATAGAACCTGTTCACCATGGTGATCTCCATCTCCATGTTCTATGTGCGCCATCCTCCTGGTGATGAGTCCTCCAAGAACTAGAGCATGCTATTACACCTAATAGCTAGTAAAGAATCTAGTAATGAAGATTACATAGTTGCTTGGATCATCACAGATTGGTACGCAGACCATTAAATACAATAAAGTGACAACACATATGGCTCCTGCCGTGTTGTCGTACGTGCGACACGCAGGTCACGAATGAGTTACACACATGCATCACATACACAAGGGGGCCATACTGATCACAAGATACATACATACATCCTGCAAAACAGAGTTAGGCGTCCTAACGTTCCAAACTTCGGAGGCCCGAAACTCCATCTTCCAAGCCGAATTTGGGGAATCTAATTTCGCCGAAAACGGCGAAGCGGTTGAAATTCATGTGTAACTTTTTCTGTAGATCAATTTTCGTATAGAAATCGCCCCGATCCGAGATCGTACCGAAAAGTTACGGCCCCATATTCTAGGAGCCCAAGTTATGCTATTGAAAATTCGTTCCTCTAGCAGTTCCGGTTTGACCATTCCGTTCCCTTTTTCAAACTCCACTTCTTTTCATATTACGGCTGATTTACCGAAGCTTGCGCATACGGCAAAATCCCGACCCCGGCAGTAGATCCCATCTACTATTGCACATCTAATGTGCCTGGCGTATGACCCTGGATTTCGATTTTACCAATCATATTGATCTTCCCTCACTGCAACTAGATTTACGTGTATCACTTAACTCCGATGGCGGAAACCGACCGGTAGGAGTATGTCGTTACACTACCATTGCAACAAGGGCACGAAATCAGGACATAGATCAAACAGAGAACTCGCATATCTCCATATGCACAAATCCCGAATCCAAAACTAAGCAGCTAAGGCTCTGATACCACTGTTGGGATACGAGGTAGGCTACACTAGCGCAAATCAAAATTTTCTACCGCGTATAACCAGGAAGAACTGCCGTATAAGGATCACGGGATTACCACTCGACGCACTACTGGTGCGGAAGATGTAGATATGCGTCGATGCAGTGAAGACGATCACGTAGTCGTACGTAGTCGATCACGTCCAGCAGCTCCTCAGCAGCTCGTCCACGTGCACAGCAAGATCGCCTCCGGTACCGCGGCTCGTCGTGGCTCGTCGGCGGTTCGTCGATGGCTCGTCCAAGTGCTGCAGGCGCAACACCTCCAAGGTATCCACACGTGCAGGGAGGAAGCGTCGCAAGCCGGATTGCTAGATCCGCGAGTTGCAACAGGCGAGGGCGTGGGAGGCGCGGCAGGTGTGTTTCGCCAAAAAGGTGTAAACCCTAGGGCGCCCCCACCCCTCTATTTATAGAGGTTCCTGATGGGCCTCTGGATCCGAGGCCCATTAGTACTCCTAAACCTAATCCAACTCGGATCAGATCCGAATTGGGCTTCCAGCCCCTTAAGTGTGTGACCCTATGGGTTCGGATACGTATAGACATGGCCCGAGTACTCCTACTCGGCCCAATAGTCGGTAGCGGCCTCTAGCAAGACGTGCCAACTCCTATACGCACACGAAGATCATATCAGACGAACCATCACAACATAATATACATGCTATTCCCTTTGCCTCACGATATTTGGTCAAGCTTCAAGCCGACCGTTCTTTCTCGATCCTGTGATTCGGAATCCCTTTGTAGGTTAACTCTTAACCGTACGTAGCATGGCCATGCATTTTCGGATCCGATCACTCGAGGGGCCCAGAGATATCACTCTCAATCAGAGAGGGGCAAATCCCATCTTGATTGACCATGTCTCATAGCATGCTTCTTGACAAACCCGAAAGCTACCTTTATAACTACCCTGTTACGGCGTAGCGTTTGATAGCCCCTAAGTAGGTCGATCCACATCTAGAATACATGCGACAATCTCAGGTCTAAGGACAAAGCGTATATGTTGTTTAAAGAGAGAACTACTTCTCATGTTGGGTCAGTCCTAACACATGTCTCCACATGTGTCCACATTATTAGTTCAACATCTCCATGTCCATGACTTGTGAAACATAGTCATCAACTAATGCATGTGCTAGTCTAATATTCATGTGTGTCCTCACATGAACTCCGACTAGGGACAACTTTAGAATAACCATACAAGTAAAGAGTTTCACATACAATTCACATAATTGCAAATCAATTCAAGTAGCCTTTAATGGATATTCAATGAACACAATATACAAATCATGGATACAAATTGAATATCATCATCTCTATGATTGCCTCTAGGGCATACCTCCAACAGGAGTATCACGTTTTACAAGGTACAATGGAAAAATCATACTCCGGATGAAGCTACTTGGGAACAAGCTGAAGACCTAGAGTCTAAATATCCAGAATTATTTGAAACCGTCAGGAACAGATAAACAAAAGCCACCACCCCACTATCCCTGTACAGAAAAGAGAAGAGTAGTTGACCTGACGCAGTTTCCTTTCCATTCTCAAAACCGAGGATTTAACCCCGGGAATCTCGGGACGAGATTCTGTTAAGGAGGAGAGGCTGTAACACCTGCCATTTTAAGTCATTAAAGTGACATTGATGAATTGGAAGCAATTCTAGAAACAAAAAGAAGCCGAAATTTGAATTTTGAATTTGAAATTTAGAAAAATTCGGCAAAAATATGGAATAGAAGTGTAAGAGTGACTAGAACTTGAGGATCAAGAATTTGAAACAAAAATGGTCCTAAATATCTTAAAGGAATTAAAGAAAGAAAAGGGAATACTGAAGTTACTGTTCATTGTCCGAAAACAGGAATTCAGCAAAACAGCCTCAGAGTCCATTTTGGAAATTAAATTCTGATGAATTTTTCAAGTAAGTGGATCAGAACAACTATACCATGTTGAAGTATGAACTTTGGACTCCTAGAATTGGGTGTTGTTGGCCAGGAACATGGAAGGGAACAATTTCGAATTTGAGCTCAAAGTCAGCACATTGTCACAGGTGACTGTCATACTGAAAATGACTAAGTCTGAAGATGACAGTATATGGCCGACTTTGGAGTTGATTTCAGAGGAATGTAGATTAAAAGGTGTACATGTTCATGAGAAAAATGGAACCCTGGGATGTTGTAGAACATAAATGGAGAGAAGTTGGACTGGAAGAAAAGGAATTCGATCATTAAATTGATTCACCAAGTGAGATCGATGTTGCTGTCGGGAGACTGACGAAACTGAATGGAAGGGTAAAAGGGTTCAATCATTTGCCCAAAGAAAAATTCAAATTTGAAGACTTTTTGATGTTTATCTCGGGCAAAGGTGTATAGATGAAGTGGAAAGCTCGAGATTATCTACAATTTTGGTTAAGACACATATGCACCGTCGGATTGGAAATCCACCGTGGGGAAGCTCTGAATTTCGGGCGCCAGAAATCAGAAAGGGGAAGAGCAGTAGAGCCGAGCTCGACGTGTCGCCGCCGCCGCTCTCGGTCGCTCGCCAGCGCAACGGCTATGCCACCTCCTCACCACGCAAGCCTACGAGTAGGCCACGGTGTCGCCCATGCGCGCGGTAAACCATTCGTATATTTACCGCTCCCGCGCCGCCGTTTCACCGCCGTTCTTTTTACCGCCGCCAGCGCCTCTGTCCCAGTTGCCGCTGCCGAGCAAAATACTCCCACCACACCGCACCTCCCGTCGATTCCCTCTGTCCACACCTCCGCCCACACCCCACCAGCAACCCTAGCAGCTTGTTGCCCGGCTTCTTCGCCGGCACGCCTTAAACCGCCGCCGCTTCTGTCCGCCGTCGCCGCGCCTCCCGCTCACGGTGAGAACCCCCTTGCACTTGTTCTCTTCCTTCTGGAGTAGTCTTAGGCAGGTCCCTAGGATGCTAGGATGGTGTAGTAGCTGTCGTTCGAGTAGTTTGTGCCGTCGTCGTGCGTAGCCGCGACCGGCCGAAGGTGCCGCCGCCCGCCGCCGTGGAGGGAGTGGCTCCGGCCATCTCCCGAGGAGCTGTTGCCGCGCGCGGGTGCGTGAAGGTATAGAGATGCTGTCCTGACCTAGCTCCGCCGCCGGTAGGGCGCCGGCCGGCGAGTCGTGCCGCCCCCTGTCGCGCGCGCGCGTTTTGGCGGGAGGAGGAAGAAGCGCCTGGAGCCTTGGGCCCGCGCGTTAGAAAGGCGGGGGAGTAAAGGAGGCCGGGGGCGCGGGCGTTTTGTTGGGCCGGCGCGTCGGAGGCCCAAGAAGCCGGCGCGGTCGACCGCTGAAGAAAGAGGCCGGAGGCCCAGTAGGAAGCAGGCCGCACTCGCGAGGGAGAAGGAAAAAGTAAGAGGGCCGCCGGGCCGTCGCGGATGAGAAAGAAAAGAAGAAAAAGAGAAACAGCCCAATAAAGGCCCGACCGGAGGAAAGAGGCCGGCGGGTGAGTGGAACAGGAGAAGAGTGGGTCCGCGCCGTGGGCCCAGCGCGCGTGTGAGAGAGGGTAGATTCGAGCTGCGTAAGAAAAGTTTCCGGGGGTGTTTTTCAGGAAAAATTAGATTTCCTTTATAGAATAATTAGTTTAAATCCAAATTTCACCATTTAAATAACAGAAATTTCTAGGAGTGTCCAAAATTAGTGATACCAATTTTGTTAGGCTTGTTTTATTTTCCTTTATGCATTAAAATTTTCACACCCTAGAAAAATAATAAAAATTTGGGTATTTATTTAATGCCTTTCCTTTAAGGTAATTAAATAAATACTTAATCTTTATAAAATGTATAAAATATGGAATAACATTTTCTTAATCACAAATTATTCTTAACCCATAGGAAATTAGGTTTTCAAGTTAGAAAATAATTATATCCTTTGCTAAAAATAAAAGAAAGGCCTTAAGTAAGGATTAGGTGAGAAAATAAAAATTGTGGGTTAATCTTTGGGGTTTTTATGTGTTGGCTTGCAACTTTATCATGATAAATTGTATAGTCCTTGTTGGCTTGCAACTTTATCATGAAGGAAAGTTGTATAGTCTTTTCTTCAAAATTTTGCATTCCTAACCCCTGCATGTATTGTGCTATAGATCCCGAAGCACCAGAAGGAGATTATTTGGAATTTTCAGAAGGATCTTCGGAATTCGAAGAAGTCTTTGAATTAGTCCCCTGCGAAGCCAACCCGTTGGACAACACTAACTTTTTAAGCAAACAAGGCAAGCCCCGGTGCATTTTATACCTATCTATTTTGGAGTTATTATTTCATGTGTCCAATTATCGGTTATTTGCTATATGTATGCACTAAGTCTAGGAGTTGCTTGAAACCTATTCTTGTGTATGATCATGCCTTGCTTTAAGGACATCTTTGCCACTTGTTCAACCCTTTAGTAGATAACCCAAGTCTAGAATTGCTTATTTGCTTACATACTTGGTTTACCAACCTTAAGGAAAACTTCTGAGTCATACATGTGATATATGGAAGGATAACTTGGAAATAGAGAAGCAGACAGAAGCTAGAGATGTAGTTCTGTCTGCTAGATTAATTTGGTTAAGGCCCGATTCGTTGTCTTAACCTTTGATCAAGTGATAAGCATCTGATCACTTACTGGGTATGGGACCAGTAAAGCCCAGTAGGTTAGTAAACTCTATGATCGGGAATACTTCGTACCCGCGCTTGACGTGCTGGAGATTGGCAGGGGCGTAGCCTCAAACTCACATGGTGATCGGGCCAGACGTGGGGTCCCATGTGGGGGTGCGTCCCTGGGTCCGGGTAGTCTTATTCCCAATCATTGATTTTGCTAATCGAAAGGTTGTTATGTAGGACCTGGATAGTCGTATAAAGCTGGTGATCAGGGTACTCACCTGCAGGATGTTAATGGATCCGGATCGCCGCAATTCTCGGTTATGAATGCACTTGATCACTGTTGAGGATCGTAGTGTAAATTCATGAATGATATACCTTCCTGATAAATAAGTGATGTATGGCTTAAATACCTTATTGTTGTTTTTACTCTTTTCTCATCATCTAGAATGGTTAGGTAATAACTTAACCCAAATAAAAGATAAAACTAAGGCATCACTTGTAGTAAGCTTTTCGGCAAAAGTTGTATCAGCCAAGTACACCAAAAGCTATCATATGCATCCAAAGAAAGCTATTATACTGGTTAGTTGGGTAAGACTTGCTGAGTACCCCGTACTCAGGGTTATCCCTTGTGGCTATCTTTCAGAAGCACCGCAGGAGTCTACAGAGGAGGAAGCCCCGAAGCCCTAGGGTATTGTTATGAGTCTCACAATACCCTTAAGAAGAAGCTTTTAAATGCTCATCTCCTCGTGAACTGTTTATGTTTTAAATCTTAGAACTCTGTCTAACACTGCACTGTTAAGTTTGCTTCAATCTATGTTCTGTAATAAATCGTACCTTTTATATGTATGTAAAAATGTAATATTTGTTGATGTTATCCCATCGCGGATTCTATCCTGATGTATGGCTATGAAACACGACGTGGATCTTTCGAGGAGTCCTAGGGACACTCGACGGATGACCGGATTTACACTGTTTTAAATGCGTTTTGAATAATTGCTGCGTCGGCAGCAATTAGGCGTATTTAAACCAGTTTAAATTAGACGGTTCCGCCACATGAGCGACGACAATCGATGGCTACAAACATTCCTATTACAAATCTTGAACGGGCTTTCAACGCAGTCCAGGCTCAGGAGCACAATACTCCACTTCAATCAACCTTTTCACGACATTGATGCCTCAAGATAAGGATAACGTAGCCACAGCTCAACTCGTGCAGCATGGCAACGGACTAATCGCACAACTCGCGGAGCAAGCTTACAAGCTGCTTGACAAAGAATCACCAATCCCGTCTGTTCCTCGCATTACATCGCATTAAGACGGAAGCAGGGGGGCTGCAGATAAAAATGTTGCCCCACGAAACGATGATGCAGTCAACCAACCCCGGCAACACAGCCAAGGTCCAAGCAAGCATAAAGCTCCTACTCAACAGAAGGATGTGGGTGAAGTCAGCTGCACTAACTCGGTTAAAAGTATTCGCCCTACCCGAAAGATCCGCGAGATGTCCAACTTCAGCGATCTACGAGAAATCCTCAACAGTCGGCGTGAACGAGAAGTCGACAGGTACAACCACTTTTCTGCTTTCACAAACCGGGTAATGAAAGTAAAATTACCCGAAAAGTTCAAACCAACCGGCATTACCAAGTACGACGGCAAGCAAGACCCAGTTCATTGGCTACGCTGTTACTCGCTAGCCGTCCAAGCAGTTGGGGGTAACAACGACACCAAAGTCATTCATTTCCCCATATGCATGGAACCCGCACCACTGACCTGGCTCGAGTCACTCAAACCCAAGTCCATTGACTCTTGGGCAGACTTGACAAAGGCTTTTACCAAAAACTTCGCCGGCTCCATGGCTAGACCAGGCAACAAGATCGACTTAAGACAAATTAAGCAGAAAGAGGGCGAGACCCTGCGCGACTATCTGCGACGGTTCTTCGAAAAGAAGGCCACTATAGTGGACATCTCCGAAGCAGACGTCATCGAGTGCTTCCAAAACGGACTCTATGATCGACGAACATACCAAGACTTCGATCGCCGACGACCAGCCGATGTCAAAGAACTCAAACTCATGGTGCAACAATGGGCTGATGAAGAAGACAAAGAACGAGAATGGTTCGGTTCCCACCGTAACCACGGACGCGACAACATCCACAACAATGACACAGATAAAACTCGGCATAACGATGCTCGGAATTCCTATCTAGGTAACCATAATCGCAAAAGGAAGCCTGACAACACTGTTGCTGCCATGACCAGCTCCGGGAAAAAGGTACATCGCAGAAACGACGACGGACCAACCTTCACGGAGCTACTCAAAAAGCAGTGCCCATGGCACCCGACTAGCAAGCACTCCGCACTAGACTGTTACAGCATGCGCCGAGTCATGCAAGACTTACCCGCACCACCAACTCCTGAAGAGTACGCCAAAAACAGAGACAAGGGTAAAAACAAAGCCCGCAACGATGAAGATGAGGACGGCGATTTCCAACCAGCCTCAAAAATCGTCAACGTCATTTTTGGCGGCATTCCCAGCACTGCATCCAAGCGAGCTAACAAACTCGTACTCCGGGAGATCATGGCCATCGAGCCGACGGACCCCACACCGCTAAAGTGGTCGGAAGTTCCAATTTCTTTCAGCAGAAAAGATCAATGGACAAAATTTTCAGAACCCGACCGTTTTCCACTAGTCTTGGATCCAGTTGTGGCAGGTTCAAAGTTAACCAAAGTACTCATCGACGGTGGGAGCGGCCTCAACGTTATCTTCGCCAAAACATTAAGGAAAATGTGCCTCGACGTCACTGAAATGCTTACCCCAACGGATTCACCTTTCTACGACATTGTGCCTGGAAATGCGGCCATACCACAGGGACAAGTTGTCCTTCCAGTCACCTTCGGAACTAAGGAACATTACCACACCGAGTACATCAGATTCGAGGTCGCTGACTTTGAGACATCTTATCACGCCATACTCGGACAGCCAGCACTAGCCAAGTTTATGGCCATACCACATTATGTCTACCTGGTACTCAAAATGCCAGGTCCCAAAGGAGAGCTCATGCTACAAGGAGATCTCCGGAGATCCTACGAGTGCGACACCGAAGCCGTGGAAATTGCTGCGACTACTCAATCTCCTAGTCCCATGCAGCAAGTCTTCACAGCTTCAAAGAAACTCTATCCCACCGAACTGGAGATCCCGGAAAACAAGTCAGGCTCCACAAAGGTGAAACCCGCCAGTGAGCAAGACTTCAAATCGATCGACCTTCAGACCGGTGATCCTTCCAAGACAGCCCTGATCGGAACAGGGCTAGATCCTAAATAGGAATTCGCGCTCGTCAGTTTCCTTCGGGCTAACCATGATATCTTCGCTTGGAAGCCGGCTGACATGCCAGGTGTGCCCAAGGAACTGATCGAGCATTCTCTCAACGTTGATCCCAAAGCTACTCCAAAACGGCAATGACTACGCCGGTTCACTCAGGACAGACGAGAAGCAATCAAAAAAGAGTTAGCCAAGCTACTCGTGGCAGGATTCATCAAGGAAGTCTTCCATGCTGACTGGCTCGCCAATCCTGTGCTTGTTCGTAAGAAAAACAATGAATGGAGAATGTGTGTCGACTACACCGACCTCAACAAACACTGCCCGAAAGATCGTTTTGGGCTACCCAGGATTGATCAAGTGGTTGACTCCACCACCGGGTGCGCCTTGCTATGCTTCCTTGATTGCTACTCCGGCTATCATCAGATAAGCCTCAAAGAGGAAGATCAAGCCAAAACAGCGTTCATCATGCCCTTTGGAGCTTTCTGCTACAAAACAATGTCCTTCGGACTAAAGAACGCAGGAGCGACTTATCAAAGGGCCATACAGATATGCTTTGAAAAACAACTTCATCGCAATGTCGAAGCTTATGTTGACGACGTCGTCGTCAAAACAAGAAACTAGGAGGAACTCATTGCTGACTTGGAGGAAACTTTCTCCAGTCTCCATGCTTTCCGATGGAAACTCAATCCTACTAAGTGTGTTTTTGGAGTACCTTCCAGCAAATTACTTGGGTTCATCATTAGCCATTGCGGCATTGAGGCCAACCCAGAGAAGATATCTGCCATCACAAACATGTGGGCACCAGCCAGCATTAAGGATGTGCAGAAACTCATAGGCTGCATGGCCGCTCTCAACCGGTTCATCTCGAGACTTGGAGAACGGGGACTACCCTTCTTCAAGCTTCTCAAACGCCAGGACAAGTTCAAATGGACGGAAGAGGCAGATAAGGCATTAACCCAACTCAAAGACTTTCTGTCAAAGCCTCCTGTACTCACCGCTCCCTTGCTGAATGAAGACTTGCTCCTTTACATCTCTGCTACTATTCATGTCGTCAGCACGGCAATAGTAGTTGAACGATCTGAACCGGGCCACGCTTACAAGGTCCAACGACCTGTCTACTTCGTCAGCGAAGTACTCTCGGACTCCAAAACTCGGTATTCACTGATACAAAAGCTATTATACGCTATTCTGCTCACCTCCCGGAAGTTGCGCCATTATTTCCAAGAGCACAACATCACAGTTATCTCCGACTTCCCGCTCGGCAAAATTCTCCATAATAGAGATGCCATGGGTAGAATCTCCAAATGGGCAGTTGAACTCGGTGCTCTTAGTTTGAACTTCAAGCCAAGGACAGCCATCAAGTCTCAGGCTTTGGTCGACTTCATAGCTGAGTGGACCGAAAATCAAGTCCCAACTCCAGTCGAACAACCAGAACATTGGGTAATGTATTTCGACGGATCCCTCAAACTTGAAGGAGCCGGCGCAGGCATCTTACTCATCTCCCCCAAGGGAGACCAACTCAAGTACATTCTGCAGATATTCTGGGAAGCATCTAATAACGAAGCCAAGTACGAAGCACTGCTACACGGCCTTCGCCTCGCAATCTCCCTCGGCATCAAAAGACTACTGGTGTACGGCGACTCCCTAGTCGTCATAAACCAAGTCAATGACGAGTGGGACCGAAACAAGGACAACGTGGATGCTTATTGCAAAGAAGTCCATAAACTGGAAAACAAATTCTCCGGCTTGGAGTTCCATCACATCATCCGCGACAACAACGTTGCCGCCGACATCTTATCCAAAATGGGCTCAACTCGTGCAGAAGTTCCAGCAGGAATTTTCGTACACGAACTACGCAAGCCATCCATACCTGAACAGGTCACACCGCTAGTAGTCCCGACTACTGACGCCTCCCGAGAGATCATGATGATAGAAGTCGACTGGAGGACACCCTTCATCGACTACATCATCCGACAAGAATAAAGCTGAGCAAATCTCTCGGCGAGTAAAGAATTACGTTCTAGTCGGAGACAAGCTCTACAGGAAAGGTGCATCATCTGGAGTACTCATGAAGTGCGTCACCAGAGAAGATGGCCAAGAAATCCTAGAAGAGATTCACAGAGGAATCTGTGGCAACCACGCCTCTTTGAGGACACTAGTTGGCAAGGCTTTCAGAGCAGGGTTCTACTGGCCAATGGCTCTGGCCGACGCCAAGCAACTAGTCCAGAAATGCAAAGGTTGTCAATTCTTCACAAAACAGCAACATGTGCCGGCTTACAAGCTAGTCACAATACCTCCAACATGGCCATTTGCCTGCTGGGGGCTCGACATGATTGACCCGTTACCAACTGCGCTAGGAGGATTCAACAGAGTACTCGTGGCAATCGACAAGTTCACCAAATGGATCGAGGTCAAACCAGTCACTTGCCCCAAGACAGACTGAGTCCTCGACTTCTTGGATGAAATCGTAGACCGCTATGGTTTTCCCAATAGGATTATCACAGATCTCGGGTCAAACTTCAATAATCACGACTTTTGGGAATATTGTGAGAACAGCGGCATCGACGTCCGCTATGTCTCGGTTGCTCATCCGCGAGCCAACGGTCAAGTCGAGCGTGCTAATGGCATGATACTCGATGCTCTGAAGAAACAATTACATGACGTCGGTAACGTCAAAGGTGGCCGATGGCTCAAAGAGTTACCCAATGCCTTGTGGGGCCTACGTACCCAACCATGCAAGACTAGGGGACTATCACCCTATTTTCTGGTATATGGCTCAGAAGCCATACTACCCGCCGACATCATGTGGCAATCACCATCCGTTGAACAATACGACGAAGAGCTTGCAATAGAAACGCGGCGAACGGATATAGACAGTTTGGAAGAAACAAGATGCGCAACACTAGTGCAATCTGCCAGATACCTTGACGGTTTAAGGCGTTATCACGATCGCAACATCAAGGAAAGATCTTTCAACTCGGGCGATATGGTCCTTAAGCGTATCCAAGACACGTCAGGATTGCACAAACTCAATTCACCGTGGGAAGGTCCTTACATCGTATCAAAGGTTACAGGACCCGGATCTTACAGGCTCCAAGAGCTCTCAGGAGAACAGGTGCCAAACTCCTAGAATATAGAACACCTCTGTCGCTATTACCCATAGCAGCACTCGAGTACTCACTTCAAGGCAACTACTCAGGACGACTACTCGACTACCGACTTCAAGGGGTGTTAGCTCCGACGAGCTATCAGTACAACAAGGATCCTTGCCCTGATCCAAAATCTTCATCAAGTTACATACGAGTACAAGGACTCGGCTTACATGAAGACTACAAGCAACTACCTACTGGCGGGCTGCATTTAAGCATGAGGCTTTTACTATATAACAAGGCCACTCAGGTCTGTCGACCGCAGGAAGGGCCCACACGCAAGGAAGTTGCGCAAAATGCAGCCACACCTAGGTACCCTACCCAAGGCACTGCCAGGTACTCCATCACCGCCATCGCCTAGGCAGCGGCAATGCCAAATCCGGCAAGACGCGCCTAGAGGGAACCAAGGCTGCTCTTTTGCTAGCCTTGCGAAGCCCATCTACTCTACGGTCGCACCTCGACCTCTTTCAGAGCGGGATGAAGACCGCGGCACTCATCACCCATCACTCGCGAGTTCCAGCGCGTACTCTCTGTAATAGTACCCGACTAGAACTCAGACTTGTAACCCTACCCTCCCGGGTATATAAGGCCGGGCAGGGACCCCCCTCAAACACAATCCTCAGGACCAGAACATACATCAATACAGACCAACACACAGGACATAGGGTATTACGAGATCTAGCGGCCCGAACCTATCTAAATCGTGTTCCTTGCCTCACCATTGATTCCTTGATTCTCGACGACCCTTACCGCATAAAAGACCACCTAGGGTACCCCCTAGGTGGGTTGCCGGTCTAAAACACCGACATAACCCTTGTCAGCGTTTCATGCTTGATCGTCATGAGCGAGCAACAACTCTGAGTAGTTGGTGGTTGTGGCCCTTCGGCTATAAATAGGCCTCTGGGTAAGCGACCAGGATCATGCCCTTCAGTGTAGCGATGGCTTGCTTTAGGTTGCTATTGTTTGATAGTAGAGAGCTTCCAATGAGCGCCCCGGTGCTAGAAGATTCCTTGTAGATTAGAGCCACCTTCCCTCCACATACTCTTGCACCCGTAGGGATAGCCGCGATGCTAGAAGAATCCTCGTAGGAGGGTTTTCTGCGTGCCTCATCTTGCAGCTCGTGATCTAGCTGAGTCCACGCTGGAACTCGCGAGTGATGGGTGATGAGCGCCGTGGTCTTTATCCGGCTCTCTGAACAGAGGTGGAGGTGTGGCATGCAATGTGGATCTACGCACTGAAACTGTCAAGGGAGCAGCTCGGGTAGTTCAATTCGTCGTCTTGGTATTTTTCTTCCTAATCCTGTGTTGGGAATTCATCTTTGCCACCATCGAGGGAGCATCGGTGAAGGAGTTCCTGGTGTTGTCAGGGAAGAGGACCAGGATATGGCTGCGTATTTTGCAGCTTCCTCATGTGTAGGTCCTACCTTTTGACAGTGCTTGCACCTTGGTGATCTAGTAGTCGCCAGGCCTGTGTATCCTTGTGATATAGTCAAAGCCTGGGACTTCTGTTCAGACTACCAGTAGGCAGTTGCTTGTAGTCATTGTTGTGTCATTGTGTTGTATTTTATATACCCTGACTTCATTGAATAGTCGGATGTAAGTGTGGAGCTTTTTTTTCAATGCAAAGGATGCAATCTTGAGTACTTCTTGTCTGATGGTTGCGTCAATCTTGTGCCTTTGAGCAAATGATAGTGCTGTAGTCATGGCGTCTTGTCATAAGTGTCGTAGCTTAGTGACATGACTTGAATCATGGCTTTGAGAGACTGCCTAGTCTTATAGTGACGAGTTGGCAAAAAATTTATGAAATGCTTGAGCTGAGAAGCTCGAGTGGCTATGAGGAGCCAACGAGTTGCGATAACTCAAAGACTTGATGGAATCAGGTCAAACAGAGCGCCGAGGCTTGGACAGCTAGAGAGCTTGAGTGGCTGTGAATAGCCGACGAGTTGCGGTAACTCGAAGAGACTTGATGGAATCAAGTCAAGTTGAGCGCTGAGGCTCGGAGAGCTAGAGAGCTCGAGTGGCTGTGAATAGCCGTCGAGTTGTAATAACTCGAAGAGACTTGATGGAATCAAGTCAAATGGAGCGCTGGGGCTCGGAGAGCTAGAGAGCTCGAGTGGCTGTGGATAGCCGAATAGAGGCAAAGATGGTGTTTGCCAAAGAACTTTGTTGTTTTAGTTAACTGGCATGAAAGCCCGAGTATATATCTTGTAGTCTGCTATGGGTAATAGTAACACAGATGTTCTATATTCCAAGAGTTTGATATTTCTTCTCCTGAGAGGTCCTATAGTCGGTACAATCCAAGCCCTATGACCTTGGATATCACGTAGGGACCTTCCCATGGCAAGTTGAGTTTGTACAGCCCTGATGTGTCTTGGATGCATTTAAGGACCAAGTCACCCATGTTGAAGGAACGCTCTTTGACATTACGGTCATGGTAGCATTGTAGTCCGTCGAGATATCTAGTAGACTGAACCAGTGTTGCACATCGTGTTTCTTCCAAAATATTGAGGTCCAGGCGTCTTGTTTCTTTTGATACGCCTTCATCATATTGCTCAACTGCAGGAGACTATCACATGATGTCTGCAGGGAGGATGGCTTCTGACCCGTATACGAGGAATTAGGGAGAGTGCCTAGTGGGCTTGCATGGCTATGTACGTAGTCCCCAAAGAACATTGGGTAGTTCTTTGAGCCATTTGCCTCCTTTTGTGTTTCCGATGCCGTGCAACCTCTTTTTGAGAGCTTCGAGTAACATGTCGTTGGCACGCTCAACTTGGCTGTTGGCCCTTGGATGAGCAATAGAGACGTATCGTACGTCAATTTCGCTGTTCTCGCAATATTCCCAGAAGTCGTGATTGTTGAAGTTGGATCCTAGGTCGGTGATGATCCTGTTGGGGAAGCCGTAGCGAGGTACAATTTCGTCTAGGAAGTCGAAGACTTGGTCTGCCTTGGGGCAAGTGACGGGTTTGACTTCAATCCACTTGGTGAATTTTTCAATGGCTACAAGTACTCGATTGAACCCTCTTGGCGTAGTCTGTAGTGGTCCTATCATATCAAGCCCCCAGCAAGCGAAAGGCCATGTAGGGGTTATTGTGATGAGCTTGTAGGTGGGGACATGCTGTTGCTTAGTGAAGAATTGGTAGCCTTGGCATCTCCGGACTAGTTGTTTTGCGTCGGCCAGTGCCATGGGCCAGTAGAAACATGCTCTGAAAACTTTGCCAAAGATTGTTCGTGAAGAGGCATGGTTACCATAGGTTCCTTTGTGTATTTCTTCCAAGATTTCTTGACCTTCTTCTCGGGTGACACATTTCATGAGTATCCCTGAAGATGCGCTTCTCCTGTAAAGCTTCTCTCCGAGTAGAACATAGTTCTTTCCTTGTTGCGAGACTTGTTCAGCTTGAATTTTGTTGGATGGTAGCTTTTGTTCTTTGATGTAATCAATTAATGGAGATCTCCAGTCGACTTCGATCATCATGACCTCGCGGTTGGGGTCTGGAGGTTTGGTATTGGTAGTCGCTGGAGTGACTTGTTCTGGTATGGAGGGCTTGCGAAGTTCGTGTATGAAAATCCCTGCTGGAACTTCTGCACGCGTTGAGCCCATTTTTGATAACACATCAGTGGCCACATTGTTGTCGTGGATGACATGATAGAATTCTAGACCTGAAAACTTGTTTTCTAGCTTGCGGACTTCGGCGTCCATATTTCCTTATTGCGATCCCAACTATCATTGACTTGGTTAATGATGACTAGTGAGCCACCATATACCAGTAGTCGTTTGATTCCGAGTGATATTGCGAGACGAAGACCATGTAGTAGTGCCTCGTACTCGGCTTCGTTGTTTGAAACTTCCCAAAAGATCTGGAGAACGTACTTGAGTTGTTCACCCTTTGGAGAGATTAGGAGTACTCCTGCGCCGGTGCCTTCAAGCTTGAGGGAGCCATCGAAGTACGTAATCCAATGTTCCGATCTTTTGACTGGTGTTGGTACTTGGCTTTCTCACCACTCTGCCATGAAGTCCACCAGAGCTTGGGATTTGATTGCTGTTCTGGGATTAAAGTCCAGAGATAGGGCTTCGAGTTCAACTGCCCATTTGGAGATTCTTTCCGTTGCATCCCTATTGTGAAGGATTTCACCAAGCGGGAAGTCGGTGATGACGGATATGGTGTGTTCTTGAAAGTAATGTCGCAGCTGTTGGAGATATGCCCTAGAGGCAATCATAGAGATGATGATATTTCATTTGTATGCATGATTTATATTGTGTTCCTTGAATATCCATTAAAGGCTACTTGAATTGATTTGCAATTATGTGAATTGTATGTGAAACTCTTTACTTGTATGGTTATTCTAAAGTTGTCCCTAGTCGGAGTTCATGTGAAGACACACATGAATATTAGACTAGCACATGTATTAGTTGATGACTATGTTTCACAAGTCATGGACATGGAGATGTTGAACTAATAATGTGGGCACATGTGGAGACATGTGCTAGGACTGACCCAATACGAGAAGTAGTTCTCTCTTTACACAACATATACGCTTTATCCTTAGACCTGAGATTGTCGCATGTACTCAAGATGTGGATCGACTTACTTAGGGGCTATCAAACCCTACGTCGTAACAGGGTAGTTATAAACGTAGCTTTCGGGTTTGTCAAGAAGCATGCTATGAGACATGGTCAATCAAGATGGGATTTGCCCCTCTCTGATTGAGAGTGATATCTCTGGGCCCCTTGAGTGATCGGATCTGAAAATGCATGGCCATGCTACGTACGGTTAAGAGTTAACCTACAAAGGGATTCCGAATCATAGGATCGAGAAAGAGCGGTTGGCTTGAAGCTAGACCAAATATCATGAGGCAAAGGGAATAGCATGTATATAATGTTGTGATGGTTCATCTGATATGATCTTCGTGTGCGTATAGGAGTTGGCACGTCTTGCTTGAGGACGCTACCGACTATTGGGCCGAGTAGGAGTACTCGGGCCATTTCTATACGTATCCGAACCCATAGAGTCACACACTGAAGGGGCTGGAAGCCCAATTGGGATGTGATTCGAGTTGTATTAGGTTTAGAAGTACTAATGGGCCTCGGACCCAGAGGCCTGTTAGGAACCTCTATAAATAGAGGGATGGGGGCGCCCTAGGGTTTACACCTTTTGGCGAAACACATCTGCTGCGCCTCCCACGCCCTCGCCTGTTGCAACTCACAGACCTAGCAGTCCGGCTTGCGACGCTTCCTCCCTGCACGTGTGGATACCTTGGAGGTGTTGCGCCTGCAGCACTTGGACGAGCCACCGACGAGCTACGACGAGCCGCGACGAGCCACGACGAGCCGCCGACGAGCCACGACGAGGCGACGACGAGCCGCGGCACGAGGGCGATCTTGCTGCACGTGGACGAGCTGCTGAGGAGCTGCTGGACATCGACATGATCAACTACGTCTGACTACGCTGATCGACTTCGCTGCATCGACGCGAATCTACATCTTCCGCATCAGTGCGTTAAGTGGTAATCCCGTGATCCTTATACGACAGTTTTCCTGGTTTACGCGGTAGAAAATTTTGATTTGCACTAGTGTAGCCTACCTTGTATTCCTACAACAGCTTCCGTGAGGTAAGTAGGATTGCGTAAATTAGGTTCTACACTAGTGGGTTCTGAGTTTTGGAGTCCTAGAGTACTTTGCTAATGAAGTAGATAGGCCTCTGGACTTTGTAGACGTGGCCTGGTTCAGACCTTTTGACTACTATTGCTGTGCTGACGACATGAGTAGTGGCAGCTATGTATAGGAGCAAGTATTCATCTGAAGATGGAGCTGTGAGGATTGGTGGTTTTGACAAGAAGTCCTTGTGCTGTGTTAAGGCTCTGTCGGCCTCCTCTGTCCACTGAAACTTGTCCTGTCGTTTGAGTAGCTTGAAGAAAGGTAATCCGCGTTCTCCAAGTCTTGAGATGAATCAATTAAGGGCTACCATGCAGCGTGTAAGCTTCTGCACATCCTTGATGCTAGCTGGAGCTTGCATATTTGTGATGGCAGATATTTTTTCCAGGTTGGCCTCAATGCCACGGTGGCTAATGATGAATCCAAGTAATTTTTCGGAAGGTACACCAAAAACGCATTTGGTAGGGTTGAGTTTCCACTGGAATGCTCGTAGACTTGTGAAGGTTTCTTCTAAATCTGCGATTAGATCATCTGGATTTCTTCTTTTGACGACTATGACATCTACTTAAGCTTCTATGTTGCGGTGTAGTTGTTTCTCGAAACACATCTGGATGGCGCATTGATAGGTCGCCCCTGTATTTTTTAGCCCCAAAGATGTTGTTTTGTAGCAAAATGCACCAAACGGGGTGATGAAAGCTGTTTTGGCTTGATCTTCTTCTTTGAGGGCTATTTGGTGATAGCCTGAGAGCAATCGAGAAAACAGAGCAGAGCGCACCCCGCTGTGGAGTCGACTACTTGGTCGATCCTGGGTAGTCCAAAGGGGTCTTTTGGGCAATGTTTGTTGAGGTCTGTGTAGTCAACACACATCCTCCACTCATTATTCTTCTTGCGAACGAGTACATGGTTAGCTAGCCAATCAGGATGGAAAACCTCTTTGATAAACCTACCACGAGTAGTTTGGCTAGCTCTTTTTTGATTGCATCTCTTCTGTCCTGGGCGAACCTTCGTAATCGTTGTCTTTTGGGATGGCTTTGGGGTCGAAATTTAGTGATTGCTCAATCAGCTCCTTGGGCACACCGGGCATGCCAGCTGGCTTCCAAGCAAAGATGTCATGGTTAGCCTGAAGAAAGCTGACGAGCGCGTTTTCCTATTTAGGATCTAGCCTTGTTCCAATCAAGGCTATCTTGGATGAGTCACCACTCTGGAGATCGATGGTTTTGATGTCTTTCTCGCTTGCTAGTTTTACTTTCGATGAGCCTGACTTGTTTTCAGGGATCTCGAGTTCTGTGAGGTTGAGTTTCTTTGAAGCCGAGAAGACCTTTTGCATGGGGCTAGGTGCTTGAGAAGTTGCTGCGATTTCTACAGCTTCGGTGTCGCACTTGTATGATCGCCTTAGGTCTTCCCATAGTGTTAACTCGCCCTTTGGTCTTGGCATCTTGAGTACCAGGTAAACGTAGTGTGGTATTGCCATAAACTTGGCCAGGGCTAGCCTCCCAAGTATGGCATGGTAAGAAGTTTCAAATTTGGCAACTTCGAACCTGATGTACTCGGTTCGGTAATGTTCCTTGGTGCCGAAAGTTACTAGTAGGATGACTTGTCCTAGCGGTATGGCTGCATTTCCTAGGACAATGCCATAAAATGGTGAGTCTGTAGGAGTGAGCATGTCTGTGATGTCGAGGCACATTTTCCTTAGTGTCTTGGCGAATATGACATTGAGTCCGCTTCTACCATCGATGAGTACTTTGGTTAGTCTTGAGCCTGCAATGACAGGGTCAAGTACCAGAGGGAATCGGCCTGGTTCTGAAAAACTTGTCCATTGATCCTTTCTGTTGAAAGTTATGGGTACCTCAAACCATTTTAGTGGTGTGGGTGTCCTTGCTCGATGGCCATAATCTCTCTGAGTACTAGTTTGTTGGACCGCTTGGACGCGGTACCCGGGATTCTGCCAAAAATGACGTTAACTGTTTTAGAGGTGGTCTGGATTCTCCTTCGCCTTCATCATCTTTATTGATTTTGCCTTTACCCTTGTCTTTCTTCTGACCAAACTCTTTAGGAGGTGGTGGTGCGGGTAGTTCTTGCATTACTCATCACATGCTGTAGCAATCTATCGCCGAGTGTTTGCTATTTGGATGCCATGGGCATTGTTTCTTGAGTAACTCGGTGAAGGTGGGCCCGTCATTGTGTTTGCGTGACCCTTTCTTCCATGAGTTGGTCATAGCAGCGACAGTGTTGTTGGGTTTGCGCTTGCGGTTCGGATTACCCGAGTAGTTGTTTCGAGTATCAGTGTTTCGGTTTCTATCTTGTTCATGCCTGTTGTTATTGTTATCGCGATCGCGATTGTGATGAGAGCCGAATCTCTAACATTCTTTATCTTCTTCATTTGCCCATTGTTGTACCATGATTTTGAGATCTTTTGACGGTGGCTGGATGACGTCTGCCAAAGTCTTGGTATGTTCGACGATCATAGAGGCCATTTTGAAAGCACTCGATGACGTCTGTTTCTGAGATGTCGACTATTGTAGCCTTTTTTTCGAAGAAACGGCTTAGATAGTCACGGAGTGTCTCGCCTTCTTTCTGTTTGATTTGGCCTTATATCAAATTTATTGCCTGGGCGAGACATGGAGCCCGTGTAATTATTGGTAAAAGCTTTTGTCAAATCTTCCCAAGAGTTGATGGTTCTAGGCTTGGGTGACTCAAGCCATGTTAATGGCGTAGGTTCCATGCATATGGGGAAGTGGATGACCTTTGTATCGTCGTTGCCTCCGGCTACTTGAACTGCTTGTGAATAACACCGTAGCCATTGAACTGGATCTTACTTACCATCGTACTTGGTGATCCCTGTTGACTTGAACTTCTTGGGTAGTCTAGTCCTCATTACCCGTGCGGTGAAGGCGGGGAAATGGTTATAGTTATCGACTTCGCATTCGCGTTCGCAATGACGTTTGCTATTAATTACTTCTCTTAGATCACTGAAAATTGATGCTTCATGATCCGTTCTATGGTGGCAAGGGCTTTTTGTGGAATTGGTGCAGCTGGCATCTCCAGCATCCCTATTTCGTCCTGGGGCCTCGCGTTCATCTCTATTTTGCCTCTGGCTATGTTGCCTTGGCTGATTGACTACTTCGTTGCTTTTTCTTTGAGCCTCATGATGGCCACTGTGGACCGTGACATCTCTGCTGCCGTCTTGATGGGCCAAGTTGCAAGGAATAGATGGGATTGGAGATTCTTTGTCGAGTAGTTTGTAAGCTTGCTCTGTGAGTTGTGCGATTAACCCGTTGCCCCGTTGTGCAAGTTGTGTTGTTAACTCGTTGTCTCTGTCATGAGGTATGAGGGTTGATATAAGATTGATTGAGGCAATTGCTGCAAGTGGAGTGTTGTGCTCTCGAGCTTGCACTGCGTCAAATGCTCGTTTGAGGTTCACGATAGGGATGTTTGTAACTAGTAGTTGGCGACGATCTGCTCGAATAGCGTTGCGTGCTCTTCTTTGATTTCTTTGTTCAGAGGTTTCATCTTGTGGGGCGTTAGCCGATGACTTGTCTTCTGAAATATCATCAGGTTGTATAACCCGTCGAGGAGTTCTCTGGAAACTGGTACCAGCGTCATTGTTTTGTGATGTGATGATAAAGATTTCCCTATTCGGGTAGTAGCTTCCGGAGCTTGACGTTGCAATCTCTGTGGTACTTCCTTCCTTGTAGGTTGAAGTGAGCGGAGTGCCCTCTTGATACGGGAGGTTGTCTATGTGAGCGACAAGGCGTGAATCGTAATCTTGAGCCAAGAGAGATGGCTTCATACCAGGCCAATAAACGAATCTTCCCTGTGGAGTTGAAGTAATTACCAAGCCTTGAGCTGGGCCTGATAAAGGAACCTCTTGGACGTAGTACAAATTGTAGTCGCAGTCCTTGACTGACTTGAGTTCAGATTGGATTCGGGTAAGGAAACCGTGGTTGACTACAGCTGCGTTGCGGAGTCCTTGCGGGAATCGATTTCGACTTGAAGTTGACCTGTGGGGTAACTGTAACGCCCGTAAAAATCTACCGAATTAAATCACTCGTTAAAAACGCTTTCCAAAATTTTTTTCTGTCTGCTGAGCCCCGGCAAATCCTTTCCCTTCCGTCGGACCCGCCGTCCCGGCCCCGGCTCGTCAACCCTCTTTTTTCCGTCCCCGTAAATTTCGCCGCGTGCCCGTCCAATCCATCACGCACGCCGGTCAAATCCCAAAATTTTCGCCACTTTCCCCATTTTTCCTCCTTTTTCCTCTCCTTTCCCTTCCTTTTTCCTTTCTTCTTTTTCTCCTTCTTCCTTCTTCTCTTCTTCTCCCTCTTCCTCCTTTCCTTCTCTCTCCTTCTTTTCCTTCTGGCGCAACTCTTCCCCGGCGCCGCTCTGCCCGGCACCGCCCGCCTAGCGCTACACGCCTGGCGCTACCCGACCCAGCGCCTGCCGCGTGCTGGCCCCACCGTGCCGCACGCGCCCGGCCGCGCCTCGGGCTGCGCCGTGCACCCGGTCGCGCCCGGCCGTGCCGCGCGCCTGGCCGTGCCCGACCGTGCCGTGCCGCGCCACGCGCATTGTCCCGCCCTGCTCCGCTCGGCTCGCCAGAGCGCTAAGCCAGTACCGCGCCGCTCCGCCCGACCCATCCCGTCGCCACCTCCTGTGCACCGCGCCATCCGCCGGCCGCCATGCCACCTTCCCGGCACGCTTCCCCACGAGTTCGCCGTCCTCTGTGCCTCCTCGATGACCACGCCGCCACGCCATCCACGAGCAAGCTCACTCCGGCACGCCACCAGATGGAAAAGTCCCGGCCACCATCATTACCACCGGCCGCCCCCTCGCTGGCCTATAAAAGGGGCAACGCCTTGGCTCTCCGCACCACCACCGCCGCTAGCCTCACCGCCGCCCGTCCCCTGCTCCCTCCCGTGCGCCCAACCGCTGGCTCCGCCGTGCGCCGCCGCCCCACGCCATTGCCGGCCGCCCCTTCCTTCACCTCCCCATCTCCAAGGTGAGCGGCAAAATGGAGCCGCCGCCGGCAAGGCCCGGCCGCCCGGCCGGCCACCGTCGGCCAACCTCCACTTCCTGTAACCGGCCAAAGGAAGAAGAAGGAGCTCCTTCAATTTCGATCTACCCCTCTACTCTCACCTATTTGCAATCCGGCCCTCCCACCTCTCTCAGAAAAGTTTCACAGATATGCCCTTCCACCTTTCAGAAATAATTACAAATAGGTCCCTGGTTCTCGCGATTCAGTCCTAAAACTTGTTTTAAAGCCCCTAACCCCCCTTTAAGCCGTCATTTCATGCGCCAAACTTCCTCCAATCGATCCCAAATTCAACTATGGCCTCCTCTCATATATTTCCGTCGAGGCATATCCAAATTTTTTGGAAATACCCTTCCTACCTATTTTCCGTTCATATTTCTGTAGGGATACGAGGTAGGCTACGCTAGCGCAAATCAAAATTTCTACCGCGTATATCCAGGAAGAACTGCCGTATAAGGATCACGGGATTACCACACGACGCACTACTGGTGCGGAAGATGTAGATATGCGTCGGTGCAGTGAAGACGATCACGTAGTCGTACGTAGTCGATCACGTCCAGCAGCTCCTCAGCAGCTCGTCCACGTGCACAGCAAGATCGCCTCCGGTACCGCGGCTCGTCGTCGACTCGTCGTGGCTCGTCGGTGGCTCGTCGGCGGCTCGTCCAAGTGCTGCAGGCGCAACACCTCCAAGGTATCCACACGTGCAGGGAGGAAGCGTCGCAAGCCGGATTGCTAGATCCGCGAGTTGCAACAGGCGAGGGCGTGGGAGGCGCGGCAAGTGTGTTCAGCCAAAAAGGTGTAAACCCTAGGGCGCCCCCACCCCTCTATTTATAGAGGTTCCTGATGGGCCTCTGGATCCGAGGCCCATTAGTACTCCTAAACCTAATCCAACTCGGATCAGATCCGAATTGGGCTTCCAGCCCCTTAAGTGTGTGACCCTATGGGTTCGGATACGTATAGACATGGCCCGAGTACTCCTACTCGGCCCAATAGTCGGTAGCGGCCTCTAGCAAGACGTGCCAACTCCTATACGCACACGAAGATCATATCAGACGAACCATCACAACATAATATACATGCTATTCCCTTTGCCTCACGATATTTGGTCTAGCTTCAAGCCGACCGCTCTTTCTCGATCCTGTGATTTGGAATCCCTTTGTAGGTTAACTCTTAACCGTACGTAGCATGGCCATGCATTTCCAGATCCGATCACTCGAGGGGCCCAGAGATATCACTCTCAATCAGAGAGGGGCAAATCCCTTCTTGATTGACCATGTCTCATAGCATGCTTCTTGACAAACCCGAAAGCTACCTTTATAACTACCCTGTTACGGCGTAGCGTTTGATAGCCCCTAAGTAGGTCGATCCACATCTAGAATACATGCGACAATCTCAGGTCTAAGGACAAAGCGTATATGTTGTTTAAAGAGAGAACTACTTCTCGTGTTGGGTCAGTCCTAACACATGTCTCCACATGTGTCCACATTATTAGTTCAACATCTTCATGTCCATGACTTGTGAAACATAGTCATCAACTAATACATGTGCTAGTCTAATATTCATGTGTGTCCTCACATGAACTCCGACTAGGGACAACTTTAAAATAACCATACAAGTAAAGAGTTTCACATACAATTCACATAATTGCAAATCAATTCAAGTAGCCTTTAATGGATATTCAATGAACACAATATTCAAATCATGGATACAAATGGAATATCATCATCTCTATGATTGCCTCTAGGGCATACCTCCAACAATTTCCTGTTCGGAGCTCAACGGGTAAAATCTTTTTCCTTTTTATTTATTGTGTGCTCGTTTGTGTGTGCCATAGATCGCGGAGTACCTGAGGAGGAGCGTGAGGAGGAGTTCGACCGCGAGCCTGAGCCCGAGGACTAGTACCGCGAGCAGGAGCTCCCGGAAGCCTTTGAGAACGGCAAGTCCAATCTCACCCTTGATGCATATTTAATACCCAGTTTTTCAGACACAACCTATTGGCCTGTTTTATAAAATGCATGTTGTTTTATCGCAAGACATGGTTGGATTGCCACCCGTTGATTGTTATGATTATTCTTTGTCGTCCCGTATTTATCTCTAAATATGAGTTGCTCTGTTTAGATGATAAATACTGCTAGAATGCTTAGGAACTCATTATCCAAATTCAATCATGACTACATCTATTTATTCGGAAAATAAATGTGTGAGTGTATTCAACTGAGGAGTTGGGTTTTTCGGGTGAAAAGAGATGTGGTGGATGAGATGGATGGGCGTTTCTTGTGTGGAATGCCGGTTTGTTGAGCTCGTACCTTAGTGGTTGAGCAGAGTTGGGAGATATCCATCTTGTCATGACTAAGGACCGAGTTGATGTGTCATCCTGCCTAATTCCTTCATCGTGCAACCACTCGACCGTTGTATGGGCAATGGCTTAGCATAAACCCCACTAGCTAAACTGCTAGGCTTCAGGTGTGCTGGTGAGCAACGGGAGCCCTTGGAAAAGGACTAAGCTCTTGGTGACTTAGGTCCCGGTTTCGGCCCCGTGGATGGGTTGCTAACCCCTTGGGTGCTTCCATGTTGACTAGTCAGTGTTGGCTAAGGTGGGTAATGGCTCTGTTAGGATCCGTACCGCCACTAAGGTGATCGTGATACGGTACCCTACTTGTGGGAAAAGTGTACAACCTCTGCAAAGTTAAAACCTATCCGGGTAGCCGTGTCCACGGCATTGGACGAGTTACGGCTCGGTCACACAACTAGCTTTTGGGACATGACTAGTATTTGCAGTGTGTGTGTGGGGAGGGAGTGAAATTTTGGAAGTGTCAGGCAGTTGTGCCGTGCGCTACGGCAGACGGGGAGTCCGGTAGCGATAAAACTTGGAGCCTTTGTGTAGGATCAACCCCACTTGATATATCGTTTATTAAAGAAAGTGTTTTATGAAAATCCTTTGAAATGAAACCCTGCATATGTCAAAAATCTAGCTTTATTGCAAATAAACCTTAACCATATCCTTGTTGAATCCTATGCATATTATTGTTATCGCTTTAGTCTTGCTTTGGATGTGGCTTGCCCGCCCGCTCCTTCGGGAGTTGTACGGTTTCTGAACTATCTGTTGAGTAAATGTTTTATCAGCCTCCTGGGGCTGATAATTGGATCACATTTAGTCTCTACTTATGTGGGGACGCTTCAGGTGGTATCAGAGCCGTCGTTGGCTGTAGGACATAACCATTAGGACCGGAAAAACCTTTTTGACCAAATTAAATGATTTACAAAATTTCTTACTTCCTCTGCTCAATTTCAAAACTGATTTACACCCTGATTCTTTCCAGATGGCCGAAGAAGGTTGGGTCAACAGCCATTGCCTGGAGGAGCCCAGTTTTCCCAAGTTGCTGTTCGCTTGCATGGACCGCCTCGGGATTTACGAGCGACCGGAGTACTCTAGCCGGGAGTATGAAGACCGTGGGACTCTCCGGTGCAAGATGACCATCTTTGTGGGTAGGAGCAGCCGCTTCCCCGACATTCAGCCCTGGAATGTGTCTGCCATTGGTTTCCGGCGGAAAGACACTTACCAGGTGGCAGCTCGGAAAGCCCTGCGCTACTTGTGCCAAATTTATGAGAGGCACATCGGTCGCACACCGATGAGGTTTTACCTGCCTGTCAAGAAGAACCGCCCGGTTTGGCTGGCCGGGGTGAGGACCTTGGAAGGACGTGGACAGCGCGAGGATGACCCTACTGTGCTTCATATGGCTGCCTATCTCCTCACTCTGGATGAATTCTGCGATGAGCAGGCCACCCATCTGAAGCAGCAGATCCGCAGAGCCGAGGACGCCAAGGTTATGGTGAGGAGACTCCCAGTGAGACTGGCAGCAACTGAAGCACGAGCCGTGGCCGCCCAAAGCAATGAGGCCCTCGCCATCGAGGCCCTCAAAGAGGCCGAGGACCGGCACACGCGGGCATTGAAGGAAGTCTACCACTCGAACTGCACGAGGAGGAAAATGTGGGTCGTGGAGGACGACGAGGCGCCAGTTTTGGATGGAGTCCCTGTTGCCCAGGGGTCCGGAAAGCGGAAGAGCCCTGATGCCCCACCAGCACCACCGCCTTCGAAAAGGGACTCTGAGGTGGCCAATGGAGAAGCCTCGGAACCCCCTCCCGCTGGTGGGACCCTAAGGGACGAGGTGCTGGCCCTCCTTATTCCGCCAGAAGACCACTCCGCGCAGTGTGCAGGTTCGTCCCGCGAGTAGAGTGCCCCACCTAGAGTTGTACTCCAGAAGCTATCCCGAATCTAGATTTGTACCCCCAGTTGTGTTGTTGTACCGGTCGTGTAGGGCGTGTTTTGGCCCTACCCCAAGTGTTGTAACCGCCCCGGCAAAATAATAAAATCATTTGTGCTTGTTGTTTGTTAGTCTGTGTGCTTGTCGACAGGAGGTGGATTCTATCTCTTCGAAAATTCGAATTAATTAACTAAACATCACCTTAATATCCAAATCCAAGTCTCATGAGAGTTCACTCAATCTGCAGATGCCTCCCAAGCGTGCCACCAGGACCTCCCCGAGTCAAGCACGTGCCACTCCTATTGCAGAAAGACAGCTGGAAAGGCAGGGACCCCCACCAGTAGTGCACCATGAGGAGCAAGAGGTGAATCAACCCGAGGGCAGGGGGGAGAGTCAAGTGGGAGCACAGGAGCCACCGCCCCCACCGGTCATTGATTTGGTACAAGTCATGAGCAACCAGACCCTTCTGCTGGAAGCTTTGGCCAACGCCATCACTCGCCAGAGGCCCCGCGGATAGGGCATGAATGAGAAACTGACAGATTTCCTCCGGACCAAGCCACCCACTTTTGGCGGGTCCATCAACCCTCTGGACGTAGATGACTGGCTGCGGGTCATTCAGAGGAAGCTAGAGCCATTCGGCTGTGAGAGCAGGGACAAGGTTCTCCCGGCTGCTCATCAACTCACTGGGACTGCTTTAGCTTGGTGGGAGAACTACTGCACTGCCGCCCAGGATGCCTCCACTATCACCTAGGATGAGTTCGTGACAGAGTTCCGCCGCTATCACATTCCTGCGGCTACCATGAAGCGTAAGGCGGATGAGTTCCGTGAACTGCGCCAAGGCAACAAGTCCGTGGAAGAGTACACCATTTCATGGAGTTGGCCCGCTATGCTCCAGAAGAAGTAGACAAGGATGAGAAGAAGCAAGACATGTTCAAGAAGGGTTTGAGCGCAGAACTGAGGACCCTGCTTACTCCTCAGATCTACCCTGACTTCAACACTCTGATGAACATGTCCATCCTGACTGAGAGGGGTAGATGAAAGGAGGGACAACAAGCGCCGGTTCCTGGACAGCAAGGCCCACCAGCAGGACAGGTTCTAGAAACCGAGGAGCTTTGGTCACCCCATGCCCAGGTCCCAAGCTCCCATGCAGTACCAGACCCAGTCTCAAGCCTCCGGTTCCCATCAGACCAATGCCCCATTCAGAAGCCAGAACCCTATCAAGGCCCCACAGAACAGCGCCAGTCAAGTCACCAACAATGGCAGGGCATGCTTCAACTGCCGAGAGCTAGGGCATTTCATTGCCAACTGCCCCTACGCCAACAAGCCAGCTGCATCGGTCTTCTCCAACGCAGTGACTGGGCCAAGGGCAGTAGTGTCAGGAGCCAACCGTGTTCCCGTCCGCAGCAACAACCCCAGCAACAACAACAATAGCCAGCAGATGAGGCAGCCCCAGCAGTCATTTGGACGAGCCCGCGTCAACCACATCAGCGCGCAAGAGGCTCAGGAAGCTCAGGGTGTTGTACTCAGTGAGTTTCTAGTCAGCTCAGTTTTGGCAACAATACTCTTCGATTCTGGAGCATCACATTCTTTTATATCATCAAGCTTTGTGGATAAGCACCACATACCTACAGTACTACTAAAGGTACCCCTAATAACCCGGACGCCTGGAGCCGACATCCAGTGTCGACTAGGTTGTTCCCGGGTAAGGATCAATTTAAGTGGGGTAGAATTCCTAGTAGATTTGGTAGTACTTGAGTCTAAGGGGATAGATGTGATCCTTGGAATGGATTGGCTAAGCCTACATGATGGACACATAGGATGTGCTGATAAGGTAGTGCGCCTAATTAACCAGGATGGTGTACCAGTGACCTGTCACACCCGGGGAAGTGGGCCCGACCTAATGGTTTTTAGCATGGAAGCCAAGGCCATAGAAGGAGTCCCGGTAGTGAGTGAATACCCGGATGTCTTTCCTGAAGAACTACCTGGAATGCCCCTGGATAGGGATGTAGAGTTTGTGATCGACCTTATCCCTAGAACCTCCCCTATAGCCAAGAGGCCCTATAGAATGGCAGCATCTGAGTTAGCAGAGCTGAAGAAATAGTTAGGTGAACTGCAATAGAGTGGCTTTATCAGACCTAGCTCATCCCCGTGGGGAGCCCCAGTACTCTTTGTCAAGAAGAAAGACGGAAGCATGAGGATGTGCATGGATTATTGCGCACTAAATGAGGTCACCATCAAGAATAAATACCCCCTTCCCAGAATAGATGACCTATTTGACCAGTTGAAAGGAGCCAAGTATTTCTCCAAAATAGATTTGAGATCAGGGTACCACCAGCTCAAGATCAAGGAAAGTGATATCCCGAAGACAACTTTTGTCACCCGTTATGGCCAATTTGAATTTACAGTGATGTCCTTTGGACTGACCAATGCCCCTGCTTATTTCATGAATCTCATGAACAAGGTGTTTATGGAGGAGTTAGATAAGTTTGTCGTGGTCTTTATCGACGACATACTCATTTACTCCAAGAGTGTCCAAGAGCATGAGCAACATCTACGGGTAGTATTGGAGAAATTGAGATCCCACCGACTCTATGCTAAATTCAGTAAATGTGAATTCTGGATCGAGAAAGTGGCATTTCTTGGTCACATTTTGACCGCAGAAGGAGTAGCAGTCGATCCCGAGAAAGTTGAAGCCATCTCCAACTGGCAGCAACCCACCAATGTTAGTGAAATCAGGAGTTTTCTTGGTTTAGCTGGGTATTATCGGAGGTTTATTGAAGGATTCTCCAAGATAGCCCGACCCATGACGGAGCTACTTAGGAAGGACAAGAAATTTAATTGGACAGAGTCATGTGAGAGGAGTTTTCAGGAACTGAAAAGAAGGTTGACGACCACCCCAGTATTAACCCTACCGGATATCCAGCGGGACTTCGTCATTTATTGTGATGCTTCCCGACAAGGGTTAGGGTGTGTCCTGATGCAGGATGGGAAGGTAGTAGCGTATGCCTCCCGCCAACTTAAGCCCCATGGAGAAAGCTACCCCACCCATGATTTGGAATTTGCAGCCGTAGTGCATGCCGTTAAGATCTGGAGGCACTACCTAATCGGGAACAAGTGTGAGATCTACACAAACCACAAAAGCCTAAAATATATCTTCACCCAACCAGATCTGAATTTAAGGCAGAGAAGATGGTTAGAGTTGGTCAAGGATTATAATCTGGAAATCCACTACCACCCCGGTAAGGCCAATGTGGTAGCGGATGCTTTAAGCAGGAAATCCTATGGGCAGATTGGACCTAAGGACCCCCACTTGCAAGAGGAAATGGCCCGATTAAATGTACACATCATCCCTCAGAATACCAACCGCAAGCTAAGTGTTCAGTCCACCATGGAAGAAAGGATCCGAGAGGCCCAAGATTCGGACCAGGACCTGGTGAGGATTCGCAGGCAAACTGGAGAGAATAAAGCCCCAGACTTCCGAGTGGATGAAAAGGGAACCTTGTGGTACAAGGATAGGATTTGTGTGCCCAAGGAAGGTGAATTCCGGCAAGCCATCATGGACGAGGCCCATAACTCAGCATATTCCATCCACCCGGGATCCACCAAGATTTACATGGACTTAAAGCAGAAATACTGGTGGAATGGGATGAAAGCGGACATAGCCCAGTTCGTCACTCATTGCGATATTTGCCAAAGGGTTAAGGCCGAACATCAGAAGCCCGCCGGTTTACTGCAACGACTACCCATTCCAGTTTGGAAATAGGACGAGATTGGCATGGATTTTGTAGTGGGATTGCCCAAGACTCAAAAAGGGAATGACTCCATATGGGTGATAGTGGACCGACTCACTAAAGTCACCCACTACCTACCCATACGGACCACCCATGGTGGGGAAAAGCTAGCTCGACTCTATGTGGACAACATAGTGAAGCTGCATGGTGTGCCTAGCAGAATTGTTTCGGATAGAGGGACCCAATTTACCTCTAGATTCTGGAAGAGTATGCATAAGGCTATGGGCACCAAACTGGATTTTAGTTCAGCTTATCACCCCCAGACCGATGGCCAAACAGAGAGAGTAAATCACATCATGGAAGACATGTTGAGGGCATGTGTCCTTACTTATGGCAAGGACTGGGAACAGAGTCTACCATATGCGGAGTTCTCATATAACAACAGTTACCAAGCCAGCTTAGTGTGGCGGATCCACTTCGGATTTGCTTGGTTAAACATGATTTAGCCGCATAACACGCGACGCTCATGCCTAAACCGAGTAAACACGAAGTGCCGTCGGATTTCATCCGATTTAACCACTTGAACAGGACCGAATAGCAAACCCACACGAAGGTAAGCGGTTCCAGAGAATACAACAAGTCCACTGAGTTAACAAATTAATCATTTAGTTCGGCCATAAAAACAACATCAGAGTTTTACAAGGTTCAGCAGAAAAACAACAAAAGGTAAAACAACTAGCGGAAGCTAACTTCGTCGGTGTCGGACATCCCTGTTGAGGCCAACCGGGACGTCAATGATCCCGCTCCTCACCGTCCGAGGAGGGATCCCACTCAACCGTCCAACCCGGAGGGAGTTGGGGCGGCCAAGTGCCAGCAGAGGGAGGCTCAGAGGCAGCAACTTCACCTAAAAAGAAGAGCCACAACAAGGCTGAGCTACTAAGCTCAACAAAACTTAACTGACAGGGAGCACGCTAAGCTACCTCTTCTAGACATGCAAGGCTTTTTGGCTGAGGGATTTGTTTGCCAAAAGCGCTAGGTGTATCCCTACTTTCAAGTTTTAGCTCCGGTTCTAAGTTCATTATCCGGTCTAAGTTTGCAACCTATTCTAAGCAACCAAGAACCAACCAAAGGGTATATACATCATCAACAAAACCATGTCATCATCAGATTCCTTATTTACTCAGGGTGACATAGCGATCAAGCAGTCTCAAACTGTGAGAGGCAGACGAATCGATTCGAGTTTCTTAACCATGCATGGCGAACCTAATCTCATGACATCCGCGCACCACAAGGGCCGCTTCTTGTGTTGGCTGTCCCCATCAATTCCCAGGCGCGTGTCAGGTCCAAACTTCCCTTGGCATGCAATGCTCCACAGTCCCGGCCTCTACCGTACTATGACCGCACTTGCACCCACATGATGCACCATGGGAACCTTGTTCCAGGGACAACAGGGGTATAAGCCACGCCCTAGTTCGATCAGGTACTAGGCTTCCCCATCCCATACTAGGTATGAGATTAGTACTTTCAAACACTTGATCACGAACACCACCACTGTCGGGCCTTAGCAAGTTTCATAGACAGACGGGGCGATCAGCCAACCACCAAAGAGTTACCCAAAACCTTGCCCCGTCCGTCGTCCTTATAGTTGTAACAAAAGGGTAAACATCCAACTCCTACAACTCGCGAGTGACAGGGAATCACTCGGCTTTTACCGTTTCCTATTTAAGCAAGGCATCTACTCGGTCCAACAGCTAGTGTTCAGATCAAGGGAGCTAAGTTATGCATCTATGGTTCCAACCAACTCCTATACGTAAATGCACAAGCATGTTAAAGAAGGCATGCACAAGTTTGGTAAAACACAGGGGATTTATGCATCTGGGGCTTGCCTTCGAGCAAGGAGGAGGGAAACTGCTCGTCTTCTTGGGCAGCTTCGGCTTCTAGAGGCAGGAGCTCGGCTACACCTCCGTCTTCTGGCGCCGGGTGCAACTCATAGTAGCCGTCGGCGAGACGCAGCTCTACACGAATGCAATGCATGGGTTAGCATAGACGGTTATTTCAACAGCAACACTTGCAAGCTTGAGCCCAGAAACTTGTGGCAAATTACAGGAGGTGGGGAGGTTCGATGGAGTTGATGGAGATCAAGATGTAAGGGTCGGAGGGGGAGGAACTTATGATCTGGCCCTTAATCTAGAGGAATAGATGTGCTGGGGTCCTCAGACTCAACGCTGAAAAGTCCCCAAGTTTTTTACATATACCCTCGGTTCAAAGAAAAAGATACAACCGAGCCCTCAGACGAGGCGGAGAAGGGTCGGCAGAACAGACAGGGTCGGGCGAGATGGAACCGGGGTCGGGCGGATAGGAGGGGTCGGACGAGGCGAACAAGGGTCGGCAGCTTACCTTCGTCTTACAGAGAAGGCTTCGGCGGAAAGACTAAGGGGCTTGGGACAGCGGCAAGGATGTCCGGCGGTGTTCTGGCGGCGGCGGTGCTTCTTGTGGATCACAGCAAGCTCTTGGGCGGCACTGAAAGCAGTGGCTGGTGGATTGGGGAAAGTGGTGTTGCACGGAGAGGAGAGTTCCTCAGACTTAGGTGGTGGTGCTGTGAGCTCGAACAGGGAGTAAGAGAGAGGGCAGCTAGGGCAAAGGGGAACTCCGGCGGGGCTTCTGCATCCCATATTTATAGCAGCGCGGAAGTGATAAGGGGGAGCGGCATGAAGGCCGGGGAAGAAGTGATGGAGTGCTCTGCCGGGGCGGCGATTGAGCGACTAGGGCGGTGGAGCAGGACTTCGGGGATGACACCGGCGGTCATTGGGCACCGACGTCAGGGCGGCGCAGGCGCGGGTTTGCCGGTGGTTGAGATTTGGTGGAGGTGGGCGTCGTCGTGCGGTGGATCTGATGGAAGTGACCAGGAAAATGGCGCTAGAAACGAGGGCGCACAGGTGAGAAGATAGGCGGCTGCGATCGCGCGGGTGAGCGCGAAGCAACAGATTGTCAGGGCAGCTTCTGACAGGGCAGGAAAAGGAGCTGTTGCTGCCGCAGTCTGGGTTGGCGGAGGAGGAATCGTCACGTAGCGAGGACCGGGGTGGCACGACTGTGGCGAGGTGATGGAAAAGACGGGCGGCATCGGGCTCTGCAGCCGGGATCTGGCGATGTGATGATGGGCGCGGGCGGTGAGGTGCTGCAGAAAGGGTAGCAGAGGAGCTTCCGTCGCGATTGGGGAAGGGGGCGCGAGAATCCATCCGGTCGTGGGCCGGCGACGAGGCGGAGCGGCGGACGTCGGAGGAGTTGAGCCACGCGCCAGGGAACTCTGAAGCAGGCATGCAACTCGAGTGCGCCGATCGTGGGAGATCTAGGGGAAAAGATCTCATGGGTCCACCGGTCAGTCTTGGTGGTCCACGGCTCAGATCGAAGGGAGGGGTTGTGGGAGGACTTAGGAAGATCCGACGGTGGGTTGGGGGTCGGCGGGGTCGGAACTGGGGAGACCACGGTGAGGGGTCGGATCGAAGGGTCGGAAGATCTGGAGGTTGAACACTTAGGCTTGGAAACTGCGATAGGGGATCAGAGACTCGGAATTAAGATTAACGCGAATGATTTTTATCCGAGGCCGTTACACTTAGGCATGTCACCGTTTGAGGCTCTCTATGGGAGAAAGTGCAGGACCCCGTTGATGTGGTCGGAAGTAGGAGAGCGCACCCTAGTGGGACCCGCCTATATTAAAGAAGCAGAAGAACGAGTGGCTGAAATTCGAGAGAAGTTGAAAGCAGCACAGTCTAGGCAGAAAAGCTACTCAGATAAAACAAGACGAGAGTTGATTTTCAGTGAGGGGGACTTCATGTACCTTAAGGTCTCTCCGATTCGAGGTACCCGAAGGTTCCAAGTGCAAGGAAAATTAGCCCCTCAGTATATTGGACCATATCAGGTGTTAAAAAGAGTTGGAGCGGTAGCATACCGCATTTAGCTGCCCGAAGAAATGTCGGACATCCACCCGGTATTTCATGTGTCCTAGCTAAGAAAATGCCTGAGACTGCCAGAAGAGCAAGTACCGGTGGAAACCATAGATTTGCAGAAGGATCTGCGATATCAGGAGGTACCCGTCAAGATTCTGGATACCGTCACCAGAAGGACAAGGAATTCAGTAGTGCGGATCTGCAGAGTCCAATGGAGTAGACATGGTGAAGAAGAAGCTACTTGGGAACGTGAGGACGCGTTAAAGAAGGAGTTTCCCCATCTGTTCAGGATTCAGCCGAATCTCGAGGACGAGATTCAATTTAAGTGGGGTAGGTTTGTAACGCCCGTAAAAATCTACCGAATTAAATCACTCGTTAAAAACGCTTTCCAAATTTTTTTTCTGTCTGTTGAGCCCCGGCAAATCCTTTCCCTTCCGTCGGACCCGCCGTCCCGGCCCCGGCTCATCAACCCTCTTTTTTCCGTCCCCGTAAATTTCGCCACGTGCCCGTCCAATCCATCACGCACGCCGGTCAAATCCCGAAATTTTTGCCACTTTCCCCATTTTTCCTCCTTTTTCCTCTCCTTTCCCTTCCTTTTTCCTTTCTTATTTTTCTCCTTCTTCCTTCTTCTCTTCTTCTCCCTCTTCCTCCTTTCCTTCTCTCTCCTTCTTTTCCTTCTGGCGCAACTCTTCCCCGGCACTGCTCTGCCCGGCGCCGCTCTGCCTGGCACTACCCGACCCAGCGCCTGCCGCGCGCTGGCCCCACCGTGCCGCACGCGCCCAGCCGCGCCTCGGGCCGCGCCGCGTACCCGGCCGCGCCCGACCGCGCCGTGCGCACCGCCCCGCCCCGCTCCGCTCGGCTCGCCAGAGCGCCGCGCCCGTACCGCACCACTCCGCCCGACCCATCCCGTCGCCACCTCCTGTGCACCGCGCCATCCGCCGGCCACCACGCCACCTTCCCGGCGCGCTTCCCCACGAGGTCGCTGCCCCCTGTGCCTCCTCGACGACCATGCCGCCACGCCATCCATGAGCAAGCTCACTCTGGCACGCCACCGGCCGGAAAAGTCCTGGCCACCATCACTACCACCGGGCGCCCCCTCGCTGCCCCACGCCATTGCCGGCCACCCCTTCCTCCACCTCCCCATCTCCAAGGTGAGCGGAAAAATAGAGCCTCCATGCCTCCCCCAGCCCCTACCCATCGTTAGGGCCCGCCGCTGGCAAGGCCCGGCCGCCCGGCCGGCCACCATCAGCCAACCCCCCCTCCACTTCTCGCAGTTTAGTCCTAAAACCTTGTTTTAAGCCCCTAACACTCCTTTAGCTCGTCATTTCATGCGCCAAACTTCCTCCAATTGATCCCAAATTCGACCACGGCCTCCTCTCATATATTTCCATCGAGGCATATCCAAATTTTTTGGAAATACCCTTCCTACCTATTTTCCGTTCATATTTCCTGTTCGGAGCTCAACGGGTAAAATCTTTTTCCTTTTTATTTATTGTGTGCTCGTTTGTGTGTGCCATAGATCGCGGAGTACCTGAGGAGGAGCGTGAGGAGGAGTTCGACCGCGAGCCTGAGCCCGAGGACTAGTACCGCGAGCAGGAGCTCCCGGAAGCCTTTGAGAACGGCAAGTCCAATCTCACCCTTGATGCATATTTAATACCTAGTTTTTCACACACAACCTATTGGCCTATTTGATAAAATGCATGTTGTTTTATCGCAAGACATGGTTGGATAGCCACCCCTTGATTGTTATGATTATTCCTTGTCGTCCCGTATTTATCTCTAAATATGAGTTGCTCTGTTTAGATGATAAATACTGCTAGAATGCTTAGGAACTCATTATCCAAATTCAATCATGACTACATCTATTTATTCGGAAAATAAATGTGTGAGTGTATTCAACTGAGGAGTTGGGTTTTTCGGGTGAAAAGAGATGTGGTGGATGAGATGGATGGGCGTTTCTTGTGTGGAATGCCGGTTTGTTGAGCTCGTACCTTAGTGGTTGAGCAGAGTTGGGAGATATCCCTCTTGTCATGACTAAGGACCGAGTTGATGTGTCATCCTGCCTAATTCCTTCATCGTGCAACCACTCGACCGTTGTTTGGGCAACGGCTTAGCATAAACCCCACTAGCTAAACTGCTAGGCTTCAGGTGTGCTGGTGAGCAACGGGAGCCCTTGGAAAAGGACTAAGCTCTTGGTGACTTAGGTCCCGGTTTCGGCCCCGTGGATGGGTTGCTAACCCCTTGGGTGCTTCCGTGTTGACTAGTCAGTGTTGGCTAAGGTGGGTAATGGCTCTGTTAGGATCCGTACCGTTACTAAGGTGATCGTGATATGGTACCCTACTTGTGGGAAAAGTGTACAACCTCTGCAGAGTTAAAACCTATCCGGGTAGCCGTGTCCACGGCATTGGACGAGTTACGGCTCAATCACACAACTAGCTTTTGGGAGATGACTGGTATTTGTAGTGTGTGTGTGTGGGGGGGGATTTTGGAAGTGTCAGGCAGTTGTGCTGTGCGCTATGGCGGACGGGGAGTTCGGTAGCGATAAAACTTGGAGCCTTTGTGTAGGATCAACCCCACTTGATATATCGTTTATTAAAGAAAGTGTTTTATGGAAATCCTTTGAAATGAAACCCTGCATATGTCAAAAATCTAGCTTTATTGCAAATAAACCTTAACCATATCCTTGTTGAATCCTATGCATATTCTTGTTGTATCCCCCTCTGTGGATGGGGTTGGACTTGTTGAGTACTTTTATACTCACCCGTGCGTTGTTGCTTCAGAGGAGGATCTGGACTTCGTCGCCGAGGACTTTGAGTAGGTGGTTGCGTCTGCACCCAACGCTGCCTGTGGTGTTGGCCCTTTTGCAGGATGCTTCTGCTGACGCATAGTTCCGATTGCAGCCCATAGTCCGACTGGACTGCAACTTGGATTTGTATTGTTATCGCTTTAGTCTTGTTTTGGGTGTGACTTGCCCGCCCGCTCCTTCGGGAGTTGTACGATTTCTGAACTATCTGTTGAGTAAATGTGTTATCAGCCTCCTGGGACTGATAATTGGATCACATTTAGTCTCTACTTATCTAGGGACGCTTCAGTAACTTAGGTGTCAGCCTGCGCGGACTAGTCCGAGTCAAGGTCGAGTCCAAACTGTAGTCGATCTCATTGTGGTAGACATTAAAATTTTAGATTTTTCGGTGGGATTCTCTGTTTCTTGAAGAAAATTCTCGTCGAGGCTTTTCTTTTCCTGGTCACTGATGATGTAGCGTTGAAAGGATCCAGCGGCATCAGGGACGCAAAGCCAGGAGTCGAAGATGAAGGTTGTGCCTGCCTCAAAGGAGAAAACGGGCTTGATGATGACTGGTGCCATCGAACTCGCGTGGAGAAAGTCGGCGACTGCCCCTACCTGGCACACCAACTATCGGTGTTTTAGACCACCTGATGGGATACGAGGTAGGCTACACTAGCACAAATCAAAAATTTCTACCGCGTAAACCAGGAAAAACTGCCGTATAAGGATCACGGGATTACCACTCGACGCACTACTGGTGCGGAAGATGTAGATTCGCGTCGATGCAGCGAAGTTGATCAACGTAGTCGTACGTAGTTGACCACGTCGACGTCCAGCAGCTCCTCAACAGCTCGTCCACGTGCAACAAGATCTCCCTCGTGCCGCGGCTTGTCGTCAGCTCGTCGGTGGCTCGTCGTGGCTCGTCGGCGGCTCGTCCAAGTGATGCAGGCGCAACACCTCCAAGGTATCCACATGTACAGAGAGGAAGCGTCGCAAGCCGGACTGCTAGATCCGTGAGTTGCAATAGGCGAGGGTGTGGGAAGCGCGGCAGATGAGTTTCGCCAAAAGGTGTCAACCCTAGGGTGCCCCCACCCCTCTATTTATAGAGGTTCCTAACGGGCCTCTGGGTCCGAGGCCCATTAGTACTTCTAAACCTAATCCAACTCGGATCACATCCGAATTGGGCTTCCAGCCCCTTAAGTGTGTGACCCTATGGGTTCGGATACGTATAGACATGGCCCGAGTACTCCTACTCGGCCCAATAGTCAGTAGAGCAAGACGTGCCAACTCCTATACACACACGAAGATCATATCAGAAGAACCATCAAACATTATGTACATGCTATTCCCTTTGCCTCACGATATTTGGTCTAGCTCCAAGCCAACCGCTCTTTCTCGATCCTGTGATTCGGAATCCCTTTGTAGGTTAACTCTTAACCGTACGTAGCATGGCCATGCATTTTCGGATCCGATCACTCGAGGGGCCCAGAGATATCACTCTCAATCAGAGAGGGGCAAATCCCATCTTGATTGACCATGTCTCACAGCATGCTTCTTGACAAACTCGAAAGCTACCTTTATAACTACCTTGTTACGGCGTAGCGTTTCATAGCCCCTAAGTAGGTCAATCCACATCTTGATTACATGCGACAATCTCAGGTCTAAGGACAAAGCGTATATGTTGTTTAAAGAGAGAACTACTTCTTGTGTTGGGTCAGTCCTAGCACATGTCTCCACATGTGCCCACATTATTAGTTCAACATCTCCATGTCCATGACTTGTGAAACATAGTCATCAACTAATACATGTGCTAGTCTAATATTCATGTGTGTCCTCACATGAACTCCGACTAGGGACAACTTTAGAATAACCATACAAGTAAAGAGTTTCACACACAATTCACATAATTGCAAATCAATTCAAGTAGCCTTTAATGGATATTCAATGAACACAATATAAATCATGGATACAAATGGAATATCATCATCTCTATGATTGCCTCTAGGGCATACCTCCAACACCGCCAACCCGCCTAGGGGGTACCATAGGTGGTCTTTTGTGCGGTGGGTGTCGTCGAGAATTAAGGAGTTGATGGTGACTCAAGGAACGCGATCTAGACAGGTTCGGGCCGCTAGATCGCTTAATACCCTACGTTCTATGTGTTGGTTGTATTGAACTTGTTCTTCATTGTTTGGAGGGGGTCCCTGCCCGCCCTTATATAGTCGGGGGAGCAGGGTTACAAGGTGGAGTCCTAGTCGAACACGGTTACAGAGTCCTACTCTAACTCGGTAGAGGAACCCTCTTTGTACCCGACTAGTCTTCAAGGAAATCATGAAGCCCACGCGCCCTGCAAAGTAGTCTTCATGTCTGAGTAGGTTTCGGGTATATCCCCTTTGAGTGGGTCTGTAACTCTTCTGGCGGGCCGAAGGGTGCCTAGCCGACACGTACCGCGAGCAGGAACTCCCGGAAGGCTTTGAGGACGGCAAGTCCAATGTAACCCTTTGATGCATATTTATCCCAGTTTTTCAAACACAACCTATTGGCCTGTTTTATAAAATTGCATATTGTTTTATTGCTGAAACACGGTTGGATAGTCACCCCTTGATTGTTATGATTATTCCTTGATTGTCCTATAATTATCTTTAAATATGATTTGCTCTGTTTGGATGATAATTACTGCTAGAATTCTTAGGACCTTGTTACTCAATTCAATCATGACTACAATGTGTTTTTGTTAAAGAATAAATGTGTGAGTGTTTTTAAAAGGGAAAAGGGGTTTTTGGAAATAAAGGAAAGAAATACTTAGGTGAGATGGATTGGTATTTCTTGTGTGAAATGCCAATAAGTTCGGCTCGTACCTTTGTGGTTGAGCAAGGTTGGGAGATATCCATCTTGTCACAATTAAGGACCGAGTTGATGTGTTATCTTGACAAACCCAACCATCGTGCAACCACTCGACCATTGTATGCGGCAACGGCTTAGCGTAAATCCCACTAGCTAGTCTGTTAGTCGTCAAGAGAGCTGGTGGGCAACGGGAGACCTTGGAGAAGGAGTAAGAGCTTTGTGACTTAGGTCCTGGTTAAGACCTCGTTGGTAGGTCATTAACCCCTTGGTTGTTTCCGTGTTGGCTAGTCAGTCTTAGCAAAGGTGGGTAATGGCTTTGATAGGATCTGCACTGACACCAAGGTGATCATGCTGCGGTACCCTACTTGTGGGTAAAGTGTACACCTCTACGGAGTTAAAACCTATTCGAACAGCCGTGTCCCTAGCATTGGATCAGTTACGGCTTGGTCACATAACTAGCTTTTGGGAGATGAATGATTTTTATGGCGTGTGTTGGATTTTTGAAGTGTCCGACAGTTGTGCCATGAGCTACTGCGGACGGGGATCCTTTGTGTAGGATCAACCCCACTTAATGATTAAGTTACTAAAGAAATGCGTTGTGAAAACTCTTTTGAAAATCTAGCTTTATTGCAAATAAACCTTAGCCTTATCATTGATATATCCTATGCATATTCTTGATTGTATCCCCCTCCGTGGATGGGGTTGGACTTGTTGAGTACTTTTGTACTTACCCTTGTTTTGTTGCTTCAGAGGAAGATTCGGACTTTGTCATCGAGGATTTCGAGTAGGAGGTCGCTTCCGCACCCAACGCTGCCTGTGGTGTTGGCCTTTGCAGAATGCTTCCGCTACCATGTAGTCCCGAGTGCTGTCTGTTGACAATAGCTTGGCTCGCTGCTGTTGTTTATTTACTTATCATTTTGGTGTGGCTTTCGCACCTACTCCCTCGGGAGTTGTACAATTTATGAACCATCTGTGGAATAAATGTGTTATCAGCCTCCTGGGACTGATATTTGTATCACATTTAGTCTCTGCTTATGTGGGGACGCTTCAGTTCCAGAGCGCCGTCGGGGACCCCTTCCGTCGAGTCGCCTTCCATTGTGCCGCAGCCGCCACAGACTATCCTGGCACCACCCGCGACCGAGTCTAGGGTTTGAGGCCTGTTGGAGAGAAAGGCACGGGTGAGGAGCGGCTCCTGTCAAGAACAAGTGTCGGAGGGGATGAATCAAAACGCGAGGGCAATTTTGACCGGTGTCAAAATATCTAACAGGATGTCTCGGGGCATCTAACAGTAGTAGCTAATGGAATGGATGGTGGTGTCATATTAGGGTTGAAAGTTGAAGTGAGTGTCAAATAAGGAACGAAGAAAATTTTAGGGCCAAGAAAGAAATGAGTCATTTTCCCAGTGTCAAATAGGGAGTTTTCTCTATTTTGATTCAATTGCCGCTTGTGCTCCGAGGGATTAACATTTGGGTCCCCTTCAGCACTCTAGGACCACCACCTCCACTCGAAGCCCTGCTAAAGAGACCAAGCTAAATTTTCAATCTAACAAATAGCAAGCTCGAGTACAACTCAAACTCTAGAACAACTCGGACTGGCTCCCACGAGCAGGCAAACAAGCCATCATGCAGACTGAATCAAACTCTGAGTCAATTCCTGTTTTGACTCCGAAATGCGGCTTTGGTTTATCAAGAAACTCTATCCAAGTCACAATCCGGATTGGAGATGATTGAGGACCACAACCTCGACTTCTACTCGGATTCCATCGAAGAAATTCCTTTATCAGGTCCGCAGCAGGGCCTAGTAATTACTTCAACACCCCAAGGCAGATTCGTCTACTAGCCAGGCATGAAGCCCTCCTTCCATGACCAGGATGACGAGTCACGGCTCATCGCCAACCTTGAGATCCTACCATACCAAGAGGGAACACCCCTGCCACCAATCTATGAAGAAAATGGCTCCACAAAAGTCATCACCTCAAGCTCTAGCAACTACACTCCAGAAAGAGAACTCTTCGCTTTAATCACAAACGGGGAAGAAGGTGAACAACATCAACCAAGAACCCCCCGACAAGAGCGTCACCCAGATGATGTCTCACAAGATGAATTATCTACCAACGTCGTTGAAGAAACATAAAGCCAAAGGACTCGGCGGAGGGCAAGAAACGCGCAGAGAGCAAAACAGCATCTTCAACTAGCCGCCCAGCTCCCAATTACGAACCTTGATAGAGCATTCGAAGCAGTGCAAATGCGGCAACACAATACACCACTCGCCACTATTGCCTCCATCGACCTCATTACTCGTGATATGCCTCAAAATAAGTACAGTACTCTGATAGCACAATTGGCAGAACATGCCTATGAACTACTCGGTAAAGCGAGTCCAATTCCATCAGTATCTCACACCCCATCGGTGCGTAGTAGCAGCAGAGGCCACGCATGACCTTCAGCTCGACCACAAGAAGACGCCAGACAACATGGGGGCGCAATTGGGGCTCCGAGGCAAAATAGGGATGTACTCGAAAGCCCACGACAACACAGAGGTGCGCTTGAGGGTAGTCGAACAACTTCTAGGGGAGGTGCTCGCCATCATAGAGCTGATCCCGAACCCTCGCACAACAATGGTGATCTCAGGAATAAAATAAATAGCAATCGTGATGCATGCAACATTATCAACTGTTGACGCCAGATTTCGTCACTAATAGAATCGGCGCCAAGGAGAGGGGGAATCGGAGAAGCACAGTTGGGAATCAGCCAAATGGTGCTACAGTGTGAGATCGGCTGGTGACTTCTGTCTCGCTTCGAGTCGAATATACCAGAGTCCCAATCGGTACTCTTTTGCCGATAAGGAATCGGCCGATTAGGAGGATGGACTCATTGGGCCTGTATGGGCTTGGAGTAGAAGGATGAGCTGGAAGTCAGCCCATGAAGCGTGGAGTAACTAACCTAGCACGAATTGTGCTTGTAGATATTCATTTTCTGTTTGAATTAGGGATAGAATTCTAGTCGGTTAAGAAGATATCTGTACGGGGCTATAAATAGCTGCCTTTGTAAATCTGTAATCATCAACCAATCAATACAACAAGCTACTTTTTCCTCGTACTTACTTTCGAGCGGGCGACTTCACTACTACTTTTCTCTTTTTCACGAGTTCGTGCGGGTTGGCAGGGTTGCATCATCTTGATCTCCGGCCGATTCTGTAAGTTCCGTTTATCGAGTAATATCTAAGCTTTAACTTCGGGCGTATCGCTGTTGTTTCGTTTAGATTTATTCACTAGTTATTGATATTTGCTAGATTCATAGGTTTTACCTATTTTTTCTAGTCTTTATCACCAGTTATCCAGCTAGGAATCGGTAGTGTCGGCTTTCTTTACCTTCTGTTGTTAAAATCATCTACTGCCGATTAGATCTATTCCTAGTGTCGTTATCATAAGCTTTGTATCGATTACTCTAGTAATTCTTTGTCAACAAGGCTACAGTGATCGGCTGCCATATAGCCGATTCCTTTATTATAGCAAATCGGCCGATTCGCTAATAAGCTCTCTCGAGATCGGAAACTTAGCCGATCGTGATTTCTGAACCTGACACATATTCTTCCTTGCCAATCAGCAGGTCAGATTGGCTGGCACGCCGCGCAGACCGCACCAGGGCATTCACCCGAACAGGAGCTAAGTAGATTCTCCCGGGTCGTGTGTCGGACGTTGGGATTCGGTTGACCGATTTCTAGCGCCAACACACTTTTGGCACGCCCGGTGGGACCAATACAACCGCCATCATGTCGAAAGCTGCTGAAGTCTCCGAAGATAACGTCATCGAGGTGACGGAAGCAGATCTGAAGGACGACCAGAAGGAAGAGCTGGACAAGTATACGGCACAGTTCCGGAAAGCTTGCCTGAAATCTTTCAGTCGCTCCAGAAGCGGGGAGACCATCAAGAAGACTCCATTCCCTGCTCCCCGCCAGATCACGATTTCTGAGGATTCGGATAAAATGTCCGATATGATTCAACAGTCTATTCATCATGCCTTCATTGATCATTCCCCGGTACTTTCCAACATGGTGCACAACGCTGTTGTCAACTCCTTCGCTGGCGGGATACCTCAAGGGTACAGGGGACCGGCATATTTTCAGCCGATTCCACCAAATCAGACTTATTCAAATTCGGCTTCGCAGCCGATCCAATTTTCTGTCGGGGGATCAGGTGCTTCCTCATCATCAGCTCCTATGGGATATGGCTCCATCCAACTGTCCTCTGCGCCATTCCCTCCAGTCAGCCCAATTAACCCATCACCCTGGGGGGCACCTTCAGTCGCGGCCGGTCAGAATCAATCGGCCAGTCAATTGAACCCTCCATTCCAGACATCCTTCCAGGCTGCTATCCGGCCAACCGTGCTGCCATACCAGCCTGTCGCTCCGGAGGTCAACAAGATAGCAGAGATCATGCTGTATGATGAACAGAGTGGCTCATTCAAACAGCCAGCCTTTGCTACACAGCCGGCTTACACTCAGATACTACCCTTCAATCAGCCTCTGTTTATTCAGCCTCCGATTTACCAGCACGTGCCAGTACCTCAACCAACAGTTCACCAGCAACAGCCCGATTGGTCGGCACGTATTGCGGAGGTGATGCAAGAACAATTCGCCTTGAAGCCGAAAGTGCAAACTTATACCTACAGAACACCATACCCGTCTACGTATGACCTATTGCCGTTTCCCCATCGGTATAAAGTTCCTGATTTCACTAAATTTTCGGGGATGGATGATACTTCGACCGTAGAGCATGTGAATAGATTCATCATCCAATGCGGAGAAGCAGCTACGCAAGACGCCCTACGGGTTCGGTTGTTCTCGTCATCTCTGTCTAGTTCGGCCTTTCAGTGGTTCACGACATTGCCGCCAAACTCAATTATCACATGGGCCGATTTAGAAAGACAGTTCCACAAATACTTCTATGCCGGGGTGCATGAGATGAAGTTGTCCGATTTGACCAGCCTCAGGCAAAGGAGTGATGAGCCGATATCCTCGTGTATACAGAGGTTTCGGGAAATCAGAAATAAGTGCTACTCCCTGGCTCTAACCGATGCGCAGTTGGCCGATATAGCTATTCAAGGCCTTCTGCCCCACATCAGAGAAAGATACGCTTCACAAGAGTTCGAGAGTCTGAGCCAGATTGTTCACCGATTGTCTGGACAGGAGGTATGTCCTTTCGATCCGTGGAGGAATTTCCAAAAGAAAGTGGCGTTCCTGGAAGAGTTAGAGGATGAGGAAGATGTTAAAGTCGGACTTGCGGAGTGGATCAAGGGAAAGAAGCCGATATCATGCCCATTCAGCAAAAAGGATCCGGAAGTGTTCGGTTTTGACACAACTAAGGCCGATAAAATCTTCGACCTTCTCCTCCAGGAAGGGCAGATTAAATTCTCGCCGTACCATACAATACCTTCTGCCGAGCAATTAAAAAAGATGAAGTATTGCAAGTGGCACAATGCCACATCCCACGATACCAACGAGTGCAAGATCTTCAGGCAACAGATACAGTCGGCCATTGAGCAAGGCAGACTTAAATTTGAAGTGCCGGCAAAATCGGCCAAGCCAATGAAGATTGACCAACACCCCTTTCCTACCAACATGGTTGATACGGGGAAGAATTCACTCCAAACAAAAGTGCTGACGTCCGAATCGGCCAAAAAGAGTGGCGCCGTCGATCCCAGAAATCAAGCTACGCCTGAAGATGTCAAGGGGAAGTGGCGGATAGAGGACGACGATGGTGAGTCAGAAGGGCCACGCATTACTTCCCAGTTCCTGCTCCAGAAGTACCAACGTCAGCATGAACGCTCAAGGTCCCGAGAAGAAGCAATGCGTCGGCACGAGGAGCACTGGAGATGCCCGTTCTTCATTCATTGTTGGGAAAATAACCTCAGGCTACCTTCGGCCGATACTTGCCCAGAATGCAACGGTCCTTATCGTGGCAATCGGCCGTTCAACAGGTCTCGCTCCAGAGATGCAAGGCTAGAACCGATTAGCAGGAATTGGCGCAACCAAGATGACCAGCGCCCTCCCGTGCATGATCGGCTGGGGGGCAGAAGTGACCGATATGATCGGTCGGAAGACAGACGCCATGATAGGCAGGGGGGCAGGACTGATCGACATGACCAGTCAGACAACAAAGCCAGCGTTCACAGCCGACTCGAAGAGATGGCCGATGCTCGGGTGACGGATGAAAACCCGTTGGACGCGAACCGGAGTGGGAACGCGCCAGGTCAGAGGGAAGACCAATAAACCCCAGGTGGTGTCCCGACGGATTGACCAAGTCTCAAAAACGAAGAATCCAACGTCTCCGCCAATGGGAACAGCAAGAAGAAGAAAGCGCGACGGACAAGAAGGAAGGAAGGCCTCGGGTGTGGCGCCCCAAAAGAAACGATAAAGGGGACGACGTGTCGGCGGGTAATGAATCGGCGGCCGAGATCGGCATGGTTTTCATTTTGCCGATGGAATTCATGACTCCCGCCGATCAACAGGATGTATCGGCGATAGAAGAACAGACAGCACAGTTAGCCTTAGAGCCAATGATGGCCACGTTCGAAAAACCCGAAGATGACGAACGACAACACATGAAGGCGCTGTTCCTTAAAGGGCACGTTGACGGCCGCCCCCTCACTAGATTGATGGTAGACGGAGGAGCTGCAGTCAACATCATGCCGTACGCCGTACTCCGGAAACTTGGGAAAAGCGACGACGACTTGACCAAGACAGACATGATGCTCAAGGACTTCGAGGGCAAGGTATCAAACGCTCGCGGTCCTCTCTGCGTCGACCTCACCATCGGCAGTCAGACCCTTCCTACCACCTTCTTTATTATTAATGGCAAGGGATCCTACAATATGCTACTTGGTCGAGACTGGATACACGCAAACTGCTGCATCCCGTCAACAATGCATCAGTGCCTCGTACAATGGGTCGGCGATAACATCGAGGTGGTCAAAGCCGACTCCGCATACAGCATTGCGGCAGCCGACACGCAGCAGTGGAGCTACGAAACCGTCAGGTGCATATCAGGTAGAGTATGGGAGACCGATTTCCTGAAGGTCACCGATTTTGGCCTACAGCCGATCCGAGCAGTCGGCTCCGAAGATTCAGAATAGATGGATCAGTTCGCCCGAGAAGATGGGAAGCTAGGGCACGGGTTCACATCGGCCGATTCATTGGAAATGATAGATTTAGGCGATGGTACCAAACCAAGGCCGACTTATATTAGTGCAAATTTAGATCCAGAGTACAAGTGTAAATTGACAAATTTATTAAAGGAATTTAAGGATTGTTTTGCTTGGGAGTATCACGAGATGCCCAGTTTAGACCGATCCATTGTTGAACATCGGCTACCCATAAAACCAGGGTATCGGCCGTACCAACAACCCGCACGGCGCTGCAATCCTAAAATTCTACCAGACATAAAAGCTGAAATAACTCGGCTAATCGAAGCAAAATTTATTCGGCAATGTCGTTATGCCGAGTGGATTTCTAACATCGTACCAGTATACAAGAAAAATGGGAAGCTACGCGTTTACGTTGATTTCAGGAATCTTAATCAGGCCACACCGATGGATGGTTACCCTTTGCCAACGGCCGATGTACTGATCGACGCTGCCGCGGGGCATAAAATCATTAGCTTCATGGACGGAAACGCCGGATACAATCAAATACTTATGGCCGAAGAGGATATACCCAAAACGGCCTTCAGATGTCCAGGCCACCTTGGTTTGTTCGAGTGGGTGGTGATGACTTTCGGCTTGAAGAACGCTGGCGCTACATATCAGAGAGCTATGAATTACATATTTCACAAACTCATTGGCCTTCTGGTAGAAATCTACATCGATGATGTTGTGGTCAAGTCTAAAGGTCACGAAGAACATCTGGCCGATTTGTGAAAAGTGCTAGAGTGTACCAAAAAACACGGTCTTAAGATGAATCCCAACAAATGTGCTTTCGGCGTATCCGCCGGACAGTTCTTAGGATTCATGGTACACGAATGAGGCATAGAGATCAATCGGAAGACCATAGCGGCCATCAACAAAGTCGTGGCCCCACAGAACAAAACCGAACTGCAGTCTCTAATCGGCAAGGTGAATTTCATCAGAAGATTTATATCTAGTCTATCTGGACGGATTCAGGCGTTCACGCCACTTCTGAAGCTAAAGCCGGACCAAGAATTTATATGGGGAGAAGAGCAGCGCAAAGCATTGGAAGATATCAAGCAATACTTGGTCTCACCACCAGTGTTGGTTCCCCCTCAAACTGGTAAGCCGTTTAAACTATACTTATCAGCCGACGAAAAAGCTATTGGATCGGCTCTAGTCCAGGAGTTTGAAGGCAAGGAGCGGGTAATTTATTATGTCAGTAGAAGACTTCTAGATGCTGAAACAAGATATCCTCCAGTGGAGCGTTTGTGCCTATGTCTTTACTTCTCATGCACCAAACTCAGGCACTATCTACTGTCGGCAGAATGTGTAGTCGTATGCAAAGACGACGTAGTAAAATACATGCTATCACTGCCGATATTGAAAGGTCGAATCGGCAAATGGATCTTAGCTTTATCAGAGTTTGACCTGCGGTATGAATCGGCAAAAGCCGTCAAGGGTCAAGTCATGGCCGATTTCGTCGCCCAGCACTGCGGACCGGAGATTGCCCTCGTAGAGCTGGCACCTTGGAAATTATATTTCGACGGGTCATCATGTGAGGTCGGATCAGGAATCGGCATCGTTCTCATATCGCCTCGGGGGGCAAGCTATGATTTTTCTCTGCCGATAGAAATCGCCGCTACTAACAATCAAGCGGAGTACCGAGCTATATTAAAAGGCTTACAACTATTGAGAGAGGTCAAGGCCGATTCCGTTGAAGTCTTCGGAGATTCCATGCTTATTGTGGATCAACTAACCGGAAGGTCTGAATGCAAAGATGACATATTAAGAATTTATTACGAAGAATGCTTACAGCTCTTGAAAGAGTTCCGATCGGCAGTAATCGAGCACATCCCAAGAAACCGCAACGAAGACGCCAACAAACTCGCCCAACATGCATCTGGGTATCGGCCAATTCTAGGCACTATGGCTCTAGAACTCACGGCCGATGACTGGCGTAAAGAAATTGCCGACTACCTGAAGGATCCGTCTAAAAAGGTGGAGCGACGAGTACGTTTCCATGCCACCAAATACGTACTGCTCGAAGATGACCTATTCTACCGAACGATCGACGGAGTCCTTCTCAAATGCCTTGGGACAGAAGAGGCCAAGACTCTAATGGGAGAAATCCATGAAGGGGTATGTGGAGCACACCAATCGGCACATAAGATGAAGTGGATGATCAGGAATAACGGGTCCTATTGGCCGATGATCCTCGAAGACTGTTTCAAATATCATAAGGGTTGTCAGGAGTGTCAAAAGTTTGGAAATGTCCAGCGTGCACCCGCATCGGCCATGAATCCCATCATTAAGCCATGGCCATTCAGGGGATGGGGAATAGACCTTATCGGCCAAATTTACCCACCGTCAAGCAAGGGGCACAAATTTATTCTGGTGGCTACTGATTACTTTACCAAATGGGTAGAAGCTATCCCGTTAAGAGCCGTGACATCGGCTATCATGACCGACTTCGTAAGGGAACACATCGTCTACCGATTCGGTATCCCTCAGACTATAACAACCGATCAAGGAACAATGATCACATCGGGGGAATTTGAGGAATTTACGACCGATATGGGAATCAAATTGTTAAATTCTTCTCCATATTACGCCCAAGCCAATGGTCAGGCAGAATCCTCCAATAAAGGGATAATCAAATTGATCAAAAGAAAAATCGAGGAACAACCGAAGAAGTGGCATCTATGTTTAACAGAGGCCTTATGGGCGTACAGGATGGCTTGTCATGGGGCCACTAAGTTATCTCCCTACCAGTTGGTGTACGGCCACGATGCAGTACTGCCATGGGAATCGAGAGCGGGATCGAGGCGTATTTCGCTCCAGGACCAGTTAACGGCCGATGATTACTCGTCACTTATGAAAAGGGAACTTGACGATTTGGCTGGCCAACGATTGAGGGCTCTGATAAGCATTGAAGAAAATAAAAGGAGGGTAGCCAGGTGGTACGATAAAAAGGTCAAAGCCAAACAATTCTCCCCTGGGGACTTAGTATGGAAGTTAGTATTTCCGATTGGGTCGAAGGATCCTAAATTCGGAAAATGGTCCCCTACCTGGGAAGGACCGTATAAAATCGGCAGATGCGCTCCAGGAAATGCTTACATTTTGGAAACAATAGAAGGAGAGGAATTTACTAGAGCTCTGAACGGAAGGTACTTAAAAAGATACTACCCCAGTATATGGGTCGGGGCGTAGGAAATTAACCATGACACGACCACACATAGCCGATACAAGTCGGTTCGAACACTTAGCCGGTATAAATCGGTTCAAACGCATAACCGATGCAAATCGGTTCAAACACATAGTCGACCGGATCGGCCGATTGCATTCATTCGGTACGGGCGATGGGTTACATGGCCGACAAAATATTAGTCGCCCTTAGAACAAAAAATACAAAAAACTAATTATTCTTCTTCTTGGGCGCCTTCCCGTTCCGCTCCAACTCGCTCATGATGCGGAGGTATTCTTCTTCTATTGCCTTCATTGAGGTCTCCGCTTCAACTTGACGAGGAAGAAAATGACTCCGATCCATGGGAGGGCGCGAAGTCCCTGCCGCCGCGTCTTCGAGAACGACTTGCCGAGGAAGCGGATGGCTCCTGTCGGTGGAAGGTCGCCGGCTGCCGTTCCTCTCCACGAAGTCCAAGGTCGTACGGGCTGCCGTGGCGACGTCGTCTTCAAGGTCGTCACAATGATGGCTCCTAACGGTTGGAGATCGACGACTACTTTCACTCACCACGAAATCCAAGACCACACGAACCTCCGCAGTAATGTGGTCCTAGAGTTCCTCTCGGTGAGCCATGATTAGCACCTTGTCCTCCGACGTCAACGGGTCCTCAGAGTGAATGCGCTCAATGGCGGGCACGAGCTCGGGGCTAAGACGTTGAGGCTGAAACAAAGAAGGAATAAGAAGGGACATTCTCTTCCTAGGATCTAAAAAAGAAGGGAAGGTAGAGGTCAAGACTTCACTTGGTTAACAGAGAAAGAAGAAGCCGACGAAGCCATGACAGAGAGTCGCACCGATGAGAGGAAGAAGAGAGTAAACCGAAAGCCAAATTGGTGCTATCGGGAGTAAGCGCCGAGGTCGGTATTTATGGAAAAAGATGCGTGGAAATTTGGTAAGGCCACGTCCCATCGGTAATAAGAAAGGCAATAAATAGAAAGGGCGTCGCGAGAGACGGTCAAAGAAGATAGTAAATGTTCGTACAAAACAGTCAGTGTTTTACAGATTACCCAGAAGGGTATCGATAGCCGTGATAGCCCGACGCCGGATCTGATTGGCAGAGTCAAGAACCCGTTGGTCTTCATCTGCCGATCCAGGGACTTCTGATGTACTGCGATGGAGCTTTAGGGCTTCGTGAGCAAAGCGCTGCCTCTCCCGTGTCAAATCGGCAATGACAGAAGGTAGCTCTTGGAGCTTTTTCTCTTCGGCACTGATTGCTTTAGTCACTTGCTCCATCTCCTTGGCAAGCTCCGCCCTCCGACGCTTGAGGCGGTCTATCTCACCGATGATCGCCGGGCGGGAATCTTCTAGAACATGGATACGCCGATGCGCCTCTTGAGCCTGACGCTTGAAAGCGTCTTCCTCTTCACGAGTCTTGGCTAGCTTGGCGCGATCGGCCATATGACAAAGGGCCCTGAAGACTGGGATCCTCATGGACTCGATGAAGGCCGCCGGCGCCAGGGCCTCCTCCGCCTCCTCTGGTACTCGTCCGCTGACGTCATTGAAGAGCTGCCGAATCGGTGAAGCGTCTTCTACTAGTTGGCCGATGTCCCCTTGAAGGAGGGATCGGATGCTGGAAAGTTTGGCTCGGACGTCATCAGGAACGGAGCTCAAGGCGACTTGGCGAGAAGCAACCTCTTCGTCGTCGGAGAGGGCGACCGCAAAGGAAAAGAGGCTGTTGTCGGGGGTGTCTTGTTCCTGGAGAAAATAAAGAGAAAGAATAAATCGGCGGGGAGTAAAAGCAAATCGGCTGAATAGAAGCCAAAACAAAACTTACTGTTTTGAAGCGGATTTCTTCATGCTGTACTTGTGAAGCCGTCACGCCTTGCTCAGGAGCCTGCGCCATAGGTTCATCGGATGAAGAAGATTCCACAATAATCGGCGCGGTGCTTGGACCAGCTCCATGAGAAAAGACTGATGGTTGAGGAGTGCTTGGTGTGCCGATGGCCTATGTCGGAGGATCGAATAAGAGCGTTATACAAATACCAAAGGAAATCGGTAAAATAGCACTATACCTCAATGGATGGGAGCGGAGGTGCGCCGATGGCTGGTTGAGTTGCTGCCGATTGTTGTATTTCCATAGGGGTGCTCTGTGCAGTCTAAGGTTAAGAAGGGTTAATATCAGAATAACAATCAGAGGCAGTAAAACTCAGGTTTACCTGTAAGGCTTCCAACAACAACGACGCGGCGGCCGCCCCAGCTTGCGTGATGGCTTGAGTATCGGCACCTTGAATGACCTGAGAAGGTGGTGCGGCCGAAGTCTCTGCCGATACTAGTACAGGAGGATCCGCCGATTCTATACGAGCTCGGACTCGGCGACTGGTCTTCTTGGTGGTCCTCTTCTGGATTTGTTTAGATCGGCTAGCAATCATGTCTACGGACGGAGCATCATAGCCGATAAGGGGATAAGTGGTATATGGATGACTCTCTATTAGCCGTCCGCTGCAGCTGTGTGTTGGAGGGGTCCGATTCTCGGCATGAAGAAATAATAAAATCATTAGTACTCAGTCATGTTAAGAGGAGTAAAAATCGGCTAAGTAAAGTACCTCGGCGTTCGGGTCGATGTTGGCTGGGTCCAGAAGGTTGCAGTATGCCGATGCCGAGTTGCAGAAAAGAAATTGCTTCCAATCGGCCCACCAGAGTTTGAATGGCTGGACAGCAAAGGGAGCTACTAGCCAGTCGTTCAAGTTAATTGTACTGGAGTCCGGAATTCGGTCTCGTAACCGACTGTAATCCAGACCAGATGTGAGCTCATCTCTAAACTTGATTCGACCAGCAAAGTACACTTGAATCGGCAGCTGACCCATGCCGAATTGACGTGTTGCAGCGGAGGGGTTGTAGAATTCGTACGTAGGGGCATCCTTCCCCAAGAAGAAGTTGGCTGGCAAGAGTCCTGGCTTGATTAACTCATCATAAAGTTCTTCATCAAATCGGCCGGTAGACGAGTCGAAGCAAGTCGGAAGCTCAAAGACCGGGTCATCCCGCTGATAAGGAAACCAAATGGTTGCATCTTCATTAAATCCATTGTAGAAGCATCGAAAGTACTCGGCTACCTTTGTAGCAGAATACGCGCAACCTGGAAAAGCTGACGCCGCTTCGCCAAAGGACATGCATCAGCGACGTTCGGTAGGGTCCTCCGCCAATTCGATATTGGGGAACATCATGCGGTCCACCGGCTGCTGGGTGATCTTGCTCATGTAAAGGTTCAGCCACAGATTGATGAACCACCAGGGCCCGCCTTGATTGCCGATCGGCTCTCCCTTGGATAGTCTTGTGCCGATTTGATGAAGCATGTGGTACACAGCCCCTAGCAGATGTTTCCCGAGGGGGACATGGTTTCCTCTGGACAGTGCTTCAGCTAAGGCCTGGGTGTTGGTTGTTCGGCCGGCGGCTCTTCCGCAAAAGAAGTGCTTTTCTAGCCACATCATCAGGAAAGCTGTGTGCTCCCTATTCTCAACAGTCCCGGTCCTCTTATTACTTCTGATGAAACCCTTCCACCCGCCGATTCCCCTTGTGTCCAGCCGATGTGACGTTGTGGTTAAAAGGTGATAGGGTGTGTCCGGGGAGGATATGTTGAGGCCGGTCAACAGGACCACATCGGCCAGTGTTGGAGTCATAGGACCGTGCCCAAATAAGAAGGCATTAAGTGCATCAGACCAAAAATAAGAAGCCGCCATCACTAACGGCTCATTTTTCTCCATCTGGGATAAGGAAAGGTTGATGCACTGGCCGATTTTGAGCTCTTCCCATGAGACGCTCTTTGATGCGGCCACCCGTTGGTACCACTCCCTCCAACCTGGGGTTTCATTCGGCCAGGATCTAAAAGTGCCCAGCCAGTGATCTAAGTTCATATCAGACAGTTTGAAGGGTATCCGGTCGGTTTCCAAATTTATGAGATCTATTGGATCTGGATTTCCCATGGGACCGAGACAAACAAGGCCGGGATTTCCCGTGAGGTGAATGGTAATTCGATGCCTAACTACCTAAAAAAGAAGGGGAGTGTAGAAAAGTAAGAAACAGATCTAAGGTGAGTGTATTGCCGATAGGAGAAGGATTCGGTATTTACCTCTGGGATGAAGTTCTAAGTGATCGGCGTGGTCGCCGGTGCGGATGCGGATGCGGACGACGGGGCCGCGATGGGGATCGCCATTGGGATCTCCGATGAAGCTCCTTCATCTGTGGATGGAGCAACGACTGTCGCCACCACCGCCGGAGGTACTACTTCTGGAACATCGCGCGCGGGAGAGCTGCCGGAAGGAGCCACCATTGGAGGAGAAGAGGAAAAAGTAGCAGGAAGTGGAGCTAGGAAGCTTCGGCGGCAAGGGAAAGATGTTGAAGGAGGAAGAAGGCGCGCGCGCTGGAAAAGAGACGTGAGCTTGAAGATGAGGTGCGGGTGAAGCGCTATTTAAAGAATGCCTGAAGGGGGGTAAAAATGGAATTTTCACCGCGCCGGCGCTTCGAGTTTTTTGGGAGTAGTGGCTGTCGTGGGCGCCCGTTTCGAAAAAATGCAATGATCGGCTGGAAGACCGTGAAACGGAAGGATATTTTCACTGTGGCCGTTTCGGAGGGGAAGTTATAAAAAATTTCGAAGTAAAAGACTATGTTTTACTCCGAAACTGGGGGGCATGTGTTGACGCCAGATTTCGTCACTAATAGAATCGGCGCCAAGGAGAGGGGGAATCGGAGAAGCACAGTTGGGAATCGGCCAAATGGTGCTACAGTGTGAGATCGGCTGGTGACTTCTGTCTCGCTTCAGGTCGAATATACCAGAGTCCCAATCGGTACTCTTTTGCCGATAAGGAATTGGCCAATTAGGAGGATGGACTAATTGGGCCTGTATGGGCTTGGAGTAGAAGGATGAGCTGGAAGTCAGCCCATGAAGCGTGGAGTAACTAACCTAGCACAAATTGTGCTTGTAGATATTCATTTTCTATTTGAATTAGGGATAGAATTCTAGTCGGTTAAGAAGATATCTGTACGGGGCTATAAATAGCTGCCTTTATAAATCTGTAATCATCAACCAATCAATACAACAAGCTACTTTTTCCTCGTACTTACTTTCGAGCGGGCAACTTCGCTACTACTTTTCTCTTTTTCACGAGTTCGTGCGGGTTGGCAGGGCTGCATCATCTTGATCTCCGGCCAATTCTGTAAGTTCTGTTTATCGAGTAATATCTAAGCTTTAACTTCGGGCGTATCGCTGTTGTTTCGTTTAGATTTATTCACTAGTTATCGATATTTGCTAGATTCATAGGTTTTACCTGTTTTTTCTAGTCTTTATCACCAGTTATCCAGCTAGGAATCGGTAGTGTCGGCTTTCTTTACCTTCTGTTGTTAAAATCATCTACTGCCGATTAGATCTATTCCTAGTGTCGTTATCATAAGCTTTGTATCGATTACTCTAGTAATTCTTTGTCAACAAGGCTACAGTGATCGGCTGCCATATAGCCGATTCCTTTATTATAGCAAATCGGCCGATTCGCTGATAAGCTCTCTCGAGATCGGAAACTTAGCCGATCGTGATTTCTGAACCTGACACATATTCTTCCTTGCCAATCAGCAGGTCAGATTGGCTGGCACGCCACGCAGACCGCACCAGGGCATTTACCCGAACAGGAGCTAAGCAGATTCTCCCGGGTCGTGTGTCGGACGTTGGGATTCGGTTGACCGATTTCTAGCGCCAACATCAACATACTGCGTCGGTAGCATGAACTTGAAGAAGACTACAGGGGTGATGACAATGATCACTTTCCTGCCTTTACAAGTCGGGTTAGGAGCATAATTTTACCAGAGAAATTCAAACCTTTGGGTATCTCCAAGTACAATGGCAAGCAAGATCTAGTTCAGTGGCTCCGCTGCTACTCGCTGGTGGTCCAGGCTGCAGGGGGGACTGATGACACAAAGGTCATTTACTTTCCTGTATGCATAGAAATTGCGCCACTGACCTATCTCGAATCCTTGAAATCCAATTCCATCAACTCCTGGCAAGACTTGAAACGAGCCTTCACTAGCAACTACGCAGGGGCAATGCAATGCCCCAGTAACAGGATCGACTTGGCACAAGTCAAGCAGCAACGAGATGAATCACTACACAGCTATCTACGACGTTTCTTTGACAAGAAGGCTACTATCGTAGACATTTCAAAGCAGGACGTGATCGAAACTTTTTAGAATGTGATCCAAGATTTCGGTAGGCATCACCCTGCGAATGTCAAGGAACTCATGATCATGGCCCAATCATGGGCAGATGAAGAAGATAAAGAATGCGAAAGGTTTGAGTCAAACCGTAATCGCGGTCGTGACAATAACAACAATCACGGCAATAACCAAGAACAAGACATGAACCGCAATGGAGACCACCGAAACAACCACCGCAAGCGTAAGCCTGACAATACCATTGCAGCAATGATGAATTCAAATAAGAAATGATCTAACAGACATGAAGACAGGCCTACATTCGGCGAGCTGCAGAAGAAGCAGTGCTTGTGGTACCCACACAGCAAGCACGCCCCGTGGTACCCACACAGCAAGCACGCCCCGATAGATTGCTACAACTTGCGAAGGGTAATGAAAGATTTGCTAGAACCCCCAAACAATAACAATGACAACAGAAAAGGCAAGGTAGATGAAGGCGAAGATGGCGAAAACAAGTTCCAGACCCCATCCAAGACCATCAATGTCATCTTTGGCGGAATCTCAAGCACTTCCTCTAAGCGGTCCCAGAAACTAGTACTCAGAGAGATCATATCCATTGAGCCCGCTACTCCCACACCCCTCAAGTTGTCTGAGGTATAGATTACCTTCTCCAGGAAGGACCAATGGATAAGTTTCTTAGAACCAAGACGGTTCCCCCTTGTCCTAGACCTGGTTGTTGTTGGCTCAAGACTCACCAAAATACTCATCGATGGCGGCATTGGTCTCAATGTCATTATCGCCAAAACTCTAAAGAAGATGTGCCTCAACATCGCTGATATGCTTACCCCACTGAACTCTCCATTCTACGGGATCATCCCAAGCAATGCAGCTATACCACTTGGACAAGTAGTCTTACCAGTTACCTCTGGGACTAAGGAGCACTACCGGACAGAGTACATCCAATTTGAGGTGGTGGATTTTGAGACCTCTTATCACGCCATCCTCAGTAGACCAGCATTGGCCAAGTTCATGGCCATTCCGCACTATGTGTACCTGGTATTAAAACTGCTAGGACCCAAGGGAGTTCTTTCTCTCCATGGAGACCTCAGAAGATCATGTGAGTGCGATACAGAAGCTGTTGAATTGGCTGCGACTACTCAAGTACCCAGCTCAATGCAACAAGTCTTCACCGCTTCAAAGAAACTCTCCCTGACAGAACTTGAAGTCCCGGAGATCAAGTCGGGGGCTACGAAGGTCAAGCCGGCAAGTGACATGGACTTCAAAGCCATCGACCTTGAAACCGGTGACTCCTCCAAGACAGCCCTGATTGCTACAGGGCTGGATGCCAAATAGGAAAGCGCACTCGTTAGTTTCCTTCGGGCAAACCTGGACATCTTTGCATGGAAACCGGCAGACATGCTAGGTGTGCCCAAGGAGCTGATCGAGCACTCACTTAACGTAGACCCTAAAACTACTCCAAAGGGACAATGACTACGCAGATTCGCCCATGATAGAAGAGAAGCCATCAACAAAGAGCTAGCAAAACTACTCACGACAGGTTTCATAAAAGAAGTCTTCCATCTTGAGTGGATCACCAACCCAGTCCTGGTCTGCAAGAAGAACAACAATGAGTGGAGGATGTGTGTGGACTACACAAACCTCAACAAGCACTATCCTAAGGATCCCTTCGGGCTCCCAAGGATTGATCAAGTAGTCGATTCTACAGCTGGATGCGCACTACTATGTTTCCTGGATTGCTACTCGGGGTATCACCACATAGCTCTCAAGGAAGAAGATCAAGTCAAGACCGTGTTTATCACCCCTTATGGAGCTTTCTGCTATAAAACAATGTCCTTCGGGATGAAGAACGCATGAGCCACCTACCAACGCGCCAGCCAAATGTGCTTTGAGAAACAACTACACCGCAACATGGAAACATACATGGATAATGTGGTAGTCAAGACCAGAAATCCAGATGGTCTCATCACAGATTTGGAAGAAACCTTCACCATCCTGTGAGCGTTCCGGTGGAAACTCAACCCTACAAAGTGCGTCTTTGGCGTACCTTCAGGATAACTACTTGGGTTCATCATCAGCCATAGAGGCATTGAAGCAAACCCCGAGAAAATCACCACCATTACCAATATGCAAGCTCCATCTGGCATCAAGGACGTTCAAAAGCTGACAGGGTGCATGGCGGCCCTCAACAGATTCATTTCAAGGCTTGGAGAATGGGGCCTCCCTTCTTCAAACTACTCAACCAGCAAGACAAGTTTCAATGGACCGAGGAGGCGGATAAAGCTTTGCTACAGTTGAAGGATTTCCTGTCAAAGCCACGGATCCTCACAGCGCCAATCCCAAATGAAGACTTGTTGTTATATATTGCTACAACTAATCATGTCATAAGAAGGGCAATAATAGTCGAAAGGTTTGAACCAGGCCACGTATATAAGGTCCAGAGACCAGTTTACTTCATCAGTGAAGTACTCTCAGATTCCAAGACCTGATACCCACCGGTCTAGAAGCTGCTTTATGCCATACTACTCACCTCGCGGAAAATGCGACACTACTTCTAGGAACACAAGATCTCCGTGGTCACTAACTTCCCCTTAGGTGAAATTCTTCACAATCGAGACACCATAGGAAGAATCTCAAAATGGGCAGTAGAACTCGGAGTGCTCTTCCTGGAATTTAGGCCACGAACCACAATCAAATCCCAAGCTCTAGTCGATTTCATGGCAGAGTGGAGGGAGAATAAATTACCAACACTAGCAGAATGTCCAAAGCATTGGGTCATATACTTTGATGGGTCACTCAAGCTCGAACGTGCTGGTGTAGGAGTACTCTTGATATCCCCCAATGGTGAAAAACTCAAATATGTTCTCCAGATATTCTGGGAGGTGTCCAATAACGAAGCCGAGTATGAAGCGCTACTGCATGGGTTACACCTAGCAGTATCCGTGAGGATGAAGAGATTACTAGTCTACGACGACTCGCTAGTAGTCATCAACCAAGTCAATGATGAGTGTGATTGCAACAAAGAGAACATGGACGCATATTACAAGGAAGTCTGCAAGCTAAAAATAAATTTTTAGGCCTGGAGTTCCACCAGGTTGTCCGTGACAACAATGTCACTGTAGACATCCTATCAAAGATGGGTTCAACACATGCTCAAGTTTTAGCAGGAGTCTTCATCCACGAGCTTCGCAAGCCATCCATCATGGAGCAGGCACCCTTAGCAACCACCGATCGCGGCCTAGTAGAACTAGACCGGGAGGTTATGATGATCAATGTGGATTAGAGAACACCATTTATTGACTACATCAAAGAGCACAAACTACCCTCAGACAAGACACAAGCAGAGCTAGTCTTACGATGAAGCAAAAGCTACGTACTCATCGGAGACAAGCTATACAGAAGAGGCGCATCTTCAGGAGTACTCATGAAGTGCATCACACGAGAAGATGGCAAGGACATATTGGAAGAAATACACAAAGGGATCTGCGGCAACCACGCATCCACATGCATAACAGTAGGCAAAGCCTTCATAGCAGCGTTCTACTGGCCCACCGCACTAGCCGATGTAGAGGAACTAGTCTGTCGATGCCGAGGTTGTCAGTTCTTTGCAAAGCAACAACACTTTCCTATCTACAAGCTCATCACGATACGTCCAACATGGCCCTTCGCATGCTGGGGGCTCAACATGATTGGACCACTCCCAACTGCGCCCGGAGGATTCAATCGAGTACTCATAGCTATTGACAAGTTCACCAAGTGGATTGAAGTGAACCTTATCACCTGCCCCAAGGCAGATAGGGTACTCGACTTCCTCGACTAGAACGTCCACCGCTATGGATCCTCAAACCGGATCATCACGAATTTAGGCTCCAATTTCAACAACCATGAATTCAGGGAGTACTATGAAAACAGCGGAATCAATGTTCATTATGTCTCTATCACTCACCCAAGAGCCAACGGCCAAGTTGAGCGTGCCAACGGGATGTTACTGAAAGCTCTGAAGAAAAGGTTGCACAACATTGGCAACACCAAAGGAGGCAAGTGGCTCAAAGAACTATCCAACATACTCGGGGGGCTACGTACTAAACCATGCAAGCCTACGGGCAATCGCCCTACTTTCTGGTCTATGGATCAGAAGCCATACTCCCTGCCAATGTCATGTGGAAATCTCCCACAGTCGAATATTACGATGAAGGCGCGGCAGAAGAAACAAGGCATCTAGACATAGACAGCTTAGAGGAATCCCACTGTGCAGCACTCATCCGTTCAACAAGATACCTTAAAGGGTTCTGTCATTACCACGATCGTAACGTCAAAGAGCGTTCTTTTAGCATTGGCGACATGGTCCTTAGCGTATAGAAGACACCAATGGGCTGCACAAGCTCAGTTCGCTATGGGAGGGGCCTTACATCGTATCCAATGTCACAGGCCCAGGATCGTACAGGCTACAACATCTCTCTAGTGAAGACATCGAGAACTCGTGGAATATCGAGCATCTCTGTCGTTTCTACCCCTAGTCAGTAGACTACGGGACATTGTAAACAGGGCACTAGCCCACAACTTTAGTTTTTTCTAGCATAATAATGCAATTATTTTTCGATGATATTCGACTACTTGTCTTCACCTTAATCATGGCTTGCAAAAAGCTAGTCAGTAGCATTCCACGAGCTACTCAGCTCTCTAGGCCACAACGCCCCAGTACGACTTGCAATTACAAGTCTCCTGAGTTATTCAACTCATTCTCCAAGTTCGCAAAAAAGTGGACCAGCGGCGCAAAAAGTCAACAAGTCGACAAAAGAGTAACACAAGGCTATTCATTTCGACTTATTATTTCACATGCATCTTTTCGTATTAATGAATCTTGCAGGATACAGAATGCTTCCGCTTCAAAAGAAGTCAGAATGTCAAGAGTACAACACAAGTGCTCAACAACAACTACAAGAGACTGTCTAAAAGCAATTATAACAGAAGTCCCAGGTTTTTACAATATCACGCCTAGCGTGTGTGGACAGCCTCAGGACTACTCTACACCTTGGAGCAAGAAGCCTCGAGGCACAGCGAAAAGAAACAAGGGCACGCAAGAAAGCTACGCCCATGAAACCACACCACCATCCTCAACTAGATGGCTGGATAAAGACCATGACGCTTACCTTTCTCCACCGGCGAGCTCTTGCGTTGACTCATCCAAAGAGCAGGGGAAAAGCTAGGGCGCACGATACTTCCTCGTACAAGGATTCTTCAAGCACCGCAGCCACCGAACTCCGCTCGAGGATCTATGGAGGGAATGTGGAACCACAATACGAGGTATCTTCTAGCATCAGGGCACTCATCGGAAACTCACCACTAGCAAAGAGCAAGAGCCTAAGGCTCACTACCGCTATAACCCGAGTCATGAGTTCCCAAGAGATGAACGAGGCTCTATTTATAGCCAAGAGATGAAGCTACCATCCAAAGAGTTGCTACCGCACACCCGTGACTACACAGTACAAAGCTACCCCACAGCCTGACACGAGTACAGTACCCGCGTGAAAGCTTGACCACTCAGACACAAAGGATCACATGCAACGCGTCCTGATTGCAAAAGGACAAGGTGTGCATAGTACTCTCATGCGTTCTCTTGGGTACACTCGCAATAACATAGACTCAAAGGGACAGGACTATAGTACTCTCATGCACCTACTCGGGTACATCCACAATAATGCAAGGGCAGGAGGTGGCACTACACGGACTAAGGCAACTACAGACTATTTAGTAATCAATTTCAATAATAACTCATGATCAAAGTTAATTTAATCTAAGGGAGATTGTGCTTGAGAAGGTACTAATGAGTACTACAGAGACACAAGTCAAAAAATTACAAGGAAACATTTCATTCATTCAAAAGACCCCCGTACAAGGCCACGAGTTCAAGGTCAATTACATTCAGTGGAAGCTTAATGACTACTAAAGGTTGATAAATTTGGTTACTTCCTTGGCAATGGGATCCATTTCGTCCATATACCGCTGGAAAGCCTCATTTGTGCAGTCCGCAGCAACACCCTCAATAATAGGGGTCAAGTCAGCCTTCAGGTAGAACGACTTGATGAAGCTCAATAGCTTCTTGGACACCATCTTCTCTACACCCTGGATATAGCCGGTGATCTTCACCGGTGCATCTTGGACCCTTTGAAACACTGGGCGGGGCTTTACTCCTTTAGTAGGGGGCTCCACCATGTCCGCCAATGGCTACACTGCATCTGACCACCGTTGGAGTTGTTCTTGTTGCGACTTGATGGTAGACATAGCCTCTACTAGGCTAGTATCACCATCCAGGTGCATCTTCTTCTCCTTCTCCAACTGAGCCTTAAGCTCTTCATTCTCTCTCAACTCCCGACAGTAGGCATTCTTTCAGTCAGTTATGGAGTTCTTCAGCACTGTCTCTTGGCTCTTAAACTCTGCAAATCAGACAAGAAAGAAAGTCATGAGAAAATCTACATACTAAAGACAAGTCCTCGCTGAGGCTACGAGTACTTACCCTGCACCTGGTGATACAGAGACTTGTTCCGCATCACAATGCGGTCCCTCTCATATTCAAAGTCATGCTTTTCTGCATGGAGGGACACCACGGCACTGTCATACTTCATCATGAACTGAGAAGTCCGCTGCTGCTCCTCAGCTAGCTGATTCTCCAGCTGTTCAATGCGGCGCGCAGCTTTGCCCCGCTCTCAAAGAAGTCGGGCGTTTTGACGAGCGCTCTCAAACAAGTCCTAAATACCAGGAAATTAGTACTTGAAGATCCTCAAATAACTACAGCCAAGATAGCACATCACAAAGATCAAGAATTACCTTGGCGCATGCCATCACTCGCTAGTACATCTCAACCATGGAAGCCATGGCTTGTCGTAGGGGCTCCTCAGAGGCCTCAATCTACCCAAACTGCTCTGGGTCCTCTGTAGCCGCATCCTTCTCCTCGCCAGGCACTAAGGCTAGCTCTTGGCTTGACGAGTTCCCGCCTCCGATGTCGTCCCCACAGCAGCAGCAATAGCCTCGAGGGCTCCAGCAGCCTCGAGCTCGGGGGCTTCAGATCCAGTGGCTATGAGGGGTACGACGTTTGGAACGTTCAATACTAGCAAGTCTTCAATGGATGTAGCATTGGGCAATGGGCTAGTCGTAGTAGTTTCAGCCTGCGGCAGTGTGACATATTGGAGGGAGCTGATCACGTCCTTCATAACAGCAGCCACCAAAGTTGTAGTGCCGGACTATCACCCTGGTGTGGGACTCTCCTCCGTCAAATCGACAATGGGTGCAGAGACTGAGTCCACAGCTGAGCGGTGCTCTCCATCAGCTGTCGGATCAGTACTCGATGCACCAAAGTCCGCATTTGAAGACGCTCTGCAAAAGTCAAACTGTTAGCGACAGGAATCAACTATTCAAAGCAAGATATGTACTCAAAAAAACATTAGAGTACTCACTTGCTGGACTGACGAGGAATCAAAGGAGGTTTGCTCCACAATCGTATTGGCAGTATGGTGGGGGCTGGCACAATTGCCGGGGCAGGTGGCGGATCTTGGTTCTCAGAAGTACCCGCGGGAGTCTCCTGCACAGTAGGGAGCTCAAGACCACTGCCGGTAGCTGCATTATCTCTACCCACGGACATTTTAGGCAGCGTGGCATCAACAACTAGTTCGGGTGTCCTTACCTCTTTGCTGATATCCACATCTGAAGCTCCAGCCACACCATCAGTAGCCACCCCTATCTCCATGGTCACATGGGGAGTAGTCGTTTTCGATGGTACGGCCACACTACCAACGACCGTCTCTACGACAACAGTAGCGCCAACAGTCACTACCTCCACATCGGCTACATTGTGGACAGCTGCCTCCGTCGAACCAAAAACATCATCAACGGCCACCTCCACGGTCTCGACTACTTCACTAGTAGCCTGCAAAAAGAGAAAAGAATTTAGATAGGTAGTCATGACTCCACAAGACAAGTACAAATGAGCTCTCACCTCGATGCCTTTCCCTTCTTCAAGAGTTATTATCGGTGGGGGTGCATCATCAATGCGAAGATCGCGCCTAGCGGACCTTCTGGGCAAGACAGTTCGCTGTTTCTTTAGCAGCGCCACCAAATCAGCATCCACGTCGTCGTCGACGTGGTTCTCCATGCACTAGAAGAAGACTTGCTCTGCTTGGAGGTGCGTGGCTGCATAACAAAATTAACCACATCATCAGATTTGAAGCTGCTAAAGGACTCGCTTTCTTTGTCCTCCTCCTCTTCTCCTGAGGACTCCCCAGGAAACTGCCCCCAGTGTGTTGGCATTGCAGCTTTCACGTCATCAGCACCAAGAGGAGGAGGAGGCGAAAAATACATGAGTACATCTTTCTGCATAAGGAAAAACAAGTCAGAAACAACAAATTAAACAACACGAGTACTCAAATGACAGAGGACGATGAGTACTCACTTCTCTCGGCTTGTTTCAGTGGTCAAACTCCTTGATTGCTTCACTTGTTTTGGGCACGTCGTCAAATTCCTTGAACATTCGACTCAGCTGCACCGCTACTTCTTCATTAGAGATGTCGTCCGGCAACATTCTCGATGGGTCGTCAAGCCCAGAGTACTCATACCCCTAGGTTTGGCGGAGCTACAATGGTTGTACCTGTCTCTTTAGAAAGCTGGCGGCTACGACTACTCCCGTTAGCCCATCCTTCTTCAACTCAGTGATCTTGTTTAGCAGATCGGGTACTTGCATACTCTCAATAGTAGTCGGCTCGTTGAGCCACCGACTACTATACTTTGGCCAGTGTCCAGTGATCTTGGGCAAGGATGGCTCATGATCCTCAACATAAAACCATTTATCTTTCCAACCACCATGGGACTCAACCAGCTTATACTCCAAATATATATCAGAGTACTGCTCATGGATTTGAAAGCTGGCCCCTCCAATGACTTGCATGTTCTCTTGACTTGGCTGCAGCTTCAAGCGAAACAACTTGCGAAAGAAACTGAAATGGGGCTGAATCCCCAAAAAGGCCTCGCACAAGTGGATGAAAATCAAGATGTGCAGAATGCCATTTGAGTTTAGGTGAAAAATTTGCAAGGAGTAGTAATCCAGGAGGCCTCGGAAGAAATCAGATGTTGGGACGGCAAACCCGCGCTCAACAAATCGGGCGAAAGTTACCATCTCCTTGGGGTGTGCCTCGAACACCCACGGGTTGTTGTAGGACGATCTCCAGCCTAAGGTCGCTATATCTTTCAACAGCTTGACATCGACAAACTCTTGGATCTCCGCCTCCTTCATCATCGACCTTTTCCATGCCATGGCTTGATTGGGTGGTGCGGTCTGGTTTGTTTCTCCACATTTTGGCGGTGGCAGTTGGGGCTCTTTCCCCTTCCTAGAAGTTTCCTTCTTGGATTCACCTTTACAAGTCTCTCTCTTGGAACCCTCCTTCGACCCCTTCTTGGAACCCTCAAGCTTCTTCCCCATTCTGGTCTTCATGAGCCGCTTCACGCGCATACGCTCGGGGGCTAAGTGAAGGGAGGCGGCGCAGGCGATTCACAAATGGTGTGCGGCCGTGCTCGAGGAAAAGTTAGGTTTTCTTAGGAAAAGGCTAACAGATGCAAATGACAGCGTAAGGGGAGGGGATAACTTTCCCCTATTCTTTATAACCGCGGCGGAGTCTCCGTGGGTAATGAGCTGATATTTTTTTGAACTGGCAAAAGCTGAAAGGTTACAGTAACAAATTGAAAGACCCTTATACCTCCCAAAACTAGTCATGTAACGGCTCGGGGGCTGCGTATACTGTGCCCATCAGGTGAAAATTTCTTTTTCTTGAAGATCAAGACAAAGATGGAACAAATGCAAATTGACCCTCAGCCTAATTCTTTGATTCAACCTAAGGCTCGGGGGCTACTCCATATGGAGTGCGATTTTCATTGCACTTCCATATACAAACTTGAAGATTGACTTTCCAAAAACAATGTCAGATGAGGCTAAGAGTACCTTCCAGCCGGATGACAGTACTCGAAGCACTCGAAGACTAAGTCACGGTAGAAGTACTTAAAGAGCACCAGAAACTAGTCGAACCACGTCTGCAGGAGTACTCGAGACTGTTGCATTTGACTACAAAGTACTCGGGGGCTTGTCGGGCATACATCCATGGGCTCACTAGAAGGTTTGTATGGATCCACATGTGGAGAAGTATACCGAGATGTATCAAGACATGGAGACTATGGTGCAGGGTGGTGTGGTCTACATGGAAATCTAGGGGACTAGTCCATGACAAGGAAACTACTCTTCCTAGTTGGAGTAGTAATCGGTAGTCGAATCTGACTAGTACTCTTGTAAAACAACTACCCTGTAACCCTGCTCCCCCAATATATAAGGCGGGCAGGGACCCCCTCAAGAAAAGTTCAATCCAATACAAGCAAACAACATACATGATGTACAGTATTACACGATCTAGCGGCCCGAACCTGTCTAAATCACGTGCCTACGTACACCATCGAACTCCTGATTTCAGCAACACCCACCAACCAAAACTCTACCTTGGATACTTCCTTGGTTGGTTGTCGGATTTAAATACCAACACAAAGGTCAAAGAATTTGAAGATAAAATTCTCTAACTTTAAGGCAAACACGAGCACATACAGGGTTTTACAGAGAACGGATAAGAAAGAGAGGGATGGGAAATAGAGAGGAAAAAAAAGAATGGGAAGGAAGAAAGAAATAAAAGGAAGAAAAGAGAGAAAAAACAAGAGCATTATGAAAATTTCACCTTTCTATCCATTATAAACAATTATGAGAAACCATTGGTAAAACATTTTTTGAACCAGGCAAGTTCGGGCCAAAAAATTGACTATTGGATGGGTGATTAAATCATTAGTGACATGTTTACAAGATTACCAAGCTTAATTTTATTTAGAATTGTATTAAGATGAAGGTAAAAAATCTATACAAAATTAAAATTTGAATGTCTAGAGTATTTTTACAGGCCCAGTCCTATATACTCTCTTTTTTTAAAAAAAAATAGGCCTATGGAGGCCCAATACTCACCACTCCAAAAGTGTCGTCGTTGAAAATATTCCTGCATTGCATTGTATAGTTTCTTGTAGGAAGGAAAATATCGCATTAGTGACTTTATTTTCTCAATAAGGTCTATCTCGCATCATGACATCAAGTTGATGTGGTTGAATCAAGATCATTTGCACGAGCATATGCAAAACAAATAAAACAAAATAAAGGACATGACAAGTGATCATGTCACATCAACATAACACACGTCATCATCATCAACGTCATCCACCACCAATTACAACACTCGGACCGCACAATAAAGCCCTTCTAAAGCAACACATTCAAAAGGAAACGGGGCGTACACATGTCGCCATTGTCATGATCCAATCAACAAAGGCTAGATCACATGTTTTCACCTGGAGAGCAAATCCATCAAACTTCAGGGGCTAAAAGTGCATGAAGGATTATTATATTTATTAGCATGTTTTATTGTGATCATGGTATTTAGAAAAGTGTAAATTGCAGCCATTAACAACCTCACTCGACTATGATGATACGGCCATTGACTTACTAATCATATCGATTTGGATGTGGCATTAAGCGTGGCTTGACCTAGCATTTCTTTGAAAAAACACCTATAATTTTAGTCAAATGTTATGTACCCACTAAGTGTTGGTAGATGGCCACTAATTCGCTGGCCCATTTGATGCTCTTGGCTACCCTTGACTTTTCATCTCTTGTTGTTTTCTCCTAAATTGTTCTTTATCTAGGGAACACAGCTGAGGGGTGGCAACAAGGTGAGCTAAAGGTCTCGAGCTGCAACATTGGGTTGGGGGAGGGAGTATAAGTGGCAAGCTTGCTCCACTGCCTGCACAAGATTGTGATGCTACGGCGGTAACATGATATAGGTGAGGTTCACCGGTAGAGCGAGGTCGAGCTGCTTTGGCAGTGGCTAGATGAGCTCTATTTGATGGTGAGATGGAGGTACAACTTAAGCTGCTGAAGATGATGGTTGGACCGAGGCCATTTGATGAACTAGACTAAAAATCTCCTCATCTTGCTGGATGTGTGTCATCATTTTCCTGCCCTCACGTATTGCCAATCACCACCTCCAATATAAACCGCATGTGCTCCCACCTTCAGAATAAACAAAAGGGGATAAATGAAAAAAGGGTAAAGCGGAGGGCATTTATTGTGACTAGTCCACACTTGAACATGAGTCACAAATCAAGAGCTCTTGTACGGTGCTTTTAAAGTACCTTGTGTTTTGATTTTCCCATATGAGAAATTTTAGAGTGCCAGCCATCCATCCAGACAAACCGGACAAATCGAGCAGTAGAAATAAAGGAATTACGGTGAAGTACCTAAAGAGAAGTACCAAAAGTACCAATTTGATGGATCAAGTGAAAAATAATAGGATCAACAATCAATGTTATTTATTTTTTCGTAAGTCAGAAAGGGTAAGTGTACGTTGCAAGTTGCTACCGCTACTGCCTACTGCACACCTGCAACATTAGCAGGACCCTTCACAAGCCATCCGAAAAGGCAGCATACGTGCAGATCTCACCCGCACTCTCTTCCCGTGTCGACGTCTGTGCTTCAGCTCTGCACGCGTGCACCTCCATCTGCAGACGGCAAGGAGCGCGTTATGGTGTGCTCCTATGTCGATGACCGGTCATGAGGACTCAGGAGGTGGACCTCTGCGCCACCAGGCTAGTTGCATCGCACGGGTGGTGTGTCGCGGGCGGCGGCGCTGCGCTGGTCAGCCGGTGATCGTGGACATGGACGGCTTGCCACGGAGATGTCCTGGATCTCCTCCAGCCGCGGCAACTCCCACACCAGCATGTGGCCTAATGCCCGTAACAGCGCCGCCAGCAGCCTTGGATTCCGGCACTCACGTCCTCACCTCGCCGACGGTGTGCTCCAGCCGGGCAGGCCAGCCCAGGTCGAAGGCATCGAGCGATAAAACATGGCTAAGGTGTCGGACAAAAAAACTAGGCAAAATTACCCATATACCCTTTCTGAATTAGAAAAAATAAATAACATTGATTGTTGGTCCCATTATTTTTGTACTTGGTACTACCAAATTGGTACTTTTTCGTACTTCTCTTTAGGTACTTCACAGTACTTTCTTTATTTCCACTGTTCGATCTGTCCGGATGGATGGCTCTAATTTTTCTCAAGCAGGATCTAAAATTTCTCCACAAATCAAACCTACTCCACGTATATATGATTAATGAGCCAATGGTCGTATCGTCGTAGTCTAGTGAGCTTAATAGCCGTGATTTACACTTTCTGTGTATGATGGCCCTAACAAGTATAGTGGCCATTCATGAATTTCTACTTCAAATAATGCCTTCATAAAGAAAATGATAGTAGTGTTACTACTGCCAGGTGCAACTAGTTAATGCCAAACCTAGAGATTTCTCTTCGTAATTGATGATCCAGTACTCATAGAGCATGCTAATTTGAAGTCCCAAAGTGTTGCCACCCCTTCATTTCCACAGTCAAATATGTCATATCTTTCAGTATTGGCCAACTAGAATAAGCCAACAAAACACCGAAATCTGCCATCTCTGTTAGATACATGGGCTTGGCCCATATAAATAATTCTGAATAAATCTCAAAGGCTCATTAGTGTAAGAGGGGTACACCATCTATTAGTTCCATATTACTAATAGACGAGGGTGTTGTGGGTTTTCCTCCCTATAAATACGGACCACCCCCCTCATGGAAAAGACACACCATAGACTACTATACGGGAAGACCCCAGGTTAGGGTATCCCTATTGTCTACTATGTTAGAGTTTTGCATGCTAGGATTGTCTCTTATCATGATTTATTTATTTTGAAAATTAGTATAGTAATTGAATAATTATCCAACAATCCAAAAACCTTATAATAGACAATCTGCTATTTTTACGATAGCTGGTTTTGTTGAGTCACTGAGGTTAGAAAAATTTTCTGGTGTGAACTTTAAGAGATGGCAATCGAAGGTCCGTCTGTGGCTTAATGCGATGCACATCTGGGACACAAGAAAAGGCAAACTAGAAGGTGAACTGACTACTGAGCAGTAGCAGAAGTTCGCGGATGCTAATAATCTTTTTGTGGGATGTATCATCAGCATGCTCTGTGACCGTCTGGTCGATGTCTATGTGGACTCAACAGATGCGAAGGAGTTGTGGGATGCTTTGGTTAGAAAGTATGGTGCAACAGATGTAGGCAGTGAACTATACCTCATGAAGAGCTTCCATGACTACAGGATGATGAACAACTGTTCTGTGGTAGAGCAAGCACATGAGGTGCAGTCATTGTGAAGGACCTTGAGCAGCTCAAGTGTGAGATATCTAATAAGTTTGTGGCTGGATGCATTATTGCAAAGTTTCCTTCTACATTGAGGAATTTTGCCACAACTCTGAAATATAGGAGACAGGAGATATCAGTTAAAAACCTGATAGCATCTCTTGATGTTGAGGAGAAGGCTTGAGAGAAAGATGCTATTAATAAACGAGATCAAGGCCAGTCTAGCGCCCACATGGTGCAAAAGTTCCCACACAACAAGAATAAAGGGAAAAATAAGGTCATTAAGACTACTACCTTCAAAAAGAAGATGAACAAAGCCGAGTTGTCTTTCTATACCTGTGGTGTGGCGGAACTGCCCAAATTAACTTAGCTAAAGCACAATTAAGTCACCTAACACGCGATCATACGCTTTAATCAAGTTAACTCGGCAGTCCATCAGATTCCATCCGATAAACCACTCCACAGGACCAAGAAAGCATAGCTCAAACGAAGGTGAGTGGTTCCAGAGAATACAATAGATCATCCAAATTAAACAAGTGCATTAATTTATTACAACATCAGGTTCGAAATTCAAAAATAGCTTGTAGAGTTCTTAAGCAATGGAAATAAACAAACGGAAGCTAGCGCCGATGTCGGACGTCATGACGAGGCCAATCATAACATCAGTGGTCCCGGTCCTCGCCGTCCGAGGAGGGGTCCTACTCGACCGTCTGCCCAGGAGGAAGCTGGGAAGGCCAAGTGCCACTAGCGGCAAACTCGGGGGCATCAACATCACCTGAAAAGATATGCCACAACAAGGCTGAGCGACTACACTCAACAAGACTTAACCGACTGGTGGTTCTGATCCACCAATACCTAGACATGCAAGCTCTTCTGCTTTGGGGTTTGTTTTGCCAAAAGCGACCAGTGTAGATCCTTACTTTCAACATTTTAGCCGCAGGTTCTAAGTTCATTTACTTGTCTAAGTTAGCAACTTACACTAAACAACATAATTTCTCCAACAATTTATTACAAGTATTCATATTAAGATCACCAAGTTCCCTTCTTACTCAGTGTAGCATAGCGATCAAGTAGTCCCAAACTGTGAGAGGCAGACGAATCGATTCAAATTTCTTAACCATGCATGGTGAACCTAATCTCACGACATCCGCGCACCGCGAAGGGTCGCTTCATTTTTCAGCCGTCCCCATCAATTCCCAGACCCATGTCGGGCCCACTTCCCTTGGTACAAGGCTCCATAAACCCGGCCCCTGCTGTTCTATGACCGCGCTTGTCACCACATGCGGCCGCAAGGGAATTTCATTCCAGAGATAGTGGAACAAACCGCTCACATCCTGGTTCAATCAGGTACTAGGCTTCCCTATCCCATACTAGGTATGAGATTAGTACTTTCAAACACTTGATCACGAACACTATCACATCTTAACCTTAGTCCAATTTCAAGTAGACAGACGGGGCAAACCACCAAGTACCGAACATAAGCCTAGCCCTTTCCATCATCCTTATAGTGGCAGCATAAGTAAAGCAATCAACTCCTATAACTCGCGAGTGACAGGAAATCACTCGACTTTTACCGAGTCCTATTTAAGCATTGCAACTACTCAGCCTATCATACTAGTGTTCAGATCAAGGGCACTAATTCATGCATCTATGGTTTAAATTAACTCCTGAACGTCAATGCACAATCGAAGCAAGCAATTGTATTGCAAGTATTTAAAGATAGGAATCATGCTCCGAGGCTTGCCTTCAAGCAGGACGGTAGCGAACTGGTCTTTGGTGTGCTCGGGCTCGGCTCCTGTAGGCGGCGGCTCAGCTACGACCCCATCTTCCGGCTCCCCAAACCGATTCCAACTCGAACTCAGCACCATGTGGGATTCGGTCTTAAACAAACTCGGAGTCCTACTCGGACTTGAACAAAAATATGTATTCAGATTCAGCCAACAGAAGGTTTTATATGGTAGCACATGGCTGTGACTAGAACGTAACAAGAACTCAAAACTCTAAAGGGCTAAAACTAAGACCAGCAACTCGACACAACCGAAGCAACCAAAAACTCAACTAGCCCTAACTAAGCAGTGCTAGCAAAGGCTCAAAGGGTTTATAGGATTGCGGGTAAACTAATCTACTAAATTTTTTTAGCTTTTTTTGGACTATGGGAAAGTAAAACAGCGAAGGATTGGAAGTCTCTCACTGGTAAACCTTGCTCTGATACCAACTAGTATGAACCCGCTACGGTTGATTCCCGATCTTTCGATGAGAGGCGTGGGATAACTCGATTGGTCGATGGAGATGATGTTCACGGCCCGACTACAGCCTTTCAAGCTGCGCCTTAGCAACCGATACACCACCTCCAATGGGTGCCGCGATCTTGTGGAGCGCGTCACCTGGCCACTAGGGCACTCATCCTGCAAGTAATCTAAGAACAAGCAACAACAAGTAGAACAAGCAACTCAATTGCAAATATGGAGATGAAAAACCAATCTAAAATCACAAAGTTGGGGTTCTGAATCGAGTAGAACGGATGGTCTAGTCGACACTCGTGTCTACAAGGAAGAAGCAATGGCTAAACTTTCAACAAAACAAAACCCCATCTGTTTGTGGTGGCCTAATCCTTATTAAAACCTAGGAGGACGACCAAGGGGGTGCTGGGTCGTGCTCCAACCCTAGGACATGTCCCTAATGGACCCAACTTGATACACAGCCCATTGAGCCAAAATAAGGTGACGCAGCACCTCTAGACAGAAAACCTCTCGGTAGTATTTCGGTGATTGCACCGGACTCAGAATAGATATGGACATGAGTCTAGATCCATATGAAAATATACTTCATAAGGATTCCAAGGAGTATTTGAACGTCTAAAAAAGAGTCTGGATGAGGTCGTGGCGGCTGTTGCAAGTTAGGCCCGAACTGTAGTCCGAATCCAGCACCAAAACGTGTTGGATTGGATCTCTTTCTTTCCTTGGGCGTGGATATCCTTCCCTCTGATAGCTTTGCGGCGCATTTATGGCGAGATCGATAGGGGGGCCCACGGGATCTGTGCCCGAGGCGGATTCGGGTCTGGAGAGCCCGAGGTAGCCCGACCCCTTACGCTTGGAGTCGGGCGAGACGGAGACCCTCGGCGGGGGGTCGGACGCTCCTGACCCTAGGCTCGCGGTCGGGCGAGGCGGAGCTCGTCCCTCCGGAGGTCGGGGGCGCTCAACCCCGAGGTATAAGGTCGGGCGAGGCGGAACGTGGCTCTCGCCTCCCATGTTGGGCCGACGGCTAGTCGCCGTTCCCTTAGGCGGGCCTGGGCCTTTGCGTTTTTGTTGTTTCCATGGGCTTCGATATGTCATTAATATTTCCCCCTGACAGTAGCCCCCGAGCTTGTGGTGGAGTGGGGACGCTCCTCCAGAGGCTGTTGTCATCGCCCGTAGGGGATCCTCATGGTTGATCCGGGACGGGAGGTGTTGTTTGCGCGCCTTGACCGAGGGGGTCGACTAGGCGACACATTTTTGTGAGCGACTTGGATTGGGGAGATTTCTTGTCATTCCCTTCCATCTGAGAGTCTTTAAGTCTAGACCACCCATGTGGCCTTTGGTTGTGAGGCCAGCCCCCGAGCCCCCGCGCATTGCAGGGGACCGGTCGGGAGACTAGGTCGACTTTTGTACGTTACCCCTCAAGCGTCCGTTCGCTGGGATGGAGGGGATGAGCCGTGCCACGCTATCCTCGTCGGATGAACCATGGTGCTCATTGAGCTACTAGTGGGCGAATTCGAGTGGGGTCCCGGTCCCCGTTCGGGGGGGGGGGTCCGGCTTGGGCCAAGCTGGTGGCGTACCCCAGGCTCCGATCGGCCAGTTCATATAGTTCCCGAATCCGTTCGGTCGGATCCGGGGGCTCATTGCCTTTCTTCGGGGAAAAATCATGAACTTTGATGCCGGTTCGGACTCGAATGTGAGATTGAGACGCCTTGGGCTATCGCACGCCTGGGTGATGGTCGCTTGCGGACCCGTCTACTCTCACCCCTCGCTTGGGGGCATCCTAGAGGAGTTGTCAAACCCATGGTGGGCCAACCTTCGAACTCCTAGATCGTAATGGGTCGTAGAGGCATTTTCAGCCCCGTATCCCTTTCTTACCTTTTGGTGGACCTTGGGCCGGACGTGAAGGGAGGCCACGTCTTGGGCCGGATGTGGAGGGAGGCCACGTCTTGGGCCGGACGCGGAGGAAGTAGCGCCTTGGGCCGAACGTGGGGGACGTCGTGCGCGTATCCCTGGGAGATGAAGCGGTGGAGGGCGCCGACCCGCGAATCGAGGGAGAAAGGGATGTTTCTGCTGCCGGTCGTGCGCACGGTTTCCGAAAAAGAGGCGGGCGTGGCGGAGCATACCTGGCGAAACATTTATGGTGCGGGGGCATCTGTTCTGCTTCCCCTGCGCTTTCCCTATAAAATGAAAGCTTCGCCTCGCCGGTTCCGCCCGCCGTTTGCCTTCAAGCTTTTTTGCCTCCTCGCGCACCCTTAGCTTTCCTGCGCCCGCTTCGTCTTCCTCCGCCCAGCGCCGCACCCTTTCTCCTCATCCCCCGTCGAGCCCCTTTCCCTCCGACGATGGGATCCTGGGCGCTTTCCCACTTCAGCCCCACGCGCGCCGAAGGCCTAGTGAGGAAGGGTCTCCTCTACAAGAGGATGGGGGCGGGCGAGTGGGAGCTTCCGGAGATGGAGCAAGCGCCGACGCCGCTCGCCGGCTATGTCGTCTCGTTCGCCCACTTCCACGAGAGGGGGTTCGCGACTCCGCCGAGCCTCTTCTTCAGCTGCAGCACCTCAACCCTAACGGGATCCAGCACATCGCGGCGTTCGTCGCGTTGTGTAAGGGGTTCCTGGGCATCGAGCCCAACGTCTCGCTGTGGAAGTACTTCTTCACGGTCAACCTATACCAGAAGGCCAAGAAGAAGGGGAGCCAGCAGCGGTCGTCTCCGGTGCCGATAGGGTACGCCAGGATCCACCTCCACCATACTCGCGCCAAGGAGTACATGGTGATGAAGACCGCAATCTCCCACAAGGGGTGGCACCAGCAGTGGTTCTACGTGAAGAACTACCCAAACTTCCCCCTGCCGGAGTTCACCGGCCGCATTATCGAGGCGGCGCCGGAGGTGTGGGCGTACGACCCGGTTGATAAGGAGAAGAAGCGGATCAATGGCCTACTGCAGGCCATCGAGCACCTGAAGGGGAGGGGGTTGACCGAAGCCGGAGTCATCGGGGCGTACCACGCCCGGCAGGTGGCGCCGCTGATGCTCTGGGTCCGCTCGCTTGGCGACATGATCCCTGGTGCATCGACCGAGGGCACCGTCCTCGCGACGGGTGCGCTCGCCGCCTCCTAGATCCGGCAGCAGATTCGGGAGGTGCTGGAGTGTTGGAGGTATGCCCTAGAGGCAATCATAGAGATGATGATATTCCATTTGTATCCATGATTTGTATTTTGTTTTCATTGAATATCCATTAAAGGCTACTTGAATTGATTTGCAATTATGTGAATTGTATGTGAAACTCTTTACTTGTATGGTTATTCTAAAGTTGTCCCTAGTCGGAGTTCATGTGAGGACACACATGAATATTAGACTAGCACATGTATTAGTTGATGACTATGTTTCACAAGTCATGGACATGGAGATGTTGAACTAATAATGTGAACACATGTGGAGACATGTGCTAGGACTGACCCAACACGAGAAGTAGTTCTCTCTTTTAAACAACATCTACGCTTTGTCCTTAGACCTTAGATTGTCGCATGTATTCAAGATGTGGATGGACCTACTTAGGGGCTATCAAACGCTACGCCGTAACAGGCTAGTTATAAAGGTAGCTTTCGGGTTTGTCAAGAAGCATGCTATGAGACATGGTCAATCAAGATGGGATTTGCCCCTCTCTAATTGAGAGTGATATCTCTGGGCCCCTTGAGTGATCGGATCCGAAAATGCATGGCCATGCTACGTACGGTTAAGAGTTAACCTACAAAGGGATTCCGAATCACAGGATCGAGAAAGAGCGGTCGGCTTGAAGCTAGACCAAATATCGTGAGGCAAAGGGAAGAGCATGTATATTATGTTGTGATGGTTCGTCTGATATGATCTTCGTGTGCGGTCTGATATGATCTTCGTGTGCGTATAGGAGTTGGCACGTCTTGCTAGAGGCCGCTACCGACTATTGAGCCGAGTAGGAGTACTCGAGCCATGTCTATACGTATCCGAACCCATAGGGTCACACACTTAAGGGGCTGGAAGCCCAATTCGGATCTGATCCGAGTTGGATTAGGTTTAGAAGTACTAATGGGCCTCGGACCCAGAGGCCCGTCAGGAACCTCTATAAATAGAGGGGTGGGGGCGCCCTAGGGTTTACACCTTTTGGCGAAACACATCTGCCGCGCCTCCCAGGCCCTCGCCTGTTGCAACTCGCGGATCTAGCAGTCCGGCTTGCGACGCTTCCTCCCTGCACGTGTGGATACATTGGAGGTGTTGCACCTGCAGCACTTGGACGAGCCGCCGACGAGCCACGACGAGCCGCTGACGAGCCACGATGAGCCGACGACGAGCCGCGGCACGAGGGCGATCTTGCTGCACATGGACGAGCTGCTGAGGAGCTGCTGGACGTTGACGTGATCGACTAGGTACGACTACGTTGATCGACTACGTACAACTACGTTGATCATCTTCACTGCATCGACGCAAATCTACATCTTCCGCACCAGTAGTACGTCGAGTGGTAATCCCGTGATCCTTATACGGCAGTTCTTCCTGGTTTTACGCGGTAGAAATTTTGATTTGCACTAGTGTAGCCTACCTCGTATCCCAACAGTGGTATCAGAGCCGTAGCTGTTTAGTTTTGGATTCGGAATGTGTGCATATGGAGATATGCGAGTTTTCCATTTGATCTATGTCCTGGTTTCGTGCCCTTGCTGCAATGGTAGTGTAACGACATACTCCTACCGGTCGGTTTCTGCCATCGGAGTTAAGTGATACACGTAAATCCAGTTGCAGTGAGCGAAGATCAATATGATTGGTCGAATCGAGATCCAGGGTCATACGCCAGGCGCATTAGATGTGCAATAGTAGATGAGATCTACTGCCGGGGTCGGGATTTTTGCCTTATGCGTATGCTTCGGTAAATCAGCCGTAACTTTTCGGTACGATCTCGGATCGGGGCGAATTTTATATGAAAATTGATCTACAGAAAAAGATACACATGAAAGATAGAGTTTTTGGCGAAATTAGATTTCCCAAATTCGGCTTGGAAGATAGAGTTTTGGGCATCCGAAGTTTGGAACGTTAGGACGCTTAACTCTATTTTGCAGGATGTATGTATCTTGTGATCAGTATGGCCTTTGTGTATGTGATGCATGTGTGTAACTCATTCGTGACCTGCGTGTCACGCGTACGGCAACACGGCAGGAGCCATATGTGTTGTCACTTTATTGTATTTAATGGTCTGCGTACCAATCTGTGATGATCCAAGCAACTATGTAATCTTCATTACTAGCTCCTTTACTAGCTATTAGGCGTAATAGCATGTTCTAGTTCTTGGAGGACTCATCACCAGGAGGATGGCGCACATGGAACATGGAGATGGAGATCACCATGGTGAACAGGTTCTATGGAGATAGAGATCACCATAAGAAAACGGGTCATACTGTGTCACAACTGTGTGAATGCTATTCTGTTTATGTTTTACTTTCTGCATGCTGTGATGTTAGAAGTAGAACGATCCCTCGCAAATTAGCATTCCCTCCCAACTAAAACTTGCACCGTCCCATGCCTTGTACAATTAGTGGTGGGTCTATGAAATTAGGGTACCACTAGTTTTCCTTGACTAGACGGGTTTGTGTCGGACACTTACACACATAAGGGTTGGTTTGCTTAACAAGGTTATCTTAACGGTTAAGGACCTTGGGGCATAAAGGTTGGGCGCCGAGACATAAAGATGTCACCCAACAACAGGAGTCATATGTGATATGATTAGCAAAAGTTGCTTACCGATCTACCTTGTTTGCTAGCAGTGATGCTAAAGCTCACTAGTAGACTTGTTAGTTGTGGATCCTGAATCACTAAGTTTCAATAGAGGGATATTGATTTTAGTGGGAGTAGATTCTGTTAAAATAAGTTTAATGTGATTTGCTCTATCATGGATACGTTTGTCTTAGTGTATTTTGCATTACTTTGTTGTAGAGTAAATGGCACCTAGCACCACTACACCGTTTGCTTTGCGTTCGGTCCTTGTGAAGGACAAGTTGAATTGAACAAATTACTCGGATTGGATCCGTAACCTGAGAATTGTTCTCAGGGCTGAGAAAAAGGAAGATGTTCTAGACAACCCACTACTAGAAGAACCTGCTGATGATGCACCTGCTGCTGCTAAGAATGCTTACAAGAAAGCATGTGATGCTAACCTCGAAGTAAGCTGCCTTATGCTTGCTTGCATGGAACTCGAGCTGCAGATGCAGTTCGAAACAAACCATGAGGCGCACCATATGATCGTGGCGCTTAGAGACATGTTCCAAACACAGGCCAGGACTTAAAGGTTCAATGTGTCTAAGGCCTTTATTGACAGCAAGCTAGCAGAAGGCGCAGCAGTAGGACCACACGTAATCAAGATGGTTGGTTACACTCAACGGTTGGAGAAGCTGGGCTTCCCACTGGGCCAAGAGTTGGCCACTGATTTCATTCTTTCGTCTCTTCCGCCTAGCTATGGGAACTTCATCTCGAACTACCATATGCATGGGACGGAGAAGGTTCTGAATAAGCTGTGTGGCATGCTTAAAACAGCAAAGGCTGACATCAAGAAAAGCGCTAGTACCAGCCATGTGATGGCTATACAGAACAAGCCTAGCTTTAAGAAGAAGGGCAATTCCTGGAAGAAGAAGGGAAAGGCTGCAACGTCCAAGCCAAACCCAGCGCCCAAGGTTAAAGCTGGACCTGGACCTGCTCCAGACAAAGAGTGCTTTTACTGTCATGAACTTGGTCACTGGAAGAGAAACTGCAAGCAGTACCTAGCTTCCTTGAAGAATGGCGAAAGTAAGAGTACTTCTACCTCAGGTACGCTTGTTGTTAATGTTATAGACAACATTTTTCTCGCTGATACAATTATTAATTCTTGGGTATTTGATATCGGATCGGTTGCTCATATTTGCAATTCGATGTAGGGAATGATAAGAAGTAGAAGCATGGAAAGAGGAGAAGTTGATTTCCGCGTGGGCAATAATGCAAGAGTTGCTGCGTTGACCGTCAGGACGATGCAACTCCACCTCCCGTCAGGATTTATTATGGAGTTGAATAATTGTTATTTCGTTCCTAGTTTAAGTCGAAACATTTTGTCTCCTTCATGCTTGATGAAGGATGGTTATTCACTTGCGAGTGAAAACAATGGTTGTGTGATCTCTAAGAATGATATGATTATGGCTTTTGCACCCATTGTGAATGGATTATTTGTTTTAAATCTTGATGGTTCACCTGTCTGTAACGTAAGTGCTAAAAGGCCTCGGCCTAATGATTTGAGTCCTACCTACTTGTGGCATTGTCGTTTGGGTCATATAAGTGAAAAGCGCATGAAGAAGCTCCATTCTGATGGACTTCTAACTTTGTTTGATTTTGAATCATACGAGACATGTGAGGCTTGCTTGCTAGGCAAGATGACTAAGATGCCTTTCACAGGATTTCCTGAGAGAGCAGTAGACTTGTTGGAACTCGTACATAGTGATGTATGAGGACCAATGAGCACGACGGCTAGAGGAGGATTCCAATACTTCATAACTTTCACTGATGATTTTAGTAGATATGGCTATGTCTACTTGATGAGGCATAAGTCTGAAACCTTTGAAAAGTTCAAGGAATTTCAGAATGAAGTTGAAAATCAGTGTGGCAAGAAAATTAAGGCCTTACGATCTGATCGTGGAGGCGAGTATTTGAGCCACGAGTTTAGTAATCATCTAAAGAGTTGCGGAATTGTTCCACAACTTACGCCGCCTAGAACACCTCAAAGAAACGGTGTGTCCAAGCGACGTAATTGAACTTTGTTAGACATGGTTTGATCAATGATGAGCCAGTCGGACCTACCGTTGTCATTTTGGAGATACGCTCTAGAAACAGCAGCTTTCACACTTAATAGGGTACCATATAAATCCGTAGTTAAGACACCATATGAGATATGGACTGGAAAGGTTCCTAGTTTGTCTTTTCTAAAGATTTGGGGATGTGAAGTGTTTGTCAAGCGACTTCAGTCGGACAAGATCACACCCAAGTCGGATAAGTGCATATTCGTGGGATATCCAAAGGAAACTTTGGGATATTATTTCCACAACCGATCAGAAGGCAAAGTGTTTGTCGCTCGGAACGGGGTTTTCCTAGAGAAAGAGTTTCTCAAAGGAGAAAAGAGTGGAAAGACAGTGCATCTTGAAGAAGTTCAAGATGAGCCGATCAGGCAAGAATCAATGAGTGATGCTAACGTAGCAGAACAAGTTGATATACCCATGGCAAGAGAAGCACCGCCACAACCACGAAGGTCGGCAAGGCTCCGCGAAATGCGGGAAATATTATTGTTGGACAATGATGAGCCTGCGACATACGCAGAAGCAATGATGGACCCAGACTCCGAAAAATGGTAGAGTACCATGTAATCCGAAATAGAGTTCATGGGAGACAATCAAGTTTGGAACTTGGTTGACCCGCTTGATGGTGTTAAAGCCATAGAGTGCAAGTGGATCTATAAGAAGAAAAAGGACATGGATGGAAATGTTCACATCTATAAAGCATGACTTGTCGCAAAAGGTTTTCGACAAGTTCAAGGAGTTGACTACGACGAGACCTTCTCGCCTGTAGTGATGCTTAAGTCAATTCGGATTATTCTAGCTATAATTGCATATTTCGATTATGAGATATGGCAGATGGATGTCAAGATAGCTTTCCTGAATGGAAACCTAGCTGAGGACGTGTATATGATACAGCCCAAGGGTTTTGTCGATCCGAAAAATGCTGGAAAGGTATGCAAGCTTTAGAGATCCATTTATGGATTGAAGCAAGCATCTAGGAGTTGGAACATTCGTTTTGATGAAGTGGTCAAAGGGTTTGACTTCACCAAGAATGAAGAAGAGTCTTGTGTTTACAAGAAGTTTAGTGGGAGCTCTGTAGTGTTTCTAATCTTATATGTGGATGACATATTACTGATTGGAAATAACATTCCTATGCTTGAGTCCGTAAAGACTTCACTGAAAAATAGTTTTTCGATGAAGGACTTAGGGGAAGCGGCATATATTCTGGGCATTAAGATCTATAGAGATAGATCGAGAAGGCTTATAGGTTTAAGCCAAGATACCTACATTGACAAAGTGTTGAAGCGGTTCAGCATGAAAGAGGCAAAGAAAGGGTTCTTGCCCATGTCACTAAGTATGACAAGCAGACACCAATCTGATCCAGGTGAGAGTCACTGGACAGCGGTGAAAAACATTCTTAAGTACTTGAGAAGGACTAAAATATGTTCCTCGTCTATGTAGGTGAGGAGGAGCTCGTTGTAACAGGTTACACCGATGCTAGTTTCCAAATCGACAGAGATGATTCAAAGTCACAATCAGGAATTGTGTTCACGCTAAATGGTGGTGCTGTTAGTTGGAAGAGTTCCAAACAGGAGACGGTGGCCGATTCTACGACAGAAGCCGAGTACATCGCAGCTTCGGAAGCCGCGAAGGAAGGTGTTTGGATAAGGAATTTCCTCATTGAGCTTGGTGTGTTCCCGAATGCGTCCAGCCCATTGAATCTCTACTGTGATAATAATGGGGCAATTGCGCAAGCAAAGGAGCCAAGGAACCATCAGAAGAACAAACACGTAATGCGGCGATTTCATCTCATTCGAGACTTCGTTAACCGGGGTGAGATCAAGATATGCAAAATACACACGGATCTGAACATTTCTGATCCATTGACAAAACCACTCCCGCAGGCTAAGCATGATGCGCATGTAAGAGCTATGGGTATTAGGTACCTTCTAGATTGACTCTAGTGCAAGTGGGAGACTGTTGGAGGTATGCCCTAGAGGCAATCATAGAGATGATGATATTCCATTTGTATCCATGATTTGTATTTTGTTTTCATTGAATATCCATTAAAGGCTACTTGAATTGATTTCCAATTATGTGAATTGTATGTGAAACTCTTTACTTGTATGGTTATTCTAAAGTTGTCCCTAGTCGGAGTTCATGTGAGGACACACATGAATATTAGACTAGCACATGTATTAGTTGATGACTATGTTTCACAAGTCATGGACATGGAGATGTTGAACTAATAATGTGGACACATGTGGAGACATGTGCTAGGACTGACCCAACACGAGAAGTAGTTCTCTCTTTTAAACAACATCTACGCTTTGTCCTTAGACCTGAGATTGTCGCATGTATTCAAGATGTGGATCGACCTACTTAGGGGCTATCAAATGCTACACCATAACAGGGTAGTTATAAAGGTAGCTTTCGGGTTTGTCAAGAAGCATGCTATGAGACATGGTCAATCAAGATAGGATTTGCCCCTCTCTAATTGAGAGTGATATCTCTGGGCCCCTCGAGTGATCGGATCCGAAAATGCATGGCCATGCTACGTACGGTTAAGAGTCAACCTACAAAGGGATTCCGAATCACAGGATCGAGAAAGAGCAGTCGGCTTGAAGCTAGACCAAATATCGTGAGGCAAAGGGAATAGCATGTATATTATGTTGTGATGGTTCGTCTGATATGATCTTTGTGTGCGTATAGGAGTTGGCACGTCTTGCTAGAGGCCGCTACCGACTATTGGGCCGAGTAGGAGTACTCGGGCCATGTCTATACGTATCCGAACCCATAGGGTCACACACTTAAGGGGCTGGAAGCCCAATTCGGATCTGATCCGAGTTAGATTAGGTTTAGAAGTACTAATGGGCCTCAGACCCAGAGGCCCGTCAGGAACCTCTATAAATAGAGGGGTGGGGGCGCCCTAGGGTTTACACCTTTTGGTGAAACACATCTGCCGCGCCTCCCATGCCCTCGCCTGTTGCAACTCACGGATCTAGCAGTTCGGCTTGCAACGCTTTCTCCCTGCATGTGTGGATACATTGGAGGTGTTGCACCTGCAGCACTTGGACGAGCCGCCGACGAGCCGACGACGAGCCGCGGCACGAGGGCGATCTTGCTGCACGTGGACGAGCTGCTGAGGAGCTGCTGGACGTTGACGTGATCGACTACGTACCACTACGTTGATCATCTTCTTTGCATCGACGCCAATCTACATCTTCCGCACCAGTAGTGCGTCGAGTGGTAATCTCGTGATCCTTATACGACAGTTCTTCCTGGTTTTACGCGGTAGAAATTTTGATTTGCACTAGTGTAGCTTACCTCGTATCCCAACATGGAGGACAAGGACGCCGACTACCCGGTGCCGGGACACCCTCCGATGTGCCCGGATGAGAACTATATCGACCTAGTAAGGATTTTGTGTGCCAACCTTCTTTTTTCGTGTTTCTTGGTTCGTCGCTCTGACGCAGGGATTTTTTCGTTTGCAGGGCATCATGACCCGGGTCGTGGACTCGCGCCCGCCGGTGCCGGAGGATGCCGAGCGGTGGCTGCAGAACCGTCTCCTTGCTGAGAAGCAAAAGTGCCGCAAGGACAAGGAGACGGTGAAAAAGAAGAAGAGGCCCGCCAAGGAGTTCAAGCGGCGGTGACGAGGACAGGTCATGGCGGACGACGATGACGACGACGACGATGAGGAGGAGGAGGATGACGAGGAGGAGGAGGAGGAGTTTATCCTGTTCCCCCGATCGGGCGCGCTCGTTATTCGGGAGACGCACTCCCAAACGGCTAGGAGGGACGAAGCGGGCGGACCGCCCGCCCGGGACTTGGTCCTGCAAGGCTCTGGGGCCGCGCCCCAAGGGTCAGCGCGGAGCGCTCCCCAGGGGTTGGCGCGGAGCACTCCTCGGGGGTCTACGGAGCCCACCCTCACCCCTGCACCTGCGGCCCAGGAGTAGAGGAGCGGTGACAAGCGGCCATTGCCGGATGCCCCGGGGTCGGCGTCCGGCTCAGAGGTGAAGCGCGCGCGTCGTCCTTGCACTGCGGGGATGTGACTTGAATTTCCTTGCGAACCTTGTTCCTTTCCATACATTGTGTTTGTTTCCGCTGACGCCGTTTGTTGTTTTGTAGCGTTGCCCCTCGAGGCCTCGTCCCGCATGTAGCGCCCAAGAAGGCACTGCGGGTGTTGTCCGCCCCTGCGGGGCAGACCGCGGCCCTGCCCGCGGTGAGCGGCGGGGTCACTGGTGAGGCCGCGGGTCCCACCGCGGAGGTGGCCCTTGCGGCGGTGATCGGTGGAGTGGTGCCGCCGCCGAGCATGGGGGAGGGCGCGGACCTCGCTCAGCCTTCCGCTTCTTCGGCTGACCCCGCGGTGCAGAGTATCACTCCCGGGGGCCCTCAAGCCAGGGAAGTGATTGACCTCGACGCCGACGAGGCGGAGGAAACGGCGGCGGTGGAGATGGGGACGGATGCCCTAGTGGCCGCGACGGGGACGGCGGCGGCGACGGAGGAAGGAGAGCCAGCCCCCGTGGCCGCGGCGGGGACAACGGCAGCGGGTGAGGCGGGGACGCCCGCCCCGGCGGCTGCGACGGAGGAGGCGGTGGTGACGGAGACGGGGACTTCCGCCCGAGGAGCCACGGCGGAGGTGGCATCGGCGGCGGAGGCGGAGGTGCCTGCTCCGGAGGCCCCAATAGGGGCGGGGACACCTGCCTCGGTGGTCGCGCCGGAGGGCGAGGCGGGCACGGGGACACTCGTTTCGGCTCCCGCGTCAATGGGAGCAGGGGCGCGTGCGCCGGGACCATCGGTGAGCCCGGCGGCTTCCAAGATGGTGGTGCCCATTTTGACGGCGGTGTCGAGGTCGGCTCCCGCCTCTTCCTTGGCCACTCCCGTTCCCAAGGCGTGGAGAGGGTCCATCCTGCGTTGGTCATCCCATGACGACCCGCAGAGGCCCCTCTTCACGTTGGATGACGCCACGGAATGGGGCAAGTGGCAGGCGATGCAGGACGGCCTCGCTAACATCCGCGTAGCTCTTTCCTCAGCGTTGGGGGAGTTGGACGGCGTCATCCTCCCCAGTGGCCAGGTATGGTACTTTCTCTGTTGGTGGTTGTTTCTTCTCCGTTGCTTTACCCCTGATGGCGTATTGTTTTGCAGGCTCTCCAAGAATGCAGTCGGGGGAAATCTGATTTCCTCCGGCTGAAGCAGGGGCTCTGGGAGCGCTTCAACTTGGAGAGGCAATGGACCAAGGAGCTGACCATGCAAGTTGCCACCGCCCAGCAGGTCATCGACGATCTGTAGAGGCGCGAGCAAGTGGCGTAGGAGGATGCGCGGCGGGCGAAGGCCAAGCTCCAGGTCATCACCGAGAGGGCCCGCTGCGACCGCGAGGAGTTCCAGGCCGCTGCCGAAAAGGCCCGCCACGACACTGAGGAGCTCGCACGGCTAAAGAGGGAACACGAAGCCCTTCAGAAGACCGTCGAGCGCATCCGGCGCGAGCGGCAGAAGGCCTGGCAGGACCGGGACGCTGTGAGGGTCTAGAAGAAGGAGGCTGAGAAGGTGGCGGCTGACCTTAGGGCGGAGGTCAACCAGCTCCAAGTGCAAGTGCGGGAGCTTCAGGCCTCCGTAGCCTAGGGGCTCGACCGGGAGCGCCAGCTGAAGGCCCAATCCGAAGGTATGACCTTGTTTATTCCTTTGTCTTTGTGATGTCATGGTGGTTTTTGATTTGGCGGGTCCTTCTGGGTGGTCCTTGCAGGCGAGCTCGCCCGGCTGAGGGAGTTGCTTGACGTGGAGCACGGTGAACACATCGACCTTCGGGACGCTATTCGCGTCGTCTGCGACGGCCTCGGCGTAGTCCAGGGGGAGGGGACGAGTTCGCTGGCGACTCGTGTCCTCGAGATGTACCGCCGGGCCCGCGAGATTGCCGTGGAGGCGCTCCACACCGGCGTGAGGCGAGCTTTCGGGGTCTTCGGCTCCCACTACTCCGGCATCAACTTCGCCGGGATGAGTGGGGGGTACGCCGCTGGCTACTCTGAGGCTGAGCTAGACAAGATCGATGCGTCGGTGCTCGACCCAATGGAGGCCTTGGCGAAGCTTTTGGAGGATGAAGCCATCCCTCCCGAAGGTCCCCCGATGAGTTAACTGTATCGGGCTGGTGCCCAAGGTGTAACTATGTTAGTTTCAGACTTATTTTGTGATGGCCACAGGGGCTTTTTCTATGGATTGCAGTAAAAAAGTTTTCGATTCCCTTTCTTATTTTTTGGACTTGGAAAGTTTAGAGCATGTTGTCGGGCATGTTAGTAAGTTTTGATGAGCGAGGGCACCGTAGCCGCTGGGGCGTAGGTTTTTCGCAGTCCGATCAATCTTGCCTGAACACAATTTGTGCGCTTTCTCCTTTTCATGCCCAAAAGTTCATAAAGAGGGTCAGCTCAGAAAGATAAAGTGTTTTGAGAGGGTGTCAAGTGGCTTAGGCCGGAGCCTCTGATAGCCCTCGAGGGATGTGCAGCTCTAAGGCAGAGCCAGGGTCGGATATCCCTGAGTTCGAGGTGAAACTTGAATGGGACCTTCTCAAAATTCTTTTTTCCGTAAGAATTTTTAAATGTACAAAAGTGTCTATGTACAGAACTTGGAAATGAAAGCTAGGGGTAGAAATGTCTTAGCTATTCTATGTTCCAAGCGTTGCTGAAGGTCTGTCCATCGGGAGTCGCCAGCTTGTAGGTGCCCGGCCGCAGTACCTGCGCGACGATGAAGGGACCTTCCCACGGAGGGGTCAGCTTGTGCCAACCTCTATTATCTTGGATGAGGCAAAGTACCAGATCACCGACGTTGAAGGCTCAGCCCTGCACCTTGCGGCTGTGGTAGCGTCATAAGGCCTGCTGGTACTTGGCAGAGTGCAGTAGTGCTACATCGCGTGCTTCGTCAAGTTGATCTTGTGTGTCTTCGAGCGATGCTTGGTTCCCCTGTTCGTCATATGCCTTGACCCTCGGCGATCCGTACTCCAGGTCGATGGGCAAGATGGCCTCGGATCCGTAGACCATGAAGAATGGGGTGAAGCCAGTCGCTCGAATGGGGGTTGTCCTCAAACTCCAAAGGACTGCGGGGAGCTCCGCGACCCACCGGCTGCCAAACTTTTTGAGGCGGTCGAAGATCCGTGGCTTGAGACCCTGGAGTATCATGCCGTTGGCTCGTTCAACCTGCCCGTTTGTGTGGGGGTGTGCTACGGCCGACCAGTCCACTCGGATGTGGTGGTTCTCGTAGAATTGGAGAAATCTTTTCCCAGTGAACTGCGTGCCGTTGTCCGTGATGATGGAGTTGGGGATTCCGAAGCGGTGTATGATGTCGGTGAAAAACTGCACCGCCTGCTCGGACTTGATTTGCGCGATTGGTCGGGCCTCGATCCACTTGGAGAACTTGTCGATGGCGACAAGCAGGTGGGTGAAGCCCCCGGGCGCTTTCTTGAATGGCCCGACGAGATCCAGCCCCCAGACCGCGAAGGGCCACGTGATGGGGATGGTCTAGAGCGCTTGCGCGGGCAGATGAGTTTGGCGTGCGAAGAATTGGCACCCTTCGCAGGTGCGGACCACGTGGGTGGCATCGAAGACCGCCGTGGGCCAATAGAATCCCTGCCGGAAGGCATTGCCAACGAGGGTTCTTGGCGCGGCGTGATGGCCGCAGGCTCCGGCGTGGATGTCCTGGATCAACTCCTTCCCCTGATCAATCGGGATGCAGCGCTGGAGGATACCGGTGTGGCTTCTCTTGTAGAGCTCCTAGTTGATGATGATGAAGGATTTGGCGTGGCATGCGATTCTGCGTGCCTCCGTCTTGTTCGCCGGGAGCGTGTCGTGAATGAGGTAGTAGAGGTACGGAGCTCTCCAGTTGGGTGGGGGGTCGGGCCCCGCTGCTAGGTCTGCATCGATTTCCATGACCTCGGGGTTGGAGGGGTCGGCCTCCGAGTCTACTGCGGGCAAAGCGTCGCCGATCTCGGCAGGTGGCGCGCTGCTGACTTCTTCTGGGTCGGGTCCCGAGCCCAGCATAGGTGGCGTGTCACCGACCTTCTCTGGCTCTTGGGAACGGATTGTGGTCTTGAGCTGGTCGTTGACAAAAACACCGTCGGGCACGAGTTTTCGGCCTGACGCCGCCTTTGCCAACTCGTCAGCTGCCTCGTTGAAGCGCCTTGCGACGTGGTTGAGCTCTAGTCCATCAAACTTGTCTTCGAGCTTGCGAACTTCGTTGCAGTAAGCTGCCATCTTGGGGTCGTGGCAGCTCCACTCCTTCATGACTTGCTCGACAACCAGCTGGGAGTCGCCCCGGACGTCCAGCCGCCGGATGCCCAGCTCGATAGCGATGCGAAGCCCGTTGAGGAGGGCCTCGTATTCGGCAACATTATTAGATGCAGGAAAGTGGAGGCGGATCATGTACCTCATGCGCACGCCCAGAGGAGAGATGAAGACGAGGCCCGCTCCGGTGTGGGCCCTCATCAACGTTCCGTCAAAGTACATTGTCCAGTACTCCTCCTTCTCCGGCGCTGGTGGCGTCTGGATTTCTGTCCACTCTGCTACAAAGTCGACTAGTACCTGGGACTTGATGGCGGTGCGTGGGTCATAGGTCATGCCCTGGTCCATGAGCTCAAGTGCCCACTTCGCGATCCGTCCCATGGCGTCCTGGTTTCGGATCACTTCGCCGAGAGGGAACGACGAAACCACTGTTACCGGGTGGGAGGTGAAGTAGTGGCGCAGCTTCCTCTTTGTGATGAGGATGGCGTAGATAAGCTTCTGGATCTGTGGGTAGCGTGCCTTGGATTTAGACAAGACTTCGCTGACGAAGTACACCGGACGCTGCACCTTGAGGGCGTGTCCCTCCTCTTCCCGTTCTACGACCAGAGTCGCGCTAACCACCTGGGTGGTCGCCGCGATGTAGAGCAGGAGGGGCTCACCATCAGTCGGTGGGACCAAGATCGGGGCCTTCGTCAGGAGGTCCTTGAGCCGTTCAAGTGCCTCCTAGGCCTCGGTGGTCCATTTGAAGCGGTCGGTCTTCTTCAGGGGTTGGTAGAGAGGGAGTTCCCGCTCACCGAAGCGCGAGATGAAGCGGCTCAGGGCCGCCAAGCATCCCGTGATGCGCTGGACTCCTTTTATATTTTGGATCAGCCCCATGTCGTTGATGGCTGCTATCTTCTCCGGATTGGCTTCGATGCCGCGCACGGAGATGATAAAACCTAGCAGCATGCCCCTCAAAACCCCGAAGATGCACTTTTCAGGATTGAGCTTGATGTGCTTGTCCTTCAGCCTTTCGAAGGCTAGTTCGAGGTTAGGGACAAGCTGGTCGCCCTTTTTGGATTTGACCACGATGTCGTCGATGTAGGCCTCAATGGTTCGTCCGACGAGGTCCCCGAAGCACTTAAGCATGCATCGCTAGAACGTAGCCCCCGCGTTTTTGAGGCCGAATGGCATCTTAATGTAGCAATAGGGGCCAAAGGGCGTGATGAAAGAGGTGGCGAGCTGGTCGGACTCTTTCATCGCGATCTGATGGTAGCCAGAGTACGCGTCAAGGAAGCTGAGGGTTTCACACCCGGCGGTCGAGTCGACTATCTGATCTATGTGTGGCAAAGGAAATGGATCCTTTGGGCACGCCTTGTTGAGACCAGTGTAATCAACACACATCCTCCATTTCCCGTTCTTTTTGCGTACAAGAACAGGATTAGCTAGCCACTCGGGGTTGTGAACTTCCTTGATGAATACGGCCGCCAAAAGTTTTTGGAGCTCCTCACCGATGGCTTTGCGCCTCTCTTCATCGAAGCGATGCAAACCTTGCTTTACTGGCTTGGAGTCGGCCTTGATGTTCAAGGAGTGCTCGGCGACTTCCCTTGGAATGCCGAGCATGTCCGAGGGTTTCCACGCGAAAACGTCACCGTTTACGCGGAGGAAGTCAAAGAGTGCGCTTTCCTATTTGGGAGATAGGGTAGCGCCGATCCGCACAGTCCGGCCGTCGGAGCTGCTGGGATCGAGGAGGACCTCCTTGACGCCTCCGGTGGCCTCGAAGGAGGTGGCCGACTGCTTGGAGTCGGGCTGGTCTTCGGTGCCCTCCGCGAGTTGGACCGCTAGATCTCCCGTGAAGGTAATGGCTGCGGCGTATTCGCAGCACTCTACGTCGCACTCGTACGCATTTTGGAAAGACGTGCCGATAGTGATGACCCCGTTGGGCCCCGACAGCTTGAGCTTGAGGTAGGTGTAGTTAGGGATGGCCATGAACTTGGTGTAGCACGGCCGCCCCAGGATGGCGGGGTAGGTTCCATGGAAACCTACCACCTCGAAGGTGAGGACCTCCTTCCTGTAGTTGGAAGGGGTCCCGAAGGTGACAGGCAAGGTGATCTGCCCGAGAGGCATCGCTTGCATCCCCAGCACGACGCCGTGGAACGGTGCCTTGCTGGGGCGGAGGCGGGCGCGATCGTTCCCCATGGCGTCGAGGGTCTCGGCGTAGAGGATGTTGAGGCTGCTGCTGTCGGGCATACACCCCAGGTCCACGAGTAGGCCTTGAACGGCCCATCAAGGGACGTACTCGGACAAGATCAGAACAAGTATGGGCGTATCCTACTCGGACTAGTCAAGTATGTTTATGGAAATTTACTCAGGCCATTACCGAGTAGAACTCTGTAATAGTACCCGACTAGGATTCAAACTTGTAACCCTGCCCTCCCGTGCATATAAGGGCGGGCAGGGACCCCCCTCAAGACCTAACAGACATCATAGCATCATACATCAATACAAACAAACACACAGGACGTAGGGTATTATGCGATCTAGCGGCCCGAACCTGTCTAAATCATGTTCCTTGCGTATCCATTGATTCCTTGATTCTCGACGACCCTTACCGCATAAAAGACCACCTAGGGTACCCCCTAGGCGGGTTGCCGGTCTAAAACACCGACAGCTGGCACGCCAGGTAGGGGAGCTCGTCGAGTTTCTTAGCGCAAACTCAATGGCAAAGGTCATCATCAGGCCTATTTTCTTCATCGAAAGTGGCACCACCTTCATTTTCGGATCCTGGCTTTGCGTCGCCGAAGGCCCGGGATCGTTCCGGCACCAGATCGTCAACGTTCAGGAGAAGAAACCAGAAGATCTGATCAGAAAAAGCCAAGATTTCAAAGTCAACGAGATCGAGTTCGACTACGCATCGGATTCGACTTCGCCTCGGACTACTCCAACCCTCAGCCGACCCCAGAACTCAGGGTCGGACTCGCTTCTGACTCGTCAATCCCAATCAGCGTCCAAGTCAGTTTCGACTTCAAAGCGGTTCCCGCATGGACTCCACAACGCAACCAAAGTCCACCAAGGTTTTCTTGCTCGAACCCGAGTCGAACTCGGGCATGACGAAGACGTCGACTCCGACTCATCCTATTCACCAGAGATACCATTATCTGGTCCAGCCCAAGGGTTGGTAATAACTTCGACATCGCAAGGCAGATTTGTCCACTGGCCGGGATTGCGACCATCTCTTCTCGATCGTGACTACGACTCGTGCCTTGTCGCCCATATAGACAACCTACCATATCAAGAAGACGTTCCACTCACTTCCAACTGCAAGGAAAGTTATACAGAAATTACAACATCAAGCTCCGGAAGCTATTACCCGGATAGAGAGATACTTGTCATTACTCAGAATAACAACCCGGGTACTAGCCAGAACAGAACCCCCACGTGATTAGCACAAATCGACAATATCTCCAAGGATGAGTCTACCGCTGACGCCCCTCATGGTGAAACCTCCGAGCAGTGCAACCAAAGAAGAGCGCGCAATACTACTTGAGCCGAGCGACGACAGTCGATGGCTACAAATATTCCTATAACAAATCTTGAAAGGGCATTCAACACAGTCCAGGCTCAGGAGCACAATACTCCACTCGCGGCTATCGCCTCAATCAATCTTTTAACAACATTGATGCCTCAGGATAAGGATAACGCAGCCACAGCTCAACTCGTGTAGCGCGGCAACGGACTGATCGCACAACTCGCGGAGCAAGCTTACAAGTTACTCGACAAAGAATCACCAATCTCGTCTGTTCCTCGTATCACATCTCATCACGAAGGTAGCAGGGGAGCTGCAGACAAAAATGCCGCCCCACGAAACGATGATGCAGTCAACCAACCTCGGCAGCACAGCCAAGGCCCAAGCAAGCATAAAGCTCCTGGTCGACATAAGGATGTTGGTGAGGTCAGCTGCACCAACTCGATTAAAAGCATCCACCCTACTCGAAAGATCCACGAAATGTCCAACTTTAGTGATTTGCGAGAAATTCTCAACAATAGGCGCGAATGAGAAGTCGACAGCTACAACCATTTTCCTGCTTTCACAAACCGGGTAATGAAAACAAAATTACCCAATAAGTTCAAGCCAACCGGAATCACCAAGTATGATGGCAAGCAAGACCCAATTCAATGGCTACGATGTTACTCGCTAGCCGTCCAAGCAGCCGGGGGTAATAACGACACGAAAGTTATCCATTTCCCCATATGCATGGAACCCGCACCACTGACCTGGCTCGAGTCACTCAAACCCAAGTCCATTGATTCTTGGGTAGACTTGACAAAGGCTTTCACCAACAACTTCGCCGGCTCCATGGCTAGACCAGGCAACAAGATCGACTTAAGACAAATTAAGCAAAAAGAAGGTGAGACCTTACGTGACTATCTGCGACGGTTCTTCGAAAAGAAGGCTACCATAGTTGACATCTCCGAAACAGACGTCATTGAGTGCTTCCAAAATGGACTCAATGACCGACGAACATACCAAGACTTTAGTCGCCGACGACCAGCTGATGTCAAAGAACTCAAAGTCATGGTGCAACAGTGGGCTGATGAAGAAGACAAAGAGCGAGAACGGTTCGGTTCCCACCGTAACCGCGGACGCGACAACAACCACAACAATGAACCAGATAGAACTCGGCATAACGACGCTCGGAACTCCTATCCGAGTAACCACAGTCGCAAAAGGAAGCCCGACAACACTGTTGCTGCCATGACCAGCTCCAGAAAAAAGGGACACTGCAAAAAGGATGAAGGGCCAACCTTCACAAAGCTACTCAAAAAGCAGTGCCCATGGCATCCGACTAGCAAGCACTCGGCGATAGACTGCTACAGCACGCGTCGAGAAATGCAAGACTTACCCGCACCACCACCCCCTGAAGAGTACACCAAGAACAGAGATAAGGGTAAAAATAAAGCTCGCAACGACGAAGATGAGGAAGGCGACTTCCAAACAGCTTCAAAAACCGTCAACGTCATTTTCGGCAGTATCCCAAGCACTGCATCCAAGCGAGCCAACAAACTCTTTAGATGATTGCTAAACTCGTGGCTCAAATACTCGCCTCCACGATCAGATCAGAAGGCCTTAATTTTCTTGTCACGCTGATTTTCAACTTCATTCTGAAATTCCTTTAACTTTTCAAAGGTTTCAGACTTGTGCCTCATCAAGTAGACATAGCCATATCTACTAAAATCATCAGTGAAAGTTATGAAGTATTGGAATCCTCCTCTAGCCGTCGTGCTCATTGGTCCGCATACATCACTATGTACGAGTTCCAACAAGTCTACTGCTCTCTCAGGAAATCCTGTGAAAGGCGTCTTGGTCATCTTGCCCAGCAAGCAAGCCTCACATGTCTCGTATGATTCAAAATTAAACGAAGTTAGAAGTCCATCAGAATGGAGCTTCTTCATGCACTTTTCACTTATATGACCCAAACGACAATGCCACAAGTAGGTAGGACTCAAATCATTAGGCCGAGGCCTTTTAGCACTTACATTACAGACAGGTGAACCATCAAGATTTAAAACAAATAATCCATTCACAATGGGTGCAAAAGCCATAAACATATTATTCTTAGAGATCACACAACCATTGTTTTCACTCGCAAATGAATAACCATCCTTCATCAAGCATGAAGGAGACAAAATGTTTCGACTTAAACAAGGAACAAAATAACAATTATTCAACTCCATAATAAATCCTGACGGGAGGTGGAGTTGCATCGTCCCGACGGTCAACGCAGCAACTCTTGCATTATTGCCCATGCGGAAATCAACTTCTCCTCTTTCCACGCTTCTACTTCTTATCGTTCCCTGCATCGAATTGCAAATATGAGCAACCGATCCGGTATCAAATACCCAAGAATTAATAATTGTATCAGCGAGAAATATGTTGTCTATAACATTAACAACAAGCGTACCTGAGGTAGAAGTACTCTTACTTCCGCCATTCTTCAACGAAGCTAGGTACTGCTTGCAGTTTCTCTTCCAGTGACCAAGTTCATGACAGTAAAAGCACTCTTTGTCTGGAGCAGGTCCAGGACCAGCTTTAACCTTGGGCGCTGGGTTTGGCTTGGACGTTCCAGCCTTGCCCTTCTTCTTCTAAGAATTGCCCTTCTTCTTAAAGCTAGGCTTGTTCTGTATAGCCATCACATGGCTGGTACTAGCGCTTTTCTTGATGTCTACCTCTGCTGTCTTGAGCATACCACACAGTTCATTCAAACCCTTCTCCGTCCCATGCATATGGTAGTTCGAGATGAAGTTCCCATAGCTAGGCGGAAGAGATGAAAGAATGAAGTCAGTGGCCAACTCTTTGCCCATTGGGAAGCCCAGCTTCTCCAATCGCTGAGTGTAACCAACCATCTTGATTACATGTGGTCCTACTGCTGCGCCTTCTGCTAACTTGCACTCCAGAAAGGCTTTGGACACATTGAACCTTTCGGTCCTAGCCTGTGTCTGGAACATGTCCTTGAGCGCCACGATCATATCGTGTGCCTCATGATTTTTTTTGAACTGCATCTGCAGCTCGGGTTCCATGCAAGCAAGCATAAGGCAGCTTACCTCAAGATTAGCATCAAATGCCTTCTTGTAAGCAGCCTTAACGGCAGCAGATGCATCATCAGCAGGTACTGGTGGTAGTGGGGTGTCTAGAACATCTTCCTTTTTTATCAGCCCTGAGAACAATTCTCAGGTTACAGATCCAATCCGAGTAGTTTGTTCCATTCAACTTGTCCTTCTCAAGGACCGAACGCAAAGCAAACGATGTGGTGGTGTTGCTAGGTGCCATTTAATCTACAACAAAAGTAATGCAAAATACACTAAGACAAACGTATCCATGATAGAGCAAATTACATTAAACTATTTTAACAGAATCTACTCCCACTAAAATCAATATCCCTCTATTGAAACTTAGTGATTCAGGATCCACAACTAACAAGTCCACTAGTGAGCTTTAGCATCACCGCTAGCAAACGAGGTAGATCGGTAAGCAACTTTTGCTAATCATATCACATATGACTCCTGTTGTTGGGTGACATCTCTATGTCTCAGCGCCCAACCTTTATGCCCCAAGGTCCTTAACCGTTAAGATAACCTTGTTAAGCAAACCAACCCTTATGCGTGTAAGTGTCCGACACAAACCCGTCTAGTCAAGGAAAACTAGTGGCACCCTAATTTCATAGACCCACCACTAATTGTACAACACATGGGACGGTGCAAGTTTTAGTTGGAAGGGCATACTAACTTAAACTTTGTGAGGGATCGTTCTACTTCTAACATCACAGCATGCAGAAAGTAAAACATAAACAGAATAGCATTCACACAGCTGTGACACAGTATGGCCCGTTTTCATATGGTGATCTCCATCTCCATAGAACCTGTTCACCATGGTGATCTCCATCTCCATGTTCCATGTGCACCATCCTCCTGGTGATGAGTCCTCCAAGAACTAGAACATGCTATTACGCCTAATAGCTAGTAAAGAATCAAGTAATGAAGATTACATAGTTGCTTGGATCATCACAGATTGGTACGCAGACCATTAAATACAATAAAGTGACAACACATATGGCTCCTGCCGTGTTGCCGTACGCGCGACACGTAGGTCACGAATGAGTTACACACATGCATCACATACACAAGGGGGCCATACTCATCACAAGATACATACATACATCCTGCAAAACAGAGTTAGGCGTCCTAACGTTCCAAACTTTGGAGGCCCGAAACTCCATCTTCCAAGCCGAATTTGGGAAATCTAATTTCGCCGAAAACGGCGGAGTGGTTGAATTTCATGTGTAACTTTTTGAGTAGATCAATTTTCATATAAAATTCGCCCCGATCCGAGATCGTACTGAAAAGTTACGGCTGATTTACCGAAGCATACGCATACGACAAAAATCCCGACCCCGGCAGTAGATCCCATCTACTATTGCACATCTAATGCGCCTGGCGTATGACCCTGGATTTCGATTCCACCAATCATATTGATCTTCACTCACTACAACTGGATTTACATGTATCACTTAACTCCGATGGCGGAAACTGACCGGTAGGAGTATGTCGTTACACTACCATTGCAGCAAGGGCACGAAAACAGGACATAGATCAAACGGAAAACTCGCATATCTCCATATGCACACATCCCAAATCCAAAACTAAGCAGCTACGGCTCTGATACCACTGTTGGGATACGAGGTAGGCTACACTAGCGCAATTCAAAAATTCTACCGCGTATAACCAGGAAGAACTGCCGTATAAGGATCACGGGATTACTACTCGACGCACTACTGGTGCGGAAGATGTAGATATGCGTCGATGCAGTGAAGACGATCACGTAGTCATACGTAGTCGATCAACGTAGTCGTACGTAGTCGATCACGTCCAGCAGCTCCTCAGCAGCTCATCCACGTGCAGCAAGATCGCCTCCGGTACCGCTGCTCGTCGTTGGCTCGTCGGCGGCTCGTCGGCGGCTCGTCCAAGTGCTGCAGGCGCAACACCTCCAAGGTATCCACACGTGCAGGGAGGAAGCGTCGCAAGTCGGACTGCTAGATCCGCGAGTTGCAACAGGCGAGGGCGTGGGAGGCGCGGCAGGTGTGTTTCGCCAAAAAGGTGTAAACCCTAGGGTGCCCCCACCCCTCTATTTATAGAGGTTCCTGACGGGCCTCTGGATCCGAGGCCCATTAGTACTTCTAAACCTAATCCAACTCGGATCTGATCCGAATTGGGCTTCCAGCCCCTTAAGTGTGTGACCCTATGGGTTCAGATACGTATAGACATGGCCCGAGTACTCCTACTCGGCCCAATAGTCGGTAGCGGCCTCTAGCAAGACGTGCCAACTCCTATACGCACACGAAGATCATATCAGACGAACCATCACAACATAATATACATGCTATTCCCTTTGCCTCACAATATTTGGTCTAGCTTCAAGCCGACCGCTCTTTCTCGATCCTGTGATTCGGAATCCCTTTGTAGGTTAACTCTTAACCGTACGTAGCATGGCCATGCATTTTCGGATCCGATCACTCGAGGGGTGCAGAGATATCACTCTCAATCAGAGAGGGGCAAATCCCATCTTGATTGACCATGTCTCATAGCATGCTTCTTGACAAACCCGAAAGCTACCTTTATAACTACCCTGTTACGGCGTAGCATTTGATAGTCCCTAAGTAGGTCGATCCACATCTAGAATACATGCAACAATCTCAGGTCTAAGGACAAAGCGTATATGTTGTTTAAAGAGAGAACTACTTCTCGTGTTGGGTCAGTCCTAGCACATGTCTCCACATGTGTCCACATTATTAGTTCAACATCTCCATGTCCATGACTTGTGAAACATAGTCATCAACTAATACATGTGCTAGTCTAATATTCATGTGTGTCCTCACATGAACTCCGACTAGGGACAACTTTAGAATAACCATACAAGTAAAGAGTTTCACATACAATTCACATAATTGCAAATCAATTCAAGTAGCCTTCAATGGATATTCAATGAACACAACATACAAATCATGGATACAAATGGAATATCATCATCTCTATGATTGCCTCTAGGGCATACCTCCAACAATGAGTATATGACGTTGGTAACACCAAAGGTGGCAGATGGCTCAAAGAGTTACCCAATGCCTTGTGGGGCCTACGCACCCAACCGTGCAAGACTGTGGGACTATCACCCTACTTTCTGGTATATGGCTCGGAAGCCATACTACCCGCTAACATCATGTGGCAATCACCATCCATTGAACAATATGACGAAGAACTTGCAACAGAAACATGGTGAACAGATATAGACAGTCTCGAAGAAACAAGATGCGCAGCACTAGTGCAATCTGCCAGATACCTTGACGGTTTAAGGTGTTACCACGACCGCAACGTCAAGGAAAGATCTTTCAACTCGGGCGATATGGTCCTTAAGCGTATCCAAGACACGTCAGGGTTGCATAAACTCAATTCACCATGGGAAGGTCCTTACATCGTATCAAAGGTCACGGGACCCGGATCTTACAGACTCCAAGAGCTCTCAGGAGAACAAGTGCCAAACTCCTGGAATATAGAACATCTTTGTCGCTATTATCCATAGCAGCACCCGAGTGGTCATTTCAAGGCAATAACTCATGACAACTACTCGGGCCAACTGCCCAACTACCGACTTCAAGATATATCAGTTTTGACAAGAGCTTTCAGCTCAACAAGGATCATTGCCCTGGTACAAAATCTCCGTATCAATATCTTTACTGAAACAAGAGCACACCAGGTTACATACAAGTACAAGTACTTGGAATACACGAAGACTACAAGCAACTGCCTACTGGCGGGCTGCATTTAAGCCTCAGGCTTTTACTATATCACAAGGCCACTCAGGTCTACCGACCACAAGAGGAAGGGCCCACACGCAATGAAGCTGCGCAAAATGTAGCCATGCCCAGGTGTTGGAGGTATGCCCTAGAGGCAATCATAGAGATGATGATATTCCATTTGTATCCATGATTTGTATATTGTGTTCATTGAATATCCATTAAAGGCTACTTGAATTGATTTCCAATTATGTGAATTGTATGTGAAACTCTTTACTTGTATGGTTATTCTAAAGTTGTCCCTAGTCAGAGTTCATGTGAGGACACAGATGAATATTAGACTAGCACATATATTAGTTGATGACTATGTTTCACAAGTCATAGACATGGAGATGTTGAACTAATAATGTGGACACATGTGGAGACATGTGCTAGGACTGACCCAACACGAGAAGTAGTTCTCTCTTTAAACAACATATACGCTTTGTCCTTAGACCTGAGATTGTCGCATGTATTCAAGATGTGGATCGACCTACTTAGGGGCTATCAAACGCTACGCCGTAACAGGGTAGTTATAAAGGTAGCTTTCGGGTTTGTCAAGAAGCATGCTATGAGACATGGTCAATCAAGATGGGATTTGCCCCTCTCTGATTGAGAGTGATATCTCTGGGCCCCTCGAGTGATCGGATCTGAAAATGCATGGCCATGCTACGTACGGTTAAGAGTTAACCTACAAAGGGATTCTGAATCATAGGATCGAGAAAGAGCGGTTGGCTTGAAGCTAGACCAAATATCGTGAGGCAAAGGGAATAGCATGTATATTATGTTGTGATGATTCGTCTGATATGATCTTCGTGTGCGTATAGGAGTTGGCACGTCTTGCTAGAGGCCGCTACCGACTATTGGGCCGAGTAGGAGTAATTGGGCCATGTCTATACGTGGGTCACACACTTACCGGAAGCCCAATTCGGATCTGATCCGAGTTGGATTAGGTTTAGAAGTACTAATGGGCCTCGGACCCAGAGTCCCGTTAGGAACCTCTATAAATAGAGGGGTGGGGGCGCCCTAGGGTTTACACCTTTTGGCAAAACACATCTGCTGCGCCTCCCACGCCCTCGCCTGTTGCAACTCGCGGATTTAGTAGTCCGGCTTGCGACGCTTCCTCCCTGCACATGGGGATACCTTGGAGGTGTTGCGCCTGCAGCACTCGGACGAGCCACCGACGAGCCACGACGAGCCGCCAACGAGCCACGACGAGCCGACGACGAGCCGTGGCACGAGGGAGATCTTGCTGCACGTGGATGGGCTGCTGAGGAGCTGCTGGACGTCGACTTGATCGACTACGTACGACTACGTTGATCGACTTTGCTGCATCGACGCGAATCTACATCTTTCGCACCAGTAGTGCGTCGAGTGGTAATCCCGTGATCCTTATACGGCAGTTTTCCTAGTTTACGCGGTAGAAAATTTTGATTTGCGCTAGTGTAGCCTACCTCGTATCCCAAAAGTGGTATCAGAGCCGTAGCTGTTTAGTTTTGGATTCGGGATGTGTGCATATGGAGATATGCGAGTTTTCAGTTTGATCTATATCCTGGTTTCGTGTTCTTGCTGCAATGGTAGTGTAACGACATACTCCTACCGGTCGGTTTCCGCCATCGGAGTTAAGTGATACATGTAATTCCAGTTGGAGTGAGAGAAGATCAATATGATTGGTCGAATCGAAATCCAGGGTCATACGCCAGGCGCATTAGATGTGCAATAGTAGATGAGATCTACTGCCGGGGTCGGGATTTTTGCCGTATGCGTATGCTTCGGTAAATCAGCCGTAACTTTTCGGTACGATCTCGGATCGGGGTGAATTTTATATGAAAATTGATCTACAGAAAAAGTTACACATAAATCCAACTGCTTTGCCATTTTCAGCAAAATTAGATTTCCCAAATTCGGCTTGGAAGATGGAGTTTAGGGCATCCGAAGTTTGGAACGTTAGGACGCCTAACTCTGTTTTGCAGGATGTATGTATCTTGTGATCAGTATGGCCCCTTGTGTATGTGATGCATGTGTGTAACTCATTCGTGACCTGCGTGTCGTGCGTACGACAACACGGCAGGAGCCATATGTGTTGTCACTTTATTGTATTTAATGGTCTGCGTACCAATCTGTGATGATCCAAGCAACTATGTAATCTTCTTTACTAGCTGTTAGGCGTAATAGCATGTTCTAGTTCTTGGAGGACTCATCACCAGGAGGATGGCGCACATGGAACATGGATATGGAGATCACCATGGTGAACAGATTCTATGGAGATGGAGATCACCATATGAAAAACGGGCCATACTATGTCACAACTGTGTGAATGCTATTCTATTTATGTTTTACTTTCTGCATGCTGTGATGTTAGAAGTAGAACGATCCCCCACAAAGTTTAAGTTAGTATGCCCTCCCAACTAAAACTTGCACCGTCCCATGTCTTGTACAATCAGTACCGGTCTATGAAATTAGGGTACCACTAGTTTTCCTTGACTAGACGGGTTTTTGTCGGACACTTACACGCATAAGGATTGGTTTGCTTAATAAGGTTATCTTAACGGTTAAGGACCTTGGGGCATAAAGGTTGGGCGCTGAGACATGGAGATGTCACCCAACAACAGGAGTCATATGTGATATGATTAGCAAAAATTGCTTACCGATCTACCTTGTTTGCTAGCGGTGATGCTAAAGCTCACTAGTAGACTTGTTATTTGTGGATCCTGAATCACTAAGTTTCAATAGAGGGATATTGATTTTAGTGGGAGTAGATTCTGTTAAAATAGTTTAATGTGATTTGCTCTATCATGGATACGTTTGTCTTAGTGTATTTTGCATTACTTTGTTGTAGATTAAATGGCACCTAGCAGCACTACACCGTTTGCTTTGCGTTCGGTCCTTGAGAAGGACAAGTTGAATGGAACAAATTACTCGGATTGGATCCGTAACCTGAGAATTGTTCTCAGGGCTGAGAAAAAGGAAGATGTTCTAGACAACCCACTACCAGAAAAACCTGCTGATGATGCACCCGCTGCTGCTAAGAATGCTTACAAGAAAGCATGTGATGCTAACCTCGAAGTAAGCTGCCTTATGCTTGCTTGCATGGAACCCGAGCTGCAGATGCAGTTCGAAACAAACCATGAGGTGCACGATATGATCGTGGCGCTTAGAGACATGTTCCAAACATAGGCCAGGACTGAAAGGTTCAATGTGTCTAAGGCCTTTGTTGAGAGCAAGCTAGCAGAAGGCGCAGCAGTAGGACCACACATAATCAAGATGGTTGGTTACACTCAACGGTTGGAGAAGCTGGGCTTCCCACTGGGCCAAGAGTTGGCCACTGATTTCATTCTTTCGTCTCTTCCGCCTAGCTATGGGAACTTCATCTCGAACTACCATATGCATGGGACGGAGAAGGGTTTGAATGAGCTGTGTGGCATGCTAAAAACAGCAGAGGCTGACATCAAGAAAAGCGCTAGTACCAGCCATGTGATGGCTATACAGAACAAGCCTAGCTTTAAGAAGAAGGGCAATTCCTGGAAGAAGAAGGGAAAGGCTGCAACGTCCAAGCCAAACCCAGCGCCCAAGGTTTAAGCTGGACCTGGACCTGCTCCAGACAAAGAGTGCTTTTACTGTCATGAACTTGGTCACTGGAAGAGAAACTGCAAGCAGTACCTAGCTTCCTTGAAGAATGGCGAAAGTAAGAGTACTTCTACCTCAGGTACGCTTGTTGTTAATGTTATAGACAACATTTTTCTCGCTGATACAATTATTAATTCTTGGGTATTTGATACCGGATCGGTTGCTCATATTTGCAATTCGATGTAGGGAATGATAAGAAGTAGAAGCGTGGAAAGAGGAGAAGTTGATTTCTGCGTGGGCAATAATGCAAGAGTTGTTGCGTTGACCGTCGGGACGATGCAACTCCACCTCCCGTCAGGATTTATTATGGAGTTGAATAATTGTTATTTCGTTCCTAGTTTAAGTCGAAACATTTTGTCTCCTTCATACTTGATGAAGGATGGTTATTCATTTGCAAGTAAAAACAATGGTTGTGTGATCTCTAAGAATGATATGTTTATGGCTTTTGCACCCATTGTGAATGGATTATTTGTTTTAAATCTTGATGGTTCACCTGTCTGTAATGTAAGTGCTAAAAGGCCTCGGCCTAATGATTTGAGTCCTACCTACTTGTGGCATTGTTGTTTGGGTCATATAAGTGAAAAGCGCATGAAGAAGCTCCATTCTGATGGACTTCTAACTTCGTTTGATTTTGAATCATATGAGACATGTGAGGCTTGCTTGCTAGGCAAGATGACCAATACGCCTTTCACAGGATTTCCTGAGAGAGCAGTTGACTTGTTGGAACTCGTACATAGTGATGTATGCGGACCAATGAGCACGACGGCTAGAGGAGGATTCTAATACTTCATAACTTTCACTGATGATTTTAGTAGATATGGCTATGTCTACTTGATGAGGCACAAGTCCAAAACCTTTGAAAAGTTCAAGGAATTTCAGAATGAAGTTGAAAATCAGTGTGGCAAGAAAATTAAGGCCTTACGATCTGATCATGGAGGCGAGTATTTGAGCCACAAGTTTAGCAATCATCTAAAGAGTTGTGGAATTGTTCCACAACTTCCGCCGCCTGGAACACCTCAGAGAAATGGTGTATCCGAGCGACGTAATTGAACTTTGTTAGACATGGTTCGATCAATGATGAGCCAGTCGGACCTACCGTTATCATTTTGGGGATACGCTCTAGAAATAGCAGCTTTCACACTTAATAGGGTACCGTCTAAATCCGTAGTTAAGACACCATATGAGATGTGGACTGGAAAGACTCCTAATTTGTCTTTTCTAAAGATTTGGGGATGTGAAGTGTTTGTCAAGCGACTTCAGTCGGACAAGATCACACCCAAGTCGGATAAGTGCATTTTTGTTGGATATCCAAAGGAAACTTTGGGATATTATTTCTACAACCGATCAGAAGGCAAAGTGTTTGTCGCTCGGAACGGGGTTTTCCTAGAGAAAGAGTTTCTCAAAGGAGAAAAGAGTGGAAATACAGTGCATCTTGAAGAAGTTCAAGATGAGCCGATCGGGCAAGAATCAATGAGTGATGCTAACGTAGCAGAACAAGTTGATATACCCATGGCAAGAGAAGCACCACCACAACCACGAAAATCGGCAAGGCTCCGCGAAATGCAGGAAATATTATTGTTGGACAATGATGATCCTGCGACATATGCAGAAGCAATGATGGACCTAGACTCCGAAAAATGGCAGAGTGCCATGCAATCCGAAATAGAGTCCATGGGAGACAATCAAGTTTGGAACTTGGTTGACCCGCCTGATGGTGTTAAAGCCATAAAGTGCAAGTGGATCTATAAGAAGAAAAAGGACATGGATGGAAATGTTCACATCTATAAAACATGACTTGTCGCAAAAGATTTTCGACAAGTTCAAGGAGTTGACTACGACGAGACCTTCTTGCCCGTAGTGATGCTTAAGTCCATTCGGATTATTCTAGCTATAATTGCATATTTCGATTATGAGATATGGCAGATGGATGTCAAGACAGCTTTCTTGAATAGAAACCTAGTTGAGGACGTGTATATGATACAGCCCGAGGGTTTTGTCGATCCAAAAAATGTTGGAAAGGTATGCAAGCTTGAGAGATCCATTTATAGATTGAAGCAAGCATCTAGGAGTTGGAACATTCATTTTGATGAAGTGGTCAAAGGGTTTGACTTCACCAAGAACGAAGAAGAGTCTTGTGTTTAGAAGAAGGTTAGTGGGAGCTCTGTAGTATTTCTAATCTTATATGTGGATGACATATTACTAATTGGAAATAACATTCCTATGCTTGAGTCCGTAAAGACTTCACTGAAAAATAGTTTTTTGATGAAGTACTTAGGGGAAGCGGCATATATTCTGGGCATTAAGATCTATAGAGATAGATCGAGAAGGCTTATAGGTTTAAGCCAAGATACCTACATTGACAAAGTGTTGAAGCGGTTCAGCATGGAAGAGGCAAAGAAAGGGTTCTTGCCCATGTCACATGGCATACATCTCAGCAAGACTCAGTGTCCTTCGACTGCTGATGAGCGGGATCGCATGAGTAGAGTGCCATATGCCTCGGCTATTGGATCTATCATGTATGCAATGATAAGTACTCGCCCAGATGTTTCATATGCGCTAAGTATGACAAAGCAGACACCAATTTGATCTAGGTGAGAGTCACTGGACAGCGGTGAAAAACATTCTTAAGTACTTGAGAAGGACTAAAGATATGTTCCTCGTTTATGGAGGTGAGGAGGAGCTCGTTGTAACAGGTTACACCGATGCTAGTTTCCAAACCGACAGAGATGATTCAAAGTCACAATCAGGTTTTTTGTTCACGCTAAATGGTGGTGCTGTTAGTTGGAAGAGTTTCAAACAGGAGACGGTGGCTGATTCTACGACAGAAGCCGAGTACATCACGGCTTCGGAAGCCGCGAAGGAAGGTGTTTGGATAAGGAATTTTCTCATTGAGCTTGGCGTGTTTCCGAATGCGTCTAGCCCATTGAATCTCTACTGTGATAATAATGGGGCAATTGCGCAAGCAAAGGAGCCAAGGAACCACCAGAAGAACAAACACGTAATGCGGCGATTTCATCTCATTCGAGACTTCGTTAACTGGAGTGAGATCAAGATATGCAAAATACACACGGATCTGAACATTTCTGATCCGTTGACAAAACCACTCTCGCAGGCTAAGCATGATGCGCATGTAAGAGCTATGGGTATTAGGTACCTTCTAGATTGACTCTAGTGCAAGTGGGAGACTGATGGAGGTATGCCCTAGAGGCAATCATAGAGATGATGATATTCCATTTGTATCCATGATTTGTATATTGTGTTCATTGAATATCCATTAAAGGCTACTTGAATTGATTTGCAATTATGTGAATTGTATGTGAAACTCTTTACTTGTATGGTTATTCTAAAGTTGTCCCTAGTCGGAGTTCATGTGAGGACACACATGAATATTAGACTAGCATATGTATTAGTTGATGACTATGTTTCACAAGTCATAGACATGGAGATGTTGAACTAATAATGTGGACACATGTGGAGACATGTGCTAGGACTGACCCAACACGAGAAGTAGTTCTCTCTTTAAACAACATATACGCTTTGTCCTTAGACCTGAGATTGTCGCATGTATTCAAGATGTGGATCGACCTACTTAGGGGCTATCAAACGCTACGCCGTAACAGGGTAGTTATAAAGGTAGCTTTCGGGTTTGTCAAGAAGCATGCTATGAGACATGGTCAATCAAGATGGGATTTGCCCCTCTCTGATTGAGAGTGATATCTCTGGGCCCCTTGAGTGATCGGATCCGAAAATGCATGGCCATGCTACGTACGGTTAAGAGTTAACCTACAAAGGGATTCCGAATCACAGGATCGAGAAAGAGCGGTCGGCTTGAAGCTAGACCAAATATCGTGAGGCAAAGGGAATAGCATGCATATTATGTTGTGATGGTTCATCTGATATGATCTTCATGTGCGTATAGGAGTTGGCCCGGCTTGCTAGAGGCCGCTACCGACTATTGGGCCGAGTAGGAGTAATCGGGCCATGTCTATACGTATCCGAACCCATAGGGTCACACACTTAAGGGGCTGGAAGCCCAATTCGGATCTGATCTGAGTTGGATTAGGTTTAGAAGTACTAATGGGCCTCGGACCCAGAAGCCCGTCAGGAACCTCTATAAATAGAGGGGTGGGGGCGCCCTAGGGTTTACATCTTTTGGCAAAACACATCTGCTGCGCCTCCCACGCCCTCGCCTGTTGCAACTCGCGGATCTAGCAGTCCGGCTTGCGACGCTTCCTCCCTGCACGTGTGGATACCTTGGAGGTGTTGCGCCTGCAGCACTCAGACGAGCCGCCGACGAGCCACGACAAGCCGACAACGAGCCGCGGCACGAGGGAGATCTTGCTGCACGTCGATGGGCTGCTGAGGAGCTGCTGGACGTCGACGTGATCGACTACGTACGACTACGTTGATTGACTTCACTGCATCGATGCGAATCTACATCTTCCGCACCAGTAGTGTGTCGAGTGGTAATCCTGTGATCCTTATACGGCAGTTTTCCTGGTTTACGCGGTAGAAAATTTTGATTTGCGCTAGTGTAGCCTACCTTGTATCCCAACACCAGGTACCCTACCCAAGGCAATGCCAGGAACTCCAGCATCGCCACTACCTTGACAGCAGCAACGACAAATCCGGCACGACGCGCCTAGAGGGAACCAAGGCTGCTCTTTTGCTAGCCTCATGGAGCCCATCTACTCTACGGCCGCACCTCCACCTCTCTCAGAGCGGGATAAAGACCACGGCACTCATCACCCATCACTCGCGAGTTCCAGCGCGTACCCCACTAGATCACGAGGTGCAAGTTGAGGCGTGCGACGAAACCTCCTACGAGGATTCTTCTAGCATCGCGGTTATCCCTATGAGCGCAAGAGTCTGTGGAGGAAAGGTGGCCTCAATCTACAAGGAATCTTCTAGCACCGGTGCACTCTTTGATGGCTCTGTACACTCAAACAGAAGCAACCGAAGGCAATCCATCGCTACTCAGGAACTTGAGTTGGTTCGCTCACCAGATGGCCCTATTTATAGCCGAAAGCCACAACTACCACCTGCCCAAGAGTTACTATGCACCCGTGATCAATGAGTCTGACGACTCCTGACTTCCCACAACGGACAAAAGAGTGCAGTACACCCGTGCATCCACAAAGGATAAAGGAGTACAGTACACCCGTGTCTCTCAAACGATGAGTACTCGACAGCATTACGACTACTCGACACTCGGGATTACTACAAGCCAAGCATGGCCTACATCTCGAGGGCTTGGACTACTTCGACCCTAGGACCCAGGGTTGGGCGAGGCGGAGTTTTCACCCTCGAAGGGGTCGGGCTCAGCCGACCCCAAAACTCAAGGTCAGGCGAGACGAAGCTTCTCCCCTAGAGGGTCAGGCCCAGCCAACTTCAGCACTTTGGGATGGACAAATTGGAGTAAAACTACTATTCGCAAGACAACAAACTTCAAACAACAAATCCAAAAGCTTGATATTCAAAAGTGTCAAAGTACTTGACACAAATACAAAAGTACATACAAAAGATCAAAGCTCTTCTAAGGAGACAAATTCTGACATCTTGGATGCAATAGGCTCCGCCTCCTCGAGGTACTGCGCATATGCTTCCTCTGTGCAATTGCGAGCCGCGTCATCACTAGCTGCTACCAAGTCTGCCCTCGGGTAGTAGGACTTCACAACTGCAAGAACCTGTTTGCAAACAGTCTTGCAAAGTCCCGCCACTTTACTCGGGGCAGCTCTTAGTCGCTCGACTAGCGATTGCGGCCCTGCGCCTTCCTCCACGGGGGCTATGGCGTTCACCAAGTCTTCGGCCGCTCCAGACAGCTCTTGGAGTTTGCCCCGAAGTCTTCCCAAGGTCTGGGCATGATCTCTGCATGCCACCATGTCCATGGCAAGCATCACACCATTTTGCATCTTTCGGTCCCACTGATGCTCACAAGCATCCTGTGCTTCCATCAGCGCGGCCCGAAGATGTTCGGCTTCATCTGCCACTCGGTCATGAGCATTTCTCCAGTCGATGACTTGGCTCCTTGCAGCTGCTTCCTGCTTCTTGAGCTCTACAAAACAAAGAACTCAGGCCACAGCCAACTACAGTTGGACACCTTGATACTTCTTGTTCAAGGACTTGTAGCGGCTCTCTAGTTTTTCCTGCAGAACCGCGTGATCCGCGCATTCCACAGCAAAGGACTTCGCCCCGACTTCATGAACCCGCAGAGCTTCTGTCAGTCGGGCACATTCCTGCTCCAGCTGATGGCTTCTTTCCTGAAAAAATCCAAGTATGGTGTGGTGAGTTTCAAGCCTCACAACTACTCGGGACATGCAACAAACTCAACAAGGAAATCTACCTAGAAGCCCTGGAAAACATTGATGGCTCTCTGGAACTCCAAGTCAGAAGGCAGGCTAAGTACTGGCCTTTGGGTACTCTCCGCAAGATGACGAATCGTACCCAGAGTAGCACCTACAACATTTATCATATCAGCTACCGGCTACGATTACAATAAAAAGACTGCAGAGACATACCTGGAGCAGTCACTTGTTTGGCTTTTTCAACATCCACTACAGCTAGTGATCCGCTAGTAGATGACGATAATGCAGTGCCTCCTGAGCCCGATGCAGTGGCGGGAACCTCCACCGAGCGAATTACGTCTTGAAGCATCGACATAGTAGCTCCAAGACGACCGGCGTCAACCTCGGGTACCTCTTCAACAGTCAAGTCCTCCAAAGGAACAGATATTGTAGTCGAGGGATTCGGCACGACCCGTGTCTCTACAGGGATAGTCTCCTCTACATCTCTGCACCAAAAAGTGTCACTACATGATTTCAAGACAACCCAACGACATTCAAACAGACAAGAAAGCTCACCGGGTTGAACGTGGCGGTAGTCGCACATGCTTCTTCTCGGCGACAGGCGGCCGAGTACTAGGAGCCGCAGGAATAGCCACCGACGTTGTCTTCTTGCCAAGGCCTACAAAACTGAAGTCAAGGCTACAGTACTACTCAAACGAATAAAATCGGAAGGGACAACGCTTACCACTGGCGATCACATTGGACAGCAAAGTACCAGTAGCAAGTACTGGCAACACCTCCTTTGCAACGCCCACTACTCCAGTAGGCAGCCCTAAGACCGCTTGGTCAGCAATGGGCGGCATGGCAGCCGATGGAGTAGGCGCGGGTAGCTCGGGGGCTACTCCAGTTTCTATTGATGGCGCCTTCGGCACCATGTCAACAGACACATTACCGACTTCTAGGTCGGTCACGGCCATTTCTTCAGAAACAGCCTCATCTTCACCAAGCGCCGTATCTACAGCCTTTACGAACAAAAACAAAATTCACGACATCAATAACGAGTTCAAATCCCTCAGTAACAGACAAGTTCACGACTACATACCTTGGTACCCCGAGACTTCTCAGGGGTTGAAGCAGACTTAGCCGCAGACATCTTGCAGACTACTCTGCGTCTCTTCACAGGAGGAGAAGGCTCGTCCTCCGACTCCTCAACAACCGCTTCCGACTCTTCTTCCGACTGCGCCAAGTAGCCGGCAAGAACTCGAGACTACAAACAACAAGTCGGTATCAGCAACAAGTATCACATAAGTCAAAAGAGAACAAGTCAGGAGCAAAAGACATGCCACTTCTGGCTCGTACCATGCGTCATACTGACGAAGGGCTGCAAGGATTACTGGTACTCCCTGATAGTTCCTAAAAAACTTAGCCAGTAGTGCCTCTACATCATCATCGGATATGTCCTCATCGGACATAGGAGATGGATCCTTCAGACCTACGTACTCACTTCCCGAGTGAGCACGTTGTTGAAGTGGCTGGACCCTTCTCTTCAGGAAGCTGGCTGCCACGTTGATCCCAGTCAAACTGAGTGCCTTCAACTTGGTGATCTGCTGCATCAGGTGATCGAGCTTAGGGGTGTCCTCGGGTTCGCTCACCCAGTTTTTCGTATGCTTGGGCACGTGACCAGTCACCACAGGCAAGCGAGGTTCATGGTTCCAATGTAGAACCACCTTTTCTTCCACTCCCCGTGGGAGTCGGTCAGGTTATACTCAATATACGCGCCCGAGTTCCTGAGTTGGAACCTGGCGCCTCCAAAGACTTCCGTCCGTTGGGCACTCGGCTAAGGCTTACAACGGAATAGCTTCCTAAACAACTTGAGGCTGGGAGGAACTCCCAGGTAAACTTCGTAAAGGTCTACAAAAATAGACATGTGCAGTACACCATTGGGATTCAAATGGACGAGCTGAAGTTTATAATACTCGAGAATACCTCTGAAGAAGTCAGAGGTGGGCACCGCCAACCCCCTTTCCACAAAATGCGCGAGCATCACTGTCTCGCCTGGATGCTCCTCAAATTGCCACGCATTGGGAAACGTGGGGCGCCACTCAAGAATCTCCTTCGGCTGAAGGAGCTTTGCATCGACTAGCGCTTGGACCGCTTCCTCCTTCATCACCGAGTGTTGCTAGGTTGCCCCAGGCGGCGGCGGTGCAGTTTGGTTCGTCGGCCCCACCTTCGGCGCCGGCAGCACCAGCTCCTTCCCTTTCTTGGATTTCACCTTGCCAGTCGCCGGAACCTTGCCCTGAATCTTCTCGGGTTTCTTGCCCATCTTCTTGGTGTGCATTCGACGGACTCAACCTCAAGTTAGAAGGAGCTCACACTTAGATATTTCTCGAAAGGCGGCAATAACGGCGGCGGCGGCACTGGTGGCGGCGAAATGCTAAGCGGAGGCGCAGAGGAGGAAGAAAAAGAGATATGAATGTCGTACGGCGTAACAACAACCGAAAGGGGGCCTTCCAGTTTTATCTCCGCCAGCCCTGGTTTCCACGCGTCGGTTGCGCAACGGATAGATTAATTGCGTATTAATCGCCTTAAACATCCAACGGCTACTCTATTCAACGAACTGCTGACCACTTCAACGACAAAGATCGCCTAAGTGCTCGAGGGCTGCGGGTACCGTACCCATTGACCAGTTTTTTCTTTTCCCAAGATCTTCAAGGGTAAAATAGACAAAAGCTGGTTGGACCCTAAGCCTGACTCTTCGACTCAACCTAAGGCTCGGGGGCTACTCCATATGGAGTTCAATTGACATCGCACTACCATATAAAATTACTCGGGACGGAAACAACTCGAAGGAGCAAAAAGAGTACCTTCCAGCCACGCGACAGTACTCGAGCACTTTAGTCTGCAACCTCTATGACTAGCTACTCGGATAGTGCCCGCAGCGCCCAAGACTGTGGCGCACGACTACAAAGTACTCGGGGGCTTGTCGGGCATACACCCTAGGTCCACGAGTAGGCCTTGAACGGCCCATCAAGGGACGTACTCGGACAAGATCAGAACAAGGATGGGCGTATGGAAAACTACTCGAGCCGTTACCGAGTAGAACTCTGTAATAGTACCCGACTAGGACTCAGACTTGTAACCCTGCCCTCCCGTGCATATAAGGGTAGGCAGGGACCCCCCTCAAGACCCAATAGACATCATATCATCATACATCAATACAAACCAACACACAGGACATAGGGTATTACGCGATCTAGCGGCCCGAACCTATCTAAATCGTGTTCCTTGCGTCACCATTGATTCCTTGATTCTCGACGACCCTTACCGCATAAAAGACCACCTAGGGTACCCCCTAGGCAGATTGCCGGTCTAAAACACCGATAGTTGCCCCCGTCCATGAGCACTTTGGTGAGGCGCGTCGTGCCGACTATGGGGTCGACGACGAGGGGGTAGCGTCCTGGCTGCAGGACGCGCCTTGGGTGGTCGAACCGGTCGAAGGTGATGGCGGGTCCCGACTAGTCGAGGAAGGCCGGTGTGGCAGGCTCGGCCGCGTAGACCTCGCGGCGCTCCAGCTTCTGTCGGCACTTGGAGTCATACACCGCCGAGCCGCCGAAGATCATAAAGCAGCCATTCACCTTGGGGAAGCCGTCTTCCTTTTCTTCGCCATCCTTCTCCTCGTCGGGCTTTTGTCTCCGGTCGCCCTTCACTGGGTTGCCTACAAAGTACCTCTTCTTGAGGTTGCAGTCCTTGTAGGCATGCTTCATGGGGAACTCGTGGTTCGGGCACGGTCCGTCGAGGAGCTTGTTGAAGAAGCCGGGGGTGCCTTCTGGGGGCGGCTGTCCCTGTTTGCGCTCGACAGCGGCCACGAGGGGTGGCTCACGCCGCTGCTTGTTCTTCTTTTTCTGTTGGCGGTTGGAGGTGCCCTCGTCGGCATCCTCCTCCCGCTTCGCTTTGCCTTTGGAGCAATCGAAGATGCTCCGACAGCTTCTTCGCCCGAGGCGAAGCTGGTGGCGATGTCGAGGAGCTCCTCCGTGGTCCGCGGACCTTGGCACCCCAGTTCATGGACGAGGGGCCGGCAGGAGGTTCCTGCCAAGAAAGCCCCTATGATGTCGGCATCCACGACGTTGGAGAGCTCGGTACGCTTCCAGGAGAAGTGTCTGATGTAGTCCCGGAGGGGCTCGGTACGCTTCCAGGAGAAGCGTCTGATGTAGTCCCGGAGGGATTCGTCTGACCCTTGACGACAGCTTCGGAGGTCCCAGGAGTTTCCTGGGCGCGCGTACATGCCCTGGAAGTTTCGCATGAATATCTCCTTCAGGTCGTTCTAGCTACGGATCCGTCCCGAAGGGATTTGCTCTAGCCAAGCTCGCGCTGAGTCAGCTAGAAAGAGCGGCAGATTGCGGATGATGAACAGGTCATCGTCCACCCCACCGGCCTGGCATGCAAGCCGGTAGTCGCTGAGCCATAGTCCGGGGTTTGTTTCCCCCGAGTATTTGGCCACATTCGTTGGTTGCCTGAAACACGGCGGGAACGGCGCATTCAGGATACGCGCAAAGAAGGCCCGGGGCCCCGCTGGGTTGGGGCTCGAGCTATGGTCTTCCCCGCTATCGTAGTGGCCGCCATGGTGAACATGGTAGCCGCGATCCGCCCCCTCCTCCTTGTCCGTGCAGGAGCGCCTGCGCGCGTCCAGGGTGTCGCGGGCGTCACAAACGGGACCAACGCACCGGTGAACGGACTGGGCCCCGCCTCCTACGGGTGGCGATGTTCGTCGAGCGGGCGCGGCCTGGTTCGCCCTAGGAGGAGGTTGATGAACAGACTCCCCCGCCTCTCCGAGAGTACGGTGGGTGCTGCTCTGCTAGCAATTTGTCCGTGTCGCCGGGATGTGGAACTTTCCGCCTGCTGGACGGCGGTGCACTCGAGCAAGTTGCGCACCTCTTGGCGCATCTGACGCTCTTCGGGTGTCGCCGGTTCGGGGAATCGCCGTAGCAGGGCCGCCGCAGTGGCGATGTTCTAACTGGCGCGAGCGAAGATCTGAGGGTGCTCTTCGTCCGCGCAGATGCGCTGCTGGACGTTGCCCGCCCGTTGTCGTGCCCCGCCTTCGTGGCGGGGGCACTCGACCTCCTGGTGGGGTGCCGCGCGCACCTCCAGCTATCGGGATCGCATTGGGGCCTTGGCGATGGCTCCGGTTGTAGCCGCAGCGCATGGTGGGGGAGTCCTCTGCCTCCCTTCGGCGCCATCTGTTGGGATACGAGGTAGGCTACACTAGCACAAATCAAAATTTCTACCGCGTAAAACCAAGAATAACTGCCGTATAAGGATCACGGGATTACCACTCGACGCACTACTGGTGCGGAAGATGTAGATATGCGTCGATGAAGTGAAGACGATCACGTAGTCGTACGTAGTCGATCACGTCAACGTCCAGCAGCTCCTCAGCAGCTCGTCCATGTGCAGCAAGATCGCCTCCCGTGCCGCGGCTCGTCGTCGGCTCGTCGTGGCTCGTCGGCGGCTCGTCGTGGCTCATCGTGGCTTGTCGGCGGCTCATCCAAGTGCTGCAGGCGCAACACCTCCAAGGTATCCACATGTGCAGGGAGGAACCGTCGCAAGCCAGACTGCTAGATCCGCGAGTTGCAACAGGCGAGGGCGTAGGAGGCGCGGCAGGTGTGTTTTGCCAAAAAGGTGTAAACCCTAGGGGCCCCCACCCCTCTATTTATAGAGGTTCCTGACGGGCCTCTGGGTCCAAGGCCCATTAGTACTTCTAAACCTAATCCAACTCGGATCAGATCCGAATTGGGCTTCCAGCCCCTTAAGTGTGTGACCCTATGGGTTCGGATACGTATAGACATGGCCCGAGTACTCCTACTCGGCCCAATAGTCGGTAGCAGCCTCTAGCAAGACGTGCCAACTCCTATACACACACGAAGATCATATCAGACGAACCATCACAACATAATATACATGCTATTCCCTTTGCCTCACGATATTTGGTCTAGCTTCAAGCCGACCGCTCTTTCTCGATCCTGTGATTCGGAATCACTTTGTGGGTTAACTCTTAACCGTACGTAGCATGGCCATGCATTTTCGGATCCGATCACTCGAGGGGCCCAGAGATATCACTCTCAATCAGAGAGGGGTAAATCCCATCTTGATTGACCGTGTCTCATAGCATGCTTCTTGACAAACCCGAAAGCTACCTTTATAACTACCCTGTTACGGCGTAGCGTTTGATAGCCCCTAAGTAGGTCGATCCACATCTAGAATATATGCGACAATCTCAGGTCTAAGGACAAAGCGTATATGTTGTTTAAAGAGAGAACTACTTCTCGTGTTGGGTCAGTCCTAGCACATGTCTCCACATGTGTCCACATTATTAGTTCAACATCTCCATGTCCATGAGTTGTGAAACGTAGTCTTCAACTAATACATGTGCTAGTCTAATATTCATGTGTGTCCTCACATGAACTCCGACTAGGGACAACTTTAGAATAACCATACAAGTAAAGAGTTTCACATACAATTCACATAATTGCAAATCAATTCAAGTAGCCTTTAATGGATATTCAATGAACACAATATACAAATCATGGATACAAATGGAATATCATCATCTCTATGATTGCCTCTAGGGCATACCTCCAACAGTCTCCCACTTGCACTAGAGTAAATCTAGAAGGTACCGAACATGCGCATCATGCTTAGCCTGCGGGAGTGGTTTTGTCAACGGATCAGAAATGTTCAGATCCGTGTGTATTTTGCATATCTTGATCTCACCCCGGTTAACGAAGTCTCGAATGAGATGAAATCGCCGCATTACGTGTTTGTTCTTCTGGTGGTTCCTTGGCTCAATTGCCCCATTGTTATCACAGTAGAGATTCAATGGGCTGGACGCATTCGGGAACACACCAAGCTCAATGAGGAAATTCCTTATCCAAACACCTTCCTTCGCGGCTTCCGAAGCCGCGATGTACTCGGCTTCTGTCGTAGAATCGGCCACTGTCTCCTGCTTGGAACTCTTCCAACTAACAACACCACTATTTAGCATGAACACAAATCCTGATTGTGACTTTGAATCATCTCTATCGGTTTGGAAACTAGCATCGGTGTAACCTGTTACAACGAGCTCCTCCTCACCTCCATAGATGAGGAACATATCTTTAGTCCTTCTCAAGTACTTAAGAATGTTTTTCACCACTGTCCAGTGACTATAACCTGGATCAGATTGGTGTTTGCCTGTCATACTTAGTGCATATGAAACATCTGGGCGAGTACTTATCATTGCATACATGATAGATCCAATAGCTGAGGCATATGGAACTCTACTCATGCGATCCCGCTCATCAGCAGTCGAAGGACACTCAGTCTTGCTGAGATGTATGCCATGTGACATAGGCAAGAAACCTTTCTTTGCCTCTTCCATGCTGAACCGCTTCAACACTTTGTCAATGTAAGTATCTTGCCTTAAACCTATAAGCCTTCTCGATCTATCTCTATAGATCTTAATGCCTAGAATATATGCCGCTTCCCCAAAGTCCTTCATCGAAAAACTATTTTTCAGTGAAGTCTTTACGGACTCAAGCATAGGAATGTTATTTCCAATCAGTAATATGTCATCCACATATAAGATTAGAAATACTACAGAGCTCCCACTAACCTTCTTGTAAACACAAGACTCTTCTTCGTTCTTGGTGAAGTCAAACCCTTTGACCACTTCATCAAAACGAATGTTCCAACTCCTAGATGCTTGCTTCAATCCATAAATGGATCTCTAAAGCTTGCATACCTTTCCAGCATTTTTCGGATCGACAAAACCCTCAGGCTGTATCATATACACGTCCTCAGCTAGGTTTCCATTCAGGAAAGCTGTCTTGACATCCATCTGCCATATCTCATAATCGAAATATGCAGCTATAGCTAGAATAATCCGAATGGACTTAAGCATCACTACGGGCGAGAAGGTCTCGTCGTAGTCAACTCCTTGAACTTGTCAAAAACCTTTTGCGACAAGTCGTGCTTTATAGATGTGAACATTTCCATCCATGTCCTTTTTCTTCTTATAGATCCACTTGCACTCTATGGCTTTAACACCATCAGGCGGGTCAACCAAGTTCCAAACTTGATTGTCTCCCATGGACTCTATTTCGGATTGCATGGCACTCTGCCATTTCTCGGAGTCTGGGTCCATCATTGCTTCTGCATAGGTCGCAGGCTCATCATTGTCCAACAATAATATTTCCCGCATTTCACGGAGCCTTGCCGACCTTCGTGGTTGTGGCGGTGCTTCTCTTGCCATGGGTATCTCAACTTGTTCTGCTACGTTAGCATCACTCATTGATTCTTGCCCGATCGGCTCATCTTGAACTTCTTCAAGATGCACTGTCTTTCCACTCTTTTCTCCTTTGAGAAACTCTTTCTCTAGGAAAACCCCGTTTCGAGCGACAAACACTTTGCCTTCTGATCGGTTGTAGAAATAATATCCCAAAGTTTCCTTTGGATATCCCACGAAAATGCACTTATCCAACTTGGGTGTGATCTTGTCCGACTGAAGTCGCTTGACAAACACTTCACATCCCCAAATCTTTAGAAAAGACAAACTAGGAACCTTTCCAGTCCATATCTCATATGGTGTCTTAACTACGAATTTAGATGGTACCCTATTAAGTGTGAAAGCTGCTGTTTCTAGAGCGTATCCCCAAAATGACAACGGTAGGTCCGACTGGCTCATCATTGATCGAACCATGTCTAACAAAGTTCGATTACGTCGCTCGGACACACCATTTCTCTGAGGTGTTCCAGGCGGCGTAAGTTGTGGAACAATTCCACAACTCTTTAGATGATTGCTAAACTCGTGGCTCAAATACTTGCCTCCACGATCAGATTGTAAGGCCTTCATTTTCTTGCCACGCTGATTTTCAACTTCATTCTGAAATTCCTTGAACTTTTCAAAGGTTTCAGACTTGTGCCTCATCAAGTAGACATAACCATATCTACTAAAATCATCAGTAAAAGTTATGAAGTATTGGAATCCTCCTCTAGCCGTCGTGCTCATTGGTCCGCATACATCACTATGTACGAGTTCCAACAAGTCTACTGCTTTCTCAGGAAATCCAGTGAAAGGCGTCTTGGTCATCTTGCCTAGCAAGCAGGCCTCACATGTCTCGTATGATTCAAAATCAAACGAAGTTAGAAGTCCATCAAAATGGAGCTTCTTCATGCGCTTTTCACTTATATGACCCAAACGACAATGCCACAAGTAGGTAGGACTCAAATCATTAGGCCGAGGCCTTTTAGCACTTACATTACAGACAGGTGAACCATCAAGATTTAAAACAAATAATCCATTCACAATGGGTGCAAAAGCCATAAACATATTATTCTTAGAGATTACACAACCATTGTTTTCACTCGCAAATGAATAACCATCCTTCATCAAGCATGAAGGAGACAAAATATTTCGACTTAAACTAGGAACGAAATAACAATTATTCAACTCCATAATAAATCCTGACGGGAGGTGGAGTTGCATCGTCCCAACGGTCAACGCAGCAACTCTTGCATTATTGCCCACGCGGAAATCAACTTCTCCTCTTTCCACGCTTCTACTTCTTATCATTCCCTGCATCGAATTGCAAATATGAGCAACCGATCCGGTATCAAATACCCAAGAATTAATAATTGTATCAGCGAGAAATATGTTGTCTATAACATTAACAACAAGCGTACCTGAGGTAGAAGTACTCTTACTTCCGCCATTTTTCAAGGAAGCTAGGTACTGCTTGCAGTTTCTCTTCCAGTGACCAAGTTCATGACAGTAAAAGCACTCTTTGTCTGGAGCAGGTCCAGGTCCAGCTTTAACCTTGGGCACTAGGTTTGGCTTGGACGTTCCAGCCTTGCCCTTCTTCTTCCAAGAATTGCCTTTCTTCTTAAAGCTAGGCTTGTTCTGTATAGCCATCACATGGCCGGTACTAGCGCTTTTCTTGATGTCAGCCTCTGCTATTTTAAGCATGCCACACAGCTCATTCAGACCCTTCTCCGTCCCATGCATATGGTAGTTCGAGATAAAGTTCCCATAGCTAGGCGGAAGAGACGAAAGAATGAAATCAGTGGCTAACTCTTGGCCCAGTGGGAAGCCTAGCTTCTCCAACCGTTGAGTGTAACCAACCATCTTGATTACGTGTGGTCCTACTGCTGCGCCTTCTGCTAGCTTGCTCTCAACAAAGGCCTTAGACACATTGAACCTTTCAGTCCTGGCCTGTGTTTGGAACATGTCTCTAAGCGCCACGATCATATCGTGCGCCTCATGGTTTGTTTTGAACTGCATCTGCAGCTCGGGTTCCATGCAAGCAAGCATAAGGCAGCTTACTTCGAGGTTAGCATCACGTGCTTTCTTGTAAGCATTCTTAGCAGCAGCGGGTGCATCATCAGCAGGTTCTTCTAGTAGTGGGTTGTCTAGAACATCTTCCTTTTTCTCAGCCCTGAGAACAATTCTCAGGTTACGGATCCAATCCGAGTAATTTGTTCCATTCAACTTGTCCTTCTCAAGGACCGAACGCAAAGCAAACGGTGTAGTGCTGCTAGGTGCCATTTAATCTACAACAAAGTAATGCAAAATACACTAAGACAAATGTATCCATGATAGAGCAAATCACATTAAACTATTTTAACAGAATCTACTCCCACTAAAATCAATATCCCTCTATTGAAACTTAGTGATTCAGGATCCACAACTAACAAGTCCACTAGTGAGCTTTAGCATCACCGCTAGCAAACAAGGTAGATCGGTAAGCAACTTTTGCTAATCATATCACATATGACTCCCGTTGTTGGGTGACATCTCTATGTCTCGGTGCCCAACCTTTATGCCCCAAGGTCCTTAACCGTTAAGATAACCTTGTTAAGCAAACCAACCCTTATGCGCGTAAGTGTCCGACACAAACCCGTCTAGTCAAGGAAAACTAGTGGCACCCTAATTTCATAGATCCACCACTAATTGTACAAGACATGGGACGGTGCAAGTTTTAGTTGGGAGGGCATACTAACTTAAACTTTGTGAGGGATCGTTCTACTTCTAACATCACAGCATGCAGAAAGTAAAACATAAATAGAATAGGATTCACACAATTGTGACACAGTATGGCCTGTTTTTCTTATGGTGATCTCCATCTCCATAGAATCCGTTCACCATGGTGATCTCCATCTCCATGTTCCATGTGCGCCATCCTTCTGGTGATGAGTCCTCCAAGAACTTAGAACATGCTATTACACCTAATAGCTAGTAAAGAAGCTAGTAATGAAGATTACATAGTTGCTTGGATCATCACAGATTGGTACGCAGACTATTAAATACAATAAAGTGACAACACATATGGCTCCTGCCGTGTTACCGTACGCGCGACACACAGGTGACGAATGAGTTACACACATGCATCACATACACAAGGGGGCCATACTGATCACAAGATACATACATACATCCTGCAAAACAGAGTTAGGCGTCCTAACGTTCCAAACTTCGGATGCCCGAAACTCCATCTTCCAAGCCGAATTTGGGAAATCTAATTTCATCGAAAATGACGAAGCGGTTGAATTTATGTGTAACTTTTTCTGTAGATCAATTTTCATATAAAATTCACCCCGATCCGAGATCGTACCGAAAAGTTACGGCTGATTTACCGAAGCATACGCATACGGCAAAAATCCCGACCCCGGCAGTAGATCTCATCTACAATTGCATATCTAATGCGCCTGGCGTATGACCCTGGATTTCGATTCGACCAATCATATTGATCTTCGCTCACTGCAACTGGATTTACGTGTATCACTTAACTTCGATGGCGGAAACCGACCGGTAGGAGTATGTCGTTACACTACCATTGCAGCAAGGGCACGAAAACAGGACATAGATCAAACGGAAAACTCGCATATCTCCATATGCACACATCCCGAATCCAAAACTAAACAGCTATGGCTCTGATACCACTGTTGTGATACGAGGTAGGCTACACTAGCGCAAATCAAAATTTCTACCGCGTAAAACCAGGAATAACTGCCGTATAAGGATCACGGGATTACCACTCGACGCACTACTGGTGCGGAAGATGTAGATATGCAGGGATGCAGTGAAGACGATCACGTAGTCGTATGTAGTCGATCAACATAGTCGTACGTAGTCGATCACGTCAACGTCCAGCAGCTCCTCAGCAGCTCGTCCACGTGCAGCAAGATCGCCTCCCGTGCCGCGGCTCGTCGTCGGCTCGTCGTGGCTCATCGGCAGCTCGTCGTGGCTCATCGGCGGCTCGTCCAAGTGCTGCAGGCGCAACACCTCCAAGGTATCCACACGTGCAGGGAGGAAGCGTCGCAAGCCGGACTGCTAGATCCGCGAGTTGCAACAGGCGAGGACGTGGGAGGCACGGCAGGTGTGTTTCGCCAAAAAGGTGTAAACCCTAGGGCGCCCCCACCCCTCTATTTATAGAGGTTCCTGACGGGCCTCTCGGTCCGAGGCCCATTAGTACTTCTAAACCTAATCCAACTCGGATCAAATCCGAATTGGGCTTCCAGCCCCTTAAGTGTGTGACCCTATGGGTTCGGATACGTATAGACATGGCCCGAGTACTCCTAGTCGACCCAATAGTCGGTAGCGGCCTCTAGCAAGACGTGCCAACTCCTATACGCACACGAAGATCATATCAGACGAACCATCACAACATAATATACATGTTATTCCCTTTGCCTCACGATATTTGGTCTAGCTTCAAGCCGACCGCTCTTTCTCGATCCTGTGATTCGGAATCCCTTTGTGGGTTAACTCTTAACCGTACGTAGCATGGCCATGCATTTTCGGATACGATCACTCGAGGGGCCTAGAGATATCACTCTCAATCAGAGAGGGGCAAATCCCATCTTGATGGACCATGTCTCATAGCATGCTTCTTGACAAACCCGAAAGCTACCTTTATAACTACCCTGTTACGGCGTAGCGTTTGATAGCCCCTAAGTAGGTCGATCCACATCTAGAATACATGCGACAATCTCAGGTCTAAGGACAAAGCGTATATGTTGTTTAAAGAGAGAACTACTTCTCATGTTGGGTCAGTCCTAGCACATGTCTCCACATGTGTCCACATTATTAGTTCAACATCTCCATGTCCATGACTTGTGAAACATAGTCATCAACTAATACATGTGCTAGTCTAATATTCATGTGTGTCCTCACATGAACTCCGACTAGGGACAACTTTAGAATAACCATACAAGTAAAGAGTTTCACATACAATTCACATAATTGCAAATCAATTCAAGTAGCCTTTAATGGATATTCAATGAACACAATATACAAATCATGGATACAAATGGAATATCATCATCTATATGATTGCCTCTAGGGCATACCTCCAACACCGTCATCGTTGGACCGCTCGGAGTGCACGTCGATCATGAGGCACTCGCGCGAGGGGTGGTGGCTCCCGCTATTGCAGCCAGCGTCAGACATTGCCCTCGCCATGCCCACCAGCTCAATGCTCGTGGGCGACGCGGTCATGGACTGCGCCAAGAGATGACCGTAGGTCATCCTGGCATTGCGCAGCCCAAAGAGCCACCCCTCTGAGGGAAGCCCTCCGACACGCGCCTGGCCGCTCGCCGATATCCCGGTGGAGGAGCCGGGAATGGTGGGACGAGCGGGCAAGACGAGGAGAGGGATTAGCTCAATCCCCTCCCCGGTGGCGAGGAAGTCCAGACTCCCAAAGTGGATCAGAGAGCCCAGGGCGAAGCTGGTGTTGTGGTTAGCCATCTCAAACCGGTGTTGTACGCAGAAAGGTCCCCTACCTGGTGCGCCAACTGTCGTTGTCGAGATTAGCGGGTCAAGACTTAGACTAGTAAATTTCTTTTATGCTCGTAAGGCTTAAGATGGTTGCGTGGGAGACACAGGGTTTAGACTGGTTTAGGCAAAGGAACGCCCTACGTCCAGTATCGGGAGCTGCTCGTGTTACCTACGCGGGGTTCTGTAGTAGGGGTTATAGGAATGCGAGAGAGGGATCCGGTCCCAGGTCTCTTGGGTGAGCACTCATGCTCTAGGAGGGGGCCTGTTCGTGCCCTGTTGTCTTGGGAGCGTTAAGGTGTCTCGAGTTGTGCGTCGAGCCTCTCCCCTGTCTGAGGCCCCCAGTTCCCTTTTTATAGCGTAAGGAGATCACCGGGGTTACATGTGAGACCGAGTGTGGGGAGCAGTAAATAGATAAACATAGCTAGGTAAAACTACAACGTGGAGGGAGGAACCGAGTTCCCGGATCCCCGACGTCCTTGCCAGCCTTTGGCTTCTGCCGGCGCGTTTGCTGGAGAGGGGCGGCCGCCGTTGCGTCCCGTCGATGGCCTCCTCGGTGGCTGTAGCCGCCGGGCATCATGATGGCGTTTCGTCGTGACCCCCGTGTCCATTGTGAGGCGGCAGACCCTACCACCCTGCTGACGGCCTGCGGAGAGCGGACGTCGCATCCCTACCGCCGGGCGCGCGGAGCACGAGAGCGGGAGAGGCTTCCTCCTGCTCTGGGCGGTGCAGGCCATGAGTGCCCTGTGGCCAATCGGAGGGGGTCACAGCCACTGTAGCAAGTACTGTGCGGCCGCGCATGGGTACTTGCGACAGCGTGGGGGCGCGGATATCCTTCCCTCTGACAGCTTTGCGGCGCATTTATGGCGAGACAAACAGGGGGCCCACGGGATCTACGCCCGAGGCGGATTCTGGTCTGGAGAGCCCGAGGTAGCCCGACCCCTTATGCCTGGAGTCGGGCGAGGCGGAGACCTTTGGCGGGGGATCGGACGCTCCCGACCCCAGGCCCGCGGTCGGGCGAGGTGAAGCTCGTCCCTCCGGAGGTCGGGGGGGCCCGACCCTGGGGCATGAGGTCGGGCGAGGCGGAACGTGGCTCTTGCCTCCCATGTTGGGCCAACGGCCAGTCGCCGTTCCCTTAGGTGGGCCTGGGCCTTTGCATCTTTGTTGTTTCCATGGGCTTCGAAATGTCGTTAATATTTCCCCCCGACAGGTTGTATCTGAGCATGTGATGTCCTCATCATTCTCTCCTTCTTGGCTGCAAGTCGTCCTCGACTTGCTCCAATGGCATTCTAAGGTGCTTGCTTTGATGTTGGAGCACCGAGCGATGGCCATGCTGCATGGCCACAACCAGTAATACTCCCTTTCTTTGGTCTTACCCTGTTGGATATAGGAAAAACTAGAAAAATTTTGCAAGGCATTATTAGTGTTAGTGCAACCCTCTATTTGATCATGGTATTGTTGCCCAAAATGATATTTCAGATTAGAGCAAATATAAACTTTATGCACCAAATATTCTCCTTTGCTGTCATATTTGCCAATTGGATGAAGGGAACAATGATTAAAGCTTGGCAAACCAGAATCAAATTTAAGTTTCTCTTTTAGACAACTTAGATTACACAGAACATCAAATTCAATATAACCCAAAGTATTTAAAGAGGATAGCAAATTCAGTTCATCTTGTGCACAAGTAATAGGATGAAAAAGCTTATCTTCAACACATTTGTATGGTTCCAAACTAAAATTATCACACTTATTCACTACTTGTGGCATAGGAGTAAAAGAATCATCAGCACACAAGTCCTCTTCATCACAAGGAACAACAAGTAATTCATTTTGTGACAAAGAAAAATCGACAGTGGGTTCCACTATTTGTTGCTCTTCATTAGCATGCACAGTGGACAAAATTTGGACATTATGAGTCACATCATTCTTGCAATTATTCACAGATACTAGAATATCTTTTTCAGCATCGAGAGCAAGACAAAACAATTGACCAATATGGCTATAAGAATTGCTAATTAACAAGGTTTGAATTTCAGAATTGAGCCCTCTCATGAACCTACTCATAACATCTTCCATGCACTCATCTAATCCACCAAACATGATACAAATTTTAAAATCATAGAAGTATTCTTTCACAGTCCTACAATCTTGCCTCAAGTTGACTAATTTTCAAGCAAATAATTAGAATAATATGTAGGAATGAATGCATCTCTAAAAAGACATTTCAAGTCTTCCCAAGATTCTAGAACTGTTTTACGCCTACAACTGTGTTTCCATTGTAGCAAGGCAAATTCAGTCAAAATATTAGAGGCAATATAAATCTTTTATTTCTTAGATAGGTCATGCTCATCAAATTCATTATCTACTTTTAACTCCCAATCAATATAAGCTTCAGGATCAAACTTACCATGATATAACAGCAAGTGTTGAATGACATCCTGAATATGAGGGTCTAGTTTCAATGGCTCAAAAATCTCCGTATCACCTACCATGATTAGTAGAAAATAAGAAACACAAAAATCATATTTATCCTCCTGTCAAATACTAGGATTTCTCGATTGTAATTTCTCTCAAACTCAACTTGTAAAAACAAGCCCTTACAAGTTCTTACCAAGCCAAACAGGAGGTGACGGCAACCAACAAGTCTACAACTGTGGAGCAAAGTGTATCGGTGCCGCAGCAACAAATACCTGTCAAGTTGTAGTCGAATATGTGGAGCTGTAGGTCACAAAAGCAATCTGAATAATCATTCAACGATGGTACTGTGCTGGTCCTAGCCTAGATCGTGCTAGAGACGCGAGCCTGGACCTAAAGGAAGTCACAACACACCACCGGAAAATAATAGAGAAGCACAATGAACAACCCCTTTTCTTCCTTTTTTTGTCTTTCTTTCTTTTTTTTCTGTTTTTTTCTTCTTCTTTTTCAGATGGTCCTCAAATCTGATTATATGAACAAAAGGACTTCACAAAAGTCACACACCACACAAACTTTTTCCAAAAGGATAGGGGTATTCCAAAAGGATAGAAATCAGATTCGTACTCAAGACAGCAACAAGGCAGCTGTCAATTCGGACCCCAAACTGATTCCAACTCGAACTCAGCACCACGTGGGATTCGGTCTTAAACAAACTTGAAGTCCTACTCGGACTTGAACACAAATATGTATTCAGATTCAGCCAACAGAAGGTTTTATATGGTAGCACACGGCTGTGACTAGAACGTGACAAGAACTTGAAACTCTAAAGGACTAAAACTAAGACCAGCAACTCGACACAACCGATGCAACCAAAAACTCAACTAGACCTAACTAAGCAGTGCTAGCAAAGGCTCAAAGGGTTTATAGGATTGCGGGTAAACTAATCTACTAATTTTTTTGACTTTTTTTGGACTATGGGAAAGTAAAACAACGAAGGATTGAAAGTATCTCACCGATAAACCTTGCTCTGATACAAACTAGTATGAACCCGCTAGGGTTGATTCCCGATCTTTCGATGAGAGGCGTGGGATAACTCGATTGGTCGATGGAGATGACGTTCACGGCCTGACTACAGCCTTCCAAGTTGCGCCTTAGCAACCGATACACCACCTCCAATGGTTGCTGCGATCTTATGGATCGCGTCACCCGGCCACTAGGGTACTCATCTTGCAAGCAATCGAAGAAGAAGCAACTCAATTGCAAATATGGAGATGTAAACCAATCTAAAATCACAAAGTTGGGGTTCTGAATCGAGTAGAATGGATGGTCTAGTCGACACACGCGTCTACAAGGAACTAGCAGTGGCTAAACTTTCAACAAAATAAAACCCCATCTGTTTGTGGTGGCTCTAATCCTTATTAATACCTAGGAGGATGACCAGGGGGTGTTGGGGTCGTGCTCCAACCCTAGGACATGTCCCTAATGGACCCAACTTGATACACGGCCCATTGGGCCAAAATAAGGCGACGCAGCACCTATGGACAGAAAACCTCTCGGTAGTATTTCGGTGATTGCGGCCACCTCAGAATAGATATGGACATGAGTATAAATCCATATGAAAATAGACTTTATAAGGACAAGGAGTATTTGAACATCTAAAACGGAGTCCAGATGGGGTCGTGGTGGCCGTTGCAAGTTAGGCTAAAGCTGCAGTCCGAATCAAACACCAAAACGTGTTGGACTAGATCTCTTTCTTTCCTTAGGCTAAAAGTGACGTGGTGGCCTGGTGGAGGACGTTAGGAATACTTAGACTTGGCCCCCAATCTACTTCTTTGGTCCTTCATGCCTTCCATGTGTGTTTAACACTATTTTTGATCGATGTATGTATTTCTGAAATTGACAATGAATATACATCATGGTGCAGCATCAATTCATCAAATGTATCACATATAATTATGATAAAGAATTGTTTCACCTCGGAGTCAAAAGATGCCAATATGGTTGTATCCAAGCATGTGATGTCCTCATCAGGCGCGGCAGGCAAGGGCGCTGCAGGCGACGTGGCAAGCGTGGGCGAAGCGGGCGTGCGCAAGGGTCACGGCTTTGTCGGGGTGGTAGGTTGGCGAGGCTAGGCCCAAAACATCGCGGCCGGGGTGGCAGTTGGCGGAGGCGGTGGTGTTGGAGGTATACCCTAGAGGCAATCATAGAGATAATGATTTCTGATTGTATCCATGATTTGTATATTGTGTTCCTTGAATATCCATTAAAGGCTACTTGAATTGATTTGCTATTATGTGAATTGTATGTGAAACTCTTTACTTGTATGGTTATTCTAAAACTTGTCCCTAGTCGGAGTTCATGTGAGGACACACATGAATATTAGACTAGCTCATGTATTAGTTGATGACTATGTTTCACAAGTCATGGACATGGAGATGTCAAACCAATAATGTAGGCATGTGTAGAGACATGTGCTAGGACTGACCCAACACGAGAAGTAGTTCTCTCTTACACAACATGTACGCTTTGTCCTTAGACCTGAGATTGTTGTATGTACTCAAGATGTGGATCGACTTACTTAGGGGCTATCAAATGCTACACCATGACAGGGTAGTTAAGAAGGTAGCTTTCAGGTTTGTCAAGAAGCATGCTGTGAGACATGGTCAATCAAGATGGGATTTGCCCCTCTCAAGTTGAGAGTGATATCTCTAGGCCCCTCGAGTGATCAGATTCGAAAATGCATGGTCATGCTACGTACGGTTAAGAGTTAACCTACAAAGGGATTCCGAATCATAGGATCGAGAAAGGGCGGTCGGCTTGAAGTTAGACCAAATATTGTGAGGCAAAGGGAATAGCATGTACATGATGTTGTGGCGGTTCATCTGATATGATCTTCGTGTGCATATAGGAGTTGACACATCTTGCTAGAGGCCGCTACCGACTATTGGGCTGAGTTGGAGTACTCGGGCCATGTCTATACATATCCGAACCCATAGGGTCACACACTTAAGGGGCTGGAAGTCTAATTCGGATATGATCCGAGTTGGATCAGGTTTAGAAGTACTAATGGGCCTCGGACCCAGAGGCCCGTCAAGAACCTCTATAAATAGAGGGGTGGGGCGCCCTAGGGTTTCATCCTTTTGGCCAAAAACACATCTGCCGCACCTCCCACACCCTCGCCCTTTTGCAACTCGCAGACCTAGCAGTCCGGGTTGACACTTCCTCCCTGCACGTGTGGATACCTTGGAGGTGTTGCACCTGCAGCACTTGGACAACCCACGACGAGCCAACGACGAGCCACGGCACGAGAACGACCTTGCTGCACATGGACGAGCTGCGAAGGAGCTGCTCGACGTCAACGTGATCGACTACGTGTTCGACTACGCTGGTTGACTTCACTGCCCCGACACGATTCTACATCTTCCGCACCAGTGCGTTGAGTGGTAATCTCGTGATCCATATACGACAGTTTTCCTAGTTTACACGGTAAAAAAAATTTATTTTGCGCTAGCCTAGCCTACCTCGTATCCCGTCAGTGGTATCAGAGCTGTAGCTGTTTTGTTATGGATTTGGGATGTGTGCATGTGGAGATATGCAAGTTTTCAGATTGATCTATGGCCTGTTTTCATGTTCTTGCTGCAATGGTCATGTAACGATATACTCCGACCGGTCGGATTTCCGCCATCAGAGTTAAGTGATACACGTAATGCCAGTTGCAGCAAGCGAAGATCAATGTGATTGGTCGAATCAAAACTTAGGTTCATACGCTAGGTGCATGAGATGTGCAATAGTAGATTGGATCTACTACCAGGTTGGAATTTTGTCGTATGCATGTGCTTTGGTAAAACAGCCGTAACTTTTTGGTACGATCTCGGATCGAGGCAAATTTTATATGAAAATTGATCTACAGAAAAAGTTACACAAGATTACAACTTCATTGGTTTTGGCAAAATTAGATTTTCCAAATTTGGCTTGGAAGATGGAGTTTCGGGCTTCTGAAGTTTGGAACGTTAGAATGCCTAACTCTGTTTTGCAGGATGCTATGATTTTGTAATCAGTAAGTCCCCTTGTGTATGTGATGCATGTGTGTAACTCATTCATGACCTGCGTGTCGCGTGTACGGCAACACAGCTGGAGCCATATGTGTTGTCACCTTAATGTATTTAATGGTCTGCGTACCAATCTGTGATGATCCAAGCAACTATGTAATCTACATTGCTAGCTATTAGGTGTAATAGCATGTTCTACAACCTGTTCGCTTCAGCTTATTCAGCCGGCTTATCAGCCACCAAACAGTGTTTTCCTCTCACAACAAATCAGCCGTTTCAGCTTTTCAGCCGGCTTATAAGCTGAAGCGAACAGGCCCCTAGTTCTTGGAGGACTCATCACCAGGAGGATGGCGCACATGGAACATGGAGATGGAGATCACCATGGTGAACAGGTTCTATGGAGATGAAGATCACCATAAGAAAACGGGCCATACTGTGTCACAACTGTGTGCATGTTATTCTTTATGTTTTACTTCCAGCATAATGTGATGTTAGAAGTAGAATGATCCCTCGCAAAGTTTAAGTTTGTATGCCCTCCCAACTAAAACTTGCACCATCCCATGTCTTGTACAATTGGTGGTGGGTCTATGAAATTAGGGTGCCACTAGTTTTCCTTGACTAGACGGGTTTGTGTTGGACACTTACACATATAAGGGTTGATTTGCTTAAGAAGGTTATCTTAACGGTTAAGGACCTTGGGGCATAAAGGTTGGGCATTGAGATATGGAGATTGTTGGAGGTATGCCCTAGAGGCAATCATAGAGATGATGATATTCCATTTGTATCCATGATTTGTATGCTGTGTTCATTGAATATCCATTGAAGGCTACTTAAATTGATTTGCAATTATGTGAATTGTATGTGAAACTCTTTACTTGTATAATTATTCTAGAGTTGTCCTTAGTCGGAGTTCATGTGTGGACACACATGAATATTAGACTAGCACATGTATTAGTTGATGACTATGTTTCACAAGTCATGGACATGGAGATGTTGAACTAATAATGTGGACACATGTGGAGACATGTGCTAGGACTGACCCAACACGAGAAGTAGTTCTCTCTTTAAACAACATATACGCTTTGTCCTTAGACCTGAGACTGTCACATGTTTTCTAGATGTGGATCGACCTACTTAGGGGCTATCAAACGCTACGCCGTAACAGGGTAGTTATAAAGGTAGCTTTCGGGTTTGTCAAGAAGCATGCTATGAGACATGGTCGGTCAAGATGGGATTTGCCCCTCTCTGATTGAGAGTGATATCTCTAGGCCCCTCGAGTGATCGGATCCGAAAATGCATGGCCATGCTACGAACGGTTAAGAGTTAACCTACAAAGGGATTCCGAATCACAGGATCGAGAAAGAGCGGTCGGCTTGAAGCTAGACCAAATATCGTGAGGCAAAGGGAATAGCATGTATATTATGTTGTGATGGTTCGTCTGATATGATCTTCGTATGCGTATAGGAGTTGGCACGTCTTGCTAGAGGCCGCTACCGACTATTGGGCCGAGTAGGAGTACTCGGGCCATGTCTATACGTATCCGAACCCATAGGGTCACACACTTAAGGGGCTGGAAGCCCAATTCGGATCTGATCCGAGTTGGATTAGGTTTAGGAGTACTAATGGGCCTCGGATCCAGAGGCCCATCAGGAACCTCTATAAATAGAGGGGTGGGGGCGCCCTAGGGTTTACACCTTTGGCGAAACACACTTGCCGCGCCTCCCACGCCCTCGCCTGTTGCAACTCGCAGATCTAGCAGTCCGGCTTGTGACGCTTCCTCCCCGCACGTGTGGATACCTTGGAGGTGTTGCGCCTGCAGCACTTGGACGAGCCATCGACGAGCCGCCGACGAGCCACGACGAGCCGACGACGAGCCGCGGCACCGGAGGCGATCTTGCTGCACGCGGGAGCTGCTGGACGTGACGTGATCGACTACGTACGACTACGTTGATCGACTACGTACGACTACGTGATCGTCATCACTGCATCGACGCATATCTACATCTTCCGCACCAGTAGTGCGTCGAGTGGTAATCCCGTGATCCTTATACGGCAGTTCTTCCTGGTTATACGCGGTAGAAATTTTGATTTGCGCTAGCGTAGCCTACCTCGTATTCCAACAGTGGTATCAAGAGCCGTAGCTGCTTAGTTTTGGATTCGGGATGTGTGCATATGGAGATATGCGAGTTTTCTGTTTGATCTATGTCCTAGTCTCGTGCCCTTGCTGCAATGGTAGTGTAACGACATACTCCTACCGGTCGGTTTCCGCCATCGGAGTTAAGTGATACATGTAAATCCAGTTGCAGTGAGCGAAGATCAATATGATTGGTCGAATCGAGATCCAGGGTTACACGCCAGGCGCATTAGATGTGCAATAGTAGATGGGATCTACTGCCGGGGTCGGGATTTTGCCGTATGCGTATGCTTCGGTAAATCAGCCGTAACTTTTCGGTACGATCTCGGATCGGGGCGATTTTTATACGAAAATTGATCTACCGAAAAAGTTACACGTGAATTTCAATGGCTTTGCCATTTTCGGCGAGATTAGATTTCCCAAATTCGGCTTGGAAGATGGAGTTTCGGGCCTCTGCAGTTTGGAACGTTAGGACGCCTAACTCTGTTTTGCAGGATGTATGTATGTATCTTGTGATCAGTATGGCCCCCTTGTGTATGTGATGCATGTGTGTAACTCATTCGTGACCTGCGTGTCGCACGTACGGCAACACAGCAGGAGCCATATGTGTTGTCACTTTATTGTATTTAATGGTCTGCGTACCAATCTGTGATGATCCAAGCAACTATGTAATCTTCATTACTAGATTCTTTACTAGCTATTAGGCGTAATAGCATGCTCTAGTTCTTGGAGGACTCATCACCAGGAGGATGGCGCACATGGAACATGGAGATGGAGATCACCATGGTGAACAGGTTCTATGGAGATGGAGATCACCATATGGAAACGGGCCATACTGTGTCACAACTGTGTGAATGCTATTCTGTTTATGTTTTACTTTCTGCATGCTGTGATGTTAGAAGTAGAACGATCCCTCACAAAGTTTAAGTTAGTATGCCGTCCCAACTAAAACTTGCACCGTCCCATATCTTGTACAATTAGTGGTGGGTCTATGAAATTAGGGTGCCACTAGTTTTCCTTGACTAGACGGGTTTGTGTCGGACACTTACACGCATAAGGGTTGGTTTGCTTAACGAGGTTATCTTAATGGTTAAGGACCTTGGGGCATAAAGGTTGGGCGCCGAGACATAGAGATGTCACCCAACAACAGGAGTCATATGTGATATGATTAGCAAAAGTTGCTTACCGATCTACCTCGTTTGCTAGCGGTGATGCTAAAGCTCACTAGTAGACTTGTTAGTTGTGGATCCTGAATCACTAAGTTTCAATAGAGGGATATTGATTTTAGTGGGAGTAGATTCTGTTAAAATAGTTTAATGTAATTTTCTCTATCATGGATACGTTTGTCTTAGTGTATTTTGCATTACTTTTGTTGTAGATTAAATGGCACCTAGCAACACCACCGCATCGTTTGCTTTGCGTTCGGTCCTTGAGAAGGACAAGTTGAATGGAACAAACTACTCGGATTGGATCCGTAACCTGAGAATTGTTCTCAGGGCTGAGAAAAAGGAAGATGTTCTAGACACCCCACTACCACCAGTACCTGCTGATGATGCATCTGCTGCCGTTAAGGCTGCTTACAAGAAGGCATTTGATGCTAATCTTGAGGTAAGCTGCCTTATGCTTGCTTGCATGGAGCCCGAGCTGCAGATGCAGTTCGAGACAAATCATGAGGCACACGATATGATCGTGGCGCTCAAGGACATGTTCCAGACACAGGCTAGGACCGAAAGGTTCAATGTGTCCAAAGCCTTTCTGGAGTGCAAGTTAGCAGAAGGCGCAGCAGTAGAACCACATGTAATCAAGATGGTTGGTTACACTCAGCGATTGGAGAAGCTGGGCTTCCCAATGGGCAAAGAGTTGGCCACTGACTTCATTCTTTCATCTCTTCCGTCTAGCTATGGGAACTTTATCTCGAACTACCATATGCATGGGACGGAGAAGGATCTGAATGAACTGTGTGGCATGCTTAAAGCAGCAGAGGCTGACATTAAGAAAAGTGCTAGTAGCAGCCATGTGATGGCTATACAGAACAAGCCTAGCTTTAAGAAGAAGGGCAATTCTTGGAAGAAGAAGGGTAAGGCTGCCAAGCCAAACCCAGCGCCCAAGGTTAAAGCTGGACCTGGACCTGCTCCAGAGAAAGAGTGCTTTAAATGTCACAAACTTGGTCACTGGAAGAGAAATTGCAAGCAGTACCTAGCTTCATTAAAGAATGGCGGAAGTAAGAGTACTTCCACCTCAGATACGCTTGTTGTTAATGTTATAGGTAACATATTTCTCGCTGATACAATTATTAATTCTTGGGTATTTGATACCGGATCGGTTGCTCATATTTGCAATTCGATGCAGGGAATGATAAGAAGTAGAAGTGTTGAAAAGGGAGAAGTTGATTTCCACGTGGGCAATAATGCAAGAGTTGTTGCGTTGACCGTCGGGACGATGCAACTCCATCTCTTGTCAGGATTTATTATGGAATTGAATAATTGTTATTTTGTACCTAGTTTAAGTCAAAACATTATGTCTCCTTCATGTTTGATGAAGGATGGTTATTCATTTGCGAGTGAAAACAATGGTTGTGTGATCTCTAAGAATGATATGTTTATGGCTTTTGCACCCATTGTGAATGGATTGTTTGTTTTAAATCTTGATGGTTCACCTGTCTGTAACATAAATGCTAAAAGGCATCGGCTTAATGATTTGAGTACTACCTACATGTGGCATTGTTGTTTGGGTCATATAAGTGAGAAATGCATGAAGAAGCTCCATACTGATGGACTTTTAACTTCATTTGATTTTGAATCATATGAGACATGTGAGGCTTACTTACTGGGCAAGATGACCAAGGCACCTTTCACAGGTTTTCCTGAGAGAGCATTAGACTTGTTGGAACTTGTACATACCGATGTATGCGGACCAATGAGCACGACAGAGAGAGGAGGGTACGAATACTTCATAACTTTTACTGATGATTTTAGTAGATATGGATATTTCTACTTGATGAGGCACAAGTCTAAAACCTTTGAAAAGTTCAAGGAATTTCAGAATGAAATTGAAAATCAGCATGGTAAGAAAATTAAGGCCTTGCGATCTGATTGTGGAGGCGAGTATTTGAGCCACGAATTTAGCAATCATCTAAAGAGTTGCAGAATTATTCCACAACTTACGCCGCCTGGAACACCTTAGAGAAACGGTGTATCCGAGCGATGTAATCGAACTTTGTTAGACATGGTTCGATCAATGATGAGCCAGTCAGACCTACCGTTATCATTTTGGGGATACGCTCTAGAAATAGCAGCTTTCACACTTAATAGGGTACCGTCTAAATCCGTAGTTAAGACACCATATGAGATGTGGACTGGAAAGACTCCTAGTTTATCTTTTCTAAAGATTTGGGGATGTGAAGTATTTGTCAAGCGACTTCAGTCGGACAAGATCACACCCAAGTCAGATAAGTGCATTTTCGTGGGATATCCAAAGGAAACTTTATGATATTATTTCTACAACCGGTCAGAGGGCAAAGTGTTTGTCGCTCGGAACAGGGTTTTCCTGGAGAAAGAGTTTCTCAAAGGAGAAAAGAGTGGAAAGATAGTGCATCTAGAAGAAGTTTGAGATGAGCCGATCGGGCAAGAATCAATGAGTGATGCTAACATAGCACAAAATGGTTGAGACACCCATGGCAAGAGAAGCACCGCCACAACTACGAAGGTCGGCAAGGCTTCGCGAAATGCGGGAAATATTATTGTTGGACAATGATGAGCCTGCGACATAGACAGAAGCAATGATGGACACAGACTCCGAAAAATGGCAGAGTGCCATGCAATCTGAAATAGAGTCCATGGGAGACAATCAAGTTTGGAACTTGGTTGACCCACCCAATGGTGTTAAAGCCATAGAGTACAAGTGGATCTATAAGAAGAAAAAGGACATGGATGGAAATGTTCACATCTATAAAGCACGACTTGTCGCAAAAGGTTTTCGACAAGTTCAAGGAGTTTACTATGACGAGACCTTCTCGCCCGTAGTGATGCTTAAGTCCATTCGGATTATTCAAGCTATAGCTGCATATTTCGATTATAAGATATGGCAGATGGACGTCAAGACAGCTTTCCTGAATGGAATCCTAATTGAGGACGTGTATATGATACAACTCGAGGGTTTTGTTGATTCGAAAAATGCTGGAAAGGTATACAAGCTTCAGAGATCCATTTGTGGATTGAAGCAAGCATCTAGGAGTTGGAACATTTGTTTTGATGAAGTGGTCAAAGGGTTTGGCTTCACCAAGAACGAAGAAGAGTCTTATGTTTACAAGAAGGAAAGTGGGAGCTGATTGGAAATGACATTCCTATGCTTGAGTCCGTAAAGAGTTCACTAAAAAATAGTTTTTTGATGAAGGACTTAGGGGAAGCGGCATATATTCTGAGCATTAAGATCTATAGAGATAGATCGAGAAGGCTTATAGGTTTAAGCCAAGTACTTACATTGACAAAGTATTGAAGCGGTTCAATATGGAAGAGGCAAAGAAAGGGTTCTTGCCTATGTCTCATGGCATACATCTTAGCAAGACTCAGTGTCCTTCGACTGCTGATGAGCGGGATCGCATGAGTAGAGTGCCATATGCTTCGACTATTGGATCTATCATGTATGCAATGATAAGTACTCGCCCAGATGTTTCATATGCGCTAAGTATGACAAGTAGACACCAGTCTGATCCGGGTGAGAGTCACTAGACGGCGGTGAAAAACATTCTTAAGTACTTGAGAAGGACTAAAGATATGTTTCTCGTCTATGGAGGTGAGGAGGAGCTCGTTGTAACAAGTTACACCGATGCCAGTTTCCAAACCGACAAAGACGATTCAAAGTCACAATTAGGATTAATGTTTATGCTGAACGGTGGTGTTGTTAGTTGGAAGAGTTCCAAGCAGGAGACGGTGGTCGATTCTATGACATAAGCCGAGTACATTGCGGCTTCAGACCATGAAGGAGGGTGTTTGGATAAGGAATTTCCTTATTAAGCTTGGTGTGTTCCCAAATGCGTCTAGCCCATTGAATCTCTACTGTGATAACAATGGGGCAATTGCGCAAGCAAAGGAGCCAAGGAATTACCAGAAGAACAAACACGTTATGTGGCAATTTCATCTCATTAGAGACTTCATTAATCGGGGTGAGATCAAGATATGCAAAATACAGATGGATTTGAATATTTTAGATCCTTTGACAAAGCCTCTCCCGCAGTCTAAGCATGATTTGCACATAAGAGCTATGGGTATTAGATATCTTCTAGATTGACTCTAGTGCAAGTGGGAGACTGTTGGAGGAATGCCCTAGAGGCAATCATAGAGATGATGATATATGATTGTATCCATGATATGTATATTGTGTTCATTGATTATCCATTAAAGGCTACTTGAATTGATCTGCAATTATGTGAATTGTATGTGAAACTCTTTACTTGTATGGTTATTCTAAAAGTTGTCCCTAGTCAGAGTTCATGTGTGGACACACATGAATATTAGACTAGTACATGTATTAGTTGATTACTATGTTTCACAAGTCATGGACATAGAGATGTCAAACTAATAATGTAGGCACATGTGGAGACATGTGCTAGGACTGACCCAACACGAGAAGTAGTTCTCTCTTTACACAACATGTACGCTTTGTCCTTAGACCTGAGATTGTCGCATCTACTCAAGATGTGGATTGACTTACTTAGGGCCTATCTAACGCTACATCGTGACAGGGTAGTTAAAAAGGTAGCTTTCGGGTTTGTTAAGAAGCATGCTATGAGACATGGTCAATCAAGATGGGATTTGCCCCTCTCAGATTGAGAGTGATATCTCTGGGGCCCTTGAGTGATCGGATCCAGAAATGCATGGTCATGCTACGTATGGTTAAGAGTTAACCTACAAATGGATTCCGAATCACAGGATTGAGAAAGAGCGGTCGGCTTGAAGCTAGACCAAATATCGTGAGGCAAAGGGAATAGCATGTACATAATGTTGTGATGGTTCGTCTGATATGATCTTCGTGTGCGTATAGGAGTTGGCACATCTTGCTAGAGGCCACTACCGACTATTGGGCTAAGTAGGAGTACTCAGGCCATGTCTATACATATTCGAACCCATAAGGTCACACACTTAAGGGGCTGGAAGCCCAATTCGGATATGATCCGAGTTGGATCAGGTTTAGAAGTACTAATGGGCCTCGGACAAAGAGGCCCGTCAAGAACCTCTATAAATAGAGGGGTGGGGTGCCCTAGGGTTTCACCCCTTTGGCTAAAAACACATCTGCTGTGCCTCCCACACCCTCGCTCTGTTGCAACTCGCGGACCTAGCAGTCCAGCTTGCGATGCTTCCTCCCTGTACATGTGGATACCTTGGAGGTGTTGCACTTGCAACACTTGGACGAGCCGTCGATGAGCCACGACGAGCCGACGATGAGCCACAGGACGAGGAAGACCTTTCTACATGTGGACGAGTTGCTCAACGTCGACATGATCGACTACGTGTTCGACTACGCTGATCGACTTCGCTGCCCCAACGCAATTCTATATCTTCCGCACCAATGCGTCGAGTGGTAATCCCGTGATCCATATATGGAAGTTTTCCTGGTTTACGCGGTAGAAAAAATTTGTTTTGCACTAGCGTAGCCTACCTCGTATCCCAACAGGCGGCGCACTGGCAGGCGGGAATGGGGGCGCACGATCGATAGCAGCGGGGGCCTTGACGGGAGGGTCAGAAGGCGTTGGGGCACGGCCGGAGATCCGGGTGGGGTGGATGCGCGCGGGAGGCGAGGCGGAACCGGCACGGTAGCGGCCGGTCTTCGGTCGCAGAGTGGCTAGGGCGGCGGCGGAGCTGCAGGCAGCGCGCCTGGCGCGGCCGGCGAAACCTCAGGCGGGCGAGACGGGACGGAGCGAAGGGGCTGCAGGTCATCATTGCGCGCGACTGGGGAGCGGGCCACGTCGACCCATCTTGTCGCGCCCGGCGACTGGGCGAGACGGCGCTTGCCGGTGAGGCCGCGCCATGCGGCGGTGGTCCTCTGGAGCGCGACGCACGTGCGCTCGGGCGCGCTCTGGCCAATGGATCTGCGGGATCTTTTGCTAGGCCCATCTTCGTGACTCTTGATCTCCTGATTTTCAAACTGCACCACGTTGACCCCTTTTACAGAAGTTGTAGTACACAGACCAAAGTCCAACTTTTGTAATTTGACCGAGTTCAAAATCATGGTGGATTTGGACATTCAAAACTCCAAAGTTTGGAGGCACACCGGTTTTCCGGACTTAGGCGAAAAACGGTGGCTTTAACTGGTTTTCAAGGTTCTTGGCTGACTTGAGCTGCAGTTTTGGGAAGCTTCAGAGGTGAATGGGACCAAGGTCCAATTAACAAAGTTGTTGTAGAAACTCAATTCTCCAAGTTTAAAAAGGGATTTTCTGATGCTATGTTCAACTTTTAAGAGATAAACCCATCCTAAGGCGCCAGGTCGGGCTGATTTCCAGACTTAGCCGGAATTGCTAAAGGAGGCTGAGTTGACCAAACTAGGGGACTTTGACCTGGATTTTGAAGGCTTTCGGGGTAGATTTCAAACTTGCTCCTTAAAGAAAAGTTATTAAGGTTTTGAAGCTATAAAACTTTGGTATAGGTCTCAGCTCGAGTTCATATTAGAAATTTTGAAATAGAGAGCCCCAAAGTTGGGACCTTGCCTATTTGAAAACAAAACAACATAGATTGGTAATTCAGATTTCTAGAGGGCTTCTGCTCAGATCCAAGCAAAACACAAAAATGAATGTTGTTAGGAAGGTTGAGTTCTGCAACTCTTAGTTGGATAGATTTTTAAGTTCTTAAGCAAAAATTGGAGTTACGGTGTGGGCAGTGTTTTAACCTTGTGGGCAGCGTTCTTGGGAGGTGGCCAGATTTACCAGCTCATTGTAGGTATCCACCTTGATGGGGTTCAACCTTTCATTGAGCTCGAGACTCAAGCCCCTGCGGAACCTATCCCGCTTCTTCTCATCTATATCCGCATGATAGCCAGCATAGCGGCACAGGTCGTTTAAGGCCTGCGCGTACTGCAGGACGTTGCGGTTTCCCTGAGTGAGAGCTAGGAACTCATTGAGCTTACGTTCCAGTAGGCCTTCCGAGATATGATGGCCCCTGAAGGCGGTCTTGAACTCATCCCAGCCAGCAACATGATCGGCCGGTAGCATAGCGTGGTAGTGGTCCCACCAAAGATGGGCGAAACCACGCAGCTGTTGTGCTGCGAACCGGGCCTTATTCTGGTCTGGGCATGGGGAGGTGAGGAGCTCAAACTTGGATTCAATCGTATGAATCCACACATCAGCATCTAGCGGATCCTCTGACTTGTGGAAGATCGGGGGCTGCGTGCCCAGGAAATTCTCATACCGGACGACCTGGGGGTGCGGGGGACCTCGTCCTCCCTGTGGTGGCTGCTGCTGTTGTTGCCCCTGGACCAAGTGTCGCAGGAGTTCGGTTTGGGCAGCCAGGACGTCCACGAGCGACGGCGGATGGGGCAGTGGTGGTGGTGGTGCCTGGTTATCCCCACTGCCACCCGGGGCCAATCCGGAGCGGGTAAGGTGCACCATCTGCAAGAGTATACTTTTCCATTAGCCACATAATCTGAAGCTTGCTCAATCATAAGGACAAATGTTATGTGGAGAATTATAAGCATCCATCTTGCCAATAGTGAGAAAGATAGCAGTATTATCCTTTATCGAGTAGGTGCATATCTCTTCCTTGCTATGCACATGATTCCTCTTCTTTTATTGAGTAGGTGCATATCTCTTCTTTGCTATGATTTCTCCTCTTTTATTGAGTAGTTGCATATATCTTCTTTGCTATGATTTCTCCTCTTTTATTGAGTAGGTGCATATCTCTTCTTTGCTATGATTTCTCTTCTTTTATTGAGTAGGTGCATATCTCTTCTTTGCTATCTTAGTCAGCAATTAGATTGCTCCTGCACTCAGCAACTTTCGTTTTACCCTTGCTAACCGAAGGGAAGGGTATCGTGATCGAATGCAAGATGAGCACGTTGCTAAGTGGCTGTTTTTCCACAACTAGTCAGTGGAAAAATGGTTTTAAAGCGAGTTTGACAGATCTGAAAGAGCTGAAATTTTACGAGCACTTAAAACACCAGTTTTCACACAACTTTGGTATTTGAAGCACATCTCAAAAGTGGACAGAAGTGGGAGTAAAAGCGAGGCAAAAACATGAACTGAATTTGCCAGGATAAGCCTCACTAAGATCATTTCCTGACAAGTTTCTTAACACAGGAAGAGTACTCAACCTATTCCATCACCATCCAAAATTTTAGGTCACCGAGGAGTACAACAAAAGACCAACTTACTACAACAAAATCTAGAAGTCATCTAGGTTGCCCACGGAGGAAGCATTGTGCGTCGGAGAAGGGGCGTTACCCACTTCGGGTGGAGGCTGAACCACCTCAAAGTCCATGCTCGGCGTGGTGCTCATCCATGTGCGCATTAGCAACAGTGACCTCCATCTCAACCTCTAGATTCTCCTCTGCAAGTAGTACCATGTCATGCTCCATGTCGATTACCTCCTCCTCTAGCTCAGTAATTCGGGTCTCCATGTCGGAGATCCGTATACCCCTCTGGATGAGCTGATACGACTAATCCACCAAATCTCTCTTGGTGGTATTGAGATGCTCCTGGGTGTCCATAGCTATCTGAGCCAAGACAGCCATAGCTCTCCCCTGGAGCTCAACCAGTCGGTATAACGCGTTCATACATCGTGTTGCGGTGGAGATGGTGACCTGCAGGTGTGAGGCAGCCAACACCTCCATGTTGTTCACCCTGTCAAGCCAAGCTGTGTCCAGCCTGTCCTTGGCAGGGAACAAGCTAATCGGGTCCAAAAGGACCTCGAAGGGGTGTAGCCTGCAAAACTGGGTGAGGGCCTGCAAGGCAGCGGACTCCCAGGTATCCTCGAGGGTATGACCATAGGTCGAAACCTCAAGCTGGGGCCACTCTAGCTGCGCTGGGGGTGGAGGTACGACCACACGCACGCTGCACCGCTGCACTCCGTGCTCCAGGTACTCGCGTCCCGCATAAAGGGGCGGAGACTGGTACCCAAACCACCTCAAGGTGTCCCACAAGATAGCGGGAAAACCCTCAAAGTGCAGGCACGTAGAGTGGGAGGTGCCATCCGCGCCACGAATCACGTGCCCAGGAGCAGCCATCTAGAACCAAAGATCGATAAACGAAACGTGAGATAGAAACTTTGAACGAAAAACAGATTCTGGTAGGCTAGATAAAAAGCTTATAACTCCACAAGTACTCGTCCAAAATTTCCCAAATTTTACAAACATACCCTTCTGATAATTGGTAACAAGTTTTGTATTCAAAAGCGGAGTGAAAACAGATTCGAACAGAGCGATACACTCATATTTTTGACAGGCGCACATGCTGAAATTTCCAGAGACATTGCGGCAATAAACTGAACATAACTCCCAAACCAAAGATCTAAACAAGCTGAAACTTTACCACAAGATGATTCAAATAGCGCGTTACAACTTTTCTTAAGAAGTGCCTAGCACAAAAAGTCCTTAAGGTGGTCAAAACAGCAAGATTATCACAGGTGCACAAACTGGGTTTTCGGGTAAAAAGGAGTTACAATTTTTATCATTGCTCACAAAACCTTTGGGCTAAAAATTACCAAATTTTACCAGTGGCTTAATTAAAAGCTTTTACACACATCTCTTATATAAAGTCTTGGGAGATAACACATGGAAGTAACCCAAAATATTTTGATAAGACAAACATGCTGAAAAGGGCAGCTAGATAATCCTTAACGCGGGATAAAACCTTAAACACATGAGTGGGATCGATTTAACTCTTTGGTTTCATGGATTTTATTTCATGATGCATGCACGACCTATGTCATCCTCTCAACCAAAACAATTGCCAAAAATTTGGACTTACGTGGTTAGTGTCGGTGGCAAGGCAACAATTACGTCGCTCCCTATAGTATCTAGTCGGGTTTCTAATATTGTTTTCCTACGCGAACGTGGTTAGTGTACCTGTAGAAAAACACAATACCACATGAACCTTTCATGCTAGCACTCATGAAAGCATCCCCATTCATTACCGTTCGCTATAGAAACGGCACCCATGCGTTTAACGCTGCATGGACAGTGCAACAAACGTGGAAATAGACCCCTTTGAATAGGACCATATAACCCTTCGCATACTCGTGATGCGGAATCATGCGCACATATCATAAATGCGGGTGAACAACCGTGATGATAGGCCCATTGGAATCAAACCATACCACCCTTCACATGAATCATCACACGGAACCTTGCGCACGTATAATAAACACGGGCTAAAACAACCGCGATGATAGGTTCTTTTGAATAGAACTCCCTATCACCCATTGCATACTCGTGATGCGGAACTCAGCGCACGTATGATACATGTGGGCGAAGTGCTGGAAGTCAGTAAAATAACCAATAGCTAATAGCCACCTTAAACAACCTAAATTCCCCTAGAGCCTCTCGCACTAAGTTCATCCTTAACGATCGTACGAGAATTTTCAAATACATTTCTTGCAAGTTTTATTTAGAAAAAGGTATTTAGGATCTATTGTTTTCTTTGTCCTGCTAACCTGCTCTGGTACCAACTGTGGCGGAACCACCCAAATTAACTTAGCTAAAGCACAATTAAGTCGCCTAACACGCGATCATGCGCTTTAATCAAGTTAAATCGGCAGTCCGTCGGATTTCATTCGATAAACCACTCCACATGACTGAGAAAGCATAGCTCACACGAAGGTGAGTGGTTCCAGAGAATACAATAGATCATCCAAATTAAACAAGTGCATTAATTTATTACAACATCAGATTCGAAATTCAAACATAGCTTGCAGAGTTCTTAAGCAGCGAAAATAAAAAAATGGAAGCTAACGCCGATGTCGGACGTCATGACGAGGCCGATCATAACATCAGTGGTCCCGATCCTCACCGTTTGAGGAGGGGTCCCACTCGACCGTCCACCCAGGAGGAAGCTGGGGAGGCCAAGTGCCACTAGCGGCAAACTCGGGGGCATCAACATCACCTGAAAAGATATGCCACAACAAGGCTAAGCGACTACACTCAACAAGACTTAACTGACCGGTGGTTCTGATCCACCAACGCCTAGACATGCAAGCTCTTTGGCTCTAGGGTTGGTTTCACCAAAAGCGACCAGTGTAGGTCCTTACTTTTAACATTTTAGCCACAGGTTCTAAGTTCATTTACTTGTCTAAGTTAGCAACTTACACTAAACAACATAATTTCTCAAACAATTGATGACAAGTATTCATATTAAGATCACCAAGTTCCCTTCTTACTCGGTGTAGCATAGCGATCAAGTAGTCCCAAACTGTGAGAGGCAAACGAATCGATTCGAATTTCTTAACCGTGCATGGTGAACCTAATCTCACGACATCCGCGCACCGCGAAGGGTCGCTTCATTTGTCAGTCATCCCCATCAATTTCCAGACCTGTGTCAGGCCTGCTTCCCTTGGTACAAGGCTCCATAAACCCGGCCTCTACCATTCTATGAACGCGCTTGTCACCACATGCGGCCGCAAGGGAATTTCATTCCAGAGATAGTGGAATGAACTGCTCACGTCCTGGTTTAATCAGGTACTAGGCTTCCCCATCCCATACTAGGTATAAGATTAGTACTTTCAAACACTTGATCACGAACACTATCACATCTCGACCTTAGTCCAATTTCAAGTAGACAGACGGGGCAAACCGCCAAGTACCGAACATAAGCCTAGCCCCGTCCATCATCCTTATAGTTGCAGCATAAGTAAAGCAATCAACTCCTATACCTCGCGAGTGACAGGAAATCACTCGACTTTTACCAAGTCCTATTTAAGTATTGCAACTACTCGGCCTATCATACTAGTGTTCAGATCAAGGGCACTAATTCATGCATCTATGGTTTCAATCAACTCCTGGAACGTCAATGTACAATCTAAGCAAGCAATTGTATTGCAAGTATTTAAAGATAGGAATCATGCTCTGGGGCTTGCCTTTAAGTGGGGCGGTAGCGAACTAGTCTTCGGTGTGCTCGGGCTTGGTTCCTGCAGGCGGCGGCTTAGCTACGACTCCATCTTCCGGCGCGGGTGAAGCTCGTAGGTTCCGTCTGCGAGGTTCAGCTCTACACAAAATGCAATGCATCAAGTTAAAATCTTCACTTTTCATAGAGCGCAAACACAAATTAGTGCTGAAGAAGAAGTTATATAGTCCACATTCACCTAGACAAGATTCTGAATTTTCTTTATTTACATGAAGAAGGTGGGGTGTGGTATAGGCCGGGGTTGGTTTGATGGCGATCGTGTACATATAGGTAACATCACTGTGTTAAGCTTTAGACCGGAAAGTTATTCTATTTCTGAATGTTCGTTTGTACCTCTTCCAATCTAGCCTTTATTACCTTAAGGTAGCTGGTATTTAACTATTTTTGCAAAAAGGTGACGTTTTCTAAGCATTTACCCCATTTATTCTTCCCTAAATAGGAAAGTGGTTCACCTAGTTACGTCTGGTGGTTTCCATATTTTTCCCACACTTTGAATTATACTACTGTTTTGAGTCACAAGGTTTCATATTTTTCTCAGCTCCAGATTAATTGTTATGGAAAAAGGTGAAAACAACCTTTTAAACACATGGTAAAATAAAGACAGGGAGTTGTACACCTGAGCTAGCTCCAAAACATTTTTCCTAGCTTCTACTGCTGGAAACAAACATATGAGAGTTGTTTTCGTCTTTTATCATATTTCTATGATTTGTTATGATTAAAAAGGCTTAAACAAGAATTAAAAAATATCACATTAATTCAAACAGTGACATGTACCAAAAGTATTTTTATTAGAAACTACTCTTTATTTTGAGCCTAGCAAAATTGGTTTGGCATTTTTCTGAGTTCTCTACGAATTTTGGTGAATTTTTAAAGTTAAACACAATTTTTGCCAATTAAAACATTTAAACCAAGGTAAACTTGCAGACTAGCCCCTAAGTGTAGGGTTTGATCGCGTAAAGGTCCTGGGTTTTACACTAAAGCCCTTGGTTCACCTTTCCCAAAAGCAATTGGGTCCCCGGGTGCACGGGCGGCGACGGCGGGTAAAATCCCGGCGATGCGCCGGCGACCTTGGGATGGTGAGTGGCCGGGAGGGCTTACGAGCTCACTTTGGTCTGGTTTGAAGTGGTTGGGGGTGATGAGGAGGCTTAGCCGGGGCGGAACGACGAAAGGCGGGAAGCTTCGGGTGGCGGCGGGGTTCCGGTGGCAGTGGTGCTTCTCCCGGGCAACAAGCAAGGGCTAGAGCTGCGCGAGAGGATGGCGAAGCGGCTGGTGGTGTCAGCAAGGTGCGGGGTTGGGTGGAAGGGGGGGCTCCACAGTGAGCTCAGGCGGCGTAGCGGGGAGTGGAAATATGGAGGCGCGGTGAGGTGCGGGCCAGCGGGGAAGGGGGCACCGGCGGCATTGGGCTCCCCTTTTATATGGCCAGGGCGAAGCGGCGAACGAGGTGGGGTTGTGGCTCTGGCAGGCGGGACTGGAGGAAAATCGGGGTGCTATTACGACCATTAATGGCGGCGGCACCATTGGTGGACAGAGGAGAGGGAAGGGGCACGGCAGGCGAGAACGCTGCGGCGAGGTGGCAGGCGTGGGCAGAGCGGGCGTGCACGGGGGTGACAGCTTTGTTGGGTTGGCGGGTTGGCGAGGCTAGGCCCAAAACGTCGCGGCCGGGGTAGCAGTTGGCGGAGGCGGCGGCGCAGTGGCAGGCGGGCTCGGTGGCGTGCGCTCGACAGCGGCGGAGGTCTTGACGGGAGGGTTGAAAGGCATTTGGGCATGGTCGGAAATCCGGGTGGGGCGGATGCACGCGGGAGGCGAGGCGGCACCAGCGCAGTAGCGGCCGATCTCCGGTTGCGGAGGGGCCGGGGCGGCAGCGGAGCTGCGGGCAGCATGCCTAGCGCGGCCGGCGACTGGGCGAGGCGGCGCTGGCTGGTGTGGTCGCGCCATGTAGTGGCAGCGCTCTGGAGCGCGACGCACGCGCGCTCGGGCGCGCTCTGACTGATGGATCCGTGGGATGTTTTGCCGGGCCCGTCTTCGAGCCTCTTGATCTCCCGATTTTCAAACCCCACCACGGTGACTCCCTTTACAGAAGTTTTAGTACACAGATCAAAGTTCAACTTTTGTAATTTGACCAAATTCAAAATCATGGTGGATTTGGAGATTCAAAACTCCAAAGTTTGGAGGAACACCGGTTTTCCGGACTTGGGTGAAAAACGGCGGCTTTGACTAGTTTTCAGGGTTCTGGGCTGACTTGAGCTGCAGATTTGGGAAGCTTCGGAGGTGAATGGGACCAAGGTCCAATTAACAAAGTTGTTGTAGAAACTCAATTCTCCAACTCTTAAAAAGGGATTTTCTGATGCTCTGTTGAACTTTTAAGAGATAAACCCGTCCTAAGGTGCCAGGTCGGCTGATTTCCAGACTTAGCCAGAATTGCTAAAGGAGGCTGAATTAACCAAACTAGGGGACTTTAACCTAGATTTTAAAAGCTTTCAGGACAGATTTCAAACTTGCTCCTTCATTAAAAGTTATTAAGATTTTGAAGCTCTAAAACTTTGGTATAGGTCTCAGCTCGAGTTCATATTAGAAATTTTGAAATAGAGAGCTCCAAAGTTGGACCCTTGCCTGTTTTAAAACAAAACAACACAGATTGGTAATTTGGGTTTCTGGAGGGCTTCTGCTCAAATCCAAGCAAAACACCAAAAATGAAAGTTGTTAGGAAGGTTGAGTTCTACAACTCTTAGTTGGACAGATTTTTAAGTTCTTAAGCAAAAATTGGAGTTATGGTGTGTGCAGCGTTTTAACCTTGTGAGGGGCAAAAGGGTACTTTCACTTGCCTTCTTGTTGCCAAAGTTCTTCTTTAAGCACTAATGACTGGTTCTTAAGATTAAAACACAGCTTAATTAATCTAGGTTGTTACATGTGGTGAGCTGGAACATTTCTCAAAGGATTGTCCAGATTGCGCAGTTCGCAAGGATAAAAGGGCTAATCATGGATTTTGATCCAAAGATGTCAACACGGTGACCATAGGCAACACTGGAGATGGGTATTGTAATTTATTACCTACTGTTCTTTCAGTTTTTTAATCTACCAGTTGGTGGCTTGATACGGGTGCCAATGTTCATGTGTGTGCTGACATATCTATGTTCTCTTCTTACTAGATCACTTAGGATTCCTTCGTCCTAATGGGGAATAGGTCACATGCTTCTGTTCATAGTGTTGGCATGGTAGATCTCAAGTTTACTTCGGGAAAGATCGTGTAGCTGAGGAATGTGTAGCATGTCCCTACTATCAATAAGAATCTTGTGAGCGGCTCGATCCTACGCAAGGACAGGTTTAAGGTAGTGTTAGAGTAAAATTAATTAGTGGTGTCAAAACATGGATAATTTGTTGGTAAAAGCTATGATTGCGGAGGCTTGTTCTGCTTTTCCCATGTAGATTTTTGTAATACGTCAGCGAACCATATTTGTGGCAATGTTAGTGATGATGCGAGTACTTGGCATTTATGTCTATGTCACGTTAATTTTGGTTTGATGTCTCAGCTTTCCAGCATGTGTTTAATTCTAAACTTCACCATTGCTAAAGGTTCTAAGTGCCATAGCTGTGTGCAATTGAAGCAATCTCGGAAGCCTCACAAGGCGGTTGAGGAGAGAAACTTGGCACCTCTAGAACTCATACATTCTGATCTCTGTGAGATGAATGGTGTGTTGACAAAAGGTGGAAAGAGATATTTCATGACATTAATTGATGATGCAACTAGATTTTGCTATGTTTATATGTTACAAACTAAGGATACATTAAAATCTATAAGGCTGAAGTTGAGAATCAACTTGAGACAAAGATCAAGCATCTAAGGTCAGATCGTGGTGGTGAATATTTCCCTAAAATCTTTGATGAATTCTATGAGGAACATAGTATTATTCATGAGACGACACCTCCCTATTCGCCGAATCAAACGGGGTTGCTGAGAGAAAAAACCGCACACTGACTGATGTGGTTAACGCCATGTTAGACACTGTTGGTTTATCTAAGGCATGGTGGGGGGAGGCTTTATTGACTTCATGTCATGTCCTAAATACAGTTCCAAACAAGAATAAAGAGCAAACTCCATACAAGATGTGGGTTGGGAGAAAACCATCACTCTCTTATTTGCACACTCGGGGGTGCTTGGTGAAAGTCAATGTACCAATTTCTAAGAAGCCCAAGTTGGGACCTAAGATAGTGGATTGTGTCTTTCTAGGATATACTCAGAGCATTGCTTATAGATTTTTAGTAGATAAATCAGAGGTACCTGATACACATGTTGATACTATCATGGAATCTCATGATGCAACATTTTTTGAGAATATTTTTCCTATGAAAGATATGCATAGCACATCTAGATTTTGCTCCAAGATAATTCCTGAACCAATTGCATCTATTGAGTCTTCTGAACAATCTGATAAGCATGAGGAGGTCATTGAGAAGGATGATAGTGAAGCTCCTAGAAGGAGTAAGAGATAAAGGATTGCAAAATCCTTTAGTGATGATTTCACTCTGTACCTTGTGGATGGTACACTCACATCCATTGCTAAGGCATTTGCATCTCCAGATGCAGATGATTGGAAAGAAGCTGTACATAATGAGATGGACCCGACTCTTTCTAATGGAACTTGGGAGCTCACTGAACGACCCTATGACTGTAAACCCGTGGGTTGTAAATGGGTGTTCAAGAAGAAGCTTAGGCCTGATTATACTATTGAGAAATACAAGGCATGGCTTGTGGCTGAAGGCTACACACAAAAAGAAGGTGAAGATTTCTTTGATACTTACTCACCTATCACTAGAATAACCACAATTTGAGCACTACTTTCTTTGGCTACCTCATATGGTCTTATTGTCCATCAAATGGATGCAAAGACAACTTCCCTAAATGGAGAGTTGGATGAGGAGATCTATATGGATCAGTTTGATAGAATTGTAGTGAAGGGTAAAGAAAGTAAGGTGTGTAGGTCATTGAAGTTTTTGTATGGTCTGACACAGGCGCCTAAGCAATGGCATGAGAAGTTTGACAGAACTTTAACTTCTACAAGTTTTGTCATCAATGAGGCTGATAGATGTGTGTACTATCGCCATGGTGGGGATGAAGGAGTTATATTATGCTTGTATGTGGATGACATACTAATCTTTGGCACCAATATTGATGTGATCAATGAGGTCAGGTATTTTCTTTAAAAGAGTTTTGATATGAAAGATTTAGGAGAAGCTGATGTTATTCTGAACATTAAGCTGATTAAGGATGAGAATGGGATCACTCTTTCGCAATCCCATTATATGAAGAAGATCTTGAGTCATTTTGGCTACATGGATAACAAGTCTTCTCCAAGTCCTTATGATCCTAATGTGATACTTCGAAAGAATAAGAAAATTAGGAAAGATCAATTGAGATACTCTCAGATTATTGGTTCACTCATGTACTTAGCTAGCGCAATGAGACCCGACATATCTTTTGCTATGAGCAAATTGAGCAGGTTCATGTCAAACTCGGGTATTGATCATTGGCATGCACTTGAAGGGTTATGTGCTACTTGGTGGGCACTATGAGTTTTGAGATTCACTATTCTGGTCACCCTGCTGTGCTTGAGGGATATAATGACTCGAACTATATTTCTGATATTAATGAGCTTTATGCCATGAGTGGGTATGTGTTTACCCTTGGAGGTGGTGCAATATCATGGAGGGCTTGTGAATAAACCATTTTGATGAGGTCAACCATGAAAGCAGAACTTACTACTTTAGATACATCCACTATTGAGGCAAAGTGGCTATGTGAGCTCTTGATGGACTTGCTTGTGGTTGAAAAACCAATACCAGCCATCCTTATGAACTATGATAATCAAACTGTGATAGTTAAAGTGAAAAGTACTAAGGATAATGCAAAGTCATCAAGACATGTCAAGCGACGACTGAAGTCTGTCAGGAAATTGAGAAACTCCGGAGTAATAAGCGTGACTAGATAAAAACCTGGCAGATCCCTTTGTAAAGGGCTATCATGGAATATGATAAAAAGTGCATTGAGGGAGATAGGTATGAGACCCGTTTGAGTTGCCATAGTGGTAACCCAACTTATGTGATCAGAGATCCCATGAATTAGGATATGGGAAAAACAAGCTTTTGGTTAACTGAGGAGAGTAATTATTCAACCCTCTCTAAGTGAAGACGCAATACTCTCAAATGCTGTAAGGCATGTGTGCTATAAGGCAGGTTAGCTATATACCTTAATGTGATTCTGTTGGCTTTAATAAGCGAAGATGCTGTCCTACAAAGCATTCTTGAAAGAACACACCTATATGAGTCCGGCTGTTAAACGTCGCAGTCTATGAGACTTGGGTGATCTCTAGTAAACTCAAGAAAGAGACTTGGTAGTACGACGTATATGCTCCACCCACAAGATAGGCTACTGGCAGCCAAGTATTGGTCATGACTTTGAGTGAAACTTGTCCGCGCGAAACTAGCAATTCAAGACGTAGTCCATTATCAAGTTGTGGATAAGTGTAGCTTGAAGCTCTAGGCAAGAGTTCAACTTAACAGTCCTTGCTGAAACACTGGTATATCAAACAGTAGTGAGAAACATGCAAAACACCTAAATGGGTATTTGAGATCTGGTGGGGGATTGTTAGATATATGGGCTTGGCCCATATAAATAATTCTGAATAAATCTCAAAGGCGAGGGATTAATCATTCTTTTAGTCCCGTATTGCTAATAGATGAGGGTGTTGGGGGTTATCCTCCCTATAAATACAGAGCACCCCCTCATGGAGAAGACGCACCATAGACTACTATACAGGAAGGCCCCAGGTTAGGGTATCCCTAAGGTAGTCTATACGAATTAGGTTTTACCTCTTCTACACTGCTGCGCCGCCACTGTAGTTTTCTCCATTCTGTTGTGTCAACGTGCACTAATGAACGGGAGAGCAGGTCTTCGGAACCAGTGGTCCTTGTGATCCTGCACCGGGAGAGGGCGAATAAGATTTTTGGGAAGCGCTCCACGCGACTGCTCAAGGTCATTACCATAGCTCGTCCTCCGTCCAATCTTCGTGTCGCGGTGTACTATCAGCTTCAACACCGGCTGCTATGATCCATCCGCAACACCGTTGTCGTTCTGTCAGCGCCGCTCATCATCACGGCTTCCGGATATGTGCACCGTGATCTGATCTAGTTGTTAATCATATTTTCTAAAATCATGATTACGTTGTCCTGTTGTCTAGTATGTTAGAGTTTTGCATGGTAGAATTGTCTCTTGTCATGATTTATTTATTTTAAAAATTAGTACAACAATTGGCTAATTATCCAACAATCTCCGTAGGCATGCTACCCAACGAAGACACAATGTCGTGAAAATTAAAGACCAATAGGTGCACGCTAAAAAAATTGGTGAATGAATCTGAGCTAGTTGTCAGCCAGCCATAAAGTGTGCAATTTCGTGAGTCGATGGCAGTATAACTCTGTTGGTCTATAGGGTGGCATGGCTATCGTTGAGCATGCCGTCCGAGATTTTCCATGGCACCAAACTTCGGAACTAAATGGGTGGGTAATGGATCTGGCCACCGATAGGTCCTGGATACAGGGGTTACTCCTGTCACATCATTTGATATTAATTAAAAGTATTAAATGTAAGTTAATTATAAAACTAATTATACAGATGGAGGCTAATTCGCGAGACGAAGCTATTAAGCTTAATTAGTCCATGATTTGATAATGTGGTGCTATATTAACCATTTGCTAATGATGGATTAATTAGGTTTAATAGATTCGTCTCACGAATTAGCCCAGGACTTCTGCAATTAGTTTTATAATTACCTCATATTTAATCTTTCTAATTAGTATCCGAACATTTGATGTGATAAGGGTTAAACTTTAGTCAAAGATTCAAACACGCCGATGCTATTATCGAGCCAGTACGGCATCTTGGAACAAAAGAAATAATGCCTACCCTACAGGGGCAAGGCCCACAAAGATGGAATCCGCGATGAGCAAGGCACATCCGGCCGCTGCCGAAGATCGGCCCTATCAACTATCGAGTTTGCTGTCGGGATTGGGACCGTAGCCAGCTACGTGCGTCAATCTGTCGACTCGAATTCTAATAATAACGAGCAGAATCTCTCGTACCAGATCCAGCTGGAATGGGTTTCATGCGTGAATATCCAGAGGTTTGTCTCCCATTGGCCGGTGGTCACAGTTGCGGGGACCTACCCGACAGGTAACACGAAATGTAGGACGGAAGATGCGGGGAATGGGAAGTATGGCTTCCCCTGCCACTATCACCATCGCCGGCCGGCCAGCGTGGCTGCGGTGGCTGCCTAGGGATGGCGGTGGAGGAGACCTTGGTCACGGCAGGTTGCAACACCCTATCAGTCACTTTATTAATTGCATCCTGGTTTAGAATTGGAGGGACCTATAGATCCGTTTGGATACACAATGCTAAACTTTAGCACAGTGCTAAACTTTAGCACCCTCAAATGGAGTGCTAAAGTTTAGCACTTGAGGTTGTTTGGATATAGTGCTAAATTTTAGCACATTGTGTGAGAAATGACTACATTGCCCTCATTTATGACTGGCTTGGGGAAAAGTGGAGAGGAGAGAGAGGGGGCAGCAGGGGAAAAAAATAGGCTTGAGACCACTTTTAGCACCCATTAGAACCTTTTAGCACCCCTTGGGTGTGCTAAAGAAAAAGGGGTGCTAAACTTTAGCACACCCCTTTTAGCACCCCTGTTTGGGAGCCCAAGTGCTAAAAGATGCTTAAAAAGTGGGGTGCTAAAGTTTAGCACCCCTTCTCCAAACAGAGTCATAGTGTGTTCATAACTACTAAACTAGTGTTTTTTGTAACTTCTATTGTGATGATTGTCTGTTTTAGAAGTTGCGTGTGTAACAAATTTATTCTTTTATATATACAACACTAGCAATTACATGTAATATAGTGTCCAGCTATCAACATCGGTATGGAAACATTGGTAGTATGCATTCATTACCTTAGTAATCTATATCCACTACCAGAAAAATGAGCATTCGTCAATGACGTTAGTACCGGCTGAACTTTGGGCCGGTACTAATCCGTGGAATTAGTACCGGACATCACGCGCAGTACCACCGGAGTCCATTTAGTATCGGTTGGGGGTCTCACCTAGTACTAAATGGTGACACAGGATCCGGGTGTCAGTGTTTAGACCCGGCAACCTACCGAGGGGTACCCAAGGTAATGTTTTGGTTGGTGGGGCTCATTGAGACCAAGACTCAAAGGTAAACGTAGACACATGATTTAGACAAATTTGGGCCACTGAATAGCGTAATACCCTAGATCCGATTGTATTGGATTGCTTCGGAGGGCGTCCCTACCTCGCCTTATGTACATGAGGGTAGGGTTACAGGTCGGTTGGTTACAAGAATACTAGTCGGATATGACTAGAGAAGTGCTACTCTTATTACAACAAGTACTTTCCTAATCCTCAACTACTTCCTGTCTTTCCATGTAGACTACACCGTCCTACGCCATGGTCTCCATTGTAGATGCGTCTCGGTGTCCATCCCTATATTCGGGACTATCCAAACCTTCTAGTGGGCCCATAGATGTACGTACGACAAGCCCCCGAGTATTTTTTAGTCGAATGCAGCAGTTTCGAGTGCTTTTGTATATCTTCACCGACTACTTTTGGTGCTCTTCGAGTACTTCATCTTTTCCCTTGAAACCCCAAGGAAAATCTTTTTTGTCGATGAACATGTGGCACACAGCCCCTGAGCCTTTAGCCAACTAGTTTGGTGGGTACAAGGGTCAAACTTGGTCAACGTGACCATCCTTTAGAATATTTTTATCTCATCCCGAAATGTAGGTAACCAATCAATCAGATGCTGATTTGTCGAAAATTCCTTAAGTCGTAAAAGATCTATTGCCCAGTGTTTATTGTGCTGCTATTATAAATAACGGAGGTAATTGCCCTTCCATTCCACCTTTGCCATTTGCCCATTCATCTTCCACACTGTAGCGCCACTGCCACTGCCCAATCTCTAGCACCTAGCGCCGCCCTCCTCCTCCACCCCCACCCCCGAGTGTATGTGAGAGAAAAGACTCGTGACATCACGGATGGGGAAGAAAACCTCTGGATCCAAGCTGGTTATTGGTGAGAAGAAGAAGGGAAAAAAGAAAGAGCTTCAATTGCCGACGCTCAAGTACAGCAAGACCGACCGAACTACACCGCCAAATGCTATCTGCGAATGGAAGCGATCGATGACAATAGAAGAGGAGATCAAGGTGTTTGTTGCCGCCAAGCTGCTGCAAGAACAAGGCATCATCCATTGGAGATTTGCCTTCGGCAATGCCTGCCCATTGGAAACTTATCTGTGAGATCATGCGTGATGAAAAATTGCTTTATATTGAAATTGGCATTGCAAAGTGTGTTTAGCATAATGGCATAGATTTATGTGCATGTGTGGTAATGTTCTGCGCTTGTAGTAGCATGTTTGGATGTGCTCGTAGTAGCATGTTGTTTGGATACACTCATGGTAGTGTAGATGTTTTTGAGATGGATGTGACACACTCATGTGAGTGGCGTTACATGGACTGATCTTGAGTAAAGTCGTGGACTTGTGCTCGTATGTGGTTGCGTGTGTTTGTTCATGTGGAGGTGTTGCTTGAGGCGGAACTGTGGAGGTGTTGCTTGAGGCGGAACGTGATCAGTGACAGACTAAAACCTAGTTCCAGGACATATCAATTCTAGTAAGTCGACTGCGTTGTTGTCTGAAACCATTCAAGTTATTGTAACCATTCTAGTGCGTTGGATGGGCTAGCCACAGAATAAGCTATTCGATGGCCGATTGAATTGACGCATGGAGCATTTCTCACCATCCTGGATTCTCACGCGAGAGCAACAATGAATGGATGGCACAACTTTCAGTGCTTCGGCACTCAAAAAACCGGATGAGTATGAGTGGGCTAGCAAGTGTCTCAATAGCATAGGACTCGCATATATATAATCGGGTATAAGGTTTATAATTGGTAATAAAACAATTGTCCATTGCTGCCTGGATTTTTGCCTACTGACTAGCACGTCTTCTTTCTTTTTCACGTTTGCACTTGCCAAGTTTGCTAGCACGCCATATTGCTCATGCCTAATTGTCGCAAAATGTTATATTCTTTCCTTGTTTGCATGCATGCAGATCCATCTCTAATTGTTGCATATGATTTTGTGTTGGTTGCAACATGTTAGTTAGTTTCCTTTATTTACTTGATTTACTTGATGTGCCTCATGCATGCTTTCCTTCTTAACACGTGCGGTTGCTAAAAAGGCATCAAATCTTGGATATAATATTGACTTATTTATGGTTATTAATCTCAAAAAGGAAAAATTATTTTTATTTTTAGGGGTAAAATAAAGCAAATTGTCCATTCCAATTATCCAAATCATGACACGGCACACTGAATTAGCCAAAATCGACGAAATAGTAGTTAAAACAAAATTCAACAAAACGCGCCGAGTATAGCCATCTATGATTACATGTTCCATAAACAATGGTTAATACATGTAAGTAATTCTGCTCGACGTCCATAGACATTTCGACTACAGATAGACAACCTATTTACAAAGAACATTGGAATTAATACAATATATCACAACCTTTGGAAGGCCTGCCAGGAGATTACACGGTGTCATCGTAGCCGGGACCTCCACCATTCTCACTTGAGTCATCCACATGATGGCGTTTGCTAGGTGGTCTGCTGTCATCGCTATCATTGTCTTCGCCATCGTCGTTGTCATTGTTGACACCTTTGCTGATGTCTTCATCACTTTTGACGCTGTAGAATTTGTCGGCCGAGGACCCATGCTCACCATCAGATGACATTGCGATAGAGTCCTTCTCCTCCTCGTCATCTGAGACAACCTGCGGAATCTTAGGAGGCCACAGTTCTGAAGGATCAATTGGGGAAACTGGTGGGGTTGACATTGTTGTCGTACATGTGAGGCTCTACACCTCCTACACTACAAAGAATGGTGCAGTTCAGGAATGGAACTATCGAGGAGGAAATGTCGTGGTTATGCATCGGCGCAGTAGTGCGATGGTATATTAATTAATCGTGAAATGACACGACCAATCTAGAGAAGTTGTGTCGTTTCGTTTCAACGATTCGCCAATACTCAGTGGTCCTTTCATGGCTTCTAGCAACTGCATAATACGGTTCTTTCTGAACACGTGCAACTACTAAAAAGGCATCAGATCTTGGATATAATACTGACTTATATATGGTTACTAATCTCAAAAAGGAAACATCATTTTTAGGGGCAAAATAAAGCAAATTGTCCATTCGAATTATCCAAATCATGACACGGCACACAAAATTAGCCAAAATCAACAAAATAGTTAAAAATAAAATTTAAAAAAATGTGCAGAGTATAGCCAAACTAATGGAAATTCAAGAATTAATATATTATCCAACAATCCCTAATCAACTATATCTTCCATGCCTTCAATGTCGCTGCTCTCCTCATGGCTCTTTGGATCGGAGCTACCTGGTTTGTCCACATTGTCCTTGCTATTGGAACCTTGGTTCTTGCTGTGAGGCTACTCATGCACTGCTCCAGCCATCTCTTCAACACCATCTTTATCTAGACATCTTCTCTTCTTACGTGGCTTGTCCTCGTCTTCCTCTTCATTGTCTTCTTCGTCATAGTCGTCCTCATCCTCTTCGGCCTCATCTTGTGCTTGATAGTCCTCATCTTCTTCGGCCTCATCACTATCATAGTCATCGTCCTACCCATCCTCCTCCTCCTCTTCTGCTTGGTAGTCCTCATCCTCTTTTGCCTCGTCATTGTCCTAGTCATCGTCGTCCTCATCCTCTTCCTCCTCTTCTGGTGCGGTCATGTGATCCTCTTCTTCTCTACACTCCTCTAGTTTAGAATCAGTTTCCTCTTCTTCATCCTCTTCTAGAACCCATTCACCATCCTCTACTTCATCTGTTGGCTCTGCCTTGGTGCTTTCTTCTTCATGATACTCTACATCAATCGGCACATTGCTTCCGTCCGTGGGAGACTCAAGCAGCTCTTCGATGCTCCTCTTAGGGGGAGAAGGCGGTTTGTCAGCCAGCTCCATTGTAAGTTTGTGTTTGGTGGGAAAAATAAACTGGCCGTGATTAGGACGTATACAAATCTTAAATATAGTTTCCCCCATAACCATTTTTAGCTGGCTATCGAAATTGATTGATTAATTTCCTTTTGCATTGTAATATGATTGATTGATTCATTTCCTACCATAAAATTGATTGACTAATTAGGAAACTAATCAATGAATTAGTGATTTACTTTCAATCAATGAAGTAATATGCCGAATATTGGTTTCCATACAACATATAATTGGTGATTTACTTTCACTTACCTTGTTTATTACTTGACTAACACAAACTTGTGTAAATAAAATTACATGATCTCTGAGCGTAAAGTTTGTTTTAAGTAGTACTTAAAATTGTATGCAGCAAGATAAGAGGTATAGACTGATTGCTGCCATGATTATTGATCAACTACATGCGATCCTGCTTAATTACCGAAGTTTCCTAGCATGCAGGATCAAGTGATGGTGGATAAGTACTTGAACTTGTGAGCAGCGAGATATGAGATATAGACTGATTGTTGCCACAACTATTGGTCAATTACATAAATCATATTTGTAATTAGCAAAGTTTCATTGCACACAAGATCAGGGAGGCATTATGCATGTGTCAGAGTTACACATGTGATACCACATCCAGTTATTCAAGGATGGATCAACAATTATTCGAATATGTTTCGTCAATGAGGCAGTACAAAAGCTCAATTCCGGGCGAGAAAAATAATTGAATTATTGATAGATAGATGGATCAACAAATATACAGGTTCATTGACTTATGTTCATCTAGGAATAATTGGCCAGGCTGGAAAAAATAAACAGTTACAGCTGTGCATGGCTACCCTTCCAGGCAGTAGAAACAAATAATATTACATCTAGATATATTTCTCGACATCTGTGGCCCTTATGGAGCAAACAGTGACTCTTACATCTTCTGGTATGTTATCTGCGCTCTCATTAAAGTTGCATTTCATGACTTCAATAAGAGGCCACTTCTTGAGGAGTCTTGGATCCTTTCAATGAGTAAAAAATGAAATTAGCTATCAGCACTCAGGAAATTAAGTAGAGATGGAGATTGATGGATAAGGAAATATCAATACTAACAACATTGAGCAAACCATGAATCCATTCACCATCCCACATATTCATGAGCTCAATTACTAAAAACCCAAACAGGCACCTAGGCGAGTTAAGAGAAACATTTAAATTTAAACTTCTCTAAAAACTGATTTATTCATCTTATGGGGTAAAGTTGTATTGTTACCTATCAAATATCTTGGGAACAAGGCACAGATATATATGGTTCCAATCATAAATGTCGTCATTCCAAGAGGGATCTATTTCATCCATGGCACAATCATACGTTCTAGACATCTTCTGTATTCTAGGAAGATAGTAGTAGGATGGATGATTATACGCAGGATTGTGATGAACTGGAGAATGGTCAATTATAGCTATCCTTCTAGCATGTTTGTCCAATGCAAACATGCCGAAACTTCCGCATGCATAGTAAGGCACCACAACCTACATTGGCAGATGTTAACATAAAATGTGTTCCATTCGTTAGCTGATACACAGGTTGAGCTCAACATACCAGCCGACATTCAGAAAACCAAACTCCACTGCGAGGCCAATCATCAAAGAACTTTGCAAGCGACTTAGGATCATGCTTGACACAACAATGAGGATGCCGTATATAACCACAAATGTACTGCAGATAGGCAGAATTATAAAACAAAACAATATCAAATAAATAATATGAGCATGCAAATCAATATTATTATTAGAAGATAACTTACGGAAAACATCAAGTCCATAAAGTGACTCTTTGGTTCCCTCAGCATTGTAGCCATATCACATGCAAGCATACGCATTGCTAGGTTGAACACATCAACGTCCATAGTTCTATTAACATCAAGTATGTCTTGGAGGTTTTTCAAACTTAAGCTTATAGGATAAGGATCTGAACTCCGAACCTATTCTTCCTGTTAAAAGACAATGTTTGCATGACATTAGGTACTAATAATATATATATATATATATATATATATATATATATATACACACACACACACACACACACACACACACATATACTAGGAGTATGAAAGACATAGGTATTGTAGATATAGATATAATTAATTGACACTCATACAAATTAGTGACGAAGTCATTTATATGTGTGACTTACACTAAACCATCTGCATCTTTAATGGACAGGACATAGTTGCAGCTGTATCTTTGTACCTAATGCACGTCAGCTGGGATAGCTATGTTAGATTTTCAATGACAAATTCAGTGGTGTCAAATGTATAGTCATCTGTGATGCCATCATCCGGTAGTTCCTTTGGAGTGTTAAGTGTTCAATCACAGAGAATGGCAGCGAGCTTCAATTTGAAGTTTGTCATTTCTCTTTGCGCAGTAGTATATATCCTGTAAATTACTTTTACTGTAGTATAAATTATAGCTAGTATATATACAACAAAATTTTTCATAATATTTACCTGCGTAAAAGTGTTAGATAGCTTCTCACCCATCCAGTATTCCATAAAGTTTAATAGAAACAAACCATATGACACCCTACATGCAAAAACAAAGTACCTAAGTATAGATAAAAAATTTGAAACGATGCACATTTTTATTTTTATTTTTATTTAAATATAACAACGTACCCATCAGTCTGCATCCTGTGATAGAATTGCTCAACAACAGACCACGAAGAAACTTGTAGGTCAGGCCACTTGTCGTCTGTAATATCCCTAACTCCTAACGCTGCATCAATTTGTAACTGCAGGCAGTCCAACTGTGATTTCAAAGAAACAATAAGATATCTTATAATTGCACTTTTATTGAAGTGCTAGTAGAATTTAATACTTACAACATGACCTAGGTCATCACTTCTCATTGGTCCCAATGAGTTGAGGACTTGTATGTCACATCTTTTGCGGTTAACCATGGCAAGGTACCAATGCATTTCTTCGATATTAATCGGAAGAAACACCTGATGCAATCAAATAGCTTGCATGACATGTCACATGTAAAAAGTATACAAGTACCAAACGCACCTTCGAAAAAATTTACAGCAATAAACTTACCAAGTCATGTGCCATATATTTCATCACGTTGGAGAAGGCCAACAATCAAAGTATTCTCTATGTAAATCGTTGATTCTACCGCGCACAACAGATGTTTTTCAGCTTTGATTAGGTTTATGTAGCTGTTTATAACCTGCAATATAAATACATCTATTGTTTATAAGTACTATATATTATATAGTAGATAAAAGTGTGCATCAAAGAAATTATACATGTATAAAGTACTCACGCTTCCATTGACATAAGGTGATGTCTTAGAACACATTTGAAGGTTTTGTAATTAACGAAAATGTCATCCACCCTTACTACAACATGCTCTTCTCGGCAGCCACCAATTTATTTAATAATGGATTCATCTTCCTCGTCACATGTATAATCTGTATTAGATGGAAAATAAAACACGCAACAGTGACAACGGAGGTGAAGTAAAAAAGAATTTTTTATTTAAAATAGTCACTTAACAAGTACCTTGGGGTTGCACTTCCCTCACATGGACCTTCTTTGGTTTGTTATGATGGGATACTTTGGGATTTTCCAATTCCAGGTCTACAACATTCTCCAATGGATCAACGCTATTAATGAGGTCTATAAGGTTATTACCGTCATCGAACTCCAGCACATCATCTTCAGCTTTGATCTCTTGGTTGGTAGCGATGGCATCTAATGCATCCACGTGTATGGTGGTCTCTAGATTTTCACGGGTAACAATGTCCTTCGCATCAACCGTGTCGTCTCCGCAGGGCACCACATCGTTATCTAATGTCTCAATCTCTCCCTAAAACATGGCAAACAAAATCACATCTATCATCCATCATAAAGTATAGCAACCACTAAATAGTCACATTAAAAGTGAAATGGCATTGTACTTGGCTTTGGATGATAGTGGATCCATCTGATGAGACCACATCAAGTATAGTTTCATGTTTTTCTTCATGAGGAACAATGTAATTACCATCTGGTGTGACAAGGTCGAGAATGTTTTCTTGCTTTTCTTCATTGGGAACAATGCCAACACTTAGTCACTGTCCTGCAGGCAAGAAACAATGTTAGCATGTGATGTCACCGTCTTTACCTACATTCATGGGAGTAGAAATCGAGATGAAATACATATAAAACCTACCGAGTAATCATAACATCATATAAGTATAGATATAGATGAAATATATATGTACCAGGAATTGGGTGATAGTAGACCCATCTGACTTGAACACGTCGATGGTGGTTTCTTCCGGATCCCCATTGGCAAGCCCTCCTTCACCTAACCCTATGTCTTGCTTGGAAGGAACATGGATATCATCTGATGCAGCAACGTATCCTTGCATTATATTATAATAGCAAAAATTAGGAATGCCTCTAAAATAAAGACAATCACAAGCACAAGAAGTTTTCATCATCAACTTAAAGTGATACAATTGTGCGGCATTTGGAGAGTAAAGGAACATGAACCTCCATTTGTGAGATGCGCTAATAGGAGACGTCAAAGAGCAGACTGCAGGTACACGTCTGGGTGGCCTGTGCGAGGAAAAAGAGAGAATGGTTGCGTAGTGGTACGTGGAGGGAATATATAGGCAAGTGATGTCTGCTTTATAGAAGGAAAGGAATAACAAAATTGGATATACCGGATGTCATGTGGAGCTATTAATGGAGATAAATTACCATGCATGAATTAAATACTATACAAGGAAATGTGAAGTATAGAAAATTGATAATCATAATCAGGAGAAAAAATCATGGGGGTACAAGAGCATAATCGTCGATACCTATTACTGAAACTTTGTCATATATCAGGACTGGCTGCCACATTCTTTGCCATATATCAAGGACGCGCACCTCGAATTAGGAAAGGATGACTGAATCTCCCACCCGACAAATCAGCCCCATGTTTCCTTTTTTTTCAAGGTGCGTACACACTTTTATTTGAATACTTGTAAGCACTGCCTACTTGTGTATTCTCCTAGTTCTCCTAGCCCAAAGAAACCAACACAAAAGCTTCTTCCCCATCTCTACCTTGGTAGCACCTTCGAGAACTCTATCATGCTATCCTCCATCATGCTTGTAATGCCAACTGTCCAATGGTGCGAGCTGCATACCGAGATATGGGGTGAGATCATTAGCCACATTGACGTGTTGGATGTCATGAGCTTCTCTACAATCTGCAAGTCACTGGAGTCAGTTTGCAAGACCCTCAGAGCTACCATTCTGAAGTTAGGGAGTGCAATACTGGTCACATGTCAACCAGATCAAGATGGCCTGGGGACTAAGGATGACCTGAAAACAGGCAAGTTTGGTTTACATGATATATTCAATGCATTGTCCTTTTGCTGTGTGAATGAGGGGTTGCAACGTAGGATCTGGTTAGGTGGCAAGGGTGATTGGCTAGTTACTACAAATACAAGCCTTGACTTGGAGCTCCTAAACCCAATAACCAGAACTAAGGTTCCACTACCATCCTTTGGTAATAATCTATCCGGTATAGAACTGCCATCATACAGGGAACCTAATGTAATATTTCCTCCATTTGCACGTGATGTCGCTCACGTCATCCTTTCCTAGACGCCATCCCACACGGATGGCTATGAGGCCATCACACTTTTCTCTGATGGATTATTGGCATACACAGCACAAGGTGAAAATATTTGGAGGGTGTTGAAGAATCCAACTGACCATGATGACAACGCCTACAATTATTATCCAAAGGTTTTGTTGGATGTCATAGTTTACCGTGGATGGGTGATTGCTGTTGAAGAGGATGGTGACATATTTGCATGGGACATGAGCGGTCCGGACTTGACACCAGTGCATGTGCCAACGCCGGAAACTACTCCAAGTGAGGAGGAAGTTGAACATGTGTTCTACCTTGCCATCTCCCCTTCTGATCAGCTAATCCTGGCATGCCTATATGGTCATGTATTTGGACACAATAGCAACAGGAACAAAATGGTGTGGAATGAACATGATAGGTTTGAGCAACTGGATAGCATTTCCATGTTTGGATTTGATGAAGCAAATGTGACATGGAGCATTCATCCATTGTGAAGGACCGGTCTTTATTCCTTGGGCTAAACTACCCCTTTTTTGTTACTTCAACTGACTTGAAGGGTAATAGCATCTATGTGGCCGATGTGGGGAACTATGATGCTGGCATATGCAGCTTGGGTAAAGAAGGGCAAGTCTCCATTACTAATCAAGATTTTCCAATTTATGAGAAGGCACATTTGCTCAAAGGATGGACCATTCGCACCCGAATGTGGTTTCGTCCTACTGCTCATGCGAAAGGAAACAATTAGTTTATATTTATCATATAGATTTTCTTGTTACTTTGCTCATTCTTCACTCCATTGTAATGCTTGATGATTGATTTAAAAGATAATGTAAGTTCACAAGTGATTTTGAATGATTGATTCATCACTATATATATAATACTGGTCTACATGTTAATTTAAAACACAATTTACATCCATAATCAATTAGATCTTAATAAATATAATAAATAAAACTGCCACTGCAATTCTGGCTGTGTGATCTTATCTAAACAATCAATCAACCTTTTACCCTTCCTACTATATTTATTGTATGTTTCCAAACGCATCACCACGAATTAGGCTGGTTATTCGTGTGATTGGGGTATTGGGTTGTAAATACAAAACTAAGGATAGTATGAAATGAAAAAGGAAGGTGTGAACACAATTAGCGGGGCCACTGTACAAGAAGATGAATCGATGTCAATTCATTTCACCACAGGCACCGCGATCCATTCCATGTATATAATAACTACCTTACAATGAACCATGGGCAGTGTTTAACCCACGAACTTAGACACATAAACAATAGCCCATTATAACCATTACAAACTCGAAAGGTAAAATATTATTATGGCCCATGTTGATGGTCTGGCCTGTTATATGTCCTAGATTGTTCAACAATCTTCTACCCTAGTATAAAAGGGGACCAACCATTCACCTCCTAGAAGCCATCGTGGATTCCCCTTTCCACATTGTAGCATTCTTGCGGATCTACCAAGGATACGCACAAACAGCGCTATCTGGCAAGGATGGCTTCGATCGAGGTAACTCAGGAACTTCACAATGCACTTCATCCCTTTCTATGCTCTCCATTAGCTAGGATTTGAATCTTTAAACTTTTGTTTGTCCACAAAATCGACACACAACACCGTAGCCGCCATGCCAAACAACTTCCACTAGCCATCGGAACTATCTTCCGAGGAGGAAGAACATTTGCATCCCGGCGAACAGGTCAGCACTGATGACAACCCAAGCGACTCTATTCCACCATCATCGCCTCTATGGATGGACGATGAATGGGAGGAGAAGCCCCCATCGGAGACCGACAGTGGCATCAGATCAGCTCTTGCCCTGATAGAGATGGACCCCTCCATGATGAAGAAAGGCAGACAGATACAGATGAAGGAGAAGGCGAGGGATATGAAGCTAACATCGAGGACAATGAGCGCCGACCGTGCAAAAGAATTAAGACTTGCTCGAGTCCATCTGCTTGGGACACCGCCGGCCGATCAACCAACAATGACAGCATCCCCAACACTCCTCCTGGCTTCTCTAGATGCGATCGTGTGTTTGGTGCAAGAGAGGAACCGCACAACAAGCCTAGAGACACCGTTGAGTCTCCAATCAACCTCAATGGATCTGATGATGAAAAATAAGATGCATAGTGTGCGCGTCATGTCTTTTTCAATTCATTACATGCAATGTTATCATATACTATATCCATATTTTCCTTGGCATATGTAAATTATCATATCATGAATTGATGAACTCACCATATGTAAATTATCTTGGTGTGCTTCTATGATTATTTAATGTGGGGATATAAACCGTTAAAAAAGTATGCAAAGCAGCCCGCAAAAAAAATAAAAAATTTCCTTCCTTATTTCATACTCGCCAACTTAACACTACGGACCTAATCAAGGTCTACTCCACAACTGCAGACATTTTCATACTCGTTAATGACATGTTCCATACGATTGCCATTTATCATGTACTCGTACACATCAACTATGGAACATGGAATGCACACTCTCTCTAAGCTTGCATCTAGTGCCCTAATCTCGACGGCGCATACAGCAACAACAATTTTGATGCCATTGTGAGCCATGACGTTTGTACGCAGTTAAGCTCTAACATCTGCACAAGAAGTCGGAAGATTAGCAAACCTACGACACCCAAAAATGTATATATCTATACTATAAAGAAATAACAATTTTGTAGCACTTTACAGGCTGGGAATGCATGGGTATGCACCATTATCAATCAGGGTAATTGATGTGTTCTGGCACTCTTTGAAGCAAGCTGCAAAATCTCATATTTGAAAATGGATCACAGATCTACACGTGAGCTCCTGAAATTTACACGAACTCTTGATGAGTTCATGTATTTGCATACTCACCTCTATCTCAGTTTACACAAACTCTTGTTGCAACCAAAAAGATCATTGCTTAGTTCGGCACCAATGAGTTTTCTACAAGCCATCTGATCGTAGTCAGATATGATGCATAGAAATCCAATGCGACTGCAACACACACAAGGGATTGAAATGACATAGAAATGCATAATTTAACTGTTAATTAAGCAAAATGGAATAAACAAACCTCTTATCTTTCAAGCAGATCTCCATTGTGCAGTATGGTTCAAAGGAGCAACTTGGTGTCACCGGGCCAACAAAACCAACTACTGCGAACAAACATTTCTCGGATCCATGCTCCATTGCAAGGGCTTCTTGCATGGTCAAGAAACTGGCACACGAAACCATCGTATTCTTCACAAAATTTGTCTCCATCTCAACTGTTAGTGTGTACTCCTATGCGTGGAGACGGAGACAAATTTGGTGTCACGCGTCATGCAGTAGAAAATCGGTGTGTATATACCTAACGCCGCTTACCTCCAAGTACCTCATATTGAAAGGTGATTGGCTGGCCAATTTGTTTCCAAAAGTTAATAGATCCAATATTAGGGGATTAATATTGAATTAGGAAAGCAAGAATCAGAGGGTCTGACAAGGAATACTGAATTACTGGGTGTATAATAACTTTCATAAATAATCATTAATCAATATATCCATTTCCAATTACATACTATAATCATACCTAAATAGTTAGTACACTCACATGGAAAGGACAATGTTGGGCGCAGAAACTCTTGTGCAACCAGTACAACCAATAGATGCCAACACCGTGATTGGTGCACCCACATCGCATGGGATGACAGGTCCTGGGCAGCATTTTTTTGATAAACCATGGGCCAAAGTTTAACCGACAGACTTAGACACATAAACGACAGCCCATTATAACCATTACAAACTCGAAAGATGAAATATTATTATGGCTCATGTTGATGGCATAGCCCATTATATGTCCTAGATTGTTCAAAAATCTTCTACCCCAATATATAAGCTGATATAGCTCCATAGGCTTCGTAAGCCTATAATCTACTTGTACTCCTCATGGGAGTGCATTCTCCTAGTCTATTTTGGTTGCACTGAACCCGTGTTTAGAAACTAAAGTCATGTAATGTGATGCAGTGAAAGACTATGTCATGTAAACTTGTCAATGTCTGCATAGTGTAGTTCAATCTGGGAATGTTTGTATGTGTGACAAGTTACATGATCTGCATAGTGTAGTTCAATCTGGGAATGTTTGTATGTGTGACACGTTATGTGATTGACAGTTCTTATTATGTCATTGAGAAAATTGACTTTGCTAGTTAACTAAATATTTCACAATGATTGCAAACAGCTGCATCAATATATCTCCTCGAACTACAAGATGATGAAGTGTTGTTCGTGATGCAGTGTCGTTCATGATTTTTTGATTTTTTTCTTGATTTCTCTATTTTTTCTGATGCAGTGCCGTTCGTGATGTTCTCTGAAAACGTCTTAGAAAATCCGCCACAGATCTATAGGAGTTTGCATTGCTATCTGTTCTATAGGAGATCGATCTTCATTAATCACATATATATTTACATTGGTAATATTGACTACAAGGTCAGCCAACCAGACCTGGACCTCATCAAGAAAAAGCAACAGAAAAGTAAAAGCTACACTAATTCATAGTTGCATGTAAAGAGTGAATTAGTTATCTATTCCAAGTGCCCTTTGGAACAAAATGATTTCTCGGCAAATCCTACAGTCCTCGCTGCAAAACAGTGTCTTTTGTGGCCATCCAAAAGTAACGCCGTAGCCGCCACCATCATACGGAAGGTCTCCACGCACCAGTGCCGACGGCAGCATTTCGCCCACCTTACGCCACATCGTTTGGCAATTCGCCGATGCGGCCTGCTCACGACACAGCCGACACCCCTTGTTGCTTAGCATCCTTGGTCCGCTGCCGCCGCTCGCCGCCGAATCTTTCTCTCCCTCGACCTATCTGCCGTACCACCTCGTAGTGTTACCATTGCCAGCGCTGCCATTATTCCTGTAGAGGAGGAGGGCGACCAAATAATGTGGCGGAACCGCCCAACTTAAACTGGATTAAGTGTGCCTAATCGCTATCAGAACAGCAAGTATCCAAAACGCAATTAAAACAGTGTAAGTTGGGTAGTTTGTCAAGTGTCCCTAGGACCCCTCCAAACATCCACGACATGATCCGTACCCATACATCAGGATCACTTCTGTGATGGGAAGGTATCAACAAATATTACATTTTTACATACATATCAAGGTGCGAATTATTACAAATTTGAAACAAACTTAACAATGCGGGTTAGAGCAGTTCTAAGAGTTTAAAACATAAACCAATCCAGGAAATAATTAAACAGCTGAGTTTTATTCTAGGGTATTGTGAGACTCATAAAATACCCTAGTTCTTCGGACCTGATTAACCAAGAAAAACAACTTTCTGAAACAACAACGAAGGATCTCCTGAGTACGAGGGTACTCAGCAAGACTGACCCGACTAACCAAGAAAAACAACTTTCAAGTCTGGAAGAATGATAGCTGTTTGGTGTATTGGCTGACTCACATTTTGTGAAAAAGCTTACTATAGGTGGATCCTTAACTTTATTCTTTTACTTCCATTTAGTTTTACCTATCCAGACTAGATGAAAAAAAAATATTTTGGCAATCAAGTGAAACTAAGTCATACAACATGTTAATTCTAGGAAAAACATTATATTTAACTTGATTACACTACGATGCTTAACAGAGAAACAAGTGCATTCGTATCCAAGAATTGCGGCGATCCGGACAGATTTACATCCTACAGGAGATACCCGACCACTAGCTATGCACAACTGTCCGGGTTGCACATAACGACCTTTCGATTAGCCGTACCCAACGATCAGGATTATGACTACCCGAACCCAGGGACGTACCCCCACATGGGACCCCACGTCTGGCCTAGTCTCCATGTGAGTTTCGGGCTATGCCCCTGCCATTCTTTAGCACATCAAGCACAAGTATGAAATATTCCCGATCTGAGAGCCAACTAACCTATCGGGCTTGCTGGTTCCCATATGGCAGTAAGTAACCAGGTAAAAATCACTTGAATCAATGGTTAAGACAACGATTAGTCTTGAATCAAATTAACAGAGTAGACAGAACTACGGAATTCAAGACTCCTTTCTTGATTCCATCCAAGCTTCCGTCCACTACTTTTCAAAACAGGTCATTTCCTTGATTATCATGTATGACCATCTTAGCCTTAGAGTTGAGTAAGCAAAGCTACTCGTAGGTATCTAAGCATTGCTAAGCATAGGATAGTTACTAATTAGTTGAACAGATGTCAAAGATGTCCTTAATAACAAGGTTGGATTGTCCATAAAAGTGAGTTTTCAATCAACTCCTAGACCTAATGCACACATATAAGGAAATAACCATTAATTGGACTCATGAATAGTAATTTCTAAAAGTAGATGGGTTTAGATGCACCGGGGATTGCCTTGATCCACAAAAGGTTAGTGTCTTCTGAGGGTCCTGCTTCACAAGGGATCAATTCAACAACCTCTTCAACCTCTGGGAAAATCCACTTCAGGAGCTTCGGAGTCTACAATTAAATATATGCAGGGGTTAGATATGCAAATTTTTAAATACATGACTATACGACTGCCCTTCATGATAAAGTTACAAGCCAACAAGTGACTATACAACCTATCTCATGATAAAGTTACAAGCCAACAATAGACTACCCATAAAGATTAACCCACAACCTTTAACTTCTTTACTAATCTACCCTAAGCCTTTTCTTTTTTTTAGAAAAGCATTATAATAATTTTCTAATCTCAAAACTTAATTCCTATGGTTTAATAGCAATTTGTGGTTGGGAAAGTATTATTCAATATTTTATACATTTATTAAAGGTTAAGCATTTATTTAAATACCTTAGTTAAAAGGTATTAAATAAATACCTAAATTTTATTATTTTTCCTAGGGTTTAAGAATTTTAATGCATAAAAGAAAGTAAAACAATCCTAGTAAAATTGGTTTTACTATTTTTGGACATTTCTAGAATTTCTAATGAACTAAACAGTGATAAACGATTTTAAGCTATTAATTGCTAAAAGGAAAACTTATGATTATCCAAACCCCCCCCAGAAACACTTCTCACACACCCCCGCTCTACCCCTCTCTCACTGCTTCGCGGGCCCGGTCAGCACATAGTACCCCTGACCTTGACTGTGGGCACCGGCGCGGGTACGCGGCTCAACTTGCCGGCGGTGAGGTCTCCGGCAATGGCGACTTGCTGGCTCGAGTCACCTCAACGACGCACGCACACTGACTGTGATGCTGAGATGGCTCAACCCGCGTCGATGGCGAACAGCGGCAAAACGGGCGACGCTAGGGTTCTTCCGGCGGGCGGCTCAACGGTCGTGACTCCACGACATCAAGTTCACGCAGCAGCTTCGCCTCGACCTAGGACACACGAAGCTCACCCAAATCAGGGCGTTCCATGGCCGGAGTATAAAGCTCCGCTATGGCGGCCATGGCGGCGACGCCATTCTGGCCAACCTGGCTATGCTTTAAGTCAATGAGCGGCCTCAACACCATCAGTGGCTCACGAGAAGCTCACCTGAGCCCTGACCCAGTGACCCTAGCCCCAGTAACCAAGACCTTCACGGCGGCGGTTCTTACCAGAATGAAGTAGCGGTCGGGCTTAAGGAAGACGATGATGACGAAGCGCTGCGGTGGAGGGAGTGGAGTGGTGGCTTGCTGAGCGTGTACAGGAGCTTCAGGTGAAGCTTTGAGCGGGTAGAATCGAGGAAAGGAGTAGCGGAGCGGTGGTTTCAGCTGGCGGCAGTGCTGCTTGACTGGCTCAGCTTGCGACGGTGAAAAAGAGCAGGGTGAAATGGAGGAGGGAGGAGCAGTAGAAGTATGAGTTTTTACTGCTCGCATGACGGCCACGTCGGCGAGCTCCAAGCGTGCGTGGATACGGACGTGGCTTGCGAGTTGCGCTAGCCACCATGCGCAGGTGGCTGGCGGTGGCACGGCTCTTTGCTTGGACTCGACCTCTGTTATTAACACATGCGCACACTCAAATTCTTCAAAGTTGAGAGGCTTAAAACTCCAATATCCCCATTGTGACTCGTGAAGATCCTTTAAGCAAACTCGTAGTGCAAACCAAGCACTTCAATTGATAGATTGGCCTCAAACCAAAACAACCAATCTAAGACCTTGAATCTGAAGCTCCAAAATTCGGGCTGAAACGACCATTTAACTGAATCAGACGATTCAGTTTCGTCAGACATAAGAACAAGGCCATTTCCCCAATTTTAGGCTCAATTGAAATAGCTTAAACTTGATCCATAGCATCCATCCTTTATCCCTCTTTGTTCTACAACTAACCAAGGTTCCATTTTGCACCTGAGCCCATATATCTTCTACACTAGATTCCTCTGAAATTTGCACCAAAGATGGTAAAGTCACTCTACTTTTAGACTGCAGCAATTCTAGTCTGTTCACTTGCTCACCTTAAGCTTCAATTTAAATTGACTCCTTTACCTTCCATGGCCAACAAAACATTCCAAACTCCCTTTAGCAAAGTTAGAGGAAATCCAAAGTTCTACCTTTTATAGATTTACACTTTTGACTGAATCACTCTCCTTTCTTGTGAAAAGCATCTCTGAAATTTTTCTGAATATGGAACTTCAACTTAAACTAAACCTCCTCCTTTTGAACCCTTATTACATCTCCTTCAAATTCCCAGCCAATCAAGGGGAATTTCTTTCTGAACCTGACTGTTGTTTTGCCTCATTTTAATAGCTAAGGCTTCGACAGCTTACCTTCAGATCGACTTTTGTGGTTGAAATTCAATAGAGGCTTGCTCAGGACCCTTAAACAAAGTTGTAAGAAATTTCAGTGGCTCCCTTTGCTACATTTAAAGTTCCTTCTGATTTCGACCCTAAGGGTTCAAAATTTTTTATTCCAACCCAACTGTTATAGGATTGCCAATTTTCTGAACCAAAAGTTCAAAGGGTGGTTACTCCATTTTCTGCAGTCAAACTCTCAAAACACCCTTTATAGAAGTTGTAGAGGACCTATTCCTCTACATTTTTCTTATTCACCTGAAAAGTCAAATCCTCCTTTTTCCCCTCCAATTCTGGCCCTGAATCTGGCTGCCTTTGTTTTGCCCTTTACTGAACTGGACTTGCATTAGTTAGCTGTTCTTCTAAACAGAACAGTAGCACTTGCTCCAAATTAATCTTGAATTACCACTTGACACTTCAGATGCCAACCATTTCATGCCAAACATAGAGATCATGTTAGGCTTGATAAAAGTCCCATTTTGCCCATAAAACCATAGGTCCACATAGGTTTTCCTCCAAATTCCTTGAATCAAAATTCACCCTCTTTTTGGTCTGTTTTTCAGAGACAAGCATTCCTGTTTTCAGGTAACGAACAGGAACATAGCTCATTTTGCTTTTTGGACAAGCCAATACTCATTTGCTTCTGAAATGGCCCCTTTAAGTCCCAAATGTTCATAAGATCCAAATTCTTGCTTTTCAAATGGCCCCTTTAAGTCCCAAATGTTCATAAGATCCAAATTCATGCAGTTGTCAACTTTTTCTAAGTTTGAAACTCAATTTGGCATTTTTGGTCCATATTTGACTCAAAGTTGACTTTTTGCTAATAAACCTTCTTAGCATCAATTTTGTTTTGTCATAAACCTCAAAATGACCATTCCTAAGCCTTTTTAACACCTGGTGGTTACAAATAAGCCGCCACATTGTGCCCACCCGCGGCGGCACGGGCTAGCTCGTTGAGGGATGGCTGGGGGCTGTGGTTTTTCCTGAAGAACTCTCATATCCCGGTGAGGAAGCAAACATCCGGGTTGTTGATTAGGGTAAAACGAGTAAGGAAGCCATGCGCTGGCTGACGGCGCGGTCGCCGCACACATGGCGCATGAACGAGCAGGTCACCCGTAGGCTGCGGAGGTCGTCCATGGGCCGCTCCGAGGTTGCAGCGAGGTGGCCGGCGATCTCAATTGCCACCTCAATAGGGAGCACTGCCAGCGACGGGGGGTGCAGCCTCGCCGCCATGATTGCCGGTGTCGACGTCACGCAACGCGAAGTGCGATGAGGGTTCGCGTGGTGGCGTGGATGGAGCTGTGGCACGTGGACGGCGGTGAGCTGGAGCGCTGGAGAGGCAGAGCGGCGCGATGTACTGTAATCAAAGAGAGGGCAGTGCAGGGGGCCGAGCAAGGGCTACAGTAGGAGTTCTTGAAAAGCCCTCTTTTGGGAAATGGCAAAGAGAGGGCGGTGGAGGGGGCTGACGAGAGGAGTTCTTGAAATCCCCTCTGTGGCTGGCGTGGGAACTGGCGATGAGGAGGAGGAGGAGTTCTTAAAATCGCTCTTGAAACTACCGCTGACTGCTAAGAAGTTAAGGTGGTGCCGTATCTTGGGGATGGCAACCGTCGGTAAGCATGCGCAGGAACAGGAACCGAGGAGGCACATTCTTTGTTTGCACTTTCGTCTGTGTGGTTGACATATGGGTCCTACCTCGTATAAACAATCCCGGCGCCCCCCCCCCCTCGTAGCCATCGCCTTTCCAACTTCCTAGTTCACACGCAAGCGCGCTTGTTCATCTCTCGCATGTCCCATCGGCCCCCAAAATCGCGCGCCTTCTCCTCCAACTTCCCCTTCCCTCACACAATTCGCCGGATCCAGGAGCGACGATCGCTGGGCGCAAGTGCCGCGACCACAACTCCAGGGGGCAGGCGCGTGACAAGTTTCGGTGCTTCTCGCTGACTTCGACGACCTCGGGGCCATCGTCCACCTGCTGCCCCTCATCCACCTCGATGCCTTTACCAACCCGCCACCCCTTGTCCACCATGGGCCCATCATCAACCCACCACCCCTCATCCTTGGGCCCATCATCAACCTGCCGCATGATAGCCGCCACCGGGCTTTGAAGGAGTCACCGGCCCTAGCAGGGACAAAGGGAAGGGAGCAGCGTCCCCAGATGTGGTCGTCAATGTGGTGAGTGCCTCACTCTGCTACACAAAATTGGGGTTTTTTGGTGTGAGGTTCACAATGTGAGATAAATAATGATGATGTTATGTGCACAAGATAGTGTATGTTTCCAGTTTTTGTCAATCTTGAAGCTGCAAAACAAGTATGTGATGAACACCTGAACTTTCTTGGGAAGTAGCTTGCTTTATTTGTTCCCAATTTGCTTTTTTGAGGACTCTTGTGTCATATTCACCTTAACCAATCTGGCATTTTGGTTCTATTGCATTTTTGTTTACATTTATCTATAAATTAAGAATTGCATATCAATATACCATAGTTCTTTGTTGTCCTGAACTTTTGCCTAACAGTTATAATAACACATAAAGAATGCACCTCTCTTTTCTCTAGTGTACAGGAACCTTATGTTTTTATCATGAATATAAACTTGTTTGCTCTCCTGAACCGTTGATGTACCTTTAGTGCACAAAACAGACCAGTATGATGTACCAAATTTGTGAAAACAAACCGGTATGATTCTTTTTAAGTTCATCATATTGTTACACCAGGCTATCACGGCAACCAGTTCATAAACTAGACAGCTGTCCCAATGATTTAACTTCCATTCATTAAAATTTTAGATTTATAATGTTTAGTTGAAATGGAGTAAGCTAGGCGGATGTTTACCTGATTGTAGAGCATAATGTGGAATGGTAAATCATTGATTATGATGTTCTATATATTGTGACTCTGTTTTGCTTGTAACGAAGGCTGAAGGAATAAAGTATGATATCGCATTTACAAAGATGACATGTACGATGATACTCAATGAAGAGAGCCATGACGAAACCGATGGACCGGTTATGTCTTCTAGTCAGGTGATGTTCCTACCCTTACTATAATAATCACTATGTTCCTTCCCTTTTAGTTATATGGAGCACTAAATATGTAGGATTGGATCCATGTTGTGAGCTATTTTTTGTTGATCTAGTAGGCAATAAATGTACTTGTATGTTGCGTCATGTGGGAAATTCATGAACATTCAGTTTTGAATTTGCAAAGATAAATGTACTGACTCATAATAACTTTCTGGTTACCAGCACCTTTATGTGCTGCAATTGGTTTGAATGCATGTTATCTTATCCACATGCTAAGTGACCCCCTTGTAAAATTTCAGATTCGAGCAAAGGCAGAGGAGCTTCGCGTTGCTATCAAGCGGAAGCTGAAGAAGGGTGACTACCACGATGTGAAAGAAGATTGAGTTGGCTGTCATTAAGACGGAAATGGAGTGGCTTATTGTCACGTATATATGTGTCCACCAGTGCGTATAATATATATATATGTATGTATGTATGTATGGAATCACTTTGGGCTCTGTTGGGATCCTAGCAGGGATAAAGGGAAGGGAGAGGCATTATACACAACTGGTACCTTGAAACCAAAAATATGACCTCGCACGAGGAGCTTTGCGTTGCTATCAAGCGGAAACTGAAAAAGGGTGACTACCGCGATGTGGAAGAAGACTGAGTTGGTTGTCATTAAGAAAAAGAAATGGAGTGGCTTATTGTCACGTATATATGTGTCCACCAATATATATATATGTATGTATGTATGTATGGAATCACTTTGGGCCCTGTTTGGATCCTAGCAGGGACAAAGGGAAGGGAACGGCATCATACACAACTAGTACCCTGAAACCAAAAATATGATGTGCTGCACAGTAGTAATTAAAATAGATATAACAAAGTAATATTTCTAGGGAGTATCACGAAAAGGAAAGAAATACAAAATTAAATAATGATGGGGTTGAAGTTTGGTAGATGGAAAAGTTTTGGCAACATTGAATTTCTCGTGTTATCTTTCCAACATTTAAATTTCACATGAAAATATTTCCAAAAGTTTTGGCTGTCTAATTGCCTTTGCGATACTCTTCCTATGATCATAATTCTTCCGATCATATACACAACTGCTGGTGGCATGGTGATGGCCCTTGCAGGTAAACTCGAACCTTCTGCAGTTGTGACAAGTCCTTTACATCACATCCTAGGCCAGTGTTTTTTTTCTAAACCATGGGCCAACGTTTAACCGATGGACTTAAACACATAAACGACAGCCCATTATAACCATTACAAACTCGAAAGGTAAAATATTATTATGCCCATGTCGATAGCCTAGCCCGTTATATGTTCTAGATTGTTCAACAATCTTCTACACCAGTATAGAAGGGGACCTGGAGGCAGTTCTTATTATGTCGTTGACAAAATTGACTTTGCTTGTTAACTAAATATTTCACAATGATTGCAAACAACTGAATTGATATAAGCGTGAACAAAAAATTCCTGTATGCACGGCTGGTACCCTAAAATCAAAAATAATCAATCATATATGAGGCGAAGCTTAACAGATCACAAAGACACACAAGGTAGTCATTTCCTGCATTGACAGAGATACTACCTATACCATAATAAGCTTATCATCACATAGACAGAAGCATGCAAACCTGCATGAATAATACCTATAGTTACAACATGCACATTAGAATTGGAACATAAATAATTTTTAATTTTTTAAAATAACACACCTTACGTCTCCAAGACATCTCTATACACAATGTTCTTTGTGCCTTTTCCAGTGGGGTCCATATCTTTGTTCTTTCTAGCAAGAACCCATGTCGTCTCATGAGAAACATCTCTAGATAGTGCAACGTACAGATGTCCTTGTGCAAAGATAGGCTCGGGGAGGTAGATACCAACATTGGGTATTGTCTGGCCCTGCGCTTTGTTAATGGTCATGGCAAAGCTCAAGCAGATGGGAAACTGCTTGCGCTCGAACTTGAAGGAAAGAGATAGATCTTCTAAAGGTGACATTGGTATACTTGGTATGAATAACCTCTTTCCTGCATGTTGTCCATTGACAACCTCAACATCAATAGAATTTTTCTAGAATCCTCTAACGATCAGTCGAGTGCCATTACAGAGGCCATTGTGAGGATCTAGATTATGTAGAAGGATAACAGGACAATTCTTCTTTATCGTCAGCTCATGTGGAGGCAACCCGTTTGGTGTTACTGAATTCAGAAAATCAAGGGGATAATTATTCCGCGTGTCATCCTCTACCGAATCAAAGCTGTAATACACATGCTTAGTACCTGGAAACCTATCAATCATCAGTGCATTGACCACATCAACATGCTCATTCCAAGTTGAAAGGATAGCACACTCGCACATGTAGGATGCTGATCTACAATTATCGGGCAGGTCCGGGAATACAGGATCAATGAGCGTATCTATACAAATATCTTCTGAATGGCTATCTGTTGACGCCGGATTTTGACACGTGTAAAATCGACATTAGGAGGAGAAGAGATCGGGACATGCGGCGAGATACAAGGGCGGTGATTGGAAATTGGCCGAGTGGTGCTACAGTCAAGGATCGGCCAATAGATGCTACAGTCGAGGATCGGCCGATTGATCCTTGGAGTTCCGCCTCGCCCGACCCCTGAGGCTTAGGATCGGATGCGCCCGACCTCCAAGGGAGGATCTCCGCCTCGCCCGACCCTTGAGGCTTGGGGTCGGATGCGCCCGACCCTCCAGGGGAGGGTCTCCGCCTCGCCCGACCCCTGAGGCTTGGGGTCGGACGCGCCCGACCCTCCAGGGGAGGGTCTCCGCCTCGCCCGACCCCTGAGGCTTGGGGTCGGACGCGCCCGACCCTCCACGGGAGGATCTCCGCCTCGTCCGACCTTAGTGCCCAGGGTCGGGATGAGTCTGAGCCCTGGACGTGTGGGTCCTGATCGGTTACCCCCTTGCTAAAGAGGTGATCGGCCGATTAGGAGATTAAGAATAGTTGGGCCGATGTGGGCTTAAAAAGGATTATGAAGATGAAGAGGGGGTCAGCCCATGAAGCGCGTAAAGATAGTATGAATCGTACTTGTAAATATTTGTTTTCTGTTTAGATTTGGGGATAGAGTTCTAGTCGGATAAGAAGTTTTTTTGTTTAAATTTAGAGATAGAGTTCTAGTCGGATAAGAAGTCGTTTGTACGTGGCTATAAATAGCCACCCTTGTAAATCTGTAAACACAATCAACTCAATACAACAAACTACTTTTTCCTCATACTTACTTTCAAGCAGGCGACTTCGCCAACACTTTTTCCCCTTTTTCACGAGTTCGTACGGATTGGCGGGGCTGCATCGACTTGACCTCCGGCTGATCTTGCAAGTTCCGTTTATCGAGTAATTTCTAAGCTTTAACTTCGGGCGCATCGTTGTCGTTTCGTTTAGATTTATTCACCAGTTATCGATATTTACTAGAGTTCTAGGTTTTACCTGTTGTTCTAGTTTTATCATCAGTTATCCAGCTTGGAATTAGAACTTTCGGCTTTCTTATATTTTGTTTCTCAATTTATCGCTTTCCACATAGCCGATTTAGATCTATTCCTAGTGTTGCTACTGTAGCGTTGTTTAGATTACTCTAGTAGTTTTCTTTACAAACGTTGCTTGGTAATCCGTTGTCCCATAGCCGATCTCGTTATTACTGCAAGTCGGCCGATTCGCTGATAAGCTCTTCTCAAGATTGGAACTTTAGCCGATCGCAACCCCTGGGAACTGATACGTTTATTTCCTTGCCAATCAACAGGTCAGATTGGCTGGCACGCCGCGCGAACCGTACCAGGGCGATCACCCGAACAGGAGCGAAGCAGATTCTCTCGTGTCGTGTGTCCGACGCTGGGAATACGATCAGTGATTTCTAGCGCCAACACACTTTTGGCACGCCCGGTGGGACAATACAACCGCCACCATGTCGAAAGCTGCTGAAGTCTCTGAAGATAACGTCATCGAAGTGACAGAGGCAGATCTCAGGGACGACCAGAAGGAAGAACTAGAGAAGCAGACTGCATACTACCGGAAGGCATGCCTACAGTCCTTCAGTCGCACCAGAAGCGGGGAGACTATCAAAAGGACTCCGTTTCCAACTCCCCGCCAGATCACAATCACCGAGGATTCGGACAAGATGTCCGAGATGGTTCAGCAATCCCTTTATCAAGCTTTCATCGATCAATCCCCGGTGCTTGCGAATACGGTGTACAATGCCATCATCAGCTCCTTGGCTAGCGGAGTATCTCAAGGGTACAAGGGACCGGCATATGCACCGCCGATTTCACCAAACAAGGGTTATCCGAATTCGGCTTCTCAGCCGATCCAATTTCTAGTTGGGGGTTCAGGCGCTTCCACATCATCAATCCCTATGGGGTTTACTGGCACACAACACCTCCAGCCACATCCCGTTCAGTTGTCCTCTACGCAGTTTCCTCCGGTTAATCCAGCGCCTTGGGGGGCACCATAAGCGATGGCCGTTCAGGATCAATCGGCCAAACAGGGAAGTCCCCGGTTCCAGGCGTCTTTCCAGGCAGCCACTCGACCAACTATGCCGCCGTACTAGCCTGTGACACCAGAGATGGGTAAAACAGCAGAGCTTGTACTGTCGGGATACGAGGTAGGCTACACTAGCGCAAATCAAAATTTTCTACCGCGTATAACCAGGAAGAACTGCCGTATAAGGATCACGGGATTACCACTCGACGCACTACTGGTGCGGAAGATGTAGATATGCGTCGGTGCAGTGAAGACGATCACGTAGTCGTACGTAGTCGATCACGTCCAGCAGCTCCTCAGCGGCTCGTCCACGTGCACAGCAAGATCGCCTCCGGTACCGCGGCTCGTCGTCGGCTCGTCGTGGCTCGTCGGCGGCTCATCGGCGGCTCGTCCAAGTGCTGCAGGCGCAACACCTCCAAGGTATCCACACGTGCAGGGAGGAAGCGTCGCAAGCCGGATTGCTAGATCCGCGAGTTGCAACAGGCGAGGGCGTGGGAGGCGCGGCAGATGTGTTTCGCCAAAAGGTGTAAACCCTAGGGCGCCCCCACCCCTCTATTTATAGAGGTTCCTGATGGGCCTCTGGATCCGAGGCCCATTAGTACTCCTAAACCTAATCCAACTCGGATCAGATCCGAATTGGGCTTCCAGCCCCTTAAGTGTGTGACCCTATGGGTTCGGATACGTATAGACATGGCCCGAGTACTCCTACTCGGCCCAATAGTCGGTAGCGGCCTCTAGCAAGACGTGCCAACTCCTATACGCACACGAAGATCATATCAGACGAACCATCACAACATAATATACATGCTATTCCCTTTGCCTCACGATATTTGGTCTAGCTTCAAGCCGACCGCTCCTTCTCGATCCTGTGATTCGGAATCCCTTTGTAGGTTAACTCTTAACCGTACGTAGCATGGCCATGCATTTTTGGATCTGATCACTCGAGGGGCCCAGAGATATCACTCTCAATCAGAGAGGGGCAAATCCCATCTTGATTGACCATGTCTCATAGCATGCTTCTTGACAAACCCGAAAGCTACCTTTATAACTACCCTGTTACGGCGTAGCGTTTGATAGCCCCTAAGTAGGTCGATCCACATCTAGAATACATGCGACAATCTCAGGTCTAAGGACAAAGCGTATATGTTGTTTAAAGAGAGAACTACTTCTCGTGTTGGGTCAGTCCTAGCACATGTCTCCACATGTGTCCACATTATTAGTTCAACATCTCCATGTCCATGACTTGTGAAACATAGTCATCAACTAATGCATGTGCTAGTCTAATATTCATGTGTGTCCTCACATGAACTCCGACTAGGGACAACTTTAGAATAACCATACAAGTAAAGAGTTTCACATACAATTCACATAATTGCAAATCAATTCAAGTAGCCTTTAATGGATATTCAATGAACACAATATACAAATCATGGATACAAATGGAATATCATCATCTCTATGATTGCCTCTAGGGCATACCTCCAACACGTACTATATGATGAAACGAGTGGCTCATTCAAATAGCCGACCCTGAATACACAGCCGGCTATAACACATCAAATGCCACATACTTTCACTCAGCATCAAGTCATCCCGCCACCGATATACCAGCACGTACCAGTCCCTCAGCCGACGGTTTACCAGCAACAGCCGGACTGGTCGGCACGTATAGCAGAGGTGATTCAGGAACAATTCGGCTTGAAGCCGAAGGTGCAGACTTACACCTACAGGACACCGTACCCGTCTACGTACGACTTACTGCCGTTTCCCCATCGGTATAAAGTTCCTAACTTCACCAAGTTTTCGGGGATGGATGACACCTCAACCGTAGAGCACGTGAACAGATTCATCATCCAATGCGGAGAGGCAGCAGCGCAAGATGCTCTACGGGTGCGGCTTTTCTCGTCGTCCTTGTCTGGGTCGGCCTTCCAGTGGTTCACAACCTTACCGCCCAACTCGATAATTACATGGGCTGATCTGGAGAGGCAGTTTCATAAATACTTCTACGCCAGGGTACATGAGATGAAGCTGTCCGATTTGACCAGCCTCAGGCAGAGAAGCGACGAGCCGATATCCTCATATGTGTAGAGGTTTCGGGAAATCAGGAACAAATGCTATTCTCTAGCTCTGACTGATGCACAACTGGCTGATATAGCCTTTCAAGGTCTCCTGCCTCACATCAAAGAAAAGTACGCCTCACAGGAGTTTGAGAGCTTGAGCCAAATCGTCCACCGATTGTCTGGTCAAGAGGTACGTTCTTTCGATCCATGAAGGAACTTCCAGAAGAAGGTGGCATACTTAGAAGAGGTTGAGGCCGAAGAAGATGCAGAAGTCGGTCTTGCAGAATGGGTTAAAGGGAAGAAGCCGATATCATGTCCGTTCGGCAAGAAAGAGCCAGAAACATTCAGCTTTGACACATCAAAGGCCGATAAAATCTTCGATCTCCTTCTACAGGAAGGACAGATCAAGCTCTCGCCATACCATACTATTCCTTCTGCCGAACAGCTGAAGAAGATGAAATATTGCAAGTGGCACAACGCTACCTCCCATGACACTAATGAGTGCAAAATCTTCCGGCAGCAGATACAGATGGCCATTGAGCAGGGCAGACTTAAATTTGAAGTACCAACAAAATCTTCTCGATCTATCTCTATAGATCTTAATGCCCAGAATATATGCCGCTTCCCCTAAGTCCTTCATCGAAAAACTATTTTTCAGTGAAGTCTTTACGGACTCAAGCATAGGAATGTTATTTCCAATCAGTAATATGTCATCCACTTATAAGATTAGAAATACTACGGAGCTCCCACTAACCTTCTTGTAAACACAAGACTCTTCTTCGTTCTTGGTGAATTCAAACCCTTTGACCACTTCATCAAAACGAATGTTCCAACTCCTAGATGCTTGCTTCAATCCATAAATGGATCTCTGAAGCTTGCATACCTTTCCAGCATTTTTCGGATCGACAAAACCCTCGGGCTGTATCATATACACGTCCTCAGCTAGGTTTCCATTCAGGAAAGCTGTCTTGACATCCATCTGCCATATCTCATAATCGAAATATGCAGCTATAGCTAGAATAATCCGAATGGACTTAAGCATCACTACGGGCGAGAAGGTCTCGTCGTAGTCAACTCCTTGAACTTGTCAAAAACCTTTTGCGACAAGTCGTGCTTTATAGATGTGAACATTTCCATCCATGTCCTTTTTCTTCTTATAGATCCACTTGCACTCTATGGCTTTAACACCATCAGGCGGGTCAACCAAGTTCCAAACTTGATTGTCTCCCATGGACTCTATTTCGGATTGCATGGCACTCTGCCATTTCTCGGAGTCTGGGTCCATCATTGCTTCTGCATAGGTCGCAGGCTCATCATTGTCCAACAATAATATTTCCCGCATTTCACGGAGCCTTGCCGACCTTCGTGGTTGTGGCGGTGCTTCTCTTGCCATGGGCAACTTGTTCTGCTACGTTAGCATCACTCATTGATTCTTGCCCGATCGGCTCATCTTGAACTTCTTCAAGATGCACTATCTTTCCACTCTTTTCTCCTTTTCAGAAACTCTTTCTCTAGGAAAACCCCGTTCCGAGCGACAAACACTTTGCCTTCTGATCGGTTGTAGAAATAATATCCCAAAGTTTCCTTTGGATATCCCACGAAAATGCACTTATCCGACTTGGGTGTGATCTTGTCCGACTGAAGTCGCTTGACAAACACTTCACATCCCCAAATCTTTAGAAAAGACAAACTAGGAACCTTTCCAGTCCATATCTCATATGGTGTCTTAACTACGGATTTAGATGGTACCCTATTTAGTGTGAAAGCTGTTGTTTCTAGAGCGTATCCCCAAAATGACAACGGTAGGTCCGACTGGCTCATCATTGATCGAACCATGTCTAACAAAGTTCGATTACGTCGCTCGGACACACCGTTTCTCTGAGGTGTTCCAGGCGGCGTAAGTTGTGGAACAATTCCGCAACTCTTTAGATGATTGCTAAACTCGTGGCTCAAATACTCGCCTCCACGATCAGATCGTAAGGCCTTAATTTTCTTGCCACGCTGATTTTCAACTTCATTCTGAAATTCCTTGAACTTTTCAAAGGTTTCAGACTTGTGCCTCATCAAGTAGACATAGCCATATCTACTAAAATCATCAGTGAAAGTTATGAAGTATTGGAATCCTCCTCTAGCCGTCGTGCTCATTGGTCCGCATACATCACTATGTACGAGTTCCAACAAGTCTACTGCTCTCTCAGGAAATCCTGTGAAAGGCGTCTTGGTCATCTTGCCTAGCAAGCAAGCCTCACACGTCTCGTATGATTCAAAATCAAACGAAGTTAGAAGTCCATCAGAATGGAGCTTCTTCATGCGGTTTTCACTTATATGACCCAAACGACAATGCCACAAGTAGGTAGGACTCAAATCATTAGGCCGAGGCCTTTTAGCACTTACATTACAGACAGGTGAACCATCAAGATTTAAACAAATAATCCATTCACAATGGGTGCAAAAGCCATAAACATATTATTCTTAGAGATCACACAACCATTGTTTTCACTCGCAAATGAATAACCATCCTTCATCAAACATGAAGGAGATAAAATGTTTCGACTTAAACTAGGAACAAAATAACAATTATTCAACTCCATAATAAATCCTGACGGGAGGTGGAGTTGCATCGTCCCGACGGTCAAAGCAGCAACTCTTGCATTATTGCCCACGCGGAAATCAACTTCTCCTCTTTCCACGCTTCTACTTCTTATCATTCCCTGCATCGAATTGCAAATATGAGCAACCGATCCGGTATCAAATACCCAAGAATTAATAACTGTATCAGCGAGAAATATGTTGTCTATAACATAAACAACAAGCGTACCTGAGGTAGAAGTACTCTTACTTCCGCCGTTCTTCAACGAAGCTAGGTACTGCTTACAGTTTCTCTTCCAGTGACCAAGTTCATGACAGTAAAAGCACTCTTTATCTGGAGCAGGTCCAGGTCCAGCTTTAACCTTGGGCGGTGGGTTTGGCTTGGACGTTCCAGCCTTGCCCTTCTTCTTCCAAGAATTGCCCTTCTTCTTAAAGCTGGGCTTGTTCTGTATCGCCATCACATGGCTGGTACTAGCGCTTTTCTTTATGTCAGCCTCTGCTGTTTTAAGCATGCCACACAGCTCATTCAGACCCTTCTCCGTCCCATGCATATGGTAGTTCGAGATGAAGTTCCCATAGCTAGGAGGAAGAGACGAAAGAATGAAATCAGTGGCCAACTCTTGGCCCAGTGGGAAGCCTAGCTTCTCCAACCATTGAGTGTAACCAACCATCTTGATTACGTGTGGTCCTACTGCTGCGCCTTCTGCTAGCTTGCTCTCAACAAAGGCCTTAGACACATTGAACCTTTCAGTCCTGGCCTGTGTTTGGAACATGTCTCTAAGCGCCATGATCATATCGTGCGCCTCATGGTTTGTTTCGAACTGCATCTGCAGCTCGGGTTCCATGCAAGCAAGCATAAGGCAGCTTACTTCGAGGTTAGCATCACATGCTTTCTTGTAAGCATTCTTAGCAGCAGCGGGTGCATCCTCAGCAGGTTCTTCTGGTAGTGGGTTGTCTAGAACATCTTCCTTTTTCTCAGCCTTGAGAACAATTCTCAGGTTGCGGATCCAATCCGAGTAGTTTGTTCCATTCAACTTGTCCTTCTCAAGGACCGAACGCAAAGCAAACGATGTGGTGGTGTTGCTAGGTGCCATTTAATCTACAACAAAAGTAATGCAAAATACACTAAGACAAACGTATCCATGATAGAGCAAATTACATTAAACTATTTTAACAGAATCTACTCCCACTAAAATCAATATCCCTCTATTGAAACTTAGTGATCCAGGATCCACAACTAACAAGTCTACTAGTGAGCTTTAGCATCACCGCTAGCAAACGAGGTAGATCGGTAAGCAACTTTTGCTAATCATATCACATATGACTCCTGTTGTTGGGTGACATCTCTATGTCTCGGCGCCCAACCTTTATGCCCCAAGGTCCTTAACCGTTAAGATAACCTTGTTAAGCAAACCAACCCTTATGCGTGTAAGTGTCCGACACAAACCCGTCTAGTCAAGGAAAACTAGTGGCACCCTAATTTCATAGACCCACCACTAATTGTACAAGACATGAGACGGTGCAAGTTTTAGTTGGGAGGGCATACTAACTTAAACTTTGTGAGGGATCGTTCTACTTCTAACATCACAGCATGCAGAAAGTAAAACATAAACAGAATAGCATTCACACAGTTGTGACACAGTATGGCCCGTTTCCATATGGTGATCTCCATCTCCATAGAACCTGTTCACCATGGTGATCTCCATCTCCATATTCTATGTGCGCCATCCTCCTGGTGATGAGTCCTCCAAGAACTAGAGCATGCTATTACACCTAATAGCTAGTAAAGAATCTAGTAATGAAGATTACATAGTTGCTTGGATCATCACAGATTGGTACGCAGACCATTAAATACAATAAAGTGACAACACATATGGCTCCTGCCGTGTTGCCGTACGCGCGACACGCAGGTCACGAATGAGTTACACACATGCATCACATACACAAGGGGGCCATACTGATCACAAGATACATACATACATCCTGCAAAAGAGAGTTAGGCGTCCTAACGTTCCAAACTTCGGAGGCCCGAAACTCCATCTTCCAAGCCGAATTTGGGAAATCTAATTTCGCCGAAAACGGCGAAGCGGTTGAAATTCATGTGTAACTTTTTCTGTAGATCAATTTTCGTATAGAAATCGCCCCAATCCGAGATCGTACCGAAAAGTTACGGCTGATTTACCGAAGCATACGCATACGGCAAAATCCCGACCCCGGCAGTAGATCCCATCTACCATTGCACATCTAATGCGCCTGGCGTATGACCCTGGATCTCGATTCGACCAATCATATTGATCTTCGCTCACTGCAACTGGATTTACGTGTATCACTTAACTCCGATGGCGGAAACCGACCGGTAGGAGTATGTCGTTACACTACCATTGCAGCAAGGGCACGAAATCAGGACATAGATCAAACAGAGAACTCGCATATCTCCATATGCACACATCCCGAATCCAAAACTAAGCAGCTAAGGCTCTTGATACCACTGTCGGGATACGAGGTAGGCTACACTAGCGCAAATCAAAATTTTCTACCGCGTATAACCAGGAAGAACTGCCGTATAAGGATCACGGGATTACCACTCGACGCACTACTGGTGCGGAAGATGTAGATATGCGTCGGTGCAGTGAAGACGATCACGTAGTCGTACGTAGTCGATCACGTCCAGCAGCTCCTCAGCAGCTCGTCCACGTGCACAGCAAGATCGCCTCCGGTACCGCGGCTCGTCGTCGGCTCGTCGTGGCTCGTCGGCGGCTCGTCGGCGACTCGTCCAAGTGCTGCAGGCGCAACACCTCCAAGGTATCCACACGTGCAGGGAGGAAGCGTCAAAAGCCGGATTGCTAGATCCGCGAGTTGCAACAGGCGAGGGCGTGGGAGGCGCGGCAGATGTGTTTCGCCAAAAGGTGTAAACCCTAGGGCGCCCCCACCCCTCTATTTATAGAGGTTCCTGATGGGCCTCTGGATCCGAGGCCCATTAGTACTCCTAAACCTAATCCAACTCGGATCAGATCCGAATTGGGCTTCCAGCCCCTTAAGTGTGTGACCCTATGGGTTCGGATACGTATAGACATGGCCCGAGTACTCCTACTCGGCCCAATAGTCGGTAGCGGCCTCTAGCAAGACGTGCCAACTCCTATACGCACACGAAGATCATATCAGACGAACCATCACAACATAATATACATGCTATTCCCTTTGCCTCACAATATTTGGTCTAGCTTCAAGCCGACCGCTCTTTCTCGATCCTGTGATTCGGAATCCCTTTGTAGGTTAACTCTTAACCGTACGTAGCATGGCCATGCATTTTCGGATCCGATCACTCGAGGGGCCCAGAGATATCACTCTCAATCAGAGAGGGGCAAATCCCATCTTGATTGACCATGTCTCATAGCATGCTTCTTGACAAACCCGAAAGCTACCTTTATAACTACCCTGTTACGGCGTAGCGTTTGATAGCCCCTAAGTAGGTCGATCCACATCTAGAATACATGCGACAATCTCAGGTCTAAGGACAAAGCGTATATGTTGTTTAAAGAGAGAACTACTTCTCGTGTTGGGTCAGTCCTAGCACATGTCTCCACATGTGTCCACATTATTAGTTCAACATCTCCATGTCCATGACTTGTGAAACATAGTCATCAACTAATGCATGTGCTAGTCTAATATTCATGTGTGTCCTCACATGAACTCCGACTAGGGACAACTTTAGAATAACCATACAAGTAAAGAGTTTCACATACAATTCACATAATTGCAAATCAATTCAAGTAGCCTTTAATGGATATTCAATGAACACAATATACAAATCATGGATACAAATGGAATATCATCATCTCTATGATTGCCTCTAGGGCATACCTCCAACACGTACTATATGATGAAACGAGTGGCTCATTCAAATAGCCGACCCTGAATACACAGCCGGCTATAACACATCAAATGCCACATACTTTCACTCAGCATCAAGTCATCCCGCCATCGATATACCAGCACGTACCAGTCCCTCAGCCGACGGTTTACCAGCAACAGCCGGACTGGTCGGCACGTATAGCAGAGGTGATTCAGGAACAATTCGGCTTGAAGCGGAAGGTGCAGACTTACACCTACAGGACACCGTACCCGTCTACATACGACTTACTGCCGTTTCCCCATCGGTATAAAGTTCCTAACTTCACCAAGTTTTCGGGGATGGATGACACCTCAACCGTAGAGCACGTGAACAGATTCATCATCCAATGCGGAGAGGCAGCAGCGCAAGATGCTCTACGGGTGCGGCTTTTCTCGTCGTCCTTGTCTGGGTCGGCCTTCCAGTGGTTCACAACCTTACCGCCCAACTCGATAATTACATGGGCTGATCTGGAGAGGCAGTTTCATAAATACTTCTACGCCGGGGTACATGAGATGAAGCTGTCCGATTTGACCAGCCTCAGGCAGAGAAGCGACGAGCCGATATCCTCATATGTGTAGAGGTTTCGGGAAATCAGGAACAAATGCTATTCTCTAGCTCTGACTGATGCACAACTGGCTGATATAGCCTTTCAAGGTCTCCTGCCTCACATCAAAGAAAAGTACGCCTCACAGGAGTTTGAGAGCTTGAGCCAAATCGTCCACCGATTGTCTTGTCAAGAGGTACGTTCTTTCGATCCATGAAGGAACTTCCAGAAGAAGGTGGCATACTTAGAAGAGGTTGAGGCCGAAGAAGATGCAGAAGTCGGTCTTGCAGAATGGGTTAAAGGGAAGAAGCCGATATCATGTCCGTTCGGCAAGAAAGAGCCAGAAACATTCAGCTTTGACACATCAAAGGCCGATAAAATCTTCGATCTCCTCCTACAGGAAGGACAGATCAAGCTCTCGCCATACCATACTATTCCTTCTGCCGAACAGCTGAAGAAGATGAAATATTGCAAGTGGCACAACGCTACCTCCCATGACACTAATGAGTGCAAAATCTTCCGGCAGCAGATACATATGGCCATTGAGCAGGGCAGACTTAAATTTGAAGTACCAACAAAACCAGCCAAGCCGATGAAGATCGATCAGCACCCCTTCCCTACCAACATGGTTGACACGGGAAAGAACTCGCTCCAAACCAAGGTGCTGACATCTGAATCAGCTAAAAAGAGTGGCACCGTAGACCCCAAAAATCAAGCGGCGCCTGAAGACGTCAAGGGGAAGCGGCAGATGGAGGACGATGACGGCGGATCAGGTGAACCACACATTACTTCCCAATTCCTGCTCCACAAATATCAGCGGCAACATGAACGCTCAAGATCCCGGGAAGAAGCGATGTGGCGACATGAAGATCACTGGAGATGCCCGTTCTTCATCCACTGTTGGGAAAGCAACCTCAGGTTGCCTTCGGCCGATAATTGCCCGGAGTGCAACGGCCCGTATCGTAACAATCGGCCGTTCAACAGGTCTCGCTCCAGAGACGGGAGACCAGAGCCGATCAGCAGGAACGGGCGCGACCAACACAATCGGCGCCCTCCCGTGCGTGATCGGCTGGGGGGCAGAAGTGACCGATATGACCGGTCGGAAGGCAGGCGCCATGATGGGCCGGGGGGCAGATTTGATCGACATGACCGGCCAGAAAATAGGGCCAGCGTCCACAGTCGGCTTGAAGAGATGGCCGATGCTCGAATATCAAACGAGAACCCTTTAGGACGCGAACGGGAATGGGAATGCGCCAGGCCACGAACCAAACCAGTGAACCCCAGGTGGTGTCCCGATGGATTGACCAAGTCTCAAAAACGAAGAATCCAGTGTCTCCGCCAGTGGGAACAGCAGGATGAAGAACAACAGCACACGACGGACAAGAGGGAAGGCAGGTCTCAGGTATGGCGCCCCAAAAGAAACGATAGAGGAGGCGACGAATCGGCAGGCGATGAATCGGCAGCCGACGTCGGCATGGTTTTCATACTGCCGATGGAATTTATGACTCCTGCCGACCGACAGGACATATCGGCAATAGAAGAACAGATGGCGCAATTGGCTTTGGAGCCAATGATAGCCACATTCGAGAAGCCCGAAGATGACAAACGGCAACACCTGAAAACGTTGTTTCTTAAAGGGCATGTCAACGGCCGACGCCTCACCAGATTACTGGTAGACGGAGGAGCTGCAGTCAACATCATGCCATACGCCATGCTTCGGAAGCTTGGGAAGGGCGATGATGACCTGACCAAGACAGAGATGATGCTCAAGGACTTCGAGGGCAACGTATCCCCTGCTCGCGGCGCCCTCTGCGTCGACCTCACCATCGGCAGTAAGACCCTTCCTACTACGTTCTTTATTATTAATGGCAAAGGGTCCTACAACATGCTACTCGGCCGAGACTGGATACATGCAAATTGCTGCATCCCATCGACAATGCATCAATGCCTCGTACAATGGGTCGGCGACAACATCGAAGTGGTCACCGCCGATTCCGCATACAGCATCGCAGCAGCCGACACGCAACAGTGGAGCTGCGAAACCGTCAGGTGCATATCCGGAAGAGTATGGGATACTGACTTCTTGAAGGTGTCCGATTTTGGCCTACAGCCGATCCGAGCAGTCGGCTCCAAAGACTCAGATTAAATGGATCAGTTCGCCCGAGAAAATGGGAAGTTGGGACATGGGTTCACGTCGGCCGACTCATTAGAGATGATAGACTTAGGCGATGGCACCAAACCAAGGCTGACATATATTAGTGCAAATTTAGATCCGGAATACAAATGTAAACTGACAAGTTTGTTAATAGAATTTAAGGATTGTTTTGCTTGGGAGTATCATGAGATGCCCGGATTAGACCGATCTATTGTTGAACATCGGCTGCCCATAAAACCAGGATATCGGCCGTATCAACAGCCTGCACGGCGGTGCAATCCTAAAATCCTAAGGGACATAAAAGCTGAAATAACTCGGCTAATCGAAGCAAAATTTATTCGGCAATGCCGTTATGCCAAGTGGATCTCCAACATTGTACCAATATACAAGAAGAACGGAAAGCTACGCGTGTGCGTCGATTTCAGGAATCTTAATCAGGCCACACCAATGGACGGATACCCCATGCCGACGGCCGATGTGCTGATAGATGCCGCCGCGGGACACAAGGTTATTAGTTTCATGGATGGAAACGCTGGGTACAATCAGATACTTATGGCCGAAGAAGACATACCCAAAACGGCCTTCAGATGCCCAGGTCACCTTGGTTTATTCGAGTGGGTGGTAATGACTTTCGGCTTAAAAAACGCCGGCGCTACGTACCAGAGAGCCATGAACTACATATTTCACAAACTCATCGGCATACTGGTAGAAATCTACATCGATGACGTCGTAGTCAAGTCAAAAGGACATGAGGAGCATCTGGCCGATTTGCGAAAAGTGTTGGAATGCACTAAGAAACATGGGCTGAAGATGAACCCGAATAAGTGTGCCTTCGGCGTATCCGCCGGACAATTCTTAGGATTCATGGTACACGAGCGAGGAATAGAAATCAATCAGAAGACTATAGCGGCCATCAACAAAGTCATGGCCCCGCAGAATAAAACTGAGTTGCAATCTCTAATCGGCAAGGTGAATTTCATTAGAAGATTCATATCTAATCTGTCTGGGCGAATCCAAGCTTTCACACCACTATTAAAGTTGAAACCCGACCAGGAGTTCATATGGGGGGAAGAGCAACGCAAGGCACTGGAAGATATCAAGCAGTACTTGGTCTCACCACCGGTATTGGTCCCTCCTCAAACTGGTAAGCCGTTTAAACTATATTTATCAGCCGATGAAAAAGCTATTGGGTCGGCTCTGGTCCAGGAGTTCGAGGGAAAGGAACGAGTAATTTATTATGTCAGTAGAAGACTTCTGGACGCCGAAACAAGGTATCCTCCAGTGGAGCGGTTGTGCCTATGCCTTTACTTCTCATGTACCAAACTCAGGCACTATTTGCTATCGGCGGAATGTGTGGTCGTGTGCAAAGACGATGTGGTAAAATACATGCTGTCACTGCCAATTTTGAAAGGACGAATTGGCAAATGGATCTTAGCTTTGTCAGAGTTTGACCTTCAGTATGAATCGGCGAAAGCCTTCAAGGGTCAGGTCATGGCCGATTTCGTCGCCCAACACTGCGGACCAGAGGCTACCTTCATGGAACTGGTACCTTGGACTTTATACTTTGATGGATCGTCATGTGGGGTCGGATCAGGAATTGGCATCGTCCTCATATCGCCTCCGGGGGCAAGCTATGATTTTTCTCTGCCGATAGAAGCAACCGCCACTAACAATCAAGCAGAGTACCGAGCTGTACTGAAGGGATTACAATTGCTAAGCGAAGTCAAGGCCAATTCTGTCGAAATTTTTGGAGATTCCATGCTTATTGTGGATCAATTAACAGGGAAGTCCGAATGCAAGGACGATGTGTTGAGGATTTATTACGAAGATTGCTTGCAGCTTTTGAAAGAGTTCAAATCGGCAGTTATTGAACACATCCCAAGGAATCACAACGAGGATGCCAACAAGCTCGCCCAACATGCATCTGGGTATCGGCCGATTCAAGGCTGTATGGCTGGCGAAAAGAAATTGCCGATTACCTGAAAGATCCATCCAAGAAAGTGGATCAGCGGGTGCGTTTCCATGCTACCAAATACGTACTACTGGAAGACGACTTGTTCTACCAAACAATTGATGGCGTCCTACTCAAGTGTCTGGGAACGGAGGAGGCTAAGACTCTGATGGGAGAAATCCATGAAGGAGTGTGTGGAGCCCACCAGTCGGCTCATAAGATGAAATGGATGATCAGGAATAATGGGTATTACTGGCCGACGATCCTCGAAGATTGCTTCAAATATTATAAGGGATGCCAGGATTGTCAGAAATTCGGGAATGTCCAACGTGCGTCTGCGTTGGCCATGAATCCCATTATCAAACCATGGTCGTTCAGAGGATGGGGAATAGACCTCATCGGCCAAATTTATCCTCCATCAAGCAAAGGGCACAAATTCATTCTGGTGGCCACCGATTATTTCACCAAATGGGTGGAAGCAATTCCGTTAAGAGCCGTAACATCGGCTGCCATGGTCGACTTCGTAAGGGACCATATCGTCTACCGATTCGGCATTCCCCAGACTATCACAACCAGTCAAGGGACAATGTTCACATCAGGAGAATTCGAGGAGTTCACGGCCGATATGGGAATCAAATTGTTAAACTCCTCTCCATATTATGCCCAAGATAACGGCCAGGCTGAATCCTCCAACAAAGGGATAATAAAGTTAATCAAGAGGAAGATAGAGGAGCAGCCGAAAAAGTGGCATCTATGTCTGACTGAAGCCCTATGGGCATACAAGATGGCTTACCATGGGTCCACCAAGTTGTCCCCTTATCAGTTGGTGTACGGTCACGATGCAGTACTACCATGGGAAGTGACAGCGGGGTCGAGACGCACTTCGCTCCAGGACCAGTTGACGGCCGACGACTACTCCTCACTCATGAAAAGGGAGCTTGATCACTTGGCTGGCCAACGATTGAGAGCTTTGATAAGCATCGAGGAAAACAAGAAGAAAGTGGCCAGGTGGTATGATAAGAAGGTCAAAGTCAAACAATTCTCTCCAGGAGACCTGGTTTGGAAGTTAGTGTTGCCGATTGGGTCGAAAGATCCTAAATTCGGAAAGTGGTCCCCTACATGGGAAGGGCCGTATAAAATCGGCAGATGTGCTCCAGGAAACGCTTATATTCTAGAAACAATCCAAGGAGAAGAGTTTACTAGAGCTCTGAACGGAAGATACTTGAAAAGGTACTACCCTAGTATATGGGTCGGAGCATAAAGGATCGACCACGATAAACAGCACACAGCCGATACAAAAGGATTCGTCTAGAGAAAACATGTAATCGTCCAAATCGGCCGATGTATTCATTCGGTACGGACAGTGGGTTTCACGGCCGACAAGGTACAAGTCGCCCTTAGAACAAAAAATAATTAACCACGCTTTTTCTTACGCTCTCTCTCAGCCCGACCTAGTTCTATCAGAAGACGGATGTACTCTTCTTCTATCTCTTTCATCGCAGCCTCCGCTTCGACTTGACGGGGGAGAGGGTGGCTCCGGTCCATTGCCGGGTGTGATGTTCCAGCTGCTGCATCTTCAAGGACGACTTGTTGAGGAAGCAGATGACTTCTGTCGGCTTGAGGTCGCCGGCGGGCGTTACCGTCCAGAAAATCCCAGATCCGTCGGATGCCAGCAGGGACATGCTCTTGGAGTTCGTCACGATGAGCCCTGATTAAGTCCTTGTCCTCTTGCGACAACGGTTCATTGGAGTGCATGAGTTCGATGACTCATTCGAGTTCAGGGCTAAGGCGCCGTGGCTGTGGAAAGTAACGATCAAAAAGGTGATTCCCTTCAGAAGATCTAAACTAAAAAAAAAGGATGAAGGAAAAACTTTCACCTTGTTAACAGAGGAAGAGGAAGAGGATGAAGAAGACATGACTGAAAGGCGCACCGACGAAGGTAGGTTGGGAAGATGAAGCCGAGCTAGACTGGTACTCTCGGAACGGGGGCATAGGCTGGCATTTATAAGAAAGGGAGGCGTAGATGTTTGGTAAGACGCGTCCCATCGGAAGTGAAAAAGGTAATAAATAAAGGGTGCACCGCAAAGGACGGTCAAAAGGGGCATTAAATGTTTGTACAAGAGCTGCCAGTACTTTTACAGGTCACCCAGAAGGGCATCGATAGCTGCGACCGCTCGGCGCCGGATCTGATTGGCAGAGTCAAGGACCCGTTGGTCATCCTCTGCCGATCCGGGGACTTCTGACATGGTGCGGTGGAGCTTGAGGGCTTCGTGAGCCAGATGTTGCCTCTCCCATTTAAGATTGGCGATGACGGAAGGGAGTTCTTGAAGCCTCTTCTCTTCGGCATCTATTGCTTTGGTCACCTGCTCAATCTCCTTGGCAAGCTCTGCCCTTCGGCGTTTAAGGCGATCTATCATGCCGACGATCCCCGGGCGAGAGTCCTCCAGAAAGTGAATCCGTTGATGCACTTCTTGAGCTTGGCGCTTGTACGTGTCCTCTTCCCCACGGGTCTTGGTCAACTTGGCGCGGTCGGCCATACGGCGCAGGGCCCTAAAGACCGGAATCCTCATTGACTCGATATATGCGGCCGGCGCCAAGGCCTCTTCCGCTTCTTCTGGTACTCGCCCGCTGACGTCACCAAAAAGTTGCCGAATCGGCGAGTCGTCTTCTACCAATCGGCCAATGTCCTCTTGCAGAAGGGATCGGATGCTTGCAAGTTTGGCGCGGACGTCATCGGGGACAGAGCTCAAGGTGACCTGGCGAGAGGCGACTTCCTCGTCATCAAAGAGTGCGACCGCAAAGGAGAAGAGGATGTTGTTGGGGGTGTCCTGTTCCTAGAAAAGTAATAAGCCAAGAAGAAGGACGAGTCAGCCGATGGTGGTAACGAATCGGCCGAGTAAGGAGAAGAAGTCTCTTACCTCCTTAAAACGAATTTCTTCAAGTTGCGGTCGGGAGGCTGTTATCCTCGATTTAGGGGCTGGTTCCATTGATTCGTCATGAGTAGAAGACTCCACCATGATTGGTGCTGTGCTCGGACCGGCTTCCTAAAAGATGACCGATTGGGTCACTGCCGATTGTCGCGGGTCCACAGAAGGGATTTGTGCAGCCTAAAATAAGATGAGTCAGTATGAGGATGGCAATCGGCAGAATGAGACAACAAGTTTACCTGCATAACCTCCACCAGTCATGATGCGGCGGGCGCCCCAGCTTGCGTGATGATTTGAGTATCCACTTCTCCAGCAGCTGGAAGGGGCAATACGGCCAAAGTTCCTGCCGATGTGGTCATAGGAGGGTCGGCCGATTCTATACGGGTTCGTACTCGGCGACTGGTCTTCTTTGTGACCTTCTTCCGCACCTGCTTCGATTGGCCGGCAATCACATCCACGGAAGGAGCATCATAGCCGATAAGGGGAAAGATGGTGTATGGGTGATGATCCTCTATCGGCCGACCACTCCGACTGTGTGTTGGGGGAACACGATTTTCAGACTGAAATAACAGCAAGATGTTAGTATACATATTTAAATGCATTAATAAAGGAATGAAGATCGGTTAGGGGAAAATACCTCGGCATTCGGATCGATGTTGGCTGGATCCAAGAGGTTGCAGTACGTTGATGCGGAGGCGCAGAACATGTACTGTTTCCATTCGGCCCACCATTACTTGAATTGTTGGACAGCAAAGGGAGCTACTATCCAGTCATTCAGATCTATGGTGCTAGAGTCTGGTATCCGATCTCGCAGCCGACTGTAGTCGAGGCCCTTGGTGAGCTCATCTCTGAACTTTGCTCGGCCGATGAAGTATGCCTGAATTGGCAGTTGACCCATGCCAAATTGCCGTGCTGCAACAGAAGGATTGTAGAATTCATATGTAGGGGCATCTTTTCCTGAGAAGAAGTTGGCCGGTAAGATCCCTGGTTTAATTAGCTCATCTGTTAGATCTTCATCGAATCGGCCGATGGTTGAGTCAAAACAAGGAGGGAGTTCGAAGATTGAGTCATCTCTCCGATAAGGGAACCAGACGGTTACATCTTCATTGAAGCCGTTGTAGAAGCACCGGAAGTATTCGGCCACCTTGGTCGCAGAATACGAGCAACCAGAGAAGGCCGATGCCGTTTCGCCAAAGGACATACACCGGCGTCGGACAGTAAGGTTCTCTTCCGATTCGACGCTGGGGAAAGTCATATTTTCCACTCGCTGCTGAGAGATCTCGCTCATATACAAATTCAGCCACAAGTTAATGAACCACCAGGGCCCACCTGGGTTTCCAATCGGTTCCCCTTGGGATAGCTTGATACCGATTTGATGAAGCATGTGGTAGACTGCTCCCAGTAAGTGCTTTCCGAGAGGAACCGAAGTCCCTATTGATAGTGCTTCGGCCAGAGCTTGGGTATTGGTAGATGGACCAGCTGCTCTCCTACAGAAGAAGTGCTTCTCTAGCCACATCATCAGGAAGGCCGTATACTCTCTGTTCTCGACAGATCCGGCCCTTTTGTTACACCTAATGAAGCATTTCCACCGCCGATTCCCCTTGTGTCCAGCCGGTGTGATGTTGCGGCTATAAGGCGGAAAGGAGTGTCCGGGGAAGTAATGTCCAGGCCGGTCAGCAAGACTACATCGGCCAATGTGGGGGTCATGGGTCCGTGTCCAAATAAGAATGCGTTGAGAGCATCAAACCAAAAATAAGAAGCTGCCATCACTAACGGCTCATTCCGTTCCATTTGGGACAAGGATAGGTCGATGCATTGGCCAAATTTGAGCTCGTCCCATTGGAGCTTCTTGGAGGCGGCTATCCGCTGGTACCATTCCCTCCAACCAGGAGTTTCATTCGGCCAAGACCTGAAGGTGCCCGACCAGTGACCTAGGTCCATGGTTGATTGTTTGAAGGGGATCCTATGGGTTTCCAAGTTAATCAGGTCGGTTGGATCTGGGTTCCCCATGGGCCCGAGGCAGATAAGGCCGAGGCTTTCTGTAAGGCGAATGGTGATGCGATGCCTAACTGGCTAAAAAGGAAAAGGGGGTGCGAGGGTGAGAAATAGATCTAAGGTAAATGCACTACTGATAAGGGAAGGTTTCGGTAATAACCTCCGGGATGAAGCTCCTCGTAATCGGCGGAGTCGCCGGTGCAACTGCAGATGATGGAGCCGCTAATGGGATCTCGGATGAGGCTTCAGCTTTCGCCGGTGAAACTCCTTCTTCCGTCAATGAAGTCGCCGCTGTCGCTACTAGAATCTCCGCCGAAGGCGCCATTTCTGGAGCTTCGCGCGTTTGCGAGGTGCCTGAAGGTGCCGCCATTGGAGGAGTAGGAGAGAATGCGAAGGGAAGGAGGCGCTGGAGAGTTGGAGGATTGAGGAAAGTGTTGGAGGAAGAAGAGAGCCTGTGCGCCGGAGAAGAAGGACGTGAGCTCGTAAGGAGTACGGGATGTGCTGATATTTAAAGAAGGTCTGAGAAGGGGTAAAAGCGGAATTTTTACCGCGCCGACGTTTCGAGTTTTTCAGGAGTAGTGGTTGTCGTGGGCGCCCGTTTCGAAAAGATGGCAATCATCAGGTTGGAGACTGCGAAACGGAAGGATGTTTTCGTGACGTCTGTTTCGGATGGGAAGTTGAAAAGATTTTCGAAGTAAAGACTGTGTTTTACTCCGAAACTGGGGGGCATGTGTTGACGCCAGATTTTGACACGTGTAAAATCGGCGTTAGGAGGAGAAGAGATCGGGACATGCGGCGAGATACAAGGGCGGTGATTGGAAATTGGCCGAGTGGTGCTACAGTCAAGGATCGGCCAATAGATGCTACGGTCGAGGATCGGCCGATTGATCCTTGGAGTTCCGCCTCTCCCGACCCCTGAGGCTTGGGATCAGACGCGCTCGACCTCCAAGGGAGGATCTCCGCCTCGCCCGACCCCTGAGGCTTGGGGTCGGACACGCCCGACCCTCCAGGGGAGGGTCTCCGCCTCGCCCGACCCCTGAGGCTTAGGGTCGGACGCGCCCGACCCCTGAGGCTTGGGATCGGACACGCCCGACCCCTCCAAAGGAGGATCTCCGCCTCGTCCGACCTTAGTGCCCAGGGTCGGGATGAGTCTGAGCCCTTGACGTGTGGGTCCTGATCGGTTACCCCCTTGCTAAAGAGGTGAACGGCCGATTAGGAGATTAAGAATAGTTGGGCCGATGTGGGCTTAAAAAGGATTATGAAGATGAAGAGGGGGTCAGCCCATGAAGCGCGTAAAGATAGTATGAATCGTACTTGTAAATATTTGTTTTCTGTTTAGATTTGGGGATAGAGTTCTAGTCGGATAAGAAGTTTTTTTGTTTAAATTTAGAGATAGAGTTCTAGTCGGATAAGAAGTCGTTTGTACGGGGCTATAAATAGCCACCCTTGTAAATCTGTAAACACAATCAACTCAATACAACAAACTACTTTTTCCTCATACTTACTTTCAAGCAGGCGACTTCGCCAACACTTTTTCCCCTTTTTCACGAGTTCGTACGGATTGGCGGGGCTGCATCGACTTGACCTCCGGCTGATCTTGCAAGTTCCGTTTATCGAGTAATTTCTAAGCTTTAACTTCGGGCGCATCGCTGTCGTTTCGTTTAGATTTATTCACCAGTTATCGATATTTACTAGAGTTCTAGGTTTTACCTGTTGTTCTAGTTTTATCATCAGTTATCTAGCTTGGAATTAGAACTTTCAGCTTTCTTATATTTTGTTACTCAATTTATCGCTTTCATTTAGATCTATTCCTAGTGCTGCTACTGTAGCGTTGTTTAGATTACTCTAGTAGTTTTCTTTACAAACGTTGCTTGGTAATCGGTTGTCCCATAGCCGATCTCGTTATTACTGCAAGTCGGCCAATTCGCTGATAACCTCTTCTCAAGATCGGAACTTTAGCCGATCGCAACCCCTGGGAACTGATACGTTTATTTCCTTGCCAATCAACAGGTCAGATTGGCTGGCACGCCGCGTGAACCGTACCAGGGCGATCACCCGAACAGGAGCGAAGCAGATTCTCCCGGGTCGTGTGTCTGACGCTGGGAATACGATCAGTGATTTCTAGCGCCAACACTATCAATAAAAATGTCATCAGGCAACAACACATACTCATCGCCAAATGTTTCCTCAGTGCTGTTACCGATCCTCAACAGATAATCTGCAAACCACATCTCGGACTGTGCTCTCATGTTTTTGGTCAGCTTGATGTGCCGAACACTTTCCCATATGTATGACTTGAGCAAAGTAGCATAAATTATCTATGCTCTTGTACCACGGTCCACGACAGGAAGAACCTGTCTGAAATCGCCTCCAAACAACATGACCTTACCGCCAAATGGTTGCGTGCAATCCATTATATCTTGCAGTCACCTATCTAGCACCTCAACGCACTGTCTCTTGGTCATCGCGACCTTATCCAAAATAATGAGAGATGCTCTCCTAAGAAATTCGGCTGTACCACTCTGCTTTGTAAAACTACACATGGTGCTATCGTCCAACTTGATTGGAATCTTGAACCTAGAGTGGGCAGTGCATCCACTAGGCATGATGGAATGTGCTATACCAGAGGTTGCCGTAGCAATGGCAATAAGGTCCATAGAGCAGACCTTTTCAAGCAATGCTTTACATAGATATGTCTTACCAGTGCCGCTAGGACCATCCAAAAAAAACCCTGACCCTTGCCATTCATATCATGGTCAAATATCTCCTCAAAACCTGTTGTTTGCTTCGCATTTAGTGTATCTATGATCACCAGGTGTTCCTCTTCATAACCGAGATTCTGCTCCTCAGTGAGTTCTCTGTAGTGGTCTCTAGTACGTAGTCCATCTGCACAAGGAAAATATGGAATGTTATAGGAAAAATTTAACCAATAGCCAATTATAACCATATTTAGATAAATGACTTGCGTGAAATTATAACAATGTTACCTGACTCATGCAGCTCTGGAAGACCATAGTGTCTAATATCTTTTCCCATGGATTTTAGATGAAATAATCTATCATGTAGTACTAACTACTCTACGATTGTGTTGTTGTCATTAGTACGATGGAAATCCTCAGCCAATGATTCATAATGCTTGTCCCAAAGATGGCGTATGTTTGCACACTCGCAGAAACCATAATAGTGGCAAAAAGCCTTCGGAGAGAAGAAGGAAACCTGACCATGGTACATTCAGTTAGATAGTTATCTAATGACTTATCAGTGTCTACAAACCCCATCGCTTCTGCGGCTGCCCAAAAAGTGTCATATGTAATACCACGCCATGTTTTCAAGCTATCATATGAGGTTGCACCCCTAACATGGTTCGACAAAACCCGAAGGTTGTAGCTATCACCTTTATTGGGATTTACGTACACCAGTCTACCAATCTGTAGCATTTTTCTTTGCAACTCTAGGTTTCTAGTATTTTCTAGACTTGTTCCATGTGAAGTACTTTCAAAACTCTTTGTACAGGTATTTGCGAGCCTTAGCACTTCATTCGTTCATCTTGAAGTACTTTGTTAGCATTGACCTTTAGGACTTAGCATGGTCCACAACATCTTGAAGATTATATGTTGCCTTGTAGGTAACCATGTGGAAACTGGGCAGGTGTACTTGCATCTGCAGGACAGGTGGCCACATTGAATACAACTTAAAACCAAACAACCTGTAAACCGCTTCTATAGCTATAATCATTCTTGCATCATGGTACTTCATATATTACCCTCTGCTCATTTCCTTTTGCATCAACAGAGAACAAAGTTCGATCATGGCCTTCATATATGTATTTGTATAGATATTTAACTGACTTGATACTACTGCAAATCTCAACATTGATATGGCAGTTATACCTCATAAGAAGCACTGGACTATAAGGTACCACCCACCTATTATCCAATTCCTCTCCTCTAACCTTGATTTTCTACCCATCTTCCCTTCTTCTATATATATGTGGACCTTCCCGTACCTGCAACAGAAAGCAGCAGCTTCACCAGGGAATTTTTTCGCATTGCGAAACTCACAATTTTTTACCTTCCTCAAAGCGTGATGCTTCTTAGGAAGCTCCTTGTACACTCCATCAAATGGGTCAGCCAGGTTGGAAGGCATTTTCGGATCTTTATAACACTCGTGATGGATATCTAAAAAGGATGCTAAATAATGTAAGTTAAATTTCCTACGGTCGGGTAATAGAAACCTTCAAAAAAATATATTAGCACTTATATAACACATACCTCGCTGGTAAAATACTCTAGCTTCATCATCTTCTAACATCTCATCACCAAGTCCAGGATCCATTTGATCTAAATCATTCTCTGGGACAATGGAGAAGAAATTACAATGAATTAATTCTGGCCAGGCAAAAATTATATAGATGTAGAGAATGGATGCCGTACAAAGATTTAAAATGTACCTTTTACACCATCCAAGGGATCACCTGGTTCGCATAGCCTAGATGGATCTGGCTCATGACCTTGTGTATACATATTATCAGGATCATTGAAAATAGGGTGCACAGTCACTGCTGGCGTTGACTCGACGTTCTCACCTACAGTTAAAACACGACAATATAAATGATGCAATGTCTAGAGATAATGTGAGGAGCGCACAACATGCATGCATTAGGATCCTACCGCTTGTGAAAGTGACATACCATTCAAAGAATCAAGACATGAGCCAGGGATCAAGGTCGATGCTTTGCTCCTTATTTGTTCATGCATGCAGCTATATGAGGCCCATAGGAATAACGAACATGCGACACTACAACAACTTGATCACAATATTTGCACACAGATGTACCAGGAGTATGAAAGACAATGTTGCCATGCTGATCGATCTTAAGGCGATAGTTTTCCCTCTGATTTGCCTATTTTAAATTTCTTTCTTCAGGTGATAACATTCCATATTTCCTCTTCTTTTTTAGCCTATCCTTCTTCTTCTGACGATCCTCACGCGACATTACACCTGAAGTGCATGATAATAAACATAAAATATTTCATAAAATACACTATAATCCACTACAAACGAAGGCACCGATAATGACTGTCGTGTTTACTTGTTCCTGACAATGATATTTCCAAAAAAGTCGATTCATCACACCCACGATCTATGGTTGCACTTCTCTTGTATGCATATGTATCATTCCAACGGAGCCACTCGTCTTGATAATTCTCATCACCATAGTTACCTTCAACCAAAATACCTGACATAAAATAAAACAAAGTGTACCTAGGTGTTTGCACAAAAAAAAGACATCGAAAAAAATAACCTGAGAACGGTGTTCCAGTAAACATTCTGACTACAGCTGATAAACAATTTACAAAGAAGAATGGAATTAATAAAAAACAATACATAAAAAGTCTTGAAAACACAGAACCTAGCTTAGGAGTTGGCACACAACCTAGATCAGGAGTTTCCAATCCAGAAACAGCAGTAATTGAGCGACTTTGGAAGGAAACAATTGATTGATTGATCAACGATTGCGCGGCTCTGGAAGGAGTTTGGTTCACCAATCTAGAAATGGCAGGACAACCTGCAATTATGAAATTCCAAGATTTATGGAAGTTTGTCTCAAGATTATACGCGATTAAGAAATGTAATCAGTACAGGTTATACCTAAATTCTGTGTTTGTTTTGTCAAAGCGGCTTCTAGTGTAATCACTGCAGATTGCTGCAGACTGCCCGGATGAGAACGCTAATGTGGAAGTTTTCAGCCCTTTTACGTGCATTTACAGCTGCTGCCAGTTTTCAGCCCTTTTACGTGCATAATCTTGCCTCCGCTTTGCATTCATCTCAGCTCTCACCTCAGATGGCAAGTTTGCATAGCTCTCCCATCATTTTTACTGTTTAAGTTCCGCCTTAGATATAGCATCATTTCCTGCATCTTAAACGAAACAAACAAGCTCAACCACATAAACATAAAGAGAAACGTAAAACAAGTTCATCGTAATACCATTATTGTTGGAATCGTCAAATCGCCTCTTACTGCTACGAGGTGCACGACGAGATATGGTGTTCGTAACATCGTGGAACGGAATTCGTTCACTCATTGTAACAAATCTGCGATGATGACGCGGGTTAGAGAAACCATGTGAAGCATGCGCAGGTTAGACAAGCCATGTTTCATATAGTCACCTGCGTCTCATCTGATAATGTAGACCTGACGACCTGGTGTTCCGCCAAGAAGCCGTGGAGCCAAAACAATACATTGATCGTGGCTTCTTGGACACGCGACCATATCAGTGTAGATTTATATAACTACAACGATATAAAAACAGGAAACGCGCGTTGATCGTTCCAAATTGGATGCGCGGCGCCAAAAAGGAAATGGGAAATTGACAAGTGCGTGATTGAGGGGATCTGGAAGGAAACAATTGATTGAAAACCACGCGGTTGCTGACGGGTAATTATTAGTTTCCATACAACACCACCACCCGGTTGCTGGCGGGTAGAAAAACCATAAAAAGGGCACGGTGTCAAAAAAATCAACGCGAGCGGGATTTACAACAGCGGGATTATGACGAAATGAATCCCCCTCGTCGTAATCTTTTGTATGGGAACACCTGAACAGTGGGCCCTCCATGAGGGGTATGTGGGTATAACTCTGGGTGGAAATTGACACCAATTCTCTAGCTCTTTATAGTAAATAAATATACACTAAAAATGAGAGAAAAAAAACTGCCACACATGCAAGTCCCATTTTCACGTGAAAATATATGCATTAAACACCACACAATTTTGTATTGGAAGAAGGTGGTGTCTACATGATAGTGGAGAGCAAATACGATGAATGGAAATGGCCGTGAATATTTGATTATCTTTTAGGGAATAATAGTAATGTCATATTGCTAGTGCCCACCTGCCACCACAAGTAGTAGAGATTCTATCTATACACCTGCACAAGTACTTTCATGTGCATGGTCAGACTCCTCTATATTTATGGACAAATCGTACGCATCTATCTAATAGAAAAATTTTGGTCAGGGTCCCTAGCCGTTCTCGACCTCTCGTCACACCACGCCACGCACACAATCTTACTGTCTGTTCTCGTGCTGACACTTGGACTTAGCCCCCTTCATCACCTTCTCCGTCGTCGGCGCCTTCCTCTGGCATGTTCTAGAGCCATCGGGAGCTTCCTTGATGCGTCATCCACTCCACACGACCCTTTTGCTGATGCCGAGTTGCTGACGCCGGGCACAAGCCGGCGGCCCACGCCTGCGCAATCTCTGCCGAGGCCAGCGTTGTCCTCGCCATGATGCACTGCAACCCAGCCTACCCGCGCGCCACGGCCGCCGATGACGCCACAGCTGAGCCACCGCTCGTTGCCTTAGCCGGGCGACGGAATAAAACATCGCCTGCGCATGGTGTTCGAGCCGCCCTTCCCCTTCCCTTCTTCCCTCTCCCTTCTTGCCTCACTAGAAGGTCGTTCCAACTTACAAATTAAAGCGGATCCCCAGTGAGCAAGCGCGGACCTGCTGCCATACTAGGCAAGCTGAGCCGCGAGCACCTCACATCCGCCTGCGACTTGATCAGAATCGTGCATGCGCCAGTGCCGCCACGGCTAACCGACGGCCTGAGCATCAGCAGCAATGACAATGGCCCAGTCCCTGGGAAGATGCTCAACCTAGTGACGGTGTTCGTGGATGGCCATGCATGCTCGCCGCAGTGCTGTTCTTCATACCACCCATGGCGCCGATGCTTGCGCTGCTGCTGGTCCTCATGCCTTGCAAGTGCCTAGTACTCATAAATAAAATTTGTAATTTTCTATCTTCATTCTTGCAGGTCTATACAAATACTTCAATACTTCTTCCCTGCATTAGCATTTTTTTATATAAATTGAATTACAAGTTTAATTTGACGTCCTCTATGGATTCTGTAAGTAATTGCAGCAAATACAAGGCGGCAGGTCTAGGGCAAGTTTATATTGGAGTCCTGCTACTGAGTAGTTCATTTATCCTTTTTCCTAAATTATAGATCGTTTTGATTTTTCTAAAACTATCATTTATCCTTTTTAAAACTATCATTTATCCTTTTTTTCTTAAATTATAGGTCGTTTTGACTTTTCTAAATACATATTTTTTCTAAGTATCTAAATATAATATATATCTAAGTACGTAACAAGTCTTAAATTATACTTTAAATAAATCTGCATTATTCTACTAAATGATTAAAATTAATTAACGTGGCCTTTTAACGTGCTGTACCCAAACTTCGATTAATATTGGTAAAGTCAGAATCAAAATAAAACATTTTCAATTAAATTGCCTTCAATTAAGAGATTGTTACTCTAGGATCATCATACAATCCAAACAGTACTTGTTTTTGTTTTTACATGGAAGATTTTTATCTTCTTTTCTGTATGAAAAAGGAGTAGATTTTTGTTCAAAAATAAAAAGAAGTAAACAATTGTTGCTGTCTCACAAGGTCCAGTCATCTGAGATGAGGCTTCTTTGATACAAGCATTCTGCTTGCTGGATTATATCCTGAAAGTTCTAGGCTTTTAGCTCAATGCATAACATAAGCTCAGGTAAGAATTACAGATTACCTACTGGATCTTGGGAGCACATTGTCGATCACACCATCTTTTGCTGCGATTTATAGTTTGTTGGTATCGATTACTGAGAAGACACTCTGTGCTACAAAAAGTGATGGAGCAGCTATATATAAACTTCTATGTTTGGCTGTATGCATTGTTTCCAACATATATAGCCTGATCTTTTGCCTTCACGATTACCAAATATATGATTATTAGATGAAAAAAAGTAATTAGACCATATAATACTTATCTGTTGTTTATACCTAGATATGTTGTATCACCGAAAATTAGCTTAGCTGGCTTGTCTTTTGCTTTACAAATTTGGAATGGACTCAACCTTATCCAACCCACCAAAAATACCGAAAGCTAAATCATACCCAATGCTCCGATAATACAATGCTAGAATCATGCCTATATTTACAAAGCACAAATCATACACGTAGACTGGCCCGCTCAATATGGATAGAGCCGCAACGCCGCGCTAGCTCCAGTTTCTACTTAAATATATTTTTAAATCCTCAATAACCTACTTCCTACTAACTTGTGGATTTACAATTTTAGCAAAACAGAGGGCGACTTCTTTGGTTTTGAGAATTTTCTTTTCATTTCATCTCATACGGACGATGGATTATATTGTGGTAGTCTCATGACTACAATGTAACCTTTTAACCAGGCCGTTACACTATGGTGCCTTAAATCATCTATTACCCAGCAATCTGACATCAACATCAACTCATTGCCTACCTATGGAAATGAAGCTAGATTACTAGTGGCTGCCATATGCAAAACATAAAAATTTCTTGTTCATCATCCTCGCAATTCTACTTTCTGCCATCTTCGTTGTCATTATCATAGGGTGAAGATCAGATGCCATTTAGTAGTAGTGGGCTCGTGTGTGAGTACTTGATCGAGTTAGATGCCATTCAAGTGGGATATGTTTGGATGCATGCATGGATACATGTGGGATATGTTTGTATGCATGTATGATTCTAGATGGTATGGTTCAACTAATTTCCTTATATTATATGGTTCACTTCTTAGAAATTTGTATCAGGTTGAATGGCTTCGTCCTAGATGAGTTGGCCCTACCAAATAAAAAGGACCACCATCTAACTTAAACAATTTCATATATACATCTATTATTATACTATTTGAATGGCTTCGTCCTAGATGAGTTGGCCCTACCAAATAAAAAGGACCACCATCTAACTTAAACAATTTCATATATACATCTATTATTATACTATAAAGAACGAAAATAATCAAAAACCTCTCTCATTCGTCAGGCCACCGTACCCCGCTGGACTTCTATTACATATTTGAAGAAGAGAATAGAGTGTAGACCCATTAAAATCCGAGGTTAGAAAATGTTTGTGCCTTTTTACACCTTTTTTGTCACCGCGTGGCAGCTTACCTGCCGGGTACCCACGCCTCCCCGCTCGTCCCGCATGCACGCCGTCTCCGCCCCGTCACTGTGCTCAGCATCTTCACGAGCTCAGCAACACGCTGTTTCGGAGCGACGACGGCGGGTGCGTGAGAGTGAGGGTGGCGTGGCTGCGCGAGAGAGGAGCAAGGGTGGTGGATCTTCCCAAGGTACGCTCGGCGGCGATCGAAAGAAGAAGCTGCAGTCACTAGTAGAGAACTGACTTTCGATCCGCCCCCTTTTATCCCGGTTTAAAGTTGGCCCGGGACAAAAGGGGGTGCGCCGGGGTGCGGGAATTTGGAGGGGAGCATTAGTCCCGGTTGGTAATTGCAACCGGGACTAAAGGCCCCCCTTTAGTCCCGGTTGCAACGGCTAGCTGGGGGGCGTCGGTGGCGGGACCTTTTTATCCCGGTTGGAGGATCCAACCGGGATAAAAGGGACACCATTTTATCCCGGTTGGAGGCACCAACCGGGATAAAAGGGTTAGTCCCGGTTGGTGCCTCCAACCGGGATAAAAGGGTGTCCCTTTTATCCCGGTTGGATCCTCCAACCGGGATAAACTTCCAACCGGGATAAAAGGTGTTTCCTTTTGTCTCGGTTGGAGTTTTTAACCGGGATAAAAACTCATCCCCCACTATATCCCGAGACATAGACTTTCTTCTTCCTCCAGCCCGAGCAGTCCAGCACATTGATAGAGAGCTGAGCTTCACCTACTCTCCGGTGGTGTCCAAGCAAGGGAGGTGCTGCCCGAAGTTTTTTCCCTCATTTTCGTAGGAATTTGACTCAGCCAACAAGTGCTGCGAAGGTTTGCTACTTCATCCTTGTGTTATGCTTTTATTTATGCTTTGGAGATGGAAAGATTATTTGCTACAATGTGATGATGAAGTAGAAAAATGGAGAGGTATTTTGAGCTAGAATGTGAGGGAGATTGATGTGTCATATATAGTATGCATTATTTCAGTGGTTTAAAAATGATGCTACCTTGTCTAGACGGTTTATCTTATCAAATTCAATATGGTTTTTTAAATCCATATACTTGTTGAACTTGCATACCGTGTTCATTTCTGCGACGATGTTCTCCGCCGAGTAGCAACGTATGTCAAGAAGGAGGTTCGATTCTACGAGAAAGAGTGGATACGGACATCGTGACCGTGTCCCCTTTTCCGTAGCATCTAACCTCTTTCATGATGAAGTGCGGTGCCGCCCAGCTGAGGACATCCTCGCGAAATGAACACGGTCTTCAAGTTCAACAACTTCTGTAGTGGTAAGGAAAGAATTTTTGTACATAGATGACTTCTGCTACTTGTTGAACTTGCATACCGTGTTCATCTCTCCGAGGATTTTTTCCGCCGAGCAGCAACGTATGTCAAGAAGGAGGTTCGATTCTACGAGAAAGAGTGGATACGGACATCGTGACCGTGTCCCCTTTTCCGTAGCATCTAACCTCTTTCATGACGAATACCGGTGCCGCCCAGTTGAGGACATCCTCGCGAGATGATCACGGTCTTCAAGTTGAACAACTTATGCAGTGTTTGGGACTTTAATTTAAATATGTGTATTTGGATCTTCATGTTGTTGTATTGTACCATGTTGTTTGGATCTTTAATCGATTTTCACGCATAATCCATTGTCAAGTGTAATCCATTTTCATGCGTAATACGATGCAGATGGACCGGCAACGGATGTATAATGCAGACAGGCGGAGCAAGGTGTTTATTGATGGCTTGCATTATTTTCTCGAAGTGGCAAAAGCGAACAAGCCAGAGAATGGGTTCGTATGTTGTCCATGCTTCCAACGCAATAACAGGAAGGAGTATTCAAAGGATTCCTGGGGGACTATTCACAGCCACTTGTTTAAATACGGTTTCATGCCTAACTATTTGGTTTGGACCAAGCACGGTGAACTAGGGGTTGTAATGGAAGATGGCGAGGAGGAGGAGGAAGATGACACCATTCCGGACTGGGTTGCAGGCCAAGCTTTTGCAGGTACTACAATGGGCGAGGCTGATGAAGATGAGTTTGCAGAAAATGACCCTACTGATGGCCTTGGTCAGGTGATACGAGATGCATACAGAGATTGCGAAACTGAGAAGGAAGCAGCAAAGTTGCAGCGCATGATAGATGATCACCAAAAATTGTTGTACCCAGGTTGCCAGCAGGGCCATAAAAAACTAGGTACGACACTAGAATTTGTGCAATGGAAGGCAAAAAATGGTGTGTCCGATAAGGCATTTCAGGGGATGTTGAACATTGTCAAGAAGATTCTCCCCAAGAATAATGAATTACCGTCCACAACATATGAAGCTAAACAGATTATTTGCCCTCTCGGATTGGATGTTCAGAAGATACACGCATGCCCTAATGACTGTATCCTCTATCGTGGTGATCAATACGAGAAATTGGATGCTTGTCCCGTCTGCGAAGCCCTGCGGTATAAGATCAGGCGAGATGATCCTGGTGATGTCGAGGGGCAGTCTCCCAAGAAGAGAGTTCCCGCGAAGGTGATGTGGTATTTCCCTATAATACCACGCTTGAAGCGCTTGTTCAGGAACAAGGCGAATGCTAAGTTGATGCGATGGCACAAAGAAGACCGTAAGGAAGATGAGATGCTGAGACACCCCGCAGATGGGGCACAGTGGAGATCAATTGATAGAACATTCCCAGACTTTGAAAGTGAAGCAAGGAACATAAGGTTTGGTTTAAGCACTAATGGATTCAATCCATTCGGTGAGTTGAGTAGTGGTCATAGTACTTGGCCTGTGACCCTTTGTATGTTCAACCTTCCTCCTTGGCTGTGCATGAAGCGGAAGTTCATTATGATGCCGGCGCTTATCCAAGGCCCAAAACAACCCGGCAACGACATTGACGTGTACCTAAGGCCGTTGGTTGATGACCTTTTACAGCTCTGGAAGGAAGAAGGTGTACGTGTGTGGGATGAGGATAGACAAGAGATCTTTAATCTACGAGCACTGTTGTTCGTAACCATCAACGATTGGCCTGCATTGAGTAACCTTTCAGGACAGACAAATAAGGGATATCGGGCATGCACCCACTGTTTAGACGACACAGACAGCATGTACTTGAAGCACTGTAAGAAGGTCGTCTATATGGGTCATCGTCGATTTCTCCCTGCTCACCACCAGCTGAGAAAGAGCGGGATGCATTTCAAAGGGACGCCAGACCATCGTAAAAAACCTGCACACCGTAATGGAAAGCGTGTGTTCGAGATGATGAAGGATGTATATGTAGTCTTCGGAAAGGGACTTGGTAGCCAACCTGTTCCGAACGACGATAACGGGCATGCACCCATGTGGAAGAAAAAGTCAATATTTTGGGAGCTACCTTATTGGGAAATCCTAGAGGTTCGCAACGCAATAGACGTGATGCACCTGACGAAGAATCTTTGCGTGAATGTGCTAGGCTTCATGGGTGTTTATGGAACCTCAAAAGATACATTGGAAGCACGACAGGACCTGAAAGCCATGGGGCAACGAGATGACCTACATCCGGAAAAGAGAGATAATGGACAGCACTACTTACATCCTGCCAGTTACACTCTCAGCAAGGAGGAGAAGGATAGCATGTTTGAATGCTTGAATAGTATGAAGGTCCCGTCTGGGTACTCCTCGAATATAAAGGGAATAATAAATATGAAACAAAAGAAGTTTACAAATCTCAAGGCTCATGACTGCCACATGTTGATGACCCAGTTGCTTCCGGTTGCACTGAGGGGTGTTCTACCAGAAAATGTCCGGTTGCCGCTCGTAAAGCTATGCGCGTTTCTCAATGCGATTTCGTAGAAGACAATCGATCCATCCAAGCTATCAAAGCTACAGAACGATGTGGTGCAATGTCTTGTCAGTTTTGAGTTGTTATTTCCACCATCCTTCTTCAATATTATGACGCACTTACTGGTTCACCTAGTAAAAGAGATTGGTATTCTCGAACCTGTATACCTGCACAATATGTGGCCTTTCAAGAGGTTCATGGCAGTCCTAAAAAACTATGTTCGTAATCGTGCCTGTCCAGAAGGAAGCATCGCCAGGGGATATGGAACAGAGGAGGTGATCGAGTTTTGTGTTGATTTTATTGATTCAATTGACTCGATTGGGGTTCCAACTTCACGCCACGAGGGGAGGCTCCGAGGAATGGGCACCCTTGGAAGGAAATCAAGTTTGAGCAATGATACTGATTTGTTCGACAAGGCACACTACACTGTTCTACAACAGTCATCCTTTGTGTCTCCGTATATCGAGCAGCACAGGCAGATGGTAGCTTTCAAAAACCCGACCAAATCCGATGCTTGGCTTACCCGTCATCACATGGAAACTTTTCCCTCCTGGTTGCGCCAACAACTTATGGGTAACTCTGAGATTCACCCACAGCTTGCCTGGTTAGCCAGGGGACCTGCTACCACAATCGTCAAATTCCAAGGCTATGAGATAAATGGTTACACATTTTACACGAGAGCCCAGGACCAGAAAAGCATGAACCAGAATAGTGGTGTCCGCATAGATGCCATGGACAGAAATAATAGCAAGGAGTCGTATTATGGTGTCATACAGGAGATATGGGAACTCGAATACGGACCGCTGTACATCCCTCTATTTCTTTGCAATTGGGTGAAGCTAACTGCCGTCACCAAAGATCAGTACGGAATGACAATAGTAGATCTGAGCAAGACTGGATACAGTGATGACCCATTCGTACTTGCCAATGATGTGCATCAGGTGTTCTATGTGAAGGACATGTGCAGCAAACCCAAGAGGAATCCAGAAGAGACATGGGAGCCAAAGTGCCACATAGTTCTTCCAGGTAAAAGAAAAATCGTGGGAGTCGAGGATAAAACAAACCAATCAGATGATTATGATCAGTTTGATGGCATGCCTCCATTCGCCGTTGAAGTTGATCCAAGCATCCTGCTATCCAAAGAAGAGGCTCCGTACTTACGCCGCGATCATGATCAAGGAACTTTCGTGAAGAAGAAATTTTACAACGTTGTATTGTAATACGTTAAATGTACATGACCTTTGTGTATTAATTGATACAATTTGTAATTTACCCTATGTATGATTTCATGTGTTATTAAATTTGTTAGGTGAAGATTTTTTAGATATACATGAACATTGTTAACCACATACTAACATGGATTTTTCTACGCATTCAAATAATTTAATTGAATAATTTCTTGATCACAGCAATGCAGTAAAATAAATATTTTACAGGCTACATGAGTTGGTATAGAATTAATGATTACTTCATACTTATTGTCAATTTACTCGTTAATTAAATATATTTTTGCATGTACAAAATCTGTGAAGGTTTTATTTTTCATCCTGGAATGCAGTGAAAAGGTAAAATAAAATCCATTTCCAAAAAACAGGTGGGAGAAGAAAAATAGGAAAAAAGACCTTTTGTCCCGGGTGCTAACAGCAACCGGGACAAAAGGCCCCCCTTTTATCCCGGTTGCAAACGGCAACCGGGATAAAAGGGTACGTTTCGTCTCCCGCCCGAACGTACCCTTTTATCCCGGTTGCCAACTGCAACCGGGATAAAAGGCCCCTCCTTTTATCCCGGTTGGTGACGGGACCCGGGACAAAAGGTTACGCTCCCAGCCCCACCTGGCGGGGGCACCCTTTTGTCCCGGGTCCCGTCACCAACCGGGATAAAAGGGGGGGGCCTTTTATCCCGGTTGGTGACGGGACCCGGGATAAAAGGGTGCCCCGCCAGGTGGGGCTTGGAGCGCACCCTTTTATCCCGGGTCCCGTCACCAACCGGGATAAAAGGGGGGGCCTTTTATCCCGGTTGGTGACGGGACCCGGGACAAAAGGCTCTTTTGTCCCGGGTCCCATTACGAACCGGGATAAAAGGGGGGGGTTAAAAGGCACTGTACTCCCTTCTACCCCCCGCCAGTTCCACACTTAGCCAAAATTTCGCAAGTCCCGCGCTCTCCGCCGTCGCCGCCCGTCCGCCTCCCTCGCCGGCCGCCGCCGTCGTCGTCCCCCATTGCGCCGTCGACGTCCCGCATTGCGCCGTCGTCGTCCCCCGGCCGGCCCTCCTCGATCCCCTCCTCGTGCGTCGACGGGCCCAGCCCCCGGCCACCTCGTCGCCGGCTGCATCCTCGTCGCCCCTCGTCGCCGGCTCCATCCTCGTCGCCCCTCGTCGCCCCTCGTCGCCGTCCCTTGTAGCCGCCGTCGTCGTCTTCGCCTCGGCCGCCGACGTCCCGCCGTCGTCGTCTTCATCCTCGTCGCCGCCCCGGCCGCCGCTGTCCCGCGCGCCGCCCGGCCGCCGCCGTCCCGCCGCCCCGGCCGCTGCCCCGCGCGCGAGAGGTCTGCCGCGCCGGCCGGCAGCGCCGGGAGAGGGTTTTCTTTTTAAGTTAATTAGAAAATTAAGTTTTTTTTGGATAGAATTGTAATTTTGTTAAGTTAGATTTTTAGATTTCTAATTTTGTTAAGTTAGATTTTTAGATTTCTAGTTAGTTTGTTAAGTTAGATTTCTAGTTAGCTTGTTAAGTTAGAGTTGATACATAGATCGCCGAGTAGCCGTCGTGATCGCCGCCGTCTCGCCGAGTAGCCACCGTGATCGCCGCCTTGTAGCCACCGTGATTGCCGCCGAGTAGCCGCCGTGATCGCCGCCGTCCCGCCGCCCATCACAACCTAGTAGGCACCGCCCGTGGTTCCGGTGAACCGCCTCCGCCGTACTGCCGCCCTGACCGCCGCCGTCCCGCCTCCGCCGGCCTTATCGCCGCCGTAGAAATTCGTCAAAATTCGTAGAAATTCGTAGGAATTTGTAGAAATTCGTAAAAATTTGTAGAAATTCATAGAAAATCGTAGAAATTTGTAGAAATTCATAGAAATTCGTAGAAATTTGTAGAAATTCATACAAATTCGTAGAAATTCGTCAAAATTCATAGAAATTTGTAGAAATTCGTAGAAATTCGTAGAAATTCATAGAAATTTGTAGAAATTCATAGAAATTCATAGAAATTCATAGAAATTCATAGAAATTCGTAGAAATTCGTAGAAATTCGTAGAAATTCATAGAAATTTGTAGAAATTCGTCAAAATTCATAGAAATTCATAGAAATTCGTAGAAATTCGTAGAAATTCGTCAAAATTCATAGAAATTTGTATAAATATTCCGAACTTTGTACGATTCATGTTATTTTATGATTTCATTATATACATGTATGATTCCGGACTTTGTAGGACTTTGTACAAATTTGTATTAAGACGATTTCTATGACTGTCATGTATGATTCCATGTATATTTCCATCAATAGTTGAAATGGCAGACGATGAGACCGCAAGGTATATCATGGAGCAGATAATCGCTGGTGATGGTAGTGGCGACAACGTTCCACTATCATACACGGATGAAGAGGGCACCCTGGCGGACATGTTCCTCAACATGTCCGCCGATGGGAATGAAGAGCAACAGCCGCAGCAACAACTTGCCGTGGCGGAAGGTTCCGGCGAGGTATATACAACCATTCTTGTATTGTTTCACGCCACCGCTACTACTACGTACTAATTAACGAATCTTGAACTGTTAGCCCTCCGGATCGACACAAGGGCAGAAGACCCGAGGTCGTACAAAGGTGATGGAAGGGAGGCTTGTCATCACCGAAGTTACAGAAGAGGGCAGGTCGGTTGCTCCTGAGAAAGTAGCAAAGAAGTACGTTAGTCAAATCGGGGCAATCATCCGGGACAACGTGCCTATCAGCATCAGAGAATGGAAGGGCAGAAGCGATAATCCGTACACCCTTCCAGAGACAGAAAAGAATATGCTGTGGGAAGACGTGAAGAGACATTTCACATTCCCCGAAGGATATAGCGAGAAGGATGTCAAAGCGTGGACGCTTAAGAAGATGGCTACTCAATTCCAGACATTCAAGAAGATGCTGGACACCCACTACATCAAGAAGGGCAAAACTCCAGACTTCAACGCGTGGCCAAAGTTGAGGGACCACTGGGATGCATTTGTTGAATACAAGAGGAGTGAAGAAGGTGTGAAAAAGATCATGACCAACACAGCAAATGCTAGTCAGAAGGGCTACCACCATCATTTGGGGCGAGGTGGGTATGGCTCAGCAATTCCCAAGTGGAGGAAGATGGAAGAAGATCTGATCGAACGGGGAATCGTACCTGCAACTATTGAATGGCCTGAACGATCAAAGAACTGGTACTACGCTCATGGAGGCTCCCTAAGCCAAGAGGATGGGACGCTGATTTTCAATGACACAATACGTGAGAAGGCCGAACATCTCATGAAGAACATTGAAGATTCCAAGGCTGGGAGGTTGAGGGTGGACCGAGAAAATGATGAGCTCACATTGGCCCTCGGTAATCCAGAGCACCCAGGACGTTGCCGGGGGTTCGGGGTGGTTCCGTGGAAGTTCGCTTTCCGAGGCGACAGCGCCTCTTACAGAAGCCAGAAGCGAAGAAAGGAACAGATGGAGGAGAGCTGGCGGCAGATGCTAGAACAAAGAATGATGGATGAAATCAATCGGCGGGTGGCCGACGCAGTTGCGGAGTTGGCGCAATCTGGAGCAATGCCGAATCCTCACACCGCAAGCCCTTCTCAACGCCTCGGGAGCAGTTGTGCTTCTACAGGGGTCCCCGATGCGCAGACGCCCAGGTTACCCGTGGAGGAGCAACGGTTCCCCGTGGATGCCATCACGCAACGGACCTCATGTGAGTTGCATGCACCGGTCGGCAACCTCACTATTAAGGTATACTTATACATAATATTTATGCAATCTTGTCAATTGATCCAGGCCTCGAGATCGGAGTTCAACTTGTTTACTTCTGCTATATGTACAGGTAGCGTACGGGAGTGCGTTACCAACCCTGGCACAGCAGAGCAGTCATGGCATGGACATTCCAACAGGCTACGCCAGCGTCTGCGTCGAGCAAATAGTAGATCCCCAGTATGAAGGTCTAGAGCTCGACTTCCCGGGAGGCGACGGGGAAAAGACATTGGCAGATGCGCTTCATGGGATCATTCTATGGAAGAAACACTACATCATTATTCCCCGCACGGAGCCATCTCCTCAGACCTCAAGACCGCTCCCCGTAGATCCCCAGCAGCGACCTTCTCCTCATACCTCGAGACCGGCATCTCCTGCTCCAGGACCGTCTCTTCCATCTATATCAAGGTCTCCATCTCCACCACATCCTGGTGCTGGGAGCGACGACGACAATAACAACACCCCTCCCCGATCACCGTCGCCGGCACCAAGAGCGGCCCCCTCGAAGGAACCTGCAGCACCACTCAAGAAGTCACGAGCACCGCCTCCCAAGCAAAGACAGCAGAGAAAGAAGAAAACAAAGGTCGACCCTGAAGTGGCTCGCAAGGAACGCTTTGAGGCAATGTCTCATGCGGAACAGTGGGCAGAAATCCAACGAGAGGCCAGTGAGTGGTTCAAGAAATAAGCCGAATTAAAAAAGGCAAGGGAGATGGAGCCACCGCCAGTAAGTCGGCGAGATTTAAACTTTTTTATCAGGATGGAGGAAGGAGCCAAGAAAAGAATACCACTCTTGTCAAACTATGAACGGGCTCTAGTAAAGGCTGATGAAAAGGATAAAAGAAAAGGAAAATCATCCTCCAGCGGTCCAGTCCCCGACCTCAGCAATTTATCAAAAAAAGATGCTCAACGGGTAAAAGCAATGCCCTTGGATCAACAAGCAAATATATTGAAGTTCATGGAAGAAACAGGTCTGGGACTTGATGAATGCATAGGGCAAGTCGAGACGCCAACTGCACCGCCCCCTGAGCCGAGATGGCCTTATGAGCTAGGCAAACCTCTAGTAAAGCCTTCAATGCTACGGAAGCTATCAACAAAGATGTACGAATTCCATCAATGGTACATGACGGCATCCGCCAACTCGAGGGAGATGATCGGCATGAAGGTAAAACCGATAGATTTTCACAGTGAAGGGGAGAAAGTGCTGTGGCTAGACTTCAAGGATATATACGAAGTGTACCATCATGATGCCTGGACGTCTCTCTGATTAGCGTTTGGATTCTGTAAGTGTCCGTTTATTATCTCTACATGTAAATTTTGGCGTGCGTCACCGTACTAACTTCATCTTCCATTTCATGTAGGATGCTAATTCAGACATGCCGCCAAGAGGCATACCTACATGTAGGCTTCATGGATCCATCTGTAGTTAACCAACAACAGATACAATTAGCGCCGGAAAAAACCTTTGCGGAAATATACAATTTCCTACACAAACAAACATTCAAGGATTTCATACTACTTCCATACAACTTCAAGTAAGTGTGTGTATACCGTCTACTTTCGATGTCTTTTTCCTTATCTCTACATGTTAGTTAGCTCTAATATGCATGAACATTTTACGCACGCAGCTTCCACTGGATACTTATTATAATTGAGCCTGAAAGAAGCCACGTCACTGTCTTTGATTCGTTAAGGAAAGATCCGGTGGACTACCAAGAATTGCAAGACATGCTAGGCTTGTAATAATTCTGGACCTTTATCTCTATGCAAAAATTTATTTCCTAAATTTTATCCCTGTTACACTATGTCATTCATTATTCTAATCCGCAGCGCATGGAAACAATTCATAAGGACACACAAAGGTCCATTCAAAGAAAATCTTACATGGAACACAGACTTCCCGGTACGTATGAAGTCTGCACATTTATTACATTGTATAACACGAATAGTTCATAACTTATTTTTTTCCACACTGAAGTGCTTAAGACAGAAACCCGGGAATAATTTATGTGGCTACTACATCTGTGAGCACATGCACAGTTTTTTGGGACCCAAGGGACCGAAGATGACGCCGCACAACTTTAAAGTACGTAAAATAAATATATTACTAGTTAATTATTTTCTAGCTCCTTATATGTATTTGTTCATGTAACATTCACAAATTTCCAAATTATAGATGTTAAATATTCAACAAGGACTCTTGAAGGAAGAAAGAGTAGTGGCAATATGTGAAGGTCTCATTGGATTCATAATGGACGAGGTGGTAAATCCAAGAGGAGAATTTTATTACGATGGACGACAATTAGACACTCCGATCAGCAACACCACGACGGGAAGATCGTAGGAAGATACTTTGATTTATTTGTATATATAATACGCGCTAATTATGATCGATTTGTACTAAGCTAGTTGAATTGTGTATATGAATTGTGTATAAGGATTGTGTATATATATAGTAATTGTATAATTACAAATCCCATTCGTTTAAATACTAGTTGATTTCGTTCTAAAAAAATCTCAACTACAAGGTTAACAAATTAAAAGGGCCGCGGTACTACTATACGTATACGTGATGCATGCATGAAAAATTCAGGCGTCACGGCAGTGCCATGCAAGCGCCATTTAGTCCCGGTTGGAATCAAGCCGGGACTAAAGGGGACCCCTTTAGTCCCGGTTGGGAAATCCAACCAGGACTAAAGGGACCCCCTTTAGTCCCGGTTGGTGTCACCAACCGGGACTAAAGGGCCTGTCCCGCGCCTGGCGTGGCAGGCCCTTTAGTCCCGGTTGGTGACACCAACCGGGACTAAAGGGGGTCCTTTACTCCCGGTTAAAAGACCCGGGACTAAAGACCCCCCCCTTTTGTCCCGGTTGGTTTATCCCGGATGGATATCCGAGAGATATGCACCCTACCAACCGGGACTAAAGGTCAATTCTCTACCAGTGAGTGCGGGCTGAGATGAGCTCGGCGTCCAGGGATTGGTGCTTTTATTGTGTTGGTGATTGAGCTGCTGATTGCCGATTGAGAGAGAAAAAAGAAAGAAGCTAACCGCTGGTGATTTCTTGCTCGGTTGATGAAATCGAAAAGGTGCGGCCATGGTTCCTTTGCATCTGGTCTTCTTGAGAGAGAAAATCAGATAGGAGATAGCTCGGGGCCGGATTTGGAGAGCAGCTGCTGGCAGTACAAATCGATTCTCGATGGGATAGCTCGCTCGTAGGTGGGGCTGCCAGCGGCTTGGGCGCTGGCGCAGTCCAGGCAAGCGGACGAGCAGCATGGCCAGCAGCGCGAGTTCTGCCCGGGGAAGAAGACGCTCCTCAGTTTTCGCTGTCGCTGACATGTGGACCTTTCCTCCAATCTTCTCTCAATGAGGCAAAGGTCTTGAGGATGACAGGTGAGGACTCTACATGATACGTGGAACCCACTGATAACTATAGGTAATGGTGTTAAATACGCTATCCATCCCTCATCATGGGCGTCGCGCTTCGCTCTCCTCCGGCGCATACAGCTTGCACGGACGGGTTGTTTGAATATGGGGAAAAGGAATCTCACTGTATGAGGCAATGCATCTCCAGTGGCATGCATCTACACACTCATGATCAAAGTTTGCATTAGCCTATTATTTCTAAATATTTGTCATTTAGAAAATAAATTATAAACCCCCAATTGTAATAATAAAAATTTGTTGGTTTGGTTGCAAAATTTTTAAATACCACGTGCCTGTCGCACGTGCATGTACGTTAGTGAACCCAAAAGGTACAAGCAACTTTCACCCGGTGGGACAAGACGGTAGTGTGACTTGTCCCGTTAGACAATTGTGCGGCAATACAAGTGTCGTTCATATGTCATTCCTTAGTTAAAATTCACTTATATATCCTATTAGTACCTTTTAGTGGCGGAGGATCATCAGGTTTTAATGAAGAACAAAAACAAAGAGTTTATATGTGTTCCTTAAATAATTAAACCCTAAGTGAGAATGTATGAGCAATCATAGTTAATTAACTAATGATTCACTTGTAATTTGCGACAGTCATATGAGCGTATAATGGGATTGCAGTGTTTTTCTAGATACATAACTGAGGCATATGGGTACCTCACGGGTCCCTATCGACCAAGATACTAGCAGGACCTGACAAGTAGGCCTGCCCAACCAGGGCGTGCGGGCTAAGGACATGAAGTTACTTAGAGTACATGCCAAGGAGGTCGGGCGATTCAAATAAGTCCGGATATTGCGGGACGCGTGTTGTAGTCCGACTCAGATTACCTTCCAAGTAGCTACCGAGTAGATTAGATTCAAACCAACTTATAACCCTAGGTCGTCAGCCTATATAAGGCGGCCAAGGAAGCCTCCCGAGGACACCTCATCTCATGCCAGCAATACAATCCATGCATACAGGATGTAGGGTATTACTCTCCGGAGGCCTGAACCTGTCTAAAACCCTCGTGTCCCTTGTGTTCTCGCTATCACCTTTAAGTTCATGGTTTCACAATCACCCTCACCTACAAATCAACCACTTGGGTAACCCACTGGTGAACTTGCGGACTTATAAATCCGATAGTTGGCGCACCAGGTAGGGGTGGTTGTGAAATCCTCCTAGCGACCTCGATGGCATCCCGTCTCGGCGTTGTTTTCCCCCGGAGAATAAAGGACTACATCGCCAACCCAGTCCAGATTCACTTTGGGACCATGCTGGCGAATTCTGATCCAACCACTTCTTTTGTCGACTCGGCGTCTTCCTTCGGCTCGGCATCCAGCGCTAGCTTAGCTTCTGTCGGATCAGCTCCAATGGGACAAGTTCTCCATCCAAGGATCGTCACACCGCTTGCCTAGCAGGTCGGCGACCTCTCTCTTTCTGAGAAGGTTTCAGATCTACTTGCTGTCGCCCACCTACCCATGCCCTCCGACATAATCGCGGGGCTAGATCTCATCAGCAGTACTATTGCTAAGTGCATAGATCTATCTGAGGCGGCGCTACGTTCAACAAGGTCGGCGTAAGGTCCATCCCGCGCGCCCTTTGGTCTGCGGAACTCGGCTGCCGTGTACTCCACCAAACTCAACCAGGCTTTCCAGACCCAATCTGGAGATCCACCCGAACCCACCAAGTTTCCGAACTATGGTGAATTCCAGGTGCCCCACACCATCCTGACACCAAATCCCCATGGAAGCAACGACGAGAGCAATTCCCCCATGCTAGATCGCGAAGCCTTTGTGGTCTCAGCTGATGAGCCACCCTGGGATGGCAAAACTTCTTCTCAGGAAGGGCGCCATAACGCCAGAACCAGGACTGCACGGCACGACACCAACAGGAGCAAGCCAACGCCCAGCAACAACCTGCTACCAACACGAAGGCAGCAGGCGACCAGCGCCAACCGCTGCACAATGACCATGACAACGCCGACCAAGGCGTCGCCTGGGACAGACGCAGGCGCCCTGCACGTGCCGACAATCTACTAGCCGACCTCGAGGAGGCCGGGCACAATGTCTTCGCTACACCCCAGGTCAACCTGGGGGCTGTGTATGTCGACCTAGAAAACCTCCCAAACTCGGACCAAGTTCGGCGGATCCAAACGTGACTCTAAATCACCATTGCCCAGATCGAGGACCAGGCCAATAGCCGACCTGCACACTCTCGTCCACAGCCACCCGACACTCCCAGAGCCGATCTGAGCATAACAAATCCGACCACTGCCGAGACGACCACGCGGGATGTCGAATGGAGCCAATCCGCAAAGAAGAGGTGCAGCAGAATGCCAACCCGGCAGCGACCGTGCGGGATGTCGGATGGAGCCAATCCGTGAAGAAGAGGTGGAGCAGAACGCCAACCCACCCGCCAACGACAATGTCAACAACGACCGTCAGTACGACAACAGCGACAACCACCACCGTGGCAGGAGAGGCGATGGTGAGGACCGCGGCCGACTAGGTCGGCAACGTGATCTCTGTGATGAGCTGGACGACCTTCGTAACCGCTGCGACCTCCACCCCGACCTCAACAACCGCCACAACGAGTGTGATGAGAACGAGTTCTGCCGCCGCGCCGAGTATGACCATGACTACGGCATTCCTAGACTCAACCGCGATGCTACAGGATCACCGTCGCTAGGAGGATGAGATGGGTCATCACGCCGACTATGACCGCGTGTACGGTGTCCCAGAAGATGCTTACGACCCTCCCAGGCATGACAACAGCAGATGCCCTAGGGCTCCACCCATCGAGTACTACTGTGGCGGAACCGCCCAATTTAATCTGACTAAAATACACTTAAGTCGCCTGACACGCGATCATGCACTTTAAGCAAGTCAACTTGGTCGTCCGTCGGATTTCATCCAATAAACCACTTATACAGGATCGAGAAGCATTGCTCACATGAAGGTGAGTAGCATAGAGATTACAATATTTCCATCACATTAATGTAGTTCAACAATTTACTACAGCAGAGTTTTTTGAAATTTGAACAAGTTTACAATGTTCGACAAATAAGGTAAAACAAGCGAAAGCTAAACGTCAATACACGATATCATGACGAAGCCGATCATGACATCAATAATCCCTGCCCTCGCCGTTCGAGGAGCGATCCCACTCGACTCTCCAACCTGGGGGGAGCTGGTTCGGCCAAGTGGTGCCAGCAGCCAAACTATTAATATCACCTGAAAAGTTAAGCCACAACAAGGCTGAGCAACTAATACTCAGCAAGACTGATCCGTCGGGTGATAACTATATTCACCAAACCTAGACATGCAAGGATTTTTGGCTTTGAGGTTTGCTTTGCCAAAAGCATCTATAGTCGGTCCTTACTTTCAATATTTTAGCTCAAGTTCTACGTTCTTTAACCAATCTAGATTAGCAACTTATACTAAGCAAGCATAGTTTCCAAACAATTAAAGAACAAGCATCAAGATTTATCTCATCATCGTGTTCCATCTTTACTCAATGCAGAATAGCGATCAAGCAGTCCCAAACTGTGAGAGGCAGACGAATCGATTCGAATTTCTTAACCATGCATGGCGAACCTAATCTCACGAGATCCGCGCACCACGAAGGGCTGCTTCATTTGTCAGCCATCCCCATCGATCCCCAGGCACGTGTCAGGGCCAAACTTCCCTTGGCATGCAATGCTCCATAGTCCTGACATCTTGCTGCACTGTGACCGCACTTGCACCCACATGATGCACCATTGGAACTTCATTCTAGGGACAGCAGGACTATAAGCCACGCCCTAGTTCAATCAGGTACTAGGCTTCCCTATCCCATACTAGGTATGGGATTAGTACTTTCAAACACTTGATCACGAATGCCGACATGTTTCGACCTTAGTCCATTTTCATTTAGATAGACGGACAACACTCGGGCGAGATGGACAGGGGTCGGCAACTTACCTCCGGTCCTACAGATGAGGTCTTGGGGTCGGGAAGAAAGAAGCCGAAGTAGAACAGTGGACGACGGTAGCTTCGGGCAGCAGCGAGGTCCGGCGGTGCTCCGGCAGCGGTGGTGCTTCTCTCGTGGACAACAAGCAAGCTCTTGAGCTGTGCGAGAGGATGGCGAAATGGTTGGTGGTGTCGACCAAGCGTGGGGTTGGGCGGAAAAGGGAGTTCCACCGAGAGCTCAGGCGGCGGCGAGCGCAATGGAGAAGGACAGAGCAGGTAGAGCGGTAAGGACGGTGATGGCGAAGGGGACCCCGGTAAGAGGCTTTGATACCTTTATATAGATGCGCGGAAGTGCTCGGAGGAAGGAAACTAGCTCGAGTAGGCAAGAGGATAAGATCGAGGAAGAAGGAAGTGCTCTACCGCGACGGCGATTAGTCATCGCTTCCATTGGCCGGAGAAGCAGAGCTCCGGGGATAGGATCCTCCGGGCATTGGGCAAGGGAGATTGCGTCAGGCAAGTGCGGTTTTGCTGGGTGGAAGGTCGAGCGTGTGTCTAGTCGCGTCAAATACAGGATTGGGTGTGGCGGCTCGGCCAATGTGCGGTGATGGCGTGGATTGCGAGGGAAAGGAAGATGCTGTTGGGATACGAGGTAGGCTACACTAGCGCAAAACAAAATTTTCTCCCGCGTAAACCAGGAAAACTGCCGTATAAGGATCACGGCATTACCACTCGACGCACTACTGGTGCGGAAGATGTAGATTCGCGTCGATGCAGCGAAGTGGATCAGCGTAGTCGTACGTAGTCGATCACGTCGATGTCTAGCAGCTCCTCAGCAGCTCATCCACGTGCAGCAAGATCTCCCTCGTGCCGCGGCTCATCGGCGGCTCATTGTGGCTCGTCGGCGGCTCGTCGTGGCTCGTCGGCGGCTCGTCCAAGTGCTGCAGGCGCAACACCTCCAAGGTATCCACACGTGCAGGGAGGAAGCGTTGCAAGCCGGACTGCTAGATCCGCGAGTTGTAATAGGTGAGGGCGTGGGAGGCGTGGCAGATGTGTTTCGCCAAAAAGGTGTAAACCCTAGGGCGCCCCCATCCCTCTATTTATAGAGGTTCCTAACGGGCCTCTGGGTCCGAGGCCCATTAGTACTTCTAAACCTAATCCAACTCGGATCACATCCAAATTGGGCTTCCAGCCCCTTAAGTGTGTGACCCTATGGGTTCGGATACGTATAGACATGGCCCGAGTACTCCTACTCGGCCCAATAGTCGGTAGCGACCTCTAGCAAGACGTGCCAACTCCTATATGCACACGAAGATCATATCAGACGAACCATCACAACATTATATACATGCTATTCCCTTTGCCTCATGATATTTGGTCTAGCTTCAAGCCGACCGCTCTTTCTCAATCCTGTGATTCGGAATCCCTTTGTAGGTTAACTCTTAACCGTACGTAGCATGGCCATGCATTTTCGGATCCGATCACTCGAGGGGCCCAGAGATATCACTCTCAATCAGAGAGGGGCAAATCCCATCTTGATTGACCATGTCTTATAGCATGCTTCTTGACAAACCCGAAAGCTACCTTTATAACTACCCTGTTACGGCGTAGCGTTTGATAGCCCCTAAGTAAGTCGATCCACATCTTGAATACATGCGACAATCTCAGGTCTAAAGACAAAGTGTATATGTTGTCTAAAGAGAGAACTACTTCTCGTGTTGGGTCAGTCCTAGCATATGTCTCCACATGTGCCCACATTATTAGTTCAACATCTCCGTGTCCATGACTTGTGAAACATAGTCATCAACTAATACATGTGCTAGTCTAATATTCATGTGTGTCCTCACATGAACTCCGACTAGGGACAACTTTAGAATAACCATACAAGTAAAGAGTTTCACACACAATTCATATAATTGCAAATCAATTCAAGTAGCCTTTAATGGATATTCAAGGAACACAATACAAATCATGGATACAAATGGAATATCTTCATCTCTATGATTGCCTCTAGGGCATACCTCCAACAGATGCAAGCGCTGGTTGGGCGAGTGGGCGAAGGAGTAGGACAACGGCGGCGTGGCAGCTTTTCCGGCGAGCGAGCAAAGCTCCGGTTGGCGGGCGTGGATGTGCGGCAGGGGCAGGGATGTGCTCGGCCGGTGATTGGTCGGCACGGCCGTCACTCCGTCTTGTGTGGGCATGGGTTGGGCATCAAGGCTCCCATCTTGTTGCTTCCTCGTCAGGGATAGGGCGCCGGCGGCAACGCGGCGCACGGCGCACGGGCGAACATGCCCGGGCGCGCTGGTGTCGAGGCAGTGTCGGGCAGCAAACTTGACTGGCTTTGGGGGCTATCCTCGCAAGATTTGTAAACTAAACTTTGAATACCCCTTAAGCAAACTTGTATAACTCTGCCGTACCTCAAACGTTATTAAAGGTATTTGCTCAGATTTTGAAAGGATTTGGGGATAACTTGAGCCAAGGTTTGCTAAAAACCACAGTTTTCAGACTTAGGCATTTCAGCTGAGTGGGTGAAAATTTCAGGAGTTTGGCTATCTTTGACTTTTGGGCAGCTTCCGAGTTGAAATAGACCAACGTTGTTTGAAATTAAAGTTTTACAACTCTTATTTGGGAAAAAATTTTAAGTTTGCAAACAAAATCTCAAGTTTTATTTTATCTCCAAAGAGAGCTTCTTGGGGTCAAAATGGACATTACACCTCTTTTGTTTAGCGACTAACAACTAGTTTAGGTTTAAGTACAGCTAATTAAGGTAGAGTTGTTACAACTACCCCACCTTAGTTACGATGATGACACGGCGATCGATGGTTTCGCCGACTTCACTCCACGCCACAGGGTTGTGGACTAGCCGGCCACATTCAAGCACGCCATCAACGAAAAGTATGATGGTCGCTCCAACCCTACCATATGGCTCAAGACGTACAGCACCGTGGTGAAAGCCGCCAATTGTACCTACGACCAGATGGCTGCCTACTTTCCGGTGGTGATGGGCCCCGGTCCGCTCCTGTGGCTGGAGAATCTCCCTCCGAACAGCATCAACAGCTACGGTCAGCTCGCTAGAGCTTTCACTCAGAAGTACTAGGCTACCTATAATAGACCTAGCAACACGGAGAAACTCAGCCAGGTCCGCCAAAGGTCGGGTGAAACTATCCAGGAGTACACCAACCACTTCTTTGAGAACCACAATAGGCTGGCCGACGTTGAAGACCGCGACATCATTATGTACTTCCGCTCTGGCCTGATGAATCGCACCATGTTCTGCAAGATGTACGAGGCTACCCCAAGACTGTTGGGAAGATAATGAAAGTTGTCAACAAGCAAGCAGACATAGAGGAGGCAGCGAAAGTACAGTTCTAGGGTGTCAAGCATCACCAGAATGATGAGTACGATCAGCCGGATAATGATGAACACCAAGCACGGCCGAAGCCCCAACTCCGGAAAAGGGCCCCCGAGGTCCTCGCAACTGAAGGCGATCCTGCTAGGCAAACCTCCTTCCTCCGGGAAGAGTTTGAAACCCTCAGCGCTCCGTGCTCCTTCCACAAGGATGCACACCATAATCTTTGGGACTGCACTGTCCTCAAGAAAGAGCTTGGCGTCCTAGTGGAGTACAAGCGACCCCGCCGCAACGACTACTGACGGGATGACAACAAGCATGACTACCGCCACCGTGATGACCGCAACGATCGCCGCTGCGGCGACCACTACAATGACGATCGCGACCGCCACCATGACGACCGCGACCGCCGCGACAATCATGACAACCGCAGCTATGACGATCACGATGACTAGAACCGAGAGGAGCACCATGACCCGCCACACCAAGATGCCCACTAGCCCGGTGCCGACCAGAATGGGGAGTTCCAGCGACTAGAGCGGTAGGTCAACATCATCGTGGCTAGCCCCAGCATTTCCTACATCAACCGGAAGCAGAAGCTGCATGAGTGAGAGGTGCACTTCATTTCCATACAACCAGTCCAGTATCTGCGCTAGTCGAGCAATCCATAACCTTCTCCAGGCAAGATCATTGGGTCCACATCCTAGATCTTGGGTCTTACCCATTAGTGGTCTGCCCTATTATAGATCAGGCCCTACTCCCCAAGGTGCTAATTGACGATGGCAGCAGCCTCAACATTATCTTCACTGAGACCTTGAAGCGCATGGACTTCAAGTTCGAGCAACTCCAACCCTGCCAAGATCCCTTCTACGGCATCATCCCTGGCAAAGGGTCCTACCCGATTGGCTAAGTTGTTTTGCCGGTCACCTTTGGCACCCAGGCCAATTACCGCACGGAGTACCTCACATTTGAGGTGGTGAACTTCAAGACTTCTTACCATGCCATCCTTGATAGGCCCATGCAGGGAAGGTTTATGGCAATCCCGCACCACACCTACCTCATCCTCAAGATGCCAGCTCCGAATGGAGTTCTCTCCGTATACGGTGACATCGACACGACTTACAAGTGCAAAACTGAGGTAGTTCAGCTCACGGAAGCCCCGGAGTACTCAGCCAAGGCCACTGCCATGGTGGCCGAGGCCAAGAAGATAGACAAGAACAAACTCACGATCCCTGAGATGGAGCCGACACCAATGCGCTGCAGCCCGACCCCAAGGTCAAGAAGATCTACCTCAGCCTAGAAGACCTGACCAAGACGACCCTCATAGGGGATGACCTCTCGGAGAAATAGGAACTCGCGCTTACAAGTTTCCTATGGGAAAACTTGGACATATTCGCGTGGAAGCCATCCGATATGCCCGGTGTCCTGAGGGAGCTAGGTGAGAACTCCTTGGACTTGAGCAAGACTGCATGGGTTGTCAAACAAAAATTTCTCCACTGCACCCAAGATCGCAAGGAGGTTATTAGGGTAGAATTAAATAAGCTCTTAGCCGCTGGATTCATTCGTGAATGTAAGCACCCCAACTGGTTAGCAAATCCAGTCCTTGTAAGAAACAAAACTGGTGAATGGTGAATGTGTATCAATTACACCGATCTGAACAAGCACTGCCCTAAGGACCCCTTCCCTCTTCCATGCATCGACCAAGTCGTTGACTCTACGGCGGGGAGCATCCTGCTCTGCTTCCTCGACTGCTACTCCAGCTATCACCTGATCACCCTGGATCCTGCCGACCAAGACAAGATGGCATTCATAACGCCCTTCAGCATCTACTACTACAACACCATGACTTTCGGGTTGAAAATGCCAGCATCACCTACCAGAAGGCAATCTAGGGTTGCCTCACAACACAGCTACTCAGGAATATCGAGATCTACGTCGATGATGTAGTTGTAAAGACCAAGTATGAGGAAAGCATAATAACCGACCTCACAGAGACCTTCAACAGCCTCCAGGCTTACCGCTGAAAACTGAACCCCCACAAGTGTGTCTTCGGTGTCCTGACTGAAAAGCTCCTAGGCTTCATGGTCAGCTAATGCAGCATCGAGGCTAAACCTGTCAAGGTGGATGCAATCAGAAACATGGCGAAACCGTCCAACAAAAAGGATATCATGAAACTTACTGGTATGATGGCGGACCTTAGCAGCTTCATCAGCAAACTTGGAGAAAAAGGTCTGCCCTTTTTCACGCTCCTCAAAAAGGTGGATAAGTTCGAGTGCGACGACGAGGCCAGCAAGGCACTCGAAGAGCTCAATACTTTCCTTGCCGCTCCTCCCATCATGACGACCCCGGCCAACTAAGAAATGTTGTACCTTTACATCTCCGCAACGATGCACAATGTCAGCACCGTGTTAGCTGTGGAGCGCCAAGAGCCCGGCCATACTCACATGGCGCAGCGACCGGCTTACTACGTTAGCGAGGTCCTTAGCGACTCCAAGATCCGCTACACGTGGGTTCAGAAATTGCTCTACATAGTTCTAATCTCATCAAGAAAGATGCGCCACTACTTCCAGGTGCACAAAATCTGTGTGGTATCATCATACCCCATCGGCGAAATCCTCCACAAAAGGGATGTCAACGATCGAGTTGTCAAGTGGTCCGTGGAACTCAGTGAGTTTGACCTTGATTTCTGCCCACGTCATGCGATCAAGTCGCAGATCCTGGCCGACTTCATAGCCGAGTCGACAGAGATCCAGAAGCCGCCCTTCCTAGAGAGGTCAGAACACTGGACCATGTACTTTGATGGTGCCCTCAACCTCAAAGAAGCTAGCGCGGGGGTCCTATTAATATCCCCCAAAGGCGAGCAGCTCAAGTACGTGCTCCAGATCAACTACAAGGCCACTAATAATGGCGCCGAGTATGAAACTCTTATCCATGACCTCTGCATTGCCGTCTCCCTGGGAATCAAGCGCATCCTCGCTTATGGCGGCTCCAAGGTTTTCATCGAGCAAGTCAACAAGAACTGGGAATGCACCAAGGAATCCATGGACGCTTACTACATGGAAATCTGCAAACTTTAGGCCCACTTCTACAGTCTCGAGTTCCACCATGTCCCTAGGGACCACAAGATCAACGCCGATGTCTTGTCTGAGCTCAGCTCTAAACATGTGAACGTTCTTGCTAGTGTTTTTGTACAAGATCTTTGAAAATCATCCATCAAGGTTCTGGACCCTGACCAGGTCAACGACGCTAGCGCTCAGGCTCCAGCTGACCCAACCACCGCTGACATCATGATGATCGAGGCAGAAGAAGATTGGCGTGCCCCGTTCATAGGATCACCAACCAGATGGCGCTAGAGGACAAGATAGAGCACGAAAAACTAGCTCGGTGAAGTGCAAACTACGTCGTCATCGGCAAGGAGCTCTACAGGAATGCTGCATCCACAGGAATCCTAATGAAGTGTATTCTGTGCAGCAAGGGCCTCAACCTCCTGCACGAGATCCACTCAGGAACATGCGACAACCATGCCGCCTCGGGCACCTTGGTCGGCAAGGCCTTACGCTCTTGTTTCTATTGACCAACAGCGGTAGCTAATGCAAAGGAGCTCATCCAAAGGTGTAAAGATTGTCAATTCTTCTCCAAGTAGCAACATCTACCAACTCAGGCCTTACGCACAATCTCATCATCCTGGCCCTTCGCATGCTAGGGCCTGGACATGGTCGGACCCTTCAAGACTGCTCCGGGCGATTATACGCACATCTTTGTGGCAGTTGACAAATTCACCAAGTGGATTGAGATCAAGGCTGTCACCAGCATCGAGTTGGCTAAAGCTGCTCAAATCATTGAGGAAATTACACACCGTTTTGGAGTGCCGAACAGAATCATCACTGACCTTGGCAAGCAGTTCACAGGCTCCAAGTTTTGGGATTTCTGCTAAGACAACCTCATCGATGTCAGGTCAAACATGCGAATGGGATGGTGCTCCAGTCCCTCAAGTCATGCCATTAAGTGGCTACGCGAGCTACCCCATGTCATTTGGGGCCTACGAACACAGAAGAGCCGGGCTACTCGCTATACCCCTTTCTTTATGGTGTACGGCTTAGAGGCCGTCCTTCCATCCGACGTGGCATTTGGTGCCCCACACATCCAGTACTACGAGGAAGGCAAGGCAAAAGAAAGTTAGCGGGTCGACATCGACAGCCTTAAAGAGCATTGCATGGTGGCCCTCATCCAGCACGCACGCCACGAGCAGCAGATACGGCACTACCATGATCATAATGTCAGGGAACGTTCCTTCAACGTTGGTGACTTGGTGCTTCGCCGAGTCCAATCTACCAAGGACATGTATAAGCTGGCCGCCCCATGGGAGGGCCCTTTCCTCATCAAAGAAGTCATCCAGCCAGGCACCTATCAACTCCATTTCGCGGACAGCTTAGGTGTCCCCAATCCGTGGAACATAGAGCATCTACGGCACTTCTACCCCTAGATTTAAAAGCTATGTTCTCTGTCTCTCCCTTATATTGAATAAATACAACCTTTGTGGTTTTTTGCGTACCTATTGCCTTACTGTTCCTTTTACCCGAGCTATTCCTGATGCTCGAGGGTTGTCCAACCTGTTCAACAGCCCACTCGCTCTCAAGCTCGGGGGCTACCCCCAGGCGCTGACCTCTGGGTCCCACATCCTTCTCCTCCCCTTCTCAAGGAAATACGACTAACTCGTGTAGTCGGCATCCCAGCTCGCGAAACCTAGACAACCTTGCGTTCTCCCCTCCTACAAGCTTGAGATCCGATCTCAGCAGGACGCTGGTCAGGCAAGGCTAGGCGCTTAGCGGCTGCAAGCCTCAGCTACATGCTGTCCTGTCATATACACCAAGGGAGAGACGGAGACTCTTTTTCTCTGCATACAGTTAAGTTAATTACATCACTTGTCTTTTAAGATAGTTGAATACACCACATAGTTCAATTTTTACAGGTCCAAATCATTTACAATATTCTCCGCCAAATCATGGTACTGGTCTGCCAGATCAGGAATCAAGTCCACGTTGAAGTCGGCTACAACCCCTATCGCAGCGTGCTCCAAGGGCAGCCGCGGAAAGTGTGATGCCAACAGAGCGAAGGCATTCTTGATGCATTCCACCACAGTGTTCTTCAGCAATGTCTTGAGCTGACCTGGTGTCCAGCAGTGGTGTTGGCGTGGTTGGGTCGACGTTCAGTTGGACCATGTCGATCACATAGCCGACAGCCTTTCACAGATCCTCCAGCTCCACTTCTAGCTCTACAATCACACATTGGTCATTCTGAAGATTACTCATAGGAGCCTCTAAGCAGCGCTTGGTTTCCTTGCGTGCTTTGGCTTCATAGGCCAGCTTCTGTGATACTGCATACTCACGCTTGACCGATGGGTCATGCTCTTGCTAAAGGCGCGCATTGGAGTCCTCGCACTCCTTGAGGTACTGCTAGAGTCTCTACTCCCACATTGCGGCATCTGCTTACCCAAACAGGTTTACATCAATATCAAGATTACAAGGACAAAGCTAATTAAAAAGGTCAGCACAGCCTACCTCTCATCTACGAAGTCAAAACATCCTTCTCCAGGTCCATCAGCTGGAGCTATTCGGCGGTGTCCTCCTTAGTTCTCTTGAGCTTGGCCTCAAGGCGCTCCGTCTTCAGGCGATAGTGCTCGGCCCATCGAGTCCCTTTCGCTCTCTTCTGCGCACGTGTGGCCACACCCTATTTACCTTTCAACATTCAGAGTTCTGCAAGGAAACTAGGATTCAAATACAAGTCGGCTGATGTACTTACAAACACCAGCTCACCAACATCCAGGGATGCTTTCCGAATCTTGAGAAGGTCTTCCTTATCCCGCATCGCGTCCTCAGCTAAGTCCATGTCAGAGATGTCCACGACATCAGACTCATCTTCATAGAGTACACCAACACCAAGATCGGCATTCTTGGCGAACCTCTCTTGTGGCAGGTCATCCCTAGGTAGCTCCTCCTGTTGAGGCCCAGCTCTAGCCCCCTCATTAGCCACCTTCTCGACCTCGGTGTTGACCATGGCAACGTCTGCAGCCCCGGAGCCGGCTTCATTGCGTTGCGGCGCTAGAGTCGGCATGACTTCTCCAGTGCGTTGCGGCGCTAGAGTCGGCATGACTTCTCCAGTGCGAGCCCCTTTATCAGCTCCGGCTTCCAGAGGTGGCAACTGTTCCACAGTGTGCCCGCTCGTTGCCTCGGTCTAGGCCGAGCAACTGGTAAGCTGCGCACCAGCGTCGTCGGCTAGCACGGCAGTCCTGCATCGCCAGGTGCAACAAGCAATTCAAACAACTTGGTCGGCAAACATAACTGCAACACAGATAGCATAAGTAGACAACACTTACAGGGTGCTCTTCTTCTTCACTCGGTACTTGAGGCACAATGGTGGTGGTGGAACCGATGTATCTTCGCTGGACCCACCATGGATCTTCACTTCAACGCCTCCTTGACACGTGCCGCGTCGACCGCGGTGGTCTCCTGACGCTCCGACTTCATCTTCTTTGCAGCTAGGCTCGGCGTGTCAGACTCCTCGTCTGTGTCACTAGCCAACTTGGCGATGGAGGCTGTGCTCGGGGCAGCCTTCTCCTTCTTCTTCCCGACCATCTTCCTCCTCTTCCCACTCGGCTATGACAACTTGGAGACTGGCTGTTTGCACACGGCCTGCCATGTTTGATGCCCAACCAGCTCAAAGCCTTGGTCTTGGCTGACCTCTTCTTTCACGCCCACGTCCGACCCAATATAGGAGTCAATCTCCCACTGAAGGTTAGTGGGTAGCACGTTGGGCTTGTTGGTCGAGCGGATCTTGGGTCATCGCTGATCGACCCCTCCAGGAATCGGCGCCGAGGAAAAGAATATAAATACATCATCCTGGTCAATTAACATATTTATTCAGAAACATCACACGAGGATATGCAGCATGCCAAATCAATACCATCAACAATCTTACCGGGTTGGATGGTGGCCTCTTCAACGAATACACCTTGGGGCAGTTCTTGTTCCTGATAACGCCCCCGAAGAACTAGGACACCCGGTTGATAATCTCTTCCTTGGGTACCTTGCACTAGACCTCCCAGGTCGGGTCCTCTACCCCTGAATATTCATATGCCGGGTGAACTTGGTACTTGATTGGTTGGATCAGCCTCTTGCTGAAGTTAATACTGATAGCCCCGGCTGTCAGTCCTCGTGATTTTAGATCGGCAATGATGAGGACAACACCTACGCGGATACAACCATATTGGCAACTTTTGATTCAAAGGTGAAATAATTTTTTATAGTGATTGTATTTGATACGTTTGATGAATTGATGCTGCACCATGATGTGTGTTCATTGTTATTTTTAGAAATACATACGTGGATCAAAAAGAGTGTTAAACACACATGGAAATCATGGAGGATCAAAGAAGTTGATTCGAGGCTAAGTTCAAGTATTCGCCACGTCCTCCACCAGGCCAGCACATCACTTTTCGCCTAAGGAAAGAAAGAGACCAAATCCAACATGTTTTGGGACTGGATTCGGACTGCAGCACTGTGCCAACTTGCGATGACTGCCATGACCTCATCCGGACACTGTTTTGGGCGTTCAAGTACTCTTTTGAATCCTTATGAAGTATATTTTTATATGGATCTATAGTCATGTTCATATATATTATGAGGCGGCCACAATGATCAAATTACGATCAAGAGGTTTTTCTATCCAAGGTGTTGTGTCGCCTTATTTTGGCCTGATGGGCCTTGTATCAAGTCGTGTCCAATAGGGACGTGTCCTAGGGTTGGAGAACGACATGAGGACCCTCTGGTTGTCCTCCTAGGTATTAATAAGGATTAGAGCCACCACAAACAGATTGGGTTTTGTTTAGATGAAAGTTTAGCTACTACTACTTCCTTGTAAACGCGTGTGTCTATTAGACCACCCGATTTGCTTGATTCAGAACCCCAAATTCGAGTGTATCAGATTCATCTCTTGGGCAAGGTCTGTGCACTATTTGCTTGTCCATTTGTTCTTGTTTGTTCTTCGATTTGCTTGCAGGTTCAAGGTTGTTCTTGGCACAGCAAGAACAATAACAAATTGGAGCCAGTGTAACTATCGCTAAGGTGCAGCGCCCCAATAGGTCGTTGTCCTTGAGTAGCACAACATTGGATCCACCCTAAATCGAGTTATCCCACACTCACCAAAAGATCAGGAACAAACTCTAGCGGGTTCACATCATGTGGTAGCAGAGCGAGGTTCTTTGGTGAGTGATTTACCCGTTTTACTTTACCTACAGTCCAAAAATCCCCCAAAATGGGTTAGATGTGAAATTCCCAACAACAAGTTTGAGCCTTTGCTATTCTTCTTAATCTTTTCTTGTTGAGTTTTTGGTTACATCAATGTGTAGAACTGCTGGTCTTAGTGTCTAACCTTTAGAGTTTTGAGTTCTATCACGTTTGGTCACCACGAGATCCACCACCGCCATATACATCTCTGCTACATTTTTACCACCACGGATCCATCTGATGTCCGATTAGGGAGTTTAAATACAATCCAGAAAGTTTATCTTGTGTTCTTTCTAACGAATCTATCCATGCCCCAAAATTCCTTGTGAGCATTTCACAATTGCGCTGGAGATTATCGATCTGCTATTTGAAACTAGAGTTGTTAAATTGAATTCAAAGGGGTTGTGTGAAGTAAGCCTTTTGTTTTGATTTATCTTGATACTAAGAAAAAGATTTTAGTCCTCTGCAAAAAAAAAGAGGGGAACAAAGAAGGGAAGAAGAAGAAAAATGAAACAAAAAGAAGATAAGAAGAGAAAGAGAAGAAAAAGGGTCTCAATCAGTTGTTTTCTAAGTGTTGTACTATCTGTACTTTTTCAGTTGCTACCTTTGTGCATAGGCTAATGTCTCTAGCATGGTTTAGCCTAGAACCAACAAAGTACCGTTGTTGAACGATTATTCAATTTGCTTTGATTAGTCTGGTTCTAGCTATTCCTTGATTTTACTTGCAGCCACCTATAGCTCCACAGATTATCTACTACATCATAGGGTTGCGCTTGTGTCACCATTAGTGCTATTCCTGCCGGTTGCCAACACCTTCTGCAAGTGTGGTAAGAACATGTAAGAACTTGAATGGACAGATTTAAGTGAAAATGCAATCTACCACCACCTATTCCTTTAGTTGGTAGGCATACTCTTGTGAATTTTTCTGCCGTCCGCTAACAATGGCAGGCCTGACGAGACATGTTGGAGCTGGGAGCCTGCATCATGGGTGTTCACGACCTCAATAATATATGGGAGCACACCCACTAGAGGAACATGATGATTTTCTAACTGAGGTCAGTAATACTCTGCCTTCTTTTGAGGGAAAATTTAACCCTCATGCATACATTGATTGGGAGGTTAAGGTAAATGAAGAATTTGACAAGTATGACTTGTCCGAATATCAAATGATTTTAGCTGCTGCTAGTGCTTTAAATAAATATACTTTGACTACATGGAAACATCTTTGTAGGCACAACAAAGTTCCACCTACTTGGAAAGATTTTAAAGTAATTTTTTGAGATGAATATATTATTCCTTAATATTATGTTGATCATTTTCTTAACAAACGGGAGAAACTAAAATAAGGTAATAGGATTGTGAAAGAATACTTCCATGATTTTAAAATTTGTACCATGTATAGTGGATTAGATGAATGCATGGAAGATGTTATGAGTAGGTTCATGAGGGGGCTCAATTCTAAAATTTGAACCTTGTTAATTAGCAATTCTTATAGCCATATTGGTCAATTATTTTGTCTTGCTCTCAAGGCTGAAATGGAGATTCTAGTATCTATGAATACTTGCAACAATGAGGTGACCCATTATATCCAAAATTTGTCCACTCTGCATGCTAATGAAGAGCAACTAATAGTGGAACACGCTGCTGATTTACCTTTATCACAAAATGAATTACTTGTTGTTCCTTGTGATAAAGAAGACTTGTGTGATGATGATTCTTTTACTCCTATGCCACAAGTAAGGAATAAGTATGATACTTTTGGTTTGGAACCATACAAATGTGCTGAAGATAAGCATTTTTATCCTATTACTTGTGCATAAGATGAACTGAATTTCCTGTCCTCTTTAAATGCTTTGGGTTATATTGAATTTGATCTACAAGAGAAACTTAAATTTAATTCTAGTTTGTCAAGTTTTAATCATTGTTCGCTTCATGCAATTGGCAAATATGACAGCAAAGGAGAATATTTGGTGCCTAAAGTTTATATTTGCTCTAATCTGAAATATCCTTTTGGGCTACAATACCATGAACAAATAGGGGGCTGCACTAACACTAATAATGTGTTGCAAAGTTTCTAGTTTTTACCTTATGCAACAGGGTAAGCCCGAAGAAGAGGAGCATTGCTGGTTGTGGCCATGCAGCATAGCCATCACTCTATGTTCCAACATCAAAGCAAGCACCTTTAAATGCAATTGGAGCAAGTCGAGGACGACTTGCAGCCAAGAAGGGGAGAATGATGAGAACAACACCTACACGGATACAACCATATTGGAAACTTTTGATTCAAAGGTGAAATAATTATTTCTCATGATTGTATTTGATATGTTTGATGAATTAATGCTGAACTATGATGTGTGTTCATTGTTATTTTTTTAGAAATACATACGTGGATCAAAAGGAGTGTTAAACACACATGGAAAGTATAGAGAACCAAAGAAGTTGATTGGAGGCTAATTCCAAGTATTTCCAACGTCCTTCATCAGGCCACCACGTCACTTTTGGCCCAAGGAAAGAGAGATCAAATCCAACATATTTTGGGGCTGGATTCGCACACAGCACTGCGCCAACTTGCGATGGCCGCCACAACCTCATCCGGACTCCGTTTTGGGTGTTCAAGTACTCTTTAGAATCCTTATGAAGTCTATTTTTATATGGATCTAGACTCATATCCATATATATGATGAGGTAGCCGCAATGATTAAATTACGACCGAGTAGTTTTTCTATCCAAGGTGTTGTGTCGCCTTATTTTGGCCCGATAGGCCTTGTATCAAGTCGTGTCCAATAAGGACATGTCCTAGGGTTGGAGCACAACACCAGGACTCCCCTTGGTTATCCTCCTAGGTATTAATAAGAATTAGAACTGCCACAAATAGATTAGGTTTTGTTTAGATGAAAGTTTAGCTACTACTACTTCTTTGTAAACGCGTGTGTCGATTAGACCACCCGATTTGCTTGATTCAGAACCTCAAATTTGAGTGTATCCAATTCATCTCTTGGGAAAGGTCTGTGCACTGTTTGGTTATCCACTTAGTCTTGCTTGTTCTTTGATTTGCTTGTAGGTTTAAGGTTGTTCTTGGCATGGCAAGAACAACAACAAATTGGAGTCGGTGTAACTGTCGCTAAGGCGTAGCGCCCCTGTTGGTCATTGTAGTTGGGCAGCACAACATCGGATCCACCCTAAATCAAGTTATCCCCCACCCACCAAATGATTGGGAAGAAACCCTAGCGGGTTCATATCAGGCGATCTTCGCTAGTAGCTTGTTCACCTGGACTTGCTCCTCTGAGGTCAGCTGATTTGACCACTCGAGCATGACCACTGGCCTGTATCCGATACGCGGTGGTAGCTTGGGCTACTGATTGGCATAGTGAAGCGTTCCTTATGCCAACCTTTGTTCAAATCCTTCAGTTGTAGATTAAAATATTCTTGTACTTTTTTGGACCGTAGCGAAAATCCACAACCCCCAATGACCCGTGCTTGTTTCCCCTTGCTAGATGTGGGCTTCAGAGTATACAAATAACGCCACAGATCAAAATGCGGGGTGATTCCAAGATACACCTCGCATAGGTGGATAAAGACAACAATATCAAGAATGGAGTTAGGATTCAGATGTACCAACTCGATCCGGTAGTAGTACAAAAGAACCCAGAAGAAGTCTTCACACGGGATCCCAAACCCACACTTGAAGAACGGCGCGAAGACCACCGTCTCTGTCTTCTCCTCCGATGGTAACTCCTGGTCGGTGGCTGGTTTCTAGTCCAGCAGCACCTGCGGCCCTAGGAAGCCCCGGTCGACGAGCGCCTGGATGCGCTCCTGGGTCATCACGAATCCACACTGTCGTTGGATCTAGGGCATTCACCTGCGCTATTTCTTCAAATTCCAAGCCAACGGATTTGGATCTGATGGTAGCTAGGGTTTTGATTCACATGCGGCGGCATGGCGGCTCGGGCAGTGGCTGTGAAATGCGTCTGAGCAGATTTGGGACTTACGGCGGTGCGGCCTAGGGTTCACGAGTGCGGCGGCGAGAAGCTCAGTGGATTGTGGCGGTAGCGCTGCGAGTGTTACGGATGGAAATGAAATGGCAATGTGACCCCTTGCGCTTTTGAAGGGCGTAACGGCGTAACTTACGGATGGAATTTGCAGGCCTCCCATTATTGCAGCACAACACGTTGGGCGGAATCTGCGGGATTTCCGTTATGACTTCAATGGCACGTCTCCCAGGCCCTGCCAGTCCTCATCCTCGGGGGCTAGGCGCCTAATTTTGGTCAGCGTGCCTGCGCGTCTCCACCAGTCTTCGTCCTTGGGGGCTGGGGACCTATTTCTGGTTGGCATGCCTCTACGGCTCCGCCAGTCCTTGTCCTTGTGGGCTGGGCACCTATTTCAAGTTGGCGTGCCTCCGTGGCTCCGTCAGTCCTCGTCCTTGGGGGTTGGGCACCTATTTCTGGTCGGTGTACCTCCACGGCTCCATTAGTCCTCGTCCTCGGGGGTTGGGCACCTATTTCTGGTCGTTGTGCCTCCGCGGCTCCGCCAGTCCTCGTCCTTGGGGGCTGGGCGCCTATTTCAGGTTGGTGTGCCTTCGTTGCTCCGCCAATCCTCATCCTCGGGGGTTGGGCGCCTATTTCAGGTCAACGTGCCTCTACGGCTCTGCTAGTCCCCGTCCTCGGGGGCTATGCACCTACTTTTGGTCAGCATGCCTCTGTGGTTTCGCCCATCCTTGCCTGAAGTGTCCCTACATAAGTAGAGACTAAATGTGATACAAATATCAGTCCCAGGAGGCTGATAACACATTTATTTGACAGATAATTCAGTTACCGTACAACTCTCGAGGGAGTGGGCGTGAAAGCCACGTAGAGATAAGAAGTAAATAAACAATAGCGGCTAACCAAGTGACTGCCAAAAGACAACACTCAGGACTACACGGCAGCAGCAGCATCTTGGTAAGGCCAACACCACAGGCAGTGTTGGGTGCGGACAAAACCTCTACTCAAAGTCCTCGGCGATGAAGTCCAGGTCTTCCTCTGTAGCAACAAGCAAGGGTGAGTACGAATGTACTCAACAAGTCCAACCCCATCCACGGAGGGGGATACAAGCAAGTATATGCACAGGATATATCAAGGATAGGCTAGAATTTATTTGCGGTAAAGCTAGATTTTTAACACATGCATGGGCTCATTTTCAAATGAATTTTTGTAAAGCTTTTCTTTAGTAACCGAACATTGAGTGGGGTCAATCCTATACAAAGGATCCAAGTTTTATCGCTATCGGACTCCCCATTCGCCATAGCTCACGGCACAACTACCGGACACTTCCAAAATCCAACACACACGCACACGCACACACACACATGACCATCCATGCCCAAGTCCTAGTTATGTGACCAAGCCGTAACTCGTCCAATGCCGTGGACACGGCTACCCAGATAGGTTTTAACTCTGTAGAGGTTGTACACTTTTCCCACAAGTAGGGTACCGCAGCACGATCACCTTAGTGCTGGTGCGGATCCTAACAAAGCCATTACCCACCTTAGCTAAGACTGGCTAGTCCTCACGGAAGCACCCAAGGGGTTCACGGCTCATCCACGAGACCGTAATCGGGACCTAAGTCACCAAGATCTTACTCCTTTTCCATGGGCTCCCGTTGCTCACCAACACCCCTGAAGACTAACAGTTCAGCTAGTGGGATTTATGCTAAGTCGTTGCCCATACAACGGTCAAGTGGTTGCATGATAGTTGAATTAGGCAAGATGAAACATCAACTCGGTCCTTAACCATGACAAGATGGATATCTCCCGACATCGCTCAACCACTAAGGTACGAGCACCACATCCTGGCATTTCACACAAGAAACACCCATCCATCTCGTCTACACATCCCTTTTCGAAAACCATTTGCCCAATTGAACACACACACACATTTATTCTTCAAATAAACCATGGTAATAATGATTGAAATCGAGTAGCAATTTCCTAAGCACTCTAGCAGTGGTTATCATCTAAACAGAGTAGGTCATATTTAGAGATAACCATAGGACAACAAGGAATGTTCATAACAATCAAGGGGTGGCTATCCAACCATGTCTTGCAATAAAACAATATGCATTTTATAAAATAGTCCAATAGGTTGTGTTTGAAAAACTAGGTATTAAGTATGCATCAAAAGAGGAGATTGGACTTGCCGTCTTCAAAGCCTTCCGGGAGTTCCGGCTCGTGCTGCTGGTCCTCGGGCTCAAGCTCACGGTCAAACTCCTCCTCGGGCTCCTCCTCGGGTAATCCGTGATCTACGGCACACACAAACGGGCACACAAATAAATAAAAGAAAATTGGTTTTTATCCATTGAGCTCTGAACAGAAAACGCGAACGGAAAATAGGTAGAAGGAATATTTTTGGGAAATTTGGATATGGATCGGCGGAAGTATTCTGGAGGATGACGTGGTAAAATTTGGGATTAATTGGAGGAAGTTTGGCGCATGAAATGACGAGGTAAACATGGATTAGGGGCTTAAAAAGGAGGTTTAGGACTGATTGCGATAAACCAGGGACCTATTTGTAAATATTTCCAAAGGTGGAGGGGTTGATTTGTGAAACAGCCTTTGAGAGAGGTGGAAGGAGTAATTTGTAATTTGGCAAAAGTTGGGGGTTAGATCGGAAAGGAGGGGCTTCTTCTTCCTTTCCTTCTCTATCGGAACATAGGAGGTGCAAGGGAGGGGCGGCCGGCCCGGGGCGGTGGCCTGGGCTTGCTGGCGGCGAGGGGAAGCGGCGGAGGAGGGTAGAGGAGGCCGTGGAGGCCCCATTTTGCTCCTTACTTTGGGGATTTGGGAAGGGAGGGAGGTGCGGCCGGCAGGAACTTGGGGCCGCGGCGCACGGGCGGAGGCGGCGGCGGCAGTTGGCGCAGGTGGCTGGGAGATGGAGTGCGGTGGGATGTGGCGGTGGTGGCTGGGGTGTTGCCCCTTTTTATAGGCCGGCGAGGGGCGGCCGGCAGTAGGGGACCGGGCGGCCGGCGGCGTACGGCATGGAGGTGGGGGCCGGGCCGGCGGTAGGGGCTCAGGTTCAGGGGGAGGGCGTCGCGGGGGGGGGGGGGGGCACGGCAATGGTGGCGTGCGGCGGGCGGCACCGGAGGAGAGGTAGGGGGCCGGCGGCGGCACGTGGCCCGGGGTGCGGGTCCAAGGCGATCAGCGGTGTGGCGCCAGGAGGAGGTGGGTGCCGGGGGAGTAATGGCGTTGGGGCCGGCTAGGAGGAGTGGCGCCAGGAACCGGGAGGAAGAAAGGAAGAGGAGAGAGAAGGAGGAAGGAGGAAGAAGAAAGAAGGAGAAGAAGAAAGGAAGAAGGAAAAAAAGAAAAAGAAAAGGGGAGGGAAAAAGAGAAAGAAAAGAGGGAGACCGGCGGCGTTCACGGCACATGGTCGGAGCACGCGCGCGGTGTCTGACGACGGCACGCGGCGAGAATTACGGGTATGGATAAAATGATAGCTGTCGGCTTGGGTGCGGGACGGCGAAATCGCTGGGAAGGTTTGGATTTCCGGGAGCTCAGTGGTAAAGAGATTTTGAAAACAATTTTTAATGGGTGATTTCAGTTGGTGATTTCTGCGGATGTTACATTGTGTTCAGGCACTCGGACCTACTATTGGGATCAACTTTTTCATCTTTTTGGACCATTGGACCGATTATACTAATTGCTTCAATGCACGGGGCTACTCCGATGGAGTGCGTCTTGCGACACCCTCCATGTCCTTTGCTTCGACCTGCTGGATTCCCGACATCCATCGTCTCGGTACTTGACTTCACTCTACGCATATGGTTCTGCGTTCGCTTGGATTTTCTTATTTCTTTTAGCATTGTGCAGCCTCTCCGTCACCATGACACCATTGCAGCTTCAGCCGACCACATTCCAAGCTTTGTTGTGATGACCTCAAGTTCCTGTTCACCTACACATCACTCGAGGGCTTAAGGGATATGGGTGCCCCATGGGTCCCTACCGACTAGGATACTGGCCGGACCTGATAAGTGGGCCCGTCCAACCAGGGCGTGCGGGCCAAGGACATGAAGTTACTTGGAGTACACGCCAAGGAGGCTGGGCGATTCAAATCAGCCTGGATGTTGCGGGACACGTGTTGTAGTCCAACTCAGATTACCTTCCAAGTAACTATTGAGTAGATTAGATTGAAACCGATTGTAACCCTAGGTCGTCAGTCTATATAAGGCAACTAATAAGGGAGTCTCCCGAGGGCACCTCATCTCTTACCAGCAATACAATCCACGCATACAGGATGTAGGGTATTACTCTTCAGAGACTCAAACCTATCTAAAACCCTCGTGTCCCTTGTGTTCTCGCGATTACCTTCGAGTTCTTGGTTTCGCAATCACCCTCACCTACAAATCAACCACTTGGGTAACCCCCTGGTGGACTACCGGGCTTATAAATCTGACAATAACTTTTACTACATATCTAGACATAATATATGTTTAGTTGCGTTTCAAAAGCTATGTACCTGGAAAAATCAAAACAAATAATAATTTGGGATGGATGGAGTATTACCCAAGGTAGATATGCTTATATTTTCTTAACGGCTAAGGAACTTAATTAGCTAATTCATTTGTATATACTCATATATGTGAACATGATGAGTTTCTGAAAGTTTGTACATTTAATTCCAAACTCCAGCCATTATATATACGAATTACAGGAATGCGAGTGTTCAAATTCATTTGCATTTTATCCTGTTGTAGCAAAGTTGGAAGTGTAGCACATAGCCTTTTTGTGTTGCTTTATATTTACTAGTAGAAATGCCCGTGCATTGCTACGGGTATTTTTATGTCGTTAGCTTGGTTTTGTCTTGTTGCATTTGTGGTAATTTTTTTTAAAATAGTATGGTTGCTTAGCATGTATATTGATGTTGTTGCTTTCACAATTTTTTTTTGAGTTTTTCATTTTGTATGAAGATTTAAAGCATCCAAGAGAGATATATTAAATTATAAGATTTCATAATGTTTGAATTTTAGATAACTTATATTGAATACAAAGGTAATTAAATTGAGCTCTAATGTGTAAACATTAAATTTTCTGCACAAACAAGTAATACGTATAATACGGAATGATTAATACATCCCAAACCGGCCCAAATCCGCCCACACAACCAATCGGCCCATTGCAACATCACCTTGCCGACACTGTGCTCATCTCCGACACGGCTGTCCTTATCCTCAACCCTAACTCCACGATTCGATCAGACGCTTCCGACCCCTACCGCTCCCACGGCCTGCCCTTGCTCGTCGCTGACCGTCTGCGCCGCCTTGCCCGCCCGCCGGATCCCCTAGGCCTGCCGCACCGCCACACGCTGCAGGCTCTAGGGCCTCCCGCTGGCCCCGTCGTCGTCCCCTCTGGGCGTGCGGTCCTCTGCAGCTCTCGGCTTGACGTGGGACAGGGGCGCCCGGTCGCCCGCAGGGCCGCGGCTGTGCTGCTGCGGCCTAGCGAGCGGACGGTGCTTCGTCGGAGCAGCTTCAAGTCGTCCGCCACCACCGTCGCTGACGAGCCCATCACGGAGGAGCACAAACGCTTGGCGGTGCTGCACCTGGTCAAGCACTCCGCCAGCAAGCCGCTCCGCAACTTCGTCGATGCGGTCGAGGAGATGGCGGATCAGCTGCTGGAAGCCTACCATGGCCTCGATGAGAAATGGCGTGGGGCGAGCAGAGGTCGCTTCGTCGAGATGATGGTCATGGATGGGTGCTTCTTGCTGGAGCTCATGTCGGAGAATGGAAGGCAGGGGGACTATGCGCCCAATGATCCCGTCTTCAGCGCCCACGGTAACCATGTTTTGTGGCCGGGCTTCCGGTCCGACATGATCGTGATGGAAAACCAGTTGCCTCTGGTCGTTCTACAAAGGCTTTTAGCCATGCAGTGTGGAACTACTCTGGTGAGTATCTAGTAGTCTTTGTACTGTTATTTCATTTGAAACTGTTTTCTCGAGCACGTGAAACTGTTTGAACCAACATAGAATTAAACAATTAACATTCATTTCAGACCTTCTGGAAGATACCAAATCGACTCAAACTCCATATGTGAAGCGCTCTGATCCTATCGATAAGGTCACTGAATCAATCCAGTAGTATTATGTTTGTTGAAGTGAAGTAGAACAGATGCGCATACATTGTCTGATTCTAGAGCCATTTTCATGCAGGCACCTCAAACTACATTTTGATACCCCAGGTGGACCGCAATTTGAGTCACTAATAGCAGATAGGTTTCCAACTACTCGCAGTGTTGAAGATCTGAAGAGTCGTTATTATTCTGGTAATTTAATCTTGATATCCTAGTAGTCAGATGTAATCTGCTCTGTGAAATATTCCTTTTTGTAGCCTTTTATGTTTATATACGCATTATACCGAAGGCTTTTTGTCCTGTTTTATGCTTAAAGCAATTATATATGCATTTCTGTGCTCAGGAGGCAACATTGGACTTGTAGTTTTCGTTATTCTATCTGTCATTCATTGTACAAGTAATTAGTCATCGGTTTACTCATGTTCGGTAACTTTTTAATCATGTGAGGAAGATTTTTGCGCACCATCTTGCATCATTTATCTTCTAAACCAACAATTCCACTTGCATTCTCATTGACTTATTGGTCTATGTTTCCTTTCAAATGTGAAATATTACATAAATTTATCCTATTTATCTTTTAAAATGAATATAATAGTGCGTTTCTGTAGCAGCTATGTATCCTGAATGTTCCTTTTAATAATCACTTATTTTGTGAGGACTTCTGTATACACAATGTTTTTTGTGTATGTCTCAGTTGTACTGATCTTCTTCTTCTTCTTCATCTTCTTTTCTTCATCAGTAGACCTGTCAGTATCTTTATGTTTTTTGTTGCTGTTGCCCTAGAAAGTGCGACATACAGTTGTCCATATGAGAAAACTGGTTCAGGTTGGTAGATGCCAACTGTTGGTATTGTCTGCCCTTGTGATTTATTAATTGTCATGGCGAAGCTTAGTCTGACAGGAAATTGTTTCCTCTTAAGACGAAATGGGAACATCTCATCGTCGGAGGGGCATAATGGGATTCTAGGCAAGAAAACTCTCATTCCAGAATGATGTCCTAGTACTATTTCTGTATCAATTGAATTTTTTTGAAATCCTCGTACTACCAACCTTGTGCCATTGCAAAGTCCATTAGCTGGGTCGATATTCCTGAGTAATATGATGGGACAGTTAATTTTCAGCTTCAACATATGTGGCGGTACTCCATTTGGTGTAAGTGTGTCCAGAAATTCTATTGGATAGTAGTTATGAGGATCATCTTCTACTGAATCAAAGCTGTAATATACCATCTCATCTCCTTGGAAATGCTCAATCATTTTTAGATTTATGTTGTCCACGCAGTCATTCCTTGTTGATAAGATTGCTCTTGAAGTGATGTATGTTGGATCTTTTAGGAGAGCATTGTCCATTTGATAGATATTGTCAATCAATGTATCGAGGCCATTGCCATTTGTTGTATGTTGCACGCATATATTTGTAGGTAGACATATTTCTCCATTTTCATTTGTCTCTTCGGTTCCATTTCCTATTCGCAGTAGGTATTCTGCGAACCATGGGTCTTTTTGTGCCCTCATGTTGTGCACGAGCTCTAATTGTTGCATGCAATTCCAAAGGCCAGACCGTCTTAGTGATGCATCCACTATTTGAGCTCTTGTTCCCTTTCGCACAATAGGCAGAACTTGTCTAAAATCTCCACCAAATACCACTGTTTTTCCACCGAATGGAATATTTGGCTTGTCCATTATATCTCTCATACTTTTGTCTAGAGCCTCAACCACTTGCCTCTTAGTCATAGATGCTTCATCCCAAATAATTAATGAAGCTATTTGAAGTAGCTTCGCTGTCCCACTTTATTTTGTGAATGAACAAATAGATCCATCATTTATTCTTAGTGGTATCTTGAATCTAGAGTGGGTTGTTCTCCCCCCTGGCATTATTGAAGTTGCTACACCAGATGTTGCTGTAGCTAAAGCTATCTTACCTTGTCCACGGACTGTAGCCAGTAGCGCTCTATATAGAAAAGTTTTTCCTGTGCCTCCTGGTCCATCGACAAAGAATAGGCCTCCTGAATCAATGTTAACTGCGGCTAGAATTTTTTTGTATGCAGCTTTTTGTTCCTTGTTTAGGTATGTATGCAAAGATGCGTCCTCTTGGTCTACCTCAATCGTGGATTCCTCGATGATCTCTCTAGGTACGTCATTTGTTGTGTTTTGCTGTTCGTCAATCTCTGGAAGAGGAAATGACCGAATGTCTTTGCCCATTGATTGCAACATATCCCTGATATTTTTCAGCACCATTTGTTGGACCATGTGTTTGGATTTGCAGTTTCTGCTATAGTCCTCTGACATTGCTTCGAGGTGGTTGTTCCATATTGTATTGATGTTGCTGGGCTCACAAAACACCAGAATTGTTGCAAATAGCCGTCGTAGTGATGATGGCATATGAAACAACTCAGCTTCCGTCATGCAGTCATCTATTGTATTATCTGCTTCAATTAGTCCCCTTTTTTATGCAGATTCTTGAAAGGTTGGCACTATTTTTCCATCAATTTTTCGTAAGTCTTCGTAGCATGTGGCTCCTGTCACGTGGTTTAGTAGAACTCGAAGGTAATATCGGTCTCTTTCACCTGGATGTGCAACCACTACTCTGCCAACCTGGTATGTAGCTTTCCGTTTCCTCTATTGCCAAAACTTTCCTTGGCTAGTATAGTGTTTAGGAAAATCCCTGTATAGTATGTCTCATGCTTTTTCATCTAATCTATTAGCTTCGAAGTATGCAGTTAACATTGACCTTTCCGTGCCATCACGGTTGATAACGTTTTGAATTTTTTATTTTCCGTGATATGAAACCATGTGCATGTTTGGGAGATGAAGCTGTAGTTGCATGACTGATGGGTTTATCTTACTTAATTCGAAGCCATATATTCTCCATAGTGCTTCTGGAGGTGTAACCCACCGTGCATTTTGCAACTGTCTAATTTCATCAATTTCTCCTTCATCATCTGCTCCAGTTACAGATACAGAGGCCCGGTCATGTCCCTTGTAGATGTATTTGAACAGGTACTTGACGGCTTTAATGCTTGAGCATACCTCAACATTTATGTGGCAGTTGAAAAAGCGCAATAGGTATGGGTTGTAAGGAACAACCCATTTGTTATCTAGTTTACAGTTCTGGACTGTTTCGTTGCGTCCGTCATTCCGTCTTCTATACAAGGGGTAGGAGTCCTTGCCTTGAATTGTAGTTTCATTAAATGGTCTTGGATAATTGTTTTTGCAAGATGCTCGATTCTTTGTGCAAGGGCAATTTTTGTTTAATATGCCACAAGCACCATGCATCATATGTTTGATGACCATTTTATATAGATCTGGATACTTGTGCTTGTCTGGCAGCTCAGCAGAGATTATTCTGTCATATTGCTCTTGACATGTATACTTGTATTTTCCGGTCATTATCAGCAAGAAGTGTGCATGAGGTAGGCCTCTCTTTTGGAACTCTACAACATAGGTATATACCTTTACCTTTCCAAGAATGTGCTTTTTAAACAATTGATTCTTCATTTCTTCTAGTTTTGCCCTGAAAACCCTAACCACGAGATCTGGGCGATCTTGCGGTGTTTGTGCAAACTGTAGTTCTCGGGTGATCTCTTCCCAGTTTGGGTTGCAGGTCATTGTTAGGAATATGTCTGGCTTTCCATATTTGCGTACTAAAGCCATAGCATCTAGATATCGTCGCAATTTATCTCTTGGCCCTCCAATAAATGATGATGCTAGCACTGTTCGTTTTCCTACTTTATCTCCCTTTTGTTCTCCTTCTTGAATGCTATCCAGGAGGCCTTTGTATAGATCTGCCCTTATTTCTTTCTGATGATACCATATGAAGTCCAATCTGGAGCTCTCAATCTTGATGTATGTATCAACGGCAAACTGCTGAAAAAGTCTACCACCATGCAATATTGGGTTGAATATGCTTGGTCTTGCATGGAATATATAGCAGTAATATTCTCTCATGGTTACCCACAGCTTACTGCTTGAATCTGTGTAAGAATTAGAATGCTAAAGTTAGAGGAATATTTATGTAGTTGTTTCATATTAGTAAAATAAAATTAGAAGACAAAAGTATATGAAATTCTAACCTGGGTCGTTGTCATTATTGTTGCAATCAACATTATCTTTTCTCAATTCTTCCAATATTGTATTGGCCCTTGGGATATTTGAATGCCAACCGAGTTCAGCTCTTGGAAAGAATAGAGGATAAGACAATGGATCATAGCAGCCATAGTATGATTTTATGCCTTGTATTTCATTGTTGTTTCCATGTAGTATTATATTCTTGCCAAATGTATTTCTTCTTTCATTTCCCTCAATCCACACTGCAGCTACCTCTGAAGTTATTGGTGCATTGTATGTTCTTTGGTCTAATCTTTGGTCAAGGTTCAAGATCAGCTTGTAGTCATCAAGCTTTTCGTTCTGTCCCAAAGTTATAAACTGTTTAGAGTATGGGTTTTCACGTAGAATTTGTGTTAAAATTGTGACTACATGTTTGTCTTGCTCGTACTTTTCTTCACGACAACGTCGATACCGATGCTCTAGGCTTGGATCATCATCGTAGAAGTACAACTCTAGATGCTTTGGATCTGAGCGACTATTTCCAAATGATTGTATATTGTGATACATCTAGCCATGAGCTTGAAAGGTGTAAATGCCAGCTTTTTTCATGTTAGTGGTCTCACTGTCTAGGTGGCAATAAAGAGATGTAAATGAGAAGTGTCCATTGAAAATCTTATATTGTTCCAAAAATATCTTGCATCAGAATTGTTGCTTGTCCAAAGTCTCATGAGTTCAGGAGGTGTCTCAGGATTGGCTAATCTAATATGTCCTTTTCTGCAGCACAACCCCTCAGATTCGTACTAAAATTTCTTTGCATTGCAGTATATGCAATTTTCTTTATTTTTCAGCATGTTTGTGTTGTCTGGTATGTTGCTGTAGACAATGTCATATGGATCTGAGATCTTTGTAGAAGTTTCTTCATCTTCTCTGATTTCGATATCCACATCTCTATCCCACTCTGTTATTTTTTAAAAAAATATAAAAATTTAGGAATGTATTAACATAATGCTGGAATGATTTTTTTAAAGTATTGAAGGATACCTTGACATGAGAACATGTAATCATCCTTGTTCGTGTCTTGTACAAATATCACTCTATCATTACCTGTACAAAATTTTGTGAATGCATATTTGTGTTTCTTTTGTATCATGCGAGAATTTAATTTGGAGTTGATAACCTTACCATTATGTTCATCATTTGTTAGTTGTGTTGAGGCATCAATGTCTTCTATGGTTGGGCATACTGAAGAGGGTATTTCTGTTGGATGGAGATTGTTAGCAGAATATATGGATGTATAGAATTTGCATATATTGTATTGAAATACGAAAGTTTTGTATAGAATTTAGAGTATTATCGAGATTCATCATTTCTGGCTGTTTTTGCATTTCTATGTCATTGTCCTCTTCGCTCATAGATACATGTTCTTCTGATGATGAATAAATTGCCCGCTTTTGTTTTTTCATGAATTTTTTGTTTTGACGGGCTAGCAATGTTTGCCTTTCTCCTGGTGTCACATGTTTAGTGTGTTTAACATTAAGGCTAGATGTACTGACTTCAACTGACATATTTGTTTCCATATATGCAGGATTCTCCATTGCAATTGAACCTTTCGTTGTTTTGCTGCTCCTCAATTCACGGTTAGTTATGGCTTGTTCTATTCTAGCTTTCTTTTGTTCTGGCTGCATATTTGCATATTTCTGTCTCTCTTTTTCGCATATTTTTTGGTACTGTGTTGCATCTCTGTCTTTTCTTCTATTATAGGCTTCACATTGTTTTTTCAGTTTATGCTGCTTTTCTTCATCTGTCATTTTGGCATAACGTTCTTCATCTCTTTTCCTTCTCTTTTCATTTGCATCAATGTCTTGTGATTGTAACTCCACTGCATTTTGTGCTGCATCTCTACCTTTTCTTCTATCATAGGCTTCACGTTGTTTTTTTAGTTTGTCCTGCTTTGCTTCATCTGTCATTTTGGCATAACGCTCTTTATCTCTTTTTCTTCTTTTTTCATTTGCATCAATCACTTGTGATTGTAACTCCATTGCATGAGAATAGATGTTTCCTTTGTCCGTTGCCATCTTGTTTGACAAATTGAAGGGTCTTTTCTGCACAATAGGTTGAAATAAAGAGGCTTTCTCAGTTGGCAGGGTAAAAAAAGCGAGCTCTTGATGTAGAGAGCATGCGTTCGAATGTTAACATCGGGAAGAACTTAGAATCACTAAAAACCGAGTTGGTGAGTTTTATAGTTGATGACTTATCCAGCAAGCTACTTCTTTGTTCAATGCTACTGTTTTGGATTTAATCTTCTAAATTTTAAGCACAAGAGCATGACAACTCATTCATTACATATAATTCTTGGTACATATAACTTTAAGCACAAAGCACAGATGGCAGGGTATGCTTCTACACATAATGCTTTTACTGTTTCCATCTTTCGATGCTTTAGTGTCTCATAAGGCCTGGTGCAGTGCAGGAAAATCTACCAGATGTTTCTAAAAGACACATACCATCTTAACTCTTGCCCATGTGTCCATCTGTTTTCTCTAGGGGCTGCAATAAATACTGTAACTGAATTGGTTGTGATTCGTGTCAATTTTGTTAGTCTTAATAGTAGAAATAGGGACATTACGCCTGCAATGTGGAGATATGGAGTGTGGATTGTTTCTTTTTTAGGTATTATGTTTGGTAAACTCTTTGCAGGACAGATTATGTCATTGATTGTAGCCTAGTTCAATAGATTTATATTATGAATTGGAATCACGGTGCCTACTCTGAAACTTTGGATGTGTAGTACTGTGTAACAGATATGCTGGAATATTTAATTTGACTTTGATGGGGTTCTGTATGATGAATCAGCTTAGTTGGGTGTTATATCATGATCCGAATGATCTCATTGTCCTATGAATCATAGTGGATAGCATGCTGTCTAAATTAGGAGAATTTGATATTTTTGGTTCTGCACAAGATTGCACATCAAGGTTGGCATGTCTGTGATATTGCAAGTAGAGTTATTAGACACAATCTTTTAGGACACGTTAACTGAGATTTAGTCCTGATATATACAACACGGTTTTGATCTCTGTTTCCAGGTTTGGGTAGGCTTGTGAATTTGGTAAAAAAAATGATTATAATCGTGACTTTTTTGCCCTTCTTGTGCCATTTCACAATTTCGTTAATAATCAAGTTGCTGCATTATGAATTTTGCTTGACTCTTCTTACAAATCCTGTGATAATTTGTCCTTGACAAATCTGACAAGAAACTTCTTGTTGAAAATATTCTAGGAGGGACACAATCCCCATTGCATAATCAGCGCTAATCTTAATGTTGGAGGTTCGCTATATCAAAAAGCAAGCAATGGAAACACCGGGATATTGATTAATGGATGAGAGATTACAAAATCTGAACTGCAAATGCTTAAGGTTTGGAATCATATGCTAACTGCCTCATCTTGAGATATGCTGTTTGTTTTTTAACAAAAATGTTTGATTTTAGTTGGCTGGAGTACAATGTGCTGGGATACCTCATTTTTGGGTGAATGCTGATGGGACTTACTAAGAGGAAGGCCAAAAAACTGTTAAACGGAAAATCTGGGATAAGGTAATGTTATTCTTATGTAGAAGCCTTGTATTTTTTTTATGAGGGAAACTAACTTTCTCACCAGCCTATAGTGAAGCTTCTTAGTCCTGTCCTGTCATTGCCAACACCTAACAAAGCTGCTAATCAATGTGGATTGACCCATTCCTCACTATCTGGAATAAGTTTATCAGCTGCAGTAAGATTACCATCTGAGATATGCTTTGCACATGAATAATGATTAGTGTTCTGCACCCCACAAATTTAGAATGTTGGTGTGGTAATTCATGTTGAATCTATTGAATATATCAGGCTAACTACTTGTACAAGGACAAACCATTTTCTGCGGATGAGTGTGAAGATCTGAAAGTTATCTTGAACAAAGCTTAACATTTTTTACAATTAAGCATCTAGCTTAGCTAACAGATTTACGCCACTGCCAGCTTGCCATGCCCACTCAGTTAACATATTAGTAGTAGTTGCTTGCCATGATTTCCTAATGGTTCATGATCTATTAATACATGATCGATTGTCACCACTTGTGAAGATACACTAATTGCAATGCAGAAAATAGGAGATGCTTTTGAATGATTATCTTAAAAGATCTAAGAAGCTCCAAGAAATATCATTTAATGCTTCTCAACCAACAATCTGATGCCATAGTAAATGATGACATAAAGCAAGATGAACAGACCTAAAATTCTCAAGAGTGAGAAGCTGTGTTATCTCCTTATATAACTCCTCATTGAATGTCGAGAAGACTTTAAGATCCTTGACAAGAATATCTACAGCCTTTGCTCTATCATGCCTGTTTGGAACATATAGAAGAGAAGTTAGTAAATTTTACAATAAAAAAAAGGATGAGCATGAAGATCTGAAAGTTATCATACAAAGCACCTTGACAAGAAGTCAAGAAGATCATGGTGTTTCTAATTTTGATATGTTACTGGTTTTTCTTTTATCATGCCAATATAGATAAACCTTAATCAATGAGATTTTTTCCAACAGTATCCATATGGTACTTGTATACTATATTAATGAGTATCTTTTCATTTTCTTTTGTTTTTCTTGAATTTTATTTTTACTTCTTTAATTTTCTTTGTGTAGTCTTGATGATCAAAAGACTAATAGTGAAAAATATGGCCCAGTGGTTAACGTTGACAAGGTACTATGCTGCTACTGAATATTTCATTTTTGAACTTGGCATAAAGTTTTGCATTGTACAAACACATGTAGGAACTTTAAAGTTACTTAGGATACATTGTATTTTATCTTTTGTTTTTCTTGAATTTTATTTTTACTTCTTTAATTTTCCTTGTGCAGAAATTTGGGAAGGAGAAGAAGAAAAGTGATATTGCAACATGAAACATGAATCTAGAATAAGCAACATGGATGGTTTTCAGCATTATCGTTGGAGGATCACGTGAGGAAAAGGCATACAGTTTGGGCTAAAGTACAAGTATGATGGTCCGAAGTTGCTTGCTCAGATCCCAGTTGACATCCACCTCAGGTTGTATTGAGGGGATTTCTATTTGGAAACTAAACGTGTTGCATATTGGTTAGTTATTAAGGATGTATATATATATATTAATTGGTGTATCGCAGTCCGTTTTGGTATACGGTAAGTATTCAAGTCCGAGTACAACTTCTAGACGGATTGCAGTCCGTTTCCTTTTCCGACTGCTTCGGTGACTGACATTTTGTTCTAGTCCCGTTGGGTACTATGGTGCGTAACTAAACTGGAATATGAGACCAGGACAGCAACAGGCTGCTACAGGGCTCGCTCGTGCATTAAGGCGACGCATGTGGTTTGTGTGTGTGTATCACAGAACGGAACGCTGACTGGAACTGAAGAATTTCTTGTTCTTTTCTTCCTCCGGCACTCTCTGTTCATTAGTTATACTCAAGCACAAAATATGGAGGTTAGTGGGACTTGAGCTGTTGTCTCCGTCACATTGTGCAGTCGCCACCATGCAGTGGCTGGAATCTGCAACAATATGCAGACTTGGTAAAGGCACACACGAAGCGAAAAGCATTCGTAATTGGTCACATCATGCATACCTTAGTGTTACTTAGTAACCTTTCCCACAACTGGACAGATGCTTGGTCACCTTCAAGCGTACTACATGTTTTTCAGTATTCTTCTCAGTCCTCATACTCCCCATGCACAATGAAAACGTTACCTAGCACACCCATTGCCAGTAAGCTTGTGCATGGCATCAATGAAATTCCAAAGCAGAAGTAAATCCAGTGCCAACCTATCAGCTATGAATAACCTGCAATTCATTTCTAGATTCCCACTGCATGAATTGGTCATTGATTAGTTCAAGCGGTGCGCATGGAGAAGGAGAAACAGCCATCGTCTAGCCACATAAGCAAGGCTGACTACAATTTGAGGTTAAGTAACATAGACATCTGTATCGTTGCAAAATACTCACATAGATCACTTTTAGAAAGGATTGGCGCAGGAGCAGTCAAAACAGAATTCTACCCATTCTCATACGACAACAAATCCACCAGAACATAACCATGATAACCATTCGAATAGGAGCAACAAGGGATTTTCAAACAATTAACAGTATCTCAGTGTGTACATAACTCGTTCCTTGATAAACTCTCCAGTTACAAAAAGATGGTCTGAATAAAACGCCTTTTGCTACATCATCTAAGAACTATTGACAAAAGTGTTGGGAGGAGCAAAAAAGAGGACCCAATCGTTTGGCTAGTCAAGAACACAAGAAGTTAATCCAGGGCAATGCACTATTTTGATACACTCATATTGACATCACCTTCCTTCTTTTCACTGTTGAGTATTGCAGATACAACTTATGAAGTCCAAGACACCGGAGGGCATATTGTATTTACATTCATTATCTTTGTATATTAGTAGTTGTCCCAAAATTCGCTTTCTGAGCTTGTACCCATCCTGCAGAATTATAAATTTTTGTAATGTAAACAAACAGCAGTAAATTTGTATATCTAAAAAAACAACATTAATTTAAAAGTTCCATGGTACTGACCTTTAAAACTGGCAATGGTAGTTCTACATCTTTCCATGTGGACATAAAGAGGGAAACAAGATAACCGGATAGTTCCCTGGTATAAGATAGATTTTTTAATAAATAAAGTTATAGATAATATTCTAAAAATGATTCAAGTACCTGTTCTGAACTGTAACATCAGGTATGATTATTTGACGCCATAGGAAAATATCCTCGTTCCATATAGATCCAGGGCATGTTTTTGACATGGCTTTTGGTAAGTATTCAGCTGTCCATAAAAGTTTCTTCACATATCTTGCATTTGGGTTGTATTGGTAAATGGGATTAAGAGGAGTTGGATCCAAAATGTATAGTGTTCTGGTGTCTTTATTGAGTACAATAAGAATGAAGCCACCATTGAATTCTATTGGCATAAGAATCTGCATTTGGCAAGTTGTTAGAATAGTGAAAACAACGGTGGTGGTAGGTGTAGAGATATTTTCCTTACTGTTTTGCATCTTGAAACACTATATGAAATACCAGGCCAGCTACGAATGGTCTCTGCTAGCCATTCCACATCCAAGTTTTTACGGTAGTTCGGGGGTCGTCCAAAATCTGTAGTAACCTAGGAAATTAAATAATAATTGTTTAGAAATGTGATAAAAAGGGATGTGTACATGTATATAGATACATGATAACATATAAGAACATACCCAAAATTGCAGGTCGAGACAATGTTTTGATACAATTCCTTTGGTCTTCTTCACTAATTCAATGTTTTCGAACATAATCTTTCGTATGACCAAATTAAAACAATCATGGTCCATGGCCAAATCCTCATTTATCATTTCTTGTAGCTTTTTGACAGTCAAGGTAATGGAATATGGTTTGGAGTTTTGGATCCATACTTTCCTAAAATTTTTTAGGGAAATCAAATAGTGTATGCGTTAAATTGTATTGGAAATGTCGAGCAGTAGTAATTTGAAATGGCTTACTTCAATGTTTCTGCACAATTGATTGATTTGATGTAGGCGCAAAGGCCGCCAAGTAACTCTTGCTCACTCATTGTAGAAAGAATGGACATTAGTGACTGGTATTTATTTTGATCTGATAATGACTAATTCTTTGGATTTCATTTCATGAACAGATAATGATTCTAAATCTTTGGATTTCATTCCATCATCTTGACTTTCCAATATCACAACATCATTTGAATTTTCCTCGGTACCATGATTTTGTACAGACTTGGTAGTCATTTCTGCTGTGTTTGTTTTCCAACAAAACAATATGCTAGCTAACTTCTGTCTAAATTGACTAATATCTTCCTATAAAGTACCAATGAATGTGGGTAAGTATAAACCTTAATATGACATCAGTTATAAAAAATATACCTGTGTAATAGCATGAGATAGTGTCTCTCCAGTCCAATATTCCATAAACTTGAGCATAAATAGACCACAAGATGAGCTGTATGGTTACAGAAAAATAATTATTCAAAAAAAGGCAAAGAATCTTACAGAAGATACATGACATATAGATTAAATAAACTACAAGAGACCATTTTCATGTTGTTGCCCAGGATGAAACATAGAAGGAAACGATTAATGCAGCATAGGGAGATAACTAAAAGACCAAGATGGGTGAGAACGGGATCCATTTAGTGACTTAATTGGTAGGTCTCAAAATCATGCTGGGCATGCACAAGACTTGTTAGACACATGTTGCACAACCATATTACAGGCTCTACAGGTGGCAAAGGGCAACCAAATAGGAAAATCGACTATGAGATGATTATGTGAAAAGTATTTATTTTTAAGCAGAAATAAGCATTTTATTTTGTGCCAAGACTACCGGTTCACCTCATAAGCATCAAAAGAAATTGTGTTCCTTTGATAAACGAATTGTATGTGAAGATAGTGCACAGAAATCTATGCAACAAAGGGCCTCATGATTTCAGAAACAGGTATCAGCAAAAAAACATGATTTCAGAAATGCAAGTGCATTGATGTGATAATTTGTAGCCCTTGCCTATTGGGAGCAATCTGGTGGGTTCTTAAACATTGCTTTAACAGTGTGAACATCCTTAGGTTAATGTGTTGAAGCATACCTATCTTTCTGGATTGGTTTTTCCAATTGTTCTGTGATCGTCCATTCAGTAACTTGCAGGTTTTTCCAATTATGATCAATCAACTCTTCCTGTTTTTCAAGAAAGCTCAAATGTCATCGCAGTCCTTTTAGCTGTAAAAAAAATTGAATATATTAACCAATAGCGAAAGCTATTGAGATGTGCGGTGGATCATATAGAATATGTTATTACATAAATAAAGGGTGATAAATGCTATAGTAACTTACCATTTAGTGAGGTCATCTCGCTGGAACTTCCAACATAATGAGTCTAGTACATGTATCTCACAATTTTTTACATTAAGAATAGCTAAATACCAATGTGTTTCTTCTATACTTACTGGAAGTAGAATCTATTGCCTACTCAAAATGGACAACGTCAGGACAAAGCAGTGCAGTTGGGGAAAGTAACTCCAACAACAATAGGGTAAGGCAAATATTTATATGTATATAAAATAGGAGTTTCAGGCAAATATAGAAAGAAAACCACATCATATTTATTAGAAAAAGGTAAAACAATGCAGATGCAATCGCAGTCTAGATAGAAAGGTACGCTGAACTGCATCCAAAGTGGTAAGCACAATTGGTAGTCGACAAACTTCCAAACTTACACTTTTATAAATTCAGCCAGTGCCCAGTGCAAGTTCCATAAAGAGGACTAAGTAAAAAAAAAGGATTTTGCTAATCTAGGACAGGATTTTGGAATCCTAATCTGGGACAGTAGATATATACATGTGATTAGCTTGTTATGACAAAGGTTACACTATTATCTATCTATAAGAGTAGATATAATAAGCCAAACCTATAATTTGTAAAATTGAAAAATACAAAAATAGATGTTACCATTTCATGTTTTAGATATTTTTTTCACAATCTCTGTAATAAAGTTGCCACCTTCATTTATTCCAAGTAGTCCATCTCTTTTTATCAGTCCTGTAACAAAAGGATTCTCATAATAAAATTTAATATCATTCATATTTCGTAGATGAGCCCTATCCTTTATACAACATATATATGCGCTGATTACCTATAAAGATTAAAAGATACATTAGCAGTCATTAATGATATGATATTCAGAAAGTATTTTATGAAAGCGTACATACATCATCTTCCACGTATTTGCTTTGATCTAGCAGGCACAACAATTCTTTTTGTTTGACAGATATTCCGTCTATCTTCACCGGTACATCAGATTCCAAAGATGTTTCAATTGCCATTTGAGCATAAAAATCAAAATCGCTCATTGTATAATCTGTCAAAAGTAAAGTAATTTGAATAATCATTACTGAGGGAACTAACAATGTATATAATGAAAAAAATACCAAATACCTTTTGGGAGATAATCATATGCTTTGTCCAATGGGTCACAACAACCAATCTGGTTATCTGATTCGGAAACAATCGATTCAGAATACTTTGATTTTTAAATGGCCTATCATTAAGATCCACATCAGTTGGTGCTTCAATGTTCAAATCCATTATCTCAAAGCGAGTATTATTCCACGCCAAAATCTACCGATCCAACACCCAGGAAAAAAGTAGAAAACAAGATTATAAGCAATTGCAGTCATCAATAAGAGTGGATAAAAGAAGTTAAACAACATCCCCATCCTGATAGCGAGGCAGATTCACCTAGTTACCTAGCTTGGCACGATGAACACCTTGGAGAACGAACCTGCCGTGAGGACTCACTGGCTGGGGCTGACGACGAAACAGACGGTCGGACGGGGGGCTACAGTCAAGAAATCGTGACCACCAAAAGTAGGATTGGCGCCCAAAAAGTTTAGGACGGCCCGATATTCCTCCTCTTCTGTTTATATTAGAAGATTGCTCAAGATGAGTACGAATCAAGTTCGATTTCATGTTGGTTATGACAGACAATACGGATCGAAACGTATCTGAGAGAGAGTGGTGGTGGGGGTGGGGGGGATGTGGGGCTATACCAGGAAGGGCGGGGGGAGGACTCCTCGTGCGCAGCGGCCATTCCCGACGCCAGCGGCCATATCTCGGTGGGCACATCTCCTCCTGCAGCCGCTCCTTCCCCCGCCCAAGTAGGAGCGGCCGGCTGGGGACGCATCTGGACCCCCTCTCTTCGTGCGCAACCACAAAGCTTCATCCTTACCTCCGACGCTGAACCTCGCCGCCGCCATGCTCCGGCCACCGGCGCGCCGCCGGCCACGGCCCCCCGACGCGCCTCCAACCGCGCCGCCGGCCGCAACCCCGTGCAGCGCGGCCGTCCATGACCCCGCGCCGCCGAATCGTCGTCCTCCCCGCCCCATGACGGCCGCCGCTCTCCTCATCCTTCGCGGCTGCCCTCCATGGCAAAGAGGAGAGGCGAGGGGCAGGCCATCGGTGTGCCGCTAGAGCGCCGCCGTCACGAGGAGGTGGAGCCGGGTGTGGGGAGGGAAGGAGGAGGAGGAGGCCGCGGGGAGGGAAGGAGGAGGAGGAGGCCGCGGGGAGGGGATGAGGAGGTGGCGGCCGCGAAGAGGGGAGCAAAGGAACGGCAATGGCGACATGCAAATCGGCGGCGGCAGGTTGACCGTGCCCCGTGCGGGAGGGGATTTTCACCCTGCAAGTAGTTTATGCAAAAAGATCCTCAATGTATCTTATAATTTTCGGGAGCGCAGACGGAACAGAAGGGGAACATAAGCTTTTTCGGCTTAACCCCCTCTCTTCCCTTCTTCTCCGCCCAAGCTCCCCTCTCTTCAAAATTGGACTGCGGGTTGATTACTGAAAATTTGAAGGGTTTTTTCGCAAAATGATCATGACGGTTGAAGGATTGAAAGAAACATCCCCTTTTTAATATTAGGTATAGATAAACAACTGGACTTTGGTTCTGGTTTCGAGTCCAAAAGCAAAGGAGTGTAGGAGTTCTAATTCTCATCCGATTGCTACGTGGACTGTTTTCAAACTCCAGGCTCAGTTCACCAAGGAGACCTTCATGTAAATAATCACTTCAGATAATAAAAATTTGCCCCTCATAATTACGCCTTTGTGTTCTTGTTACGTGCTCTTGCTATTGTTTAGAAAAGCGAACCGACGTTGACGTCGACTTTCACAAACACTCTAAAACCCCAGGCGCGGAGCGCCGTCCACAACAAAACCAACCGATCGAGACGGACGGGCTCCTCGGAATCTCGGACCAAAAGCTAAGACAGCGACAAGTCCACTCGAGCCACATAGAAAACCCACCAAGACTCCACCCGCCCATGCACACACGACACACCATAGCGCCGCCGCAACAAAGCGACCGCGCCGAGGGGGTGGTGGCACTCTAGGCCTAGGGTCACCTAGGCTGCTAGGCAGATCGATGGCGGGCGGCGGCGGGGGAGGGGGAAGCGCGAAGGCGGTGCCGATGCACCGGTTGTTCGCGTTCGCGGACCAGCGGGACGCGGCGATGATGGCCGTGGGCGCCGCCGCGGCCGTCGCCAACGGGCTCGCGATGCCGTTCCTCACCTTCATCATGGGTGACCTCGTCGACGCGTTCGGCGCCGCCAACCGCGCTGGCATCGTGCACGTCGTCTCTAAGGTTTGGTCTCATCGCCTTCCCGTTTTGGTGGTTTAATTTGTGTTCGTTCCTGGATGGATGGCTTGGCGGGTGCATGGTTGAGTTGTTCCTTGCGCTGCTCTGCTGTTTGATCTTGTGCTTGGTTTATTGTGAATACCCTCGTCGATAATTAGGTTAGGTTCCTGAGTTTTCCTTTCTTTTTCGGTATCTATTAATCCAAGTGGGTTTAAGGGGTTTGGAACATGAAGGGTCGATCTCTACAAATCGTGATAATTCTTTGAGATCTAACCAGAGCACGTATTAAAACTTTTTCTGGATGGGATTGTCGTCACATGATTTATTCTTACTAATACATTTAGCAACTCATTGTTGAATTCTTACATTAAATGATGCCAACCCATTCTGATCAACGACCTTCATGGTAGTGAATTATATCCGTAGCTAAAAGACTTGCTAATCCAAATTAAGCCTGCATGTTCAATTTTACCAGTTATTCTTTTTCTAAATCAAAGGGGTTGAATACTCTAAGGGGCATTGGAGCTGTCCATTAGGAGAAAAGTGCTTTACTTGCATTTCCAAGTTAATAGGATGTGTATCTAGTGGGATCTTTCATATTTATGTCCGTCCATCCAAGAACATGATTTACTATATAATGTATATTACGACTTGTCTTGGTAGTATGGCACTTTGTATATGCATTGTTTGATTATTGTGAACTGTCTTTTTCATAGAGGGGTTTTTTGTTTTCAGAAAAAAAATTAAAGGATTGATTGCCCTCAGTTGGTATATTTTTTCCACGTTAACAGCAACCTTTTTGTCTTCCTAACTTTCCTTTTTCAGATTGCAGTCCGATTTGTATATGTAGCAATAGCTTCTGGAGTGGCCGGCTTTCTTCGTGAGTACCAAGAACGTGACACCTTATAAGTAGTTTGTGTGATTGCATATTATTTTCTAGCAAAGATGATTCATGTTTATGTGGTTTCATGCAAACAATAGATCCTACAACATATACTGGACATGTTGTCCTTGTATGCAACTTTCTTTCCTGCTAGTTGACAAAATAGGACCCCGAAAAACTAAAAAGAAAGTTGAGGAACTGCATGTCATGTTGCTGGAAAAGTAGCAATTCTGTTAGCATGCAACAGCAGCTGTTTGTGAGATTCCGTAACTAATTCTTTGTCTATACTCTAAATTACATTCAAGATCCAAATTAATGTACTCATTTATGATGCTTGATCACATGAATAGCTAGAAAGGGTAAACCAACATAAATCACTAGCATTTTCCCAGCTCTAGTCTAAGTCATTAACGTTAAACACTTTGATATTGCCTGTTAAAAGATTTGTAGTTGATTGTGAGGAAACTTTGTGTATGTTTTTTTTTTCAAATCTTCCAATGAAATTTTTTCAGTCGATCATAGCCCGGTACTATGAGTTACCACGGCTCCTTAAACAAAACCTTTGATGAATGAATTGCCCTATATAGCAAAAGGTTTAGTGGTAGAAGAATTGCCAACTTTTGGATAGCCTGAAACTTTTGATGGTATCTCCTTGTACCTGTGCTGGTACCCCCCGGTATAACCCTGTAATTAAACCCATACCCACAAGGCCCCAACCACATGCGTGCCAATATAACAGTGCACATATATTAGCATTTTTTTATCTTTTTTTTGACAAAAGTAAGAAACTGCAGCTATCTTTTTATGCTTGTCATAATACAATCTCCATATTCAGATTTCTTTTAATTTATGTGTTACTATCTCATGTAACATTTTTCTTTCAGAGGTGTCATGCTGGATGGTGACTGGAGAAAGGCAGGCGGCACGTATCCGTGGGCTGTACCTTGAGACTATACTAAGACAAGATATTTCTTTCTTTGATACGGAGACATCTACTGGAGAAATTATTGAAAGGATGTCCAGTGACACGGTGTTGATCCAAGAAGCCATTGGAGAAAAGGTGTTTTGCTGTCTATTCATGTGGATCTAAGTTTTCTTAATTGTCTGCTGTAACAACTTGAAACTCCATTCTCTTGTAGTATCTTAATGCAATAATGTTAAGTATCTACCTTTACTACCCTAGTTTTTCAGTTTCTTTTTGAATTTAGCACTCAAAGAGCCTCTAGTTTGGTCAAGTATATGGTTTAAAATATTCATAAGGCCATTGGATCATGCCAAGGTCATTTACCATCTGATAATTATTCATGGATTGGAACCCTGTTTACGTTCTTTTCCATAACAATAGGCAGTTTCTATTAAATTTATTTATGGATTGGAGTCCGGAGCTATAGCATGCATAAAACTTCTATTAAGAATTTTATTGTCTAACACATTTTTTTCTCACCACTTGGCTCACTTGTGAATTGTGATTTATGAAGGTTGGGAAGTTTCTCCAGCTGATATCAACATTTCTAGGTGGATTTATAATAGCATTTGCAAGAGGCTGGCTTCTGTCCCTTGTCATGTTGTCAAGTATCCCTCCAGTTGTTATTTCTGCAGGAGCCATGTCACTTGTCGTATCAAAGCTCTCAAATCGTTCCCAAATGGCCTATGCTGAAGCAGGGAAAATGGTTGAACAGACAATTGGATCAATCAGAACTGTAATGTCTATCACACAAGCAACTCTGTTCTACTAATTGTGCTAGGCTGCACTTTCAGATCATACTCATTTTGCTTTATGACACTTTCAGGTGGTATCTTTCACTGGTGAGAAGAGAGCAATTGACAGATACAATGAGTTTTTAAAAACATCATACAGATCAACAGTTCACCAGGGAATTGCTATGGGAGTAGGAATTGGTTCACTTTTGCTTATTATTTTCTGCAGCTATGCGTTGGCTGTATGGTATGGTGCTAGGTTAATTATTGAAAAAGGGTACACTGGGGGATATATCATCAATGTGCTAATGGCCATCATGACTGGTGCAATGTCAGTATCTTGAATGACAATGATTATTTCAAAATATAAAAGAAATCGTACCTTTACTACTGGCTTCACGTTTCTCACCATGTCTTTTCCTATTTTTGCAGGGCTCTTGGAAATTCTTCTTCATGCGTAAGTGCTTTTGCATCAGGACGGATCGCGGCTTACAAAATGTTTGCAACAATCTACCGAACACCCGAAATTGATGTGCATGATACGAGTGGCCTTGTATTAGAGAACTTCATGGGTGATGTTGAACTTAAAGATGTCCATTTCAGTTATCCTACAAGGCCAGAGCAGTCAATTTTCACTGGCTTCTCTATCACCATTAGGACTGGCACAACAATGGCATTAGTTGGGGAGAGTGGAAGTGGAAAGTCTACTGTAATTAGCTTGGTAGAAAGGTTCTATGATCCACAATCAGGTCAAGTTCTCTTAGATGGTGTCAATTTGAAGCTGCTAAACCTTAGCTGGATAAGACAGAAAATTGGACTTGTCAGCCAAGAGCCTATTCTTTTCACGACTACAATAAGGCAAAACATCGAGTATGGAAAGAAAGGTGCATCTGAGGAAGAAATCAGGAGTGCTATTATGCTTGCCAATGCCACAAAGTTCATTGATAAGTTACCATATGTATGCTCTATTTTCCATGCTTTTATTTTTTAGTCTTAGTCCCAGTTTTTTCCACCAGTATTTGAGGTAATGATGATAATTGATTAGTGATGCCTGTTCTCAGGGACTAGATACAATGGTTGGTGAGCATGGCACACAACTATCTGGTGGACAGAAACAAAGAATTGCAATTGCAAGAGCCATTTTGAAGGACCCTAGGATACTACTTCTTGATGAATCTACAAGTGCGCTTGATGCTGAGTCTGAGCATGTAGTTCAGGAGGCGCTTAATAATATCATGGTGAACAGAACTACCATAATTGTAGCACATCGCTTGAGCACTGTCAAAAATGCCGATACAATATCAGTGCTACACCGTGGACAGCTTGTGGAACAGGGTAATGTGGAATTTTTTGTCATTTTGGTAATGCAACAATTACACAAGATGTTTTGTAAATTTGATTTCACATTTTCAAATGAATGTTTTCCCAACAGGATCACATGCTGAGATGATTAAGAATTCCAATGGAGCATACTCTCAACTGATACGGCTTCAAGAGATCAATGCTATAAGAAAGGTGGCTTATGCAGACAACTCCAGCAGGATACAGACAGCATCTTATCCTGCAAATTATATTAGTGACCATAGTAGCAGAAAGCCATCCTTTGAGAGATCTATGAGTATACATTCACCACAGGATGGAAGCAGAAGGAATTCGCAGACATTCTCATCAAGTGAACATGAGAAAATAGGTGATGATGATGTGAAATTGGGGAAGAAAGTCCTCAGACGACTACTCTACCTCCATAAGCCCGAAACTAAAATCCTTGTATTAGGATGCACTGCAGCTGCCGCCAATGGAGCTATACTTCCTGTGTTTGGCCTCATGATTTCCAGTGCCATCAAAACATTCTACGAACCACCACACAAACTTCTAAAAGATTCAGTGTTCTGGGCAGAAATGTATGTGACATTGGGTGTGCTCTCCATCCTTATCATGCCAGTTCAATACTCTATGTTCTACATGGCAGGTGGAAAGCTTATTGAGCGCATACGTGCTTTATCATTTACTCAGGTTGTTTACCAGGAAATAGGATGGTTTGATGACCCTCTGAATAGCAGGTATTTATTCTTCTTGCTCATACAATGAATACATCACTGCTGTAGAGTTTCCATTTTCTTCAGTCATCCTAACGTTTTCAGCGTCCTTTGTGTTTTTCAGTGGTGGAATAGGCTCTAGGCTATCCACAGATGCAGCATCTATCAGAAGCATTGCAGGAGATGTCCTAGCATTGATAGTGCAAAACATAAGCACTGCTATTGTTGGCATCGTGATAGCCATGGTTGCAAACTGGAAGCTAGCATGCATAGTTGTATGCTTTGTTCCTTGTGTGTTTGCACAAAGCTATGCTCAAACAAGGTTTATGAGGGGTTTCAGTGCTGATGCCAAGGTATATCGTTTAAACGTTCTTTTCATGTCACTCATATCTTTGTGTAGCTTATTTTCTGAAATTTGTGATGTTGCCTGCAGAAAATCTACGAACAAGCAAGCACCATTGCTAGTGATGCCATCGGTAATATCAGAACTGTCGCTTCGTTCTGTGTAGAAGAGAGGATAGTCGAAAACTACCGGAAGAAATGTGAAGGTCCTGTGAAGCAAGGAGTTCGTCAAGGGGCTATAAGTGGTGCTGGCTATGGATTCTCGTTTGCACTGCTCTTCTGCTTTTATGCTGTATCTTTTTACGTCGGAGCCCTCTTTATACACAATGGGACAGCAGACGTTGGGCAAGTCTTCAAGGTGAAAAACTGAAAAAAAAACTTCTAGATCATATCTTTTTCTGTTGTCTGTTATTTATTATACTCATTTTATCTACTGTTTCATAAAAATGCAGGTCTTCTTCGCTCTAACCATGATGGCTGTTGGGGTTTCACAGTCGAGTTCCATGGCTCGTGATTTTAGCAAAGTGGAAGATGCAGCACTTTCTATTTTTGGGCTTATTGATCGGAAATCTAAGATTGATGCAAGCTCTGAGGAGGGAATGACACTAGGTACAGTGCAGGGTAATATAGAATTGCAGCACGTTAGCTTTAAGTACCCAGCTCGGAATGACGTGGAGATCTTCAGAGACTTGTGCTTGAGAATCCCGTCTGGCAAGGTGAATATTGTTTTCTTGATAAGCATTATGTTACCACTGCTTCCCTTGATTAGAATCAATTTTATATATCCTTGTTAAATGTTGGTTAGTCTTGATAGAGTTTCTAAATATTACTATCTAACAACTTAGCTGAAGCAGACTTAAGCTAGAACAGAAGTCATCGTAAATAATGCTGGTGTGTCCTTAAAAGAAACTGAAACGATTGCACAGTTTTATGTTGATGCAGCTAGCTAAATAGAAATTTAGCGTGATTATATAAACTGAGAAGTTACACAAGCTAAATTAGCATGAAGAGCTAAAATTTTCTTGGTATTAAACCCTGAACAAATATAGCTGTTCCTGCAAATCTCAATGTCTCGTGAACTCATGAAGTCATGATCGCTGAAATATTCTGACAAACTTGATCACTGCTGCAGACTGTTGCGCTTGTCGGAGAAAGCGGAAGTGGGAAATCGACGGTGCTATCACTGATAGAGAGGTTCTATGACCCTGACTCTGGTGCGATCCTTCTAGATGGCAAGAATCTGAAGAGCCTCAAGCTCAGCTGGCTAAGGCAGCAGGTGGGGCTAGTCGGGCAAGAACCCGTCCTCTTCAACGACACAATCAGGGCAAATATCGCTTATGGCAAGAAGGAACAGGTCTCAGAGGAAGAGATCATCGCAGTGGCGGAGGCGGCCAACGCTCATGGGTTTATCTCTGCCCTCTCCAGCGGCTACGACACCATCGTCGGCGAGCGTGGGGTGCAGCTCTCTGGCGGGCAGAAGCAGCGGATTGCCATCGCAAGGGCGATCCTCAAGGACCCCAAGGTGCTGCTCCTGGACGAGGCGACAAGTGCGCTGGATGCTGAGTCAGAGCACACCTTGCAGGAAGCGCTGGACAGGCTGATGGTGGGCAGGACGACGGTGATCGTGGCGCACCGGCTGTCCACCATAACCGGAGCCGACAAGATAGCTGTTATCAAGAACGGCATCGTCGCTGAGGAGGGCCGGCACGAGCAACTGCTACGTGCTTTCCCAGGTGGGGCATATGCGTCTCTTGTTGCCCTGCAGTCTAGCAGCGGTTCGTGACTCGCCGGCTCTTGCTTCCTCGAATCAGTACTATGTTAAAGTTTATCAAAAAGCATCGCACGATAGGATGTTACTAGCTTGTCGTCTTTACAAGAGAAGCTTCCACTGTTTGCTCAAAGGTAAAGGATATGCACGTAACTTCATGTACAGGAAGAAGCCGAGTGTTACACGACCTTTATATGTATTTGCCTCATGTACCCTATACTTTTTACTCGGTACTAATAAGCCTTCTCTTCTGAGCCATGACTTATATCAATATACTTGCCTGTGATGTGGCTGTTTAACATTTGGTTCGAGTCCTACGACCACGTTTCAGAATTCGTAAGTTTCGGACCCTCTTCCAAAATCAACTTTTTGCACCTTTGGACTATCAAAACTGCCCCTTAAATTATGAAACCATTTACTTAACCTCCTTCCAAAACCAATTTAATTTTCACCTTTGGACTCAATCAAAACTGGTTTTGCCAACATCAGGTGCCCTGTGTGGCTGTGTCCGCTGGATCTCTTGTCCATGGTGGCATTGAATTTACTTGGACCGCTCCTTGAGCACTCCTTGAGGATCGGCTTCTACATGTTCCTTCCCGGTGAGCAGAAGTCATCGCGGATCACGCACAGCTCCCGGCTCCACGTCTCATGTTAGTAGCTCTTCACTTCTTCTGGCACTACTGCAGGTTCATCTACTGCTTTTGTGTGACTGCATCCACGCCACGCCGAGCTGTTGACCCGAGATCCGGTTTACACACCGAAAGCACTAGAATATGTGGATCGCAAACGGATCACACCTCACGGCCCTGCTAAAACCGGCCAAGCTGGTTTGAGAAATCGCGACGGCATGCAAACACCTATTTGGGAGGAACCCCGTCAGGTCTGGTGCACGTAGAGTTACTCTAGGGTCGGCAGGCCGCCTACAGCATCCTCAAATGTTGTAGAGATGAAGGAAGAACATCACGTATGAGATTGGAAAAGCTAGGGCAAAGGAAGAAAGGTAAAAAAGATAAAAGTAGTATATTTGTTTGTGTTTGATCGACTGGGTCCCCTCAACCGGTCGTGGCCCTTTATATTTACAGGGTAGGGAGCTCTTATCCCGCTTAGAGATTGTTTACAAATCAAATCCTACACGAATCTCCAAATCCTACTCGGTTTACAACAAAACTGGCTTAGCCTATTTCTAACGATGAGCTCTACGCAATGGTGGAATCCAAATTGGGATTTGACAAAGTTTCCAAAACCGGCTTGGCCAGTTTTCCCAAACTGCCCAGAAAAACCTACATTGTGTCAATTTTGGTCATCAACATATGCTCCCCTATTTTTTGGCAAAGCATGCGTGCCATAAAATATTCTTGCAGACCAAAATTATCTCTGGGCGATGATGAACATACGTCGGCCATTTTTTTTTCTAAGGGCAATACAATACTATCGGCCATAAGACTTGAATATGCTCAAGTCAAAATAGAGTTCACCTGCTTTGGTCTCCACTCTTTTCGTGTTGACCTCACAGGTTTTGATTCAACTTGTAGTTCCATGACTCCTTGCTTGTGCATCTGTTGCAATCTCCTCTTCTGTGTGTGAGAAAAGCCCGAGGGACACCACCTCGGCTGTGTATACCTCGCATCTTGCTTGCTGCTCTTCTCACCTGTCTTAGTACTAGTAGATGCACTTTTTTGACCAGATCATCATTAGTAACAATCAACCTTTGCAACGAATCATAATTTGAACATGCAGCAGGATATTGAAAGATATATGGTTGCATATGCATACTACTATAATCAAGAGGTGAATAATAGCAAGGATATGACTAAGACCAAGGTGTAATCGGTCCAAAGAATGAATATGGTGTAGCAGCATAATTACCTTGAGGTTGGCAAGGATCCAACTGTTTTTTGGTATTTTCATGAAGATTTTATTCCTTTACCTCTATTTGCCCGATTCCCTTATTTCTAGTTAGCTCCTTTCTCCTTGTACTTAGCCAAAAGTTCCTCAAAGCTCGGCTTCACCTTGTACTTGCCTTTGGAGGTATTTTCAGTCTTGCTGGAAAATAGGCCAAGCCGGTTTTGAAATGGGCTAAGCTAGTTTTGGTACAACCGGTCTTTTGGCTTTTGTCTTGCCCCCCAAGCATTGAAGCTTAGTGGAACTTGAGGGGTCTTCTCTGGAAGTTTCTTCTACACCTTTGTGCCTTCTCAAACCTTAGGCCTTTCCTCACTAATGACAATATTCTTTCCTTTGATCCAGCCGAATTAACACTTTTTGATTCTTCAACTCAAGAGTGTTCACCAGAAAAGGACTCTGATCAATTTCCATATTATGCAGAGTGAAAAGACCTTCATTAATGGCTGATTGTATTTGCTGGTGAAACACATTACAATCATTAATTGCATGTGAGAAAGAATTGTGCCATCTGCAAAAAGCTCTCCACCTTAACTCTTCAAGCAACGGTATACAACATCTTAATGCATCCACTCTTATGTAATTCATCAAAAATTCTATCGCATTTGGATACACCAAAACTAAACTCCACTTCTTGCCGATTTTTGCGGATCGGCTTAAGAGAGGAACAAGTGCATGGTGACTTGGTTTTTGATGGCCACATAAATTCAGTAGTATACACTTAGATTCATAGTACGAACTCTATGAATTGCAATCAAGGGCATGCATGTTAGGACGATGATGCTTATGATTTCTGGAGATTCTCTACATCAGCTTTCTGCAGCCAAAGCTCTTCGATGCACTTGATTAACAGTAAAGAAACCATAGCCCTCTAATATTCCCTTAACTTGAGAGCATACACCATTAAGAGCCAAAACCGCTAAATCTTTTTCAACAATGTTTACACCAAAACATCGGTTTTTAGTATCACGAAATCTTCTGAAGTAATCATTAATAGATTCATCACGCAATTGCTTAACCATTGTAAAGTGAGACAATTTAAGCTCATTATTTCCACAAAATAAGTGATCATGAAATTTCTGTTCTAATTGCTCCCACAAGGTAATAGAATTAGGAGCTAATGAAGTAAACCATGAAAAGTGGTTCCAATTATAGATAAAGAGAACAAGCGCACTTTCAACTCATTAATAGAACTAGCTTCTCCTATGTGAGCAAGATATTGACTAATGTGCTCAAAAGTACTTTTTATTATCTTCCTCATTAAATTTAATAAAATTAGGCAACCTAAAACCAGCGGGGTACTGCACCGAATCAAAGTAAGTAGGATACGGGATAAGTGCGAGTTTTACCCCTAACATCTACACCAAGACTTTCCTTGAGCAAATTAGCAAAATTATTTTTATACTAAGCAAGTACTTGATCAAATTGAGATGATGAATTTGGCTGTGTGGCTGTAGATGTGTTTTCCTAGCCAAGAGCCATGCTGCTTGGAACACTGGCTAGGCCAATCCTCAAACTGACTTAGCCAATGGGGCCATAGCGACCAAGACAAAATCAGGAATCGTCTTGGACGGTTTCTACCTATTTTTCCACTGTTGCAAAATTAGTTTTACCCTAACATGTACACCAAGAATTTCCTTGAGCAAATTAGCCAAATCATTTTTATACGTAGCAAGTACTTGATAAAAATGAAAAGATTAATTTGGCTATGTGGATGTACACATGTTTTGCTGGCCAGGAGCCATGCTGCTAGTAACACCGACTAGGCTGGTTCCTGAAATCGGCTTAGCCGATGGGGCCATACCGACCAGGCTGGAATTAGGAATCGGCTTGGCTGGTTTCTGCCTATTTTGCCCACCGTTGCAAATATCGGTCAAAAGGCTATAGTACCTCTTGGGGGTATAGGTGGTTGCTATGCGCAAAAGTACAGTATAAAGGTACATAATTGGCAAGCTCATTGATTTGGATAATGCCGCCCGAACTGGGGATGCTTGTGATGGTTTCGGGGTATGAAGGCAAAGATGCTAATACTAAAGAAAAAGTTCATGGCATGCCAAATTGTGATCGATCTACATATGGTGTTGCCGATGCTTTGGGAGTAACACTACGTGTAACATGTGAAGCATCATTAGTTACTTCAGGTTGTTTAATAGCCATTTCTCTTTGTCTAGAATTAAGCCAATTAACCAAATGAACATCTCACTCAGCCAACAGACTCCGAACTTGATCAAGGGTAACACCAGAGGATGGGTTACCTTAGTAGATGCCTTAATAGATGTGTTGTTGGAGGTAGAAGTGAAGTCAATCCCCTTGATCTTCGTGATCGTACCTATTCGATCAACTTTATAGCATACAGTCGCTACTTGCAAGTCCTCTTTATCACGCTTCTTCTTACGCTACTCCAACATCTGGTGAACCTCTTCAAGAACTTGCTCGAACATCGGATTGAAAATGTTTTTGGTGTTGATATTAGAAAGATCATCCTCACCGGTCATTGCAATCAATGTGTCCTTCTTCTTCATCTTCCCCTGCGGAATCGCCAAAACTATGTTGACACTAGATCCGAACAACACATCGAATACGCTAGAATGCACACATCACAAATGTATCACACCTCGCGGGATACCCTTACCAAAAGTGGCCAAGCCACTTTAGGAAATTAGCTAGCCAGTTTTCCCTAGGGTACACCGCAACGACCTGCCCAAGTGTAGATATGTAGGATTTAGGGAAACACCACACACCCTAATGGGGGGGTGTGTGACCTTCATATATATAGCCAATATGGCTTGGTACATGAGGAATACAACAAATACAATCGCTGCCTGGGGGAGGGGGGGTTGACCTTCATATATAATACCCACCCACAATGGAAGACTGGACCTAAAGTATGTGAACAGCTAAATAGGTAAGCCTTCCATCCCGATGTCCACAAACTGATGAGAGGACGGGACATGGAGCACGCGAACCTACACCAAGGTGACCTTCTCGCGGATGAAGTGGATATTGATCTCGATATGCTTCATGCATCAGTGATGGACCGAGTTTGCTATCATGTAGACAACACTCACATTGTCGTAGTAGACAACTATGGTTGAAGCAAGGGGAACGTGGAGCTCCTAAAGAAGCTGGCGAAGCTAGCAACACTTGGAAATTGCATGAGCCACAGCCTGGTACTCTACCTCGGTGCTAGATCTTGAGACGGTGGTCTGGCACATGGAGGACCAAGAGACCAGATTGTCGCCGAGGTAGACACAGAAGCCTGAAGTAGAATGTTGGGAATCCGAATAGCCAGCCCAGTCTACATCAGAGTATGCGGTTAATGACTAGATAGCAGTCAGTGACTAGATACGGTCCATGCTAATGTGGAGCACTGGAGGAGAGGGTGCCCTTCACGTAGCGTAGCATGGGCTTGTTCAGCACGAGGTGAGGCTCGCGTGGATCATGCATGAAGAGGCACACCTGCTAGATCGCATATGTCAGGTCGGGATGAGTCATAGTGAGGTACTGAAGAGCCCGTGCAAGGCTCCTGTACTCAGAGCCGTCCTTGACCTTGCGTGTCAGTCGCCAAGAGCTTGGTGTGAGTGTCAACAGGGGTTGCCGTGGAGTGACACTTGGCCATGTCGGCGCACTGAAGGAGGTCCAGGGTGTACTAGCACTAAGATAGGAACAGACCATCAATAGAGTAAGTGATGGAGATGCTGACGAAGTGGTGGAGGGCACCCAAGCCCATCAATGCCTACTCGGAGTGGAGGCATGTATTCACGTGCTGGAGCAGTGTTGAGGACGAAATAATGAGTATGATGTCATCGATGTACTGCAACAGGTTGGCAACACTCGCACTATCTTTCTAAAGAAAGAGGGAGGTGTCAGAGGTAGAGGCGACGAACCCAAGCTAACAAAAGAATGTGGCGAATGTTGCTATATTGAACAATCATGAATAAATCTGCAAGCACACAGATATACCATTGTAGCATTCTACCCAAGAGTATTCCCAAGGGTATCGTATTTCCCAAAGGAAGGCGGGTAGGTCAAAAGAGTTTACTATGCATATGAGTATATCATAAGATGGATAGAGATAACACTCAAGGCAGGGCTAAGATAATGATAGAATGGTAGTGTGGCACACACAAGAATCATCTCAAGATAACTAAGCTAGGGAGAAGGACTAAGAGTTAGCTCTAGGTTCATATGTACTTCCTACTGCATAGATCATACAATGATAATATACATACACATTATATAGGACTCAGGCCTATGCACCTAGGCACACACAGGGAGACAGTACCCGTACTAGTTCCACCTGGCAAAATTACTACTAATTTACGAACTCCTACAACGTAGCCGAACGTGGGGCATTATAGAGGACGGATAGGGCTATCACCAATTGCCGCCTACCCCTAGCAGCCCATGGGGTAAACACATATCCAATGAACCTAAGCAATCCAAGCACCATGCTTGCATTGTTAACAACACTCCAGCCATACCGAGCTATTGTATCATAAACATGGCCATTGAACCGATGCCGTAACATAGATCAACTAAGCTATACAAGGTATATACGCACACAGAGTATGTACTATAGCATGGTCTAAAGGCTCACATGAGAGTATACAAGCCTCTACTATGAGAGCAAGGGTATACAACTAGCATACGAGTGTATAAGCCTAGCACATCAACATAGCAAAGGTATATGACTAAATCATGCATATAAGAACCAAGCACAACACTATATAAACAAGATGAATACTTAGGATAGAATAAAGTCAACCTATACAAGAGCCATACCCTGGACTCCAAGAAGACCTGGAACCCTGAAGTAGAGCTACACTAGCCTAACTCCACTAACTTGGAAACTAAGGAGGAGAGAGTGATTCAACTTTTGGTGTGTGTAAGAATGGAGGAGGTGCCTCTCCATTTATAGGAGCTTCGAGGTGGTTCTGCCAGGGAATCTTCAAGGAATATCCCATAACCAATGCTAGGGAATCTTTGGGGAATATCCCATAACCGACGTAGGGGCCCCATCAACCGTTGCCACGTGGAAGCTGATCACGAGGGGCACCAATGGCAGTTCGACCGATCGAAGGGTTTGGCCGAACCCCTAGTGGCCCCCCTCGTAACCGCCTTTCTTCAGGTGACTGCTTGGTCGGTCCCAATAGCGGTTGTGTGCGTTATCCTATGGATTGAGGCAGTTGTGGTAGTTTGTGGGCCTTTCAATCCATGGGATGCACACGTGGCAACCTCCCATTGGTTAGAGTTGTGTTTCTTTGCTCCATAGAGTGTGCTTTCTCCTTCCTTTTGTGCTTCTTCACCTGCAACCAAATATTCTCCGAGGACAAGTGGAGCTACATTATTCCCAACTAAGTATGCGTGTAAGAAATGCCAATCCTCCTTTATTCTTGAGAATATTGACCGTCATATTTGGTACTTAACGACCATCAACAGTGAACCATGTACCATGCACATGGGCCCTTTTTTAGGCCATACAAGGACCTCTGCAACAAACAAACGTGGTTAGGGGTGGCAGGGTCGACGAAGCCCTGAGGCTTTTGATAGTAATGGTCTCCTTGAGGTGGCCATGAAGAAAAGAGTTCTTCACATCCAGCTGATGAATCGGCCAAGCACGGTAGGTGGCAATGCTGAGGACAGCCTGAATTATATTGTTGCCAGCTTAACAACCGGGCTGAATGTCTCGTCGTAGTCAATGCCGTGTTGCTGGTAGAATCCACGAACCACCTAGCACGCTTTATGACGGGCAAGGGAGCTGTCCGAGTCGAACTTGTGCTTGAAGTTCCACTTGCCCATCATGATGTTGGCGCTGGGAGGTCACGGGACGAGACATCAAGTGTCATTGTCGATAAGAACCTAGAACTCATTGGCCATGGCCGCACACTAGTAGGCATCGACCAACCCACTACGGTAGTTTGTCGGAATCAGCAAAATCAATGACGACGTGGTGGAGAGGTTCCTATACTGCACGCGATGGATCATCCTGGTCTGTGAGCAACTCACAGGATGGGTGGATGCAAGGATAGGCACATGTACAGGAGCCAAAGTGGATGGCAAGAATGGTGTTGGCGCAGGAGCGGGCAGTGCCTTCCACTCAAAATCAGTGGAAGTGCAAATTATGAAAGTTGCTTGGTTTGAAATGTTCTACAACTTTTATATTGGCTAAATGTTGAGTTTATATATGAACTTCTATTTTTAAATCCTACCCCATTAAGTGCCTTTTAGTGGTGTTTTTCAACACTTAGGGGAATTTGAAATTTTTTTGAATTCGATATTTGTCAAGTTTGGTTTGTTTCTCATCTTCTCCCTAATTTCTCTTGTTTTGCACTCTTAAACACTAGGAATGTCACAATTTGCTCGTACGGTAGATGTGAGTGTCTACGCTCAAGGCTTCTTTTGTGAGCCTCATCAGATGCACAGTGTAGAGTACTTTAAGATCGCATTCTCCTTTTATGGGTTGCGAGTACTCAGGCTATTTGGTAAGTAGACCTTTAAGTCAAGTAGTCTCTTAAGGGTTTCGTCGACTAGAGCCTATCTTTACAAGCTCTCTAGGTTCTATTGATGTTGCACTCTGGAAAACCTAGAATTGCGGACTTGTGATGACAAGCCATGACTATACATATTTGTCTAGTGAATAGTTACTCAAGTAGTTAATTAACTCCTGAGGTACTGATGGCTTCCTTTTTGCAAGCTGCTAATGGATAGATGTGTCCAATGAGTTAACTAACTCATGAAGTTTACTACAAACTTGCTTTGCAAGCCAGCATTTGGACGATTTTGTCCAGTGAGTTGAATAACTCAAAAATTTTGTAGACTTGTTATTACAAGCCATGTTTGGGCAAATTTTGCCAGAGAGCTAAATAGCTTGTTGGAGTTAAGCAGACTTGTTATTACAAGCTGCTATTTGAGCGATTTTGCCCAGGGTGCTCAATAGCTCTGCAAACTCGCTTCTGCGAGCCGCAATAAGGTAGAAATAAGTAGTCGAATTACGACAAAGAATATGACTGCATTGTTGAGTTGTAATTCTACAATTAGGGCCGATGGCCAATTCACATGAATATGTAAATCAAAATTTAGGTATAAAATTGACAGAGTTGCTCGATGTTCCACGAGTTGTCGATATCTTCACTAGAGAGATGTTGGAGTCTATACGACCAAGGTCCAGTGACTTTGGAGACGATGAACGGTCCCTCCCATGGTGAGTTTAGCATGTGTAGCCCCTTAGTATCTTGGATAAGCTTGGGGACCATATTGCCCACATTGAACGAACGTTCTTTGATGTTGCGATCATCATAGTGGAGGATTCCTTCAAGGTACCTTGTAGACTGGACAAGTGCTGCATAGCGAGCTTCTTCGAGGCTGTCTAATTCTAGATGCCTTTTCTTCTGCTGCACCTTCCTCATATTACTCAACTGTTAGAGATTTCCACATGATGGCGGCAGGTAGGACAGCTTCAGATCCATAGACCAGGAAGTAGGGCGATTGCCCTGTAGGCTTGCATGGTTGGGTTCGGAGCCCCTAGAGGACATTGGGTAGTTCTTTGAGCCACTTGCCTCCTTTCATGTTTTCGATATCATGCAGCCTTTTCTTGATAGCTTCCAGTACCATCCCATTGGAGCACTCAACTTGGCCATTGGCCCGTGGATGAGCGATAGAGACATACTGGACATCGATCCCACTATTCTCGCAATATTCCCAGAACTCATGGTTGTTGATGTTTGAACCCAAGTCTGTGATTATGCGATTGGGGAAGCCGTAGCGGTGGACAATTCTATCAAGGAAGTCGAGTATTCCGTCTGCATTTGGGTAGGTTACTGGCTTCACCTTGATCCACTTGGTAAACTTGTCAAGTGCCACTAGTACTCGGTTGAATCATCTAGGCGCCATGCGTAGTGGGCCGATCATGTCGAGCCCCTAGCATGCGAAAGGCCTAGAGGGTGGTAGGGTGATCAGCTTGTAGGCAGGGATGTGTTGTTGCTTGGCCAAGAATTGGCATCCTTAACATCGACGAACTAGTTTCTCGGCGTCAGTCAGAGCTATAGGCTAATAGAACCCTAATATGAAAGCTTTACCCACGATCGTGCGTGGGGATACGTGGATCTCCTCCAGTATGTCCTTGTTGTCTTGCCATGAGACTCACTTCATGAGAACTCCTGATGATGTGCCTCTTCTGTAAAGCTTGTCTCTGACTAGAACATAGTTCTTGCTGCGTCGTAAGACTTGCTCTGCTTCTGTTTTGTCTGATGGTAACTTATGCTCTTTGATGTAGTCAATGAAGGGCATTCTCCAGTCTACGTCTATCATCATATCCTCCCAATCTGGTGTGGTAGGACCTTGACCAGTGGTTGTTGATGGTGCTGGCTTCGTTATGGATGGCTTGTGTAGCTCATGGATGAAAACCCCTATTGGAACTTGAGCATGAGTATATCCAAGCTTCGATAGGATGTCCGCGGCAACGTTGTTGTCACGAACTACATGGTGGAACTCCAGACTAGAGAATTTGTTCTCTAGTTTGCGTACTTTTAGGCAATACGCATCCATGTTCAACTTGTGGCGATTCCACTCATCGTTTACTTGATTGGTCACCACCAGTGAATTGCCGTAGACCAACAATCACTTGATTCCTAGCAAGACTGCCATGCAGAGCTCGTGCAGAAGCGCTTCATATTCAGCTTCATTTTTGGATACTCCCTAGAAGATTTGCAGGACGTATTTGAGTTGTTCGCCTTTGGGAGATATCAAGAGTACTCCTGCGCCGGCACACTCGAGCTTGAGTGATCTATCAAAATACATGACCCAATGCTCTAGACGCTTTGCAGGCATTGGTAGTCTGTTCTCCCTCCACTCTGCCATAATTGTTGTAGGGCTAGATTTACCTCCTCGGTCCATTGAAATTTGTCTTGCCTCTTGAGTAGTTTGAAGAAGGGTAGGCTCCATTTTCCAAGCCTTGAGATGAATCTGTTGAGGGCTGCCATACATCCAGCCAGCTTCAGGACATCCTTGATGCCTAATAGGGCATGCATATCGGTGATGGTGGAAATCTTTTTGGGGTTAGCTTTAATGCCTTCGTGACTAATGATGAACCCGAGTTGTTTCTCGGAAATCTTCTTGCTGCTTGTTGTTCTTATTTTGCACCAGGATAGGATTGGCGTGCCACTCTGGATGATAGACTTCTTTTATGAAGCTTGCCGTGAGTAGTTTGGCTAGCTCTTTCTTGATGGCTTCCCTTCAGTCGTGGGCAAATCATCATAGGCGTTGCCGTTCTAGTGTAGCTTTTGGATTGACATTTAGTGAGTGCTCGATCAGCTCCCTGGGAACCCCTAGCATGTCCGCTGGTTTCCATGTGAAGATGTCTCGGTTGACCCGGAACAAGCTGACGAGCGCGCTTTCCTATTTAGGATCTAGCCCTATGCCGTTCAGAGCAGTTTTGGAGCTATCACCAGTCTCAAGGTCATTGGCTTTGGTGTCTACTTCATTTGCAGGCTTGACCTTAGTTGCCCCCGACTTCTTTTCTGGAATCTCGAGCTCTGACGGGGACAGTTTCTTGGATAGTTGCTGCTAGCTCCACAGCTTCTATGTCACAGTCATATGATCTCTTCAAGTCTCCGCACATGGAGAGTACTCCCTTGGTTCCTGGCATCTTGAGTACCAGGTACACGTAGTGCGGGATGGCCATGAATTTGGCTAATGTTGGTCTTCCAAGGATGGCGTGGTATGATGTTTCGTAGTCCACCACCTCGGATCAGACGTATTATGTCCGGTAGTGTTCTTTGGTCCCAAAAGTAATTGGCAAAACCACCTATCCGAGGGGTACAGCCACGTTACCTGGGATGATCTCATAGAATGGAGAGTTCATTAGGGTGAGCATATCGGTGATGTCGAGGCCCATCTTCTTCAATGTTTTGGCGAATAGGTTGTTGAGACCCCTGCCGCCGTCGATGAGTACTTTATTTAGTCTGGAGCCAGCAACAACTAGGTCCAGGATGAGGGGATACCATCCTGGTTCTGAGAAGCTAGTCCATTAGTCCTTCGTGAAGAAGGTAATTGGCACCTCAGACCATTTGAGGAACATTGGCGTCGCAAGTTCAGTGGACATTATCTCTCGAAGAACGAGCTTCAGGGACCACTTAGTAGCAGTACTCGGTGTTCCACCGAAGATGACATTGACGGTGTTGGATGGGTTCTAGAACTTGCCATTGTCACCATCGTCTTCATCTTCCTTGGCTTTACCCTTGTCTTTGGTGCCAGATGGCTCTGGTAGGTCCTTCATGACTCTACGTAGACTGAAACAATCTATCGTAGAATGCTTGTGTATGGATGTCATGGGCACTGTTTCTTCAGGAGCTCATTGAACGATGGCCTGTTTTGATTCTTGCCGCCACCTTTCTTGGACGACTGCGAAATTGCCATGACAGTATTATGACCTCCTGAGTAGTTATTTGGGTTGTCATTGTTAGGGCGATCGTTGCGGTTCTTGTCATTGCATTGGCCATTGTACTAATTGTTGTTGTTCTGGCCTCTGTTGCGATTGGACTCAAACCCTTCAATCTCCCTATCTTCTTCATCTGCCCACGCCTTCAACATGATCTTGAGAGATTTGACATTAGCGGGATGTGCAGGCCATTCTAGAAGCAATCTATAACACTCCATGATGTCCATGATTATGGCCTTTTTGTCAAAAAAAAAGGACGTAAGTAGCTCTGCAGGTGTTGGCCATACATCTATGGACCCACTGGGAAGCTTGTACAATCCTACAATACGGGGTTGTACACCGAAACGTGTCAGACATGGAGACTATGGTGTAGGATAGCGTGGTCTACGTGGAGGACGAGGACTAGTCGAGGATTAGAAAACTACTTGTAGCAATTAGAGTAGGACTCTCTAGTAGAATCCAACTAGTACTCTTGTACAATAACCGACCTATAACTCTACCCCCGGCAATATAAGGCGAGGCAAGGACCCCCTCTAGACAGATTTAATTAATACTATCCAACCAACACACAAGACATAGGATGTTACGCGACATAAGCGGCCCGAACCTATCTAAATCGTGTGTTCGAGTTCACCTTCGAGTTCCTAGTCTTAAGCGAGCCCCATGCATAAAAGACTACCTTGGGTGCCCCCTCGGTAGGTTGCCGGGTCTAAACACCGACAGCTGGCGTGCCAGTTAGGGGATCTCGCCAAAGATCCATTGGCGAACTCAATGGCTCAAGTCATCATCAAGCCAACTATCGCGTTCGAAGCAGGCATGACATTTGTCTTTGGCTCCTAGGTCTACGTCTCGGATGGTGTTGGAAACTTTCACCACCACATCGCGCCGGCCCCGGAGGTCAAGCACTATGACATCAACCTCTATCGCCAAGCTTTGGAGGATTTCATTGAAAAATTCAACAAAATTTTTGATCTCTTCTGAGGCCTAAGGTACGAATCCAAGTACAACTTGATTCCTCCCACTTGTTGGACTGGTTCCCACGAGCTGCTGCTTGAGCCATCGTGTGAATCGGTCTATAATACAACTCAATTCTCGTTCGGACTCCGAAACTTGGGCACTATCTACCAAGCTAGCCTGTGCAAATCTCAATCCAACTCAGATTCAATCGAGGACCTTGACTGCTACACAAATCCGGATAAGGAGACTCCTTTACCAGGTCCACAATAGGGCCTGGTGATCACATCTACTCCACAAGGCAGATTGGTCTACTAGCCCGACATGAAGCCATCTACTCTCGCCAAAGACGATGAGTCATGCCTTGTTGCATACCTCGATACTCTCCCTTGCCAGGAGGGTACCCCTCTATCTCCTATCTATGAAGAAGATAGCCCTACAAAGATTATCATGTCAAGCTCGAGTAGTTTTTCCCCGGACTGGGAACTACTCGCCATCGTCGCTCCTCAAGGGGGCAATGGCGAAGAGAAACTAGAAAGAAATCCACGACGCGAGCACCATCCAGACAACGTGTTGGCGCATGAACTGCCCACCAATATGCAAGGAGAAGAGACCAAAAGTCAAAGGAATCATCAGCGAACAAGAAACGTGGCACGAGCACATCATCGCCGCCGCCTTGCATCTGACTTACCCATCATGAACTTGGATCACATGTTTGAAGCCGTTCAATCATGTCATCACCAGACTCCTCTTGCCACCATTTCAACCATCAACCTACTTAGTCGAGCGATGACACAAGACAAGTACACCAGGCAATCGGCTCTATTGGCAGAGCATGCCAACGAACAACTCGATCATCAGAGCCTGATCGGCTCAGTTCGACGCACCTCATCCTACCGCGGCAGCAGTGGCAGCATCCAAGTTGTACCGAGGATGTCAGACCAAGTCAAAATGAGGTTCTCAGAATCGAGAACCCCAGAGCAAGTTAGCACAGGGCAGAAGGTAGTTGGACGAGACCCTCGGGAGGCGCGGCCACCGTGGGCCCCAACCAGAGCCTGAGCAACCTCGTGACCTCCGCCAGCAAATGAACAGGAACCGCGACACTCGTCACATCATCGAAGGATGCCACCATGAACGTGATCAAGAGGTCGACTACTCAAGAGAGGATTCCAACAGGATTTTCGCCTTCTCCGAATGAGTACGCAAGATGGTTCTACCCAACAAGTTTAAATCTCCGGGTATTATCAAGTATGACGGCAAGCAGGACCCAGTCCAATGGCTGTGGTGCTACTCGTTATCAGTCCAGGCAGCAGGAGGAAATGATGACACAAAAGTCAACTACTTTCCCATTAACATGGAAGTAGGGCCACTCACATGGCTCGAATCTCTAGAAGGAGGCTCCATTGACACGTGGAGTCAATTCACAAATAACTTCACTGGGCAATGCACCGTCCTGGAAATAGGATCGACTTGTCGCAAATCTAACAGCAACAAGGTGAGACCCTACATAGTTATCTGCGTCGTTTCTTCAATAAGAAAGCCACTATCGTGGACATCATGGAACAAGACACCATAGAGTGATTCCAGAACGGTCTCTATAACTGTCGGATGTTCCAAGATTTCAGCTAGAGGCGCCTGGAAGATATCAAGTCCCTCAAGACCATGATACAAGCCTGGGTGGATGAAGAAGATAAAGAGATTGAGCGGTTCGAATCTAGTCATAATAGAGGCTAGAACAACAACAATCAGAGCAACGGCTAGAGTAACAGCATGAATCGCAATGATTGGCCCAATGACAACTGAGGCAACTACTTGGGTGGTCAAAATCGCAAGAGGAAGCCAGACAATACTATTGCGGCAATGTCCCAGTCCTCCAAGAAAAGCGGTGGAAATCAAGAAAGGACTCCATTCAAGGAGCTCTTGAAAAAGTAGTACCCATGGCACCATACTCCAAGCACTTTGCGTTGGACGAAAGATCTACCGAAACCTTCTAGAGAGAAGGATAACGGCAAGGCCAAAGAAGATGAAGATGAGGATGACAATAGGAAATTCCAGAACCCGTCCAACACCATCAATGTCATATTCGGTGGCACTTCGGGTACTGCCACCAAGTGGTCCTAGAAACTAGTCCTTCAGGAAATCATGTCCATTGAACCAGCAATGCCTACATTCCTTAAGTTGTTTGAGGTGCCAATCACTTCATCAAGAAAGGATCAGTGGACTGGTTTCTCCAACCCAGGACACTACCCTCTCATCCTAGATCTAGTTGTCGCAGGCTCTGGATTCACAAAAGTACTCATTGACGGCGGCAGTGGCCTCAACATGCTCTTTGCCAAGACTTTGAGGAAGATGGGCCTTGACGTAATAGATATGCTCACCATCCGGTTTGAGATGGCTGATTTTGAGAAGACCAGCACTGGCCAAGTTCATGGCCATCCTGCATTACATGTACCTAGTACTCAAAATGCTGGGAGACCCAAGGGAGTACTCTCCCTGCATGGAGACTTGAAGAGATCATACGACTACGAGTTAGAATCCATGGAGTTGGCAACGACTACTCAGGTACCAAACTCGATGATGCAAGTCTTCGCTGCCTCCAAGAAACTATCTCCGATAGAACTCAAGATTCCAGAGAAGAAGTCGGGGACAACCAAGGTTAGGCCAACAAATGAAGTTGATCTTAAAACCATTGACCTTGAGACTTGTGATAGCTCCAAGACAGCTCTAATTGGCTCAGGGCTGGATCCCAAATAGGAAGACGCACTCGTTAGCTTCCTCCGGACCAACCGAGACATCTTCACATGGAAGCCATCTAATATGCCGGGGGTGCCCAGGGAGTTGATTGAGCACTCCCAAGTGACAACAAGTACGTCTAGAGTGGCTGGCCAATCCCGTCTTGGTGCGGAAGAAGAACAACAACAAGTGGAGGATGTGTGTCGACTACATGGACCTCAACAAGCACTGTCCAAAGGACCCCTTCGGGCTCCCTAGGATTGATAAAGTCATCGACTCAACGGTTGGATGCGCTCTACTTTGTTTCCTTGACTGCTACTCGGGGTATCACCATATAGCTCTCAGGAAGAAGACCAGATCAATACCGCGTTTATCACCCCGTATGGAGCTTTTTGTTACACCACAATGTCCTTCGGGTTGAAGAACGCAGGCGCCACATATCAACGAGCATCTAGGAGTGCTTCAAGAAGCAACTACACCACAATGTAGAGGCACACGTGGATGATATGGTCATAATGATTTGAAATCTTGATGACTTGATTGGGGATCTGGAAAAAACTTTCGCAAGCTTGCGAGCATACCGGTGGAAATTTAACCCAACAAAATGCATGTTCTGTGTACCCTCTGGAAAACTACTTGAGTTCATCATTATTCATCGAGGAAACGAGGCTAATCCTGAGAAGATCTCTACCATCACCAACTTGCACGCTCCATTGTGCATAAAAGACATCTGGAAGGTGACTGGATGCATGGTGGCCCTCAACAGGTTCATCTCAAGACTTGGAGAAAGGGGTCTACCCTTCTTCAAACTACTCAAGCGGCCAGATAAATTCCAGTGGACTGAGGAGGTGGATCAAACCTGTCAATAGCTGAAGGACTTCTTATTAAAGCCAACGGTCCTCAAGGCACCCACTCCCAATGAAGACATGCTACTCTACACCGCCACGACTACTAATGTCGTCAGCACGGCGATCGTGGTCAAAAGACCAAAACCAGGCCATGTATACAAAGTACAGAGGCCCGTCTACGTCATCAGTGAGGTGTTGTCAAACTCCAAAACTAGGTAACTGCCAGTTTAGAAATTGCTTTACGCAATACTACTCACCTTGTGGAAGCTATGACACTACTTCCAGGAAAACATCTCTGTCGTCATAGACTTCCAGTTAGAAGACATCCTCCACAACAGAGATGCGAAAGGAAGAATCTCAAAATGGGTAGTAGAACTCAGAGCCTTGTCCCTGGAATTCAAGTCAAGGACTGCAATCAAGTCGCAAGCACTAGTTGACTTTATGGCAGAGTGGTGGGAAAACCAAGTACCCACACTGGCAGTACGCCTAGAGCATTAGGTCATGTACTTTGACGGATCGCTCAAGCTCGAGAGCGCAGGCGTAGGAGTACTCTTAATCTCTCCCAAAGGCAAAAAACTCAAGTATCTGTTACAACTCTTCTAGGAGGTATCCAACAATTAAGCTGAATACGAAGCGCTTCTACACGGGCTTCACCTAGCAGTTTCGCTAGGGATCAAGTAGTTGTTGGTTTACGGCAACTCACTGGTAGTCATCAACCAAGTCAATAACGAGTGGGATCACAATAGGGACAACATGGATGCATATTGTCTTGAAGTACGCAAATTAGATAGCAAGTTCTCTAGTCTGGAGTTCCATCATGTGGCTTGTGACAACAACATAGCTGCAGACGTATTGTCGAAGCTCGGATCTACTCGTGCTCAAGTTCTAGCTGGGGTCTTCATCCATGAACTACACAAGCCTTCCATAGTGTATTTGGCACCTTCAAATACCACCGATCGGGGCAACAATGAGCCAGGTCGGGAGGTTATGATGATTGACGTAGACTGGAGAACCCCCTTCATCGACTACATCAAGGAACACAAGCTGCCTCCCGATAAGACAGAAGCAGAGCAAGTCTCACAGTGCGTCAAGAACGACGTTATAGTCGAAGATAAGATCCACAGATGAGGCACGTCATCAGGAATACTCATGAAGTGCATCTCATGAAAAGATGGTAAGGATATACTGAAGGAGGTCCACTAGGGATCTGCGGTAACCACGCATCATCAAGAACGATCGTGGGCAAAGCTTTCAAAATAGGATTCTATTTGCCTACTGCTCTCGCTGACGTCGAGGAACTAGTCTTACGATGCCAAGGTTGTCAATTCTTTGTCAAACAAAAACACGTCCCTACCTAAAAGTTGATTACCATACCACCTTCATGGCCCTTTGCATGCTGGAGGCTGGACATGATCGGCCCTCTGCCTACAGCACCCGGGGGCTTCAACCGAGTACTCATGGTGATCGACAAGTTCACCAAGTGGATCAAGGTGAAACCAGTAACCTGTCCCAAGGCAGATAGAGTACTTGACTTCCTCGACGAAATTGTCCATCGCTACGGCTTCCCCAATTGCATTATCACAGACCTAGGCTTGAATTTCAGCGATCGCGACATCCGCTAGCCAATGGCTAGGTTGAGCGTGCCAACAGGATGGTATTGGAAGCTCTCAAGAAAAGACTACACGACATTGAAAACACCAAAGGTGGCAAGTGGATCAAAGAGCTACCCAATGTCCTTTGGGGGTTTCACACATAGCTGTGCAAGCCCACAGGGTACTCACCTTACTTCTTTGTCTACAGATCAAAGGGTGTCCTCCCCATCGACATCATCTGGAAATCTCCAGTAGTCGAGCAGTACGAGAAGGGTGCGGTCAAAAAAACAAGGCTTCTAATTAGATAGTATCGAAGAAGCTTGATGTGCAGCACTCATCCCGTCAACAAGATACCTTGAAGGAATTCGCTGCTATCATGATCGCAATGTCAAAGAACGTTCGTTCAACTCAGGTGACATAGTTCTCAAGCATATTCAAGACACCAAGGGGTTGCACAAGCTAAACTCACCTTGGGAGGGTCCTTTCATTGTCTCCATGGTCACTGGACCTGGGTCATATTGGCTCCAAACTCTCACTGGTGAAGAAGTTGATAACTCGTGGAACATTGAACACTTGTGTCAATTCTACCCATAGTTTACATACTCATGTAAATTGGCCATCGGCCTCAGTTGTATAATTACAATTCAATAAAGCAGAGTTATTTTTTGCACAAAAGACTGGTCTCTGCCCACTCATGGCTTGTATTCAGAAGTCTGCACACATCTTTCAATTTATTTAACTCGTTAGACAAACAAGCAACTTGCAAAGGCAAGCATACACACAAAAATACTGAGCTTATCAGCTCCTTGGGCAAATCTGTTAATCGACGGTCTTTGCAAAAAGAAGTCGTCAAGCAAACTGGGAGTTATGTATACTACACGAGTTCTTACCTAGACAGGTCCATCTAGTCATAGCTTGTGATAAAACAAATTTGCAGTTCCATGTCATCGGAGCATAACACCCAAACAACCCAGAGAGGTTGCAAAGGTAGGCTCTAGATGATGAAATCCTGAAGAGTCTACTCGCCTTGAGAGTTTGACTACCTAGATACTTGAGTACTGGAACTCCACAAAAGGGAGTTACATCCTAAAAGTTACTCTACACAGTGTATCTGAAGAGGCTCGCATGAGTAGCCTTGTGCGCAGACACTCACGACTACCACACGAGCAAACATCAGGGTAGTTCAGGGATGCACTAAACCGAAAAGATTTAAACAAGTTGACAAGCAAGTAAAAATTGCGAAAAGACTTCAAATAAATTACAATTCATATTCATGACTTGTTCATATTACAATAACTTAATGTTTTCACATTACAGCTACTCAAGGTCTATCTAATGGGCCACTTCCTTGGCAATAGGAGCCATCTCCTCTAGATACTGTTGAAACTGCTCATCAGAGCAGTCCTCGGTGATGCCTTCTACTACAGGAGCCAAGTTGGCTTATGGGTAGAAAGACTTTGCCATCACCAGCAACTTGGAGACCAACTCTACCGTCTTCTGGATGTAGCCGGTGATCTTCCCAGGTACTTCCTTGAGTATTTCTGCCAAGGGGTAGGGCTCCACATCTTCTTCCTGGGGCTCTACCATATCGGCAACGGGTTGAGCAGCTTCCAATAGCTCTTTCAGAGCGAGTTTGGTCGCTGCCAACTCATCCTCCTATGCTCAGAGTTTCGTCATTAGATCTACAAGTTCGACTTCTCTGTTGATGCGCAGCTTCTTCTCTTTCTCGAGCTTTTGCTCCAGGGTCTTGTACCTCGCGATCAACTTGTCGTACTCATCTGTGACTCGGTAGTATGAGTTCTACCAATCCATAGTGTGACCCTGGAGATCATTGTTCTCTTTGGTGAGCTCTGCAAGAACAAAAGCAAAGGTGCAAATTAGCATCACCAAGGGCAAAAAGTACTCGGTAACCAGTAGGAGGTGACAACTCACCTTCACATTGATTTCTCAACCCTTTGTTGAGCTTCTGCAGGTGGTCTTTCTCCTCCGCGACTTTCTGCATGGCATTCTAGTACTTGGTGGCTTGGGCGTCATACTTCATCAGTAGCTGGGAGGGAGTACTGCTGCTCTTCGGCTAGTTTCTGCTCTAGCACCTCGGCCCGCATGATGATGTCCCCATACCCTTGGATATATTTTGACTTCTCGCGGGAGCGCTGCATCAGTTTCTGCAAAACGGAGTAAAGTACTCATGTAAGCACCGGGTAATAATTTCAAAGACAATGACTTAGGTAGAAGTGAGACTTACCTCCGTAAATTTGGCTACACGGTGATGCATTTCCATGACCGTAGCTTCCATCTCAATGGTAGCTAAAGGGTCAGCAATCAAGTAGATCTTCTCAAGATCCACCCCCGTAGCAATCTAGGTCTCATCGTGCTCCTCAACATCCGAGGTACCGAGAGGGACCAGCACCTGGCTAGTCGCTGGACCAGCCTTTGAAGGCAAGGACGTGGTCACCCCATGACTAGAAGATGGCCCCGCCTCGGACGGTGGGACAACTGCCAACATGTGCAGTGCCCTAGAAGCCTCCACATCAGCCTCTAGCTCGGGGGCTGCAAGTGTAGCCTCGACTTCACTAGTGGCCACCACCTCCACCTCAACTTCTGGCTCAACCTCGGCCTCTGGCTCTAGCTAGGCTTCTCGGTTCACCATGAGAGCCAACAACTCCATCACCACCATGGAAGTACTCTCCACGATGGGCTCGACCTCTGGTAGCACGGGGGCTAACACTGTAGACATGTTAAGCGATGTCAACACATTGTGCATAAGAGTCACGACAAGGGATATCGCATTTGGAGCAATTTCAGGCGTGGGTTGATCCTCCGGCGGTGGAACTTTGGACTCCTCGATGATTTCCTAGGCTGGGCAGCTACTACCATCAGCCCTAGACTTCAAACTCTGACCCCCAGTTTCCACGCTTGTGGATTTCCTAAAACAAGACAAGTGTCACAACACACTACCCGGTGACATCAAGTTAAAATTAGTACTTGGATACTTACTTCATGGACCTCTTTATCTTGATAGAGGGCTCGGTTCCCAGACGCAGTGCCTTGATGATAGGTGACGGCCTCTCTGGCGTGGCTTGTCAGATCATAGTTGTATCCTCATCAGCCTTAGCTGTTGTCTCCTCCTGTTGAGTACTCGACGGTAGGACTTCTTTTATAGTCGGCAGCCTCTGCTGCATGACTACTGTAGTCGTTTCTTCTGCCTCCATCTCCACCTTGACTACCTGCAAGATGGCCATGATAGAATCAAAGTTAAGAGTGGTGATAAAGCAAGCAACTTACGGGTACTCAGTCAAATGAAATTACTAGAGGTGGGACATCATCGGCCGACGATTTCTTCGCTGCCCGCTTGATGGCGATGGTGCGCACCCTCTTCAGGGGGGGGAGGCACCGACCTGACTTCTAGAACATCCTTTGCTTCATGCTTGGATGTCCTAGAAGATGACACCGCCTTGTCAGAATGACGGGGATTGACGACATACTTTTCAACAGCCTCTAACTCAAAGCTATTGAAGGAGGACCAGTCCGGCGAATCCTCCTTCTCCTTCTCTCTGTCCTCCTCCTTCTCGATCGCCTTCGGTATAGCCACAAGGGACTGTATACTAGGTGTGATGTTAGCACCAGGTGGAGGAGGGTTGGAGACATACAAGTTAAGTTCATCCTGCAAATAGAAGACTAGTCAGCAAGGTGATAGATGCCAAAATTAGTACTCGGGGGCTGCAGGCCATGGGTACATACTTGGTTTGATGGGTTAGTGACACAATATTCTCTCAAGACTGCAGGGATCCCCCTAACTCCCTCGAAGAAATGCCTCAGCCTGCAGTCCCAATTTTCTACGCAATCCCAATTCCAATTCCCAATTTTCCAATTTTACAGACAATAAAAAATGCTCACCTGTATCTTGCTGCAGTCCTGGGCTTGAATGCTTGTGCTCCCTGACTTTCTGCCAGGCGCCGGCCATCTACCCGCTACTGTGGCGCTGCGCACGGGCCGTGGTGCACGAGCCTACGCCAAGGGTGCCGCTGTGGCACCACGCCTTCGCCCTCGCCCGCTCACCGACCACCGTCGGCTCGCTGCCTCCCCGCCGCTATTGGCCTGGAGCTGTTGCCCATTAGGGTTACAGTGGAATTGATTGAGGAATGAGCCAGGGAGAGGAGGACTGAACAAGAGTGGTCGAGAGGAGGGAGTTCGCCAACTGGGCCAATTGGGCTGTTGTGCCAGCGCAGGGAAGTGGGGAGGAGGAGCGGTCCAAGACTCTAGGTGGGCTTTTGTTTTGTGTGGATTGAATTTCTTTTTTTTATGCATATACATAGGATACACTATATATACAAAAAAATTTTGCAAAAATAATGGATATTCAGTTGCATACCCTTGAATACATGTGGGCTTGCCCCTGCTAATATAAGGCAAGGTAGGGACCCCCTCCCAACAACTTCAATCAATACAATCCAACCAACACATAGGACGTAGGGTGTTACGCGACATAAGCGGCCTGAACCTGTCTAAATCGTGTGTTCGAGTTCACCTTCGAGTTTCTGGTCTTCAGCGAGCCCTACGCATAAAACACTACTTTGGGTACACCCTTGGTAGGTTGCAGGGTCTAAACATTGAAAGCAGGGTCTCGCCTTCTTGTTGTTTGACCTAGGACAATTTGATCCTGTTATCAGGATGCTGGATTGCCCCTGCGTAGTTGTTGGTGAATGCCACCTTGAGGTCTTTCCATGACTCGATGGAGTTCTTGTCCAACGATTCAAGCCATGTGAGTGGCGCCGCCTCCATGCAGATGGGGAAGTAGATGACTTTGGTGTCATCATTTTCCTTAGCTGCTTGTACTAACAGCGAGTAGCACCGGAGCCATTGGACTGGGTCCTACTTGCCATCGTACTTGGTGATACCCGCAGGTTTGAACTTTTCGGGCAGAGTTGTCCTCTTCAGACATCAGAAGACTGTGGGAACCTGTTAGTATCATCTCCTGGGTGTTCGACTTCTTGCTCACGCTCACGGTGCCACCCGTCTATGATGGTACAGGTGTCACGGCTAGCGTTGATTTTTTTGCGGAGGTCTTTTACTGGACGTTCAGGCTCTTGGTTAGCCCCACGGTGGCCACAGCCTCCTTTGGTTCCTGCCCGACTACCCTCTGCTCTAGCTTGGCTTGGTCTGGACAGAGGGCCTCTATGGCTGCTGCTATATTGACTATACTAGGTTGGGGAACGTTGGACTGACTATATCGGATTCTATTGATCGAGTTGCTTGTATGCGAGTTCCGCTAGTTGAGCCAACTGTCTAATGTACTTGTTCTAAGGCATTGCGCTGGTGATGAGATCAATAGACATTACGATAGCTAGGGGAGTATGATGGTGACACATTTGAACTGCTTCAAAGGTGTTATCCAGGTTTTGGATTGGTAAGTCCGCTGCAAGGTGGCAGCGAAGCTCTGCTCTTGTGGCGTTCCTTGCTTGTGTCGAGTTCTTTGAGCTTCGATGTCTTCTCTGACAACGTTGGCAATGAGTTCATCCTGCGAGACGTCATCTGGATGATGCTCATGTCGTGGGTTTCTATCCCATTGCTCTTCTTCTTCGTCCTCTTGCTCAGTAATGAGAGCGAAGAGTTCTCGTTCTGGGGAATAGCTTCCCAAGCTTGAGGTGATGACCTCCATGGTGCTGCCTTCCTCGTAGATAGGTGATAGAGGAGCTCCCTCCTGGTACGGGAGAGTGTCGAGGTAGGCGATGAGGCGTGAATCATTGTTTCTAGCAAGAGTGGGTGGCTTCATATTGGGCCAGTAGACAAATCTGCCTTGGGGAGTTGATGTGATCACTAGACCCTGCTGCGGACCTAATAAAGTTGTCTCCTCGTCCAATTCCATGTAGTAGTCGAGGTCCTCAATCATATCCGTATTAGATTGTGTTCTGGATAGGGCAGCCTGATAACTAGTGGTTGTGTTGTGGAGTCCAAACAGGAATCAACTCTAACAGTAATCCGATTCGCATGATGGCTTATGCGCCAGCTCATGCAGGTCAGCCCGAGTGGTGGAATTGTTGGGATACGAGGTAGGCTACACTAGCGCAAATCAAAATTTCTACCACGTAAACCAGGAAAACTGCCGTATAAGGATCACGGGATTACCACTCGACGCACTACTGGTGCGGAAGATGTAGATTCGCGTCAATGCAGCGAAGTCGATCAACATAGTCGTACATAGTCGATCACGTCGACGTCCAGCAGCTCCTCAGCAGCTCGTCCATGTGCAGCAAGATCACCCTCGTGCCGCGGCTCATCGTGGCTCGTCAGCGGCTCGTCGTGGCTCGTCGACGGCTCATCCAAGTGCTGCAGGCGCAACTGTTGGGATACGAGGTAGGCTACACTAGCGCAAATCAAAATTTCTACCGCGTAAAACCAGGAAGAACTGCCGTATAAGGATCACGGGATTACCACTCGACACACTACTGGTGCGGAAGATGTAGATATGCGTCGATGCAGTGAAGACGATCACGTAGTCGTACGTAGTCGATCAACGTAGTCGTACGTAGTCGATCACGTCCAGCAGCTCCTCAGCAGCTCGTCCACGTGCAGCAAGATCGCCTCCGGTGCCGCGGCTCGTCGTGGCTCGTCGGCGGCTCGTCCAAGTGCTGCAGGCGCAACACCTCCAAGGTATCCACACATGCAGGTAGGAAGCGTCGCAAGCCGGACTGCTAGATCCGCGAGTTGCAACAGGCGAGGGCGTGGGAGGCGCGGCAGATGTGTTTTGCGAAAAGGTGTAAACCCTAGGGCGCCCCCACCCCTCTATTTATAGAGGTTCCTGATGGGCCTCTAGGTCCGAGGCCCATTAGTACTTCTAAACCTAATCCAACTCGGATCAGATCCGAATTGGGCTTCCAGCCCCTTAAGTGTGTGACCCTATGGGTTCGGATACGTATAGACATGGCCCGAGTACTCCTACTCGGCCCAATAGTCGGTAGCAGCCTCTAGCAAGACGTGCCAACTCCTATACGCACACGAAGATCATATCAGACGAACCATCACAACATAATATACATGCTATTCCCTTTGCCTCACGATATTTGGTCTAGCTTCAAGCCGACCGCTCTTTCTCGATCCTGTGATCCGGAATCCCTTTATAGGTTAACTCTTAACCGTACGTAGCATGGCCATGCATTTTCGGATCCGATCACTCGAGGGGCCTAGAGATATCACTCTCAGTTAGAGAGGGGCAAATCCCATCTTGATTGACCATGTCTCATAGCATGCGTCTTGACAAACCCGAAAGCTACCTTTATTACTACCCTGTTACGGCGTAGCGTTTGATAGCCCCTAAGTAGGTCGATCCACATCTAGAATACATGCGACAATCTCAGGTCTAAGGACAAAGCATATATGTTGTTTAAAGAGAGAACTACTTCTCATGTTGGGTCAGTCCTAGCACATGTCTCCACATGTGTCCACATTATTAGTTCAACATCTCCATGTCTATGACTTGTGAAACATAGTCATCAACTAATACATGTGCTAGTCTAATATTCATGTGTGTCCTCACATGAACTCCGACTAGGGACAACTTTAGAATAACCATACAAGGAAAGAGTTTCACATACAATTCATATAATTGCAAATCAATTCAAGTAGCCTTCAATGGATATTCAATGAACACAACATACAAATCATGGATACAAATCGAATATCATCATCTCTATGATTGCCTCTAGGGCATACCTCCAACAGCAACACCTCCAAGGTATCCACATGTGCAGGGAGGAAGCGTCGCAAGCCGGACTACTAGATCTGTGAGTTGCAACAGGCGAGGGCGTTGGAGGCGCGGAAGATGTGTTTCGCCAAAAAGGTGTAAACCCTAGGGCGCCCCCACCCCTCTATTTATAGAGGTTTCTAACGGGCCTCTGGGTTCAAGGCCCATTAGTACTTCTAAACCTAATCCAACTCGGATCACATCCGAATTGGGCTTCCAGCCCCTTAAGTGTGTGACCCTATGGGTTCGGATACATATAGACATGGCCCGAGTACTCCTACTCGGCCCAATAGTCGGTAGCGGCCTCTAGCAAGACGTGCCAACTGCTATATGCACATGAAGATCATATCAGACGAACCATCACAACATTATATACATGTTATTCCCTTTGCCTCACGATATTTGTGTTGGGATACGAGGTAGGCTACACTAGCGCAATTCAAAATTCTACCGCGTATAACCAGGAAGAACTGTCGTATAAGGATCACGGGATTACCACTCGACGTACTACTGGTGCGGAAGATGTAGATATGCGTCGATGCAGTGAAGACGATCACGTAGTCGTACATAGTCGATCAACGTAGTCGTACGTAGTCGATCACGTCCAGCAGCTCCTCAGCAGCTCGTCCACGTGCAGCAAGATTGCCTCCGGTACCGCAGCTCGTCGTGGCTCGTCGGCGGCTCGTCGGTGGCTCGTCCAAGTGCTACAGGCGCAACACCTCCAAGGTATCCACACGTGCAGGGAGGAAGCGTCGCAAGCCGAACTGCTAGATCCGCGAGTTGCAAAAAGGCGAGGGTGTGGGAGGCGCGGCAGGTGTGTTTCGCCAAAAAGGTGTTAACCCTAGGGCGCCCCCACCCCTCTATTTATAGAGGTTCCTGACGGGCCTCTGGGTCCGAGGCCCATTAGTACTTCTAAACCTAATCCAACTCGGATCAGATCCGAATTGGGCTTCCAGCCCCTTAAGTGTGTGACCCTATGGGTTTGGATACGTATAGACATGGCCCGAGTACTCCTACTCGGCCCATTAGTCGGTAGCGACCTCTAGCAAGACGTGCCAACTCCTATACGCACACGAAGATCATATCAGACGAACCATCACAACATAATATACATGCTATTCCCTTTGCCTCACGATATTTGGTCTAGCTTCAAGCCGACCGCTCTTTCTCAATCCTGTGATTCGGAATCCCATTGTAGGTTAACTCTTAACCGTACGTAGCATGGCCATGCATTTTCGGATCCGATCACTCGAGGGGCCCAGAGATATCACTCTCAATCAGAGAGGGGCAAATCCCATCTTGATTGACCATGTCTCATAGCATGCTTCTTGACAAACCCGAAAGCTACCTTTATAACTACCCTGTTACGGCGTAGCGTTTGATAGCCCCTAAGTAGGTCGATCCACATCTAGAATACATGCGACAATCTCAGGTCTAAGGACAAAGCGTATATGTTGTTTAAAGAGAGAACTACTTCTCGTGTTGGGTCAGTCCCAGCACATGTCTCCACATGTGTCCACATTATTAGTTCAACAACTCCATGTCCATGACTTGTGAAACATAGTCATCAACTAATACATGTGCTAGTCTAATATTCATGTGTGTCCTCACATGAACTCCGACTAGGGACAACTTTAGAATAACCATACAAGTAAAGAGTTTCACATACAATTCACATAATTGCAAATCAATTCAAGTAGCCTTTAATGGATATTCAATGAACACAATATACAAATCATGGATACAAATGGAATATCATCATCTCTATGATTGCCTCTAGGGAATACCTCCAACAGTCTCCCACTTGCACTAGAGTCAATCTAGAAGGTACCTAATACCCATAGCTCTTACATGCGCATCATGCTTAGCCTGCGGGAGTGGTTTTGTCAACGGATCAGAAATGTTCAGATCCGTGTGTATTTTGCATATCTTGATCTCACCCCGGTTAACGAAGTCTCGAATGAGATGAAATCACCGCATTACGTGTTTGTTCTTCTGGTGGTTCCTTGGCTCCTTTGCTTGCGCAATTGCCCCATTATTATCACAGTAGAGATTCAATGGGCTGGACACATTCGGGAACACACCAAGCTCAATGAGGAAATTCCTTATCCAAACACCTTCCTTCGCGGCTTCCGAAGCCGCGATGTACTCGGCTTCTGTCGTAGAATCGGCCACCGTCTCCTGCTTGGAACTCTTCCAACTAACAGCACCACCATTCAGCGTGAACACAAATCCTGATTGTGACTTTGAATCATCTCTGTCGGTTTGGAAACTAGCATCGGTGTAACCTGTTACAACGAGCTCCTCCTCACCTCCATAGATGAGGAACATATCTTTAGTCCTTCTCAAGTACTTAAGAATGTTTTTCACCGCTGTCCAGTGACTCTCACCTGGATCAGATTGGTGCCTGCTTGTCATACTTAGCGCATATGAAACATCTGGGCGAGCACTTATCATTGCATACATGATATATCCAATAGCCGAGGCATATGGCACTCTACTCATGCGATCCCGCTCATCAGCAGTCGATGGACACTGAGTCTTGCTGAGATGTATGCCATGTGACATAGGCAAGAACCCTTTCTTTGCCTCTTCCATGCTGAACCGCTTCAACACTTTGTCAATGTAAGTATCTTGGCTTAAACCTATAAGCCTTCTTGATCTATCTCTATAGATCTTAATGCTCAGAATATATGCCGCTTCCCCTAAGTCCTTCATCGAAAAACTATTTTTCAGTGAAGTCTTTACGGACTCAAGCATAGGAATGTTATTTCCAATCAGTAATATGTCATCCACATATAAGATTAGAAATACTACAGAGGTCCCACTAACCTTCTTGTAAACACAAGACTCTTCTTCGTTCTTGGTGAAGTCAAACCCTTTGACCACTTCATCAAAACGAATGTTCCAACTCCTAGATGCTTGCTTCAATCCATAAATGGATCTCTGAAGCTTGCATACATTTCCAGCATTTTTCGGATCGACAAAACCCTTGGGCTGTATCATATACACGTCCTCAGTTAGGTTTCCATTCAGGAAAGCTGTCTTGACATCCATCTGCCATATCTCATAATCGAAATATGCAGCTATAGCTAGAATAATCCGAATGGACTTAAGCATCATTACGGGTGAGAAGGTCTCGTCGTAGTCAACTCCTTGAACTTGTCGAAAACCTTTTGCGACAAGTCGTGCTTTATAGATGTAAAAATTTCCATCCATGTCCTTTTTCTTCTTATAGATCCACTTGCACTCTATGGCTTTAACACCATCAGGTGGGTCAACCAAGGTCCAAACCTGATTGTCTCCCATGGACTCTATTTCGGATTGCATGGCACTCTACCATTTTTCGGAGTCTGGGTCCATCATTGCTTCTGCATATGTCGCAGGCTCATCATTGTCCAACAATAATATTTCCCGCATTTCGCGAAGCCTTGCCGACCTTCGTGGTTGTGGCGGTGCTTCTCTTGCCATGGGTATCCCAACTTGTTCTGCTATGTTAGCATCACTCATTGATTCTTGCCCAATCGGCTCATCTTGAACTTCTTCAAGATGCACTGTCTTTTTACTCTTTTCTCCTTTGAGAAACTCTTTCTCTAGGAAAACCCCGTTCTGAGCGACAAACACTTCGCCCTCTAACCGGTTGTAGAAATAATATCCTAAGGTTTCCTTTGGATATCCCACGCAAATGCACTTATTCGACTTGGGTGTGATCTTGTCCGACTGAAGTCGCTTGACAAACACTTCACATCCCTAAATCTTTAGAAAAGACAAACTGGGAACCTTACCAGTCCACATCTCATATGGTGTCTCAACTACGGATTTAGATGGTACCCTATTAAGTGTGAAAGCTGCTGTTTCTAGAGCGTATCCCCAAAATGACAACAGTAGGTCCGACTGGCTCATCATTGATCGAACCATGTCTAACAAAGTTCGATTACGTCGCTCGGACACACCGTTTCTCTGAGGTGTTCCAGGCGGCGTAAGTTGTGGAACAATTCCGCAACTCTTTAGATGATTGCTAAACTCATGGCTCAAATACTCGCCTCCACGATCAGATCGTAAGGCCTTAATTTTCTTGCCACGCTGATTTTCAACTTCATTCTGAAATTCCTTGAACTTTTCAAAGGTTTCAGACTTGTGCCTCATCAAGTAGACATAGCCAAATCTATAAAATCATCAGTGAAAGTTATGAAGTATTGGAATCCTCCACTAGCCGTCGTGCTCATTGGTCCGCATACATCACTATGTACGAGTTCCAACAAGTCTACTGCTCTCTCAGGAAATCCTGTGAAAGGCGTCTTGGTCATCTTGCCTAGCAAGCAAGCCTCACATGTCTCGTATGATTCAAAATCAAACGAAGTTAGAAGTCCATCAGAATAGAGCTTCTTCATGCGCTTTTCACTTATATGACCCAAACGACAATGCCACAAGTAGGTAGGACTCAAATCATTAGGCCGAGGCCTTGTAGCACTTACGTTACAGACAGGTGAACCATCAAGATTTAAAACAAACAATCCATTCACAATGGGTGCAAAAGCCATAAACATATCATTCTTAGAGATCACACAACCATTGTTTTCACTCGCAAATGAATAACCATCCTTCATCAAGAATGAAGGAGACAAAATGTTTCGACTTAAACTAGGAACGAAATAACAATTATTCAACTCCATAATAAATCCTGACAGGAGGTGGAGTTGCATTGTCCCGACGGTCAATGCAGCAACTCTTGCATTATTGCCCACGCGGAAATCAACTTCTCCTCTTTCCACGCTTCTACTTCTTATCATTCCCTGCATCGAATTGCAAATATGAGCAACCGATCCGGTATCAAATACCCAAAAATTAATAATTGTATCAGCGAGAAAAATGTTGTCTATAACATTAACAATAAGCGTACCTGAGGTAGAAGTACTCTTACTTCCGCCATTCTTCAACGAAGCTAGGTACTGCTTGCAGTTTCTCTTCTAGTGACCAAGTTCGTGACAATAAAAGCACTCTTTATCTGGAGCAAGTCCAGCTTTAGCCTTGGGCGCTGGGTTTCGCTTGGACACTCCGGCCTTACCCTTCTTCTTCCAAGAATTGCCCTTCTTCTTGAAGGTAGGCTTGTTCTGTACAGCCATCACATGGCTGGTACTAGCGCTTTTCTTAATGTCTACCTCTGTTGTCTTGAGCATACCACACAGTTCATTCAGACCCTTCTCCGTCCCATGCATATGGTAGTTCGAGATGAAGTTCCCATAGCTAGGCGGAAGAGATGAAAGAATGAAGCCAGTGGCCAACTCTTTGCCCATTGGGAAGCCCAGCTTCTCCAATCGCTGAGTGTAACCAACCATCTTGATTACATGTGGTCCTATTGCTGCGCGTTCTGCTAGCTTGCACTCCAGAAAGGCTTTGGACACATTGAACCTTTCAGTCCTAGCCTGTGTCTGGAACATGTCCTTGAGCACCACGATCATATCGTGTGCCTCATGATTTGTTTCGAACTGCATCTGCAGCTCGGGTTCCATGCAAGCAAGCATAAGGCAGCTTACCTCAAGATTAGCATCAAATGCCTTCTTGTAAGCAGCCTTAACGGCAGCAGATGCATCATCAGCAGGTACTGGTGGTAGTGGGGTGTCTAGAACATCTTCCTTTTTATCGGTCCTGAGAACAATTCTCAGGTTACGGATCCAATCCAAGTAGTTTGTTCCATTCAACTTATCCTTCTCAAGGACCGAACGCAAAGCAAACGGTGTGGTGTTGCTAGGTGTCATTTAATCTACAACAAAAGTAATGCAAAATACACTAAGACAAACGTATCCATGATAGAGCAAATCACATTAAACTCAATATCCCTCTATTGATACTTAGTGATTCAGGATCCACAACTAACAAGTCTACTAGTGAGCTTTAGCATCACCGCTAGCAAACAAGGTAGATCGGTAAGCAACTTTTGCTAATCATATCACATATGACTCATGTTGTTGGGTGACATCTCCATGTCTCGGCGCCCAACCTTTATGCCCCAAGGTCCTTAACCGTTAAGTTAACCTTGTTAAGCAAACCAACCCTTATGCGTGTAAGTGTCCGACACAAACCCGTCTAGTCAAGGAAAACTAATGGCACCCTAATTTCATAGACCCACCACTAATTGTACAAGACATGGGACGGTGCAAGTTTTAGTTGGGAGGGCATACTAACTTAAAATTTGTGAGGGATCGTTCTACTTCTAACATCACAGCATGCAGAAAGTGAAACATAAACAGAAAAGCATTCACATAGTTGTGACACAGTATGGCTTGTTTTGTTATGGTGATCTCCATCTCCATAGAACCTGTTCACCATGGTGATCTCCATCTCCATGTTCCATGTGCACCATCCTCCTGGTGATGAGTCCTCCAAGAACTAGAACATGCTATTACGCCTAATAGCTAGTAAAGAAGCTAGTAATGAAGATTACATAGTTGCTTGGATCATCACAGATTGGTATGCAGACCATTAAATACATTAAGGTGACAACACATATGGCTCCTGCCGTGTTGCCGTACGCGCGACACGCAGGTCACGAATGAGTTACACACATGCATCACATACACAAAGGGGCCATACTGATCACAAGATACATACATCCTGCAAAACAAAGTTAAGCGTCCTAATGTTCCAAACTTCGGAGGCTTGAAACTCTATCTTCCAGCCAAATTTTGGAAACCTAATTTCGCTGAAAATGGCAAAGAGGTTGAATTTCATGTGTAACTTTTTCTGTAGATCAATTTTCATATAAAATTCACCCCGATCCGAGATCGTACCGAAAAGTTACGGCTGATTTACCAAAGCATACGCACACGGCAAAATCCCGACCCCGGCAGTAGATCCCATCTACTATTGCACATCTCATGCGCCTGGCGTATGAACTTGGATTTCGATTCGACCAATCACATTGATCTTCGCTCACTGCAACTGGAATTACGTGTATCACTTAGCTCCGATGGTGGAAACCCGACCGGTAGGAGTATGTCGTTACACTACCATTGCAGCAAGAACACGAAACCAGGACATAGATCAAATTGAAAACTCGCATATCTCCATATGCACACATCCTGAATCCAAAACTAAACAGCTACGGCTGTGATACCACTGTTGGGATACGAGGTAGGCTACACTAGCGCAAATCAAAAATTTTACCACGTAAGCCAGGAAAACTGCCGTATAAGGATCACGGGATTACCACTCGACGCACTACTGGTGCGGAAGATGTAGATTCGTGTCGATGCAGTGAAGTCGATCAACGTAGTCGTACATAGTCGATCACGTCGATGTCCAGCAGCTTCTCAGCAGCTCGTCCACGTGCAGCAAGATCGCCCTCGTGCTGCGGCTCGTCGTGGCTCGTCGGCGGCTCGTCCAAGTGCTGCAGGCGCAACACCTCCAAGGTATCCACATGTGCAGGGAGGAAGTGTTGCAAGCCGGACTACTAGATCCGTGAGTTGCAACAGGCGAGGGCGTGGGAGGCGCGGAAGATGTGTTTCGCCAAAAAGGCGTAAACCCTAGGGCGCCCCCACCCCTCTATTTATAGAGGTTCCTAACGGGCCTCTGGGTTCGAGGCCCATTAATACTTCTAAACCTAATCCAACTCGGATCACATCCGAATTGGGCTTCCAGCCCCTTAAGTGTGTGACCCTATGGGTTCGAATACATATAGACATGGCCCGAGTACTCCTACTCGGCCCAATAGTCGGTAGCGGCCTCTAGCAAGACGTGCCAAATCCTATATGCACACGAAGATCATATCAGACAAACCATCACAACATTATATACATGTTATTCCCTTTGCCTCACGATATTTGGTCTAGCTTCAAGCCGACCGCTCTTTCTCAATCCTGTGATTCGGAATCCCTTTGTAGGTTAACTCTTAACCGTACGTAGCATGGCCATGCATTTTCGGATCCGATCACTCGAGGGGCCCAGAGATATCACTCTCAATCAGAGAGGGGCAAATCCCATCTTGATTGACCATGTCTCACAGCATGCTTCTTGACAAACCCGAAAGCTACCTTTATAACTACCCTGTTACGGCGTAGCGTTTGATAGCCCCTAAGTAGGTCGATCCACATCTTGAATACATGCGACAGTCTCAGGTCTAAGGATAAAGCATATGTGTTGTTTAAAGAGAGAACTACTTCTCATGTTGGGTCAGACCTAGCACATGTCTCCACATGTGCCCACATTATTAGTTCAACATCTCCATGTCCATGACTTGTGAAACATAGTCATCAACTAATACATGTGCTAGTCTAATATTCATGTGTGTCCTCACACGAACTCCGACTAGGGACAACTTTAGAATAACCATACAAGTAAAGAGTTTCACACACAATTCACATAATTGCAAATCAATTCAAGTAGCCTTTAATGGATATTCAAGGAACACAATGTAAATCATGGATACAAATGGAATATCATCATCTCTATGATTGCCTCTAGGGCGTACCTCCAACAGGAATAAGTTGAGTTGTACTCGGACTCATCCCCTCAGCCTCTAACTAGGTCAAAAATTGAAAATTCACCAAAATTCTCAACGAGATCCTCCAGAGCTTGGCGCTGGAGCTTCATGGTTTGCTGCTTCTTCTCCAGGGTTGACGCAATGTGGTGATAGAAACTTCTAGTGCCATCTGCGATGCAAACCTAGGAGCCGAAGATGAATGTCGCACCTGGCGATCGAGTTGATGAGTTGTGCGATCGAGTTTGCTAGTGGATTCTTGGCAAGTTCCCCTACCTGGCACGCTAGTTGTCGGTGTTTACCGAGGGGAGTGCCCGAGATAGTATTTTAGTTAGTGGGGCTTGTCGAGATCAGGAACTTAAAGGTAAATGCAGACACACGATTTAGACAGGTTTGGGCCATTGAATAGCGTAATACCCTACATCCTTTGTGTTGGTTGGATTGAATTGCTTTGAAGGGGGTCCCTTCCTCCTTATATTGCCGGGGGCAGGGTTACAGGTCGGTTGGTTACAAGAATACTAGTCGGATTCGACTAGAGGAGTTCTACTCTTATCACTACGAGTACTTTTCCTAGTCCTCAACTAGTTTTCTGTCTTCCATGTAGACTACGCCATAGTCTCCAGGTCAGATACGTCTCGGTGTCCAGACCTATATCTAGGACTGTCCAAACCTTCTGGTTGGTCCATAGATGTATGTACGACACTCACCGAATTGGTGGCCCATTCCAGGTGTCCCTTCACCTTCTGCAGCTCAGTGACAGTCGCTTCAAGCTACATGTTAGCCTTTGTGGATTCTTCCCTCCACATCCTTCCATCATTTTCAGCTTTTAGATTGTTATGATTTCCCATTCCTAGCTCCTGTTGACACCGGATTTGGGCGGACAAAATCCTAATAAGGAGAAACAGTCAGCTACTAGCATCCATCTACAAGCGTCGCAGCAAATGAGGAGAAGCTAATGTGTATGTGTTGATGGCTTTTAAGTACCAAATCTATGCCATCAACTCCTGCATAAATGCTGGAAAGATGAGCATGAACCTAGTGGTAGAGGTTTATTACTAAGCATTTCCACAAGTGTTGGTGAATAATTGTATGCAGGTCACTTATCCTTAGAAAGGAGGAGAAAACACACCCAAGTGGCAAAGAAACACAACTCCAAACAATCAGGGAAGAGCACATGGATCCACATGCCCACAAGAGGGGGTAAACTACCTTAATTTGGCGTGTGCACCTAGGACTGACTCGAGGTCCCATTAGGCAGCGTCCCAGATCAAAGGCGGCACGAGAGGCGGTGCCCGGGGTTGAGCCGATCCCATGGTTTGGTAGAACCAGTGCTGGCTCCCCTCGTGCTCAGCTTCCACGTGGCGGCCCCTTGTGACTTCCTAAAGGTGGTTGTGGCTGTTATCCCGGGAGTTACCACCTCAAGGCCTCGGATCCTGTTTGGTGGCACAAGGAGAAGAGTTGGAGGAGAATATTCCATCAAGATTCCCTTAGGATGCTTGGAGGTTCTTGACTCTTCCAAGGCACCTCCCATCTATAAACAGTAGAGGAGGGGCTCATTTGAGGACACACACGCAACACCATCCAAGAGAGCTTATAGCCTCATTCCAAAGGAAAATCCTTGCCTAGCTTGTGCTTAGAGTAGGGAGAGAGTGAGGGGTGTTTGGGAGGAGTGCCAAAGTGTCGGCACTCTCCTCCCAACTTGTACCTCTACGGAGGCTGCTATAATCTTCAGAGTTAAGTAAGCGTTTTGTGATTCGTTCATGATTCCTTCTTATAGTGTTATACTTGGTTGCCTGAATAGCCTTATTCACTTGCTATGTTTGTATGCTTAGCTTATATGCTTGTATGCTAGTCATATACCCTTGCTATCATAGTATAGGCTTATATGCTTAGCTTATATGTTTGTATGTGTGTCTATAGTATATACCAGTAGCATTTATATGTGAGTGAGATCAGTTCTCTTACTCACAGGTACGTCACTCTGTATTCATACAAGTGTTGTAGTATGCTAGGGGGGTCCAAACGTAGTTAGGCTGCAATAGTAATCAATAGCGTAGATGTGGTGTCCGGGCTAATGGTTATCCTTCATTTACCGTATATCCCACGGGTTGCTAGAGGTAGGTCCTAGGTGGTGACAGCCCTATTGATATATAGTAGGCTCTTGGCCGGAGGTGCCTTACTAATTCTAGGTAAGTCGGCGCCTGAAGCGAGTATTTGACCCAAGAGATCGACCTTTAACTCACCTATAGTGCTTTCTTTAGGAATTCCCTCTACCCTCACCACCTATCTGGATGTGTCCTTGGATCGACTAGACTAGAAGTTAGAGCACACACGTTCCCTTAGATTCGATACCCTTAAAATACTCTGAAGTGAAAGCTACAACGGTATCTGTGCACTTGCAGATTTATTCACAGTAGTTAATTATACCAACAGAATGCAGATGGTGGGCGGCAAGTTTCTGAGTATCTACAAGGTGCGAGGGTTATGAGATACTAGCATAGATGATGTCTGGGTTTTTCCAAGCAGTCGTGTTAAAAGCGGTTGGTTTTCTAGAGACTTAGTGAACGCGCGTACAAGACATGGAGTCAAGGAGCTCTGATGGCTTCATCGGATTGGTCAAGCAAGAAGAAGTAATTAGAACAAAGAAGCCAATGTTGGCATAAAAGAAGGGACAACACGTTTGGGTAAAAGTGTCTAGAATATACAAGGCATGGATTTTCGTCTACTTTCCATGCCGCATGTGGGAGGAAGTCTGGTTAATCACACATGCAGATTGACCTTTTTGTCGACAGGTCGAAGGAAGCTTTATTAGCAAGGATTCTACGTAAGGGAAATTAGAGTCCATGTATTTTAGTATTTCCTTTTGTTTAGATATTTATTATTAGACAAGTTTTGGTACGGCTCAACCAGGAGTCATTAGTCTAGGGTATAAATATGTACCCCGGCTATTGTAAGATGAATCATCAATCAATCAATACAAGCGCCATGCTACGAAAACCCTAAGAGTAGGAGTAGAGTAGTTTTTATGAGTTCCTTCTTGCGCACTCGGCTGCATCGGTTTCAATTTTAGGCGAGCTTGTAAGTACTGTCACTCGGTCATTATAGCCTCTATAAAAACTTTCTAAGTTAAGTCATATATTATGATATTCGGTTGTGTGGCTAGTTATCAACTTATCTTAGATTGCAAGTGGAACTTTCTGGACTTTATCCAATATTCTGCTTGTCTTCGACGTTGCTCACAGTTATCGAGTTGTTTGGTTTTATTAAGTTGCATCGTATCGATCTCTTAGTTTAATCAAGCGCTCATAGATATCGAATGGCTTAGGTTTGGTTAGGTTGTCTTCATCGACTCCTTAACCTTATTTAAACTTTCACTAGTTATCTAATCGTATCGGCTGGTTAAATCTTGCATGCTTTTAATACTTTATATATGCTAGGTCCGATAGATCTTTACCCCTGCCCCTCGTACTGCTAGCCGTCGGATCCCAAACGTCAGAACGCTACGTCATCGGCTGGGTATCATCCACATCTCACAGAAGCATGATGACATCATTGATCCGATAGGTGCGTGTACGAGACCTTGCTACCGCAAACTTATCTGCTAACTTAATGGCATTGATGTTACCTTGTTTAAGTTCAATACACTTATCATGGCATTGATTAGATCCGTTAGCTTAACCAACTTGTAAGCGGTAGGCAAGAGCTCCTTGTTGTTGTGTTCTAATCTTTTAGGTTAATAGATTGATGTCAATGCCCTCTAATTCATGTTACCTTGTCTAAGTTCAATTACACTTATCAAGACATTAACAAGATCTGTTAGTCTATTTGATGTACGCATGGTTAGCAAGGGCTCCTTTTATGGCTGTTATTTTACAAATGTTTCGATCTTAGCCTGTCGGCTCATATAGCCGATGGTACATGCCATTAATGCTTTATTTATTCACACCGCATGATTACATTGAATACCTATCTGTTATAGTGTTTATTCCAAAAACGCCTACCCATGAGTTCAAAAGGCTTCACCGTCGATCGACTCAGGAATTTAATGTTTACCTTGTCAATTTTCAAGTCAAATTGACTGGCACGCCTTGCACGTTCATGAGCCAATTTGGAGCCTTCAATGGAGTTAAGCAGATCTCCCAGGTCCTCCGTGATGCTCAACGCAAAAGCCTGAAGTCCAATTTTTGCATCAATAGCTCCTTCCTCACTACATTGTTTCTAATTTTCTTCCTCATGTTCATCAGGTCAATGGTTGTCTCCTCATTATGTGCACCTCCTCCTTAGCAATTCTGCATTCTTTTTCCTACAACTTTGCTTCCTCTTTAGCTTTTTCTTTCCTCTTCATTAGTTTCACCAGAATACCTTTAGTACTAGTATCCCATTCTAGATCAACCCACATAAACATCGCGCATTTCTCCCCTTCATGCTGCAGACACCGATTTTGTTTAACAATTCGCTATTTACAACACTAACATCAAGAGTATAAGCAAGGTTTATTAAAATTAAAACAAGTTATTGTTTACCTTGCAACAAGATGCACACCGATGCCTAGTGTTGTCCAATGTCCAATCATACCTCACATGGAGAGCAAACATGTGCTCGCACTTGTTTTCAGGATCCACTACGATAACATTAGGCGACGGTGATCTGGTGCTATTAGTGACTCCAAGCCCTTATGGAAGCTAATAAAATGCAAGAACCTATCAAATGATAGACTAACTGCATCATCAAAGTCATCGTAACTTGAAATCAGTGTTTAGCTTTGCACTTCATAAATTATAGTCCATCGACCCAGAAATCGGAATCTAGTATCTTCAACATAGATCCCCAAATTCAGAAATTCCCTTCCATAGGATCATAGGGGAAAGTAGCGGAACAAACCAGGGGACTAACCTCACTGTACCTCCTCCTCCCCCTGTTGCCTCTAGCATGCGCCATTCCCGTCGTGGGCCGTTACTGATCTGCACACCGACGCTAGCTTTAGTCTTTGCCACAGCCAACAGAAGCGTGGTGCCAGCGAGTCTCTTGCAGTACTGTACGCCGTGTCGAGAAATGAGAAGTATATAGCCGATGCTTGGGCCTGCAACTGGCATGGGGACCACACTTATTAGAAGAAAGTATAGAAAATGTATCCTTTTTAAAAACATACATAGCTCATGTCTCAGTGGTAGTGCTATCTCAGCACTTCTAAGAGGTCACAGGTTCGAGCTTTGCTATGGATACTCTTTCCTGTTTATTTTTCTACCATTTTTTCATCTCAGACTAACATAACATACCAAAACTTCTACCACCAACTCACCTGAAACTTACATGTGGGACCCGGTTGCGGTAAAGACTTCCCATTCGATCAGTAATAGGTTCGACCCACGGGAGGAGCACGTTTTCCTTTTTATTATACCACCCTATTTAAAAGTTTAAGATCGATATGCTGCAGATTGAGGTTACTTGGGATTATAGTGCATAAATATTTCCTTTTTCATCAGGTGGAAAAGGATAAAATGTATGCTTCTTCAGTCGATGTAATATGTGAAAGTTGTCACTGGAGAGTTAATTCACCATGATCTAGATTTTTCAATAGTACTGAAAAGTACAATATAAACTATTTGGAAGTTTCTATTGGCCCCATCACAACATCAATGAACTGATTTTTCTTGTCATTAAGTTATTTTTTTAGGCATCAGATCTTTGATCCAACAATCAAGATACGCTTAGTTTTTTGACAGTATTAGATTAGACCTCCAAGTCAGGAATCACATCAATACCGTCCTTTTGTAAGCATATGTGCAGACACATTGAAGCCACGCCCAAAAAGGCAAAAACAATACTGCTCCAGATAAGTAAGCGAAACTAGATACCTCATTGGTCTCAAGGAACAGTGCTATGCCTACTCCTTTTCTCAGGTGGAGATTCTCTCCCACTCCGTTGACCTTCCATTATATCGCGTCTCTACTAAACGGCAAGGAACCAAGGTGGCTTTTGGTTCAGGTGTAGGACCGGTAACGTTAATGAAATTCGATAGCAGCGCTATCTGTTACAATTTAACAGAAAACGGAATTCGTTTGGTTGGCTTCTGTTGGAAATATGCATTTAGATCTACCAGATATAAACATGAAGCATATTATGTAAGTCATTGCTACTGCTATGTAACTATTTCAGTAAGCCTCCTATTTTTTTCCTTGATCTTGACCTCCAATGATACTAGTCCTTCAAACCTGAGAACAAGCAAAGTACATGCATTAGGTAATATACTATCCTCATCAAAAATATGTATATTACTAAGGAACAAATTCACCATATTTTGTATTTTCTGTGCATGTGCTCATGTTATTGGTCCTTTGTATGCATTGGGAATATTATCTTGATCATTCGGAGCAGCAGCCATAGTAGAAGCATGTGAGGAGCTTGGGAGATCCTCAAAATCCTCCTCCTATTGAAAATGATTCGTCCTCGAATCTGATTATTCCGGTCCAAAAAATGGAGATAAATCAGCAACATTAAATGTGTTACTCACCTCGTATTTATCTTCCGAAAGCTCTATCGTGTAAGCATTATCATTGATCTTCTCAAGAACTCTGAATGGACCATCACCACGTGGCATAAGCTTGGATTTGCACTTCTCGGAAAAACGGTCCTTGCGAAGGTGCACCCAAACTAAATCACCTGGTTCAAACAACATCTTTTTTTCTGGTTTTGTTTGCTTTTTCAGTATAGTAACGTGCCTTCCTTGCAATTTCTTCTTTGTCTTCACATGTATTTTCTTCACATAATCAGCCTGCTTTGATGCTTCCATGTTAGCATGCTCTTGATGTGGCAGCAGTAATAAATCTAGTGGCGTAATTGGATTGAATCCATACACCACCTCAAACGGACCGAACTGACTAGTAGAATGCATTGCCCTATTATATGCAAACTCCACATGCGGCAAACAATCTTCCCACTCTTAAATTTTTCTTGAGCATTGTCCACAGCAACATCGAAAGTGTTCGATTCAGCACCTCGGTTTGTCCATCGGTTTGTCGATGATGAGTTGTCGAAAATAGCAACTTGGTCCCAAGCTTAGCCCACAAAGTCTTCCAAAAGTAGGTCATAAATTTGACATCACAATCTGAAACAATAGTACGTTGCAGTCCATGCAAATGAACAACTTCCCTGAAAAATAGATCAACTACATGCGATGCATCGTTGCTTTTGTGACAGGGAATAAAATGTGCCATTTTTGAAAACCTATCAACAATAACAAATGTTGAATCCCTCCCCCTCTTAGTCCTAGGTAATCCTAAAATAAAATTCATGCAAATATCTTCCCACGGTGAACTAGGAACTAGTAATGGAGTGTATAAGCCGTGAGGGTTCAGTTTTGATTTTGCTTTATGACAGGTTACGCACCTCTACACATACCTCTCGACATCACGCCGCATCTTAGACCAATAAAAATTCTTGGACAGCAGCACGTAAGTCTTTTCTCTCCCAAAATGTCCCATCAAACCCCCAGCATGTGATTCCTGCAGCAATAACAAACGCACGGATGATTCTAGAACGCAAAGCTTATTAGCTCGAAACAAAAACCCGTCATGCAAGTGATATTTTTCCCAACCTTTCTCAGCCTTACACATTGAAAATGGTTCTAAAAACTCACAATCAGCAGCATACAATTCCCTCAAAGTCTCTAAACTTGGAACCTTAACTTCCAATTGATTTAGAAGTGTACTTTTCCTAGATAACACATCAGCAACAATGTTCTATTTTCCCATTTTATAACGCACAACATATGGAAATCAATGAATTCAATCCACTTAGCATGTCTACGATTCAGATTAGCTTGACCCTTTAAATATTTCAAAGCTTCATGATCAGAATGTATAATAAATTCTTTTGGCCAAAGATAATGTTGCCAAGTTTCTAGAACACGCACTAGAGCATATAGCTCTTTGTCATAAACAGGATAGTTCAATTGAGCACCACCAAGTTTCTCACTAAAATAGGCAACCGGTTTACCGTCTTGCATCAAAACACCACTAATACCAATTCCACTAGCATCACATTCAACCTAAAAAGCTTTAGTGAAATCAGGTAAAACAAGCAATGGTGCTTCAGTTAACATCTTTTTCAGTTCATTAAAAGAATTTTCTTGTGCCTTACCCCATATAAAAGGCACACCCTTCTTTGTCAATTCATGCAATGGGGCTGCAATAGTGCTAAAATCTTTCACAAAACGTCTATAGAAACCTGCTAGACCATGAAAGGTTCGCACTTGACTAACATTAATAGGTGTAGGCCAATTTTTAGTTGTTTCAACCTTAGATTCATCAACTTCTACAACCTATCCAAAAACAACATAACCTAGAAACACCACTTTATCTTTACAAAAAGAGCACTTCTCAATATTAGCAAACAAGCATTCAGATCTGAGTACTTCTAGCACTTGCCTAATGCGATCAAGGTGTTCATCCATTGTTCGACTATATATTAGAATATCATCAATATACACAACTACAAACTTCCCTATGAAAGCTCTCAAAACATGGTTCATTAAACGCATGAATGTACTAGGTGCATTAGTTAAACCAAAAGGTATTACTAACCACTCATACAAGCCAAGTTTAGTTTTAAAGGTTGTTTTCTACTCATCACCTTCTTTCATTCAAATCTGATGGTACCCACTACGTAGATCAATTTTAGTGAATATAATAGCACCACAAAGTTCATCTAGCATATCATCAAGTCTAGGAATAGGATGATGGTATCTAATTGTGATGCTATTAATTGCTCTACAATCTACACACATGCGCCATGTACCATCTTTCTTTGGAACAAGAATAACGGGAACAACACAAGGACTAAGGCTCTCACGTGCATACCCTGTACTTAGTAGCTCTTGTACTTGTCACTAGATTTCCTTTGTTTCCGCCAGATTGGTGCAATAAGAGCAACTCCAAGAGGCTGCTAATGTTACCCCCAATACCTTTTTTAGGAAAAAAGAGAGAAAAAATGAACTCCAACAATCCACCTAAACCTTCCCCAATTTTTTAGCGACGCTAAAAAACAGCCTGCCACCACGTATATTTTAGCATTGGCGTTCCTCCCCCAATCCTGATTCCTGCACGTCCGCGCGTCCCTTCCGATGGGCCCCATACGATGACATGGCATGTGTTTGAAATATTGGGGGCTATTTATTAGCGATCTGCTGTGGACTGATATGTTTTTGGGGGAAATTTGTTTTGGGAGAACCCCCAATACATAGTTTTGGGGAAGAATTTTTTAGGATACTCTTGGGAGTTGCTCTAAGGTGGACAATTGGGAAGTGATGCTCCTAGAATCAAGTCAATTTGATCCTCTATCCCACGAATTGGTGGCAAACCAGCGGACACTTCATCTAGAAATACATCCTCATATTCCTGCAACACATTAGAGATAGCACTAGGAAGAGATGTTAAGTCATTAGTAGAAAGTGATATACATGAGTACCAAATGCAATAAATTGGGGTCATCTCTCATCTCTCTAATATTAGATTTAGTGGCTAGCATTACTAATCTACCTCTCTCATTCTTTCCTTTTCCGCTCAGTTTTGGCTTGAGGCTCTCACTCACTTGTTGTGGTTTGGCACTCTTTTTCTCCTTTTCTTATGTGTTCTCTAGCTTCTGCCTACTCTCATGTGAAATTTGTCGTTCCACTTCAACTTGTATTCATTACTCTGCCTTGAATGTTGTGCATCATGATCAAATTCCCATAGCCTTCCCAACAGCAAGTGACACACAGTCATTGGCACCACATCGCACTCAACCGTATCACAATAATCTCCAATCTAAAATTGTATGTGGTGGAACCGCCCCCAAATTAACCTGACTAAAGTGCACTTACGTCACCTGACACACGATCGTGCACTTTAAGCAAGTCAACTTAGTCATCCATCTGATTTCATCTGATAAACCACTTACTCAGGATCGAGAAGCATTGCTCACACGAAGATAAATAGCATAGAGATTACAACATTCCCATCACATTAACATAGTTCAACAATTTATTACATTAGAGTTTTCAAAATTCAAGCAGAGTTTGCAAGGTTGTAAACAATGAAGAAGTAAAACATGCAGAAGCTAAGCGTCGATACATAATACCATGGCGAAGGTAACCATGATATCAATGATCCCTGCCCTCTCCGTCCGAGGAGGGATCCCACTTGACTGTCCAACCTGGAAGGAGCTGGGTAGGCCAAGTGGTGCAAGCAGCCAAACTATCAACATTACCTGAAAAGTTATGCCACAAGCAAGGCTGAGCAACTAATACTTAGCAAGACTGAACCGATATTCACCGACTCCTAGACATGCAAGGTTTTTTAGTTGTCGGTTTGTTTTTGCCCAACCGCCTAAAGTTGGTCCTTACTTTCAATATTTTAGCTCAAGTTCTAAGTTCATTAACCAGTCTAGATTAGCAACTTATACTAAACAAGCATAGTTTCTAAACAATTAAAGAACAAGCATTAAGATTAATATCATCATCATATTCCATCTTTACTCAGTGCGGAATAGCGATCAAGCAATCCCAAACTGTGAGAGGCAGACGAATCGATTCGAATTTATTAACCATGCATGGCAAACCTAATCCCACACATTCGCGCACCACGAAGGGTCGCTTCACTTGTCAACCGTCCCCATCGATCCCTAGGCATGTGTCAGGGCCAAACTTCCCTTGGCATGCAATGCTCCACAGTCCCGGCCTCTTGCCGTACTATGACCGCACTTGCACCCACATGATGCACCATGGGAACCTCGTTCCAGGGACAGCAGGAGTATAAGCCATGCCCCAGTTCAATCAGGTACTAGGCTTCCCCATCCCATACTAGGTATAAGATTAGTACTTTCAAACACTTAATCATGAACGTCGACATGTTTCAACCTTAGCAAGTTCATTACTAGACAAATGGAGCAAACCACCACATCGGAACCATTCCCGGTCTCGTCCATCATCCTTATAGTTGTAGTATGAGTAACAAACAACTCCTATAACTCGCGAGTGACAAGCAATCACTCTACTTTTACCGAGTCCTATTTAGCACAGCAACTACTCGACTTTATCAACTAGTGTTCAGATCGAAGGTCCTAAGTTCATGCATCTATGGTTTCAATCAACTCCTACAAACGTAAATGCACAATCATAAGCATCAACATATTGCATAAATTTAGAATAGGGAAGCATGCACCAAGGCTTGCCTTCGGATTCATGAAAAGTTAGCGGGTCCTCAGGGTCTTAATTTAGCTCAAGCTCAACTTCCGTGTGATGTACCTCTGCGGCAGGTTCCTCTTCTAGCGTAGGGTGGAGCTCGTAGGTTCCGTCAGCAATATTAGCTTCTACACGACATGCACATGCAGAGAGTTCAAACTTTCCATGCTTTCACGTGAAGGATGCAAGACATCACTTACAACTGAAATGAAAGTTGCATTTCGACCACATTCACCTAAACAAGGTTCTAAACTTTCATTATCTTCATGGAGTAAGGTTGGTTGTGGTTCAAAACTCGGGGTTGACATTGATGGTGATTGTGTACATATTTAAGATTCTTACAACTTAGAGTTTCACAAGGAAGGTGGGGTCACTTTTAGGATTGCTCGGGGATTATTTGGAAAGTCATTTATTTCTGAATGTTTTTTTGTACCTCTTCCAAAATTATCAATTAGGTCTATTAGGACTTGACATTTCCTTACTCATTTAAACCAATTCCTCATCCAAAATTTGTTTCCACAAGGAAACAGTAATGTATGACACTGAGACAATAGTAGTACCTCACTCATGTCATCAGTGCATTATTGTAAAAATTTGGGATCCAAAGGATTGGCACAAAAATAATTAAAATTATTTTATCACCAAGGGTATCATGCACTTAAACATTTTTATCTCAAAACCTACAGTGAGTCTGAGGGTGAAACTTTAATAGCGGGTTGAAGGCATGTTACAGAGACTTTGGTGAATGTTTCTTGATTTTTAGTGAAGGACATCAATTTCCCATATTTTACTCCTATTTAACTTTCTCTAAAAAGGAAGGTGGGTTTCATCAAGCTTCAGTCAAGGTTTCATGTTTTCCCTGTGAACTACACTTCAAAACTAAGCTACTCCAAGAGGTTTCATATTTTTCTCAGCTCTGGATTAAAACTTATGCAAAAAGAAATATTTAACCCTAGATTTCAAATATAAAGCTAAAACAGTGATTTAAAGTTCTACTCTAGGGTCTTCACTATTTTTCCAAGCTTCCATACTCAGAATGATACACCACAGAATTGGATTTACCTTTTTAGCATTTTTCTTCGATTTACTATGATTTAAAAGGACTAAGCAAGAAATAAAATTATATGGTATTATTTCCAACAGTAACATGGGAAAGATTATTGTTGTATGAAACAAGACAGTTCATTGAGTCCAACAAAATTTATTTGGCATTTTTCTGATTTTTCTACGATTTATGGTGCATTTACAAAGTTTATTCTATTTTCCGTCGATTTAAAACAATAGACCGAGGCAAACTTGCGATCTAACCCTCGTGTCTACAGTTTAATTGTGCAGGGGTACCTAGTTCTTGCGCTAAGGCCCCTGGAAAAAAGATAAAAGACATAGGGAGGCCCCTGGCGATGGCCGGCGGCGATCTTCGCCTGATTCCGGCGATGCGAGGCTCGGGCCAGGGCAAGAAGCTACAGAGGAGAAGCGCGTGCTCACCTAGGGTCGATTGGCAGCGGTTATGGCATCAAAGAGGGCTCAGTGAAGGCGGAACGCCGTTGGGATGAGGAGCGGGTTGTGGTGGCGGTCCTCGAGGTGTTCCGATGCTGGTAGTGCTCTGGGAGGGCAACGGGCAGCTCGGGGAAGTGCGCGGTGTGGTGTCGGAGCGAGCGGTGGTGTCGGCGAGGTGCAGGGTGGCGCGGAAGTGGGGGCTCCACGGGAGACCCGAGTGGTGGCGCAAGGAAAATAGGGGAGCAGCAGCGCTAGAGGTGGTGGAGGGCGGTGTAGGCGGCGCAATAAGTCCTTTTATAGGGCCAGGGGGAGCAGCGGGTCGAGGCGGGGCTCCGGGCGTCAGCGGATAAGATCGGGGGGGCGCTGTGGGCTGCAGGCCAGAGCTCTATGGGCGGTGGCGCCATTGGCTGGGGTGCGGAGGCCGCCAGATAGGATCCCTCGGTCATTTGCCTAGGGGGATTTGGGGCGTGTAGGCGCGGCTTTGCTACGGCTGTAGGTTGGCGGAGCGAGGCGCTCGTGCGGTCACTGTTCAGGCGTCGATAGGCGGGCGGAGCTTGGCCGGTCCAAGGCGGCGGTGTGGCGTCCTCCGGCGGGCGGAGCTAGCTCGGGACGGGGCGAAGGGGATACGCGGCATCAGGGAGCGGGATAAGCGTGCTCGCCTACTGGGCAACCAAGAACGCGAGCGGGATAAGCGAGCTAACCGGCCGAGGGCATCGCGAGGCAGATGAACGGCCGGTTAACAGGGTTTGGGCACGTTTAAGTTCACATTTTTGAACTGCACTTCAAAATTTACCTTTATAAAACTTGTAGTCCTATTGCCCAAGTTCAAAACTTATAAAAGGTCTTTACTCAAAATCGAAGAAAATTTTCGAAGCTCCAAAAATTGACAGAACGCCAGCCTCCTCGGACTTCGACAGGTTTTGGTTTTGCCATTTTTTAGCATTTTGGCCCATTTTTCTCAGATTTTGAGTAGCTTCCCATTTGAATCACGCCAAGACATAATTGAAGGAATTGTTCTTCGATCTTAGGACTCCAACTCCTAGTAAGGACTTTTCTTAGGTTCAGTTCAATTTTTAGGAGGAATGGGCATACCAAGATGCGCACTATGGGTGTTCAATTTGTGCTGGTTCGATAGTTTTTAGAGAATTTGACCAAGATTTTGAACAAGTTTGGTTGTGAATTAGACTTGGGTCATTATAACAAAGTTGTAACACACTCGTGGCACTATAACCTCTATTAGAGGTCTGACTCGAGTTTAGATATAGAATTGTGAGATAAGAGATAGTAAAATTGAGGAAAAACATGAATTCCAAGACTTAGATCATTTGCAGGTTTTTAATGTACTCATGATTTGATTCTTGTTTTTGACCTTCTCCCACTCCAAATTAGTCAAAGTATTATTAATAAAATTTGTTTTAAATTAAAAGTTTTACAACTTCTATTTGGGAAAAAATTCAAGTTTGTATACAAAAACTCAAGTTTCCTATTTAACTCCAGAAAAAGCTTTTTAGGGGCAAATTGGACCTTTCACTTCCTCTACTTAGTGACTAATGACTTTCTTAAGTTTAATTGTACCTAATTAAGGTAGAGTTGTTACAGCCTACCCCCCTTAAGGGAATCTCATCCTGAGATTCAAGTGAATTAAGGAACTAGTGTGGCTTGTGCAACGTACCTCCTTAATCAAAAAGAAAACCGCGGAAATTAGTATTGAGGTATTCCTCTATCTCCCACATTGCTTCATCTTCCGTATGATTACTCCACTGAATTTTGAACATTTTCACCCTTTGTCTTCGAGTATGTCTTTCCTTCTGCTCGAGGATTTTAACAGGATACTCCTTGTAAGACAAATTTGGTTCGATTTCCAATTCCTTAGGTGCAAGAATTTATGTTGGAACTCGAACACAATTTTTTGAGTTGCGGGACATGGAAAACATCGTGTATCGCGGCAAGCTCTCTGGAAGTTTAACCTGGTACGCTACAGGTCCACAAATTTTCACAATCTCATATGGGCCAATATAGCGTGGAGCCAACTTTCCTTTTACTACGAAGCGTTGTATGCCCTTAGTCAGTGATACTCAGAGGTATACATAATCGCCAACTTCAAATTCTATAGGCCTCCTCCTCTTATCGGAATAGCTCTTTTGTTGGGACTGGGCAACCTTAAGGTTTTCTCGGATAACTCTCACTTTTTCTTCTACCTCCATTACCAAGTCAGGTCTGTAAACCGTCCTTTCTTCTGGTTGTGACCAACTTAACGGGGTTCGACATCTACATCCATACAAGGCTTCGAAAGGTGCCATCTTCAAGCTAGCTTGGTAGCTATTGTTTTATGAAAACTCTGCTAAGGACAAACATTTATCCCAGATCTTGTCGTAGTGAATGACACAAGCACGTAGCATATCTTCCAATATCTGGTTGACTCTTTTAGTTTTTCCATATGTCTGGGGGTGATATGTGGAGCTGCGAATCAACTTAGTGCCAAGCGAAGACTGCAATTGCTCCCAAAAGCGTGCTACAAACTGACTACCTCGATCAAAGATGATCATTTTTGGCACACCATGTAGGGAAACAATCCGGTCAAGATACAGCTTGCATATTTCTGTATGGTGTGAGTGGTGTGCACAGGAAGGAAATGCTCTGTTTTAGTAAGTCTGTCCGCTATAACCCATATGTAATCATGCTTGCGAGAGGTATTAGGTAATCCGACTATGAAGTCCATGCTTATATCGTCCCACTTCCACGAGGGAATAGGTAGCCGCTGCAGAGTGCCAGCTACCTTCAAGTGGCTTGCTTTAACTCATTGACAGGTATCGAATTCCAAGACATAATGTGCAATATCTGGTTTCATCCCACTCCACCAGAAATTTTGCCAGAGATCATGGTACATCTTGGTACTACCAGGATGAATCAAAAACTTGGAAAGGTGTGCTTCATCCATAATTTGTTTCTTAAGATTGGGGTTGTTTGGAACAACTAGTCGATCTTCATAATGTACAACTCCCTTCCAATCCTGTCAGAAGTGCTTATATCCCTCATCTTTCTGCGCAAGTTTCTTCTTGATGAGTTTTATTTCTTTATATTCTAATTGCGCTAGGACAATTTGGTCATCCAAGGTAGGCTCAACGGAAATATGACTTAAGGTGCCCTAAGGGATAATTTCCAAATTGAGCTTAGCCATCTCATGACATAATGTCTCAGCAAAGTTGGTTGTTGACAAGCAGTTCCAATGGACCTTGCGGCTGAGAGCATCCACAACTACATTGGCTTTGCCGGGGTGATAATTCACTTCTAAATCGTAATCCTTGATCAATTCCAACCATCTATTTTGATGCATGTTAAGATCAGCTTGAGTGAAGATATACTTGAGGCTCTTGTGATCCGTATAGATATTACAGTGAGTCCCCATAAGGTAATGCCTCCATATTTTTAGAGCATGAACAACCGCTGCTAATTAAAGATCATGAGTAGGATAATTCAGCTCATGTGGCCGTAACGCTCATGAGGCATAGGCAATGACTCGGTTGTCTTGCATAAAAACACATCCAAGTCTAGTGCCAGAGGCATCGCAATAAACGTCGAACAGCTTAGTGGTGTCTGGCTGAGCTAGAGCTGGTGTGGAGGTCAACAATCTCCTCAATGTGTGGAAAGCTTCTTCACATTTGTCGCTCCACACAAACTTAACTCCTTTTTTTAGCAATTCAGTCATTGGCTTAGCTATTTTCGAGAAGTTGGGAATAAATCGCCGGTAGTAACCTGCTAAACCGAGGAAACTTCAAATTTGATGAACTGAAGTGGGTGGCTTCCAGTCCATCACCTCTTGGACTTTGCTTGGGTCTACTGTTATGCCGTCGTAAGATATAGTGTGTCCCAAAAATTTAACACTATCCAGCCAAAATTCACACTTGGAAAATTTGGCATACAGTTGGTGATCCCTTAAGGGTTGGAGAATAGTGTGAAGGTGCTCTGCATGTTCCTCCTCATTCTTCGAGTATACCAGGATATCGTTGATGAATACCACGACAAATTTGTCAAGCTCGGGTATGAACACCGAATTCATGAGATACATGAAATAAGCCGGCGCATTAGTAAGCCCAAATGACATAACTAGGTACTCGTAGAGTCCATACCGTGTAGAGAAAGCAGTCTTGGGAATGTCACACAACTAGATCTTGATTTGATGGTAGCCGGAGCAAAGATCAATTTTGGAAAATACTCTAGCTCCTGCTAACTGATCGAACAAAATATCAATGCGGGGTAGGGGATACTTATTCTTTATTGTCATTGAGAGGTCGGTAGTCCACACACATGCACAGACTCTCGTCCTTCTTTTTCATAAACAAGGCTGGACAACCCCACGGTGATGTACTTGGGCGAATGAAACCCTTTTAAACAATTCATGTAACTGGGTCTTCAGTTCTGCCAGTTCTGCGAGTGGCATCCGATATGGCCTTTTTGAAATCGGTGCCGTGCCTGGTTGCAACTCAATAGAAAAATTGATATCTCTATCTGGCGGCATACCCGGCAAATCATCTAGAAACACATCGGGATACTCGAATTGTGGCGGAACCACCTCGGATTAGCTTGATTAAGCAGGGTTAAGCCGCCTAACATGCGACACTCCTGCCTAAACCGAGCTAACACGAAGTGCCGTCGGATTTCATCCGATTTAACCACATAAAAAGGATCGAGTCTAGCAAACCCACACGAAGGTGAGTGGTTACAGAGAATACAACAAGTCCACTGAGTTAAACAAGTTTTACCCAATTAGTTCGGCCATAAAATCCAGCATCAGAGTTTTACAAAATTCAAAAGAACAACAGAGAAAACACTAGCGGAAGACTTCGTCGGGGTCGGATGTCCGGGCGAGGCCAGCCAGAACATCACTGAGTCCTCTCCTCGCCGTCCAAGGAGGGGTCCCACTCGACCGTCCAGCCTGGCGGGAGCTGGGGCGGCCAAGCACCAACCAGAGAGGGGTCGGACGCAGCAACTTCACCTGAAAACAGAAGCCACAACAAGGCTGAGCTACTAAGCTCAACAAGACTTAACCGATAGGAGTAAGGACTACTCCTCCTTCTAGACAGGCTTCTTGGCTGAGGGGTTTGTTGGCCAAAAGCACTAAGTAACCCTATTTCAAGTTTTAGCTCCGGTTCTAGGTTCATTTACCAGTCTAGGTTGTGCCACCTATTCTAAGCATTCATAGAACCAAACAAGATGTGTAGATATAACAACAAACATTGCCATCATCAGATTCCTCATTTACTCAGGGTGACATAGCGATCAAGCAATCTCAAACTGTGAGAGGCAGACGAATCGATTCGAGTTCTTTAACCATGCATGGTGAACCTAGCCTCACGACATCCGCGCACCCAGAGGTCGCTTCCTGTGTCGGCCTTCCCCATCAATCCCCTAACCCGTGTCGGGCCCATTTCCTTTGGTGCAAGGTTCCACAGACCCGGCCTCTGCCGTTCTGTGACCACGCTTGCCACCACGTGCGACAACCAGCAGGGGAAACTCTGTTCCAAGAACAATGGGGCGACCGCTCACACCTAGGTTCAATCCGGTACTAGGCTTCCTCATCCCATACTAAGTATGAGGCTAGTACTTTCAAACACTTGATCACGAACACCACCACTATCGGGCCTTAGCAAGATTTCATAGACAGACGGGGCGACCATCTGACCAACAAAAAGTTACCAAAACCCTGCCCCGTCCATCGTCCTTATAGTTATAACAGGAGAGTAAACATGCAACTCCTACAACTCGCGAGTGACAGGAAATCACTCGACTTTTACCGTCTCCTAGTTAAGCAATGCAGCTACTCGGTCCAACAGCTAGTGCTCAAATCATGGGTTACCTGAGTCATGCATCTAGGGTTTCACACAACTCCTATACGTAAATGCACAAGCATGCTATACGCCTTCAAGCAAGGAGGACGGGAACTGCTCGGCTTCGGGGGCGACTTCGGCTTCGGAGGGCAGGAGCTCGGCTACAGCTTCTTCTTCTGGCGCCAGGTGAAGCTCGTAGAAACCGTCGGCGAGGTGCAGCTCTACACGAATGCACCTTAGACAGTTATTTCAACAGCAACACTGGCTCGCCTGAGCCCAGAAACTTGCGACAAAGAGCAGGAGGTTATGGTGGTTCGAGAGAGCTGATAAAGATCAAGAGGTAAGGGTAGGAAGGAACTAGTGGTCTGATCCTTGAACTAGAGGATGTGATCACTGGGATCCTTAGACGCAAGCGCTGAAGGGTTCGCAAGTTTTACACATACACCCTCGAGTTGAAGAAAAGATCACAGCCAAGCCCTCGGGCGAGGCGGATAAGGGTCGGCGGAACAGACAGGGTCGGACGAGACGGAGCTGGGGTCGGGCAGATAGGAGGGGTCGGGTGAGGCGGACTGGGGTCGGCAACTCACCTTCTTCCTGAAAGGAAAGCTTGGGGTCGGGAAGAAGCGAACTTGGGCGGAGGGACCAAAGCTTCGAGCAAGGGCTACGACTGGCAATGCTCCGGCGGCGGCGCTGCTTCTTGCGGATCACAAGAGAGCTCTTACACAGCACGGAGGAGCAAGCTGCTGGGTGACTTGGAGGAACTGAGAGGGAACTGGGAGAAGAACTTCTCAAGAACTGGGTGGGTGGCGCTAGGAGCTTGAGCAGGGAGCTAGAGAAAGCTGAAGGCAACAAAGGCGGAGGGAACTCCGGCGACGGGGGCATTCCTTTTATAGCTGCTGGAGCAGGGAAAAGAAAACGGCGTGGAGAGAGAGAAGGGAAGCGGCGCGAAGGCCGGGGAGAAGCAATGGAGTGCTCTGCCGTGGCGGTGATTGAGCAAGGAGGGCGGTGCTGCAGAACTCCGGGGGTGACGCCAGCGATCATTGCGTTCTGCCGTCAGGGCGGCGTAGGAGCGGGTAGACTGGTGGTTGAGGTTTGGCGGAAAGCGGGCGTCGTCGTGCGGAAGAGGTGATAGAAGCGACCGGTTTAACGGCGTTAGAATCGAGGGCGCACAGGTGAGAAGACAGGCGGACGCGGGCGCGGGGGAGAGCGCGGAACAACAGATTGTCGGGCGGCTTCTGACAGAGTGGGGAAAGGAACTGTCGTGGCCGCGGTCGGGGTTGGCGGTGGAGGAATCGTCGTGTAGCGACGACCGGGCGGCGCAACTGTGGCTGAAGGGACGGAAAAGACGGGCGACATCAGGCTCTGGGGCCGGGATCTGGTGGCGTGATGATGGGCGCGGGAGGCGAGGCTCTGCATAAAGGGGTGCAGAGGGCTTCCGCTGCCATTGGGGAAAAGGGGCGCAGGAACCCACTCTGTTGCTTGCCAGAGACAAAACTGAGCGGCAGCGTCGGAGAAGACGAGCCACGCGGCAGGAAGACTCTGTGGCAGCCATGCGACTCAAGTGCGGCTGTCGCGGAGGATCTAGAAAAGATCTCACGGGTCCACCGGTGGGTAGATTGGACGGGTGAGGAAGATCAGCAGGATCCGACGGTGGGCTGAGCTCGCCGGGGTCGGAAGAGGAGCGAAGCGGGAAGGGGTCGGATCCAGGGGTCGGGACCTGGCGGAAAACTGAGCACTTAGGTGCGGTCAAGCAAGACAGCTGACTAAGGTTAAGGGCTACGATCAAGACTAATTGGAAAGGCTTAGGGGTCGGTCGTTACAGCCTACCCCTCTTAAAAAGAATCTCGTCCCGAGATTCAAAGATCAAGGGGTGTGCTGTTCTTACCTCCTTGATGGAACAGAAAACCTGGGAAGCGCTTGTTTAGATATTCGTCCGTTTCCCATGTTGCTTCATCTTCGGTGTGGTTTCTCCAGAGGATCTTGTACATCTTTACCTCTTGGCGTCGGGTGTGCCTTTCCTTTTGGTCAAGAACTCGATCTGGGTACTCGGCGTAGGTCAGGTCGGGCTCTACCTGAAGCTGTTCTTGCTCTAAGATCTCTGTTGGAACTCGGACACATTTCTTCAGTTGAGACACATGGAAAACATCATGTATGGCCGATAGCTGTTCTGGGAGTTGGATCCGGTAAGCAACGGGTCCACATCTCTCCACAATCTCATAAGGGCCAACATAGCGGGGAGCTAACTTGCCTTTTATTCCAAACCGTTGCACCCCTTTGGTCGGGGAGACTCGAAGGTACACATGATCACCAAGGTCAAACTGCAGGGGTCTTCTCCGCTGATCGGAGTAACTCTTCTGTCGAGATTGGGCAGCCTTGAGATTTGCTTGAATTACCTTCACTTGCTCTTCGGCTTCTGCCACTAAGTCAGGGCCATAAACCTGTCTTTCTCCTGGTTGGGACCAGTTCAAGGGTGTCCTGCATCTCCGGCCATATAGGGCCTCAAACGGTGCCATCTTCAAACTGGCCTGGTAACTGTTATTGTAGGAGAATTCCGCTAAGGGTAGGCACTTGTCCCAGTTTTTATCATAGTGGATAACACAGGCTCTTAACATGTCTTCAAGGATCTGGTTGACTCTCTCGGTTTGGCCATCGGTTTGAGGATGATATGTTGAGCTTCGGATGAGCTTGGTGCCCATAGATGCTTGTAATTGCTCCCAAAAACGGGCCACAAACTGAACTCCTCGATCAGAGATGATGGTCTTGGGTACACCATGTAGGGAAACGATACGGTCGAGGTACAACTCTGCATATTGCTTGACTGTGTAGGTGGTACGAACAGGAAAGAAATGTGCTGTCTTGGTCAGGCGGTCCACTATAACCCAGATGGAATCATACCGTTGAGTTGTAAGGGGTAATCCAACTATGAAGTCCATGCTGATGTCTTCCCATTTCCAAGAGGGGATAGGTAGCGGCTGCAAGGTTCCTGCTACCTTCAAGTGACTGGCCTTGACATGTTGACAGGTGTCACATTCTGAAACATAACGAGCTATCTCTGGTTTCATTCCACTCCACCAAAAGGTTTGACGGAGATCATGGTACATCTTATTGCTGCCAGGATGGATCGAGAACTTGGAAAGATGAGCTTCATCTAGGATTTGCTTCCTCAACTCGGGGTCTGCGGGCACTACTAGTCGGTTTCCATAATATACACTTCCCGTTTTATCCTGACGGAAATGATTATATCCTTCATCCTTTACTGAGATTTTACTGATGATCCGTTTTATTTCTTCATCCTTAGCTTGTGCTGACCGAATTTGGTCCTCCAAAACTGAGTCAAGGATGATGTGATCAAGGGTTCCATGAGGAACAATCTCCAGACTTAGTTTTCCCATCTCGTGACATAGAGTGTTGGTGAAGGCTGTTGACAACAAGCAGTTGCAATGGGGTTTGCGACTGAGGGCATCGGCTACCACATTGGCCTTGCCAGGATGATAGTGCACTTCCAACTCATAATCCTTTATCAACTCCAGCCATCTTCTCTGACGCATGTTGAGGTCGGCTTGAGTGAAGATGTACTTGAGGCTCTTGTGGTCGGTGTAGATGTTGCAGTGAGCTCCCATTAGGTAATGGCTCCATATCTTCAAGGCATGTATCACTGCTGCCAACTCAAGGTCATGGGTCGGGTAGTTTAGCTCATGAGGTCGTAACGCACGTGAGGCATAGGCAATGACTCGGCTGTCTTGCATAAGAACACATCCGAGTCCAGTACCAGAGGTGTCACAGTATACGTCATACGGCCTAGAGGGGTCGGGTTGAGCCAAAACTGGGGCGGTGGTCAGCAAGTGCTTCAGGGTCTTGAAGGCCTCTTCACACTTGGTGTTCCACACAAATTTGACCTCTTTCTTCAGCAACTCGATCATCGGCTTAGCTATCTTGGAGAAATCCGGTATGAAACGCCGATAGTAACCTGCCAGTCCAAGGAAACTCCTGATCTGGTGTACTGAGGCAGGAGACTTCCATTCCATGACTTCTTGCACTTTACTGGGATCCACGGCGATACCGTCCTTGGAGATAGTGTGTCCCAGAAACTTGACACTATCTAACCAAAACTCACACTTGGAGAACTTTGCATAAAGCTGGTGATCTCTCAGCCGTTGGAGAACTATATGAAGATGGTTGGCATGCTCTTCCTCGTTCTTCGAGTACACTAGGATATCATCAATGAACACCACTACAAACTTGTCCAGCTCGGGCATAAACACCGAGTTCATAAGGTACATGAAATAAGCGGGTGCATTGGTGAGTCCAAAGGACATGACTAGGTACTCGTACAGTCCGTATCTGGTAGAGAAAGCTGTCTTGGGTATGTCGCAGGGTCGAATCTTGATTTGGTGATAACCAGAACGAAGATCGATCTTGGAGAACACTTTTGCTCCGGCTAACTGATCGAACAAGACATCAATGCGTGGCAGTGGGTACTTGTTCTTGACTGTTACCGCATTGAGGGGTCGGTAATCCACACACATACGTAGACTGCCGTCTTTCTTCTTCACAAACAGGGCGGGGCAACCCCAAGATGATGTACTGGGTCGAATGAAACCCTTTTCCAACAGATCATGCAACTGGGCCTTCAACACGGCTAACTCAGCGGGTGGCATCCGATAGGGTCTCTTAGATATCGGGGCTGTGCCAGGAATCAACTCTATGGAAAACTCCACTTCTCTATCAGGTGGCATACCCGGCAAATCTTCTGGAAACACATCAGGGTACTCACAGATAATAGGGAGGTCTTCTAGACGGGCTCCCAAGAGAGGGTAGGCACAAGGAGTCGAAGACTCAGGATGGGTCAAGGATAGGGTAGAACTGCCATGGAAGGGTGAGCTGATGTAAAGAGATCGGGCTGATGTATCTAGAACAACATGATGTCGAGCCATCCAATCCATGCCAAGGATGACATCTATGCCTTCTAGGTCAAGGATGATAAGGTTTTCCTTGAAGAGGGTGGGGCCTAGCTGGAGAGGTACAAGAATAATGACCTGATCCGACGTTATCCTTCCTCCAGGAGTGGCGATCACATAGGGTTCCTTAGTGTGACTGACACTTAGCCCACATCTTTCCCTTGCCTTACTCCCAATAAACCTATGAGAGGCTCCCGAATCAAACAACACAACAACAGCTTGATTTAAAACAAGGAAAGTACCTGTCATTACTGACGCACCTTCGGGGAGATCGGTCAAGCTGGTGTAGTTGAGTCGGCCTTGTCGGACTTGCACCTTGGGCCTTCTTCCTCTAGCTACCATGGGGTTCTGGCCTTGCTGCTGATTCTTGTTCCTCGGGCAGTCCTTTGCAAAATGTCCTTCATTGCCGCAGGTAAAACAACGATTACTGGCTGCTGGGCGAGGTGGCGTTGGCAGGGTCGGCCGGGGCACTTGCGGCTGGAAGCCTGGAAAACGAGGCGTTGTTGCCGGCGGGGGTCGGGCGATCCATTTCCCTGACTGCTGGGGTCGGCCAGGGGCTTGTGGAGGGATCATCCGGAACCTTCGAGTCGGCGGACTCGGAAATGCCACAGAGGCTTTCCTCTTCTGGTCGGCCTTGAGAGCTTGCATGCAGTCCTCCTGAGAGATGGCCAGGTTGACCAACTCGTTATAGGTGTCCACCCTGATGGGGTTCAGCCTTTCCCTGAGCTCCAAGCTCAGTCCTCGGCGGAATCTATCCCGCTTCTTCTCGTCGCTGTCCGCATGATAGCCAGCATAACGGCATAGGTCATTGAACGCTTGGGCGTAATGCAGCACATCCCGAGTTCCTTGGGTGAGGGCCAGAAACTCGTTGAGCTTGCGCTCCAGGAGACCTTCGGGAATGTGATGCGCCTTGAACGCCGTCTTGAACTCGTTCCAACTGACCACATGGCCAGCAGGCAGCATGGCATGGTAGTGGTCCCACCAAAGCCGTGCGGAGCCACGCAGCTGCTGAGCTGCGAACCGCGCCTTATTGTTATCGGGGCATGGAGCGGTGAGGAGCTCGAACTTGGATTCGATCGTACGAACCCATGCGTCAGCATCGAGCGGTTCCTGTGTCTTCTGGAACAGCGGGGGCTGTGTCCCCAGAAAGTCCTCATATCGTGCGATATGCGGCTGCGGCTGTGCTCTTCCACCATGCGGCTGTTGTTGTCCTTGCACCAGATGCCTTAGCAGCTCAGTTTGAGTTGCTAGGATTGCCTCCAATGGCGATGGGGGCAGGGGCGGGGGAAGATCCTGTCGCTGATCACTACCACTAGGCACAGATCCAGACCTAGTGCGGTGCGCCATCTGCAAGAGTTAACGCCTCATTAATTTCATAACCTTAGGTGTACTCCAACAAATGGAACGTATGAATTAAATCCCTTAATGCGACTCTTGCCAATGGTGCATCACACGTCCTCATAGAGGAAGCACATTCCTCCCATTCTCAGCATAGATAACCTCTACTTGACCTGGTACTCCACTTCAGGCGACACATGCCACATACAGACTCCTAGGATCTGATCCTCTCAAACCAAGGGGTCGGACACGGTCCGTACTCGAAAAGGGTCGGACGAGGCGGAAACTGCCTCAAAAGGTCGGCGCACTCGGTTTCACAAGCCGGGGTCGGCCCAAGAACAGGTCCTCCGAACACATCATAAGGTCACGGCGCAACTTACTCAGCCTAGCATCCACACCATACAAAGATGAGAAAGCTATGCACCAGGGTTAACTTTATACAACGGTGTGTCAACACAGGGAGTTCTCAACTCGAGGCTAACCTATTACAACTTTTCCAATCTAGGCTGCCGAGGAGTACAAAAAGGAAGAAGGTTCCCTGAGAACCCTTAAGCTACCAATGGACACTATGAGTCGGAGAAGGGGCGCCATCTTCCTCTATATCCATGTTGGACGCTCCCTCGTCTTCCTCAGGGTCCTCCTGAGCTTCGAGCTGCATGTTGAGGGCATGCATATCTTCGAGCTCAGCTTGGTGCTCCTCTAGGTGGGCATTGGCGACTGCCAACTCCATTTCCACCTCCATCTTTTCCTCCGAGAGCTCTATCATGCCATCCACGAGGTCGGCGACTTCTCCTTCTAGCTTGGAGATCCGATCTTGCATATCGTGGATCTGGATACCACGCTAGATCAGCTGGTAGGTTTGGCCTACCATGTCTCTTCTTGCTGCCTGGAGGTAACCGTGGGTATCTGCAGCCGTCCGGGCGAAGAGAGTCATGGCTCTTCCTTGAAGCTCTATCAACCGGTAGAGAGCGGCCATGCACCGGACGTTGGTGGAGATGGTGACCATGGCGCAGGTGGTGGCCAACACCTCGATGTTCCCGACGCGGTCAAGCCAGGCCGGGTCCAGCCGACTCCTGACGGGGAAGAGGCCGATCGGGTCTAGCGTGATCTCCACAGGATGCAACTGACAGAACTGGGTGAGCAACTGAAGGGCGGCGGATTCCCATGTATCTTCCGGAGCGAGACCATAGGCTATTATGCCAAGAGAGGGCCAGTCGGGCCATGCAAGGGGAGGTGGTACCAACGCTTGCACTTGGCACGTCTGAATGCCCTGTTCCATATATAACCGTCCGGCATACAAGGGCGGGGACTGATACCCAAACCACTTCAGCGTATCTGTGGCGGAACCACCTCGGATTAGCTTGATTAAGCAAGGTTAAGTCGCCTAACATGCGACACTGCTGCTTAAACCGAGCTAACACGGGGTGCCGTCGGATTTCATCCGATTTAACCACTTAACAGGATCGAGTCTAGCAAACCCACACGAAGGTGAGCGGTTACAGAGAATACAACGAGTCCACTGAGTTAAGCAGGTCTTACTCAATTGGTTCGGCCATAAAAATTTACATCAGAGTTTTATAACAAAGAACAACAGATAAAACACTAGCGGAAGACTTCGTCGGGGTCGGATGTCTGGGCGGGGCCAGCCAGAACATCACTAAGTCATCTCCTGTCCGAGGAAGGGTCCCACTCGACCGTCCAGCCTGGCGGGAGCTGGGGCGGCCAAGCACCAACCAAAAAGGGGTCGGACGCGGCAACTTCACCTGAAAACAGAAGCCACGATAAGGCTGAGCTACTAAGCTCAACAAGACTTAACCGACCGGAGTAAGGACTACTCCTCCTTCTAGACATGCAAGCTTTTTGGCTGAGGGGTTTGTTTTCCAAAAGCACTAAGTATAACCTATTTTCAAGTTTTAGCTCCGGTTCTAAGTTGATTAACCGATCTAGGTTTTGCCAACTATTCTAAGCAACCATAGGGCCAAACAAGATGTGTAGATATAACAACAACATTGCCATCATCAGATTCCTCATTTACTCAGGGTGACATAGCGATCAAGAAAATCTCAGACTGTGAGAGGCAGACGAATCGATTCGAGTTCTTTAACCATGCATGGTGAACCTAGCCCCACGACATCCGCGCACCCGGAGGTCGCTTCCTGTGTCGGCCTTCCCCATCAATCCCCTAACCCGTGTCGGGCCCATTTCCTTTGGTGCAAGGTTCCACAGACCCGGCCTCTGCCGTCCTGTGACCACGCTTTGCCACCACATGCGACAACCAGCAGGGGAAACTCCGTTCCAAGAACAATGGGGCGACCGCTCACGTCTAGGTTCAATCAGGTACTAGGCTTCCTTATCCCATACTAAGTATGAGGCTAGTACTTTCAAACACTTGATCACGAACACCACCACTGTCGGGCCTTAGCAAGTTTTCATAGACAGACGGGGCGACCATCCGACCACCAAAAAGTTACCAAACCCTGCCCCGTCCATTGTCCTTATAGTTGTAACAGGAGAGTAAATCATGAAACTCCTACAACTCGCGAGTGACAGGAGATCACTCGGCTTTTACCGTCTCCTATTTAAGCAATGCAACTACTCGGTCCAACAACTAGTGCTCATATCAAGGGTTAACTAGGTCGTGCATCTAGGGTTTCACACAACTCCTAAACGTAAATGCACAAACATGCTATACGGAAGGCATGCGCAAGTTTGGCGAAACACGTAGGATTCTCATGCAACCGGGGCTTGCCTGCAAGCAAAGGGGACGGAAGCTGCTCGACTTCTGGGGCGACTTCGGCTTCCGCGGGCAGGAACTCGGCTACAGCTTCTTCGTCGGGCACCGGGTGCAACTCGTAGAAGCCGTCGGCGAGGTGCAGCTCTACACGAATGCAATGCAAGGGTTAGCTTAAACATTTATTTTAACAGCAACACTGGCTCGCCTGAGCCCAGAAACTTGCGACAATGAGCTCGAGAGAGCTGATGATGATCAAGAGGTAAGGGTAGGAAGGAACTAGTCGTCTGATCCTTGAACTAGAGGATGTGATAACTGGGATCCTCAGACGCAAGCGCTGAAGGGTTCCCAAGTTTTACACATACACCCTCGAGTTGAAGAAAAAGATCACAGCCAAGCCCTCGGGCGAGGCGGATAAGGGTCGGCGGAACAGACAGGGTCGGACGAGACGGAACCGGGGTCAGGCGGATAGGAGGGGTCGGGCGAGGCGGACTTAGGGTCGGCAACTCACCTTCTTCCTGAAAGGAAAGCTCGGGGTCGGGAAGAGGCAAACTTGGGCGAGAGGTCTTAAAGCTTCGAGCAAGGGCTAAGACCGGCAAAGCTCCGGTGGCGGCGCTGCTTCTTGCGGATCACAAGAGAGCTCTACGCAGCACAAAGGAGCAAGCTGCTGGGTGACTTGGAGGAACTGAGAAGGAACTGGGAGAAGAACTTCTCAAGAACCGGGTGGGTAGCGCTAGGAGCTTGAGCAGGGAGCTAGAGAAGGCGAAGGCAACAAAGGCGGAGGGAACTCCGGCGACGGGGGCATTCCTTTTATAGCTGCTGGAGCAGAGGAACGGAAACGTCGTGGAGAGAGAGAAGGGGAGCGGCGCGAAGGCCGGGGAGAAGCAATGGAGTGCTCTGCCGTGGCGGCGATTGAGCAACCAGGGCGGTGCTGCAGAACTCCGGGGGTGACGCCAGCGATCATTGCGCTATACCGTCAGGGCGGCGTAGGCGCGGGTAGACCGGTGGTTGGGATTTGGCGGAGAGCGGGCGTCGTCGTGCGGAAGAGGTGATAGAAGCGACCGGTTAAATGGCGCTAGGATCGAGGGCGCACAGGTGGGAAGACAAGCGGACGCGGCGCGGGGGAGAGCGCGGAACAACAGATTGTCGGGCGGCTTCTGACAGAGCGGGGGAAAGGAACTGTCGCGGCCGCGGTCGGGGTTGGCGGTGGGGGAATCGTCGTGTAGCGACGACCGGGCGGCGCAACTGTTGCTGAAAGGGACAGAAAAGACGGGCGACATCGAGCTCTGGGGCCGGGATCTGGTGGCGTGATGATGGGCGCGGGAGGCGAGGTTCTGCAGAAAGGGGTGCAGAGGGCTTCCGCTGCCATTGGGGAAAAGGGGCGCGGGAACCCACTCTGTTGCTTGCTAGAGACAAAACTGGGCGATGGCGTCGGAGAAGATGAGCCACGCGGCAGGAAGACTCTGAGGCGGCCATGCAACTCGAGTGCGGCTGGCGCGGGGGATCTGGAAAAAGATCTCGCAGGTCCACCGGGGGATAGATCGGACGAGTGAGGAAGATCAGCAGGATCCGATGGAGGGCTGAACTCGCCGGGGTCGAAAGAAAAGCGAAGCAGGAAGGGGTCGGGTCTCAGGGGTCGGAACTGGCGGAAGACTGAGCACTTAGGTGCGGTCAAACAAAACAGCTGACTAAGGTTAAGGCTGAGATCAAACCTAACTGGGAAAGGTTAGGGGTCGGTCGTTACAGTATCCCACAGAATCGCGGGAAACCCCTCGAAATGCAGGCACGTTGACTGGAAGGTACCGTCCGCTCCAAAAACAACATGTCCGGGAACAGCCATCTGGAACCAAGAAAACCGAAAACCACGTGAGATAACTCCAAAGATCAGGGGTCGGATAGAGAAGCGTACGGGTTTAACCGAGGGTAACTAAGAGAAACTAGAAATCCTTAGATCCAAAAGAACTCTTTTGAACAGGGTTGCCGTTGAGAAAGGAAACCGTGCAACCTTTTAGATATGACGCATGCACGGCCTACCGTACTCTTAACCAAAAACAACTGCCCGAACTTTGGGTCTTACGCGGTCAGCGCCGGTGACAAGGCAACAATACGTCTCTCCCTATAATAACTAGTCGGTTCTAGTAACGTCTCCTAACGAACGCGGTTAGCAACTTGCAGAAAAACACCACACACGAACCTTTCGTGCCAGCACCCACGAAAGCGTTCCCAAACATTACCGCTCACTATAGGAACGGTACCCATGCGTTTAAGGCTGCATGGACAGCACTCAACCGTGGAAATAGGTTCCTGTCGAATAGAACCATATAACCCTTCGCATACTCGTGATGCGGAATCGGCACACGTATGACAAACGTGGCGAAACAACCATGCCGATAGGTTCGTTGGAATCGAACCGTACCAACCTTCGTATGGAACACATACGGAACCTGCGCACGTATAATAGACGTGGGCGAAAACAACCGCGAAGATAGGGTCCCTTGAATGGAGCTCCCTATCAACCCTCGCATGCTCGCGATGCGGAACTCGGCACACGTATGATAGACGTGGTGAAGTGCTGGAAGAGTTAGCAAAATAACCAAATACTTATTAGTCACCTAAAACAACCCCAAAATCCCCTAGGGCCTCTCGCACTAAGTCATCCTTAACGATCGTACGATATTTTCAAAAGTTTCTTGCAACTTTTATCTTTTCAAAGAAGTGTTTAGGGCTCGTTGGGTTCTCTGAAATGCTAAACACGGCTCTGATACCAGCTGTGGCGGAACCACCTCGGATTAGCTTGATTAAGCAGGGTTAAGCCGCCTAGCATGCGACACTCCTGCCTAAACCGAGCTAACACGAAGTGCCGTCGGATTTCATCCGATTTAACCACTTAAACAGGATCGAGTCTAGCAAACCCACACGAAGGTGAGTGGTTACAGAGAATCCAACAAGTCCACTGAGTTAAACAAGTTTTACCCAATTAGTTCGGCCATAAAATCCAGCATCAGAGTTTTACAAAATTCAAAAGAACAACAGAGAAAACACTAGCGGAAGACTTCGTCGGGGTCGGATGTCCGGGCGAGGCCAGCCAGAACATCACTGAGTCCTCTCCTCGCCGTCCGAGGAGGGGTCCCACTCGACCGTCCAGCCTGGCGGGAGCTGGGGCGGCCAAGCACCAACCAGAGAGGGGTCGGACGCAGCAACTTCACCTGAAAACAGAAGCCACAACAAGGCTGAGCTACTAAGCTCAACAAGACTTAACCGATAGGAGTAAGGACTACTCCTCCTTCTAGACATGCAAGGCTTCTTGGCTGAGGGGTTTGTTGGCCAAAAGCACTAAGTAACCCTATTTCAAGTTTTAGCTCCGGTTCTAGGTTCATTTACCAGTCTAGGTTGTGCCACCTATTCTAAGCATTCATAGAACCAAACAAGATGTGTAGATATAACAACAAACATTGCCATCATCAGATTCCTCATTTACTCAAGGTGACATAGCGATCAAGCAATCTCAAACTGTGAGAGGTACATGATAGGTACATGGCAGATCATTTGGTATGAGGTTACTTTCCCACACAGGGTAGAGATCACATATGACCCTTTGGTGTGATAGAAATTCAACCCACACCTAGCATTGGTTCTAGTCCCGATGAAACTATGAGAGGCTCCCGAATCGAACAGAATAAAGATGGGTTGGTTATGGATAGAAAATGTACCCGTCATCACTAGTGCACCTTCCGGGAGTTTGGCAAGGTTGGTGAAGTTCAACCTGCCTTGTCGAACCTACACCCTAGGCTTCTTCCCTTTGCTACCCATCACATTGCTCTGGCCAGGCCGTTGATTCTTGTTGCGGGGGCAGTCCTTGGCAAAGTGGCCTGTATTCCCGCAGGTGAAACAGTGGTTACAAGTGGCAGGGCGTGGCGGCATTGGAAGGGTAGGCCGTGGCCCCTGTTGATGGAATCTGGGGAAATGGGGTGCTGCCTGCAGTGGGGGTTAAGCAACCCATCTCCTAGGCTGTGCTGGCCTATGAGGTGCCTGAGGGGGAACCATCCTGTACTTCTAAGCAGGCGGGCTAGGTGACAGCATTGGAGCGTTCCGCTTCATGTTAGCCTCTAGGGCCTTCATGCAATCCTCCTAGGAAATTGCCAAGTTCACTAGCTCATTGAAAGAATCCACTTTGATGGGATTCAGCCTTTCCTTGAGCTCAAGACTCAAGCCTCTGCGGAAGTGATCCCTCTTCTTTTATCAGAATCCGCATGATAGCTTGCGTAGCGACACATGCCATTGAAAGCCTGCGCATATTGCAGGACATCGTGGCTTCCCTGGGTGAGAGCCAGAAACTCATTGAGCTTGCACTCTAGGAGACCCTCAAGGATATGATGGCCCCTGAATGCCGTCTTAAACTCCTCCCAGCTGACGATGTGGTTGGCTGGCAGCATGGCATGATAATGGTCCCACCAGAGGAGGGCAGAACCACGCAGCTGCTTTGTTGCAAACCGGGCCTTGTTCTCGTCCGAGCAATGCACGGCGAGGAGGGAGAACTTGGACTTGATGGCACGAATCCAGGCGTCGGCGTTGAGCGGATCCTCCGTCTTATGGAACAGAGGAGGCTATGTCCCCAAAAAGTCCTCATAGCGAGCCACATGAAGTTGCTAAGGAGCTCTTCGTTGCTAGGGCTGCTACTGTTACCCTTGGGCTATGTGCCTCAACAGCTCAGTGTGAGCGACCAAGATCGCCTCTAGCGTGGGTGGAGGCGGAGGCGGTGGAGGCACCTACCTCTGCTCGCTGCTACTGGGAACAGAGCCGGAGCTTGTGTTGTGCACCATATGCAAGATTCATCTTCCCATTACTCACATAATTCAAAAGCTTGCTTAATCACAAGGAACAATTATGTGCTGAGTCCTAAGCGTTGGTCTTGCCAATAGTGGAAAACAACAATTATATCTTTTATTGAGTAGGTGCATATCTCTTCTTCGAAGTGCACAATGGTCCTCATCATTGGTCAACGGTTAGGTCATGTCGTATGTAACAATTGTGATTCAATGCTTGCTGACCAAAAAGGAGGGAAAGGGGGTCGATTAGTCAACTTAGCGAGTTCCTGTCCGGGGGGTTTTTCAGCAAGCTGAGCAGCGGAGTTTTGGTTCTAACGTGAGTTTGACAGATCCAAATGAGCTAAAATTTTACAAGAAGTTAGAACACAAGTTTTTGCACAAATTTGGTATTCAAACCTCAGATCAAAAATGAGTGGAGATAGGGTTAAAACTGAGGAGAAACAGCCACTAAAATTCAGCCAAAATTTTCAGACATTATAACTAACCCATAACAATGGCAAGTCCGTGCTTGCAACCAGTTTTTCAACACAAGGATACTCAACTCAAAGCTAACCTGTTACATCACTAGCCAAAATATAGGTCGCCGAGGAGTAAAACAAAAAGAAACTACTCAAGACACAATAACACATCTAGAAGTTGTCAAGGTTGCCTACTGAGGCAAAACTAAGTGCAGGAGAGGGAGCATCGCCAACTCGGGGCTGTGGGGTGGCCTCCTCAAAATTCATGCTCAAAAAGCCCTTAATCTCCTCGGGCTCCTCCTCCTGAGCCATGGCCTCATCCTGCTGCACCTCTAAGGCGTGAATAGCGTTAAGCTCAGCGTTGTGCTCCTTGAGGTGCTCATTAGTGTCTGCCAACTCCATGTTCACATCATAAAAATGATCAGCTAACAACTCCATATCATGCTCCATGTCCTCTATCTCCTCTAACTCAGAAATCCGGGTCTGCATGTCAGAAATCTGGACATCCTTCTGCACCAACTCGAGCGACAAATCCACCATACCGTTCTGCACGGTGGTGAGAGCAACTTGATTGGCCACTACCATCCCAATCATGGTGGTCATAGCTCTACTCTGCATCTCAATCATCCGATAGAGCACATTCATACAACGGACTGAAGTCAATATCGTGCTCTGTGCATCCAAGATACCCAACAATTCCATATGCTCCATGCGGTCCAACCAATCCGCATCCCTCTTGTCCCTGGCGGGGAACAAGCCAATTGGGTCCAACACAATCGCAAGGGTATGCTGCCTGCAAAACAATGTCAGTGCCTACAAAGCTGCAAACTGCCATGTATAGTATATGCCCTTCAGCCACAACCTCCAAAGGTGACCACTGTGGCTGGTCAGGGGGTGGGGACACCTTCACGTGCACGCAGCTCCGGGGTATCCCGTGATCCTGGTATGCGCGTCCCGCATAAATGGGCGGTGACGGGTACCCAAACGAACGCAAAGTGTCCCACAGTATGGCAGGAAAACCCTCGTAGTGGAGGCACGTCGAGTGCGAGGTGCCATCCACACCAACAACAACGTACACAGGGTCAGCAATCTGGAACAAAAGGACAAGTGAGAAATAGAATCAATACTCGGAAATCAAAATAGATTTCTGGTATGTTTGAGAAAAACTCATAACTCAGCAAGTGTTCATCCAAAATTCCTCAAATTTTACTAGCATGTTCTTTAGATAGTGTATGAAAAGTTTGGTATTCAAAGGTGGAGCCAAAACAAAACTTAACAGGGTGATAAGCTCAGGTTTCTCACAAGTGGTGCATGCTGGAATTTTCAGAAACAGAGCTAAAGTAAACTGAGATTAACTTTTAAACCAGAGACCCAGTGGAGCTGAAATTTTATCACCAAGTTCTTCATTAAGTTTTTAGCAACTTTGATTAAAGGACACCTAACAGAAAAAGTCCTTAAGGTGGTCGAAAAATTAAAGACTCCGCAACAAGGGTTCACTTAGGTTGAACAGAACTCACAACTTACTTGGGAAAACTTCATCAAATTTTTAAAAAAAATTTTTAGGAAGTTTTTAACAACTTTCTTATACAAAGTTTTGGGAGAAGACTTTAACAGTTTAAACAAAATTTTAAACCGTTTGGATAGCGGAGCAAGACAACTAGATAATCCCTATCACGCTTAAGATTTTTAGGAGATTTCACAAGCGACTTTAAGTGCGTCTCTTATGTTGCAATTTTTATTCATGATGCATGCACGTCCTAGTCATCCTCACAACTGAAATAATTGCCAAAAAGCTTTGGACTTACATAGTTAGTGCCGGTGGCAAGGCAAACAATACGGCTCTCACTATAGTAGCTAGTCGAGTTGCTAATCATCGCTTCGTACGTAAACGCGGTTAGTATACCTGCAGAAAACTTCAACCCAAATCTTTTGTGCCAGCACATCACGAAAGCATCCACAAACATTACCGTTCACTATAGAAACGGCACCCATGTGTTTAACGTTGCATGGACAACGCAACAACCGTGGAAATAGGTCCCTTGGAATGGAACCCTATAACCCTTCGCATACTCGTGATGCAGAATCTTGCGCACGTATAATAGATGTGGGCGAACAACCGTGATGATAGGCTCATTGGAATCGAACCATCCTTACCAAACTTATGAAATTTTCAAACTAGTTTCTTGCAAGTTTTATTCAGAAAAAGGTGTTTAAGGTCTGTTGTTCTCCATACCATGCTTCAAGCACTGATGCCAGATGTGGCGGAACCGCAACAAATTAAACAAATTAACCTGACTAAAATGCACTTACATCGCCTGACAAGCGATCGTGCACTTTAAGCAAGTCAACTTGGTCGTCCGTCGGATTTCATCCGATAAACCACTTACTCAGGATCGAGAAGCATTGCTCACATGAAGGTGAATAGCGCAGAGATTACAACATTCCCGTCACATTAACATAGTTCAACAATTTATTACATCAGAATTTTCGAAATTCAAGCAGAGTTTGCAAGGTTGTAAACAACGAAGAAGTAAAACATGCGAAAGCTAAACATCGATACATAATACCATGGCGAAGCCGACCATGATATCAATGATCCCTGCCCTCGCCATCCGAGGAGGGATCCAACTCGATTGTCCAACCCGGAGGGAGTTGGGTAGGCCAAGTGGTGCCAGCAGCCAAACTATCGACATTACCTAAAAACTTATGCCACAAGCAAGGCTCAGCAACTAATACTCAGCAAGACTGCCCTGATAGGTGATAACTATTCGCCAACTCCTAGACATGCAAGGCTTTTTGGCTGTGGGTTTATTTTTGCCAAACTGCCTAAAAATGATCCTTACTTTCAATATTTTAGCTCAAGTTCTAAGTTCATTAACAAGTCTAGATTAGCAACTTATACTAAACAAGCATAGTTTCCAAACAATTAAAGAACAAGCATTAAGATTAATATCATCATCATATTCCATCTTTACTCAGTGCGGAATAGCGATCAAGCAGTCCCCAACTATGAGAGGCAGACGAATCGATTCGAATTTATTAACTATGCATGGCGAACCTTATCCCACACATCCGCGCACCACGAAGGGTCGCTTCACTTGTCAGCCGTCCCCATCGATCCCTAGGCATGTGTTAGGGCCAAACTTCCCTTGGCATGCAATGCTCCACAGTCCCGGCCTCTTGCCGTACTGTGACCGCACTTGCACCCACATGATGCACCATGGGAACCTCATTCCAGGGACAGCAGGAGTGTAAGCCACGCCCCAGTTCAATCAGGTACTAGGCTTCCCCATCCCATACTAGGTATGAGATTAGTACTTTCAAACACTTAATCATGAACATCGACACGTTTCGACCTTAGCAAGTTCATTACTAGACAGATGGAGCAAACCACCACATCGGAACCATTTCCGGTCTCGTCCTTCATCCTTATAGTTGTAGTATGAGTAACAAACATCTCCTATAACTCGCGACTGACAAGCAATCACTCTACTTTTACCGAGTCCTATTTAGCGCAACAACTACTCGACCATAGCAACTAGTGTTCAGATTGAAGGTACTAATTTCATGCATCTATGGTTTCAATCAACTCCTACAAACGTAAATGCACAATCATAAGCATCAACATATTGCATAAATTTAAAATAGGAAAGCATGCACCGAGGCTTGCCTTCGGATTCAAAAAAAGTTAGTGGGTCCTTGGGGTCTTGATCTAGCTCGGGCTCAACTTCCGCGTGATGTAGCTCTACGGCGGGTTCCTCTTCCAGCATAGGGTGGAGCTCATAGGTTCCGTCGGTGATATTAGCTTCTACACGACATGCACATGCAGAGAGTTCAAACTTTCCATTCTTTGGCGTGAAGGATGCAAGACATGACTTACTGCTGAAATGAAAGTTGCATTTCGACCACATTCACCTAAACAAGGTTCTAAACTTTCATTATCTTCATGGAGTAAGGTGGGTTGTGGTTTAAAACTCGGGGTTGACTTTGATGGTGATTGTGTATATATTTAAGATTCTTACAACTTAGAGTTTCACAAGGAAGGTGGGGTTGCTTTTCAGATTGTTCAGGGTTCATTTGGAAAGTCACTTATTTCCGAATGTTTTTTTTGTATCTCTTCCAAAATTACCAATTAAGTCTATTAGGACTTGACATTTCCTTACTCATTTAAACCGATTCCTCATTCAAAATTTGTTTCCACAAGCAAACAGTAATGTATTACACTGAGAAATTAGCAGTACCTCACTCGTGTCATCAATGCGTTACTGTGAAAATTTGGGATCTAAAGGGTTGGCACAAAAGGAATTAAAATTATTTTATCACCAAGGGTACCATGCACTTAACCACTTTTATCTCAAAACCTACAGTGAGTCTGAGGGTGAAACTTCAACAGTAGGTTGAAGGCGTGTTACAGAGGCTTTGGTGAATGTTTCTTGATTTTTAGTGAAGGACATCTATTTCCCATATTTTACTCCTATTTATCGTGCTCTAAAAAGGAAAGTGGGTTTCATCAAGCTTCAGTCAAGGATTCATATTTTCCCTGTGAACTACACTTCAAAACTAAGCTACACCAAGAGGTTTCATATTTTTCTCAACTCTAGATTAAAACATATGCAGAAAGAAAGATTTAACCCTAGATTTTTAATATAAATCAAACAGTGAGTTAAAGTTGTACTCTAGGGTCTTCACTATTTTTCCAAGCTCCCATACTCAAAAACATACACCACAGAGTTGGATTTACCTTTTTAGCATTTTTCTTCTATTTACTATGAGTTAAAAGGCCTAAGCAAGAAATAAAACTATAGGGTATTATTTCCAACAGTAACATGGGCATGATTATTTTGTACAAAACTAGACAGTTCACTGATTCCAACAAAATTTATTTGGCATTTTTCTAATTTTTCTACGATTTATGGTGCATTTACAAAGTTTATTCTATTTTCTGCCAATTTAAAACAATAAACCAAGGCAGACTTGCGATCTAACCCTTGCGTCTACAATTTAATCATGCAGGGGTCCCTAGTTCTTGTGCTAAGTCCCCTAGAAAAAGATAAAAGACATAGGGAGGCCCTGGCGGCGGCCAGCGGCGATCTTCGCCCGATTCCGGCGATGCGAGGCTCGAGGTGACAAGGCGGCGGTCCTTGAGATGTTCCGGCACCGGTAGTGCTCCGGGAGGGCAACGGGCAGCTCGGGATCTGTGCGGTGGGGCGGCGGAGCGAGCACCGATGTCAGCGATGTGTGGGGCGGCGCGGAGGTGGGGGTTCCACGGGTGACCCGAGCGGTGGCGGAAAGAAAATAGGGGAGCAGCGGCGCTAGAGGTGGCGGAGGGCGGTTGTAGGCGGCAGCTTAAGTCCTTTTATAGGGCTAGGGGGAGCTCCATTAGTTGTGGCACCATTGGTCGGGTTGCGGAAGCCGCGGGATAGGATCCCTCGATCATTGGCCTGAGGGGATTCGGGGCGTGCAAGCACGGCTTTGCCGCGGCTGTGGCTTGGCGGAGTGAGGTACTCGTGCGGTCACTGTCCGAGAGTCGATAGGCAGGTGGAGCTTGGCGGTCCGAGGTAGCGGCGTGGCGTCCTACGGTGGGCGGAGCTAGCTCGGGACGAGGCGAAGGGGATACGCGGCGTCAAGGAGCGGGATAAGCGCCCTCGCCTACTGGGCAACCAGGCACACGAGTTGTCATGTCGCGGCCGCCGGTTGGGCGACGGCGAGCTAGCCGGTGGTCGGTGGCCACGCGGCAGGCAGCGTGCGGGAATGCACGTCGTGGCACGCTCCAGCCAAGGTCATTGCGAGGCAGGTGAATGGCTGGTTAACAGGCCAGGTTTGGGCACGTTTAACTTCGCATTTTTGAACTGCACTTCAAAATCTACATATATAAAACTTGTAGTCATATTGCCCAAGTTCAAAACTTACAAAAGTTCTTTACTCAAAATCAAAGCAAATTTGAAAATACGAAGCTCCAAAAACTAGCAGAACGCCGGCCTCCTGGGACTTGGACAGATTTTGGTTTTGCCGTTTTTTTAGCATTTGGGCCAACTTTGGCTCAGATTTTGTGTAGCTTCCCATTTGAATCGTGCCAGGACATAATTGAAGGAATTGTTCTTCGATCTTAGTAATCCAACTCCTAGTAAGGACTTTTCTCAAGTTCAGTTCAATTTTTAGGAGGAACAGGCTTGCCAAGATGCGCTCTCTGGGTGTTCTTCCAGACTTGGCGTAGAAACGCATTTGTGGTGGTTTGACTGTTTTGAGGGACTTTGACCAAGATTTTGAATAGGTTTGGTTGTGAATTAGACTTGGGTCAGTATAACAAAGTTGTAACACACTCATGGTACTACAACTTCTGTTAGGGGTCTGACTCGAGTTTAGATACAGAATTGTGAGATAACAGGTTGCAAAATTGAGGAAAAACATGAATTCCAGGACTTAGGTCATTTGCAGGTCCTGATTTGATTCTTGTTTTTGAGCTTCTCCTACTCCAAATTAGTCAAAGTGTTATTAATAATTTTTTTTTGAAACTAAATGTTTTACAACTCCTATTTGAGCAAAAATTCAAGTTTGTATACAAAAACTCAAGTTTCCTATTTAACTCCAGAAAAAGCTTTTTAGGGGCAAATTGGACCTTTCACTTCCTCTACTTAGTGACTAATGACTTTCTTAAGTTTAACTACACCTAATTAAGGTAGAGTTGTTACATTTTACTTTCACCAAATACTGATTTTTTAGTTCTCCACTATCATTCAGCCATTGCACATGATAAGGATGAGAGTGCCTCAAAAATCTCAAACCAAGCTTCTTGCACATTTCTTTGCTAGCCAAATTGTGGCAACTACCACCATCAATCATAACGCTGCATACCTTGTCATTGACCTTAGCTTTAGTATGAAATAAATTGCAACACTGTTGCATATCAATCTTGTATTGAACACTAAGGACAGTGGGTGCAATGATATGGGTAGGTCCCTGCTCAAAATCACAATAAACATTACTTGGTGCCTCCTCTTCATATTGTGCATCGCTAAATCGCTCCGGATCAGCTAGTTGTTCAGATTCTTCTTCACTAGCAGAATCATATTCCCCATTGTCCATTGCTAACATTGTATTGTTGTTTGGGCAGTCCTTAGATGTGTGCCCACGTCCTAAACACACTTCCAGCATTGAATTGAACTTGACCTAGCAGTTGAACCAACCGAAGATGCGTCGCCTTATTTTGGCCCAATGGGTCGTGTATCATGTTTGGTACATTAGGGACACGTCCTAGGGTTGGAGCATGACCCCAGCACCCTTGTGGTCATCCTCCCACATTCTTATACCCCATAGCTACCACCAGGAACACTCGGATTTTGTTTAGATGTAAGTTTAGTCATTGCTACTTCCTTGTAGACGCGTGTGTCAACTAGATCATCCATTCTACTCGATTCAAAACCGCAACTTTGTGATTTCAGATTTATTTTTATCTCCATATTTGCAATTGAGTTGCCTGTTCTACTTGTTCTTGCTTGTTCCTCGATTGTTTGTAGGAATTACCCTAGTGGTTTGGTTGATCGTGCTCCACAAGATCGCGACGACCATTAGAGGTGGTGTATCGGTTACTAAGGAGCAGCATCGTTGGACGTTTGTAGTTAGGCCATGAACGTCATCTCCATCCCCAAATTGAGTTATCCACCTTCTTTCATCGAAAGATCGGGATTCAACCCCACGGGTTCACATCAGTTGGTAATCAGAGCAAGGTTGATCATTGAGACACTTGCAGTTCTTTGCTGTTTTTAATATCCTATAGTCCAGAAAAAGCCAAAAAAAACTAGTAGAATAGTTCTCCATAATCCTAAAAACCCTTTTAGCTTGATACTATTACTGCTTAGTTAGGGCTTATTGAATTAACGACTGCATCGTCGTGTCAAATTGCTGGTCTTAGCATCTATCGTTTAGAGTTTCAAGTTCTAGTCACGTTTGTGTCACCATCGAAGATTTGAGTTTATTTATTTCACTCCACAAATTAGAGTGGATTTCCAAACTCCTTTATTTTGTTTACCACCATTACCCTAACCAAGTCCTTGGAGGTTTAATCCATGTCCATACTTCTGTCTACAAAAAGGGAATCCAACAAGTTCAAAATAGAATTCAATTCGAAGTCCTGTTTTATCCTGGAAAGAAAAGCACCATATTTCCTTTGTCAGGAGTCCGAATAGGGAGTTTAAATACGATCAGGAAACCTTAACTTGTGCTCTTTCCATTGGATCTAACCTTGGTCCCAAATTCATTCTGAGCGCTTCACAATTGCCATGGAGATTTGCGCATGTCCTGGTTTTGCAAAACAACCACCTTTTCAACTTTGCTGTTTAATCACCCTTCCCAAGGAAAAATTTAATTACTATAGCTAGCTTGTTATCTTGTGTTGCAAAATTTCAGTTTTGTGCTACTTGAAAGAAAAAAAAAGAAAAGAAAAGAAGAAAAGAAAGAAAGAAAAGAAAGACAGACAGAAAGAAAGAAAGAAAAGAAAGAGAAAGAAGAAGAGTAGGGTTTTTTTTTCTTTTGGTGCTATTCCTCTCCTGGTCATCCTTCTTTGCTGTAGTTTAGTGACTTTGTTTGTGTCCAGGCTCGCGTCTCTAGCACATTCTAACCTAGGACCAGCACAATAACATCATTGAACGTTTGTTCAATTTGCTTGCAACTAACGTGCTTGTAGTACTTCCTTGTACATTAGTTTCAGCCCACCTACAACTCCACATATTCAACTATAACTTGACAGGTGTCGTTGCTATGGCAGCGATATACTTTTTTTGAGGCTGCTATCTTGTTAGTTGCCATCACCTCCTGTTTGGGGTAAGAATTTGTAAGGGCTTGTTTTAAAAAAGTTCAGTTTGAGAGAATTACAACCGACACATCCTTGTAGTTGATAGGATGATACATATTATTTTTGTATTTCTTGATTTCTACTAATCATGGCAGGTGATACGGAGATTTTTGAGCTGTAGAAACTAGACCCTCATATTCAAGATGTCATTCAACACTTGCCGTTATATGATGGTAAGTTTGATCCTAAAGCTTACATTGATTGGGAGCTAAAAGTAGATAATGAATTTGATGAGCATGACCTATCTGAGAAATAAAAGATTTATATTGCCTCTAATATTTTTATTGAATATGCTTTGCTAGAATGGAAACACATTTGTAGGCACAACAAAGTTCCAGAATCTTGGGAAGACTTCAAATTTCTTTTTTAGAGATGCATTCATTCTTGCATATAATGCTGTTATTTGCATGCAAAATTAGACAACTTGATGCAAGGTAGTAGGACTGTGAAAGAATACCATCATATATTTAAGATTTGTAGCATGTTTGGTGGTTTAGACGAGTGCAAGAAAGAAATAATGAGTAGGCTCATGAGGGGGCTCAATTATGAAATTCAAACCATGGTGATGTCTAAAACTTATAACCTCCTCTTTATCTTATTTTTGCTTGCTCGTAAACCTTAAAATCAGATTTTATTATCTAGGAATACTTGCAAGAACAATGTGACCCATGGTAATCCTTTTTCCTCCACTACACATCCTAATCAAGAGCACAAAATAGTGGAATTTGTTGCTGATTTGCCTATGTTGCAACGTGATTTGCTTGTTGTACCTTGTGACAACGAAGAGTTATGTGATACTTCTTCTCTGATTTCATCATCACAACTAGAGATAGAGCACTCTCTTGTTCCTCTTGTTGTCCATAACATTTTGCAGGAGGATGGGAACAATTCCATTGAGTGCATTGAGCAATTTGAGCAACTACATCCGCTGCCAAACTACAAAAAGAATGGTTGTTCAGAACCTATCACATCGGAGGAGAGCAAGCAAAGTAACACATTCAATGCTAAAAATACTACTTGTGAGTATACTTATAATACTCTGCAATTGCCCACTACTGATGCTAGCCTTGCATGGGTTTTAGTGCAACTTTCTGCTGAGCATACCTTGCCACGAACAGAACACTTTTCTCATAATGACAAGGAGTTGTTTGAAAATGTTTCTTGTATACCACAAACACAACTCAAGCATGAACATATTAATTTTGTTTTGCATGATGTACATGTCATTTCTACACATGTTCATTGTCTTGCTAGCAAGAAGGAAGAGCTGAAACTTCTGTCTTGTTTTATCACATTAGGTTATATTGAATTTGAAATTCTTTGTAATATAAATTATCTAAAATAGAAAGTTAAATTCGATTCTGGTTTGCCAATTTTTAATCATTGTTCGCTTTATACAACTGGCAAATGTAACAGCAAAGAAGAATATTTGGTACATAAATTTTATATTTTCTCTAATCTGTAATATCCTTTTGGACTACAATACCATGATCAAATAGGAGGCTGCACTAACACAAATAATGTCTTACAAAGTTTTCCTAGTTTTCCCTTATGAAACAAGGTAAGCTCAAAGAAGGAAAGTACTGCTGGTTGTGGCCGTGCAGCATAGTCGTCGCTCCATTTTCCAACATCAAAGTAAGCACCGTTGAATGCCATTGGAGCAAGTCGAGGATGACTTGCAACCAAGAAGGGGAGAATGATGAGAACATCACATGTTCGGATACAACCACATTAGCAACTTTGGATTCAAAGGTGAAATAATTCTTTGTCATGATTGTATTTGATACATTTAATGAATTGATGCTACACCATGATGTGTGTTCATACTTCATTGTTATTTTCAGAAATATATACATGGATAAAAAATAGCGTTAAACACACATGGAAGGTATGGAGGTCTAAAGAAGTTGATTGGGGACCAAGTCCAAGAATTCCCAGTGTTACCAACCAGGCCACCACGTCACTTTTGGCCCAAGGAAAGAAAGAGATCAAATCCAACATGTTTCGGAGTTGGATTCAGACTGCAGAATAGTACCAACTTATGATGGTCACCACGATCGAATACAGACTCGGATTGGGGTGTTCAAGTACTTCATAGAATCTTATGAAATCTATTTTTATATGGATCTGGACTCATGTCCATATCTGTTCTGAGGGGGCCGCAATGATCAAATTACTACTGAGAGGTTTTTTTGTCAAAAGTGTTGCGTTGCCTTATTTTAGCCCAATAGGCCGTGTATCAAGTTGGGTCCATTAGGGACATGTCCTATGGTTGGAGCACGACCCCAACACTCTTGTTGTCATCCTCCCATGTTCTTATACCCCTTAGCCTGTGGCGGATCCACCTCGGATTAACTTGGTTAAACATGGTTAAGTCGCCTAACACGCGACACTCATGCCTTAGCCAAGTTAACACGAAGTGCCGTCGGATTTCATCCGATTTAACCACTTAGACAGGACCGAATTAGCAAACTCACACGAAGGTGAGCGGTTCCAGAGAATACAACAAGTCCACTGATTTTAACCAACTTCACCATTTAGTTTGGCCATAAAACAAACATCAGAGTTTTTACAAGGTTTATAAGAAAACTATAGAAGGTAAACGACGAGCGGAAGCTACTTCGTCGGGGTCGGACATCCTTGGTGAGGCCAACCGGGACGTCAGTGATCCCTTTCCTCGCCGTCCGAGGAGGGATCCCACTCAACCGTCCAACCCGGAGGGAGTTGGGGCGGCCAAGTGCCAACAAAGGAGGGCTCAGGAGCAGCAACTTCACATGAAAAAGAGAAGCCACAACAAGGCTAAGCTACTAAGCTCAACAAGACTTAACCGACAGGAGGAAGCTACTCCACCACTTCTAGACATGCAAGGCTCTTTGGCTGAGGGGTTTGTTTGCCAAAAGCACTAGGTGTATCCCTACTTTCAAGTTTTAGCTCAGGTTCTAAGTTCATTATCCGGTCTAAGTTAGCAACTTACTCTAAGCAAACATAGAACCAACCAAAGGTATATATATCAACATCAAGACCATGTCATCATCAGATTCCTTTATTACTCAGGGTGACATAGCGATCAAGCAGTCTCAAACTATGAGAGGCAGACGAATCGATTCGGGTTTCGTAACCATGCATGGCGAACCTAATCTCACGACATCCGCGCACCACAAGGGTCGCTTCCCGTGTCGGTCGTCCCCATCAATTCCTAGGCGCGTGTCAGGTCCAAACTTCCCTTTGCATGCAATGCTCCACAGTCCCGGTCTCTACCGTACTGTGACCGCACTTGCACCCACATGATGCACCATGGGAACCTCGTTCCAGGAACAGCAGGGGTATAAGCCACGCCCTAGTTCAATCAGGTACTAGGCTTCCCCATCCCGTACTAGGTATGAGATTAGTACTTTCAAACACTTGATCACGAACACCACCACTGTCGGGCCTTAGCAAGTTCCATAGACAGACGGGGCGATCAGCCGACCACCAAAGAGTTACCCAAAACCTTGCCCCATCCATCGTCCTTATAGTTGTAACCGAAGGAGAAACAGCCAACTCCTACAACTCGCGAGTGACAGGAAATCACTCGGCTTTTACCGTTTCCTATTTAAGCACAGCATCTACTCGGTCCAACAGATAGTGTTCAGATCAAAGGGATCTAAGTCATGCATCTACAGTTCCAAATAACTTCTATACGTAAATGCACAAGCATGACAAAGAAGGCATGCGCAAGTTTGGGAAAACATAGGGGTTCATGCATCTGGGGCTTGCCTTCAAGCAGAGGGGAGGGAAACTGGTCCTCAAAGGGCTCTACTAGAGCTCCTGTGGTCGGTGGCTCAGCTACTGCTCCATCTTCTTGCACCGGGTGCAGTTCGTAGACGCCGTCGGCAAGGTTCAACTCCACACGAATGCAAAGGCAAGAGTTAGCACTTAGATGGTTATTTCAATAGCCACACTTGCAAGTTTTTAGCCCAGAACTGGTAGCAAAGCTACGGAAAAAGGTGGGGAAGTTCACTTGAGTTGGAGAAGAACAAGACAAAAGGATCGGATGGAAGGAAACTTATGAGCTGACCCCTAGACTAGAGGAATAGATGTGTTGGGGGTCCTCAGACTTAACGCAGAGAAGTCCCTGAGTTTTACACATATACCCTTGGTTCAAGGAAAAAGATACAGCCGAGTCCTCGGGCGAGACGGAGAAAGGCTCGGCGAAATAGACAAGGTCGGGCGAGACGGAACAGGGGTCGGGCGGATAAAAGGGTCGGTAGGACGGACAAAGGGCCGGCAGCTTACCTTCGTCCTTCAGGTGAAGCTTGGGGTTAGGAAGGAGCAGCCTTGGGCGGAAGGATTAAGGCTTTGGACAACGGCGAGGTCCGGCGGGTTCCAGCGGCGGCGGTGCTTCATGTGGACCACAAGCAAGCGTTTGCGCAGCACGGAGGAGCAAGCGGCTGGGTGGATTGGGGAAAGGCGGTGTTGAGCGGAGAGGAGAGTTCCTCAGGAACTTAAGCGGTAGCGCTTTGGGCACGAAATAGAGATCAAGGTGGGAGGGCAGCCATGGCGAAGGGGAACTCCGGCGGGGCTCCGGCATTCCCTTTTATAGCCGCGGGGGAGAGAGAAGGTTGGAGCGGCGCCAAAAACGGGGAAGGAACGATGGAGTGCGCTGCCAGGGCAATGATTGAGCAACGAGGGCGGTGGAGCAGGACTTCGGGGATGACACCAGCGGTCATTTGGCACTAGAGACGGGGCGGCGCAGGCGCGGCTTTGCCGGTGGTTGAGATTTGTTGGAGGCGGGCGTCGTCGTGCGGTGGATCTGATGGAAGTGACCGGGGAAACGGCACTAGAAACGAGGGCGCACAGGTGAGAAGACAGGCGGCTGCGGTCGCGCGGGCGAGCGTGGAGCAACAGATTGTCGGGGGCGGAGCTCTGACAGGGCGGAAAAGGAGCTGTCGCGGCCGTGGTCTGGGTTGGTGGAGGAGGAATCGTCGTGTAGCGCGGACCGGGTCGGCGCGACTGTGGAGGAGCGACGGAAAAGACGGGCGGTATCGGGCTCTGCAGCCGGGGGTCTGGCGAGGTGATGATGGGCACGGGCGGCGAGGTGCTGCAGAAAGGGTAGCAGAGGAGCTTCCGCTGCAATTGGGGAAGGTGGCATGAGAATCCATCCGGTCGTGGCCGGCGACGAGGCGGAGCGGCGGGTGTCGGAGAAGTTGAGCCACGCGGCAGGGGAACTCTGAATCGGGCATGCAACTCGAGTGCGTCTGTCGCGGGAGATTGGGGAGAAAGATCTCGTGGGTCCATCGGTCAGTCTCAGTTGGTCCACTGCTTAGATTGAAGGGAGGTGTTGTGGGAAGACTTAGAAGGATCCGGCGGGTGAGTTGGGGTCGGCGGGGTCGGGACTGGGGGAAAACGGAGAGGGGTCGGATCTCAGGGGTTGGAACCAGGGCTGGAGATTGAGTACTTAAACTCGGGAAAGCTGAGATGGGGATTAGGGACTTGGATTAAGATTAACTTCATGAGATTTGGGGTCGGTCGTCACATAGCCGCCACCAAGAACACTCGGATTTTGTTTAGATGTAAGTTAACCATTGCTACTTCCTTGTAGACGCTTGTGTCGACTAGACCATCCATTCTACTCGATTCAAAACCCCAACTTTGTGGTTTCAAATTTATTTTTATCTCCATATTTGCAATTGAGTTGCTTGTTCTACTTGCTGGTGCTTGTTCCTCGATTGCTTGCAGGAATTATCCTAGTGGTTTGGTTGATCGTGCTCCACAAATTGAGTTATCCATCTTCTCTCATCGAAAGATTGGTATTCAACACCATGGGTATCAAGACGGCAGTCCTCTATAGATTGTCCCTGCTATAAATTCGTCCCACTAATTGGTAGTAGTAACCGCCCAGTTAATTCGGGATCAAGGCATTGACTGCGTAATTATCATATATAATGATCGTTGTCAAAATATCACATGCAAACGGCAAAAAGGTTACACCAAACTTGACTTACCTGCTCGCTGTGTCGTAAGTCACAAGTCACGTGTTTGGTTACGCGAATACGCGCTTGCGTGCATTGTGTAACCCAAGTCCCATTCTCTCCTTCAGGTATTCAGAGAACTGAGAGTGCTCTCCTATCTATGTCGACTTCGACCAACTCAAAGTAGCAGTGTGGAACTATTGAATGCCACTACATTTTTACTTTGGGATTTGCCTCTCCATGGGTCATTTTTACAACAGCCTGTGTATTTCTCGCGCGTGCGTAGCTACACAGCCAGCTAGCAGGTGCTGTATCACGAAATCTGCGGGACCTCGCGGGTTTTGCGAGCGTAAAGGAGGGAGACGCACGGGGGATAATCAGATAGTGCGAGGAAGTGGTGGTATCATCATCCTTCCGAAGGGCTGTATCCAATACCGCGTGAATTGATTACCTCCCTGCCGAATCAAACGGGAAGTAACGTAATCAAGTCCCGCTGTAAACCAATTAGGGGGCAAATCGCCTGAACCAAACACCACCCAAGATGTAAATAAGACTTGAAGCCCAAATAAAATCTCGGCGGTTGAAGTAATTTCCCACTCTCTTGGCTAATTTCTTCTTGTTTCCAAAGTTCTGCACAAAGAACTTTATTCTTTGTAAATGACAAAGGTAACAGTTTTCCACATGGTGAGATCTAGCAGAGAAATGAACTAAGATGAAACAAAGCAGAAATTGAAGAGCACACAGAAAGTCCCAATAAAAGGCAGCGGTTAGATTAAAACACACCTCTGGATGAAGATCTCAAAGAAACCATACACTATGCTCCACAATCGTCATCAGGGACACATAAAAGACATTCAGTGGTAGGGTCAAAAAAATATGTCGCTTTGATAGGTTTCATCAGTCAGAAAAAAGAAAGTTATTCTATTGCTTCCATGTTTCCTCAAATTTCATAGTATGAGCCAACTGGTCTTCCCTGACCTGCAAGACAAATAGCATCAAAACTGATAGATTAGTTTGGCTTACGCAGTATGAGCCAACGGGGAAGAAACTGAGGGTGTGTTTGGTTGGTTGTATCATTTGATTCAATTCATGTATGAAATGATTCAAAATAATAATGATCCTTTTGTTTGGTTGGGTGAATTGGACCAACTCATCCAGGATGAGGCCATCCCACTTAATACCACTAGTAGAGAATTGGCCTTTAGTCCCGGTTGGTAGGGTGTATATCTCTCGAATATCCATCCGGGATAAACCAACCGGGACAAAGGGGGGGTCTTTAGTCCCGGGTCTTTTAACCGGGAGTAAAGGTCCCCCTTTAGTCCCGGTTGGTGTCACCAACTGGGACTAAAGGGCCTGCCACGCCAAAATTTACATGTAGAGATAAACGGACACTTACAGAACCCAAGCGCTGATCAGAGACACATCCAGGGCATCATGATGGTACACTTCGTATATATCCTTGAAGTCTAGCCACAGCACTTTCTCCCCTTCACCGTGAAAATCTATCGGTTTTACCTTCATACCGAACATCTCCCTCGAGTCGGCGGATGCCATCATGTACCATTGATGGAATGCGTACATCTTTGTTGATAGCTTCCGTACCAATGAAGGCTTTACTAGAGGTTTGCCTAGCTCATAAGGCCATCTCAGCTCAGGAGGCGGTGCAGTTAGCGTCTCAACTTGCCCTATGCATTCATCAAGTCCCAGACCTGTTTCTTCCATGAACTTCAATACATTTTCTTGTTGATCCAAGGGCATTGCTTTTACCCGTTGAGCATCTTTTTTTGATAAATGGCTGAGGTTGGGGACTGGACCGCTGGAAGATGACTTTCCTTTCCTTTTATCCTTTTCATCAGCCTTTACTAGAGCCCATTCATAGTTTGACAAGAGTGGTATCCTTTTCTTGGCTCCTTCTTCCATCCTGATAAAAAAGTTTAAATCTCGCCGACTTACTGGCGGTGGCTCCATCTCCCTTGCTTTTTTTTCTTCGGCTTGTTTCTTGAACCACTCACTGGCCTCTCGTTGGATTTCTGCCCACTGTTCCGCATGAGACATTGCCTCCCAGCGTTCCTTACGAGTCACTTCAGGCTCCTTTGTTTTCTTCTTTCTCTGTCTTTGCTTGGGAGGCGGTGCTCATGACTTCTTTAGTGGTGGTGCAGGTTCCTTCAAGGGGGCCGCTCTTGGTGCCGGCGACGGTGATCGGGGAGGGGTGTTGTTATTGTCGTCGTCGCTCCCAGCACCAGGATGTGGTGGAGATGGAGACCTTGATATAGATGGAAGGGACGGTCCTGGAGCAGGAGATGACGGTCTCGAGGTATGAGGAGAAGGTCGCTGCTGGGGATCTACGGGGAGCGGTCTTGAGGTTTGAGGAGATGGCTCCATGCCGGGAATAATGATGTAGCGTTTTTGCCATAGAATGATCCCATGAAGCGCATCTGCCAATGTCTTTTCCCCGTCGCCTCCCGGGAAGTCGAGCTCTAGACCTTCATACTGGCTATCAACTATTTGCTCTACGCAGACGCTGGCGTAGCCTGGTGGAATTTCCATGCCATGACTGCTCTGCCCCGCCAGGGTTGCTAACGCACTCCCGTACGCTACCTGTACATATAGAAGAAGTAAACAAGTTGAACTCCGATCTCGAGGCCTGGATCAATTGACAAGATTGCATAAATATTATGTATAAGTATACCTTAATAGTGAGGTTGCCGACCGGTGCATGCAGCTCACATGAGGTCCATTGTGTGATGGCATCCACGGGGAACTGTTGCTCCTCCACGGGTAACCTGGGCGTCTGCACATCGGGGACCCCTGTAGAAGCACAACTGCTCAAGAGGCGTTGAGAAGGGCTGGCGGTGTTAGGAATCGGCAATGCTCCAGATTGGGCCAACTCCGCAACTACGTGGGCCACCCGCCGATTGATTTCATCCATCATTCTTTGTTCTTGTGCCTGCACTTTAGATTCTAGCATCTGCCGTCAGCTCTCCTCGATCTGTTCCTTTCTTCGCTTCCAGCTTCTGTACGAGGCGCTGTCGCCTCGAAAAGCAAACTTCCACGGAACCACCCCGAACCCTCGGCGACGTCCTGGGTGCTCTGGATTACCGAGGGCCAATGTGAGCTCATCATTTTCTCGGTCCACCTTCAACCTCCCAGCCTTAGAATCTTCAATGTTCTTCATGAGATGTTCGGCCTTCTCACGTATTGTGTCATTAAAAATCAACGTCCCATCCTCTTGGCTTAGGGAGCCTCCATGAGCGTAGTACCAATTTTTTGATCCCGTTCAATCAGATCTTGTTCCATCTTCTTCCACTTGGGAATTGCTGAGCCATACCCACCTCGCCCCAAATGATGGTGGTAGCCCTTCTGACTAGCATTTGCTGTGTTGGTCGTGATCTTTTTCACACCGTCTTCACTCCTCTTATATTCAACAAATGCATCCCAGTGGTCCCTCAACTTTGGCCACGCGTTGAAGTCTGGAGTTTGGCCCTTCTTAATGTAGTGGGTATCCAGCATCTTCTTGAATGTCTGGAATTGAGTAGCCATCTTCTTAAGCATCCACGCTTTGACATCCTTCTCACTATATCCTTCGGGGAATGTGAAATGTCTCTTCACATCTTCCCACAGCATATTCTTTTCTGTCTCCGGGAGGGCGTACGGATTAGTGCTTCTGCCCTTCCATTCTCTGATACTGATAGGCACGTTATCCCGGACGATTGCCCCGATCTGACTCACGTACTTCTTTGCTACTTTCTCGGGAGCAACCGGCCTGCCCTCTTCTGTCACTTCCGTGATGACAAGCCTCCCTTCCATCACCTTTGTACGACCTCGGGTCTTCTACCCTTGTGTCGATCCGGAGGGCTAACAGTTCAAGATTCGTTAATTAGTACGTAGTAGTAACTGTGGCGTGAAACAATACAAGAATGGTTATATATACCTCGCCGGAACCTTCCGCCACGGCAAGTTGTTGCTGCGGCTGTTGCTCTTCATTCCCATCGGCGGACATGTTGAGGAACATGTCCGCCTGGGTGCCCTCTTCATCTGTGTATGATAGTGGAACGTTGTCGCCACTACCATCACCAGCGATTATCTGCTCCATGATATACCTTGCGGTCTCATCGTCTGCCATTTCAATTATTGATGGAAACATACATGGAATCATACATGACAGTCATAGAAATCGTCTTACTACAAATTTCTACAAAGTCCTACAAAGTCCGGAATCATACATGTATATAATGAAATCATAAAATAACATGAATCCTACAAAGTCCGGAATATTTATACAAATTTCTACGAATTTCTACGAATTTCTAGCAATAACCACATGCGGTGCCTAGGTTGTGACGGCGGCGATCAGGGCGGTGGAGGCGGGGACGGTTCCCTGGAACCACGGGCGGTGCCTAGGTTGTGACGGCGGCGGTCAGGGCGGCGGTACAGCGGAGGTGGGGATGGTTCCCCGGAACAGCGGGCGGTGCCTACTAGGTTGTGACGGCGGCGGTCACGGCGGCAGGACGGCGGAGGGGACACATATACAAAAATATAACTTTAAAAAAATCTAACTTAAAAAAAATCTAACTTAAAAATCTAACTTAAAAATATAACTTAAAAATCTAACTTAACAATCTAACTAAAAAATCTAACTTAAAAATATAACTTAAAAATCTAACTTAACAATCATACTTAAAAATCTATCATAAAAATATAACTTAATTTTCTAACTTCAAAAAAAGGCCCTCCCGGCGCTGCCGGCCGGCGCGGCGGAGGACCTCTTGCGCGCGGTCGTCGATGGTGGCCGGGGCGACGAGGTGGCCGGGGCGGCGGGACGGCGGCGGCCGGTGCGGCGAGGACGGCGGCCGAGGCGACGACGATGATGGCGGCATAGGCGGGACGGCGATGAGACGGCGACGAGGGGCAACGAGATGGTGACGAGGGGCGACGAGGGGTGACGAGGCGGTGACGAGGATGGAGGCGGCGACGAGGTGGGGGCCGGGCGCGACAGACGAGGAGGATCGAGGCGGGCCGGCCGGGGCGATGGAGGACGACGATGTCTGGGCGCGGTCGGCGGCGGGACGACGACAGCCGGCGCAATGGGGGACGACGATGGCGGCGGCCGGTGAGGGAGGCGGACGGGCGGCGACGGCGGAGCAGAACGCGCGGGACTTGGCGAAAAATTTGCTAAGTGTAACTGGCGGGGGGTAGAAGGGAGTACAGTGCCTTTTAACCCCCCCTTTTATCCCAGTTCGTAATGGTACCCGGGACTAAAGGGCCTTTTGTCCCGGGTCCCGTCACCAACCGGGATAAAAGGCCCCCCCCTTTTATCCCGGTTGGTGACGGGACCCGAGACAAAAGGGTGCCCCCGCCAGGTGGGGCTGGGAGCGTACCCTTTTATCCCGGGTGCCACCACCAACCGGGATAAAGGGGGGAGGCCTTTTATCCCGGTTGCAGTTGGCAACCGGGATAAAAGGGTACGTCCGGGCGGGAGACGAAAAGTACCCTTTTATCCCGGTTGCAAACGGCAACCGGGATAAAAGGGGGGCCTTTTGTCTCGGTTGCTGTTAGCACCCGAGACAAAAGGTCTTTTTTCCTAGTTTTCTTCTCCCGCCTGTTTTTTGGAAATGGATTTTATTTTATCTTTTCACTGCATTTCAGGATGAAAAACAAAACCTTCACAGATTTTGTACATGCAAAAATATATTTAATTAACGAGTAAATTGACAATAAGTATGAATTAATCATTAATTCTATACCAGTTCATTTAGCCTCTAAAATATTTATTTTACTGCATTGCTGTGATCTAGAAATTATTCAATTAAATAATTTCAATGCGCAAAAAATACATGTTTGTATGTGGTTAACACTGTTCATGTTTATCTAAAAACTCTTCACCTAACAAATTTAAGAACACATGAAATCATACATAGGGTAAATTACAAATTGTATCAATTAATACACAAAGGTCATGTACATTTAACGTATTACAATACAACGTTGTAAAATTTCTTCTTCACGAAAGTTCCTTGATCATGATCGCGGCGTAAGTACGGAGCCTCTTATTTGGATAGCAGGATGCTTGGATCAACTTCAACGGCGAATGGAGGCATGCCATCAAACTGATCATAATCATCTGATTGGTCTGTTTTATCCTCGACTCCCACGATTTTTCTTTTACCTGGAAGAACTATGTAGCACTTTGGCTCCCATGTCTCTTCTGGATTCCTCTTGGGTTTGCTACACATGTCCTTCACATAGAACACATGATGCACATCATTGGCAAGTATGAATGGGTCATCACTGTATCCAGTCTTGCTCAGATCTACTATTGTCATTCCGTACTGATCTTTGGTGACGGCAGTTAGCTTCACCCAATTGCAAAGAAATAGAGGGATGTACAATGGTCCGTATTCGAGTTCTCATATCTCCTGTATGAAACCATAATACGACTCCTTGCTATTATTTCTGTCCATGACATCTATGCGGACACCACTATTTTGGTTCGTGCTTTTCTGGTCCTGGGCTCTCATGTAAAATGTGTAACCATTTATCTCATAGCCTTGGAATTTGACGATTGTGGTAGCAGGTCCCCTGGCTAACCAGGCAAGCTGTGGGTGAATCTCAGAGTTACCCATAAGTTGTTGGCGCAACCAGGAGGGAAAAGTTTCCATGTAATGACGGGTAAGCCAAGCATCGGATTTGGTCGGGTTTTTGGAAGCTACCATCTGCCTGTGCTGCTCGATATACGGAGACACAAAGGATGACTGTTGTAGAACAGTGTAGTGTGCCTTGTCGAACAAATCAGTATCATTGCTCAAACTTGATTTCCTTCCAAGGGTGCCCATTCCTCGGAGCCTCCCCTCGTTTAAAAACATAGTTTTTTAGGACTGCCATGAACCTCTCGAAAGGCCACATATTGTGCAGGTATACAGGTCCGAGAATACCAATCTCTTTTACTAGGTGAACCAGTAAGTGCATCATAATATTGAAAAAGGATGGTGGAAATAACAACTCAAAACTGACAAGGCATTGCACCACATCGTTCTGTAGCTTTGATAGCTTGGATGGATCGATTGCCTTCTGCGAAATCACATTGAGAAACACGCATAGCTTTACGAGCGGCAACCGGACATTTTCTGGTAGAACACCCCTCAGTGCAACCGAAAGCAACTGGGTCATCAACATGTGGCAGTCATTAGCCTTGAGATTTGTAAACTTCTTTTGTTTCATATTTATTATTCCCTTTATATTCAAGGAGTACCCAGACGGGACCTTCATACTATTCAAGCATTCAAACATGCTATCCTTCTCTTCCTTGCTGAGAGTGTAACTGGCAGGACGTAAGTAGTGCTGTCCATTATCTCTCTTTTCCGGATGTAGGTCATCTCGTTGCCTCATGGCTTTCAGGTCCTGTCGTGCTTCCAATGTATCTTTTGAGGTTCCATAAACACCCATGAAGCCTAGCACGTTCACGCAAAGATTCTTCGTCAGGTGCATCACGTCTATTGCGTTGCGAACCTCTAGGATTTTTCCCAATAAGGTAGCTCCCAAAATATTGACTTTTTCTTCCACATGGGTGCATGTCCGTTATCGTCGTTCGGAACAGGTTGGCTACCAAGTCCCTTTCCAAAGACTACATTTACATCCTTCATCATCTCGAACACACGCTTTCCATTACGGTGTGCAGGTTTTTTACGATGGTCTGGCGCCCCTTTGAAATGCATCCCGCTGTTTCTCAGTTGGTGGTGAGCAGGGAGAAATCGACGATGACCCATATAGATGACCTTCTTACAGTGCTTTAAGTACATGCTGTCTGTATCGTCTAAACAGTGGGTGCATGCCCGATATCCCTTATTTGTCTGTCCTGAAAGGTTACTCAATGCAGGTCAATCGTTGATGGTCACAGGCCAAGTACTATGGCCACTACTCAACTCACCGAATGGATTGAATCCATCAGTGCTTAAACCAAACCTTATGTTCCTTGCTTCACTTTCAAAGTCTGGGAATGTTCTATCAATTGATCTCCACTGTGCCCCATCTGCGGGGTGTCTCAGCATCTCATCTTCCTTACGGTCTTCTTTGTGCCATCGCATCAACTTAGCATTCGCCTTGTTCCTGAACAAGCACTTCAAGCGTGGTATTATAGGGAAATACCACATCACCTTCGCGGGAACTCTCTTCTTGGAAGACTACCCCTCGACATCACCAGGATCATCTCGCCTGATCTTATACCGCAGGGCTTCGCAGACGGGACAAGCATCCAATTTCTCGTATTCATCACCCTGATAGAGGATACAGTCATTAGGGCATGCGTGTATCTTCTGAACATCCAATCCGAGAGGGCAAATAATCTGTTTAGCTTCATATGTTGTGGACGGTAATTCATTATTCTCCAGGAGAATCTTCTTGACAATGTTCAACATCCCCTGAAATGCCTTATCGGACACACCATTTTTTGCCTTCCATTGCACAAATTCTAGTGTCGTACCTAGTTTTTTATGGCCCTGCTGGCAACCTGGGTACAACAATTTTTGGTGATCATCTATCATGCGCTGCAACTTTGCTGCTTCCTTCTCAGTTTCGCAATCTCTGTATGCATCTCGTATCACCTGACCAAGGTCATCAGTAGGGCCATTTTCTGCAAACTCATCTTCATTAGCCTCGCCCATTGTAGTACCTACAAAAGCTTGGCCTGCAACCTAGTCCGGAATGGTGTCATCTTCCTCCTCCTCCTCGCCATCTTCCATTACAACCCCTAGTTCACCGTGCTTGGTCCAAACCAAATAGTTAGGCATGAAATCGTATTTAAACAAGTGGCTGTGAATAGTCCCCCAGGAATCCTTTGAATACTCCTTCCTGTTATTGCATTGGAAGCATGGACAACATACGAACCCATTCTCTGGCTTGTTCGCTTTTGCCACTTCGAGAAAATAATGCAAGCCACCAATAAACGCCTTGCTCTGCCTGTCTGCATTATACATCCATTGCCGGTCCATCTGCATCGTATTACGTATGAAAATGGATTACACTTGACAATGGATTACGCGTGAAAATCGATTAAAGATCCAAACAACATGGTACAATACAACAACATGAAGATCCAAATACACATATTTAAATTAAAGTCCCAAACAACATGATACAATATAACAAGCCATCCACTGGTTATTATCAAGGAGGACTTTAAGCATCCTTGGATGGTGAAGACGAAGGTTCCGCTGACCCAACCTCATCCTTAGGTTTATTTGTGCCACCTGAAACGGTAGTACTAAGTGGACGTGAAACACCCGGGACTGAGGGTGGAGCATAACGACCACCAAAAGGAGGTTCCTGACCCGCGGCAACAGCTTCTTCATGACGTTGCTGCAAATAACGAAGCATTGCTTTTTCCAGCGCCCTCTTTTTCTTTGGCTTATGCTGAGGGCCAACTATGATTGGAACCTTGCCATAATAGGAACCACGATCGCCCCCACCATCGCCACTTCCTCCAGTAGCAGAAGCCATCTATGTACAAAAATTATTATCTTAACACTGCATAAGTTGTTCAACTTGAAGACCGTGATCATCTCGCGAGGATGTCCTCAACTGGGCGGCACCGCACTTCGTCATGAAAGAGGTTAGATGCTACGGAAAAGGGGACACGGTCACGATGTCCGTATCCACTCTTTCTCGTAGAATCGAACCTCCTTCTTGACATACGTTGCTGCTCGGCGGAGAACATCCTCGCCGAGGCGAACACGGTATGCAAGTTCAACAAGTAGCAGAAGTCATCTATGTACAAAAATTCTTTCCTTACCACTACAGAAGTTGTTGAACTTGAAGACCGTGATCATTTCGCGAGGATGTCCTCAGCTGGGCGGCACCGCACTTCGTCATGAAAGAGGTTAGATGCTACGGAAAAGGGGACACGGTCACGATGTCCGTATCCACTCTTTCTCGTAGAATCGAACCTCCTTCTTCACATACGTTGCTGCTCCGCGGAGAACATTGTAGCAGAAATGAACACGGTATGCAAGTTCAACAAGTATGGATTTAAAAAACCATATTGAATTTGATAAGATAAACCGTCTAGACAAGGTAGTATCATTTTTAAACCACTGCAATAATGCATACTATATATGACACATCAATCTCCCTCACATTCTAGCTCAAAATACCTCTCCATTTTTCTACTTCATCATCACATTCTAGCAAATAATCTTTCCATCTCCAAAGCATAAATCAAAGCATAACACGAGGATGAAGTAGCAAACCTTCGCAACACTTGTGTTGGCCGAGTGAAATTCCCATGAAAATGAGGGAAAAAACTTCGGGCAGCACCTTCCTTGCTTGCTTCGGCACCACCGGAGAGTAGGTGAAGCTCAGCTCTCTCTGTCAATGTGCTGGACTGGCTCGGGCTGGAGGAGGAAGAAAGTCCTCTATCTTGGCCGTATATAATGGGGATGAGTTTTTATCCCGGTTAAAAACTCCAACAGAGACAAAAAGGAACACCTTTTGTCCTGGTTGGAAGTTTAGTCCCGGTTGGAGGCTCCAACCAGGATAAAAGGGTGCCTCCAACCGGGATAAAAGGGTCCCGCCACCGACAGCTCCCCCCTTTAGTCCCGGTTGCAATTACCAACCGGGAGTAAATCTCCCCTCCATTTTTGCCTACCGTGGCGCACCCCCTTTTGTCCCGGGCCAACATTAAACCGGGACAAAAGGGGGCGGATCGAAAGCCAATTCTCTACTAGTGTACATTATCCTACTAATTAGAGTGAACCATATGGTAGAAGCAAATTGGTTGAACCACCCCATCCAGGATCATCCATGCATGCATCATGTGGTGCATGCAACCAAACACACCCTCAGTTTAGCTTACGCAGTATGAGCCAACTGATCTTCCCCGCGGTAGTTCCGTGCGCTGCACCCAGCTTCGGACGCTGTGCCACCACGTGGAGTACCGGTGTCCCGCGGCTAGGGGCGAGGGGCTAGGCCACCTTCGCCCAAGCGGCGGTGCTGACGCCGACGCTGCGCTGGATTGGGGAGGAGGTCGCCGTCATGTTCTCATCGTTGTCATGGCTCAATGACTAAATGTACAAGGCTGCACGGATAGGGGATGATGGCGCCATGCTCGACGTCACAAATCTGGCTGCCGACGGCTGCGGCACAGCCTCCACAACCCGGTCCGCCACGGCGAGGTCGAGGATGACCACCATGACGTCGTGGCGTAGCTGGTGTAGAATGGGGGAGCGGAGGACAGGAGGCGCGGGCGTGATAAGGAGGGAGGTGCGAGGATGGCTAGGGCTGCGCGATGAAGATGGGAATGGAGGCTGCAGAGGAGGTGCGGCGTTGAAGGAAATAAATGCGAGTGGGGCACGTGATTGGAGGGGGAACTTCCCACGCGAGAGGGGTGACGATGAAATGTTGGATTGTTTTCTTGCGGTTCCTCGGCAGCGTGCGGGCGGTGGCTTTTTCTGATTGGGCGTGATGATTTTGGACCGGAGAAATTGGATCGGACAGCGAGGATCTGCAGTTGGCATAGTGGAGATGGTCAGTGCGTCCGTCGCACGAGAAAAAAATCCCCTTTCTACGTTTTTTAGTTGTACTAGCAGAAATGCCCATGCGTTGCTACGGGTCATTACTTGCTCACGTGTTGGCGTTGATGGAGGTGATCTCTATGCGTGTTGTTGAGCAGTTTCTCGATGGCGAGGAGGTCCTGGGCTCCTGGCCACAACCCCGCAGCTATTTATACAGGCAAGAACGCAACCTCGATTTCTATCCGAGTCAGCCTCGATTCCGATCCGGTTCGGTAGCGAACTCTCTTGGCAGTCTGGCCCTGAGTCAGCTTCGATTCCGATCCAATTCAGAAGCGAGCTCTCCTGGCAGTCTGGCCTCCACTCCAATCGCTGCCCGCTTCGCTGCCGCCTCGAGGATGCGGTGGCCATTACCTGGTCGACACGGCTGGCGTCGTGCGGGTCCCTGAAGTGGCGTAAGAATTGGAGGATGATGGCGTCGACGTTGGAGGATGGCGGGATGTCGTCGGTGGACATGAGGACCTCCTGGAGGTGACGGCCGCGCCGTCGTGGCTGTGGCCATTCTCGATGGGCGGGAGCCTCCTCCTGGAAGTGGAGGACGAGGACACATTCAAAGTCAACCAGTTCGAGTTCGACTATGCGTCGGATTCGACTTCGTCTCGGACTACTCCAACGTTCCGCTCAGGGGTCGGACACTCCCGACCCTAGGACTCAGGGTCGGGCGAGACGAAGCTTCACTCGGGGTCGGGTGAGGCGGAGTTCCACCCTCAAGGGGTCGGGCGCATCCGACCCCGGGAAAAAGGGTCGGGCGAGGCGGAGTTCCACCCTCAAGGGGTCGGGCGCATCCGACCCCGGGACTAAGGGTCGGGCGAGGCGGAGTTCCACCCTCAAGGGGTCGGGCGCATCCGACCCCGGGAAAAAGGGTCGGGCGAGGCGGAGTTCCACCCTCAAGGGGTCGGGCGCATCCGACCCCGGGACTAAGGGTCGGGCGAGGCGGAGTTCCACCCTCAAGGGGTCGGGCGCATCCGACCCCGGGACTGCGGGTTGATATCATGAAATGTCAGGGTTTTTTTTGAAAAATAGCCCGAGGCAGAAACGTTACTTGCTTTAATAATAGGTAAAGATATAGATATAGATAGATAGATATTTCAAAATTGTTTATAAAAAAGTTATCCTACCACAGTGCCACCTATAAGCTATACTAGTCAATACAAACACAAAAATAAGCAAAATTGATACTCAAGATAAGGGATCTCCTATTACCAAAAACTGATCTCTTAAAAATACATATGAGATGATATCCTATTACTGGTAGTGCACTCTTAAAAAGAACTCATCCCTAATACTTAAATGTTAAATGGACCACATGGCGACATCTCAGATTATCTACAGGTTGAGCCCATCTCGTGCCTCGTCCTTGGCGGTTGGATCAGAATGGAAGGTCCAGATGAAATCTCGTCGGTTCACGCAAGCAAAACAGTCAGTGCCCATCCCGCCGCGGCCGTGCTCCTGTTGCTCTCCCCTGCCCAAGTCACCATATCCTCCCTCTGTGCTCTTTCTTCTCCACGATCAGAGCAAATCAGCACAGCACCACTTCTTTACTTTTCCATCGCAAGAACATAGCAACAAACAGCCATGGATCCAAATCTCTGCCTCCTCCCTCTCCGCTACGCCACGCAGGTTCAGACTATGGAAGAGTTCGCCCAGGTTCAGACCACTCGCCTGCATGTGAGTAGTCACGCACCACTATAAACTCTCCTATCGCTGCGGAACTATCACAAATAAAGAATTCTACAAGCTCTCTGACGTAAGCCCTGACGTAAGCCCTTCTGTAGTGCTTTCTTTGTTCCAAATTACTATTCTTTTGACTTTTTTATATACTTAACTTTGGTTGGAATTAGAGGCATTTTAAGTTTTATTTTAATTCGAAATATAAAGACAAATATGACATCAAGAACAGGAGCATGATCCTGAGTGTTTATATCAACGAACAACATAAAGCAAGATATGACTATTGCATAAAACATACAATGAACTAGGGAGCTTGTTCAGTGTAGTCGATCGTAGATTCGTAGGTGATGACATGTAGATGTTCGCCATACAGTTGCGCCTCTAGGTAGTGGTGCGCAGAGATCGCTGAAACAAGGACAGCAAAAAGAGCGCAATAGTGGAGAGCTCTAGTGGCTTGTGTATTGTGTACATGAGATAGAGAAGGAGTGCCTCTGTTGTAGACAGCAGATACCTTTAGGGTCTAGGTTAACATCTATCAGTTAGAATTCATTTGTGTTAGCCATTCAACCAAGATATGATCAGTTAATAGTCACTAACCATCAGCCACAACTAGCATCAGTTACTAGTCATCAATTCATGATTAAAAACTTCGAAACCTGACCAAGCCTCGCTCACACATCATGTGCGGCAGGTCGCGTCTCGTCTCGGCTTGTCTCATCATGGCTCGGCAAGGCGAGGTGAGCAAGGGTGCGCACATGTGGCACCCTTCTATCACCCCTCAACTTCTCAATAAGTGTAGCAAGGCTCCACCTTATAAATTGGTTACAACCATGTCAACTTCTAAGGTGGTTTTATTACAAATATAACTACCAACATTTCTATGCGCCTTAGGATTTAATTGATTCATTAGTTAATAAGCCTAGGCCCAATTAATCTAACAATCCCCACCAAACTCTAAGGCGCATGTTCAGTTCCGTCGCTGTTTGATATATCAGCTTTTTGATGGAGATCTGGTTAAGGTTTAACATCCACCTAGAGCATAAGCTACACTTGCCCACAACTCAACTATAGACTATGCATCGAATTGATAGTTTTCTCCGCACAAGTTTCACTTAAGTCCTTGACCAATACTAGGCTACAAAATACATCCCCTTTGGTTGGAGCATATAAATCATACTTCCGGTCCTTTCATGAGTCTCTAGAGATTACCCAATCTTATAGATTGTGACTAGCATTCAAACTCATATAGGTGTGCTCCTGAAAAGATGTTTCTGTAGGTTAACATCATTGCTTTAAAATAAGCCACTTGGATCACATTAAGGTATTAACCAACCTGCCATGTAGAATAGGAGATGTTACATCTCCAATGGACTGGGTTTGTACAAAAGTACTATCCTTCTCAATTAGCTAATGATTTATTTTACCACTATGACATAACTCTCACGTGGGTTTCAATCCCATCTCCCTTGATGCCTCGTCAATCACATTTCATGAAAGACCTTTAGTAAAAGGATCTGCCAGATTTTTAGCAGTCCGGACATAGTCCAATGCTATTACTTCAGAGTTTCTCATTTTCTCGACCGGATTTCAACCGCCTTTTCACATGCCTTCATGACTTCATGTTGTCTCATAAACTATTTACCTTGATAAGGGATATGGATAACCCATGGGTCACCACCGACTATGATATTGGTCGGTCCTGACAAGTGGGCTCGCCCGACTAGAACATGCGGGCCAGACGTGAAGATACTTGGAGCACAAGTCAACAGGGCCAGACGATTCAAATCAGCCCGGATATTGCGCGATACTTGTTGTAACCCGCTCAGATTGCTTTCCATGTAACAACCGACTAGACTAGATTCAAACCAACTTGTAACCCTAGGTCATCAGCCTATATAAGGCGGCCAAGGGCGCGTCTCGAGGGCAACCCATCACACGTCAACTCTCTGCGAACAATACCAGCAATACAATCCACCAAAATACAGGACGTAGGGTATTATTCTCCAAAGGTCCGAACCTATCTAAACCTTCATGTTCTCTTGATCACCTACGAGTTCTTAGTCTCGCGATCCTCCCTGCCTACAAATCAACTAGTTGGATAACCTCCTAGTGGACTGCTGGGCTACTTAATCCGACAGTTGGCGCACTAGGTAGGGGTGGTCCTGAGATCCTCCCTAGCGAGCTCGATGGCGTCTTGCCCCGGCATCATCTTCCTCAAGAGCATGAAGAACTTCCTCTCACCTGTCCACTCACCCATGCCTCCAACCTGATCACTGGCAACATCCATCTGCAGCTAGCCGACGAAACCAAGAGCAGGATCGCTTCTCAGCGAGTACGCAGAATTGTCATCATGCCTGGGCTCAACAACAATGACTCACGACTGTTGCATGTGTACATGTGAGTCGCATGCCGTGCTACACATCAGCAGGTTGCCGGCACCAACAGAAATGCAAACCTAACATGGTGATCAGATTGAGTCAGATCATGAAAAACCGGAAATGCTTTCCTTTACCTTTATTTCATGTTGTCCCAATTCTCATCTTAGATGACTAATATACTTTTTATTTCCTCCGTGAGATGCTAACATGTGCTTCAACGCTTTGGATGATGGGAGTCCCGTTCGTTATTTGCAAGTCAAATTGCAAGCACGTCCACACGCTATGGCAAGTGTAGAGATCCCACGACGACCATGTATGGAACATGGGAGGAGTACCTGTGACAGCCTCGGACAAAAATCTCTCCAGTTAATCTTAATCCGCGTCCTTGATCCCTATCTCACCCTTTCCGAGTTTAAGTACTCAACCTCCAGTCTGGTCCCGACCCCTGAGACCCGACCCCTCTCCGCTGGCCTCCAGTTCCGACCCCGCCGACCCCAACTCACCCGCCGGATTCTCCTAAGTCTTTCCCCAACACCTCCCTTCAATCTGACCGATGGGCCCATGAGATCTTTTCCCCTAGATCTTCCGCGACAGGCGCACTCGAGTTGCATACCCGCTTCAGAGTTCCCCCACCGCGTGGCTAAACTCCTCCGACGCCCGCCGCTCCGCCTCATCTTCGGCCAGCGACCGAATGGATTCTCGTGCCCTCCTCCCCAATCGCAGCGGAAGCCCCTCTGCAACCTTTTCGCAGCACCTCGACGCCCGCGCCCATCATCACATCGCCAGATCCTGGCCGCAGAGCCCGATGTCGCCCGTCTTTTCCGTCACCTCGCCACAGTCGCGCCGCCCGGTCTTCGCTACACGACGATTCCTCCTCCGCCAACCCCGACCACGGCAGCGACGGCTCCTTTTCCCGCCCTGTCAGAAGCCGCCCGACAATCTGTTGCTCCGCGCTCGCCCACGCGCCCGCATCCGCCTTTCTTCTCACTTGTGCGCCCTCGACCCTAGCACCGTTTTCCCGGTCACTTCCATCAGCTCCACCGCACGACGACGCCCGCCTCCGCCAAATCTCAACCACTGGCAAACCCGCGCCTGCGCCGCCCTGACGCCAGTGCCCAATGACCGCCGGCGTCATCCCCGAAGTCCTGCTCCACCGCCCTCGTCGCTCAATCGCTGCCCAGGCAGAGCACTCCATTGCTTCTTCCCCAGCCTTCGCGCCGCTCCCCTTCTCACTCCCGCGCCGCTATAAAAGGGAATGCGCGAGCCCCGCCGGAGTTTCCCTTGCCCTAGCTGCCATCTCTCTTGCTCTCTGTTCGAGCTCACAGCGTCACCACACTAAGTCCCTGAGGAACTCTCCTCTCCGTTCCACACCGCTTTCCCAAATCCACCCAGCCGCTTGCTCCTCCGTGCTGCGTAAGAGCTTACTTGTGATCCACAAGAAGCACCGCCGCCGCCGGAGAACCGCCGGACATCTCCGCCGCAAGTCTTAGTGTTCCAGTTCCTCCGCCCGAAGCTGCTCTTCCCGACCCCAAGCTTTCCTTGTAAGACGAAGGTAAGCTGCTGACCCCTTTTCCACCTCGTCCGACCCTTCTGTTCGTCCGACCCCTTTTTCCGCCTCGTCCGACCCTTCTGTTCGTCCGACCCCTTTTCCGCCTCATCCGACCCTTCTGTTCGTTCGACCCCTGTTCCATCTCGCCCGACCCTGTCTGTTCGCCGACCCTTTCTCCGCCTCGCCTGAGGGCTCGGCTGTATCTTTTTCTTTGAACCGAGGGTGTAGGTGTAAAACTTGGGGACCTTTCAGCGTTGAGTCTGAGGACCCCTAGCACACCAAATCCTCTAGATTAAGGGTCAGATCCTAAGTTCCTTCCTCCGACCCTTACCTCTTGATCTCCATCAAACTCCTTTGAACCTTCCCACCCTCCTGTAACTTGTTGCAAGTTTCTGGGCTCAGACTTGCAAGTGTTGCTGTTGAATTAACCGTCTAAATGCTAACTCTTGCATTGCATTTTGTGTAGAGCTGCGTCTCGCCGACGGCTGCTACGAGCTGCACCCGGTGCCAGAAGACGACGGTGTAGCCGAGCTCCTACCCCTAGAAGCCGAAGCTGCCCCAGAAGTCGAGCAGTTCTCTTCCTCTTTGCTCGAAGGCAAGCCTCGGATGCATGAAAACCCTATGTTTTCCAAACTTGTGCATGCCTTCTTTAACATGCTTGTGCATTTACGTATAGGAGTTGTTTGGCACCATAGATGCATGACTTAGTTTTCCCATGATCTGAACACTAGCTGTTGGACCGAGTAGCTGCTTTGCTTAAATAGGAAGCGGTAAAAGTCGAGTGATTTCCTATCACTCGCGAGTTGTAGGAGTTGGTTGTCTTCCTCCTGTTACAACTGTAAGGACGATGGACGGGGCAGGGTTCCGGGTAACTCTTTGGTGGTCGGTTGATCGCCCCGTCTGTATATGAAACTTGCTAAGGCCCGACAGTGGTGGTGTTCGTGATCAAGTGTTTGAAAGTACTAACCTCATACTTAGTATGGGATGAGGAAGCCTAGTACCGGATTGAACCTAGACGTGAGCGGTCGCCCCATTGTTCTTGGAATGGAGTTTCCCCTGCTAGCTGTCGCACGTGGTGGCAAGCGTGGTCACAGAACGGCAGAGGCTGGGTCTGTGGAACCTTGCACCAAAGGAAATGGGCCCGACACGGGTTAGGGGATTGATGGGGAAGGCCGACACAGGAAGCGACCTCCGTGGTGTGCGGATGTCGTGAGGTTAGGTTCACCATGCATGGTTAAAGAACTCAAATCGATTCGTCTGCCTCTCACAGTTTAAGACTGCTTGATTGCTATGCTACCCTGAGTAAGAAAGAACTATGATGATGACATGGTCTTGATGATGTTTTATATATATACCTTTTGGTTGGTTCTATGTTTGCTTATAGTAGGTTGCTAACTTAGATCGGATACTGAACTTAGAACCTGAGCTAAAACTTGAAATAGGGATCTACATCTAGTGCTTTTGGCAAACAAACCCCTCAGCCAAAGAGCCTTGCATGTCTAGAAGTGGTGGAGTAGCTTTACCCCGGTCGGTTAAGTCTTGTTGAGCTTAGTAGCTCAGCCTTGTTGTGGCCTTTCTTTTCAGGTGAAGTTGCTGCTCCCGAGCCTTCTTCCGTTGGCACTTGGCCGCCCCAGCTCCCTCCGGGGTGGACGGTCGAGTGGGATCCCTCCTCGGACGGCGAGGAGAGGGATCACTGACGTCTTGGCTGGCCTCACCAAGGACGTCCGACCCCCTGCGTTTAGCTTCCGCTTGCTGTTTTACCTTCTGTTGTTTTCTTTTGAACCTTGTAAAACTCTGATGTTGGTTTTTATGGCCGAACTAATGGTTAAGTTGTTTAACTCAGTGGACTTGTTGTATTCTCTGAAACCACTCACCTTCGTGTGAGTTTGCTAACTCGATCCTGTTCAAGTGGTTAATCGGATAAAATCCGACGGCACTTCGTGTTAACTTGGCTTAGGCATGGGTGTCGCATGTTAGGTGATTTAACCCTGTTTAATCAAGCTAATCCGAAGTGGATCCACCACAGTACCGAGGCTGCCCGCCGCCTAGGATCCCATCTACGTCGGCTTGATGAGCGTACGAGGCGTCCGGATCTAGGCAAATTTATCTGTCCACACTACATGACGACTCAGACCCCACGTGGAGCTAGTCGGAGGCAAATCCCCAATTAGTTTGCTTCATCAACAATTGCCCACCAACCACAACTATCAAGATGACGCTCGGGGGCTTCTAAGCCTAAACGTGAAGACGACACGCGGGTTCTCTAACTCGACCACGAATCAAGCTAAGTCTTATTTATAATTAAATATTTTACGGCTTCCGTATACCTACATATGCTTCGGCTCCTCCATGTCTTCGTCACTTTCACCGACAGCCTCGGCTCCTCTGTGTCTCTGCAACTTTCGCCCACCACCTTGGTTGCACCCCGACTGCTTATACAGCTTCGCCCATCCACTACATGGGCAATCGGTGGCTACACCCCACGAGTGCTCAGCTCATGCTGGTGCTTTTTAGCACAGCTCCGATTGCTTTGTGGCTTGTCCGTCCCTCTTAACGGTTGCTAAAGTACTTGGGTAGCACACCCCTTAATCCGTAAAACCTTGACTCATCCTGCACATCTCCTATATGCGAGCATCGGGTTAGCTCCAGCGCTATAGCCTGAGATAAGCTATCCTCTCCGTGAGTAGTAGTCAGCAGGGCTAGGTGCTTAAATGTAATAGGCTACTACTTGGGGAAATTACACAACCTACAAGAGCAAGACGTGCAAGAATTTACTTCTACAGCGAATTAAACTTCCGAGTTGTTCAATTATTAAATGATCTACATTATGCTACATAATGTTTGTATTGTCCTTTTATAGCTCAAAAATTACTCACCATGCCTCCTGCCGCCTAACCAACCTCTCTGGCTCAGGGTAGGAGGCGACTAGGCGTGTTCTGTGGCATAGCCGGCTCCTAGGCTCGGGGGCTGGGCAGCACAGATGACTTGGCGTGCCTCTCATCACCCGGCCGACCTCTTTGGCTCGGGGTGGATGGCAACTCGACCTGCTTCCATGATTCGTCCGGCTCCCAGACTCACGGGCTGGGCGCCACAAATGACTTGGCGTGCCTCCCATCGCTCAACTGACCTCTTTGGCTTAGGGTAGGAGGTTACTTAGCATACTTCTGTAGATTGTTCGATCCCCAGGCTCAGGGGCTGGACGCCACAAATAACTTGGTGTGCCTCCCATCACCTGGCCGACCTCTCTAGCTCAGGGCGGGAGGTGACTTGATGTGCTTCCGTGACTCGTCCGGCTCCCAGGCTCGAGGGTTGGGCACCGCGGATGACTCAGCGTGCCTCCGTGGCTCCGCCAGTCCTCGCGCTCATGCTCGGGAGCTAGGCGCCTACTTCTAATCGGCATTCCTCCGTGGCTCTGCCAGTCCTCGCGTTCACGCTCAGGGGCTGAGCACCTACTTAAGGTTGGCGTGCCTCCATGGCTCAGCCAGTCTTCATACTCAGGAGCTGGGCACCTACTTCAAGTTAGCGCGCCTCCATGGCTTGGCCTGTCCTTGTACTTGGGGGCTGGGCGCCTATTTCAGGTCGGCGCGCCTCCATAGCTCTGCTAGTCCTCATACTCGCGGGCTAGGCACCTAGTTCAGGTCAGCGTGCCTCCGTGGCTCTGCCAGTCCTCGTACTAAGGGGCTGGACGCTTACTTCTGGTAGGCGTCCCTCCGTGGCTCCATCAGTCCTTGTACTTGGGGGCTGGGCGCTTACTTCTTATCGGTGTGTCTCTATGGCTTCGCCTATCCTTGTGCTCATGCACTAGGACCTGCTTCTGGGATATGTTTTTTCTTCCTTTTTGACCATTGGACCGATTATACTAATCACCTCAATGCTCGGGGGCTTACCATATGAAGTGTGTTTTGCGACACCCTCCATGTCCTTCGCTTTGACCTGTTGGATGCCCGACATCCATCAACTCGGCACTTGACTTTGCTCTGCACGTATCGCTCTGCGTTCACTTGGATTTTGTTCTTTTTTGAGCACTGCGCAGCCTCTATGTCACTATGACTCCATTGCAGCTTTAGCCGACCACATTCCAATCTTCTCTACGATGACCTCAGGTTCCTATTCGCCTACACATCGCTTGGGGAGGTCGGTCCTGACAAGTGGGCCCACTTGATCAGAACGTGTAGGACAAGGACATGAAGATACTTGGAGATACTAAATCCGAGACTTGACAATGATAGTTTGATTATCATAGTTCATTAGGATAGCCAGTATTGATTTCTCAACCATCGGCGGTCAGTATGTCCAAAGCAACACAATATCTTTTCCACATAATGGGATTGCAGTAATGTAACCCCATCATTACCTCCTCTTAGTAGTGTAATATTCAAAATCACATGAGCCACTCCCATGTCATTCATCTCAATTTACGAAAGAAAAGCTCTTGACATCCTCAATCACATTGAGGTTAGTTTCAAAGATTAATATATCATCAGCATATAAACACAACATATAAACACAGGATCACTCCTCCCCCATCAAGCGGTAGTACACATATACACTTGTAGGCTTCTTTCACAAGAAAGCCTGCAGATGTGAGACTTCTATCAAACTTCTCATGCCATTTCTTAGGCGCTTGTTTGAGGCTATACAAAGATTTTAACAACTTTCAGACCTTTCCTTCCTCACCTTAAACTACATATCCATGAGACTAATGCATGTAAGTTTCCTCATCCAACTCTCCGTTAAGGAAAGTCATCTTAATTTCCATATGAGGAATGAGAAAACCATGTGAGTCAGTTAATGATAGTAGTACTTGAATCGTGGTCAACTTGCAATTGGTGAGTAAGTCTCAAAGAAGTCTTTGCCTTCTTTTTGGGTATAACCCTTAGCCACAAGCCTTGCCTTGTTCTTTTCAATGGTGCTATCAGGTCTAGGCTTCTTCTTGAATACCCACTTGCATCCTACAGGTTTGCACCTGTATGGATGATCAATGACCTCCCAAGTCCTATTAGACATTATGGGCTGTTAGTTACAGATGAATAAATAAATATTATCCATGTCCAAAGAACAAGCACAAGCATATTGTCCACAAGAGGTCACAAACCACTACATATGGTATCTCTCTCACCAAGAACAAAGTTGGCCTAAGCAGCTGGAGGACATGTGCAAGTGCCATAAAAGAAACACATTGACCTTATCCTCTGATGTTTAGCGGTTGATGAAGAAGATACTTAGTTTGTCTTACTGCTTTCTTCAAACTCTCAATATCCTCAGACTGCATTTTCATTGCTACATTTAAAGCTTCTACCTTCATGTTCAAGTCGCTGACTGCATGGCCACATAATCAAGAAAGGGACTTGACTTCAAATATTGAGGACCAGAATTTGGTAGTGCAACCCCAAGAATTACAAGAATTATTTTCATTATTTTAGCCTACAAATTAAAGGAGTAGAAGTGAAACTTCAATCTTGAACAAAGATTTAAATAAAGTCCAACATATCCATGAGCAAGATAATTACCTTTTTAGTTACATACCACGACATGTGATTTAATTTTAGCAGTGTAGAAACTTGAAACTAGGCCCTACACAAAAGTTATTTGGTCAATATTAAAATTTCTAAAGTTGTCTTAATATAAGCAATAGAATGTACCGTGACCATAGAAATGCAGATGCCGGATTTGTAGAGAGATCTAGAGCGGCCAAGCTAAGAGAAAAAGCTGAGATCTAACTCAATACACCATGAAATTTACTGTTCGCTAAAGAAATACTCTAGCGGCATGGGACCGTGACCACCTCTAGCCATAACTTGGCTCCACTCCAGACTAAAATAAACTTGAGCAAAGTTCTCTTTGATCATGAAAAGAACATTTTGAAAATTGGAGGGGGCTACAAAGAAATGAAATGAAATTTTCCTTGGTCGAACTCTAATCAGATGTAGTGGCACATGGTTGGGCGGGGCAGCCGGTGCTTGTGTGACATCCTCACTCAACTGCTCAGCTACGCCAGCATGTCCACAGCTGCTGCAATGTAGCTAAGATTTTCCTTCGGGACTGCCGCGGACCGTCACACACCTTGATGCCCACTGCTCATGGCGCTTGCCACCATCATTGAGGTCAGTTGCCACCACATATCTAGTTGGACATTACATCCAGCAAATGTGAGTGCTAATTTTGGAAATACAAGGTGGGAGTTTGGAGCGGCACTGCGGTAGCCATATTTTATGATTAGAGGGGAGGAGGGAATACAAAATTTAAGATCCCGCTTTCAACTTCCTGGGCACAAAATGAAAATTTTGTTATCTGCACTTTCTCCAGTGTTACTAACAAGATTGTGCATTCTTATCGGGCCCTTTGTTAGCTAATCTGGGTGCTTTTCATCTTGCATACAACAAAGGTGGGAGATGAGTATCTGGAATAGGCCCACACATCAGAGAATCTAGACGTGTTTCATGACGCTGGCCACAAAGAGAAATTGCTACTTTCTCCAACTATAATTTTGGAACTTTTTGGAAATTTGATAGCTGGAGAGGAAAATACGGTGACAATTAAAATCCATATGAATCCAGATTATACAAAATTGATTCTGGTAGATTATACAAAACCAAGTTTAGTATATATGAAGCATCCTTGGCCATGTACTTGTCTTATCGTCGAACTCTTTGGCTTAGCATTTGTTTTTTTAACTCATGCACATGTAAAGATATTCCTACTTTTTATCCTGACCAAAGTGCACATTGTACCCGCCGAATATTCCGCATGCCTACGCGTGAGAGGTGTGTGAAAGAAAGATCGCGTATTCTGCCCTGTACTTGAGGCAACATTCCTGAACCATCATATTCCAAGCATCCCACATATTTTCATGGCTACTGTAATCCCGTGAGTTGCGAGAAGGTGAACTGCGTTGTTGATCGTGCATGGTGCTTCAATATATAGGAGTGGCCACATAAGGCCTTTGCTTATCGCCCTTTCATCTTTCTCAGTGTGACTGGTTGTGGTAGGCGACCTCCTCCATTCTGTGCCATGTGAGAGGTGAGCTCATAGCTTCTACATTCTGTTTACACATTATCATCATTGTTTATGGTCATTGCTTGTAATTTTTATAGTTCTGTTGGTGTTGGTAAGCGTAGGAGGATGGCTGGACATGCAAACAGAGCAAGTAAATTGGATGCTATGCCACCACCATAGCAGCCAGGCTTCTTTGATCCATATGATTAGTATGATATGGAGCAAGTGGACGACGATGAAATGGAGGAGCTGGAGAAATTTGTGTTCCCGTGGCTGCAGGATCATAGTCACACTCGTGTGCATCTCCATGGTCGCTTTGAGCGCCCATTCTGCCACCTTGCTCACCGGTGGTGGGGTATTCGTGACAACCTTCACCACGCCTCTAGAATTGGTCGATCGAGTGCTATTACCGATCTATCACAGGGGACATGAGGGCTAGGCATCGTGTCTTGGATAAGTATCCCCATGGCAATGCTCATTTTGCTACATTCTGTGCTGCCACAAGTATGCCGGAATAAGGTTATGCCATCTCAGTCTCTATGACTGTGCCCATTGTCTCTTTGTTGCCATATCCATGTCTGATGCATTGTATCTGTGCGTTGTGATACTTTTGTGTAACAGAGATGACTTTATTTGTATTGTCCGGATATCATTGATTTCAACGTGTTAGTGCCCGGTGAAAGTGCACCAATTTAGTAGTTAAAAAAATTATGGTATGTTGTTGTTTTGGTGTGTGCTTGTGCCGCTGTAGGAGTGTGGACCTATGGTGATGTATCATGTATGTGTACTTAAGAATGCGATCTAATAAGGATTATCATGGTTTGTTGAATCTCAGACCCGAGGATGGTTTGATCTGTATGTTATGACATTAGTAGATAGTCCACTATACTCTACTTTCTATTTAAGCCACAAAAGAAATCCCCTGTTGTTCGCCATCTGCGCTCTCTTCCCCGCATCTCTCCATTCTCCACCGCCACTCGACGAGCTACTCAATGCCTAAATGCACTAGCATGGCTCAACGATAGAGCAACTTCAGAAAGTGCACCAACACACTCTTCTCCATGGAAAAACACCTCTTTGTGGAGTTCAGCACCTATTCACTGTCGTCGCATTCTTCCCCACCTACGAGCCCACCGCCAACTCCGTCTTTCACACCTACCTCCCCGAGGTACGTAGCTTGCCGTTTCTCACTTGTTCTGAAACAGCGGGGGAGGCTGCCACTAGGGTTGATAGAATGAAGCGAGAGGTGGAGGAGACTGCTTCCCAGGCAGAGGTGGAAAGGGTGTGTTAGCCTGCCACATGCTTGAAGATCATGGTGGCTCAGACAAGTGTGGGAAATGGAATTGCCGGGAGGTGGACATGGAAGCTCTCGGGGCGAACGTGCTGCCAGTGTTTGTCACGGTGTTGGAGGTGCTTAGGATCGACGTCCAACGCCACCTCGATGCAATGGAATTATCCTGAAAAGAGAAGATCTAGCATTAATCCTTTGCTGCTAGTGCTCTCAGTGCAAGATTAATGATGAAGATGTTATGTGAAGTTTTCTGCTACCTTAATCATTTTTGCAATCCATACATGCAAGATTTTTTTGTTCGGCTTATGCATTATATCATCATCAATCTAACATGAGAGGATAGTCCATTAGTATTAGATTTATCATTTTTTTCTTATTATGCATTGTTCCAAATAGAATAACATTAAATAAAACACAAATATTTCTTAGAATTTGTCCCATATTGATTTTCAACTTCTCCAAAAACCAATGCAGTGATCCAACTAAAATCACATTAAATAAACTAAAAAATTTGGCCCATCTTGACCTCTCTGGGCATGTGAGTAGGAGAAACCACCCATTAGGAATTAAACAAGGGAAGAGCAGGAATTGCTTCCTAGTGCAAGTAAAGTAACCATGTCTACGTGAGAAAAGGAAGAGAGAAAGGGTGAGAGAGTACTGTATGGAGAGACAAGGGAAGTGAAGATATCGCCCATTGGAACTTTAGCTTCCATATGACATGAAAAGTATTGAAACTACTTGATTGTGTATGTAGGATAGTCCATTTATACAAGATTTATTGGTTCTACTTATGCTTTAATTTGAGAGCATGTGAGTCAGAGAACCAACCATTGGGAATTAAATGAGGGAAGAGCAAGAATTGGTTTCTAGTGCAAGTAACCATGTCGACGCCCCTTTATAAATCGCCGTTGACAATAGTAACATGAAACCACATAACCAAAATCTCTATGAAGTAGGTACCGTTACCTTTGGGTAGCAAGCAAACCGACGGTCCGGGTTAAGGAAGGTCCAAGAATACTTCACCACAGCTCTCAACCCGTGATCGCATTGTTCTTAGGATCATAATGGGTAGTTTCGCATGAAGATGTCTCCGAGCAGTAGCAACCAATGGAAGAAGATGAAACAATACTTGGATGCTTCAAAAAAGTCACTGCAACTTTAAATCAATGTTTGGTTTTGCACTTCACAAACTATAGCCTATCAAGTTGTAAAAACCAATCGAAATAGGGGACTGAATCAGAATCTACTGCCTTCAACCCAAATCCCCAATTCTAGAAATCTCCTTCCCTCGGATGATAGGGGAAAGCACAGGCATAAAATAAGGGATTGACTTGACCGTAGCTCCCAATCCTCCCTTGCCACTAGGATACGCCACTCCCATCTTCAGCTGTTGCAGATCTGCACACCGATGCCTTGAGGCTCTAGTCTTTGTCCCAACCAACATGAGTGTGCTGGCGAGTCCCATGATGTGTACGCCATATTGGGAAATGAGAAATAATATACCCATTACTCTCGCATGCAACTGGCAAGTGGATCATACTCGTTGGATATATAATATATATAAAAGGTGTCATTTGTAAGAACCTTACCTAGTTCATGTCTTTGTGGTAGTGCTGACTCATCACATTCAAGAGGTCATAGGTTCAACCCTTGGTATGGACACTCTTTCCTTTTTTTTTCATATCACACTGACATGTGGGACCCTAGCAGAGTTTATGACGAATTGGAATACCTTATTTTTCAACTCATGCTTACATGAGGACCCCTCTTGATTTATGACATTTTTTTGCACACCTTATTTTTTGACACTTGCTTACATGTGGGTCCGTTTATGATATTTTTGTAGACCTTATATCATCACAAAACCACCGTATAACAATGAGTGACATATTCTATTTGGCTTCAGTGGTAACTTTTATCATGTTTTATGACTTTATCACTAAATTTGTTTGGATGTAAAATTTTATAACGTTTTCAGCCAAAAGTTTCATAAATTTACATCATAAATCTGAAGACTTCTTGTAGTTAAATCCATAAGGCTCAACAATGGTTCTTTGAGTGTCATCTACAAGGTAAACAATGAAGTTATCACCCAAAGACTTTGCATACCTTTGTCTCTTGCTCTTTCAAGTCACTTCATTGTCATCCTTCTTATAATTCTCCTCATGTGGTTGTTTAAAGTGTACTATTGTATCATTATTTTCAGGAGTTTTATGATATTCATAACTAGAACTACTAGATGTCTCTTTCATAGGAAAAATGCTGTGAAAGAATGTGAGATATATGGACTCTATGATTATACCAACATGCAACATGCATATTCGGAACTCTAGATTTAATTATAAATAATCTATATCCAACACTATGAAAAGCATATTCTAAAAAGACACAATCAACTATTTTCGGTTCGAGAATGCGTTTCCTATAAACTGGTACATTAGCCTTAGCCAAGCATCCACAAGTATGAAAGTATGAGAGTGTTAATCTTATATTTTTCCATTATCATGGCAAGCAATCATCATGGCTTCACCCCAGCATTCCCAAGAAAGTATCTCTATTTCGAACATGACATTAATTATCTCAGATAGAGTGCGGTTCTTCCTTTCAACCACTCCATTTGTCTCAGGGGAACAAGGTGCGGTTCTCTCACAAAACAAATTGAACTCATTAGAAAAATACTCCCCACCTCAATTTGATCTAACACATTTTATCTCCCTCTCAAGTTGATTTTCAAATTCGACCTTATAGATCTTAAAAGAATAAAATGTGTCCTTTTTGTTTTAAGTATGTACACATAGCAGTATCTAGGAGAATCATCTATCAAAGTCATGAAGTATCTCTTTCCACCTTTAGTCAACACACCATTCATTTCACACTAATCCAAATGAACTAGTTCTAACGATGCCAAGTTCCTCGCCTGGACAGCTTGTGAGTCTTGCGGGGTTGCTTAGATTGCACACATACTTGACACTTGGAATATTAAACCAAATTGTATTTCAGAATTAAACTCAAATTAGCTACCCACAGCAGACAACCAAAATTAAGATGACAAAAGCCGTGACGGCCAAGTATTTGACTCATCATCATTACACACATGATTCAAAACTTTATTACAAGAGTCTGATAATGAGAAGCGAAACAAACCATCACAATTATATCCTTTACCAACAAAGGAACCAAATTTATACACAACACATTTGTTCGACTCAAACACCAACTTAAAACCATCCTTACATTGAAGGGATCCGCTAACAAGATTTTTATTTATTGAGAGGACATACTGCACGTTCTTCAGCCGCACGGTCTTTCCAGAAGTAAACTTCAAATCAACCGTACCAACACCAAGAACAACAAACATTTGAACCATTCCCCATCAACATGGATCTAGTGCATGCAACTTGGTAAGAGGGAAACAAAAAAAATATCAGCACAAACATGAATATGAGCTCCGATGCCAATCTACCAATTTGGTAAATGACAAACTAAAAGAATAGTAGCATGATTACCATTCTCTAATGTTCCCTTCTCAGTCTTGTGCTGAAATTTAGCCTTTTCTTTTGAACCGGTCCTTTTGGGATTGGATCCTTCTTTGCACCACATCAGCACTAGAACCTCCCTCATTGCCATGGGCACATGTGTCCTTTTCTCTTGCCTTCTCTACAATACCAAGAGTGTCGATCAGACCAGCTATAGTGAACTCCTACCTCTTGTGTTTTGTGTTTTAGAGTAGTGCAAAGTTCCTCCATGAAGGAGGTAGTTTGGCAATGATGTCGCCGCCCACAAATATATTTGCCAGCGAGCACTTGAGGTTTTCAAGATCCTTGGGAAGCACATGTAACACATGAGCCTGTTCAACCATAGGATGGTCATCAACCAACTTGTAGTCATAGAACTGCTCCATGATGTACAGTTCATTGCCCACTTCGGATACATCAAAACTTGCCTCAAGTGCATCCCACAACTCCTTGCAAGAGGGATGCTGCATGTACCCTCTCGCCTTCAAATTTAAGCCACGGGTCCTCTAGACTATAAATACCCAAATTCTCCATCGTGCACCACATCCAAGGCAACGTATTCGAGGTGAAGCAGCAGAGAAGCAGAAGGAGCTTGAGGGACACCACTTCGAAGAGCCGAGGGCCATGCAGTTGTCTAGGGATTAGCGTAGGTAAGCCCTAGCTGATGTGGGAACCCTGCGAGAAAGATCCATGTCAATGTTCTGGAGCTAGGATCATCAAGATCAAGGTAGGATCCCGGTGGTGATCTTGTGATGTACAAGCATTCATTCATGGTGGAGCAATAGATATGTTCTTGTTCTTAGCGATCTAAGTATCTCCTTCTATGGTTTTATGCTCTTTCGGGTTTGCTTGCTTTTCAATCTATGATCAATGATAGATTTCATAGGATGTGTATGTGGTCATGGTGACCAGCTTTGCATGCCTGATCTACCAATGAGTATAACACGTTCTTTTGATTGTGCCCTTAGATTACCTATACTGATAGAGAGGATCGTGACGTGGTCTTTCTTGTGTAATATAGGGGTTTTTGAGAGCCAGACCGAAGGTGTAGATCTAAATATGCTTTTACTAAAGATCATATCTGTGTTACTTTGCTATCCATGCTCAGAATTACAACATATGCATAGTCTAGGTTGCTCTAGATTGGTTACCTTTGCTCTATCTACTATCTGTTTGAGGGAAGAGCTACAACTGATCTGTGCGCTTGCGGTTCACAATTGGCGTGCTAACTACCGTCAACACAAAGTAAAGAGGAAGTCAGATGGGACAATTCACTACAAGAAATCTTCTGACTAGTGACGAACCAAAACGTGTCATAAACGCATTTTTTGCATCATAAACCATGATTTATGACGCGGGAGTGACGGAAACCCTTTATCATTAGTCGAGCATCATAAACCGTGACTAGTGACGTTCCTTATTTTGGTGCATCACTAAGATAATGACAAATGAAAATTCATCCCACATGTTGTCATAAACTGCCTCCTGCGTAGTATGCCACGTCGGACCATAGTCTGATGTGGCATGACGGTTGCGACGAACTATTTCGTTATAGATTGAAATAGGCCCAATTCTTGTTGGACCAAGCCCAATAATTACTGTCTTCATAGATTGATTTCGGCCCAACTTGTCGTGCCGAGCCCAATAATTGTTGTCGTCATAGATTGATTTAGGCCTAATTCTGCTTGAACTGAGCCTAATAAGTGCTAACATCATAACTTGGTTTAGGCCCAATTCTTGTTGGACCAAGCGCAACATAAGCTGACATCATAACTTTGTTAAGGCCAATTCTTAATGGATTTAGCCGAACATTTGTTGGCGTCATAACTTTGTTTAGACCCACGAAATAATGGGATGAGGGGGCAAGCCCACGAAATTGGGCCTAGTTATTTTTGGGTGTAGCTCAGGTAGTGCTTAATTGAAATATAATCTTATTTAATATTACATACAAATCAGTTCGGTAATTGACAACACAAATATTCCTTCCATACCACACATGCAAATAGATGTTTCTCATCACACTTCACACATTATTATTCATGACCAAAGAACAAGCACAAGCATATTGTCCCTAAGAGATCACAAACCACTACACATGATATCTCTCTGACCAAGAACAAAGCTAGCCTAGAAACACATTGAACACAAACCACAATACTCATGGACCAGCACAAGCAGTTGGGAGGACATGAGTAGATGCCTAACAAACACATTGACCTTACCCTCTGAAGTTTTGCAGTTGACGAAGGAGGTACTCAGTCTCCCTTACTGCTTTCTTCAAACTCTCAATCTCCTCAGACTGCATTTTCATTGCTTCATCTGAAGCTTGTGCCTTCAACTTCAAGTCATTAAACAATTGCTCCTATTCAACAACTTGTTGTCTTACTTCTGTAGCTTCTTGTAGCCCTCCCAAAGAAACATCAAATCTTGAGCTAGTAGCTACGGCTAGTTGCACGGCGACGTAATCAAGGAAGGGACTTGATTGCAAATCATGACTGCGAAGGATTGTTTTCAATATTTCAGCCTACAAATGAAAGGAGCAAAAGCCAAACTTCAATCTTAAACAAAACAACTGAATAAATTAAATAATATAGGAGTAGAATAATCAGTTGTTTAATTACGTACTGCGACATGTGATTGAATTTCAGCAATGTAGGAACGTGGTACTAGGCCCTACACACTAAGTATTTGGTCAGTTTTCTTAGATACTAGGATCATGCCCGTGCGTTGCTACGGGCAACAAATGTATTAACACTATTTGCATGGGGATTATTTATGTTCTCAAGACATTGGGCAAAATACAATTCAAGCGATACAAAACATTAGCCACTATTATTTTCTCACTCCCATAAAAATATATTTTTGTTTCTTTCCTCGAAAATCCATCTTATGTATCGTAAACAATATATTTTAGATTTACATTTAAGCATTATACGCCAGTTGGAAGAGAGCACCGTACAAGTTCAATCCATCACTAATTGCAAACTTTCATGTTCTATTTAAAAAATTAGCTGATCTTTCTTGATAAGGACTCATACAATTCCAAAAGACTGCAAACATGAATCACAGGAAGACAAACACAATTGAGACTGACCTTCAAGTAGAGCATCTGGATTAAAATTGTGTGCTGGACTTAAAGATGACCAGCAGAAGCCATTATAGATGTGTCTCTGTGTTACCATTCGAGTTCTTGATCTTACGATCTCCCTCGCCTACAAATCTACCCCCTGGATAACCCCTGCTGGACTGTCGGTCACCAAATCTGACACTTCCAAACTTCTTAGTCAGTCTAACTGTATCTTTTACAATTCTTATACCATGTGGCCAAAACTAAAACTATGTAACTTCACATGATCCATAAAACCACAAACAAGCTAAGTGGGAGAGATCAGACAACAGGGCCCCATAAGATCTAGAATATGAACTGAATCTTTTGTAATAGATTCAAGACAGATTTGTAACACATTAGGAGAGCAGACTCCTTTCCCACTCCTTTTAATTCTTTATTGATATGTTCTCCACAGAATACATCTTTTACCAATTATGAAGTGTATGGATGATGATTGAACAATGATGGCATCACCGTTGCAGGTTACATCTCGTGTCAAAAATCAATAGTCGCAAAATTAGACACATCCATTATCTACTTGTTAGAGGCAAAGCTAAAAAGGGTAGAACAGCTAATCCCATCTTTTCTATGTACACCAATTTTCAGCAGGCAGCTCTCTGGAGGCGCAACATGGTCGAGTTCAGACACCATGAATTGGCCTGCATAACATTGCTTCTGTACAAGCACATGCTTATGATTCTTTAGCAGCTCGACCAATGCGCTCCAGCTTTGTCGCCAAAAAATTGTTGGCCACAGGCTGCTATAGCTGTTAAACCGCTCAGTGCATATGATCATCGCCAATTCTACAGCTGGACGCCTGCATCCTTAAGAGCAGCAGTCACGGTTGCAGAGGCTTCCTCAAGGGTTCTTGCCTTTTTTACAGTGTTGAATGCTTCTACAACATCGCCTTCCTCCCATTCATCAAAGTCATCTACCCCAATACCACACTCTAGCCCTGCACCAACCTAGTGGAAAGGAAAAATCCAGTTCACACCATGAGCATTTTTTTTGTTCACATGTAAAAATACATCATGCATGTGAGCAAAACAAAGTAACGCTGAGAAAAAAAAACAGTTCAGACATGAAAAAAAAATTAGATCAACCAAGGAGGAGCTAGGTGATTTTTCATTAAGAAAAAATATGCACCCAAATTCGAGCCAGAGGGGACTTGAACCTAGGTGGTTAGAGTGCACAATCACACCTCCCACCCTAACCAGTTGAGCAAGACATGAAAATAAAGGGTGAAAATTGTTTCTTCAATTAATATTTTAGCCAAGAAGTGAACTGCAGTAGGAATTTTGATGATTTTGAGTACCTCCTTAACAGTTTCTTTCACCCTTCTCAAGGAATCAAGTTAGCCCACATATACTTCTTCCCCTTTACGAAGGACCCGGACATTGCAATCTTGAACAACTTTTCCTGTAGTAATCATGCAACCTGCTACCTTGCCACTCCCACTACTGAAAATAGCTCGAACCTTCGCAGTACCAATTGGTAGTTCCTCCTGGAGAAGAAATATGTATTGAGGATGAGTATACAAGTAGTTCAGTAACATAACTTGTCTTTACAAAAAATAGGAAAGCTCCCAGCTAGCATCCTAATCGACAAAGTAAAGAATATTCCTATCAAATAAAATTTTGAGGTCTAGATTGGCCAATTTGATAGTCGAGTAACAAATTTGAACCTGAGATGAAAGTTGAAGGATCAAATCAATTGTTCTGCCTGAAGCAAAGGATATACCTATACTTTGAAAACATGTTGACCTCAATTTGTAATAACACAGCCCATTAACTTTTTAGACTTCATCAAATCAACTGGTTTAAAAGTTATAAAAAGTGTCGGTTTACCTCAGCAGGTTCAAGAAGACCTTCCATGGCATTCCGCAAATCATCAATCAAATCATAGATCACCTTGTACAGCCGAATTTCAACACTTTTCTTCTTAGCATAGTTTTTAACTAATCCTGGAGCTTTGACATTAAAGCCAAATATAATTCCTTCCGAAGCAACAGCCAGATCAACATCGCTAACACTCACATCACCAGGAGCTTGAAGTAGGAACCTCAGAGAGACATTTTCTTGTGGTAGCACCTGGATAGCTTGCCTAATGGCCTCAATCGTACCCTGTTGATCAATTGTTACTTTGTTTAAAAAGAAAGGACAAGATATTAAACAAAGGTCCACATCGCTCGCAAGTGTTGCCACTACCTGAAAATCAACTTTTAGGATGACATTTAGCCCATGTGTATCAATTCCAGCTTGCTTTGCAGATGAAACTGATGCTGCAATTGATGAGAGTGTGACTTTCCCTTCACCAGCTTTTGCAGATATCCTTTCTATATCCAGTGTTCCAGCACGCTCATTCGCCCTTTCACGTGCAACATCAAGGTTGTCAACAACCTCAAATTCATCACCAGCAAGGGGAACATTATTCAGGCCAATAACCTGCCAACATTTTTTGAGAAAAGTTCAGGATGCTTAACACCGCCGTTCCAAGACTGCTCAGTCATTGGTTATAATGCATGTTTGGAACACAGCTATTTTCACTGTCAAACTGCTTAGGAGAATCTATGACCAGCACAAAGCGACTTACTAAAGTTCAGTCACAACTGCTTGAAAATTGTGTAATTTGTCACTAATCTGCATCTAGCCTTTCTCAAATAATTAATCAATTAATGCAGCAAAAATAAAGTGGAATTAGCATGGTGATCTATGTGACTTATCAAGATCCAGCTTTATTGTTCTAATATTTTATTTCAATAAAGGGGAGGGTCTTGATGCATTCTCATAATACAACGTTACGGACACTCGTCACAATAATCGGGGCACAACACTAAAAAATCTGAATCAAAAGCTAATGTCACAATAATCAGTCAAATCTTTCCACAAATCGAGCAAAGGTCAAGTAATCTTCTCCCAGATCTAGCATCCAACGATCATGAATGAATAATGATCTCCATATTGTAAGTCAAGAATCATACAAATGTATGCTACAACTGAAATTTCTTTAAGTCGCACATGTTGTTTTCATTGAAATTTAACATGCAATTCACTTCATTGGTTCCAGAAAGACACATTTCCCCAATATGATCGATAATTACTGAATTTGGCACATCAAATAAAAATGGAATGTTACCTGGGCAATGTTACCTTCACATAAGAATAAACAAATAGAAAACTGCAAATACGTCTCAGATGTTGAGCATTCTATGATGTACAAAAGCATATCAGGATTAGTCCCTGCGTCAAGAGGCGCCTCCTCCCCAATAAAGGAGCATCAAAGAAAATAAGGTGCCTGAAAAGCACCGCAAAGATTCCTCATCACGTAACCTTCAAGAAATCCAAACTAATATGCAGAAGCTACGTATGCCGCAGATATGAATAAAATCCAAACTAATATGCAGAAAATATAGAAGCTAACCTCTAAGAGCATTTCACGAATCAGGAACCAGCTATTGTCATCAAGCCAAATGTAGAGGTCTGATCAAAACTGCAAATACATAGAATGACAATTGTGTTTTCAGCACTTATAGAACGAATACGGGGTACAGACTTCCATCAAGAAGCGAAAAAAGCAAGGAACATCGGGTACAGTTTGCTAGACCAGATTTTCCAACCCCCTTGTTGAGAAAGCTTATACTCTAGAGAGTAAAATGGAATGAAGAATCAATAGGATCTACAAAATCAGTTCCTGCATACAAACTGGATGGATTTAATACAGATAAGAAAATTATATGTCTTGTAACAAAAAATTTGAGGACAACTTAATTATTTGTAACAATATTTGCATATAGATAAGAGGACACACACATATAGCATAGTGGCAGCTGTTAACCTATTTACTGATTGCAATCATATGTTAAAGAATGGGCATTATATATAAACAACCACTTGGAATTGTTAGGGGAATGAAAATAAGTTTTAGGGAGCTGACCACTAATATCATGGCTGTAATAAAAGAACCAGTACAAACATAATTTGGGGTACATCATGCATGGACGCTTGGTCCTGTCAATAAAAAAAAGCAGGCGTGCAGCTCACAGCCTTGTCCGCGATGGATCTTCAATCTTTACTTTCTTCATGAATAGGCTGAGCAGAGCATTGCCGACATTCTGAGTTCCAGCAAAACAATGAATTGGGTAAATTCATTCTTCCTTTAGTTTTCTCTTATGCTCCTCAATTCAGTAGAAAGTTTGATCATGAATTGGGTAAATTCCTACTGGGAAGCAAGTTGTTTCAGTCATTTAGTTGAACGCATAGGAAGTTACGTAGATGAGCAGTGGAAAATTGTGATTTGCGAAGCGGGCAGCCCAGCAGTTGAGAGATCAGACTTTAGCTCAATGTGTGGAGAAGAAAATGTATCAGGCTTTCATTTCTAGTCAGGGCCTATATCTGAACAATCGATGATAGCGGGCTAGCTGAAACAACAGAGACATGATGATTTTTCAATATATCCACACATTGTAAGGACAGATGTTTCCATGAATGAAGGAAACATAATCAATAATTCCTTTTCAACATACATATAAGCACAACCATTTTTTAATAAACAACACGATTGCATTATCATCTGTCCTTTCAATCAACTCATTAAGCAAATTTTTTTTGAAAAACACTCATTAAGAAATCAGCCAGAACAACAAAATGCATACAGTCTCAATGATTGATTCTCAATCCTACACCAACACCATGGATGAAATTGGATCAGCCAGAATGATTTAGGGAGTCAAACCTCAATTCCATCATCTCATGAATGAAATGGCCAGAAACTGGCAGACAAAACACAAGACATATATGAGGCACCATCATCTCCGGAGCAGTAAAAAAATGGATGAAATGGAAGAAATACCTCTCCAGAACTTCTGAGATTTAATTGAGGCTTTTCGTAATTTGATGAATTCCTTTCGCATAAGATGTGTCTTTATACGCCTCTGGATTAGTTGCACAGCATTTGCCAATACTTCTGCTCTTCGAGATGAGGTCTTGCGAAAAAAGTATATGCTGTATAAGATTGTTTTATCTCCTGTATTCACCCATTGACATAGTGTTGGCGCTAGAAATCGACTGGTCGAATCCCCAGCGTCGGACACACGACCCGGGAGAATATGCTTAGCTCCTGTTCGGGTGATCGCCGTGGTGCGGTTCGCGCGGCGTGCCAGCCAATCTGACCTGTTGATTAGCAGGGAGAGAAACGTGTCAAATCTCAGAGGTAGCGATCGGCTAAAGTTCTGATCTCGAGGAAGCTTATCAGCGAATCGGCCGATTTACTCTAATAAAGAAATCGGCTATGATGCAGCCGATTACCGGGCAGCGTTAATAAAGAAAACTGTTGGAGTAATCTAAACAACGCTACAGTAACAACACTAAGAATAGATCTAAATCGGCTATGCGTGAGATAAATAGATCAAATGACGAAATACAAGAAAAGCCGAAATTGCCGATTCCTAGCTGGATAACTAGTGATAAAACCAGAACAACAGGTAAAACCTAGAATTCTAGTAAATATCGATAACTGATGAATAAATCTAAACGAAACGACAGCGATGCGCCCGAAGTTAAAGCTTAGAAATTATTCGATAAGCAGAACTTACAAGATCGGCCGGAGGTCAAGTTGATGCAGCCCCGCCAACCCGTACGAACTCGTGAAAAGAGAAAAGTATTGGCGAAGTCGCCGGCTTGAAAGTAAGTACGAGGAAATAGTAGTTTGTTGTATTGAGTTGATGATGATTACAGATCTACAAGGGTGGCTATTTATAGCCTGTTACAAGCGACTTCTTATCCGATTAGGACTCTATCCCTAAACTTAAACAGAAAACGAATATTTACAAGTACGATTCGTACTAAGTCGATAACCACGCTCTTCATGGGCTGAATCCCTCTTCATCTTCATAATGCTCTTTAGGCCCACACCGGCCCAACTATTCCAGCCTCCTAATCGGCCGATTTCTATTCACCTCATCGGCAAGGGACGACCGATTAGGACCCACGTGTCGAGAGCTCAGACTACTCCGACCTTGGGACCTAAGGTCGGGCGTGGCGAAGATCCTCTCTTGGAGGGTCGGACGCATCCGATCCCAGACCTCAGGGGTCGGGCGAGACGGAACTCCAACGGTCAATCGGCCGATCCATGACTGTAGCACCAATCGGCCGATTTCCAATCGTCGCCCCTGTGTCTCGCCGCATCTTTTAATTTCTTCCTCTTCTAAAGCCGATTTTACTCGTGTCAAAATCTGGCGTCAACACATGCCCCCCAATTTCGGAGTAAAACATAGTCTTTACTTCGAAATTCTTTTCAACTTCCCGTCCGAAACAGGCGCAATGAAAATATCCTTCCGTTTCGCGGTCTCCAACCTGATGATTGCAATCTTTTTGCAACGGGCGCCCACGACAACCACTCCTCCCGAAAAACTCGAAACGCTGGTGCGGTAAAAATTCCACTTTTACCCCTTCTCAGACCTCCTTTAAATATCAGCACATCCCGTACTTCCCTTACGAGCTCACGTCTTCCTTCCTCAGCGCACATGCCTTCTTCTCCCTCCAGCGCTTTCCTTAGTCCTCCAGTTCTCCGGCGCCTCCTTCCATTCACATTCCTTCCTACTTCTCCAATTGCGGCACCTTCAGGCACTTCACCAACGCCCAAAGCTCCGGAGATGGCGCCTTCGGCGGAGGTTCCAGTAGCAACGGCGGCGGCTCCATCGACGGGAGAAGGAACTCCGTCAGTGAAAGTTGGGGCTTCAACCGAGATCCCATTGGCGGCTTCATCATCTGCAGCTGCACCAGCGATCCCGCCGATTACGAGGAGCTTCATCCCGGAGGTCATTACCGAAACTTTCCCTATTAGTAATGCATTTACTTTAGATCTATTTCTTACTCCCGCACCCCCTTTTCCTTTTTTAGGCGGTTAGGCATCACATTACCATTCGCCTCACAGAAACCCCCGGCCTTATCTGCCTTGGTCCCATGGGAAGCCCAGATCCAACCGACTTAATCAATTTGGAAACCCATAGGGTCCCTTTCAAGCAATCAACTATGGACCTAGATCATTGGTCGGGTACCTTTAGGTCATGGCCGAATGAAACTCCCGGCTGGAGGGAATGGTACCAGCTGATAGCCGCCTCTAAGAAGGTCCAATGGGACGTGCTCAAAATCGGCCAGTGCATGGATCTATCCTTGTCCCAAATGGAACGGAACGAGCCATTAGTGATGGCAGCTTCTTACTTCTGGTCCGATGCCCTCAATGCATTCCTTTTTGGACACGGACCCATGACCCCCACTCTGGCCGATGTAGTCTTACTGACCGGCCTGGACATTTCCTCCCCAGACACCCCTTTTCGCCTTTTAGCTACGACATCTCATCGGCTGGACACAAGGGGAATCGGCGGATGGAAGGGGTTCATTAGATGCAACAGAAGGGCCGGATCAGTCGAGAACAGAGAGCATACGGCCTTCCTAATGATTTGGTGGAAAAACACTTCTTCTGTGGGAGAGCAGCTGGTCCGTCCACCAACACTCAAGCTCTGGCCGAGGCATTATCGGCAGGGACTTCTGTTCATCTCGGAAAGCACCTACTGGGAGCAGCCTACCACATGCTTCACCAAATCGGTGTTAAATTATCCGAAGGGGAGCTGATTGGAAACCCTTGTGGACCCTGGTGGTTTATCAACTTATGGCTTAACCTGTACATGAGCAAGATTTCTCAGCAGCGAGTAGAGCACATGACGTTCCCCAACATTGAATCGGCAGAGAATCCCACTGTCCGACGCCGATGTACATCCTTCGGCGAAGCGGCATCGGCCTTCTCCGGTTGCTCGTACTCTGCTACCAAGGTGGCCGAATACTTCCGGTGTTTTTATAATGGCTTCAGTGAAGATGCAACTGTCTGGTTTCCTTATCAGAGGGATGACCCAATCTTTGAGCTCCCTTCTTGCTTTGACTCGACCACTGGCCGATTCGACGAAGACCTCACAGACGAATTAATCAAACCGGGAATCTTACCGGCCAACTTCTTCTCGGGGAAGGATGCTCCTACGTATGAGTTCTACAACCCCTCCGTTGCAGCACGGCAATTCGGCATGGGTCAATTGCCGATTCAGGCATACTTCGCCGGCCGACCAAAGTTCAGAGATGAACTCACCAAGGGTCTTGACTATAATCGGCTGCGAGATCGGATCCCAGACTCCAGTACCATAGACCTGAATGAATGGATAGTAGCCCCCTTTGCCGTCCAACCATTCAAGCTATGGTGGGCCAAATGAAACAGTACCTGTTCTGCACTTCTGCATCGACATACTACAACCTCCTGGATCCAGCCAACATCGATCCGAATGCCGAGGTATTTTTCCCTAGCCGATTTTCATTCCTTACTAATGTTGTTAAACGCATATACTAACTCTTGCTGTTGACTCAGTCTGAAAACCACGTTCCCCCAAAACGCAGCCGGAGTGGCCGGCCGATAGAGGACCGTTATCCATACACCACCTTCCCCCTTATCGGCTATCATGCCCCTTCCATGGACGTTATCGCCGGTCGAGCGAAGAACGTGCAGAAGAAGGTTTCAAGAAGACCAGTCGCCGAGTACGTGCTCATATAGAATCGGCTGATCCTCCTATGATTACATCGGCAGAGACTTCGGTCGCACCGTCCCTTCCAACTGCTGGAGAAGTAGACATTCAAGTCGTCACGGAAGCTGGGGCAGCTGCTGCATCATTACTGGTGGAGGCCATGCAGGTAAACTTGTTGTCCGATCTTTCCGGTTGCCATCTCTATACTGACTCCTCTTATATTAGACTGCACAAATCACCTCCGTGGACCCCCAGCAATCGGCAGCAACCCAATCGGTCGTCGAAACGCCAACGCTTCCATCTGCCTAGGTATACTACCCTTCAACCCATTCTCCTAGTATTTGAATGATGTTCTTATTCAATTTTTTGACACAGGTCACCGGCACGCTAAGTGCCCCGCCTAATCAACCATTGGTCATCTTTCGAGAAGCTGGCCCGAGCAAAGTGCCAATCATTGTGGAGTCTTCTTCTTCTGACGAACCAATGGTACCAGCCCCTGAATTGAGGGTAACGGTCTCTCAAACGCAGTTTGAAGAAATCCATTTTAAGGAGGTAAGAGATTTCCCACCCTTAATCGGCCGATTTGCTATCACCATCGGCCGATTTGTTTTCTTTTTGATTTACTACTTTCCAGGAACAGGACACCCCCAACACCAGTCTTTTTTCGTTCGCGGTCACACTCTCCGATGATGAGGAAGTCGCCTCTCGTCAGGTCACTTTGAGCTCCGTTCCTGATGACGTTCGTGCCAAACTTGCAAGCATACGATCTCTTCTTCAAGAGGACATCGACCGATTAGTAGAAGATGCCTCATCGATTCGGCAACTTTTTGGTGACGTCAGCAGGCGAGTACCAGAAGAAGCGGAAGAAGCCTTGGCGCCGGCCGCGTATATCGAGTCAATGAGGATTCCGGCCTTTAAGGCCCTGCATCACATGGCCGATCGCGCCAAGTTGACCAAGACTCGTGAAGAAGAAGACACGTACAAGCGTCAAGCTCAAGAGGTGCATCAACGGATCCACTTTCTCGAAGACTCTCACCCGGGAATTGTCGGCACGATAGATCACCTCAAACGCCGAAGAGCAGAGCTTACCAAGGAGATGGAGCAGGTGACCAAAGCAATAACCGCCGAAGAGAAGAGGCTTCAGGAACTTCCTTCCGTCATCGCCGATCTGAAACGGGAGAGGCAGCACCTGGCTCACGAAGCCCTCAAACTCCACCGCCATATGTCAGAAGTCCCTGGATCGGCGGAGGATGATCAACGGGTCCAAGACTCTGTCGATCAGATCCGGCGCCGAGCGATCGCGGCTATCAACGCCCTTCTGGGTGACCTGTAAAAGCACTGGTAGTCTTGTACGAACATTAATACCTCCTTTGACCATCCTTCACGGCGCCCCCTTATTTATTACCCTTTTTACTTCTGATGGGACGCGTCCTACCAAACATCCACGCTTTCTTTGCTTATAAGTACCGGCTTCGGTTCTATTTTGAGAGCACTCGTTTAACTCGGCCTTATCTTCCCTGACTTGTTCCCGTCGGCGCGCTTTGCAGTCATGTCTTCTTCATCCTCTTCCTTTTCCTCTGTCAATCAGGTAAAAGTTTCGCCTTCGTTCTCTTTCTCAGTTTAATTCCTCTGAAGAGAATCACATCTTCGGTGGCCATATGTATATTGTTGCTTTTCCCAGCCGCGGCGTCTTAGTCCTGAGCTCGAACGAGTCATCGGACTCGTGTACTCCGACGAACCGTTGTCACAAGAAGACAAGGATTTAATCAAGGTCCATCGTGACGAACTCAAAGAGCACGTCCCTGCTGACATCCGACGGATCTGGGACTTCCTTGACGGCAACGACCACCGGCGACCTCAAGCCGACAGAAGTCACGCGGTTCCTTGTCAAATCATCCTTGAAGATGCAGCAGCAGGAACATCACGTCCGGCAATGGACCGGAGTCATCCTCCTCCCCGTCAAGTTGAAGCGGAGACCGCGATGAAAGAGATAGAAGAACGGCACATCCGCCTTCTGATAGAACTAGGTCGGGTTGAGAGAGAGCTTAAGAAGAGGCGTGGTTAATTATTTTTTGTTCTAAGGGCGACTTGTACCGCGTCGGCCGTGTAACCCATCGTCCGTACCGAATAATATATCGGCCGATTTGGACGATTATGTTTTTTCTCTAGACGATTCCTTTTGTATCGGCTGTGTGCTTGTTCATCGTGGTTGATCCTTATGCTCCGACCCATATACTAGGGTAGTACCTTTTCAAGTACCTTCCGTTCAAAGCCCTAGTAAACTCTTCTCCTTCGATCGTTTCTAGAATATAAGCGTTTCCTGGAGCACATCTGCCGATTTTATATGGCCCTTCCCACGTGGGGGACCACTTACCGAATTTAGAATCTTTCGACCCGATCGGCAGCACTAACTTCCATACTAGGTCTCCTGGAGAGAACTGCTTGACTTTGACCTTCTTATCATACCATCTGGCTACTTTCTTCTTGTTTTCCTCAATACTTATTAGAGCTCTCAATCGTTGGCCAGCCAAGTCGTCGAGTTCCCTTTTCATGAGTGAGGAGTAGTCATCGGCCGCCAACTGATCCTGGAGTGAAGTGCATCTCGATCCTGCCCTCAATTCCCATGGTAGTACCGCCTCGTAACCGTATACCAACTGATAAGGGGACATCTTGGTGGCCCCATGGCAAGCCATCCTGTATGCCCATAGGGCTTCAGTCAAACATAAATGCCATTTTTTCGGCTGTTCCTCTATCTTCCTCTTGATAAACTTAATTATCCCTTTGTTGGAAGATTCGGCCTGGCCATTAGCTTGGCCATAGTACGGAGAGGAGTTTAACAATTTGATTCCCATATCGGCCGTGAACTCCTCGAATTCTCCTGATGTAAACATCGTTCCTTGATCGGTCATGATAGTCTGGGGAATGCCGAAACGGTAGACGATATGGTCCCTTACAAAGTCAACCATAGCGGCCGATGTTACGGCCTTTAGCGGAATTGATGAGGACACCACGAGTACATCTACACCAGCAGCACCTCAGGCGCCTCCAGTTGCTCCTCCACCTCAGGCGCCTACAGTTGCTCATCCAGTTGGGCCAATCACTCGAGCCCGTGCGAGAGAATTAAACTTCATCATGCTATTAAGGAACGAAGGCCCATCGGAATAAGAAGATGGCCCAACAGGGCAGCCCAGGTGGGGCGCCTAGGGTTGGGCGCCGTGACCCCTTCGGACTCCAGGGGCTGCGCCCCCTTTATTTAGTCCGAGTCCTTTTTGTTTACGACTTGAGTTTTGTTTTACATCTAGCTTTAGCTACTCTTGAACACGCGCAAATACGCGCTGTCCTTGTTGATTCAGAACTCCACCTTCGAGTGATATTTAGATTGCTCGCCTCTTGTTCTTGTTCGTTCTTCGATTGCGGACAGGAATCGATCTTCGTGATCAGGCTGATCTCGCACCGGCGAGGTTGGTAACCATCGGGAGTTGGTTCAGCGATTGCATTGGCGCTTCGGGTTCGCTCGTCGTAGTCGGATCGTGAGGGTCTATTTCCACCAAGTCGAATTTATCTCCACTCACCGAAAGATCGGGCACTCCGACTCTATCAAGTGGTATCAGCTTTCCAGGTTGATCGGTGAGTTTTACCGAGTGTTTTTCCCTTCCTACAGTCCACAAAAACCAAAACAAATTTTTTTCAGGTTAGATCCTTTGTCCCAGCAACCGTTTAGCCTCGCACATTCTTTCAATAAGTGTCTTTGTTGAATTTGTGTGCCTACTCGTTCAATTGTTGCTGGTTACTTGTGTTTAATCTTTTGTTTCTCGTTTTTCATCTAACCCTAGTTTTCGCCGCCGCCGCCGTTCCGCTGCTTGCCAACCCTACCAGCCGCGCCCACCGCACCTCCCCCCGCGACAACCGCGCCGCGCCATCCCACTACTCCGATCGCCCCTCCCCTGTCAAAAAAAAAAAGATCGAAAGCAATCAAAAAAAAAAAAGGAAAGAAGCAAAAAAAAAAAACAGACGAAGAAGAATCCAACAGGGAGAAGGAAGGTGATTCGGATTTGTTTCGGTGGACCCTCCCTTTGCGCGCGCCGTGACTCCTCCTGGGTCACGACTCTCTGGTGTTAATTCCCCCCTCCCCCACGCATTCCGTGCCAGCCTTTCACATCCGTATCTCTCTTTCTTGGTCCTTTATTATTCTGAGGTCCGCCTTACTCTAGAGAGAGAGAGAGAGAGAGAGAGAGTGTGTGCCACAATTTGCCGGAATACCCCTGTACTTTCAGAAAAAGTGTGTGCCGCAATTTGATATTTGAGATCCTCTGTGTTCATATTATCAGTTTTGGGGCACCCTCTGTGAAAAAAAAAAACAGAAATAAAAAAAAAAAGAGGTGCGCCCTCTCCACCTTGCCTCTGTTCTTTCGATTTTTCCTTGTTACCAGCAACTCTTGTTACGTGTTTGGCACTATCTTTCAACTTTGCATTATTGTTTGCTTGTGCTAATCCTTCATTTGAGTGCAGCCTTCCCAGAACTCCACATAGTTCTACGACGAGCATATTTTGTTTCTCCAGGCAATCGCTCCTCCAATCTTTCGTGAGTTCCACCGGTTGGTTGCAGTTCGCCCCTGTGTGCGTGGTAAGAACGGATAAGAATTTGATAACAGCACTAGTGTGAGCGCCTTGTGAGCTGTTACACCCCTATTTTGTCGTCGCTTGTGTTCTTGTCTTTGCGCTAACCATGGCAGATGATGTCGACGCGGGGGCTAACCAGCTGCAGGGCATACGGGCGCAAGTTGAAGGGCTTGTCACCGACATTCAGACGATTCATGAACGGCTGGACTCGACGATCTCCTCGACGACCGAGCGGTGTGATCAGCTCGACCTTGCACAGACGGCCGCTAAGGCCACACTCGACTCAGTTGTGGCAAGACTCGATGCATTGCACACTACAGTCGCAGAGTTGCAGCAGGGTTATGGTGGTGACTCGGACCAGGACGATGGCGACCGCCGAGGCCGTGCCCGCCGCGTGCCACGCCGTTCCGGTGGTAATGATTCCTTTTCCAAGATTAAATTTAAAATCCCACCTTTTAATGGCAAATATGATCCTGCTGCATATCTTGATTGGGAATTAGAAGTTGAACAGAAATTTTCATGCCATGATATTCTTGCTAATTCTAAAGTTAAAGCTGCTATTAGTGAATTTACTGATTTTGCTTTAATTTGGTGGCGTGAATATAAACACAAACATCCCAATACCATTCCAACCACTTGGGAGCAATTAAAAACTGCTATGCGCCACAGATTTGTGCCTTCTTATTATGCTCGCGATTTGCTTAATAAAATGCAACGTTTTCAGCAAGGTTCCAAATCTGTTGAGGAATATTTCCAGGAATTACAAATAGGCATGATTCGTTGTGGGTTATTGGAGGAAACCGATGCTGCTATGGCACGTTTTCGTGGTGGTTTGAACCGCGAAATTCAGGATATACTTGATTATAAGGACTACACAGATATGACAACATTATTTGAATATGCTTGCAAAGCTGAACGTGAAGTGCAGGGACGCCGCTCGAAGACATATTCTAACTCTTTTGCAGGAAGAAGCTCGACATCCAACTCCGCACCCGCTCTCCCTGCGCCACCCACGCCCACCACTACACCGCGCGAGCGAACGGCCAAACCTGCAAGCGCTGCCCCTTCCACAGGCGCCGCCCCTCCCACAGGCCGTACACGGGATATTCAGTGTCATCGTTGCAAAGGATTTGGCCATGTGATTCGGGACTGTCCGAACAAGCGCACTTTGCTTCTTCGTGATGATGGTGAGTACTCTTCCGCTAGTGATTCTGAAGATACTCGACATGCGATGCTTGCCACTGACCATGCAGCTATGGAGGTACATGTCAACCTGGGTGACGCCGATAGGTATGAAAGTCTTGTTGTGCAGCGTGTTCTTAGTACACAGGTCGCACCGTCCGAGAAGAATCAGCGACACACTCTTTTCCATACCAAGGGCGTTGTGCAGGAGCGGTCGATTCGCATCATCATCGACAGCGGCAGCTGCAACAATTTGGCGAGTACCACGCTGGTTGAAAAGTTGTCTTTACCCACTCGTAAGCATCCACATCCATATCACATTCAATGGCTTAATGATGGTGGGAAAATTAGAATTACTCGATCAGTCCGTGTTCCTTTCTCCATGGGTGCTTATTCTGATTTTGTCGATTGTGATGTTATTCCCATGGAAGCATGCTCTCTGTTACTTGGGCGACCTTGGCAATATGATACTGATAGCTTGCATCATGGTCGTTCAAATCACTATTCTTTCATGTTTAAGGGTCAGAAAATAATTATACATCCAATGACACCTGAACAAATTCTTAAAGATGATCTTGCTAGAGCTGCGAAAACTGCTAAACAACTTGAACCATCGACATCTCTTAATTCTGAAATCAAGTTGAATGCTCCTGTTTTGCTTGCCACACGTGCTGATTTTGCTGAGTTACGCGATGCTCCTTTGCCATGCTATGTCCTTATATGCTCTAGTGTGCTCGTTTCACTTGATGATGCACCATCTTTGGATATTCCCCCTGCGGTTGCTAACATTTTGCAGGAGTACGCTGATGTCTTTCCAAAAGATTTGCCACCGGGACTTCCACCACTTCGTGGCATTGAGCACCAGATCGACCTCATTCCCGGCGCACAGCTTCCGAACCGCGCACCGTACCGTACAAATCCGGATGAGACGAAGGAAATCCAGCGCCAGGTACAGGCGTTGCTTGACAAGGGTTATATTCGTGAGTCTCTTAGCCCTTGCTCCGTTCCTGTGTTACTTGTTCCAAAGAAAGATGGCTCATGGCGTATGTGTGTAGACTGTCGTGCTATTAATAACATTACCATTCGCTACCGATACCCTATACCACGCCTTGATGATATGCTAGATGAGCTTAGTGGTGCCATTATTTTCACTAAGATTGATTTGCGTAGTGGCTACCATCAGATTCGCATGAAATTAGGTGATGAATGGAAAACGGCTTTTAAAACGAAATTTGGGTTATATGAATGGTTGGTTATGCCGTTTGGTTTGACAAATGCTCCCAGCACATTTATGCGTTTGATGAATGAAGTTCTGAGGCCCTTCATCGGATTGTTTGTAGTTGTCTATTTTGATGATATCCTCATTTACAGCAAGTCTATGGAAGAGCATTTAGAACATTTGCGTGCTGTTTTTGATGCATTGCGTGCGGCCCATTTATTTGCTAACCTCGAAAAATGCATGTTTTGCACACAACGTGTCTCGTTTCTTGGCTATGTTGTTACTCCACAGGGCATTGAGGTGGATAGCAGCAAGATTGATGCCATTCGGGAGTGGCCTACACTGACGACGGTCACACAAATTCGAAGCTTTCTTGGCCTTGCAGGTTTCTACCGCCGGTTTGTTCGTGATTTTAGCTCCATTGTAGCGCCTCTACATGAGCTTACAAAGAAGGATGTTCCCTTTGTTTGGAGTGATTCGCAAGAGGTTGCGTTCAGCACCTTGAAAGATAAGTTAACCAATGCTCCTCTCTTGCAGTTGCCTGATTTTACTAAAGTGTTTGAGCTTGAATGCGATGCTAGCGGTATTGGGCTAGGTGCTGTTTTGTTACAAGAAGGAAAACCGGTTGCTTACTTTAGTGAGAAATTAAGTGGTGCTAGCTTGAATTATTCTACTTATGATAAGGAGCTTTATGCTTTAGTGCGCACTTTGCATACTTGGCAGCACTACCTTTGGCATCGCGAGTTTATAATTCATTCTGATCATGAGGCTTTAAAACATATTCGTACCCAAACAAACCTGAACCGTCGTCATGCTAAATGGGTAGAATTCATTGAGTCTTTCCCTTACATTATTAAACACAAGAGCGGGAAGGAAAATGTCATTGCTGATGCTTTGTCTCGTCGCTATACCATGCTGTCACAGTTAGATTTTAAAATCTTTGGCTTGCAAACTGTGAAGGATCAATATGTGGATGATGCTGATTTCAAAGACGCTTTCGCCCACTGTATTCATGGCAAACCATGGGGCAAATTTCACATACAGGACGGGTTCCTGTTTCGCGCTCACAAGCTGTGTGTTCCAGCTAGCTCGGTTCGTCGTTTGTTGTTACAGGAAGCGCATGGAGGCGGTCTCATGGGGCACTTTGGCGTCTACAAGACGCATGAAGTGCTGGCTGCCCACTTCTTTTGGCCTCGGATGCGCGCTGATGTTGAGCGCCTTGTTGCCCGCTGCACTACTTGCCAGAAAGCTAAGTCACGATTAAACAACCATGGTTTGTACATGCCTTTGCCTGTTCCTACTTCCCCTTGGCTTGATATTTCTATGGACTTTGTTTTGGGATTGCCTAGAACTAAGAAGGGGAGGGACAGTATTTTTGTGGTTGTTGATCGTTTCTCCAAAATGGCTCATTTTATACCTTGTCATAAGACTGATGATGCTAGCAATGTTGCTGAATTGTTCTTTCGCGAGATTATTCGTTTGCATGGTATTCCAAATACAATAGTCTCTGATCGTGATGCTAAGTTTCTCAGTCATTTTTGGAGATCACTATGGAATAAAATGGGAACTAAATTGCTGTTTAGCACCACTTGTCACCCTCAGACTGATGGACAAACTGAGGTGGTTAATCGAACTTTGTCCACTATGCTTAGGGCTGTTTTAGATAAACACTTGAAACGTTGGGAAGATTGCTTGCCTCATGTTGAGTTTGCTTATAATCATGCAACGCATTCTTCTACAAAGATGTGTCCTTTTCAAGTTGTTTATGGTTATATTCCTCGGGCGCCTATTGATTTGTTTGCACTTGATGCCGAGGACACCCCACACATAGATGCCGCTGCACATGTTGATCAAATGATTAGCTTGCATGAGCAAACTCAACAAAACATTGCTGCTGCTAATGCTAAATATCAGGTTGCGGGTAGTAAAGGGAGAAAACATGTTACTTTTGCACCGGGTGATCTGGTTTGGTTGCATTTGAGGAAGGATCGTTTTCCTACCTTACGTCGTTCTAAATTGATGCCACGTGCTACTGGTCCTTTTAAAGTGCTAACCAAGATTAATGATAATGCTTATATCCTTGACCTGCCTGCGGAGTTTGGTGTTTCCACGAGTTTTAATGTTGCAGATTTGAAACCGTATGTGGGCGAAGATGAGGAGTTGCCGTCGAGGACGACTTCAGTTCAAGAAGGGGAGGATGATGAGGACACCACGAGTACATCTACACCAGCAGCACCTCAGGCGCCTCCAGTTGCTCCTCCACCTCAGGCGCCTACAGTTGCTCATCCAGTTGGGCCAATCACTCGAGCCCGTGCGAGAGAATTAAACTTCATCATGCTATTAAGGAACGAAGGCCCATCGGAATAAGAAGATGGCCCAACAGGGCAGCCCAGGTGGGGCGCCTAGGGTTGGGCGCCGTGACCCCTTCGGACTCCAGGGGCTGCGCCCCCTTTATTTAGTCCGAGTCCTTTTTGTTTACGACTTGAGTTTTGTTTTACATCTAGCTTTAGCTACTCTTGAACACGCGCAAATACGCGCTGTCCTTGTTGATTCAGAACTCCACCTTCGAGTGATATTTAGATTGCTCGCCTCTTGTTCTTGTTCGTTCTTCGATTGCGGACAGGAATCGATCTTCGTGATCAGGCTGATCTCGCACCGGCGAGGTTGGTAACCATCGGGAGTTGGTTCAGCGATTGCATTGGCGCTTCGGGTTCGCTCGTCGTAGTCGGATCGTGAGGGTCTATTTCCACCAAGTCGAATTTATCTCCACTCACCGAAAGATCGGGCACTCCGACTCTATCAGGAATCGCCTCCACCCATTTGGTGAAATAATCAGTGGCCACCAGAATGAATTTGTGCCCTTTGCTTGACGGAGGATAGATTTGGCCGATGAGGTCTATTCCCCAACCTCTGAACGGCCATGGTTTGATAATGGGATTCATGGCCGATGCGGGCGCACGTTGGACATTCCCGTATTTCTGACAATCCTGGCATCCTTTATAATATTTGAAGCAATCTTCGAGGATCGTTGGCCAGTAGTACCCATTATTCCTAATCATCCATTTCATCTTATGTGCCGACTGGTGGGCTCCACACACTCCTTCGTGGATTTCTCCCATCAGAGTCTTAGCCTCCTCCGTTCCTAGACACTTGAGTAGGACGCCATCAATTGTTCGGTAGAACAAGTCGTCTTCCAGTAACACATATTTGGTAGCATGAAATCGTACCCGCCGATCCACTTTCTTAGATGGATCTTTCAGGTAATCGGCAATCTCCTTTCGCCAGTCATTGGCCGCGAGCTCTAGAGCCATAGCGCCTTGAATCGGCCGATACCCAGATGCATGTTGGGCGAGCTTGTTGGCATCCTCGTTGTGATTCCTTGGGATGTGCTCAATAACTGCAGACTTGAATTCTTTCAGAAGCTGCAGGCAATCTTCGTAATAAATCCTCAACACATCGTCCTTGCATTCGGACCTCCCTGTTAATTGATCCACAATAAGCATGGAATCCCCAAAAATTTCGAGAGAATTAGCCTTGACTTCCCTTAATAATTGTAACCCCTTCAGTACAGCTCGGTATTCTGCTTGATTGTTAGTGGCGGATGCTTCTATCGGCAGAGAGAAATCATAGCTTGCCCCCCGAGGCGATATGAGGACGATGCCGATTCCTGTTCCGGCCCCGCATGATGATCCATCAAAGTATAAGGTCCAAGGTACTGGTTCCACGAAGGTGGCCTCTGGTCCACAGTGCTGGGCAACGAAATCGGCCATGACCTGACCCTTAACGGCCTTTGCCGATTCATATCATAGATCAAACTCCGACAAAGCTAAAACCCATTTTCCGATTCGTCCTTTCAAGATCGGCAATGACAGCATGTACTTTACCACATCATCTTTGCATACGACCACACATTCTGCCGATAGCAAATAGTGCCTGAGTTTGGTGCATGAGAAGTAAAGGCATAGGCACAACTGTTCTACTGGAGGATACCTTGTTTCGGCGTCCAGAAGTCTTCTACTGACATAATAAATTACTCGTTCCTTTCCCTCGAACTCCTGGACCAGAGCCGACCCGATAGCTCGTTCATCAGCTGATAAGTATAGTTTAAACGGCTTACCAGTTTGAGGTGGGACCAATACTGGTGGTGAGACCAAGTACTGCTTGATATCTTCTAATGCCTTGCGTTGCTCTTCCCCCCATATGAACTCCTGGTTGGGCTTCAACTTTAATAATTGTGTGAAGGCTTGGATTCGCCCAGACAGATTAGATATGAATCTTCTGATGAAATTCACCTTGCCGATTAGAGATTGCAATTCAGTTTTATTCTGCGGGGCCACAACTTTGTTGATGGCCGCTATGGTCTTCCAGTTAATTTCTATTCCTCGCTCATGCACCATGAATCCTAAGAATTGTCCGGCGGATACGCCGAAGGCACACTTATTCGGGTTCATCTTCAGCCCATGTTTCTTAGTGCATTCCAATACCTGTCGTAAATCGGCTAGGTGCTCCTGGTGTCCTTTTGATTTGACTACGACGTTGTCGCTGTAGATTTCTACTAGCATGCCGATAAGTTTGTGAAATATGTAATTCATGGCTCTCTGATACGTAGCGCCGGCGTTTTTCAAACCGAAAGTCATTACCACCCACTCGAATAAACCAAGGTGACCCGAGCATCTGAAGGCCGTTTTGGATATGTCCTCTTCGGCCATTAGTATCTGATTGTACCCAGCGTTTCCATCCATGAAACTAATAACCTTGTGTCCTCCGGCGGCATCTATCAGCACATCGACCGTTGGCATGGGGTATCCGTCCATTGGTGTGGCCTGATTGAGGTTCCTGAAATCGACGCATACGCGTAGCTTTCCGTTCTTCTTGTATACTGGTACAATGTTGGAGATCCATTCGGCATAACGGCATTGCCGAATAAATTTTGCTTCGATTAGCCGCGTTATTTCGGCCTTTATGTCTGGTAGGATTTTAGGATTACACCGCCGTGAAGGCTGTTGATACGGCCGATACCCCGACTTTATGGGTAACCGATGCTCAACAATAGATCGGTCTAATTCGGGCATCTCATGGTATTCCCAAGCAAAGCAATCCTTAAATTCTCTTAATAAATTTGTCAATTTACATTTGTATTCCGGATCCAAATTTGCACTAATAAATGTCGGCCTTGGTTTGGTACCATCGCCTAAGTCTATCATTTCTAATGAATCGGCCGACGTGAATCCGTGTCCCAGCTTCCCATCTTCTCGGGCTAACTGATCCATTTAGTCTGAGTCTTCAGAGCCGACTACTCGAATCGGCTGCAGGCCAAAATCGGACACCTTCAAGAAATCAGTGTCCCATATTCTCCCGGATATGCACTTGATGTTCTCGCAGCTCCACTGCTGCGTGTCGGTTGCCGCGACGCTGTATGCGGAATCGGCGGTGACCACCTCGATATTGTCACCGACCCATTGCACGAGGCATTGATGCATTGTGGACGGGATACAGCAATTTGCATGTATCCAGTCTCGGCTGAGTAGCATGTTGTAGGACCCCTTGCCATTAATGATAAAGAAAGTAGTAGGAAGGGTCTTACTGCCGATGGTGAGGTCGACGCAGAGAGTGCCGCGAGCGGGGGATACGTTGCCTTCGAAGTCCTTTAGCATCATATCTATCCTGGTCAGGTCGTCATCATTCTTCCCTAGCTTCCGGAACATGGCGTACGGCATGATGTTAATTGCAGCTCCTCCGTCTACTAGTAATCTGGTGATGGGTCGGCCGTTGACATGCCCTTTAAGAAACAACGCCTTCAGGTGTTCTCGTTTGTCATCTTCGGGCTTCTCGAACGTGGCTGTCATTGGTTCCAAAGCCAATTGTGCCATCTGCTCTTCTATTGCTGACATGTTTTGTCGGTCGGCAGGAGTCATGAACTCCATCGGCAGTATGAAAACCATGCCGATGTCGGTTGCCAATTCATCGTCTCCCCTGTCGCCTCTTTTGGGGTGCCAGACCTGAGACCTGCCATTTTTCTCATCCGTCGTATGTCATTGTTCTTCTTCCTGCTGTTCCCACTGGCGGAGACGTTGGATTCTTCTTTTTTGAGATTTGGTCAATCCATCAGGGCACCACCTGGGGTTTACTAGTTTGGTCTGTGGCCTGGCGCATTCCCATTCTGGTTCACGTCCTAAAGGACTCTCGTCTGATACCCAAGCATTGGCCATTTCTTCAAGTCGACTGTGGATGCTAACCTTGTTTTCTGGCCGGTTATGTCGATCAAATCTGCCCTCCGGCCTATCATTTCGTTCGCGCCTGCCTTCCGACCGGTCATATCGGTCACTTCTGCCCCCCAGCCGATCACGTACTGGAGGGCGCGGGTCTTCTTGGTCGCGCCAGTTCCTGCTGATCGGCTCTGATTTCCCATATCTGGAGCGAGACCTTCTGAACGGCTGATTGTTACGATACGGGCCGTTGCACTCAGGGCAATTATCGGCCGATGGCAACCTGAGGTTGCTTTCCCAACAGTGGATGAAGAACGGACATCGCCAGTGATCTTCATGTCGCCGCATCGCCTCTTCCCGGGATCTCGAGCGTTCATGTTGCCGCTGATACTTATTGAGCAGAAATTTAGAAGTAATGGGCTTACGTGGTTCTCCCATTCCGTCGTCATCATCTTCCATCCGCCGTTTTCCCTTGACGTCTTCGGGTGTTGCTTTATTCCTGGGGTCCACAGCGCCGCTTTGCTTCGCCGATTCGGACGTCAGTACCTTGGTTTGGAGCGAATTCCTCCCCGTATCAACCATGTTGGTGGGGAAGGGGTGCTGGTCGATCTTCATCGGCTTGGCCGGTTTCGTTGGAACTTCAAATCTAAGTCTGCCTTGCTCGATGGCTGATTGTATCTGCTGCCGGAAGATTTTGCATTCGTTTGTATCATGGGAGGTAGCGTTATGCCACTTGCAATATTTCATCTTCTTCAGCTGTTCGGCAGAAGGAATTGAATGGTACGGCGAGAGCTTGATCTGTCCTTCCTGGAGGAGGAGGTCGAAGATTTTATCGGCCTTTGATGTGTCGAATCTGAACGTTTCCAGCTCCTTCTTTCCGAATGGACACGATATCGGTTTCTTCCCTTTAACCTATTCCGCAAGGCTGATTTCTGTGTCTTCTTCGGTTTCAACCTCTTCTAACTATGCCACCTTCTTCTGGAAGTTCCTCCGTGGATCGAAAGGGCGTACTTCTTGACCAGACAATCGGTGGACGATTTGGCTTAAGCTCTCAAACTCCTGTGAGGCGTATTTTTCTTTGATATGAGATAGGAGACCTTGGAAGGCTATATCGGCCAATTGTGCATCAGTCAGGGCCAGGGAGTAGCACTTATTCCTGATCTCCCTGAACCTCTGCACATATGAGGATATCGGCTTGTGCTTCTCTGCCTGAGGCTGGTTAAATCGGACAGCTTCATCTCATGTATCCCGGCGTAGAAATACTTGTGAAACTGCCTTTCCAGATCAGCCCACGTAATTATCGAGTTGGGTGGTAATGTGGTGAACCATTGAAAGGCTGACCCAGACAGGGATGACAAGAAAAGGCGCACCCGTAGAGCATCCTGCGCCGCTGCTTCCCCGCATTGGATGATGAATCTGTTCACGTGTTCCACAGTTGAGGTGTCGTCCAGTCCCGAAAACTTAGTGAAATCAGGAACTTTATACCGATGGGGAAACGGTAGTGAATCGTATGTAGGCGGGTATGGTGTCCTGTATGTGTAGGTCTGCACCTTCGGTTTTAAGCCGAATTGTTCTTGAATCACCTCTGTTATGCGTGCCGACAAGTCCGGCTGTTGCTGGTATACCGTAGGCTGGGGAACTGGTACGTGCTGGTATATTGGTGGCGGGATGACTTGATGATGAGTGAAAGCGTGCGGTGTCTGATGTGTCATAGCCGGCTGCGTAGTCAGGGTCGGCTGTTTGAATGAGCCGCCTGCTTCGTCATATAGTATGAGCGGCGCAACGCCCCAAAGTACTTCCGTTGTTTCTGCCGCCCTGCTCATCTCTGGCGTGACAGGCTGATACTGTGGCATGATTGGCCTAACGGCTGCCTGGAAAGATGCCTGGAGTTGAGGACTTCCATAGCTGGCCGGTTGATCCTGGGCGGCCATCACTGAGGGTGTCCCCCAAGGCGCTGGATTCAAAGGAGAAAACTGCGCAGAGGACAACTGAATGGGACGCGGATGAAGATATTGTGCGCCATTAGACCCCATAAAGGTCGACGATGAGGAGGCGCCAGAACCTCCAACTGGAATTTGGGTCGGCTGAGAAGCCGAATAAGGAGCATTTGAATAACTCTTGTGTGGAGCCGAAATTGGTGGAGCATATGCCGGCCCCTGGTACCCTTGAGATACGCCGCTAGCTAAGGAGCTGATGACGGCGTTTTATGCCGTATTAGAAATCACCGGGGATTGATCGATGAAAGCTTGATAGACAGATTGTTGAACCATCTCGGACATCTTGTCCGAGTCCTCGGTGATTGTGATCTGGCGAGGAGCTGGGAACGGAGTCTTTTTGACAGTTTCTCCGCTCCTGGTGCGACTGAAGGATTGCAGACATGCCTTCCGGTAATATGCCCTCTGCTTCTCCAATTCTTCCCTCTGATCGTCCCTGAGGTCTGCTTCTGTCACTTCGATGACGTTATCTTCCGAGACTTCAGCAGCTTTCGACATAGTGGCGGTTGTACTGGTCCCACTGGGCGTGCCAAAAGTGTGTTGGCGCTCGAAATCGACTGGTCGAATCCCCAGCGTCGGACACACGACCCGGGAGAATTTGCTTAGCTCCTGTTCGGGTGATCACCCTAGTGCGGTTCGCACGGCGTGCCAGCCAATCTGACCTGTTGATTGGCAGGGAGAGAAACGTGTCAAATCCCAGAGGTAGCGATCGACTAAAGTTCCGATCTCGAGGAAGCTTATCAGCGAATCGGCCGATTTGCCGTAATAAAGAAATCGGCTATGATGCAGCCGATTACCGGGCAGCGTTAATAAAGAAAACTGTTGGAGTAATCTAAACAACGCTACAGTAACAACACTAAGAATAGATCTAAATCGGCTACGCGTGAGATAAATAGATCAAATGATGAAATACAAGAAAAGCCGAAATTGCCGATTCCTAGCTGAATAACTAGTGATAAAACCAGAACAACAGGTAAAACCTAGAATTCTAGTAAATATCAATAACTGATGAATAAATCTAAACGAAACGACAGCGATGCGCCCGAAGTTAAAGCTTAGAAATTATTCGATAAGCGGAACTTACAAGATCGGCCGGAGGTCAAGTTGATGCAGCCCTGCCAACCCGTACAAACTCGTGAAAAGAGAAAAGTATTGGCGAAGTCGCCGGCTTGAAAGTAAGTACGAGGAAATAGTAGTTTGTTGTATTGAGTTGATGATGATTACAGATCTACAAGGGTGGCTATTTATAGCCTATTACAAGCGACTTCTTATCCGATCAGGACTCTATCCCTAAACTTAAACAGAAAACGAATATTTACAAGTACGATTCGTACTAAGTCGATAACCACGCTCTTCATGGGCTGAATCCCTCTTCATCTTTGTAATCCTCTTTAGGCCCACACCGGCCCAACTATTCCAGCCTCCTAATCGGCCGATTTCTATTCACCTCATCGGCAAGGGATAACTGATTAGGACCCACGTGTCGAGAGCTCAGACTACTCCGACCCTGGGACCTAAGGTCGGGCGAGGCGGAGATCCTCTCTTGGAGGGTCAGACGCATCCGATCCCAGACCTCAGGGGTCGGGCGAGACGGAACTCCAACGGTCAATCGGCCGATCCATGACTGTAGCACCAATCGGCCAATTTCCACTCATCGCCCCTGCGTCTCGCCGCATCTTCTAATTTCTTCCTCTTCTAACGCCGATTTTACTCGTGTCAAAATCTGGCGTCAACACATAGGCTACCTGATATCCTTTCAAACCCATTCTATCACGTATGGCTGCACAAGCGGCCTTCTCATCAGAGCTGCAAAAGCATTGAGCTCAGTTTAATCGTTCAGTTTTTTTTTTGAAATGTATAGTTCAGAAAAATCAGAATATATTTCACTGGCATATTTCACTTAGAGCTTCACCCCTATTTATATCGCCTACTTAAATCCCACAGCTAGAGCATTCATACCTGTCCACAAGCTCTGGTGCAAGCATTCCAAACCGATCAATAATAAACTCATCAAATGTCCTCTTTGTTGGATAGCTAGCACAGCTGATCCGGATTGCTTCTAGAACACCCTGTACCATGACCATGTGCAAATGTTGAACCGATTGAGATGTAGAACTTGAAATAATGGAACATATTAGAACAAATTCCACATACATACCCCATATCTCAATTGATGCAAGATGTTGATGTTCTCAAAGATTTGAGATGGGAAGGGGGAGGGGGAGGGGGGAGGAGGGGTGGCTGACCTCGTCGAGTAGCACGCGGAGCGACGTCGCGGGCCGCGAGCGCGGCCGGCTGGTCCTCGTCGGCGATGGATGGCAGCACGGCGGCCTCCCCCACCCGATGGTGCCATTGCGGAGCTCAAAGTGCACGGCAACATTGGAGACAGCGTTGAGGCGCGAGGACGCGATGGTGAAGGGCGCAGAGAGGGGCACGGCGAGCATGACTGGCTCGGCCGCCGCGACGTCCATGGGGGCTGCGGGGTAGACCTGGATGGTGACAGCGATGGTGAGATGGCGCGGAGGAGGATAGGGGACGGCGGTGGCTCAGAGGAGGAGGGGCGCCGACACCTTGTAGAGGAGGGAGAAGTAGAGGCGCCACACGACGGGGCAACCGTCGGGGCCATGGACGCGCACGATGGCCCGGTCCTCGGCATCGACCGCGGTGGCGTAGACGGAGGGGGATCTGGCGAGCGCATAGGGGGGTACGGAGATCGAGTGGAGCATCACGGTGGGTACGGAGACGGTGTCGTCAAGCGGCGGGGAGGAGCTGGATCGTGCAAGGTGGGCAGTGGCGGCGGCGAGATAGGGCGACGGTTGTTGCGGAGGAGATGGAGGTAGGCGATGCGGATGGTGCTTGTGCCGCGCGGGCGCGGAACCGGAGCGGAGGAACCGGAGGTACGAGGATTTTTGGATCGGACGGAAGGAAATTGATATACCGCGGGACGAAACCACCGAGCGGAAGACGACGTATGAAAAAATGTCTTGGTTTTGCTTTTTTTAGGAGTAGAGATAATGAATAGAATGTACCATGACCATAGAAATGTAGATGCCAGCCTTGCAGATAGGTCTAGAGTGGCCAACATAAGAGAAGGATCTTAAATATACCACAATACACCAAGAAATTTACTTTTCGCTAAAGAAATACTCCAGCAGCGTAGGGGTCATGGCCACATCTAGGCGTAACTAGGCTCTGCTCCAGACAGAAATAAACTTGAGCAGAGTGCTCCAGACAGAAAATTGGAGGGGACTATATAGAAAATAAATGAGATTCTCACTTGTGGAGCTCGAAGATGCAGTAGCGCATGATTGAACAGGGCAGTTGGTGCTTATGCAACATCCTCTCTCAACTGCTCAGTTGTGCAAGCATGGGCGCTACTGTTGCAAGGATGCTGAGATGTTCCTCCAAGAGTGCCACCGACCATGCTGCACCTTGATGCTCGCTACTCATGGAGCTTGCCGCCGCCACTGAGGTACCCCGCGGCTGCCGAGGTCAACCACGACCGTTGATCTAGTTAGACTTTACAGCCAGCAGAGAGGAGAGTGCTAATTTTGGAAATACAATGTGGGAATTTGGAGGGGCACTGCGGTAGCCATGTTTTTATTATTTGGGGGGAGGTAAGGGAATACAGAATTTCAAGATCCCGCTTTCAAGTTCCTGAGTGCGAGATGAAAATTTGGTAAGCTGCACTTGCTGCGGGGTCATTGATAAGATTGTGCACTCGTATCGGACCCATTTGTCAGCAAAGCTTGGTGCATTTCATCTTGCATACAACATAGGCAGGAGATGAATATCTGGAAGAGGCCCTTGCTTCATTGGACCTGGGTGCGTTTCTAGTCGCTGACCACAAAGGCGAATAGCTGCTTTCTCCAACTATAATGCCTACGCATCTATTTTTTTATGTTAGGATTTTCCTTCTTTTTATCCTAACCAAAGCACACTCGTGTACCCGCTGAATATTTCACATGCCTACCCATGAACGAAGCCTGCATATTCCGCCCAATACTTGTGGTAGGATTCCTAATTAGTGTAGGCCTGCACAGTCCGAGCAACCCTAGTATTTTCATGGCTACTGTTATCCTGTGAGGCCTGCGCTGGGAGAAGGGCATGACATTGTTGATCGGTCATGGTGCTTCAATAAATAGGTGTGCCCCTAAGGCCTTTGCTTATCGGCTCTTCATTTTACACGCATTGCTAGTAGTTGTGCTAGGTGACCTACTTGGTTCTGCACCCTGTGAGAGGAGAGCTCATAGCTTCCGCATCTTGTTTATAGGTTACCATCATTGCTTGTGCTCATTGCTTATCATTTTTAGTTCTGTTGGTAAATGTCTATAGGAGGACGATTGGTCAAGTGAACGGAGCAGGCAACTTCGAAGCTGTGCCACCTCCACAGCAGCTAGGCTTTGTTGATCCATATAATCTGTATGACATGGAAGAAGTGGATGAGGATGAAACAGAGGAGCTGAAGAAATCTGAGTTCGCTTGGCTGCAGGACCACGGTTACACTGGTGTGCTTCGCAATGGTCATTTTGTGTGCCCTTACTGCTTTCTTGCCCATCGGACATGGCATATTCATGACATCTTGCTGCATGCTTGTGGCATTAGTCACTCAGGTCGCGTTACCCTGGACTTGAGGGCTAGGCATTGGAGAACTATGTCCACGGCGACCCTTGTTTTGCTGCATTCTGTGCTGCCGTAGGTATGCTAGAATAAGCTTATGCCATATCCATCTCCATGACCGTGTCCGTTGTCTCCTCGTTGCCATGTCCATGTCCGATGCATTGCATCTTCGTGCTGTGACACTTTTGTGTAACAGAGATGACTTTATTTGTATCGTCTGGATCAGTGGTTTTAGTTTGTCGGTGCCTGGTGATAGTGCACCAGTTTAGTATTTAAAATTTGTATAGTTTCATTGTTGTGTGTGTGCATGCTTGTGCCATAGTATGAGTGTGGATCTATGGGGATGTATCATGTATGTGTACTTAAGAATGCGATCTAATAAGAACGGTCATGGTTTGTTCATTACTATTTTAGAACAGTGGAACTTACATTGTGTATCTTCCTATATAAGCTAATAGTTCTCTATACTCTACTCCCTATTTAAGGCACAAAAGAAATCCCCCGTTGTTCGCTGCATCTGCTCTCTTCCCCGCATCTTTCCAATCTCCACCGCCGCCCGACAAGCTACTTGTCCTCATGCCCAAATCCATAAGCATGGCTTAAAACCAGACAAGCTTCTCAGAGCGCACTAACACACTCTTCTCCATGGCAAAAGACCTCTCCCAGGAGTTCGGCGCCCACATTGCTGTCGTCGCATTCTCCCCCACTGGTGAGCCCAAAGCCTACGGAGCACCCACCGCCGACTCCATCCTCCGCACCTACCTCCCAAAGATCCAAAGCTCATCGTCTCCAATTTGTTCTGAAACGACGGGAGAGGCCACTGCCAGGGTTGACAAAATGAAGCAGGAGGTGGAGGAGACCGTTTTCCTGGCTGAGGTGAAAAGGGCATGTCAGGTTGTCACATGGTCGAAGATCTTGGCAGCTCAAACGACCACGGGGAAATAGAACTGGTGGGAGGTGGACGTGGAAGCTCTCAGGGTGGACGAGCTGCCGGTATTCATCAGGGCGTTGGAGGGGCTAAGGACCGACATCCAACACCACCTCGACGCAATGGAATCATCCCAGAAGGAAAAGATGCAACCTTAATCCTTTCCTGTTAGTGCTCTCACTGCAAGATAAATCATGAAGATGTTATGTGAACTTTTATGCTACCTTAATCTTTTTGTATGTTCTTCTTATGCATTATACTAGCATCAATTAGACATATGATTCGTTCTTGGAAAATTGATAGGGCGGACTAACATTTGCGATCCTTTATTGGGAAAAAGATACTGGGTTTGAATTTTGTCAAGGTGAGCAAGGATTTCCTTGCTATTGAGAGATAGCCAAATAGGATCAAATTATTTGTTAATAATCATCCCATATTGATTTTCAATCTCTCAAAAAAAGGATGCACTATTCCAACTACATTCTCATTAAATGAAACATAAAATTCAATCCATCTTGGTTTCTAGGGGCATGCGAGTAGGAGAACAACCCATTGGGAATTAAATGAGAGAATAACAAAAATTGGTTTTAAGTAACGATGCTGACACGAGAACCAAGGAAGACCGGCCGCGTGGATGTGAAGGATGTGACATTACATGGCGCTAGAACATGGATGGTTGCCACATTAATCCTCGGGTACAATTAGAATTCGTTACAATTTTTGGAAAAAATAGGTACAGACGTATGATCCTGTGGCGGAACCACCTAGGATTAGCTTGATTAAGCAGGGTTAAGCCGCCTAACATGCGACACTCCTGCCTAAACCGAGCTAACACGAAGTGCCGTCGGATTTCATCCGATTTAACCACTTAAACAGGATCGAGTTTAGCAAACCCACACGAAGGTGAGTGGTTACAGAGAATACAACAAGTCCATTGAGTTAAACAAGTTTTACCCATTTTAGTTCAACCATAAAATCCAACATCAGAGTTTTACAAAATTCAAAAGAACAACAGAGAAAACACTAGTGGAAGACTTCGTCGGGGTCGGATGTCCGGGCGAGGCAAGCCAGAACATCACTGAGTCCTCTCCTCACCGTCCGAGGAGGGGTCCCACTCGACCGTCCAGCCTGGCGGGAGCTGGGGCGGCCAAGCACCAACCAGAGAGGGGTCGGACGCAGCAACTTCACCTGAAAACAGAAGCCACAACAAGGCTGAGCTACTAAGCTCAACAAGACTTAACCGATAGGAGTAAGGACTACTCCTCCTTCTAGACATGCAAGGCTTCTTGGCTGAGGGGTTTGTTGGCCAAAAGCACTGAGTAACCCTAATTCAAGTTTTAGCTCCGGTTCTAGGTTCATTTACCAGTCTAGGTTGTGCAACCTATTCTAAGCAATCATAGAGCCAACAAGATGTGTAGATATAACAACAAACATTGCCATCATCAGATTCCTCATTTACTCAGGGTGACATAGCGATCAAGCAATCTCAAGCTGTGAGAGGCAGACGAATCGATTCGAGTTCTTTAACCATGCATGGTGAACCTAGCCTCACGACATCCGCGCACCCGGAGGTCACTTCCTGTGTCGGCCTTCCCCATCAATCCCCTAACCCGTGTCGGGCCCATTTCCTTTGGTGCAAGGTTCCACAGACTCAGCCTCTGCCGTCCTATGACCACGCTTGCCACCACGTGCGACAACCAGCAGGGGAAACTCCGTTCCAAGAACAATGGGGCGACCGCTCACGTCTAGGTTCAATCCGGTACTAGGCTTCCTCATCCCATACTAAGTATGAGGCTAGTACCTTCAAACACTTGATCACGAACACCACCGCTGTCGGGCCTTAGCAAGATTTCATAGACAGACGGGGCGACCATCCGACCACCAAAAAGTTACCAAAACCCTGCCCCGTCCATCGTCCTTATAGTTATAACAGGAGAGTAAATCATGAAACTCCTACAACTCGCGAGTGACAGGAAATCACTCGACTTTTACCGTCTCCTAGTTAAGCAATGCAGCTACTCGGTCCAACAGCTCGTTCTCAGATCATGGGTTACCTGAGTCATGCATCTAGGGTTTCACACAACTCCTATGCGTAAATGCATAAGCAAGCTATACGGAAGGCATGCGCAAGTTTGGCAAAACACGTAGGATTTCATGCAACCGGGGCTTGCCTTTAAGCAAGGAGGACGGGAACTGCTCGGCTTCGGGGGCGACTTCGGCTTCGGAGGGCAGGAGCTCGGCTACAGCTTCTTCTTCTAGCGCCGGGTGAAGCTCGTAGAAACCGTCGGCGAGGTGCAGCTCTACACGAATGCAATGCAAGGGTTATCTTAGACAGTTATTTCAACAGCAACACTGGCTCGCCTGAGCCCAAAAACTTGCGACAAAGAGCAGGAGGTTATGGTGGTTCGAGAGAGCTGATGATGATCAAGAGGTAAGGGTAGGAAAGGAACTAGTGGTCTGATCCTTGAACTAGAGGATGTGATAACTGGGATCCTTAGACGCAAGCGCTGAAGGGTTCCCAGGTTTTACACATACACCCTCAAGTTGAAGAAAAAGATCACAGCCAAGCCCTCGGGTGAGGCGGATAAGGGTCGGCGGAACAGACAGGGTCGGGCGAGACGGAACTGGGGTCGGGCGGATAGGAGGGGTCGGGCGAGGCGGACTTAGGGTCGGCAACTCACCTTCTTCCTGAAAGGAAAGCTTGGGGTCGGGAAGAAGCGAACTTGGGCGGAGGGACTAAAGCTTCGAGCAAGGGCTACGACTGGCAATGCTACGGCGGCGGCGCTGCTTCTTGCGGATCACAAGAGAGCTCTTACGCAGCACGGAGGAGCAAGCTGCTGGGTGACTTGGAGGAACTGAGAGGGAACTGGGAGAAGAACTTCTCAAGAACTGGGTGGGTGGCGCTAGGAGCTTGAGCAGGGAGCTAGAGAAAGCTGAAGGCAACAAAGGCGGAGGGAACTCCGGCGACGGGGCATTCCTTTTATAGCTGCTGGAGCAGGGAAAAGGAAACGGCGTGGAGAGAGAGAAGGGGAGCGGCGCGAAGGCCGGGGAGAAGCAATGGAGTGCTCTGCCGTGGCGGTGATTGAGCAAGGAGGGCGGTGCTGCAGAACTCCGGGGGTGACGCCAGCGATCATTGCGTTCTGCCGTCAGGGCGGCGTAGGAGCGGGTAGACTGGTGGTTGAGGTTTGGCAGAAAGCGGGCATCGTCGTGCGGAAGAGGTGATAGAAGCGACCGGTTTAACGGCGCTAGAATCGAGGGCGCACAGGTGAGAAGATAGGCGGACGCGGGCGCGGGGAGAGCGTGGAACAACAGATTGTCGGGCGGCTTCTGACAGAGCGGGGAAAGGAACTGTCGCGGCCGCGGTCGGGGTTGGCGGTGGAGGAATCGTCGTGTAGCGACGACCGGGCGGCGCAACTGTGGCTGAAGGGACGGAAAAGACGGGCGACATCGGGCTCTAGGGCCGGGATCTGGTGGCGTGATGATGGGCGCGGGAGGTGAGGCTCTGCAGAAAGGGGTGCAGAGGGCTTTCGCTGCCATTGGGGAAAAGGGGCGCGGGAACCCACTCTGTTGCTTCCCAGAGACAAAACTGAGCGGCAGCGTCGGAGAAGACGAGCCACGTGGCAGGAAGACTCCGAGGCGGCCATGCAAACTCGAGTGCGGCTGTCGCGGAGGATCTGGAAAAGATCTCACGGGTCCACCGGTGGATAGATCGGACGGGTGAGGAAGATCAGCAGGATCCGACGGTGGGCTGAGCTCGCCGGGGTCGGAAAAGGAGCGAAGCGGGAAGGGGTCGGATCCAGGGGTCGGGACCTGGCGGAAAACTGAGCACTTAGGTGCGGTCAAGCAAGATAGCTGACTAAGGTTAAGGGCTGCGATCAAGACTAACTGGAAAGGATTAGGGGTCGGTTGTTACAGCCTACCCCTCTTAAAAAGAATCTCGTCCCGAGATTCAAAGATCAAGGGTGTGCTGTTCTTACCTCCTTGATGGGACAGAAAACCTGGGAAACGCTTGTTCAGATATTCGTCCGTTTCCCATGTTGCTTCATCTTCGGTGTGGTTTCTCCAGAGGATCTTGTACATCTTTACCGCTCGGCATCGGGTGTGCCTTTCCTTTTGGTCAAGAACTCGATCTGGGTACTCGGCGTAGGTCAGGTCAGGCTCTACCTGAAGCTGTTCTTGTTCTAAGATCTCTGCTGGAACTCGGACACATTTTCTTCAGTTGAGACACATGGAAAACATCATGTATGGCTGATAGCTGTTCTGGGAGTTGGATCCGGTAAGCAACGGGTCCACATCTCTCCACAATCTCATAAGGGCCAACATAGCGGGGAGCTAACTTGCCTTTTATTCCAAACCGTTGCACTCCTTTGGTCGGGGAGACTCGAAGGTACACATGATCACCAAGGTCGAACTGCAGGGGTCTTCTCCTCTGGTCGGAGTAGCTCTTCTGTCGGGATTGGGCGGCCTTGAGATTCGCTTGAATTACCTTCACATGCTCTTCGGCTTCTGCCACTAAGTCAGGGCCATAGACCTGTCTTTCTCCTGGTTGGGACCAGTTCAAGGGTGTCCTGCATCTCCGGCCATATAGGGCCTCAAACAGTGCCATCTTCAAACTGGCCTGGTAACTGTTATTGTAGGAGAATTCTGCTAAGGGCAGGCACTTGTCCCAGTTTTTATCATAGTGGATAACACAGGCTCTTAGCATGTCTTCAAGGATCTGGTTGACTCTCTCGGTTTGGCCATCGGTTTGGGGATGATACGTTGAGCTTCGGATGAGCTTGGTGCCCATAGATGCTTGTAATTGCTCCCAAAAATGGGCCACAAACTGAACTCCTTGATCAGAGATGATGGTCTTGGGTACACCATGTAGGGAAACGATACGGTCGAGGTACAACTCTGCATATTGCTTGACTGTGTAGGTGGTACGAACAGGAAAGAAATGTGCGGTCTTGGTCAGACGGTCCACTATAACCCAGATGGAATCATACCGTTGAGTTGTAAGTGGTAATCCAACTATGAAATCCATGCTGATGTCTTCCCATTTCTAAGAGGGAATAGGTAGCGGCTGCAAGGTTCCTGCTACCTTCAAGTGACTGGCCTTGACACGTTGACAGGTGTCACATTCTGAAACATAACGAGCTACCTCTGGTTTCATTCCACTCCACCAAAAGGTTTGATGGAGATCATGGTACATCTTATTGCTGCCAGGATGGATCGAGAACTTGGAAAGATGAGCTTCATCTAGGATTTGCTTCCTCAACTTGGGGTCGGCGGGCACTACTAGTCGGTTTCCATAATACACCCCCCCGTTTGGTCCTCACGGAAATGCTTATATCCTTCATCCTTTACTGAGATCTTACTGAGGATCTGTTTTATTTCTTCATCCTTAGCTTGTGCTGATCGAATTTGGTCCTCCAAAACTGAGTCAAGGATGAGGTGATCAAGGGTTCCATGGGGAACAATCTCCAGACTTAGTTTTCCCATCTCGTGACACAGAGTGTTGGTGAAGGCTGTTGACAACAAGCAGTTGCAATGGGGTTTGCGACTGAGGGCATCGGCTACCACATTGGCCTTGCCAGGATGATAGTGCACTTCCAACTCATAATCCTTTATCAACTCCAGCCATCTTCTCTGACGCATGTTGAGGTCGGCTTGAGTGAAGATGTACTTGAGGCTCTTGTGGTTAGTGTAGATGTTGCAGTGAGCTCCCATTAGGTAGTGCCTCCATATCTTCAAGGCATGTATCACCGCTGCCAACTCAAGGTCATGGGTCGGGTAGTTTAGCTCATGAGGTCGTAACGCACGTGAGGCATAGGCAATGACTCGGCTGTCTTGCATAAGAACACATCCGAGTCCAGTACCAGAGGCATCACAGTATACGTCATACGGCCTAGAGGGGTCAGGTTGAGCCAAAACTGGGGCGGTGGTCAGCAAGTGCTTTAGGGTCTTGAAAGCCTCTTCACACTTGGTGTCCCACACAAATTTGACCTCCTTCTTCAGCAACTCGGTCATCGGCTTAGCTATCTTGGAGAAATCCGGTATGAAACGCCGATAGTAACCTGCCAGTCCAAGGAAACTCCTGATCTGGTGTACTGAGGCAGGAGACTTTCATTCCATGACTTCTTGCACCTTACTGGGATCCACGGCGATACCGTCCTTGGAGATAGTGTGTCCCAAAAACTTGACACTATCTAACCAAAACTCACACTTGGAGAACTTTGCATAAAGCTGGTGATCTCTCAGCCGTTGGAGAACTATATGAAGATGGTTGGCATGCTCTTCCTCGTTCTTCGAGTACACTAGGATATCATCAATGAACACCACTACAAACTTGTCCAGCTCGGGCATAAACACCGAGTTCATAAGGTACATGAAATAAGCGGGTGCATTGGTGAGTCCAAAGGACATGACTAGGTACTCGTACAGTCCATATCTGGTAGAGAAAGCTGTCTTGGGTATGTCGCAAGGTCGAATCTTTATTTGGTGATAACCAGAACGAAGATCGATTTTGGAGAACACTTTTGCTCCGGCTAACTGATCGAACAAGACATCAATGCGTGGCAGTGGGTACTTGTTCTTGACTGTTACTGCATTGAGGGGTCGGTAATCCACACACATACGTAGACTGCCGTCTTTCTTCTTCACAAACGGGGCGGGGCAACCCCAAGATGATGTACTGGGTTGAATGAAACCCTTTTCCAACAGATCATGCAACTGGGCCTTCAACACGGCTAACTCAGCGGGTGGCATCCGATAGGGTCTCTTAGATATCGGGGCTGTGCCAGGAACCAACTCTATGGAAAACTCAACTTCTCTATCAGGTGGCATACCCGGCAAATCTTCTGGAAACACATCAGGGTACTCATAGATAACAGGGAGGTCTTCTAGACGGGCTCCCAAGAGAGGGTAGGCACAAGGAGTCGGAGACTCAGGATGGGTCAAAGATAGGGTAGAACTGCCATGGGAGGGTGAGCTGATGTAAAGGGATCGGGCTGATGTATCTAAAACAACATGATGTTGGGCCATCCAATCCATGCCAAGGATGACATCTATGCCTTCTAGGTCAAGGATGATAAGGTTTTCCTTGAAGAGGGTGGGACCTAGCTGGAGAGGTACAAGAATAACGACCTGATCCGACGTTATCCTTCCTCCAGGAGTGGCGATCACATAGGGTTCCTTAGTGTGACCGACACTTAGCCCACATCTTTCCCTTGCCTTACTCCCGATAAAGCTATGAGAGGCTCCCAAATCAAACAACACAACAACAGCTTGATTTAAAACAAGGAAAGTACCCGTCATTACTGACGCACCTTCGGGGAGATCGGTCAAGCTGGTGTAGTTGAGTCGGCCTTGTTGGACTTGCACCTTGGGCCTTCTTCCTCGGGCTGACATGGGGTTCTGGCCTTGCTGCTGATTCTTGTTCCTGGGGTAGTCCTTTGCAAAATGTCCTTCATTGCCGCAGGTAAAACATCGATTACTGGCTGCCGGGCGAGGTGGCGTTGGCAGGGTCGGCCGGGGCACTTGCGGCTGGAAGCCTGGAAAACAAGGCGTTGTTGCCGGCGGGGGTCGGGCGATCCATTTCCCTGACTGCTGGGGTCGGCCAGGGGCTTGTGGAGGGATCATCCGGAACCTTCGAGTCGGCGGACTCAGAAATGCCACAGAGGCTTTCCTCTTCTGGTCGGCCTTGAGAGCCTGCATGCAGTCCTCCTGAGAGATGGCCAGGTTGACCAACTCGTTATAGGTGTCCACCCTGATGGGGTTCAGCCTTTCCCTGAGCTCCAAGCTCAGTCCTCGGCGGAATCTGTCCCGCTTCTTCTCGTCGGTGTCCGCATGATAGCCATCATAACGGCATAGGTCATTGAACGCTTGGGCGTAATGCAGCACATCCCGAGTTCCTTGGGTGAGGGCAAGAAACTTGTTGAGCTTGCGCTCCAGGAGACCTTCGGGAATGTGATGCGCCTTAAACGCCGTCTTAAACTCGTTCCAACTGACCTCGTGGCCAGCAGGTAGCATGGCATGGTAGTGGTCCCACCAAAGCCGTGCGGAGCCACGCAGCTGCTGAGCTGCGAACCGCGCCTTGTTGTTATCGGGGCATGGAGCGGTGAGGAGCTCGAACTTGGATTCAATCGTACGAACCCATGCGTCAGCATCGAGCGGTTCTTGTGTCTTCTGGAACAGCGGGGGTTGTGTCCCTAGAAAGTCCTCATATCGTGCGACATGCGGCTGTGGCTGTGCTCTTCCACCATGTGGCTGCTGTTGTTGTCCTTGCACCAGATGCCTTAGCAGCTCGGTTTGAGTTGCTAAGATTGCCTCCAATGGTGATGGGGGCGGGGGCGGGGGAAGATCCTGTCGCTGATCACTACCACTGGGCACAGATCCAGACCTAGTGCGGTGCGCCATCTGCAAGAGTCAACACCCCATTAATTTCATAACCTCAGGTGTACTCCAACAAATGGAATGTATGAATTAAATCCCTTAATGCGACCCTTGCCAATGGTGCATCACACGTCCTCATAGAGGAAGCACATTCCTCCCATTCTCAGCATAGATAACCTCTACTTGTCCTGGTACTCCACTTCAGGCACACATGCCACATACAGACTCCTAGGATCTGATCCTCTCAAACCAAGGGGTCGGACACGGTCCGTACTCGAAAAGGGTCGGACGAGGCGGAAACTGCCTCAAAGGTCGGCGCACTTGGTTTCACAAGCCGGGGTCGGCCCAAGAACAGGTCCTCCGAACACATCATAAGGTCACGGCGCAACTTACTCAGCCCAGCATCCACACCATACAAAGATGAGAAAGCTATGCACCAGGGTTAACTTTATACAACGGTGTGTCAACACAGGGAGTACTCAACTCGAGGCTAACCTATTACAACTTTTCCAAAATCTAGGCTGCCGAGGAGTACAACAAAAAGAAAGAAGGTTCCCTGAGAACCCTTAAGCTACCATTGGACACTATGAGTCGGAGAAGGGGCGCCATCTTCCTCTATATCCATGCTGGACGCTCCCTCGTCTTCCTCAGGGTCCTCCTGAGCTTCGAGCTGCATGTTGAGGGCATGCACATCCTCGAGCTCAGCTTGGTGCTCCTCCAGGTGGGCATTGGCGACTGCCAACTCCATTTCCACCTCCATCTTTTCCTCCGAGAGCTCTATCATGCCGTCCACGAGGTCGGCGACTTCTCCTTCTAGCTCGGAGATCCGATCTTGCATATCGTGGATCTGGATACCACGCTGGATCAGCTAGTAGGTTTGGCCTACCAGGTCTCTTCTTGCTGCCTGGAGGTAACCGTGGGTATCTACAGTCGTCCGGGCGAAGAGAGTCATGGCTCTTCCTTGAAGCTCTATCAACCGGTAGAGAGCGGCCATGCACCGGACGTTGGTGGAGATGGTGACCATGGAGCAGGTGGTGGCCAACACCTCGATGTTCCCGACGCGGTCAAGCTAGGCCGGGTCCAGCCGACTCCTGACGGGGAAGAGACCGATCGGGTCTAGCGTGATCTCCACAGGATGCAACTGACAGAACTGGGTGAGCAACTGAAGGGCGGCGGATTCCCATGTATCTTCCAGAGCGAGACCATAGGCTATTATGCCAAGAGAGGGCCAGTCGGGCCGTGCAAGGGGAGGTGGTACCAACGCTTGCACTTGGCATGTCTGAATGCCCTGTTCCATATATAACCGCCCGGCATACAGGGGCGGGGACTGATACCCAAACCACTTCAGCGTATCCCACAGAATCGCGGGAAACCCCTCGAAATGCAGACACGTTGACTGGAAGGTACCGTCCGCTCCAAAAACAACATGTTCAGGAACAGCCATCTGGAACCAAGAAAACCGAAAACCACGTGAGATAACTCCAAGGATCAGGGGTCGGATAGAGAAGCATACAGGTTTAACCGAGGGTAACTAAGAGAAACTAGAAATCCTTAGATCCAAAAGAACTCCTTTGAACAGGGTTGCTGTTGAGAAAGGAAACCGTACAACCTTTTGGATATGACGCATGCACGGCCTACCGTACTCTTAACCAAAAACAACTGCCCGAACTTCGGGTCTTACGCGGTCAGCGCCGGTGACAAGGCAACAATACGTCTCTCCCTATAATAACTAGTCGGTGCTAGTAACGTCTCCTAACGAACGCGGTTAGCAACCTGCAGAAAAACACCACACACGAACCTTTCATGCCAGCACCCACGAAAGCGTTCCCAAACATTACCGCTCACTATAGGAACGGCACCCATGCGTTTAAGGCTGCATGGACAGCACTCAACCGTGGAAATAGGTTCCTGTCGAATAGAACCATATAACCCTTCGCATACTCGTGATGCGGAATCGGCACACGTATGACAAACGTGGCGAAGCAACCTTGCCGATAGGTTCGTTGGAATCGAACCGTACCAACCTTCGTATGGAACACACATACGGAACCTGCGCACGTATAATAGACGTGGGCGAAAACAACCGCGAAGATAGGGTCCTTTGAATGGAGATCCCTATCAACCTCGCATGCTCGCGATGCGGAACTCGGCACACGTATGATAGACGTGGCGAAGTGCTGGAAGAGTTAGCAAAATAACCAAATACTTATTAGCCACCTAAATCAACCCCGAAATCCCCTAGGGCCTCTCGCACTAAGTCATCCTTAACGATCGTACGAGATTTTCAAAAGTTCCTTGCAACTTTTATCTTTTTAAAGAAGTGTTTAGGGCTCATTGGGTTCTCTGAAATGCTAAACACTGCTCTGATACCAGCTGTGGTGGAACCACCTCGGATTAGATTGATTAAGCAGGGTTAAGCCGCCTAACATGCGACACTCCTGCCTAAACCGAGCTAACACGAAGTGCCATCGGATTTCATCCGATTTAACCACTTAAACAGGATCGAGTTTAGCAAACCCACACGAAGGTGAGTGGTTACAGAGAATACAACAAGTCCATTGAGTTAAACAAGTTTTACACATTTTAGTTCAACCATAAAATCCAACATCAGAGTTTTACAAAATTCAAAAGAACAACAGAGAAAACACTAGCGGAAGACTTCGTCGGGGTCGAATGTCCGGGCGAGGCCAGCCAGAACATCACTGAGTCCTCTCCTCACCGTCCGAGGAGGGGTCCCACTCGACCGTCCAGCCTGGCGGGAGCTGGGGCGGCCAAGCACCAACCAGAGAGGGGTCGGACGCAGCAACTTCACCTGAAAACAGAAGCCACAACAAGGCTGAGCTACTAAGCTCAACAAGACTTAACCGATAGGAGTAAGGACTACTCCTCCTTCTAGACATGCAAGGCTTCTTGGCTGAGGGGTTTGTTGGCCAAAAGCACTGAGTAACCCTAATTCAAGTTTTAGCTCCGGTTCTAGGTTCATTTACCAGTCTAGGTTGTGCAACCTATTCTAAGCAATCATAGAGCCAACAAGATGTGTAGATATAACAACAAACATTGCCATCATCAGATTCCTCATTTACTCAGGGTGACATAGCGATCAAGCAATCTCAAGCTGTGAGAGGCAGACGAATCGATTCGAGTTCTTTAACCATGCATGGTGAACCTAGCCTCACGAAATCCGCGCACCCGGAGGTCGCTTCCTGTGTCGGCCTTCCCCATCAATCCCCTAACCCGTGTCGGGCCCATTTCCTTTGGTGCAAGGTTCCACAGACTCGGCCTCTGCCGTCCTGTGACCACGCTTGCCACCACGTGCGACAACCAGCAGGGGAAACTCCGTTCCAAGAACAATGGGGCGACCACTCACGTCTAGGTTCAATCCGGTACTAGGCTTCCTCATCCCATACTAAGTATGAGGCTAGTACTTTCAAACACTTGATCATGAACACCACCGCTGTCGGGCCTTAGCAAGATTTCATAGACAGACGGGGCGACCATCCGACCACCAAAAAGTTACCAAAACCCTGCCCCATCCATCGTCCTTATAGTTATAACAGGAGAGTAAATCATGCAACTCCTACAACTCGCGAGTGACAGGAAATCACTCGACTTTTACCGTCTCCTAGTTAAGCAATGCAGCTACTCGGTCCAACAGCTAGTGCTCAGATCATGGGTTACCTGAGTCATGCATCTAGGGTTTCACACAACTCCTATGCGTAAATGCACAAGCATGCTATACGGAAGGCATGCGCAAGTTTGGCAAAACACGTAGGATTTCATGCAACCGGGGCTTGCCTTCAAGCAAGGAGGACGGGAACTGCTCGGCTTCGGGGGCGACTTCGGCTTCGGAGGGCAGGAGCTCGGCTACAGCTTCTTCTTCTGGCGCCGGGTGAAGCTCGTAGAAACCGTCGGCGAGGTGCAGCTCTACACGAATGCAATGCAAGGGTTATCTTAGACAGTTATTTCAACAGCAACACTGGCTCGCCTGAGCCCAGAAACTTGCGACAAAGAGCAGGAGGTTATGGTGGTTCGAGAGAGCTGATGATGATCAAGAGGTAAGGGTAGGAAAGGAACTAGTGGTCTGATCCTTGAACTAGAGGATGTGATAACTGGGATCCTTAGACGCAAGCGCTGAAGGGTTCCCAGGTTTTACACATACACCCTCGAGTTGAAGAAAAATATCACAGCCAAGCCCTCGGGCGAGGCGGATAAGGGTCGGCGGAACAAACAGGGTCGGGCGAGACGGAACTGGGGTCGGGCGGATAGGAGGGGTCGGGCGAGGCGGACTTAGGGTCGGCAACTCACCTTCTTCCTGAAAGGAAAGCTTGGGGTCGGGAAGAAGCGAACTTGGGCGGAGGGACTATAGCTTCGAGCAAGGGCTACAACTGGCAATGCTACGGCGGCGGCGCTGCTTCTTGTGGATCACAAGAGAGCTCTTACGCAGCACGGAGGAGCAAGCTGCTGGGTGACTTGGAGGAACTGAGAGGGAACTGGGAGAAGAACTTCTCAAGAACTGGGTGGGTGGCGCTAGGAGCTTGAGTAGGGAGCTAGAGAAAGCTGAAGGCAACAAAGGCGGAGGGAACTCCGGCGATGGGGCATTCCTTTTATAGCTGCTGGAGCAGGGAAAAGGAAACGGCGCGGAGAGAGAGAAGGGAGCGGCGCGAAGGCTGGGGAGAAGCAATGGAGTGCTCTGCCGTGGTGGTGATTGAGCAAGGAGGGCGGTGCTGCAGAACTCCGGGGGTGACGCCAGCGATCATTGCGTTCTGCCGTCAGGGCGGCGTAGGAGCGGGTAGACTGGTGGTTGAGGTTTGGCGGCAAGCGGGCATCGTCGTGCGGAAGAGGTGATAGAAGCGACCGGTTTAACGGCGCTAGAATCGAGGGCGCACAGGTGAGAAGACAGGCGGACGCGGGCGCGGGGAGAGCGCGGAACAACAGATTGTCGGGCGGCTTCTGACAGAGCGGGGAAAGGAACTGTCGCGGCCGCGGTCGGGGTTGGCGGTGGAGGAATCGTCGTGTAGCGACGACCGGACGGCGCAACTGTGGCTGAAGGGACGGAAAAGACGGGCGACATCAGGCTCTGGGGCCGGGATCTGGTGGCGTGATGATGGGCGCGGGAGGCGAGGCTCTACAGAAAGGGGTGCAGAGGGCTTCCGCTGCCATTGGGGAAAAGGGGCGCGGGAACCCACTCTGTTGCTTGCCAGAGACAAAACTGAGCGGCAGCGTCGGAGAAGACGAGCCACGCAGCAGGAAGACTCCGAGGCGGCCATGCAAACTCGAGTGCGGCTGTCGCGGAGGATCTGAAAAGATCTCATGGGTCCACGGGTGGATAGATCGGATGGGTGAGGAAGATCAGCAGGATCCGACGGTGGGCTGAGCTCGCTGGGGTCGGAAAAGGAGCGAAGCGGGAAGGGGTTGGATCCAGGGGTCGGGACCTGGCGGAAAACTGAGCACTTAGGTGCGGTCAAGCAAGACAGCTGACTAAGGTTGAGGGCTGCGATCAAGACTAACTGGAAAGGATTAGGGGTCGGTTGTTACAGATCCGTTAGAGGAAAAGTGAATAGGATGGACCAAAATGTTCGATCCTTTGTTGGAAAAATGGTTTGAATTGGTTTGAATTTTGGTAAGGTAAGCAAGGATTTCCTTGGTTTTGAGAGAGAGCCAAATAGGATTACATTATTTGTTAATGTTCATCTCATATTAATTTTCAACCTTCAAAAAAACTGATGCACTATTCTAACTACAATCACATTAAATGAAACATAAAATTTGATCCATCTTGTCCTCTCGAGCTATGTGAGTTGGAGAACAACATAGCTAAGATAAATGATTTAATTAATCTCCCTAGGAAAAGCTTGGAACTCTTGGAAAAATCATGCAATTCGGTTGGTAAAGTGACAATACATCATCGGCACAATGATCAAAAATAGTGATTCTTGGCGAAGTAGAAACGTAAGATCCATTGTCGAAAAAGTAAATAGGACGGACTAAACTTTTCGTCATAGATTGATTTTCAACCACTCAAAAAACCAATTACGGAAGATAGTCATTTGTTTCTAAATACACAAGACAAGATAGCCATTGTTGCTAGTACTTGGTACGAGAGAGTCCGTTCATGCACATTCAACGGGAAACATTGACTTTTTTGCTGTAGTGCGGTGCGGTGGGATAAGAATAGAAAAATCACTTGACAAGACATGGCAAGGCAGGCTATGATGCAGCATCATGACCAAGGAAAACCAAAGCACCAAGGAAGATGAATAGATTCTTGCTGATGTCCCATCACAAAGCAAACATAGTAGGAAAACAGGGGATTGATCTTCGCACTAGAAAATAGAGGATTTTCCTACTAGATTCACAGACCTCCTATGTACATGCAAAAGAAAACTGTCCATTGATCTTTCCATCTAAAAGAACACCTATGTACATGCAAAAGAAAACCCCAAATCGGAGTAATCTAGGATGACCCCTCTGAGGAGTTCCCCGATGACTCTGGCATGGGGCCGACAATGGTGGGTGCCGCGGGAGTGACATTTCCAGGACCGGCATTGGAGGGACCAGAGTCGACATTGAAGTCCACCCACCTCCTCTTCCTAGCCATCTCCGAGTCCACCTCCACCTCCTCCCTTCTCTTCTTGGCAGCTTTCTTCTTGGCCCTCTCTTCCTCCCTTCTCTTCTTAGCAGCCCGCTTCTTGGCCCTCTCCTCCACCACAATCTCCACCAATGCCACTTCCACCACCTGCACCGCAGCCGCCTCTGCTCGCTTCCACTTCTTGGTAGGTCACTGTCATCGCTTCCTCCTCTACCACCTCCATCGTCGCTTCCTCATCCTCCTCGTCCAAGTTCTCTTCAACGTAGGTCTCATCGTTGTCCTCCTCCTCCTCCTTCTTCTCGTACTCGGTCTCCTCATCGTAGGAGTACCTGGGAGACTCAGGTACAATGGAGAGCTCATATGAGGGGTCGGACTCATCATACGGTGGCCCACGATCCTTGATAGGGCCAACATCCTCGTCGGAGGAGTAGTTGGAACAAGGAGAAGAAGCAATCGGAGAAGAAGCCATGGTAGTTTTCTAGAGGAAGAGAGTGGAGGCAAGGCAATGGAGGGGTTGGTTAGCATAGGAGAAGGGTACCAATACATTAATGGCTCTTAGTTGCCAAGGGAAAGCCGAAGGGTTGCATCGGGAGTTGGGGGATGAAAAATGGTAAGAGGTTAATCGATCTCTAATAATGTAGCAGCCTTTTGCAAGTGAATAACATTGAAATCTCAGCGAATTCTGGTAGAGAAATAAAGAACTAAACTTAATTTGCAAGTACTAGAACATGGAGAGATAAACGATTGACAGCATTGCAAAGATAAACGATCTACATAATCTCCCTAGGGTTGCCCAGGGACTCACAGTCACCCTCGAAGATGTTGAAGCGACTGATGTGGTGGAAGATGATGACCTCTTTCCACCACTGCCAGGTGTGATCGTGAAGGCAGTCAACATCCTGGGAGGATGGAAGTACGACAAAGACAAGCTTGGAGGTAGTGTCGTGTGCCATCTTGAAGTTGTGATGGCCTAACGAAGCGCTGATGTAGACTGACATGGTGAGCCAAGGAGCCTGGTGGTGCTGCTTGGTGACATAAGCTGCCACCACCCGATCAACAACAACATTCCAGACACCAAGGTGGAGCAGCATAGCCTGGGTGATGGTGAGTTCCAGTAGCGGAGTTGGAGTATCCATGTCTACGATCCTGAAATGCACATAGAAATTAGTTTGATCAAAGAGGGGTCAGGGTTGAATGTACATACAAATTGATACAGAGATAAGGGAGGGAGCATTGTAGTTGCGCCGAGAGGAGGAGATGCAGAAGAGTTTTCTTGCACCAATAGGAGGAGATGCAGAAGGGTTTTCTTGTGCTTGAGGCTAGCTGAAGAAGAAGTGGAGGGCTATCACATTTATAACAAAACCACCGCTACTTCACCAGGCAAGTCTCCCAAAACAACCGTCACTAGAACAACTTTTGGTTGCCACGTTGATTTTAGGGTCAAAATAAGATTTTGTTAAGAAACTAGATTTTCTGCGAATATATTTTGTATGAGACCGGACATTTTCGGTCACGTCTTACTGGAGTAGCAGAGACACTTGCGTTTCTTGGCAAGGTGAGGACGTATTTTACGGTTTAGGAAAAGTGAATAGGCCGGACTAACATTTTCAATCCTTTGTTGGCAAAAATATGTTTGGCTTGAATTTGGGCAAGGTGAGCAAGGATTTCTTAGCTTTTGAGAGAGAGCCAAATAGGATCACATTATTTGTTAATAATCGTCCCATATTGACTTTCAACCTTGCCAAATAGGGTTTTCTTGCACCGAGAGGAGATGCCCAAGGGTTTTCTTGCGCTTGAGGCCGGTTGAAGAAGAACAAGTGGAGGCGTATTGCATTTATAATAAAACCACCACTCCTTCATCGGCTAGCATCCCAAAATAACCAGCTGCATGGATATGGAACGTGGACGATGTGACATTACACGTTGTTAGAACGTGGATGGTAGCCATGTTAATAATCAGGTAAAAGAAAGAATTCGATACTTGGCGATGTGCAGATGTATGATCCATTATTGGAAAATTGAATAGGTTGGACTAACATGTGTGATCCTTTATTAGGAAAAAGTTGCTTGGTCTAAATTTTGGCAAGGTGAGCAAGGATTTCCTTGCTTTTCAGAGAGAGCTAAATAGGATCACATTATTTGTTAATAATCATCCCATATTGATTTACATCCTCTCTAAAATTCGATGCACTATTCAAACTACAATCAATGGGAAATTGTGGCATCTATAGGTTGCAACCATTGTGGTACATGCTTTGCTAACAAAACATCCAATCCATATTTCAAAATACGATGTTACAAACATTAGAGGTGCACGGCAGTTTTGTTTAGGACACACGGACGAAAACATAAGTTATTACTCAGAAATCTTAAACGATTACGGAGGCGAAGATACTGGAGGAGGAATGTTGCGGCTGGCCATCCAGTAAGGCTCGTCGACGATCATGGGCGGCGTCGCCCATCGAGAAGGAAAGGGTCCAGCACCTCCCACACTGGGTGAGAAACTATGCTTGGCCCACTTTGCATTGTTGGTCGAGTGGCTATGGTCTGCAGCGACGTGCAGCCGGTCGTGCTTCGCTCACACTGCACCCACTAGAGGCCACCTTTCAGTGCCGACGGCGGCTGATTGGAGACGGTGGTCATGGTCTTCTGCCGATGACGTCGGGGCTTTCCCCGCCGCTCCCCGCGGCCCTACGACGACCCCCCAGGTGCTACAGAGCAATCAGGGCCCTGTCAAGCCCATCCCCCACTGTGATGCCTTAGTGGCGCCGCAGCCACCGCACCTCGGCACTGTCGTGGTGCTCCACAGTAGCAGTGTGATGTGGAGCGTCAAGGACCTCCCTTTTGACCCCTCAGCTCGGACGTGAGGGATACGAGGAACGGCGGCATCCATTGGAGGAGATGATGGTGGAGAGAACGAACAAGCTAGGTGAGCAAAGATTCCTTGCTTTTGAGAGAGAGACAAATAAAATCACATTAGTATTTGTTAATAATCGTCCCATATTGATATTCAACCCCTCACAAAATTGATGCACTATTCCAACTACATTCTCATTAAATGAAACATAAAATTCGATCCATCTTGGGAATTAAATGAGGGAAGACCAAAAATTTGTTTCAAGTAACCATGCCTACACGAGAACCAAGGATGACCGACTGCATGGACGTGGAGGATGTGACATTACACGACACTGGAACATGGACAGTTGCCACATTAATCCTCAGGTAAAAATCCACATTAATCACATTAAGGGTGAGGGATAGTTAACAAACCAAACAGAACTGGAAAATAGAGCAAACAGAGCAGGAAAACAGGTTCATTGATCTTGCAAACAAAAAATAACAACATATCAAAGATGGCTAAGGTTCCAAAAAAATCTAAAGTTACTAATTAATAGCATAGCAAAGATAACAGCATTGATCTTCCAACGACATGGCTCGCTCCCACCATCCACCCCTCGTTCCGAGCCACGACGAGGTGGCAGCTCCACTTCTTGTTCTCACCCCTCAGGGGCAAGGACTTTGCCATCCCCAGGATGTGGTCCTTGACCTCATTCAGGATCCTCCACTGATGCCTCGTGCTGGGGCAGATGGGGCACGCGAAGGTGTTGTTAGCGCGGCGGAAGACACGCAGAGTGCCGCCCCAGAGGAAGAGTGTGCGGTAGCCGCGGCGACGGTCGTCAGACGAGTCCATCTTAGTCTGGGAGTTGGAGTCGGAGTTGAACGCATCAGCTAGAAGGGTCACCGTCAAGGTCAACTTTCAATGCGGTGATGAGGGCGCGGGGGTGGAGGAAGCCACCCCCACTGCCAGAGGAAGTTGGAAACGCGCCGGGGAGCCCCCAACGGTTCCACGGCGACCATCCGCGAGCAACGGTGGGTTGAGGTCAGCAGCGTCGGAGTGCAATCCGATGACAAGCGCAATGGCCACCCGAGGTCACCAGCGTTGGAGCAGGATCCCAACACGGAAGCGCCGCTATCGCGGGATGACCCCACCGTGTGGACGTAGTGCCGTAGCGCTGCCGTGAAGTTGCGAGCGATGGTGCGGCGGAAGCGCGGTGACAACCCGCGATGATGACAAGGAGGACCGCTCGATGCATGAGGGGGAGCCGGTGGGGGAGAGGTGGCATGATGGGGAGCTGGAGGAGGCGGTGGTGAGGGGGGACAGATCACTCCATGGCGTTGGTCGAGGTGCTGGATTGAGGTGCACGTAGGGGACGAGATGGTAGTGGAACTGGTGACGACGCTGATGGTGGGGAAAATGGTGATTAAATAAGGAGTTCCTCACCTTCCATGGAAAGTTGCACCAGCTTCCCTGGGAAGCTTGGCAACCGACGCCTCTCAAGGATGGCAACTAGCTCCTCGAAGAACGTGCGGGAACACTGGTATGGCAACTGTCAGAGGCCGTGGCATCAAATAGTCGATCTGAATCATCGATGTGCAGATGAACGGCTACGAGGAGTAGGCAACGCCCACCTCGGTGGCACATTTTCATTTCCATAAAGAACAATAAAAGCCAATTCCTATGCAAGTGTGCAGTTGGTTTGGTGGTATGGATTGCCCACCACAAACATGTGGTCTCATGTTCGACTCCTAAGGAGTCATTTCTTTCTTGTTATATTTTTATTAATTTTTCACTAGAGTATTCCTGGAGTAAAAACACTAACAACTTCACAAACAACTTTTTTTTGAAGTGCCTCAGGACAATCACAAATTGACAAATTCAGACAAAATCCAGATGGTTGACCATAGATAGGAACATCACAAATACAGACAAAGGAAACTACATTAAGATTGTTCACCATAGCTAAGAACTTCACCATCTACTTAATTACCCTTGCCACCAAGCATCAATCCCGCGAGAACAACAAATAAAGCAAGCAGTAGGTGCGCGAGTTTGACATTGTGCCTATAATTCCCAATGAACTTCAGCTCGGCAGTAGCCTTCTGAAGTTGTTGCCGCACCGTCTCACTGTTAGCTTTTGCCAGTTCTTCTTCCCACTTTCTTTGCATCCTCCTTAGCTTGCATCTTCTTTTTCATGAGCTTCACGAGAACACCAAAGGCCCTATCATTCCATTCTTAATCAACCCAGATCATGTAACCGTATTGCTTCTTTTCATCCTACAAATTAAACACCCCTTTACAAATTGTCATTAACAACAATAACATGAAACTACAGCACCAATATCTTTGTGAGGTAGGTAGCCATTACTTTGGGCAGCAAGCAAACCGATGGCCAGGGTTGAGAACGGTCCAAGAATACTTCACCACTACTCTCAATCCGTTATCGCACTTGCTTTTAGGATGTTAACGGGTAGTGTCGCAGGAAGATGTCTCCGAGCAGTAGCTACCAATGGAAGAAGACGATGGAATACTCAGAATATTCAAAAAAGTCACTGTAATTTAAAATCAAAGTTTAGTTTTCCACTTCATAAACTATAGCCTATCAACTTCTAATACCAATCGGATGCAGACCTAAGTGTAGGATGAAATCAGAATCTACTTTCTTCAACCCAAATCCCCAATTCCAGAAAATCTCCTTCCCTCTAACGAAAGGGGAAATTAGCGGCACAAAATAGGGGATTGACCTGACTGTAACTCCTACTCCCCTTCACTGCTAGGATGCGCCATTCACGCCGCCCGATGCAGATCTACGCACCAACACGTCTAAGCTTAAGTCTTTGCCACAGCTAACAAGAGCGTGCCGGTGAGTCCCTTGCAGTTGATGCCATTGCAGATATACCCGTTGCTCTAGTCTGCAATTGGGAACTGTAATATAAAGAAGCTGCCTTGTTCAAAAATCATAAACTGCATTATGTCTCAGTGGTTGTGCTGATTTGTCAGAATTAAGAGGTCACAGGTTCGAACCCTGCTCTTGACACTCTTACCTTTTTATTTTTCTCCCTTTTTTATCACAGACTGACTTGTGGAACCCTGTTAGATTTTACGACGAATTGGAACTCTTTATTTCTTAACTCATGCTTGCATGGGGGATCCCTCTCGGTTTATGACTTTTTTGCATACCTTATTTTTCAACAAATGCTTACATGTGGGACCCTGGTCAGTTTATGACATTTTCGCCGACCTTATATTGTCACAAAACCACCATGTAAGAGCGAGTGATGATTTCTTTTTTGCTACAGTGGTAACTTTTATGATGTTTCGTAACTTTGTCACTAATTAAATTTGCTCAGATGTGAAAGTTTATGATGTTTTCAGCTAGAAATATCATAGATCTATGACGAGAACAAATGTGTCATAAAATTTTCATCATAGATCAACACATTTCTTGTAGTGCTAGTTGGTACTCTTCAGTATCTCACACTGACTCGCCCAGATCCGGCATATGCTATTTGCTTATTCATGCACGATCACAGAGAGCCTCACCTTGCGCTGATCAAGCGCATGCTGCGCTGGGTGAAGGGGACTTTGTCTGCTAGTCTTCACATTGGCACTAGTTCAGTTGACACACTCACAACCTACTCTGACGGTGACTGAGCAGGCAGTCCAGACTATTGACACTGCAGTTCATGCTATTGCGTCTACCCTCAGTGATAATCTGGTATCATGGTCATCCAAACGCTAGACCACGGTTTTCCATTCCAGTGCTGAAGCAGAATACCGAGTTGTTGCTCATGCTATGGCCGAATGCTGCTGGCTCCGGCAGCTTGTCCAAGAACTTCACATCCCTCTTGCTTTAGCGATGGTGGTATACTGTGACAATGTGAGTGCTGTCTATATGACCGCTAACCCCGTCCACCACCGTCATATGAAACATATTGAGATCGATATTCACTTCGTCCGCGAGAAGGTCACTCTTGGTGAAGTTGGGGTTCTTCATGTGTCATCAGCCCACCAGTATGCAAATATCACGACAAAAGGACTGCATGTATAGTTGTTTACTGATTTTAGGTTCAGTCTTTGCGTCAATCTAGCTCCCGCTACAACTGCAGACGGTGTTAGGATCTATATGTATAATCATATTGTGTTGTACCTATTTCTTGTACACCAAGCCTCCTTGGCTATATATATGAAAGGTTACCGCCCTCCTTGGGTGGGTGTTGTTTTTCCCATCTCCTATCTCTCTACGGTACGGTATCATACACCATTCTATCCTATACATTCGTCTAAATAATTTAGGAATAAAGGACCTATAGTTTTAGGCCCTATGCGTTTTGGGGTACAAAAACAAACTTGTTGCATATCTACAAGAAATACACCACGAAAACACCGTGTCACCCTTCCAGAAATTATGTCGCAGCTCCCATCAAGACTCCCATCTGTCTCTGAGGTTTGCAGCAGAGACTGGTCCCCTTAAGGCATCATCCATTGATTATTTTAGAAATATTGCCTGATTGGTTATCTGGTCATCATTGATGTCGGGAAAATTAGTTTCATGGCACAGTATCCGAAAAATACTATCAAAATTTCGCCATTCCGTAAAATACTATTAAAAGAACAATTGTCCAATGAGAATAGCATTCTGTCATATCTAGAGTATAAACGCTGTCAACGCCGTGTACCTTGTCCCTTCTCCTTCCCAAATTCAGTCCCAGGCCGCAGGTTCAGGCTACCGTCCGTGACTGCTCCAGGCAGCCGCTGCCCCTTCCGCAGTTCCACTCTAGGTCAGCGCCCGTCCTGCGGCCCAAACAGGCGCCCCTTGCCGTACAGCCATACCCGTCCAGGTAGGTGCTAGGCGCTGCCCCAAAGTCCTCGCTCGGCCGCCACGACGGGCCGAGTGGTGGCACGCCCAATATCCAGACCAACGAGCAGCATGACGGCCCACAGGCATGCCTTGCAGCCCTGGCCTCCGGTGCCCATCGATTTGATGGTGTTGAAGGTTTCTGTGGTGGATTTAGTACTTGCCCACGTGAAAAATTGAAGCAGGCAGGTGCTTCTGATCCTATAGAGAACAGGGAGAAATCAAGTATAGAGAAAAGGGAGGCATGCTGCTTGCTTCCTCTGTTCAGAGATGCAGGTGCGGCTTGATAGTTTGTGCCGATTTGAGAAGAGGTAAGGGGAGCAGTAGAGAGGGATTGAATAAGACAGATTGCAATTGGTGCTTGTTTTGGTGGTGGGAGAGAGAACCGAGGAGAGATGGCGTTGGGACTAGGACGCCCTTGCTTGACCTCGACATCCTTAGCCCGAAGCTTGGACTCCAGCAAGGATGAGGCGGTTGTATGTGCGTGGCAGTGGTGGACTGGTGGTGCGCTGCCAAGCAGAGGAACGAGGAGCTGCCGCACTCAGCTTGGGAAGGAGAATGGAGGATTTGATGGGGTTGATGGCGTTTCCTTAAAACATGACAGATTGCTATTTCCAGTGCACGACGGTTCAATTTTTGAATGGTATTTTATGAGGGGTGAATTTTTTATGGTATTTTACGGACCTAACGATCTTTCGATGCTATGAAACCAATTTTCCCTTCTCTGAAGTATCTGAACCCTGCTCAAGAGGCTGACTAGAGCAACTTCACTGACGAAGCAATATCCGGAGAAACGGAGATCGTCGACAACACCCCTGATTTTTTTACTTCCAGGAGGAGCTTGCATCCTTCACTTCCGGGAGGAGACCGAATCCACTGTCAAAGACCTCATTTCCGAAGCTGCTGCCCACCGGGAGAAGTGAACAGGGGAGGATGAGGTGCCCCATCCCCAGCCGCTGCCATGCCCCGCCCTGTCGCTCGTACAGACTGGCCTAGATCTGGCTGCTCCAACTCATGCAGCCTCCGCAAGTGCCCCTCCCCTGCGCTCACACGAGCCCGCCCTCCCCTCGGGCAGTTCGTGTGGGCGGGCGTGCTGCCGTTTAGCTGCCGTCCTTGCCTCTCCTGTAAGGCCCGCCCTCCCCTTCAGTGGCTTGCGCGAGCCTGCGCAACGCTGTTTACCCGCACGCTCCAGTGAACCCACACGTTGCCGTTCATCGTCCCCTCGGCAGTCGCACTGGCCCGCACCGCCGCCAGGGCTTGCGACAGGAAGAGAGGTAGAGAGGAGAGCGAGATGAAGAGAGGTGACTGGGAGAGGAGCAGGTGTGATTCCAATTTCTAATTTTTAATGAGCTGCCTGTGATTTCAATATTCTAATGAAATAATTGTGATTCCAATTTACAAATAAGATGAGGCCCTAATTAAAAAACATCCAAAATTATTTCCTCATAATACCCTTATACGACCAATACTACTCATCTATAATACGAATATCTCTAGTGAACATTTTAATAGTATACAATTAATCCGAGCTATCAAATGCTTTTAAACTAGTCCTTTCCAAACACCGGTACAGCTTAGTATAAGCACCGGGGAAAAGGCCTGTTCTGCCATTCTATGTTCTGCCATTCTATGTTCTGCCAGTGCGCATATACATACAAACGAATGGAACCGAAGTCACATAGGAGTAGGTTTCTGATATCTTTTAAAGTAGGAAACAAATGTACGGGGCTCCATGCACTCGCTAGTTGAATACCTAGTTGGCTGAAATACAAAAACAGTTCTTTCTCATTCATTCTAATAATCTGGTTGGACCTTGCGAGCACCGACCGTACTGCCCACCCAAAAGGCCCCCAAAATCACATGGAAGTCACCGATCAATCGCAAAGGTGGAAGAAATACAGCTCATAAAATCAGCGAAATGCCGCTCCTCCTGTCTGCATGTTGATCAACTACCGAAATGCGTGCAAACTGCTCCCACACGCACCTTGTAGAACCACATGACATACTATAATTTTGATTAATCGACCCCGGAAATTTCAGATCCAACACGGGATATATCATTCCCCGTCTGAATGTCATCTGGACTGTCCCTGTCCGTTGTCAGTCAGGCGGTACAGCGATCGGCGGAATCCGGCTGGAAAAGGAGCCAGGGCCCAGGGCGACGCGCTGCCTCAAGAGGGCGAGAGGCTATAAAACCCGCCTCCAGCCACCCGTTTCATTCAAGTGCTCCGCTCTGCAGCTCTACCAGCGCTGTGCTGAGCAGCCGAGACCTTTGCACAGGCAGACGCACCACCGTCTCCTTTCGCCAGTTGCTGGCTTTGGTCGCATTGGTCGGCCGGCAGCAAGCGTCCGCGGATCATGGGGAGCCACCGAACGGCTACTGGTGCCGCGCCGGCGTCGGCGCTGATGCTCACCCTGCTCTTCGCGTCGTGGGTGCTCGCCGCGGCGCAGAACTACAGTGCCATCTTCAACTTCGGCGACTCCATCACGGACACCGGCAACCTGTGCACTAACGGCAGGCCGTCGATGATCACCTTCACCCAGCCGCCCTACGGTGAGACCTATTTCGGCACCCCGACATGCCGCTGCTCCGACGGCCGCGTCGTTGTCGACTTCCTGAGTACGCATCTCCATCCTGACTTCCTCGATCTCTATCGAGTCGATCCCGTATTCTAATTGTCTCAAATTCAATTCAATCATCGACACGGCCCCCTCTGTCTCTTCACACGCAGGCGACCAGTTCGGGCTGCCGTTGCTGCCGCCGTCCAAGTCTAGCAGCGGGGACTTCAAGCAGGGAGCGAACATGGCGATCACGGGCGCGACAGCCATGGACGCGCCCTTCTTCCGGTCATTGGGGCTCTCCGACAAGATCTGGAACAACGGGCCCATCAGCTTCCAGCTCCAGTGGTTCCAGCAGATCGCCACCTCCATCTGCGGGCAAAGTAAGTGGACGGACGACTCAGAGCTCACCAACATTATGTCACCAGCTACCACGCGCTTTACCTTACCTTCTTATTAAGACCCTATGCTATCAGTAGTCAATTCGCTTGGTCCAACTCGTCCTCGTATGTGTACGAGCAGGTTGCAAGAGCTACCTGGCCAACTCCCTATTCGTGTTCGGTGAATTCGGCGGCAACGACTACAACGCCATGATTTTTGGCGGCTACACCACCGAGCAGGCCAGGAAATACACGCCCAAGATCGTCAACACCATCTCCAGGGGCATCGATGTGAGCTCTCGCTGTGCTACGTTTCTGCCTCTCACCTGCAAGAGTACTGGGGCGCTGTGTCTTGAGGAATTACATTGTTGCGACCGTTCAGAAACTGATCGCCATGGGCGCGACGGACATCGTGGTGCCGGGGGTGCTGCCGATTGGGTGCTTCCCCATCTACCTGACCATCTACCAGAGCTCCAACAGCAGCGACTACGACGACCTCGGCTGCCTCAACAAGTTCAATGATCTCTCCACGTACCACAACACCCTGCTCAAGAAAAGGGTCGACATCATCCAGAGCAGGCACAGGAAAACGGTGCGGATCATGTACGCCGACTTCTATTCCGGCGTCTACGACATGGTCCGGAACCCGCAGAATTACGGTACGCCCTCTATGAGCTCCGCGCCGGCCTAGTCCCCATATTCTTCCAGGTTGTAATCCGATAGGACTAGTAGCTAGTATAACGGGAAATGTCACGCAAACTTAGTGTCCGTGACGAGCGTCCGGAGCGGGCCGGCTTGGCGGCTACTGCGATTTTAGTATTGAGCCATGACTCTTCCAGCTCCCCTCGCAGAGAGCCTTTGTTTCAACGCGCCATCCTGGCAAACACTGAACTCCACAGGTAAATACAAAAAACAAGCAACGTGGTAGGTTTAAAAACACTCTGAAAACATGTGCACTACCAGCAGCGTGAGCTGCACGTGCCCATGTGCACCGGGCTGAGATTCCTCAATCAGTGAGTGAGACCCATGCCTGCGCGTTACGCGGAAACGTGAACATGTCGTGCGGGCGTCTCAAAGAAAATGGCCCCGGCCAGGCATGCATGGTCGTTTCGTAATTGTGACGACGTACTGGCGAGCATTATTTGTTTAGGGGGTATGCATGGGAACACGATGGCAGATCGATGCGCCGATTAGGGGTGGTGCAGTGTCAAGCGTTTTCCATCAATGTCTCGAGCTCTCGCTCCATCTGGCTATGTTCTCCCAACCAATGCGCCAACATGTTCCGAGTCCGATCCTAGCCTTTTGTTCATCTTTCATTTATTCATCTTTTTTGTTCTTGATGGGTGTTGCAGGGTTCAGCTCGGTGTTCGAGACGTGCTGCGGGTCGGGCGGCGGCAAGTACAACTACCAGAACAGCGCCCGCTGCGGGATGCAGGGAGCGTCCGCGTGCGCCAGCCCCGCATCGCATCTCAGCTGGGACGGCATCCACCTCACGGAAGCCGCGTACAAGCAGATCACTGACGGATGGCTCAAGGGGCCCTACTGCCGCCCTCCCATGCTTCACAGCTAAATAAGCCAGGATAGGCGGTCCGTGATTTATATTTATTATTTATATAGAGTTGGATTGGATTAATTGAGGAGGGGATTAATTGTTGGCTTATCGATTTCGCTATTTATTTCTTTGGAGGGGTTGACTACGTTGCCCAAGAAAGCAATGACGGCAACTGTGGAATATAATAGTATTGCGATGTCATCGATCCTTGTTGTAACTTGCATTTGGCGGCCAGTTTTATCACAAAATCAAATGTATTCGGCATGCATAAAAAGAACCAGTTCTTTTTCTGTGGCACAGTTTGATTTTGCTTAGACCTGAGCATTTTTCGTGCCATCAGCTTGTGCGGCACACGTAACATACCGTGGTTTTGAAAAAAGTTTAGGTACAAGTCTCACTCAGGTAATATAGTCTAATACTATCTGTCATTCAGTGTTGTATTTATTTCTAGTACATTTAATTAATTTATTGGTGTTAATGAGGTTTGTTCTAAAAACAGCACTTTGGCATGTTCTGAGAGTGCCATTTTGGTTTGCTTCCTATTGGGACAAAGTTAGTTGTTATTTATCCAAACGAGTTATTCCTTTCGAATTGTTATTATTTCAAGTCAAGAATTTTGGACCTTTTCCATCACAATCAACCAGGAAGGCCAGCTGGGGCCGTGGCCCCCTCACGGTAAAAAAAGAATACTACCCCCTCTTCATTAGCCAGTTAGCCCAAATGCGTTTACACAAAAGTGTGCAAAGTTCAAAGCCCAAGAGGTAGACAGCTGCACAACGAAGGTCTACAGGCCGGTTCTGTGTGGCCCGAACTGCTTGGAGGAAATCAATAGTTTAAGAGAGAAATCAAAATTTCAAAATACAAATATGTGGAAGTCCTTGAGGAGATTTTCTTCAGACAAAGCAGCTCGAACCAAGTTCAGTTTCTTCATGAAGGCAGGAATACTCTTGCTTATAATTTAGCTAAGATATCTTGTTAATTGTGTTTAGGACATCGTTATCAATCTTATTTCCAACTTCCATTTTATGAATGTTTTACTCCCCTCACCAATCCACTTTATCTATTTAACCCACCAAAAAAAATTTCACCTCACTTTACTCCCCGAATCATTTCAGTTGATCCATCTAACCTTAATTATATTTTTCTTTTTATTTCTCTGTTATAAGCTGAGTTTTAATTTCAGCTTTCGTTAGTTCACTTACAACATGATGCCCTATGATATAAAAATACATTAGAAAATTTCATGATTACTTTTCATGCAGTTTGTATATATAAGATCAATTCGTATTAAATGTTCCTACCTATGTCTCAATGGCTAGATCAGAACTTGTAATCTTTTTGATCTTCTTTTTTTCGTTCTTTGTCTCCTAATTATGATCATGTAAGATACTCTTTTTCATGTTTATAAATATATAATCAGCAGGGGACTTCCCCTCCTGTTTCTTCAAAAAATGTTCCTACCTATGAAAATAACCATAAGAATTCTTAGTATAATTTTTAAGGTAAGGCATCATGTTCTACATCTCCTCAGAAAATTTCAACTATAAATTCAACTCATACATGAAGAAAAAGAAAAGAAAAACTCGCTAGGGCATATGGACAATGGTTTCACTTGTTTTGATACTAGGATGGTCACATCAGCAAACACTTCTGATAGAGCACTCTCACTGCCAACCGGTGGGTGGTGGCCGGCAGCCCAAGGAGGCTGTGAGACGGGCTAACCCGCCGTCGGTGCCTATACCCTCCAAGTTGTTTGTGCTAGCAACAGCATCGCCGTGAAGACAATGACAACGGCTAATGTGGGCGCAACTTAAGGATGTGATGGAATTGTTGCATGGCTAATGCGGGTGCAGCTAATGGACGTGATGGAGCTGCTGCATGGCAACCTGGAGGTGAAGTCATGGCTATACAATGATCCATCATTGAGGAAGTCTGATCAACATCTTCCTAATGAAGAATGGGCGTTAATGCTACAGAAGATCCATGGCTTGTCGGTGTTGGTGGCAATGAGCACACCAGTTTGAACCACAAGCTCATGAATCAGTTGTAGCTCTTCCCTCAGAGATTCCTCCAAGGTTTATCAATCCGTGAAACTTTTGTTGGTGTACGAACTAGTCTGATCAAGCGCACGGATCAGTTGTAGCCCAAGATCTATTTCAACTAATAGCATTGCTAGTATGAGCTTTTGTTAATGAGTAGTTTAGATCCAATCTAGCATGACCAGATAGATAACATATATGAGCAAGAGGTAACCAATCTAGAGCAACCTATACTATGCATATGTTGTAATTCTGAGCAAGGTAACAAAGCAACATAGATATGATCTTAGCAAGAAGCATATTTAAATCTACACCTCTAGTCTGGCTCTCGAAAATCCCCACCTTACACAAGGAAGAACCTGTTACAATCCCCTCGATCAGCATAGGTAGTCTAAGGGCACGATCATAAGAGCATGGCATACTCATCAGTAGATCAGGCATGCAAATCTAGTCACCACGACCACATAAACATCCTATGCAATCTATCATTGATCATAGATTGAAAAGCAAGCAAACCCGAAAGAGCATAAAACCATAGAAGGAGGCACTTAAATAGATAAGAACAAGAACACATATATTACTTCACCATGAATGATTGTACATCACCAGATCTCCACCGGGATCCTACCTTGATCTGATGATCCTAGCTCCAGAACTCCGACGTGGATCTTCCTCGTAGGGTTTCCACATCGGCTAGGGCTTCGTACGCTAAACCCTAGACAACTGCACGGCCCTCGGTTCTCTGAAGTGGTGTCCCTCAGGCTCCTTCTGCTTCTCTGCTGCTTGTACTCGAATGTGTCGAATGTCTCTTTGTGCTCATTGCAAAATGGGGGTATTTATAGTGTCGAGGACCCGTGCTTCAAATGGGAAGGCGAGGGGGGCAAGGAATGCCCCAGGATGATTGGCCTGGCCCTTCCTTGTGGCCTCTCCTGCCCCCTTCGTCCCCAAGTAATCTCAAGTGTTATGGACTCTTCTTTTCACTTGCATGTGGGTCTGGCACGTCGATAGCTTTGGGATAAGAATGATAAGAATGATCCTTGATAACTTTCCAAATCTATCCTTGATTCAATTTGATCCTGAGATCATCTTTCCATATCTTCAGAAACTTAGCCCCTAAGGCATCATGGAGGATTGCTCACCAAGAATGAGCACAAATGGGCTCCTAAGGACCCTAGGCCGATCGGCCTGAGCTCCATAGGCCGATCGGCCTAGGCCCTTTCTGGGCTCGTTGGCCTTCGTCTTTCTCTGGGTCATCACTTGTTCAGGGCTTTATCCAATTATGTCCCATTCAGGTCCAATTTCCTACGAAAATAGAACATCCTCCATACTAACATAACCCATTTCAAGTTGCTCTTGTGTTTCCTTTGCTTGGTGTGGCAAGCATGAAGAAGGGAGCATAAAAGGTCACCGGTGTGTTTAGGAGAATGACAGATTCAAGATTGTCCCATTCACGGGATAGCGAGAGCCCTCATCACTCCACTAAACCTCTACTGAGTGCGACCTTAATGGACTATGAAGAGTAGCAAGAAGAGCAAGCTGAACCACAAGCTAAGGGTATGGAGGTGGATGAAAATGATGCTCCCTACCTTGACTTGCATGACACTCAAGAGAAACAAGCCTACTCCATCCTCAAGAGCCGGGCCTTTGGTCACACCAAGGCCTACGACCCAGATAGAGGTATGGACATCGACTTTGCTCTTGTTTGGCATGCTATTGGATGGGATCATTTCATGCCCGTTGACAAGGTTGGTTGTGGCAGAACCATCCGACTTAAACTGGCTTAAGTGCACCTAATCGTTGTCAGAACAACAATTATACAAAACGCACTTAAAACAGTGTAAGCCCGGTAGTCCATCGAGTGTCCCTAGGATGCCTCAAAACATCCACGACATGTTTCATAGCCATACATCAGGATCGCTTATATGAACGGAAAGCATCAACAAATATTACATTTTTACATACATACAGGAGATATGAATTATTACAAACTGTAGATTGACATAAACTTAACCGCGCAAGTTAGACCATTACTAGGAGTTTTGAACATAGAACCAGTCCAAGGCAAATAATTATACAACTAAGTTTTATTCTAGGGTATTATGAGACTCGTACAATAACCTAGTTCTTTGGGACATCTTCTTCGGTGGTCCCCTGTTGTGCCTCTGAAAATAACAAGGGATCCCCTGAGTACGAGGGTACTCAGCAAGACTGACCCGACTAACCAATATAGGTAGGTTTAAAATATTGTATGATAGCTTTATGGTGTACTGGCTGATCCCCAATTTGCGAAAAGCTTACTATTACTGGGACCTTAGTTTTATCATTTTATTTCAAATTAGTTCTTACCTAACTGTTCTAGGTAAATTAAACATTTTTGAGCAAACAAATGGAATTAAGTCATACAACATATTAATTCTAGGATTAGGTTGTGCATAACAACCTTTCGATTAGCCGTACCTAAAGATTAGAAATATAACTACCCGAACCCATGGACGCACCCCCACATGGGACTCCACATCTGGCCTGATCTCCATCTGAGTTTTAGGCTACACCCCTGCCTTTCCACTGGACGCCAAGCACGGGTATGAAATATTTCCAATCAGAGAGCCAACTAACCTACCGGGCTTTGCTGGTCCCAGAGACAGTAAGCAACCAGATAATATCACTTGATCAAAGGTTAATACAACGAACAGGCCTTAACCAAATTAACTTAGTAGACAGAACTACCATCTCTAGTTTCTATCCACATAGGGAAATACCCAATAATTGGACTCGTGAATAATCATTTCTGAAAGTAGATAGGATTAGATGCACCGGGGCTTGCCTTGATCTACAAAAATGTTAGTATCCACAGAAAATCCTTCCACACAAGGGATCAATTCCACAACCTCCTCAACTTCCTAAGGCTCTTCATATACTTCCAAGAAATCCACTTCTAGGGCTTCTGTGTCTACGATAGGATACATGCATAAGTTAGGGGTGCAAAACTTTTTAAAATAGAAGACTATACAACTCATCTTCATGATAAAGTTGCAAGCCAACACTAATCTACCCATAAAGATTAACCCAAAATTTTAATTTCTTTAACTAGCCTAACTTAAACATTTTCTTTATTTAGAAAAGGTTTATAATAATTTCTAATATGGAAAGCTTAATTCCTATGAATTAATGAATATTTGTGAATAATAAAAAATTATTCAGAATTCTACTCATTATATAAAGATTAAGTATTTATTTAAATACCCTAATAAAAAGGCATCAATAAATACTTAAATTTTTATTATTTTATCCTAGGGTTTAAGAATTTTTAATGCATAAAGGAAAATAAAATACACCTAATAACATTGGTTTCACTAAATTTGAACAATTCTATAAATTATAAAGAATTAAATAAGAAAATAGTAATTTAAAGCTATTTTCTAAAATTAAAGACTAACATTATTGTAGAAGTAGATGGAAAAACACCACACACCCTATTGAGGGGGGTGACCTTTATATATATGGCCAATATGACTTGGAGTACAAGTAATACATCAAGTGTATGAGGAAAGGATAAATACATCCTAAAATACATATATACTTCCTAATACCTGCTCGCAGTCAAAGTGGGAGGATCACGGACGCACAGACTGGACCTAAACTCAGTAAACAAAGGAGTTGGCAGGCCCTTCATCATGATGTCCGTGAACTGATGAGTGGACGGCACATGGAGGACATGGACCACACCCAAGGCCACCTTCTCCCACACGAAGTGAATATCAATCTCGATGTGCTTTGTGCGCCGATGATGCACCGGGTTGGCTGTCATGTAGACAGCACTCACGTTGTTGCAGTAGACAACAGTGGCCGAAGCAAGCAGGACATGAAGTTCCTAAAGAAGTTGGCGCAGCCAGCAACACTCTGCCATAGCATGAGCCACAACCCGGTACTCTGCCTTAGCACTGGAATGAGACACCGTGGTTTGGCGCTTGGAGGACCAAGACACCAGATTGTTGCCGAGGTAGACGCAGAAGCCGGAGGTGGAGCATCTAAAGTCCAGGCAGCCAGCCCAGTCAGTGTCGGAGTAGGCAGTCAGAGACTGAACAGGGCTGGTGCCGATGTGAAGCCTGGAGGAGAGCGTGCCCTTTACATAGCGTAGGATGTGCTTGATCAGGGCCATGTGGGGCTCGCGCGGGTCATGCATGAAGAGGCACACCTGCTGAACCGTATACGCCAGGTCAGGTCGAGTAAGAGTGAGGTACTGAAGGGCTCTAGCAAAACTCCAATACTCAAAGCTGTCCTGGAGCTTTGCACCATCGTGTGCCGAAAGCTTGGCATGAGTATCAATGGGAGTCGCTGTAGAGTGACACTCAACCATACCAGCATGATGAAGAAGATCCAGGGTGTACTATCGCTTAGACAGGAACAGGCCTTGGGAGGAACACGTGACGGAGATGCCGAGGAAGTGGTGTAGGTCGCCAAGATCTGTCATGGCGAACTTAGAGTGAAGATGCCCCATAATGTGCCAAAGAAGGGTCGAGGACGAGGCAGTGAGGATGATGTCATCGACGTAGAGCAGCAGGTAGGTGATACTCGGCTCCTCTTTGTAGACAAAGAGGGAGGTGTCGGAGGTAGAGGCGACAAAGCTGAGTTGTCGAAGGAAGGAGGCGAATCGCTGGTACTTCTATAGGAGACAAACGTGATCAGGGACGGCAGGGTCGATGAAGCCGGGAGGCTGCTGGCAGTAAATAGTCTCCGTGAGGTGTCTGTGAAGAAACACATTCTTCACGTCCAGTTGGTGGATCAGCCAGGCGCAAGAAGTGGCGATGCTGAGGACGGTCCGTATCATCGCGGTTTGATGACCGAACTGAAGGTCTCATTGTAGTCGATGCCGTGACACTGGGAGAAACCACGAACCACCTAGTGCACCTTATGCCGGGCGAGTGACCCATCAGCATGGAACTTATGCCGGAGGATCCACTTGCCCGACATGACATTGGCACCGGGCGGCTGCGGAACTAGTCACCAGGTGTCATTGTTGATGAGGGCCTAGAACTCATCAACCATGGCGGCACGCTAGTTGGCGTCAGACAGGGCACTGCGATAGTTCGCTGGAATCAGAGAGAGCAGAGAAGAAGTCGAGGCTCTCATGCTCTAATAATGGCGCCGCTGGATTGCCCCAGTCGCAGACCGAGTGAGGGACAGGTGGCAACGAGGAGGGGGCACTCGCTCGACCGGTTGGAGCGCTCGCCGGTGCATCGTGACAGGGTAGTTAAAAAGGTAGCTTTCGGGTTTGTCAAGAAGCATGCTGTGAGGCATGGTCAATCAAGATGGGATTTTCCCCTCTCTGATCGAGAGTGATATCTCTGGGCCCCTCGAGTGATCGGATCTGAAAATGCATGGCCATGCTACGTACGGTTAAGAGTTAACTTACAAAGGGATTTCGAATCACAGGATCGAGAAAGAGTGGTCAGCTTGGAGCTAGACCAAATATCCGGAGGCAAAGGGAATTGCATGTACAGGATGTTGTGATGGTTCGTTTGATATGATCTTCGTGTGCGTATAGGAGTTTGCATGTCTTGCTAGAGGCCGCTACCGACTATTGGGCCGAGTAGGAGGACTCGGGCCATGTCTATACGTATCCGAACCTATAGGGTCACACACTTAAGGGGTTGGAAGCCCAATTCGGATGTGATCTGAATTGGATCAGGTTTAAAAGTACTAATGGGCCTTGGACCCAGAGGCCCATCAGGAACCTCTATAAATAGTGCGGTGGGGCGCCCTAGGGTTTTAATCCTTTTGGCTGAACCAACAGCCGTCGTGCCTTCCCCGCCCTTGCCCTATTGCAACTTGCGGATCTAGCAGTCCAGCTTGCGACACTTCCTCCCTGTACGTGTGGATACCTTGGAGGTGTTGCACCTGCAGCACTTGGATGAGCTGCTGACGAGCCACGACGAGCCGCGGCACGAGGACGACCTTGCTGTATGTGGACGAGCTGTTGAGGAGCTGCTCGACGTCGATGTGATCAACTACATATTCATCTACGCTGATCAACGCGATTCTACATCTTCCGCACCAGTGCGTCGAGTGGTAATCCCGTGATCCATATATGGCAGTTTTCTTGGTATACACGGTACAAAAATTTTGTTTTGTGCTAGCGTGGCCTACCTCGTATTCCAACAGTGTTATCAGAGCCGTAGCTGTTTTGTTATGGATTTGGGATGTGTGCATATGGAGCTGAGTTTTCAGATTGATCTATGACTTGGTTTCGTGTTCTTGCTACAATGGTCGTGTAACGACATACTCCTACCGATCGGATTTCCACCATCGGAGTTAAGTGATACACGTAATGCCAAGTTGCAGCGAGCAAAGATCAATGTGATTGATCGAATCAAAACCTAGGTTCATACGCCAGGCGCATGAGATGTGCAATAGTAGATTGGATCTACTACCAGGTCGGAATTTTTGACATATGCGTGTGCTTCGGTAAAATAGCCGTAACTTTTCGGTACGATCGTGGATCGAGGCAAATTTTATATGAAAATTGATCTACAGAAAAAGTTACACATAAAATTCAACTGCTTCACCATTTTTGGCAAAATTAGATTTCCCAAATTTGGCTTGGAAGATGGAGTTTTGGGCCTAACTCTGTTTTGCAGGATGCTATGATTTTGTGATCGGTATGGCCCCTTGTCTATGTGATGCATGTGTGTAACTCTTTCGTGACCTGCGTGTCACACGTTCGGCAACACGGCTAGAGCTATATGTGTTGTCACCTTAATGTATTTAATGGTCTGCATACCAATCTGTGATGATCCAAGCAACTATGTAATCTTCATTACTAGCTATTAGGTGTAATAGCATGTTCTAGTTCTTGGAGGACTGATCACCAAGAGGATGGCGCACATGGAACATGGAGATGGAGTTCACCATGGTGAACAGGTTCTATGGAGATGGAGATTACCTTAAGAAAACGGGCCATACTGTGTCACAACTGTGTCAATGCTATTCCATATGTTTTACTTCCCGCATGATGTGATGTTAGAAGTAGAATGATCCCTCGCAAAGTTTAAGTTTGTATACCCTCCAAACTAAAACTTGCACCATCCCATGTCTTGTACAATTGGTGGTGGGTCTATGAAATTAGGGTGCCACTAGTTTTCCTTGACTAGACGGGTTTGTGTCGGACACTTACACGCATAAGGGTTGGTTTGCTTAACAAGGTCATCTTAACGGTTAAGGACCTTGGGGCATAAGGTTGGGCACCAAGACATGGAGATGTCACCCAACAATAGGAGTCATATGTGATATGATTAGCAAGGAGTTGCTTACCGATCTACCTTGTTTGCTAGCAGTGGTGCTAAAGCTCACTAGTAGACTTGTTAGTTGTTGATCCTGAATCACTAAGTATCAATAGAGGGATATGGATTTTAATAGGAGTAGATTCTGTTAAATAGTTTAATGTGATTTGCTCTATCATGGATATGTTTGTCTTAGTGTATTTCGCATTACTTTTGTTGTAGATTAAATGGCACCTAGCAACACCACACCATTTGCTTTGTGTTCGGTCCTTGAGAAGGACAAGTTGAATGGAACAAACTACTCAGATTGGATCCGTAACCTGAGAATTGTTCTTAGGGCTGATAAAAAGGAAGATGTTCTAGACACCCCATTACCACAAGTACCTACTGATGATGCATCTGCTGCCATTAAGGCTGCTTACAAGAAAGCATTTGATGCCAATCTTGAGGTAAGCTGCCTTATGCTCACTTGCCTTGAACCTGAGCTGCAGATGCAGTTCAAAACAAATCATGAGGCACACGATATGATCATGGTGCTCAAGGATATGTTCTAGACACAGGCCAGGACTGAAAGGTTCAATGTGTCCAAGGCTTTTCTGGAGTGCAAGCTAGCAGAAGGCGCAGCAGTAGGACCACACGTAATCAATATGGTTGGTTACACTCAGCGATTGAGGAAGCTAGGCTTCCCAATGGGCAAAGAGTTGGTCACTGACTTCATTCTTTCGTCTCTTCCGCCTAGCTATGGGAACTTCATCTCGAACTACCATATGCATGGGATGGAGAAGGATCTGAATGAACTGTGTGGTATGCTCAAGATAGCAGAAGTTGACATTAAGAAAAGCGCTAGTAGCAGCCATGTGATGGCTGTACAGAACAGGCCTAGCTTCAAGAAGAAGGGCAATTTTTGGTAGAAGAAGGGCAAGGCTGGAGTGTCCAAGCCAAACCCAGCATCCAAGGCTAAAGCTGGACCTGCTCCAGATAAAGAGTGCTTTTATTGTCACAAACCTGGTCACTAGAATAAAAATTGCAAGTAGTACCTAGCTTCGTTGAAGAATGGGGGAAGTAAGAGTACTTCCACCTCAGGTATGCTTGTTGTTAATGTTATACACAACTTATTTCTCGCTGATACAATTATTAATTCTTGGGTATTTGATACCGAATCGGTTGCTCACATTTGCAATTCGATGCAGGGAATGATAAGAAGTAGAAGCGTTGAAAGAGAAGAAGTTGATTTCCGCGTGAGCAATAATGCAAGAGTTGCTGCGTTGACTGTCGGGACGATGCAACTCCACCTCCCGTCAGGATTTATTATGGAATTGAATAATTGTTATTTTGTTCCTAGTTTAAGTCAAAACATTATGTCTCTTTCATGTTTGATGAAGGATGGTTATTCATTTGCGAGTGAAAACAATGGTTGTGTGATCTCTAAGAATGATATGTTTATGGCTTTTGCAGCCATTTGTGAATGGATTGTTTGTTTTAAATCTTGATGGTTCACCTGTCAGTAACATAAATGCTAAAAGGCCTCGGCCTAATGATTTGAGTACTACCTACATGTGGCATCGTTGTTTGGGTCATATAAGTGAGAAACGCATGAAGAAGCTCCATACTGATGGACTTTTAACTTCGTTTGATTTTGAATCATTCGAGAAATGTGAGGCTTGCTTACTAGGCAAGATGACCAAGGCACCTTTCACAGGTTTTCCTGAGAGAGCATTAGACTTGTTGGAACTTGTACATACCGATGTATGGGGACCAATGAGCACGACAACCAGAGGAGGGTCCCAATACTTCATAACTTTTACTGACGATTTTAGTAGATATGGATATGTCTACTTAATGAGGCACAAGTCTGAACCTTTGAAAAGTTCAAGGAATTTCAGAATGAAGTTGAAAATCAGCGTGGCAAGAAAATTAAGGCCTTGCGATCTTATCGTGGAGGCGAGTATTTGAGCCACAAATTTAGCAATCATTTGAAGAGTTGTGGAATTGTTCCACAGCTTACGCCACCTGAACACATTAGAAAAATGGTGTATCTGAGCGATGTAACCAAACTTTATTAGACATGGTTCGATCAATGATGAGCCAATCGGACCTACCGTTACCATTTTGGGGATACGCTCTAGAAACAACAGCTTTCACAGTTAATAGGGTACTGTCTAAATCCGTAGTTAAGACACTGATAGAGTCGGAGTGCCCGATCTTTCGGTGAGTGGAGATAAATTCGACTTGGTGGAAGTAGACCCTCACGATCCGACTACGACGAGCGAACCCGAAGCGCCAATGCAATCGCTGAACCAACTTCCTGTGGTTACCAACCTTGCTGGCGCAAGATCAGCCTGATCACGAAGATCAATTCCTGTCCGCAATCGAAGAACGAACAAGAAAGAGAGGCGAGCAATCTAAATATCACTCGAAGGTGGAGTTCTGAATCACACAAGGACAGCGCGTATTTGCGCGTGTTCAAGGGTAGCTAAAGCTAGATGTAAAACAAAACTCAAGTCGTAAACAAAAAGGACTCGGACTAAATAAAGGGGGCGCAGCCCCTGGAGTCCGAAGGGGTCACGGCGCCCAACCCTAGGCGCCCCACCTGGGCTGCCCTGTTGGGCCATCTTCTTATTCTGATGGGCCTTCGTTCCTTAACAGCATGATGAAGTTTAATTCTCTCGCACGGGCTCGAGTGATTGGCCCAACTGGATGAGCAACTGTAGGCGCCTGAGGTGGAGGAGCAACTGGAGGCGCCTGAGGTGCTGCTGGTGTAGATGTACTCATGGTGTCCTCATCAGACTCCCCTTCTTGAACTGAAGTCGTCCTCGACGGCAACTCCTCATCTTCGCCCACATACGGTTTCAAATCTGCAACATTAAAACTCGTGGAAACACCAAACTCCGCAGGCAGGTCAAGGATATAAGCATTATCGTTAATCTTGGTTAGCACTTTAAAAGGACCGGCAGCACGTGGCATCAATTTAGAACGACGTAAGGTAGGAAAACGATCCTTCCTCAAATGCAACCAAACCAGATCACCCGGTGCAAAAGTAACATGTTTTCTCCCTTTGCTACCCGCAACCTGATATTTAGCATTAGCAGCAGCAATGTTTTGTTGAGTTTGCTCATGCAAGCTAATCATTTGATCAACATGTGCAGCGGCATCTATGTGTGGGGTGTCCTCGGCATCAAGTGCAAACAAATCAATAGGCGCCCGAGGAATATAACCATAAACAACTTGAAAAGGACACATCTTTGTAGAAGAATGTGTTGCATGATTATAAGCAAACTCAACATGAGGCAAGCAATCTTCCCAACGTTTCAAGTGTTTATCTAAAACAGCCCTAAGCATAGTGGACAAGGTTCGATTAACCACCTCAGTTTGTCCATCAGTCTGAGGGTGACAAGTGGTGCTAAACAACAATTTAGTTCCCATTTTATTCCACAGTGATCTCCAAAAATGACTAAGAAATTTAGCATCATGATCAGAGACTATTGTATTTGGAATACCATGCAAACGAATAATCTCGCGAAAGAACAATTCAGCAACATTGCTAGCATCATCAGTCTTATGACAAGGTATAAAATGAGCCATTTTGGAGAAACGATCAACAACCACAAAAATACTGTCCCTCCCCTTCTTAGTTCTAGGCAATCCCAAAACAAAGTCCATAGAAATATCAAGCCAAGGGGAAGTAGGAACAGGCAAAGGCATGTACAAACCATGGTTGTTCAATCGTGACTTAGCTTTCTGGCAAGTAGTGCAGCGTGCAACAAGGCGCTCAACATCAGCGCGCATCCGGGGCCAAAAGAAGTGGGCAGCCAGCACTTCATGCGTCTTGTAGACGCCAAAGTGCCCCATGAGACCGCCTCCATGCGCTTCCTGTAACAACAAACGACGAACCGAGCTAGCTGGAACACACAGCTTATTAGCGCGAAACAGGAACCCGTCCTGTATGTGAAATTTGCCCCATGGTTTGCCATGAATACAGTGGGCGAAAGCATCTTTAAAATCAGCATCATCCACATATTGATCCTTCACAGTTTGCAAGCCAAAGATTTTAAAATCTAACTGTGACAGCATGGTATAGCGACGAGACAAAGCATCAGCAATGACATTTTCCTTCCCGCTCTTGTGTTTAATAATGTAAGGGAAAGACTCAATGAATTCTACCCATTTAGCATGACGACGGTTCAGGTTTGTTTGGGTACGAATATGTTTTAAAGCCTCATGATCAGAATGAATTAGAAACTCGCGATGCCAAAGGTAGTGCTGCCAAGTATGCAAAGTGCGCACTAAAGCATAAAGCTCCTTATCATAAGTAGAATAATTCAAGCTAGCACCACTTAATTTCTCGCTAAAGTAAGCAACAGGTTTTCCTTCTTGTAACAAAACAGCACCTAGCCCAATACCGCTAGCATCGCATTCAAGCTCAAACACTTTAGTAAAATCAGGCAACTGCAAGAGAGGAGCATTGGTTAACTTATCTTTCAAGGTGCTGAACGCAACCTCTTGCGAATCACTCCAAGCAAAGGGAACATCCTTCTTTGTAAGCTCATGTAGAGGCGCTGCAATGGAGCTAAAATCACGAACAAACCGGCGGTAGAAACCTGCAAGGCCAAGAAAGCTTCGAATTTGTGTGACCGTCGTCGGTGTAGGCCACTCCCGAATGGCATCAATCTTGCTGCTATCCACCTCAATGCCCTGTGGAGTAACAACATAGCCAAGAAACGAGACACGTTGTGTGCAAAACATGCATTTTTCGAGGTTAGCAAATAAATGGGCCGCACGCAATGCATCAAAAACAGCACGCAAATGTTCTAAATGCTCTTCCATAGACTTGCTGTAAATGAGGATATCATCAAAATAGACAACTACAAACAATCCTATGAAGGGCCTCAGAACTTCATTCATCAAACGCATAAATGTGCTGGGCGCATTTGTCAAAGCAAACGGCATAACCAACCATTCATATAACCCAAATTTCGTTTTAAAAGCCGTTTTCCATTCATCACCTAATTTCATGCGAATCTGATGGTAGCCACTACGCAAATCAATCTTAGTGAAAAGAATGGCACCACTAAGCTCATCTAGCATATCATCAAGGCATGGTATAGGGTATCAGTAGCGAATGGTAATGTTATTAATAGCACGACAGTCTACACACATACGCCATGAACCATCTTTCTTTGGAACAAGTAACACGGGAACAGAGCAAGGGCTAAGAGACTCACGAATATAACCCTTGTCAAGCAACGCCTGTACCTGGCGCTGGATTTCCTTCGTCTCATCCGGATTTGTACGGTACGGTGCGCGGTTCGGAAGCTGTGCGCCGGGAATGAGGTCGATCTGGTGCTCAATGCCACGAAGTGGTGGAAGTCCTGGTGGCAAATCTTTTGGAAAGACATCAGCGTACTCCTGCAAAATGTTAGCAACCGAAGGGGGAATATCCAAAGATGGTGCATCATCAAGTGAAACGAGCACACTAGAGCATATAAGGGCATAGCATGGCAAAGGAGCATCGCGTAACTCATCAAAATCAGCACGTGTGGCAAGCAAAACAGGAGCATTCAACTTGATTTCAGAATTAATAGATGGCGATGGTTCAAGTTGTTTAGCAGTTTTAGCAGCTCTAGCAAGATCATCTTTAAGAATTTGTTCAGGTGTCATTGGATGTATAATTATTTTCTGACCCTTAAACATGAAAGAATAGTGATTTGAACGACCATGATTCAAGCTATCAGTATCATATTGCCAAGGTCGCCCAAGTAACAGAGAGCATGCTTCCATGGGAATAACATCACAATCGACAAAATCAGAATAAGCACCCATGGAGAAAGGAACACGGACTGATCGAGTAATTCTAATTTTTCCACCATCATTAAGCCATTGAATGTGATATGGATGGGGATGCTTACGAGTGGGTAAAGACAACTTTTCAACCAGCGTGGTACTCGCCAAATTGTTGCAGCTGCCGCTGTCGATGATGATGCGAATCGACCGCTCCTGCACAACGCCCTTGGTATGGAAAAGAGTGTGTCGCTGATTCTTCTCGGACGGGGCGACCTGTGTACTAAGAACACGCTGCACAACAAGACTTTCATACCTATCGGCGTCGCCCGGGATGACATGTACCTCCATAGCTGCATGGTCAGTGGCAAGCATCGCATGTCGAGTATCTTCAGAATCACTAGCGGAAGAGTACTCACCATCGTCACGAAGAAGCAAAGTGCGCTTGTTCGGACAGTCCCGAATCACATGGCCAAATCCTTTGCAACGATGACACTGAATATCCCGTGTACGGCCTGTGGGAGGGGCGGCGCCTGTGGAAGGGGCAGCGCTGGCAGGTTTGGTCGTTCGCTTGCGCGGTGTAGTGGTGGGCGTGGGTGGCGCAGGGAGAGCGGGTGCGGAGTTGGATGTCGAGCTTCTTCCTGCAAAAGAGTTAGAATAGGTCTTCGAGCGGCGTCCCTGCACTTCACGTTCAGCTTTGCAAGCATATTCAAATAATGTTGTCATATCTGTGTAGTCCTTATAATCAAGTATATCCTGAATTTCGCGGTTCAAACCACCACGAAAACGTGCCATAGCAGCGTCATTTTCCTCCAATAACCCACAACGAATCATGCCTATTTGTAATTCCTGGAAATACTCCTCAACAGATTTCGAACCTTGCTGAAAACGTTGCATTTTATTAAGCAAATCGCGAGCATAATAAGAAGGCACAAATCTGTGGCGCATAGCAGTTTTTAATTGCTCCCAAGTGGTTGGAATGGTATTGGGATGTTTGTGTTTATATTCACACCACCAAATTAAAGCAAAATCAGTAAATTCACTAATAGCAGCTTTAACTTGAGAATTAGCAAGAATATCATGGCACGAAAATTTCTGTTCAATTTCTAATTCCCAATCAAGATATGCAGCAGGATCATATTTGCCATTAAAAGGTGGAATTTTAAATTTAATCTTGGAAAAGGAATCATTACCACCGGGACGGCGTGGCACGCGGCGGGCACGGCCTCGGCGGTCGCCATCGTCCTGGTCCGAGTCACCACCATAACCCTGCTGCAACTCTGCGACTGTTGTGTGCAATGCATCGAGTCTTGCCACAACTGAGTCGAGTGTGGCCTTAGCGGCCGTCTGTGCAAGGTCGAGCTGATCACACCGCTCGGTCGTCGAGGAGATCGTCAAGTCCAGCCGTTCATGAATCGTCTGAATGTCGGTGACAAGCCCTTCAACTTGCGCCCGTATGCCCTGCAGCTGGTTAGCCCCCGCGTCGACATCATCTGCCATGGTTAGCGCAAATACAAGAACAAAAGCGACGACAAAACAGGGGTGTAACGGCTCACAAGGCGCTCACACTAGTGCTGTTATCAAATTCTTATCCGTTCTTACCACGCACACAGGGGCGAACTGCAACCAACCGGTGGAACTTGTGAAAGATTGGAGGAGCGATTGCCTGGAGAAACAAAAGCTGCTCGTCGTAGAACTATGTGGATTGTTGGGAAGGCTGCACTCAAATGAAGGATTAGCACAATCAAACAATAATGCAAAGTTGAATTATAGTGCCAAACACGTAACAAGAGTTGCTGGTAACAAGGGAAATCAAAAGAACAGAGGCAAGGGGTGGAGAGGGCGCTCCTCGTTTGTTTTTTTTTTCTGTTTTTTTTCCACAGAGGGTGCCCCAAAACTGATAATATGAACACAGAGGATCTCAAATAGCAAATTGTGGCACACACTCTCTCTCTCTCTCTCTCTCTCTCTAGAGTAAGGCGGACCTCAGAATTAAAAAGGACCAAGAAAGAGAGATACGGATATGAAAGGCTGGCACGGAATGCGTGGGGGGGGGGGGGAATTTGCCCCAGAGAGTCGTGACCCAGGGGGAGTCACGGCGCGCGCAAAGGGAGTTTCCACCGAAACAAATCCGAATCATCTTCCTTCTCCCTGTTGGATTCTTCTTTTTTTTTGTTGCTTCTTTCCTTTTTTTTGTTTTGTGCACGTTCCTTTTTTTTTATTGCTTTCTATCTTTTTTTTTGTGACAGGGGAGGGGCGATCGGAGTGGTGGGATGGTGCGGCGCAGTTGTCGCGAGGGGGGGGGTGCGGTGGGCGCGGCTGGTAGGGTTGGCGAGCAGCGGAACGGCGGCGGTGGCGAAAACTAGGGTTAGAGGAAAAACGAGAAACAAGAGATTAAACACAAGTAACCAGCAACAATTGAACGAGTAGGCACACAAATTCAACAAAGACACTTATTGAAAGAATGTGCGAGGCTAAACGGTTGCTGGGACAAGGATCTAACCTAAAAAAAATTCTTTTGGATTTTGTGGACTGTAGGAAGGGAAAACACTCGGTAAAACTCACCGATCAACCTGGAAAGCTGATACCACTTGATAGAGTCGGAGTGCCCGATCTTTCGGTGAGTGGAGATAACTTCGACTTGGTGGAAGTAGACCCTCACGATCCGACTACGACGAGCGAACCCGAAGCGCCAATGCAATCGCTGAACCAACTCCCGATGGTTACCAACCTCGCCGGTGCGAGATCAGCCTGATCACGAAGATCGATTCCTGTCCGCAATCGAAGAACGAACAAGAAAAAGAGGCGAGCAATCTAAATATCACTCGAAGGTGGAGTTCTGAATCACACAAGGACAGCGCGTATTTGCGCGTGTTCAAGAGTAGCTAAAGCTAGATGTAAAACAAAACTCAAGTCGTAAACAAAAAGGACTCGGACTAAATAAAGGGGGCGCAGCCCCTGGAGTCCGGAGGGATCACGCGCGCCCAACCCTAGGCGCCCCACCTGGGCTGCCTGTTGGGCCATCTTCTTATCCCGATGGGCCTTCGTTCCTTAACACCATGATGAAGTTTAATTCTCTCGCACGGGCCCGAGTGATTGGCCCAACTGGATGATCAACTGTAGGCGCCTGAGGTGAAGGAGCAACTGGAGGCGCCTGAGGTGCTGCTGGTGTAGATGTACTCGTGGTGTCCTCATCAGACACCATATGAGATGTGGACTGGAAAGACTCCCAGTTTGTCTTTCCTAAAGATTTAGGGATGTGAAGTGTTGGTCAAGCGACTTCAGTCGGACAAGATGACACCCAAATCGGATAAATGCTTTTTCGTGGGATGTCCAAAGGAAACTTTAGGATATTATTTCTACAACTTGTGAGAGGGCAAAGTGTTTGTCACTCGGAACAGGGTTTTCCTAGAGAAAGAGTTTCTCAAAGGAGAAAAGAGTGGAAAGACAGTGCATCTTGAAGAAGTTCGGGATGAGCCAATCGGGAAAGAATCTACGAGTGATGCTAACGTAGCAGAACAAGTTGAGATACCCATGACAAGAGAAGCACCCCACAACCACGAAGGTTGGCAAGGCTCCGCGAAATGCGGGAAATATTATTGTTGGACAATGATGAGCTTGCGACGTATGCAGAAGCAATGATGGAACCAGACTCCAAAAAAGGGCAGAGTGCCATGCAATCCGAAATAGAGTCCATGGGAGATAATCAAGTTTGGAACTTGGTTGACCCGCCTGATGGTGTTAAAGCCATAGAGTACAAGTGGATGTATAAGAAGAAAAAGGACATGGATGGAAACATTCACATCTATAAAGCACGGCTTGTCGCAAAAGGTTTTCGACAAGTTCAAGGAGTTAACTACGACGAGACCTTCTCGCCCGTAGTGATGCTTAAGTCCATTCGGATTATTCTAGCTATAGCTCCATATTTTGATTATGAGATATCGTAGATGGATGTCAAGATAGCTTTCCTGAATGGAAGCTTAACTGAGGGCGTGTATATGATACAACCCGAGGGTTTTGTTGATCCAAAAAATGCTGGAAAGATATGCAAGCTTCAGAGATCCATTTATGGATTTAAGCAGGCATTTAGGAGTTGGAACATTCATTTTGATGAAGTGGTCAAAGGGTTTGGCTTCACCAAGAATGAAGAAGAGTCTTGTGTTTACAAGAAGGAAAGTGGGAGCTCTGTAGTATTTCTAATTTTATATGTGGATGACATATTGCTGATTGGAAATAACATTTCTATGCTTGAGTCCGTAAAGACCTCACTGAAAAATAGTTTTTCAATGAAGGATTTAGGGGAAGCGGCATATATTCCGGGCATCAAAATCTATAGAGATAGATCGAGAAGGCTTATAGGATTAAGTCAAGATACTTACATTGACAAAGTGTTGAAATGGTTCAACATGAAAGAGGCGAAGAAAACGTTCTTGCCTATGTCACATGGCATACACCTTAGCAAGACTGAGTGTGCTTCGACTACTGATGAGCAGGATCGCAAGAGTAGAGTGCCATATGCTTCAGCTATCAGATCTATCATGTATGCAATGATAAGTACTCGCCCAGATGTTTCATATGCGCTAAGTATGAGAAGTAGACACCAATCTGATCCGGGTGAGAGTCACTGGACAACGGTGAAAAACATTCTTAAGTATTTAAGAAGGACTAAAGATATGTTCCTCGTCTATGGAGGTGAGGAGGAGCTCGTTGTAACAGGTTACACCGACGCTAGTTTCCAAACCGACAGAGACGATTCAAAGTCACAATTAGGATTTGTGTTCACGCTAAATGGTGGTGCTGTTAGTTGGAAGAGTTCCAAGCAGGAGATGGTGGCCGATTCTACGACAGAAGCCGAGTACATCACGGCTTCGGAAGCCACGAAGGAGGGTGTTTCGATAAGGAATTTCTTTATTGAGCTTGGTGTGTTCCCGGATGTGTCATGCCCATTGAATCTCTACTATGATAACAATGGGGCAATTGCGCAAGCAAAGGAGCCAAGGAACCACCAGAAGAACAACCACGTAATGCGGCGATTTCATCACATCGAGACTTTGTTAACCGGGGTGAGGTCAAGATATGCAAAATACACACAGATCTGAATATTTCTGATCCTTTGAGAAAGCCTCTCCCGCAGGCTAAACATGATGTGCATGTAAGAGCTATGGGTATTAGATACCATCTAGATTGACTCTAGTGCAAGTGGGAGACTGTTGGAGGTATACCTTAGAGGAAATCATAGAGATGATGATATTCCATTTGTATCCATGATTTATATTGTGTTCCTTGAATATCCATTAAAAGCTACTTGAATTGATTTGCAATTATCTGAATTGTATGTGAAACTCTTTACTTGTATGGTTATTCTAAAGTTGTCCCTAGTCAGAGTTCGTGTGAGGACACACATGAATATTAGACTAGCACATGTATTAGTTGATGACTATGTTTCACAAGGCGTGGACATGGAGATGTCAAACTAATAATGTAGGCACATGTAGAGACATGTGCTAGGACTGACCCAACACGAGAAGTAGTTTTGTCTTTACATAACATATACGCTTTATCCTTAGACCTGAGGTTGTCGCATGTACTAAAGATGTGGATCGACTTACTTAGGGGCTATCAAACGCTACACCGTGACAGGGTAGTTAAAAAGGTAGCTTTCGGATTTGTCAAGAAGCATGCTGTGAGGCATGGTCAATCAAGATGGGATTTGCCTCTTTCTGATTGAGAGTGATATCTCTGAGCCCCTCGAGTGATCGGATCCAAAAATGCATAGCCATGCTACGTACGGTTAAGACTTAACTTACAAAGGGATTCCGAATCATAGGATCGAGAAAGACTGGTCAGCTTGGAGCTAGACCAAATATCATGAGGCAAAGGGAATAGCATGCACATGATGTTGTGACGGTTCGTCTGATATGATCTTCGTGTGCGTATAGGAGTTGGCACATCTTGCGAGAGGCCGCTACCGACTATTGGGCCAAGTAGGAGTACTTGGGCCATGTCTATACGTATCCGAACCTATAGGGTCACACACTTAAGGGGCTGGAATCCCAATTCGGATGTGATCCGAATTGGATCAAGTTTAAGAGTACTAATGGGCCTCGGAGCTAGAGGCCCGTCAGGAACCTCTATAAATAGAGGGGTAGGGCGCCCTAAGGTTTAAGTCCTTTTGGTCGAACCAACAACCGCCGCGCCTTCCACGCCCTCGCCCTGTTGCAACTCACGGACCTAGCAGTCCGACTTGTGACGCTTCCTCCCTGTACATGTGGAGACCTTGGAGGTGTTGCACCTGCAGCACTTAGACGAGCCGCCGACGAGCCACGACGAGCCGATGACGAGCCGCGGCACGAGGATGACCTGCTCAGGAGCTGCTCAACGTCGATGTGATCAACTAGGTATCTGTCTACACTGATCGACTTTGCTACCCCGACGTGATTCTACATCTTCCGCACCAGTGCGTCAAGTGGTAATCCCGTGATCCATATATGGTTGTTTTCCTTATTTACGTGGTAGAAAAATTTTGTTTGGCGCTAGCATAGCCTACCTCGTATCACAACATGCTCAACGGTGCATTTGGGGTGAGCGCCGGTGCGGTCGGGGCATGCGCCCAATCGAGCGATGCGCTCATTGGTGCAGTCGGAGCGAGCGCTGGTGCAGTCGAGGCGCTAGCCTGATCGAACGGGGTGCTCACAAGTGCGGTCGCGACCGAGTGGGGTGCTTGCTAGTGCGGTCCGGGCAAGCACTAGTGCGGTCTGGTCGCTCGCCCGACTGAGCAGGGCGCTCACTGGTGCGGTCGAGGCGAGTACCGGTGCGGTCGGGGTGTGCGCCCGACCGATTGGGGCGCTCGCCGGTGCGGTCGGCGCATCCGCTCGACTAATCGAAGCATGAGCCAATGCAGTCAGGGCGTGTGCCCGATCGAGCGGAGGGCTCACCTGACCGATTGGAGCACTCGCCGGTGCGATTGGGGCCACATCCGTGTGTGGCGCATTTTGCAGTCGGAGCAGGTGGGGGCGCGATCGCGCGCACCGCGCGTGGTCGGAGCAGGTTAGCGCGATAGAGAGTGGCAACCTGCTCGCAGATAGAGCAGGGTACATGGTCGACCCGTGGAACAGGATGGCAGGGTCGTCGTTGGTGAGTTTCTACAAAACAACTGGTGAGGGCCATGGCTGCTCAATGTCTGATGATGGATTGACTGAGGTGGAAGTAGGAATATTGGAGGGGCTCAACAAAAGGAAGTCGAGCTGCGATGGGTGAGTAGGATGGGAGGAAAAGGTTAAGACAGACTCATTGAAGACAACATAGAGAGAGATGATGACTTGACTAGTGGACAAGTCAAGGCAGCGGTACCCCTTGTGAGAGGAGGGATAACCGAGGAAGACACAGACGGCTGAGCGAGGAGCAAGCTTGTTGCATGCCGTGGCTGAAAGGTTGGGGTAGCAAAGACAATCTAAGATGCGCAAGTAAGAGTACTCGGTAGGCTGGGAGTAAAGGAGGTGGTAGGGGATCTCATTATGAACAACAGAATAAGGGCACCAGTTTAGAACATAGGTGGCGGTGGCGAGCGCCTCGGCCCAGTATGGGGTGGCCATAGAGGCATGTATGAGCAATGTGCGAGTCACGTTATTAAAGGTGTGTAGGACACGCTTGGCTTTCCCATTTTGGGGAGAAGTGTAGAGACACGAGAGGCGCAAGTGGATACCTTGAGAAGTCAAAAAACAAGTGAGAGGTTTATTGACAAACTCGGTCCCATTGTCAGCATGGACACTACGAACAGGAAGACTAAACTGCGTGTGAGCATTGGCACAGAAATTAGTAATGTGTGAGGCGACTTCAGACTTGTGAACCAGAGGAAACGTCCAACAAAAATGCGAGAAGTCGTCCAAAATGACTAGGTAGTAGCAAGAACCAGAGATGCTAGCTACAGGAGAAGTCCAAACATGACAGTGAACTAACTCAAAAGGAGCAAAACTGCGAGAGCTAGAATGTGAGAAGTGTAACTACACATGTTTCCCTAACTGACATGAATGGCGTAGACTAGGACTATCTTTATTACAAGAAATGGTTGAAGTTTGTCTAAGTGTGGCGATAGAGGCAGGACCAGGATGACCAAGATGGAGATGCCACAAATTGGAGGAGATGGCGAGGCCGATGTGGGGTGCTGCAAAGCTGGCTGCTGGAGGCATGGTGTAAAGATTGCCGACGCTATTGCAACGAAGAATCACGTGTGTGGTCCAAAAATCCTTGACAGAGAAACCAAAAGTGTCAAACTCTATGGTGCAGTTATTGTCCTTAGTAAATTGATGAATAGAGAGCAGATTACGAATCAGAGAAGAAACAACAAGGATATTATTAAGATGAAAGTGAGAGGTGGGGGTGGTACGGTGGAGTTGCCATGGCACGTGACAGCAAGAGTGTGACCGTTACCGACGGTAATGGAGGAGTGAGAGGGAGGGAGTCAGGAAAGAAGAATACCAGCCGAGGATGACATGTGGCCGGAGGCACCTGAGTCAACCACCCAAACGTTGTTCTGTAGTGCAATTTGGTTCAGGGCAGTGACCAGACCTGCCTGGTCCCAAGTTGACGCCTGAGGGGCATTGGCGGCATGAGCTTGCGGAGGAGGGCCGAGGAGACCAGGGGTGTCAGTGCGCCAGCCCCCATCGTCTAACGGATGCTGACCGCCAGCTTGCTGGAAACCCGTGGCGCCATAGGAGCCAGCCCCGGGACTGAAGTAGAACCACGGGCCGGTGGACTGTGGGGGCCCGCCGCCATGAGAGCTGCCGCCACCAGGGGGTGCCTAGAAGCCGCCTCCGCCCTTCATTGGCCACTTCTTCTTGCTATGGCCACCACCACTGTCACTACCACTGCCACCGTCACTACTACTGCTGCCACCACCGCCAGTCTGGACAGAACCGAGCGTCGAGCGACACTCGCCCATACAGCCAGAGGACAAGGATGTCTCGGCGAGGAGGGTGGTGGAGTTAGAGATCTTCTCCTCATTGGCGATGTGAAGTTCTTTCAGAGTGAGGATGTCCTGCGCCTGGGCGAAGGATGGGAAGTCGGTGAAGGAGTTGGTGACGTTGTCAGCGGTGTTGGAGAAGTGCGGGTTGAGGCTGTGGAGGAGGTTCAGGACAAGCTGGGAGTCCTGAACGGGATGGCCGACGTTGTGGAGGGCGTTGGCAAGGGTCTTCATGCGGCTGTAGTACTCGGCGATGGAGGAGTTGCCCTTCATCATGGAGTGCAAGTTGTGGCTGAGGAAGATCGCCCAGGACTGCTTGTTGGTGCCAAAAAGACTCTCGATGGCAAGCCAAAGATCCTGGGTGGTCTGATCATCATTGGTCATGGCGAGGTCAAGGAAAAAGTTGTCGACGGAGTCGAAGAATTAGGAGTAGACGCAGCAATCCGGTTGATCCCAGTCGGGGTCCTAGGGTCGGGGCGCCACCGTGCCATCGATGTGCGACTTGAGGCCAAACATGCCACACATGGACTTGAAGAAGGACGCCCATCAGGAGTAGGCATTGGACTTCATCGTTAGCATCATGGGGACGTGAGACTTGATGGAGATGGTGGCGTAGGGGTGGATGGCGGGCAGCGGCATCAGGTACACGATGAAGCCACCACTGCCGTTGCCGGGTGCGTCGTTAGCAGGAGGAGCTTGAGGCGCATCGCTAGAGGAGCCACTAGAGGCAGGTGGTGGCACAGACGCATGACTGTTGGCAGCAGGGGCGGTGGTGTCATTAGACTCGGAGGAGTCAGTGGAGGACATGGTTGTAACAACTCTACCTAAATTAAGTGCTTTTAACTATAAACCAGTGATAAATCCCTAATTAAAGAAGTGAAATTACCTTTATAACCCTAAGAAGCTCTCTTTGGAGTTTGAAATAAAGCTTGAAATTTTATATGCAAACTTAAGTTTCTGCCCAAATAAGAGTTGTAAAACTTTTTAATTCAAACAACTTTTGTTAAATACACTTTGAGTAATTCGGAGTGGAAGGGAGTCAAAAACAGCAATCCAAAACCGGTTTACTAAAGGACCCTAAAAAAAATCTCTTAAATCTTGGAATTCGAGTTTTCCTCCAACTTTGCAAGCTTTCATCTCCCGATTTCCTATCTAAACTCAAGTCAAGGTCTGAATGAAAGTTTGTAGTACCTCGAGTGTGTTCCAACTTTGTTACACTGACCCAGATCCAAATCAGGCCTGAACCTATTCAAAACCCTGGTCAAAGTGAGATAAACTAGTCAACTCACCCCTGATGCCTTAAAATCCTAAGTATGGAATTCCAGATTTTTGGCTAACTTTGGCATGAAATATCTTTGAATCCTTTCACAATCTAAACCGACACCTTAAACAAAGTTCTAAGAATGTCTAGAGTTGGGCAAGTTTGTTTAAAAGAGTTTTGGAAGTTGTGTTGGAAAATCTGCAGAAAGATCTTCCAAAAGTTGGTCGGGCTTGCTGCCCGAAGGGAGCGTCGACGCCCGCGCGCCAGAGCACGTTCGCTCGCGTGCCGCGCGCTGCGTGGCCGCCGGCCACCGGCAGCTCGCTGGCACCCTATCACTAGTGCGATAGCGACAGGACGAGAGCCACGGCGCCTAACCCGCGCCCGCGACAGGACGGAGTGAACGCCAGGCTAGCCAACCACCGGCCGCGCGCATGTCGCCTTCCGCCTGCCACGGCTCTGCTCCGCCAACCCCGTCCCGCCCGTCCGCCGGGAAAGCGGCCACGACCACGGTGTCCCGCACCTCCACTTGCTCCCCAACCCCCACGGTAGCCCTCCGCCTCGCCCGCCCGACAGATCGGAAGCCCCAGACGCGCGCCGCCCAAGGCCAATCACCGCCGAAGACCACCCAGAGCTCCGCCTCCTCCGCCCAATGGTGCCGTCGGCCAATGGCCGCCTTGCCCGCGCACTCGCCGCTCCCGGCCTTATCCTTTCCCCACCGGAGCCCTGCCTCGACCCTCCGCGCCACCCCGGCCCTATAAAAGGGACCCCCTCACCGGCAATGCCACCCCTTGCCACCGCCCGCACCCGCGCCCCTGCTTTCTCCTCTGCACCGCTGCTGAGCTTCCGTGGAGCTCACCCCTTTGCGCCACCCCACACTCTGGCGACTTCGCCGCCACACTCTTGAGAAAGTTCCCCTCTCTGCTCAAGCCACTGCTTCCAACCCACCAGCCGCCTGCTCCTCCGCGCGGTACTCAAGCTTGCTTGTGTCCACAAGAAGCACCGCCGCCGCCGGAGCACCGTCGAAGCACCACCGCCGCCGGAGCACCGTCGAAGTCTCACCGCCGCCCAAGCCTTAGTGCGTACGACCTTCCGCACCAGCCTACTCCTTTTCGACCCCAAGGCTTCACCGGTAGACCTTGAGGTAAGCCACCGACCCCTTTTGTTTCGTCTCGACCGACCCCTTTTGTTTCGTCTCGCCCGACCCCTTCTCGTTCGGTTCATCCGACCCCTCTCTATTCGGTTTGCCCGACCCCTTTTTGTTCGGTTCGTCTAACCCCTCTCTGTTCGGTTCGCCCGACCCCTTTTCGTTCGGTTCGTCCGACCCCTCTCTGTTCGGTTCGCCCAACCCCTTTTTGTTCGGTTCGTCCGACCCCTCTCTGTTCGGTTCGACCGACCCCTTATTCGTTCAGTTCGCCCGACCCCTTCTTTTCCTTTCGTCTCGTCCGACCCTGCCAGTTTCGCCGACCCTTTCTCCGCCTCGCCCGAGGGCTCGGCTGCATCTTTTTCCTTGACCCAAGGGTATCGGTGAAATTTTTCGAGGATTTCTCTGTGTTGATTCTGAGGACCTCGGTACGGTTTTTCCTTAAATCTGAGGGTCAGACCATAAGTTTCTCCCAATCCGACCCTTTTATCCTGTTCTCCACCAACTGAAGTTGGACTCCCCCACCTTTCCTGTAGCTTTGCTACAAGTGTCTAAGTTAAAACATGCGAGTGTGTTGAAATAACCATCTAAAATGTTTAACCCCTGCATTGTATTTCCGTGTAGAGTTGAATCTCGCCGACGGAACTTACGAGCTTCACCCAGCACCGAAAGAAGACCCCGCCGAGGAGCTGCACCCCTTCGAAGGAGAGCCCGAACCGGAGCAAGACCCCGAGGACCCACAAGCTTTTCCTGAAGGCAAGCCCCAGTGCAGGAACTCCCTGTTTTACTTTTGTGCCACTTATTGGTTACTTGATTGTGCATTTACGTTTCCAGGAGTTGTAATGAAACCTTAGACGCATAAACTTAGTACCTTGTCTGAATACTAGTTGCTAAGGTCGAGTAGTGCAATGCTTAAAAGGTCTCGGTAAAAGTCAAGTGATTTCCTTTCACTCGCGAGTTATAGGAGTTGAATGTTTCAGTTATGTCGCAACTATAATGACGACGGACGGGATCAGGCTTATGTTCGATACTTGGTGGTTTTCCCCGTCTGTCTAACTGAAATTGATCTAAGGTCGAAACGTGTCGGCGTTCGTGATCAAGTGTTTGAAAGTGCTAATCTCATACCTAGTATGGGATGGGGAAGCCTAGTACCTGATTGAACTAGGGCGTGGCATACCCTCCAGCTCTTGCGGTTTCACGGGCGCGTGCGGTCGCAGTTGCGCAGGCATGGTGCGCATGGCTGGTGTGGGCCCAGAGTGGTCACACAGCATGGCACATGCGCTGGCACTAGACACACGGACGTGGCCAAGAGGGGACGTTCCTGGCTTGGGGTTGACCGACGAGGGCATCGGTCTTCTAAGGGGGTGAGTATGTGACATCGTGGCCCAAGGCTTAATAGGATTGATAGAATACTCATACCAATAAGTTGCAACTTCTTTTCCGGAAGCTCATCCTCAAAGAACTCCGGGGTTGGGTTAAGCGTGCTTGGCCCGGAGCAATTTCGGGATGGGTGACCGACCGGGAAGTTCTTCCCGGGTGCGCACGAGTGAGGACAAAGTGCGTAGAAAAGACTTGTGTTGGTCTGTGAGGGAATTCTTGATATCCTAGAGAGCTGCCAGGTGTATGCGGGCCCAGCCCTGAGGGTGCGGGACGCCACAGCTGGTATCAGAGCTCAAAGCACGGTACGGAGAACAACAAACCTTAACACTCTTTTTCTGACTAAAATTTGCAAGAACTAAATCGAGAAGTTCATAAGTTCGCTAAGGATGAGTTTAGTTCGAGGAGCCCTAGGGGATTTTGGGGTTGTTTTTAAGGTGGCTAATAGTTATTGGTTATCTTCTAACTTCCAGCACTTGTTGCCACGTCTATCATACGTGTGCTGAATCCGCATCGCGAGTATGCGAAGGATGATGGGAATTCGATTCCAACGAGCCTATCATCACGGTTGTTTCGCCCACGTATATTATACATACGCAGGTTTCGTATGTTAATGCATGCGAAGGATGGTATGGTTCGATTCCAACGAGCCTATCGTCACGGTTGTTCGCCCACATTTATTATACGTGTGCATGATTCCGCATCACGAGAATGCGAAGGGTTATAGGATTCCATTCGAAGGAACCTATTTCCACGGTTGTTGCACTGTCCATGCAGCGTTAAACGCATGGGTGCCGTTTCTATAGTGAACGGTAATGATTGTGGACGCTTTCGTGAGTGCTGGCACAGAAGGTTCAAGCTGTGATGTGTTTTTTTGCAGGTACACTAACAACGTTGCGTTCGAAGCGATGCCTAGTAACTCGACTAGTTATTATAGTGAGAGCCGTATTGTTGCCTTGCCACCGGCACTAACCACGTAAGTCCAAAGGTTTTTGGCAATTATTTTTGGTTGAGAGGACGACTAGGACGTGCATGCATTAAGAAATAAAAATCCCAACCTAAGGAAACAAAACTGAACTCGAGTGCGTCGTAAAAGAGATGCACCACGTTAAGGATTGTCTAGCTGTCCTTCTTCCGCCATGCTCGGTAAAATGAATCTTTCAGGTGGATCCACATGATAACTCCAAAAACTTTATATAAGAAAGTTGTGTTAAATCTCCCAAGTAAACTGCTGAAAAATTTTCACTGGGTACTACCATTTGGGTTGAGAGTTGTGATCAGTTTGGTGATCCCCTATTGGCTGTTAGCCCTAAGTGCACACCAGCGGAGTTTCTGCTGTTTCGGCCACTTTAAGGACCTTTTATGCTAGTAGTCCCTTAAGCAAAGTTTTTCAGAACTTAGTAAAGGACTTACTGGTAGAGTTTCAGATTTGTTAAGTCTCTGGTTTGGAAGTTATGTTCAGTTTATCTTGACTCGGTCTGAAAAATTCCAGCAGGTACACTTGATGGGAATCTGAGATTATCACCTTGTTAGGTTCTGTTCTAGCCTTACCTTTGAATACCAAACTTGTTACACACTATCTAAAGAACATGCTGGTAAAATTTGAGAGGTTTTGGAGGAATACTTGCTGAGTTATGAGCTTTTCTCTAACTGCCAGAAATCTGTTTGATTTCCAAGTGTTAACTCCGTTTCTCACTTGACCTTTGGTTACAGATGGCGCAGCCCGTGCACGTTGCAGTCGGTACTGATGGCACCACCTACTCACGGTGCCTTCACTACGAGGGTTTTCCAGCTGTGTTGTGGGACACCCTGCGCTCTTTCGGGTACCGGTCGCCGCCGGTCTATGCGGGACGTGTGTACAAGGACCACGAAATTCCGCGGAGCCGTGTACACGTGCGGGTACCCCCGCCTCCGGATCAGCCACAGTGGCGGCTGCTGGAGGTGGTGGCCAAGGGACACACGCTCCACGACACCTGGGAGTTTGCAGCCTTGCAGACCTTGACCCAGTTCTGTCGGGCACACCCTCTTGAGATCGTGCTAGACCCGATTGGGTTGTTCCCTGCCCAGGATACGAGGGACCCGGACTGGTTGGATCATATGGAGCATATGGACTTGCTCGGGCTTATGGATCTACAGCGCACGATTTTTGTTTCAGCTCGTTGCCTGAACGTGTTCTACAGGATGGTTGAGCTGCAGAGCCGAGCGATGGCTACGGTGATCGGGATGGCAGTGGCTAACCAGGTTGCTTTATCTACCATGCAGAGTGGCATGGTGGACCAGTCGCTCGAGCTGGTACAGAAGGATGTCTAGATTGCTGAGATGCAGGACAAGATTACTCGTTTGGAGGAGGAGATTGTGGATATGGAGCACGATATGGAGATCTTGGCTGACCAGTTCTATGATGTGAACATGGAGCTGGCGAACGCCAATGAGCACCTGCAGGAGCATCACGATGAGCTTAATGCCATCCACGCCTTAGAGCTGCAGCAGGATGAGCCGATGGCCCAGGAGGAGGAGCCCGAGGAGATCGAGGGCTTTTTGAGCATGGACTATGAGGATGCCTCTCCGCAGCCTCCAGTGGGTGATGCTCACTCTCCGGTCCTTAGCTTTGCCTCCGTGGCCAACCTCGACGACTTCTAGTTGTGTTGGCTGGTTATTGAGCGGTTCTCTTTTGTTTTTACTCCTCGGCGACCTATATTTTGGCCAGTGATGTAATAGGTTAGCTTGAGTTGAGTATTTGGGATGTTAAACTGATTCGATGTAGGATTGTCATTGCTACCTCTGGTGTAATGTCTGAAAATTATGGCAGAATTACAGTGACTGTTTCTCCTCAGTTTTACCCTTGTCTCCACTCGTTTTTGAGCCAAAGTTCGTATACCAAAGTTGTGCGAAAACTTCTATCCTAACTACTCGTAAATTTTCAGCTCCTTCGGATTTGTCAAACGCCCGCTAGAGCCAAAATTCCACGGCTCAGCTTGCTGAAAAATCAGCTGGACAGCAACCTGCTAGAACATCTAAACGACCTCTTTCCCTTCCTTTTCGGTCAACAAGCGTAACGTGAAAGTGGTTATGAACACCATATGCTAACCCTCGCTTAAGGATGAGAACCATGTGCCCTTCAAGGAAGAGATATACAAGTTGATTGTTGCTTTTGCACCATCGGCAGGACTAGCGTTTACCCTTTCCGCACATGATGTTTTCTTATGGTTAAGCAAGATTTTGGGGCTGTGTGACTAATGGAAAGGTGAATCTTGCAGATGGCGCATCGCACACGCTCCAGCTTCGTTCCCAGTGGCAGCGAGGTGCCTCCCCCACCGCCGCCTCCGACCACCCTCGAGTCGATCTTGGCAGCTCAAACCGAGCTGTTGAGGCACATCGCTCAGGGGTAGCAGCAGCAGCCTCAGGGAGGAAGGGCCCATCCACAGCCTCAGCTTGCTCGCTACGAAGATTTTCTGGGGACCCAGCCTCCTCTATTTCACAAGATGGAGGACCCGCTTGACGCCGATGCCTGGATCCGCGCTATCGAGTCCAAGTTCTCCCTTCTCACCACCTATTGCCCGGATGAGAACAAGGTTCGGTTCGTCGCGCAGCAGTTGCGTGGTTCTGCTCTCCTGTGGTGGGAACACTACCACGCCATGTAGCCGGCTGACCACGTCGTCGGCTGGGAGGAATTCAAGACGGCGTTCAGGGGCAACCACATCCCTAAGGGTCTTCTGGAGCGCAAGCTCAACGAGTTCCTGGCTCTCACCCAGGGAGGCCGCGATGTCCTGCACTATGCGCAGGCTTTCAACGACCTGTGTTGCTATGCAGGCTATCATGCGGACTCTGATGAGAAGAAGAGGGACCGCTTTCGCAGAGGCTTGAGTTTGGAGCTCAAGGAAAGGCTGAATCCCATCAAAGTGGGTTCCTACAATGAACTGGTGAACCTGGCAATTTCCCAGGAAGATTGCATGAGGGCCCTCAAGGCCGACATGAAGAGGAAGGCCCCGATGCTGGCACCCGGCCCGCCTGCCCAGAAGTACAGAATGGTTCCCCCACAAGCGCCTCGCAGGCCCGCACAGCTTGGGAGATGGGTTGCTCGACCTCCACCGCAGGCAGCACCTTGTTTTCCCGAATTCCAGCCGCAAGGGCCCCGACCTGCTCTCCTGATGCCGCTGCACCCGGTCACTAGAAACCACTGTTTTACCTACAGGAACCCAGGACACTTCGCCAAGGACTGCCCCCGCAACAAGACTCAACGACCCGGTCAGGGCAACACACTGGGCAACAAGGGGAAGAAGCCAAAGGTTCAAGTTTGACAAGGCCGGCTGAACTTCACCACCCTTGCTAAACTTCCACAGGGCGCACCAGTGATGACGGGTACCTTTTCTATCTGTGACCAACCCGTCCTTATTTTGTTTGATTCAGGAGCATCTCATAGTTTCATTGGGACTAGAATCAGTGCTAAGTGTGGGTTAGATTTCTGTCACACCAAAGGTACCTACATAATCTCTACCCCGGGTGGAAAGGTAGCTTCACACCAAATGAGCCGCAGAGTAACTATCCAGTTAGGGAGAACCCTCTTAAGGAAGACCTGCTTACCCTTGGGATAGAAGGAATAGATGTTATCTTGGGTATGGATTGGATGACCCGACACCGAGTAACCCTAGATATCCCTGCCAGGGCAATCCATATAAATTCACCCAAGTATGGTAGCTCAACTATACACTTACCTCCCGAGAGTGCCAAACTTCTTGTGCCTATCCCATGTCTGAAGCCTAGTTGGAAGATATCCCAGTAGTGTGCGAGTATCCGGATGTGTTTCCAGATGATTTGCCGGGTATGCCGCCTGAGAGAGATATCGAATTTGCCATTGAGTTGCAACCAGGTACTGCCCCAATTTCAAAGAGACCATACCGGATGCCACCAGCCGAACTGGCAGAAATGAAAACTCAGTTGCATGATTTGTTGGAAAAGGGTTTTATTCGCCCAAGTACATCACCTTGGGGTTGCCCCGCCTTATTTGTGAAAAAGAAGGACGATAGTCTGCATATGTGTGTGGACTACCGACCTCTCAATGCGGTGACAATAAAGAACAAGTACCCACTACCCCGCATTGATGTTCTGTTCGATCAATTAGCTGGAGCTAGAGTGTTTTCCAAAATTGACCTCCGTTCTGGCTACCATCAAATCAAGATCCACCCATGCGACATTCCAAAGACTGCCTTTTCTACACGATATGGACTCTACGAGTACTTAGTCATGTCATTTGGGCTTACTAATGCACCGGCTTATTTCATGTACCTCATGAATTTGGTGTTTATGCCCGAACTCGACAAATTCGTCGTGGTATTCATTGACGACATCTTGGTGTACTCGAAGAATGAAGAACATGCAGAGCACCTACATATTGTACTCCAATGCTTAAGAGACCACCAACTCTATGCCAAATTCTCTAAGTGTGACTTTTGGCTGGACAGTGTTAAATTCTTGGGACACACCATATCCAAAGACGGTACAGCAGTAGACCCAAGCAAAGTGCAAGAAGTAATGGACTGGAAGCCGCCCACTTCAGTCCATCAAATTCGAAGTTTTCTTGGTTTAGCCGGTTACTACCGCCGCTTCATCCCTGACTTCTCAAAAATAGCTAAGCCAATGATGGAACTGCTGAAGAAAGGGAGTAAGTTTGTGTGGAGCGACAAATGTGAAGAAGATTTCCACACCTTGAGACAATTATTGACTTCCGCACCAGTTTTAGCTCAGCCCGACACCACTAGGCCATTTGACGTGTATTGCGATGCCTCTAGCACTGGACTTGGTTGTGTTCTTATACAAGACATCCGAGTCATTACCTATGCCTCACGAGCGTTACGGCCACATGAATTGAATTACCCTACTCATGATCTCGAGTTAGCGGCAGTCGTTCATGCTTTGAAAATATGGAGGCATTATCTCATGGGAACCCGATGCAACATCTATACAGATCACAAGAGTCTTAAGTATATATTCACTCAAGCAGACCTCAACATGCGTCAGAGGAGATGGCTAGAATTAATCAAGGATTATGACCTAGAAGTGCTTTATCACCCAGGTAAAGCCAACGTAGTTGCAGATGCCCTCAGCCGCAAGATTCATTGTAACTGCTTATCGGCGGTTAATTATGCCGAGACCCTGTGTCACGAAATGGCTAAGCTCAACTTGGAAATTGTTCCACATGGCACCTTAAGTCATATTTCTCTGGATCCCACCCTACTTGACCAAATAATTCTAGCACAGCTAGAGGACAAAGAGGTAAACCTTATCAAAGGGAAACTTGCACAAGAGGACGAGGGATATAAACGTTTCCGACAGGATTGGAAAGGAGTGGTACATTATGAAGCTCGACTTGTAGTTCCAAATGATCCCGAGCTTAAGAAACAAATTCCGAATGAAGCCCACTTTTCCAAGTTCTCAATTCACCCCGGCAATACCAAGATGTATCACGACCTCCGACAAAATTTCTGGTGGAGTGGGATGAAACCCGACATTGCTCGATATGTTTCAGAGTGTGATACCTATCAGCGAGTTAAGGCAAGCCACTTGAGGGTAGCTGGCCCCTTGCAGCCGCTGCCTATTCTCTCGTGGAAATGGGAAGACATAAGCATGGACTTTATAGTCGGACTACCCAATACCTCCCGCAAGCATGACTCCATATGGGTTATAGTAGACCGACTAACCAAAACAGCACATTTCCTTCCAGTACACACCACTCACACCATACAGAAATATGCAGAACTGTACCTTGATCGGATTGTTTCCTTGCATGGTGTACCTAAAACGATCATCTCTGATCGAGGTAGTCAGTTTGTAGCACGCTTTTGGGAGCAGTTGCAGTTTTCACTTGGCACTAATTTGATCCGTAGTTCCACATATCACCCCCAGACCGACGGGCAAACTGAAAGGGTTAATCAGATTTTGGAGGATATGTTACGTGCCTGTGCTATTCACTATGACAAGAACTGGGACAAGTGTTTGCCATTAGCGGAATTCTCCTACAACAATAGTTACCAAGCTAGTCTGAAAATGGCACCTTTCGAGGCCTTATATGGACGTAGATGCCAAACCCCACTGAGCTGGTCGCAACCCGAAGAGCGAACGGTGTATGGACCTGACCTGGTCATGGAGGCCGAAGAAAGAGTGAGAGTTATCTGTGAAAATCTCAAGGCTGCCCAATCTTGATAGAAGAGCTATTCCGATCAAAGAAGAAGACCCATCCAATTTAAGGTTGGGGATTTTGTATACCTACGGGTTTCACCGACCAAAGGCATACAACGTTTTGGAGTAAAGGGAAAGTTAGCTCCGCGCTATATTGGTCCCTATGAGATCGTAGAGGTGTGTGGACCCGTAGTGTACCGAGTTAAACTTCCAGAGAAGATTGCAGCGATACACGATGTTTTCCATGTCTCGCAACTCAAGAAGTGCAACAGGATTCCAACTGAAAACATTGCCCCGGAAGAATTGGAGATCGAACCCGATTTATCGTATAAAGAGTATCCAGTTAAGATCCTCGACCGGAAGGAAAGACATACTCGTCGGCAAATGGTCAAGATGTACAAAATTCAGTGGAGTAAACATACGGAAGACGAAGCGACATGGGAGACGGAAGAATATCTCAACGCTAACTTTCGTGGTTTTCTTTTCGATCAAGGAGGTACGTTGCACCAGCCACACTAGTTCTTTCTGCACTTGAATCTCGGGGCAAGATTCCCTTAAGGGGGGTAGGCTGTAACAACTCTACCTAAATTAAGTGCTTTTAACTATAAACCAGTGATAAATCCCTAATTAAAGAAGTGAAATGACCTTTATAACCCTAAGAAGCTCTCTTTGGAGTTTGAAATAAAGCTTGAAATTTTATATGCAAACTTAAGTTTCTGCCCAAATGAGAGTTGTAAAACTTTTTAATTCAAACAACTTTTGTTAAAGACACTTTGAATAATTCGGAGTGGAAGGGAGTCAAAAACAGTAATCCAAAACTGGTTTACTAAAGGACCCTAAAAAAAATCTCTTAAGTCCTGGAATTCGAGTTTTCCTCCATCTTTGCAAGCTTTCAACTCCCGATTTCCTATCTAGACTCAAGTCAGGACCTGAATGAAAGTTGTAGTACCTCGAGTGTGTTCCAACTTTGTTACACTGACCCAGATCCAAATCGGGCCCGAACCTGTTCAAAACCCCGATCAAAGTGAGATAAACCAGTCAACTCACCCCTGATGCCTTAAAATCCTAGGTCTAGAATTCCAGATTTTTGGCTAACTTTGGCATGAAATATCTTTGAATCCTTTCACAATCTAAACCGACACCTTAAATAAAGTTCGAAGAACATCCAGATTTGGGCAAGTTTGTTCAAAAGAGTTTTGGAAGTTGTGTTAGAAAATCCGGAAAAAGATCTTCCCAAAGCTGGTCGGGCTTGCTGCCTGAAGGGAGCCTTGACGCCCGCGCGCCAGAGCACGTTCGCTCGCGCACCGCACGCCGCGGGGCCGCCAGCCACCGGCAGCTCGCCGGCGCCCTATCACCAGCGCGACAGCGACAGGATGAGAGCCACAGTGCCCAACCCGCGCCCGCGACAGGACGGAGCGAACGCCGGGCTCGCCAACTGCCGGCCGCGCGCATTTCGCCTTCCGCCTGCCACGGCTCTGCTCCGCCAACCCCGTCCCTCCCGTCCGTCGGGAAAGCGGCCACGACCACGGCGTCCCGCGCCTCCGCCTGCTCACCCAACCCCCACGGTAGCCCTCCTCCTCGCCCGCCCGACAGACCGGAAGCCCCAGACGTGCGCCGCCCAAGGCCAATCGCCGCCGAAGACCACCCGGAGCTCCGCCTCCTCTGCCCAATGGCGCCACCAGCCAATGGCCGCCTTGCTCGCGCACTCGCCGCTCCCGGCCTTATCCTTTCCCCACCAGAGCCCCGCCTCGACCCTTCGCGCCACCCCAGCCCTATAAAAGGGACCCCCTCACCGGCAATGCCACCCCTTGCCACCGCCCGCACTCGCGCCCCCACTTTCTCCTCTGCGCTGCCGCTGAGCTTCCGTGGAGCTCACCCCTTTGCGCCACCCCACACTCCGGCGACTTCACCACCACACTCTTGAGAAAGTTCCCCTCTCCGCTCAAGCCGCTTCTTCCAACCCACCAGCCGCCTGCTCCTCCCGCGGTACTCGAGCTTGCTTGTGTCCACAAGAAGCACTGCCGCCGCCGGAGCACCGTCGAAGCACCACCGCCGCCGGAGCACCGTCGAAGTCTCGCCGCCGCCCAAGCCTTAGTGCGTACGACCTTCCGCCCCAGCCTACTCCTGTTTGACCCCAAGGCTTCACTGGTAGACCTGGAGGTAAGCTGCCGACCCCTTTTGTTTCATCTCAACCAACCCCTTTTGTTTCGTCTCGACCGACCCCTTTTGTTTCGTCTCGCCCGACCCCTTCTCGTTCGGTTCGTCTGACCCCTCTCTATTCGGTTCGCCCGACCCCTTTTTGTTCGATTCGTCCAGCCCCTCTCTGTTTGGTTCGCCCGACCCCTTTTCGTTCGGTTCGCCCGACCCCTCTCTGTTCGGTTCGCCCGACCCCTCTCTGTTCGGTTCGCCCGACCCCTTTTTATTCGGTTCGTCCGACACCTCTCTGTTCGGTTCGACCGACCCCTTATTCGTTCGGTTCGCCCGACCCCTTCTTTTCCTTTCGTCTCGTCCGACCCTGCCAGTTTCGCCGACCCTTTCTCCACCTCGCCCGAGGGCTCGGCTGCATCTTTTTCCTTGACCCGAAGGTATCGGTGAAATTTTTCGGGGATTTCTCTTTGTTGAGTCTGAGGATCTCGGTACGGTTTTTCCTTAAATCTGAGGGTCAGACCATAAGTTTCTCCCAATCCGACCATTTTTTCCTGTTCTCCACCAACTGAAATTGGACTCCCCCACCTTTCCTGTAGCTTTGCTACAAGTGTCTAACTTAAAACATGCGAGTGTGTTGAAATAACCATCTAAAATGTTTAACCCCTGCATTGCATTTCCGTGTAGAGTTGAATCTCACCGACGGAACGTACGAGCTTCACCCGGCACTGGAAGAAGACCCCGCCGAGGAGCTGCACCCCTTCGAAGGAGAGCCCGAACCGGAGCAAGACCCCGAGGACCCACAAGCTTTTCCTGAAGGCAAGCCTCGGTGCATGAACTCCCTATTTTACTTTTATGCCACTTATTGATTACTTGATTGCGCATTTACGTTTCCAGGAGTTGTAATGAAACCTTAGACGCATAAACTTAGTACCTTGTCTGAATACTAGTTGCTAAGGTCGAGTAGTGCAATGCTTAATAGGTCTCAGTAAAAGTCGAGTGATTTCCTGTCACTCGCGAGTTATAGGAGTTGAATGTTTCAGTTATGTCGCAACTATAAGGACGACGGACGGGGTCAGGCTTATGTTCAATACTTGGTGGTTTTCCCCGTCTGTCTAACTGAAATTGATCTAAGGTCGAAACGTGTCGGCGTTCGTGATCAAGTGTTTGAAAGTACTAATCTCATACCTAGTATGGGATGGGGAAGCCTAGTACCTGATTGAACTGGGGCATGGCATACCCTCCGGCTGTCCTTGGAACGTTGTTCCCATGGTGCATCATGTGGGTGCAAGTGCGGTCACAGTGCAGCAATAGGCCGGGACTGTGGAGCATTGCACGCCAAAGGCAGTTGGCCCTGACACGTGCCTAAGGGATCGATGGGGACGGCTGACAAATGAAGCGACCCTTCGTGGTGCGCGGATGTCGTGAGATTAGGTTTGCTATGCATGGTTAATAAATTCGAATCGATTCGTCTGCCTCTCACAGCTTGGGACTACTTGATCGCTATTCTGCACTGAGTAATGATGAAACATGATTATGAGATTAAGTTGATGCTTGTTAAGTAATTGCTTGGAAATCATGCTTATTTAGTATAAGTTGCTAATCTAGACTGGATAAAGAACGTAGAACATGAGCTAAAATGTTGAAAGTAAGGACTGACTTTAGACGCTTTTGGCAAAGAAAACTTCAGAGCTAGAAGGCCTTGCATGTCTAGGTCTGGGTCGTGTCCTTCCTGACGGGTCAGTCTTGCCGAGTACTAGTTGCTCAACCTTGTTGTGGCTAATCTTTTTCAGGTAATGTCAATAGTTTGGTTGCTGGTACCACTTGGCCTACCCAGCTTCCTCCAGGCTAGACAGTCGAGTGGGATCCCTCCTCGGACGGCGAAGGAAGGAATTTTTGATGTCATGATCGGCTCCGTCGTGATGTTATGTATCGACATTTAGCTTCCGCTGGTTTTTATTTGACTTCGAACCTTGCAATTCCGGTCTGAATTTCGAAAACTCTGATGTAATAAAATGTTGAACTAAGTTGTCGTAATGGAATGTTGTAACCTCTGTGCTACTCACCTTCGCGTGAGCGATGCTTCTCGATCCTGTTTATGTGGTTAATCGGATGAAATCCGATGGTCAACCAAGTTGACTTGCTTAAAGTGCATAATCGCGTGTCAGGCGACTTCAATGCATTTTAGTCGGGTTAATTTGGGCGGTTCCGCCACAATGGTGCACGACCCGGGGGGGAGGGGCGGTCGGGGGACCAGTCGGGGAGCCGGTCGGGTAGGTGCAGCAAAGGGTTGGTGGCGGCAGCGTAGTAGGGGGGACGCTGCCTAGGGTTATGCGGAGTAGGAGGAAGGCATAGGTAGAGGAGGCCCATGACCTTAATCTCATAATACCATGTAGAGAAGTAGATGGGAAAACACAACACACCCTAATGAGGTAGGGTGACCTATATATATATAGCAAATATGGCTTGGAGTACAAGGAATATATCAAGTGTACAAGGAAAGGATAATAAATCCTAAAATACACATATACTTCCTAATAATTATCCCGAACCCTCCCACTCTGGACTTTTCTCACTCAACCCCGGCCTACCCCCACACGCTGACACGTGAGCTTGGGTCAACACACCCAAACCCCACCCTTGATCGAGAGCTAACCTGGGTTAACACACCCAAACACCTCCACACGACTTGCGACAACCTTCCTCACCTTATGATGGTGTTCTTGGAGTAGTTGTGTGGGTGGCGACAGCGAACGGTGATAAGCAGGCGGCAGCGTGGGCAGCGCTAGGTGGACAGCAGCGCAAAGCTCACTGGCGGCAGCCCTAAGGCATCCGGTGACACTAGTAACTCCACTATGGCCTAAGCAACGCAGCGCACCCTTCTACCCAAGCTAACCGTGGCCGGAGCAAGCCCCTCCACAGTGGCGGCCATGGCTGAAACGTGGCACACAGCAGTGCAAGTGTTTCGGCAATGTTGACGGGACCCCAAGCCAACAAGCAAAGCCTACGCCATCCTTAGCTCAAGCTTGACCACCCCAAGACCTTGGAAAACTCCTGGAACCACAGCACCCTACCCCTCCACGGCGGCACGCTTACCAAATCGAGCGGTGGACGACACTGGAGAAGAAGACGATGGGGAAAACCGAAGCTGTGGTGACTGGGCTGGACAACAACTGGCGGGCGGCTCAAGAGCACATGGCGGTGCTTCCTAGTGGAGTGGACTGGCTGGTGGTGGCGGGACGGCGGCGGAGAACGCCGGTGACCAAAGGCGCGGTGAAAAATAGAGGAGCTCGGTGAAAAGGATAGTGCCGACGGTGGGAGCGGTAATTTATAAGAAAAGTTACCATCTTCTCAAGCGCCACCTCCTGACTGCTTGCTAGCTTCCGCATTGCTTGCTATTGCTGGCACGTGGAATGGCAGCACCGCTCTTGCCATCGGCGGCAACCAGCTGTATGACACCAGCCACCTCTGTTCCTTCTCTTCTTTTTCCCCAACTCGCCCAAAACTTCAGCTTTGATTTCTGCCCGATTCACAATTCAAACTCCAGGAACTCCTTTAACCAAAGTTGTAGAGGATCATGAGCTCTACACTTGATTGATTTGCATCAAGGACAAACAACCACTCTATCACCATGAATTTCAGCCTCCAACTCGAGCTTGGGTTCTGTCAGTTTAAAACTAAATCGCCCTCCTTCCATTCAGTTTCATCAGACCACACCCGACAGCCCAAGGTGTCAACTTTGATCTCCAATTCAACCATTGAAACTTGATTTTTGTCACCCAACAGCTCCTGAATCTTGTTAACCATAGGACAGGGGTTCCATTTTGCATATGAAAGCCCAACTCTTATATACAATTTCTTCCACAATCTCAAGCTAAAAACTACCATTTTGCACTGTCCTTAGGACTTAATGGCGATAGCATTTCAGTCTTTTAGTTAAACCGACAGTGGAGGATTCCAACTTTGAGCTCCCAGAAAAATTTGAATCTTTCTCTTTCCTTGTCCAACGACATGCTCAGGGTGTTTACTAGTCATCATAGTTCACTTGGCATCCAAAGTTTTTCAGAGTGTAAATGAAACATTCTACAGAATTGAATTTCAAAGTGCCACAATCCACACTATTTTAAGACAACTCAGTTCCAGCAACTGAGCTGAAAACTGCACCACTTTCAAACTTTGAACCCTATTTAAAATATGGATTCCTATTTTCTCTGACCAACAACATGTCCAGTAGATTCACAATAGATCAAAGTCCACTTGGGTTCCAAAACATCTCCCAGCCTTGTAGAATTTAAATCCAAATTGGACTGGTTGTTACTAATCTTCAGACTTCTATTTTCAGACCAGCAAAAATACTTCCAAGTCAACCCATATTTGACTATGAATTTGAGGTGCTTATGACTTGAATTTTAATTCCAATTTAATTCCTTTGATTTCTAAATACCTTCAAGGCTTGACTTTGTATTTTTGTCAAATTTCTTTGAGTTTGAATCTCAAATTTGCATTTTTGGTCCAATTTGACGTGAAAGTTGACTTTGGCCATATGTGATGACCGGTCCCTAATCTTCCTAGTCAATCGTATCCTAGCCCTTGATCATAGTCATCTGTCTTGTTTTGCCGCGCCTGAGTGCTCAGCCTTCCGCCCGGTCCCGACCCCTGAGACCCGACCCCTCCCCGCTTCGCTTCGATCCCGACCCCGGCAAACCCAGCTCACCGTCAGATCCTTCTAAGTCTTTCACAGACGCCGTTCTGTCCGACCAGTGGACCCTTGAGATCTTTTTCCCCAGATCTTCTGCAACAGGCACACTCGAGTTGCATGCCCGCTTCAGAGTCTCCCCGCCGCGTGGCTCATCTTCTCCGACGCCCGCCGCTCAGTCTTGGCTCTGGCTCGCGATCGAGTGGATTCTCGCGCCCCCTTCCCAATGGCGGCGGAAGCCCCTCTGCAACCTTTCTGCAATGCCTCGCTTCCCGCGCCCATCATCACACCGCCAAATCCCGACCGCAGAGCCCGATGTCGCCCGTCTTTTCCATCACTTCGAACTCAGTCGCGCCGCCTGGTCTTCGCTACCCGACGATTCCTCCTTCGCCAACCCTGACCACGGCAGCGACAGCTCCTTTTCCCGCCCTGTCAGAAGCCGCCCGACAATCTGTTGCTCCGCGCTCGCCCGCGCGCCCGCGGCTGCATGTCTTTTCACTTGTGCGCCCTCGATTCTAGCGCCGTTAAACCAGTCGCTTCTATCAAATCTTCCGCACGATGACGCCCGCCTCCGCCAAATCTCAGCCACCGGCATACCCGCTCCTGCGCCGCCCTGACGGCAGAACCCAATGACCGCTGGCATCATCCCCGAGTCCTGCACCACCGCCCTCGTCGCTCAATCGCCGCCCCGGCATAGCACTCCATTGCTTCTCCCCGGCCTTCGCGCCGCTCCCCTTCTCTCTCCCGCGCCGCTTCCCTTTCCCATTCCAGCAGCTATAAAGAGGAGTACACAAGCCCGCCGGAGTTCCCTCCGCCATTGTTGCCTTCAGCCATTCTCTTGCTCCCTGCTCAAGCTCCTAGCGCCACACGACAAGCTCTTGAGGAACTCTCCCCTCAGCTTCCCTCAGTTTTCCACAAGCCACCCAGCCGCTTGCTCCTCCGTGCTGCGTAAAAGCTCACTTGGGATCCGCAAGAAGCACCGCTGCCGCCGGAGCACTGCCGGTCTTAGCCATTGTTCAAAGCCTTAGTCCCTCCGCCCAAGTCTGCCTCTTCCCGACCCCAAGCCTTCCTTTTAGGAAGAAGGTAAGCTGCTGACCCCAGTCCGCTTCGCCCGACCCCTCCTATCCGCTCGACCCCGGTTCCGTCTCACCCGACCCTATCTGTTCCGCCGACCCTTATCCGCCTCGCCCGAGGGCTCGGCTGTGATCTTTTTCTTCAACCCGAGGGTGTATGTGTAAAACTTAGGAACCCTTCAGCGCTTGCGTCGGAGGATCCCTAGTATACCACATCCTCTAGTTCAAGGATCAGATCATAAGTTCCTTTCCGACCCTTGCCTTTTGATCTTCACCAGCTCTCTTGAACCTTCCCACCCTCCTGCTCTCTGTCGCGAGTTTCTGGGCTCAGGCGAGCAAGTGTTGCTGTTGAAATAACCGTCTATGCTAACTCTTGCATTGCATTCGTGCAGAGCTCCGCCTCGCCGACGGCTTCTACGAGCTACACCCGGCGCCAGAAGACGAAGCTGTAGTTGAGCTCCTGCCCACTGAAGACGAAGCCACCCTTGAAGTCGAGCAGTTCTCTTCCTCTTTGCTCGAAGGCAAGCCCCGGTTGCATGAAAACCCTGCGTGTTTTACCAGACTTGCGCATACCTTCTATAACATGCTTGTGCATTTACATATAGGAGTTGTTTGAAACCCTAGATGCATGACTTAGATATCCCCATGATCTGAGCACTAGTTGTTGGACCGAGTAATTGCCTTGCTTAACTGGAAGACGGTAAAAGCCGAGTGATTCCCTGTCACTCGCGAGTTGTAGGAGTTGGATGTCTACCTTTCTGTTATAACTATAAGGACGATGGACGGGGCAGGGTTTTGGTAACTCTTTGGTGGACGGATGGTTGCCCCATCTATCTTTGAAAACTTGCTAAGGCCCGACAGTGGTGGTGTTCGTGATCAAGTGTTTGAAAGTACTAGCCTCATACTTAGTATGGGATGAGGAAGCCTAGTACCAGAATGAACCTAGACGTGAGCGGTCGCCCCATTGTTCTTGGAACGGAGTTCCCCTGCTGGATGTCGCACGTGGTGGCATGCGTGGCCACAGAACGGCAGAGCCCGGGTCTGTGGAACCTTGCACCAAAGGAAATGGGCCCGACACGGGTTAGGGGATTGATGGGGAAGGCCGACACAGGAAGCGACCTCCGGGTGCGTGGATGTCATGAGGCTAGGTTCACCATGCATGGTTAAAGAACTCGAATCGATTCGTCTGCCTCTCACAGTTTGAGATTGCTTGATCGCTATGTCACCCTGAGTAAAAGAGGAATCTGATGATGGCATGGTTTGTTAATATACATACCTTGTTTGGCTCTATGATTGCTTAGAATAGGTTGCAGAACCTAGACTGGTTAAAGAACTTAGAATCGGAGCTAAAACTTGAATATAGGGTTTACTTAGTGCTTTTGGCAAGCAAACCCCTCAGCCAGAAAGCCCTGCATGTCTAGAAGCGTGGAGTAGTTTTACTCCTATCGGTTAAGTCTTGTTGAGCTTAGTAGCTCAGCCTTGTTGTGGCTCCCGTTTTTTAGGTGAAGTTGCTGTTCCCGACCCTTCTCTTGCTGGCGCTTGGCCGCCCCAGCTCCCGCCGGGCTGGACAGTCAAGTGGGATCCCTCCTCGGACGGCGAGGAGAGGGATCAGTGATGTTCCAGCTGGCCTCACCAGGACATCCGACCCCGACGATTGCTTCCGCTAGTGTTTTTACCTTCTGTCGTTTTTCGAAATCTTGTAAAACTCTGATGTTCTTTTCGCAACTAAATCCGGTGGTTAATTTGTTAACTTGGTGGACTTGTTGTACTCTCTGAAACCGCTCACCTTCGTGTGAGTCTACTAAATCGGTCCTGTTCAAGTGGTTAAATCGGAGGAAAATCCGACGGCACTTCGTGTTTACTCGGCTTAGGCATGAACGTCGCATATCAGGCGGCTAAATCATGTTTAACCCAGTAGATCCGAAATGGATCCGCCACAGCTGGTATCAGAGCAGGTTTAGCAGTACAGAGAACACAACAAGCCCTAACACTTCTTTGAAAAGATAAAAGTTGCAAGAAACTTTTTGAAAAATCTCGTACGATCGTTAAGGATGGCTTTAGTGCGAGAGGCCCTAGGGGATTTTGGGGTTGTTTGAGGTGACTAATATTTTACTTGGTTATCTTGCTAACCCTTCCAGCACTTCGCCACGTCTATCATACGTGTGCCGAGTTCCGCATCACGAGCATGCGAAGGCTGGTAGGGAGTTCTATTCAAAGGACCCTATCATCATGGTTGTTCTCGCCCACGTCTATCACATGTGCGCAGGTTCCGTATGTACTCCATACGAAGGTTGGTACGGTTCGATTCCAACGAACCTATCAGCATTGTTGATTCGCCACGTCTATCATACGTGTGCTGATTCCGCATCGCGAGTATGCGAAGGGTTGTATGGTTCCATTCAAAGAGAACCTATTTCCACGGTTGAGTGCTGTCCATGCAGCCTTAAACGCATGGGTGCCGTTCCTATAGTGAGCGGTAATGTTTGGGAACGCTTTCGTGAGTGCGGACATGAAAGGTTCGTGTGTTGGTGTTTTCTGCAGGTACACTAACTGCGTTCGTTAGGAGACGTTGTTAGAACCGACTAGCTATTATAGGGAGAGACGTAATTGTTGCCTTGTCACCAGCACTGACCGCGTAAGACCCAAGTTTCGGGCAGTTGTTTTTGGTTAAGAGTAAGGTAGGTCGTGCATGCGTCATAACCAGAAAACTGTAAGGTTTCCTTCTCAAAAGCAACCTTGTTCGGAGGAGTTCTTTTCGGTTCTAAGAATTTCTAGTTCTTCCAGTGCTCTCAGTTAAAGCCGAACGCTTCTCTGTCCGACCCCTGACCCTTGGAGTCTATCTCACGTGGTTTTGGTTTCTTGGTTCCAGATGGCTGTCCCCGGGCATGTTCTATTTGGAGCGGATGGTACTTTTCAGTCGACATGTCTGCATTTCGAGGGTTTTCCCACAATTCTGTGGGACACGTTGAAGTGGTTTGGGTACCAGTCCCCACCCTTGTACGCCGGACGGCTATATCTGGAGCAGGGTATCCAGACGTGCCAAGTGCAGGCGGTGGTACCTCCTCCCCCTGTGCGGCCCAACTGGCCCTCTTTCGGCATATCAGCCTATGGCCTTGCTCCGGAGGACACTTGGGAGTCTGCCGCCCTTCAGCTTCTCACCCAGTTCTGCCAGTTGCATCCCATGGAGATCACGCTCGACCTGATCGGCCTGTTCCCCACCAGGAACCGGCTAGACCCGGAATGGCTCAACCGCGTCGGGAATATTGAGGTGCTAGCCACCACGTACGCCATGGTCACCATCTCCACCAATGTTAGGTGCATGGCAGCCCTTTATTGGCTGATCGAGCTTCAAGGGAGAGCTATGACCCTCTTCGCCCGGACCGCAGCGGATGCTCACGGGTACCTCCAGTCAGCCAGGAGAGATATGGTAGGCCAAACCTACCAGCTTATCCAACGGGGTATCCAGATCCACGACATGCAAGACCGGATCTCCGAGCTCGAGGGAGAAGTCGCCGACCTGGTGGACGGCATGATAGAGCTGTTGGAGGAGAAGATGGAGATAGAAATGGAGCTGGCAGTTGCCAATGCTCATTTGGAGGAGCATCAAGCTGAGCTCGATGATATGCATGCCCTCAACATGCAGCTCGAAGCTCAAGAGGACCCTGAGGAGGATGAAGGAGTGTCCAGCATGGATATCGAAGAAGATGGCGCCCCTTCTCCTACTCATAGTGTCCATTTGTAGATTAAGAGTTCTCAGGGAATCATTCTTTTGTTGTACTCCTCGGCAGCCTAAATTTTGGAAAGATTGTAATAGGTTAGCCTTGAGTCGAGTACTCCCTGTGTTGGAACACCGCTGTATATAAAGTCAATTCTGGTGCCTGGCCTTTAACCCTTGCAAAGTGTTGGAATGCTAATCTAAGTGAGTGGTGCCGTGACCACACATGCTGTTTTCTGGGAGTCTGTTCAGTTGGCCGACCCCGGTTCGTGAGATCGGGTGCGCCGACCCTTTGAGGCAGTTTCCGCCTCGTCCGACCCTTTTTAAGTATGGATCGTTGCCGACCCCTTTTCTCGGGAAGATCACCTAGCCCAACCCCTTGGCTTGAGTTGGATTATAGGAGTCGGGGTAGGACATGATTCGCCCGAAGTTGAGTACAAGGCTAAGATAGACGCTAGCAGATATGAGAATGAGAAAAGTGTATTTCCCCTATGAGGACGTGTGTTGCATTATCGGCAAGAGTTGGATTGGAGAATTTAACTTATACGTTCCATCTGTTGGAGCGCTTCTAAGGTTATTAATTTAATGGAATGCTAACTCTTGCAGATGGCGCATCGCACCAGGTCTGGTTCTATGCCCGGCAGTAGCGAGCAACGACAGGATCTTCCCCCACCCCCGCCCTCATCTCCACTGGAGGCAATCCTAGCAACTCAAACTGAGCTGCTAAGGCATCTTGTACAAGGGCAACAGCAACAGCCCCATGGTGGAAGGGCTCAGCAGCAGCCGCATGTCGCTCGGTATGAGGACTTTTTGGGGACACAGCCCCCTTTGTTCCAAAAGACACAAGAACCGCTCGACGCTGACGCCTGGGTTCGTACGATCGAATCCAAGTTCGAGCTTCTCACCGCCCCATGCCCCGACAACAGCAAGGCTTGGTTTGCAGCTCAATAGCTGCGTGGCCCCGCACGGCTTTGGTGGGATCACTACCATGCCATGCTGCCGGCTGGCCATGTGGTCAGCTGGAATGAGTTCAAGACGGCGTTCAAAGCGCATCACATTCCGGAAGGTCTCTTGGAGCGCAAGCTCAACGAGTTCCTGGCCCTTACCTAGGGAACCCGAGATGTGCTGCACTACGCTCAAGCTTTCAACGACCTGTGCCGCTATGCCGGCTACCATGCGGACACGGATGAAAAGAAGCGGGACCGATTCCGCAGAGGGCTGAGCTTGGAGCTCAGGGAAAGGTTGAACCCCATCAAGGTGGACACCTACAATGGGTTGGTCAATCTGGCCATCTCCCAAGAGGATTGCATGCAAGCTCTCAAAGCCGACCAGAAAAGGAAAGCCTCCGTGGCGTTTCCGAGTCAGCCCACCCGAAGGTTCCGGATGGTTCCTCCACAAGCCCCCGGCCGACCCCAGCAGTCAGGAAGGTGGATTGCCCGACCCCCTCCAGCAGCAGCGCCCCGTTTTCTAGGCTTCCAACCGCAGGTGCCCCGGCCGACCCCACCAACACCACCCCGCCCTGCAGCTAGTAGCCGCTGTTTCACCTGCGGCAATGAAGGGCATTTTGCAAAGGACTGCCCCAGGAACAAGCATCAGCATCAAAGTCAAAACCCCATGGCAACCAGAGGAAGAAGACCCAAGGTGCAAGTCCGACAAGGCCAACTCAACTACACCAGCTTGACCGAGCTCCCCGAAGGTGTGCCAGTAATGACGGGTACTTTCCTTGTTTTAAATCAAGCTGTTGTTGTGTTGTTTGATTCGGGAGCCTCTCATAGCTTTATCGGGAGTAAGGCTAGGGAAAGATGTGAGCTGGATGTCGGTCACACTAAGGAACCTTATGTGATCGCCACTCCTGGAGGGAAGATAGCATCGGATCAGGTTGTTACTCTTGTACCTCTCCAGCTAGGCCCAACCCTTTTCAAGGAAAACCTTATCATCCTTGACCTAGAAGGCATAGATGTCATCCTTGGTATGGATTGGATGGCCCGACATCATGTGGTTCTAGATACAGCAGCCCGATCTCTCTACATCAGCTCACCCTTCCATGGCAGTTCTACCCTATCCTTGACACATCCTGAGTCTGCACTTCCTTGTGCATACCCTCTATCGAGAGCCCGTCTAGAAGGCCTCCCTATTATCTGTGAGTACCCTGACGTGTTTCCGGAAGACTTGCCTGGTATGCCCCCTGATAGAGAAGTGGAGTTTTCCATAGAGTTGATCCCTGGCACCGCACCGATATCTAAGAGGCCCTATCGGATGCTACCTGCTGAGTTGGCCGAATTGAAGACCCAGTTGCATGATCTGTTGGAAAAAGGCTTCATCCGACCCAGCACATCATCTTGGGGTTGCCCTGCCCTATTTGTGAAGAAGAAGGATGGCAGTCTACGTATGTGTGTGGACTACCGACCCCTCAATGCTGTGACCATCAAGAACAAGTACCCACTGCCACGCATTGATGTCTTGTTTGATTAGTTAGCCGGAGCAAAAGTGTTCTCCAAGATCGATCTTCGTTCTAGTTATCACCAAATCAAGATCCGACCCTGCGACATACCCAAGACAGCCTTCTCCACGAGGTATGGGCTATACGAGTACCTGGTCATGTCCTTTGGACTCACCAATGCACCCGCCTATTTCATGTACCTCATGAACTCGGTGTTCATGCCCGAGCTGGACAAGTTTGTAGTGGTGTTCATTGATGATATCCTAGTGTACTCGAAGAGCGAAGAAGAACATGCCGATCATCTTCATGTAGTTCTCCAACGGCTGAGAGATCACCAACTCTATGCCAAGTTCTCCAAGTGTGAGTTTTGGTTAGATAGTGTCAAGTTTTTGGGACACACTATCTCCAAGAATGGTATAGCCATCGACCCCAGTAAGGTACAGGAAGTCATGGAATGGAAGCCTCCTGCCTCAGTGCACCAGATCAGAAGTTTCCTTGGACTGGCAGGCTACTATCGGCGCTTCATACCGGATTTCTCTAAGATAGCTAAGCCGATGACAGAGTTGTTGAAGAAAGAGGTCAAATTCGTGTGGGACGACAAGTGTGAAGAAGTCTTCAAGACCCTGAAGCACCTGCTGACCACAGCCCCAGTTTTGGCTCAGCCCGACCCTTCTAGGCCGTTTGATGTGTATTGCGACGCCTCCGGCACTGGACTTGGGTGTGTTCTTATGCAAGACAACCGAGTCATTGCCTATGCCTCACGAGCATTACGACCTCATGAGCTGAGCTACCCAACCCATGACCTTGAGCTAGCAGCAGTGATACATGCCTTGAAGATATGGAGACACTATCTGATGGGCACCCATTGCCACATCTATACCGACCACAAGAGCCTCAAGTACATCTTTACTCAAGCCGACCTCAATATGCGCCAGAGAAGATGGTTGGAGTTGATAAAGGACTATGATTTGGAAGTTCACTATCATCCCGGCAAGGCCAATGTGGTGGCCGATGCCCTTAGTCGCAAGCACTGTTGCAACTGCTTGTTGGTAACAGCTTTCACCAAGACTCTGTGTCACGAGATGGGAAGACTCAGTTTGGAGATTATTCCCCATGGAACCTGTTGGGATACGAGGTAGGCTACGCTAGCGCAAATCAAAATTTCTACCGCGTATAACCAGGAAGAACTGCCGTATAAGGATCACGGGATTACCACTCGACGCACTACTGGTGCGGAAGATGTAGATATGCGTCGATGCAGTGAAGACGATCACATAGTCGTACGTAGTCGATCAACGTAGTCGTACATAGTCGATCACGTCCAGCAGCTCCTCAGCAGCTCGTCCACGTGCAGCAAGATCGCCTCCGGTGCCGCGGCTCGTCGTCGGCTCGTCGTGGCTCGTCGGCGGCTCGTCGGCGGCTCGTCCAAGTGCTGCAGGCGCAACACCTCCAAGGTATCCACACGTGCAGGGAGGAAGCGTCGCAAGCCGGACTGCTAGATCCGCGAGTTGCAACAGGCGAGGGCGTGGGAGGCGCGGTAGGTGTGTTTCGCCAAAAGGTGTAAACCCTAGGGCGCCCCCACCCCTCTATTTATAGAGGTTCCTGACGGGCCTTTGGATCCGAGGCCCATTAGTACTTCTAAACCTAATCCAACTCGGATCTGATCCAAATTGGGCTTCCAGCCCCTTAAGTGTGTGACCCTATGGGTTCGAATACGTATAGACATGGCCCGAGTACTCCTACTCGGCCCAATAGTCGGTAGCGGCCTCTAGCAAGACGTGCCAACTCCTATACGCACACGAAGATCATATCAGACGAACCATCACAACATAATATACATGCTATTCCCTTTGCCTCACGATATTTGGTCTAGCTTCAAGCCGACTTCTCTTTCTCGATCCTGTGATCCGGAATCCCTTTGTAGGTTAACTCTTAACCGTACGTAGCATGGCCATGCATTTTCGGATCCGATCACTCGAGGGGCCCAGAGATATCACTCTCAATCAGAGAGGGGCAAATCCCATCTTGATTGACCATGTCTCATAGCATGCTTCTTGACAAACCCGAAAGCTACCTTTATAACTACCCTGTTACGGCGTAGCGTTTGATAGCCCCTAAGTAGGTCGATCCACATCTAGAATGCATGCGACAATCTCAGGTCTAAGGACAAAGCGTATATGTTGTTTAAAGAGAGAACTACTTCTCGTGTTGTGTCAGTCCCAGCACATGTCTCCACATGTGTCCACATTATTAGTTCAACATCTCCATGTCCATGACTTGTGAAACATAGTCATCAACTAATACATGTGCTAGTCTAATATTCATGTGTGTCCTCACATGAACTCCGACTAGGGACAACTTTAGAATAACCATACAAGTAAAGAGTTTCACATACAATTCACATAATTGCAAATCAATTCAAGTAGCCTTTAATGGATATTCAATGAACACAATATAAATCATGGATACAAATGGAATATCATCATCTCTATGATTGCCTCTAGGGCATACCTCCAACACGATGCCCTCAAGAAAAGACTACATGACGTTGGCAACACCAAAGGCGGCAAATGGCTCAAAGAGTTACCCAATGCTCTGTGGGGTCTACGTACCCAACCATGCAAGACTACTGGGCTCTCGCCCTATTTCCTTGTGTATGGCTCGGAAGCTATACTACCCGCCGACATCATGTGGCAATTACCTTCAGTTGAACAATATGACGAAGAATTGGCAGAAGAAACAAGGCGAACGGATATAGACAGTCTAGAAGGAGCAAGATGCGCAGCATTAGTGCAATCTGCCAAATACCTTGATGGTTTAAGGCGTTACCACGACCGTAATGTCAAGGAACGATCTTTCAACTTGGGGGATATGGTCCTCAAGTGTATCCAAGACACAACAGGGTTGCATAAACTCGATTCACCATGGGAGGGTCCTTACATCGTATCAAAGGTTACAGGACCTGGATCTTATAGACTGCAAGAGCTCTCAGGAGAACAAGTACCAAACTCTTGGAATATAGAACACCTTTGTCGCTATTACCCATAGTGGCACCCGAGTGCTTCAAGGCAACAACTCATGATGACTACTCGAGCTAACAGCTCGACTACCGACTTCAAAATACATTAGTCCTGACTTAAGAATTGTTAACTCAATAGGCATCATTGCCCTGATACAAAGTTTCTGCGGTAAAGTAACTCTTTACTCAAAATTGAAGATACATCATCAAGTTACATACGAGTAGGAGTACTCGAAATACACAAGGACTACAAGCAACTGCCTACTAGCGGGCTGCATTTAAGCCTTAGGCTTTTACTATATCACAAGGCCACTCAGGTCTGCCGACTACAATGGCAAGGGCCTACATGCAAGGAAGCTGCGCAAAACGCAGCCATATCCAGGTCCTCTACCCAAGGCAATGCCAGGAACTCCTGCATCACCACTACCTTGACAGCGGCAGTAATGAATCCCGCGTGTCGCACTTGGAGGGAACCAAGGCTGCTCTTTTGCTAGCCTTGCGGAGCCAATCCACTCTACGGCCACACCTCCACCTCTAAGAGAGCGGGATAAAGACCGCGGCACTCATCACCCATCATCCGCGAGTTCCAGCGCGTACGCCACTGGATCACGAGCTGCAAGATGAGGCGCGCGATGAAACCTCCTACGAGGATTCTTCTAGCATCGCGGCTATCCCTACGAGCACAGTAGTCTGTGGAGGGAAGGTGGCCTCAATCTACGAGGAATCTTCTAGCACCGGTGCACTCTTTGATGGCTCTCTACACTCAAACCACAACAACCGAAGGCAATCCATTGCTACTCAGAAACTTAATTCGGGTCGACCTCCAGAAGCACCTATTTATAGCCAAGAGCTACAACTACCACCTACCCAGGAATTACTATGCACCCGTGATCAATAAGTCTGACGGTTTCTGACTCTGCTCACGTGAAGGCACTTAGGCTACAAAGGACAAAAGAGTACAGTACACCCGTGCATCCACCAAGGACAAGAGTACAGTACACCCGTGAACCCTCAAAAGCAGAGTACTCAACAGCATTACGACTACTCAAAACTTAGCACTACTCTAAGCCAAGCACGGCCTACGCTCACATCATTGCCTTGGGGGCTTGGAATACTCTGACCCTCTGCTCAGGGGTCGGGCGCACCCAACCCTAGGACTTAGGGTCGGGTGAGGCGGAGCTCCTCCCTCAAGGGGTCGGGCTTAGCCGACCCCAGGACTTTGGGTCGGGCAAGACAGAGTAAAACTACTCTTCGCAAGACAACCACTTCAAGCAACAAAACAATGGGCAAGCATTCCTTTGTCAAAATATTGTTCAAAGTACTCGACAGATTCAAGAGTACATAAAAATGCTCAAGGCTCTTCTAGAGAGACAAACTCCAACATTTTCGACGCGATAGCTCCACCTCCTCAAGGTACTGCGCATATGCTTCTTCTGTGCAGTTGCGAGCCACGTCGTCACCAGCCGCTGCCAAGTCTGCCCTCGGGTAGTAGGACTTCACAACTGCAAGGACCTGTTTGCAAACAGCTTTGCAAAGTCCCGTCACTTTACTCGAGGCAGCCTTCAATCGCTCGACTAGTGATTGCAGCCCTACGCCTTCTTCCACGGGGGCAATGGCATTCACCAAGTCTTCAGCTGCTACAGTTAACTCCTGGAATTCACCTTGGAGTCTTCCCATGGTCTCGACATGATCTCTGCATGCCACCATGGCCATGGCAAGCATCACGCCATTTTGCATCTTCCTGTCTCACTGATGCTCGCAAGCAACTTGTGCTTCCGTCAGTGTGGCCCGAAGATGTTCAGCTTCATCTGCCACTCGATCGTGCGTATTTCTCCAGTCAAGGACTTGGCTCCTTGCAGCCGCCTCTTGCCTCTTGAGCTCTACAAAACAAACAAGTTCAACCACAGCCGACTACAATCGGACATAATTGAAGTATGCAAAGTACTCACCTTGATACTTTTTGTTCAGAGACTTGTAGCGGCTCTCCAGTTTTTGCTGCAGGACTGCGTGATTCGACTGTTCCACAGCGAAAGAATTTGCCCCAACATTCCTGCTCCAATTGATGACTTTGTTCCTGAAGGGTCCGAGTGTGCACAGCAATACGATCAGTTAAAAATCTCACAATTACTCGATCTATGTGACAAAGCAAAGGAAATTCACCTGGAAGCTCCGGAAAATGTCGACGGCCCTTTGAAACTCGAAGTCAGATGGCAGGCTGAGTACTGGTCTTTGAGTACTATCCGCAAGATGAGGAGTTGCACCCAATGTGGCACCTAAAACATTTATCATCAATCACCTGATTGCTACGACTACAATAACAGGACTACAGAGACATACCTAGAGCAGTTGCCTCTTTGGATTTCTCCACTACAGCCAAAGATCCGCTAGTGGATGTTGCTAGGGTAGCACTTCCCAAACCCGACACGGTGGTGGGGACCTCCACCGAACGGATGACATCTTGAAGCATGGACATGGTAGCACCAAGGCGACCGGCGTCAACTTCGAGTACCTCCTCAACAATTAAATCCTCCAAGGGAGCAGATAATGTGGTCGGGGCATCCAACTCTACCCCTGTCTCCACAGGGATAGTTTCCTCCGCATCCCTGCATCACAATACATCATTATACGACTTCAAGACAACTTAAAGATATACACCAGACAAGCAAGCTCACCGAGTTGAGCGTGGTGGAAATCGCACACGTTTCTTCTCGACAACAGGTGGCCGAGTACTCGGCACCGCAGGAACAGCTGTCGGTGTTGTCTTCTCGCCAAGACCTGGGAAACAGAAGTCAAGACTACAGTACTACTCAAACAAATGAAATTAGTTAGGACAGAACGCTTACCACTGGCGATCACACTGGACAACAAAGAACCAGTAGCGACTACTGGCAACACCTCCTTTGCAACACCCGCTACTCCGGCGGGCAACCCCAGGACTGTCTGGTCAGTAACGGGCAGCGTGGCAGCCAACGGAGCCTGTGCGGATAGCTCGGGGGCTCCTCCAACTTCCGTTGATGGCACCCTCTCTGGCACCATATCAACAGATACATCACCGACATCCGGGTCGGTCATGACTACTTCTTCAGAAGCAGCCTCATCATCACAAAGTGCCATGTCAACAGCCTTTTTGAACATGACAAAGTAGTCACAATGATTGCAAGCTCAACTTCATCAGCTACAATTGAGTACACGACTACATACCTTGGTACCCCGAGACTTCTCAAGGGTTGAAGCAGACTTAGCTGCAGACATTTTGCGGACTACTCTGCGTTTCATCATAGGAGGAGAGGGCTCGTCCTCCGACTCCTCAACAACAGTCTCCTCTTCTTCTGACTGTGCCAAATAGCCGGCAAGAACTCGAGACTACAAAAAACAAGTCGATATTGACAACAAAAACCACACAAGTCAAAAAGTACAAGTCAGGTGCAAAGACATACCACTTCTACCTCATACCAGGCATCGTACTGACGAAGAGCTGCAGGGATTACTGGTACTCCCTGGTAGTTCCTGAAGAACTTGGCCAATAGCGCCTCTACATCATCATCGGATATATCCTTATCGGACATACACGATGGATCCTTAAGACCTGTTTCTCACTTCCCGAGTGAGCACGTTTTTGAAGTGGTTGGACTCTTCTCTTCAGAAAGCTGGCCGCCACATTGATCCCAGTTAGACCAAGTGCCTTCAACTCGGTAATTTGCTGCATCAAGTGGTCAAGTTCTGGGGTGTCTTCAGGTTCGCTCACCCAGTTTTCTACATGCTTGGGCACGTGACCAGTCACCACAGGCAAGCGAGGATCATGGTTCCCGATGTAGAACCACCTTTTCTTCCACTCCCCATGGTAGTCAGTCAGGTTATACTCAATATAGGCGTCCGAGTTCCTAAGTTGGAACCCAGCACCTCCAAAGACTTCTGTCCTTTGTGCACTTGGCAGTGGCTTACAACGGAACAGCTTCCTAAATAACTCGAGGCTCGGAGGAACTCCCAAATAAACTTCACAGAGGTGTACGAAAATCGACATATGCAGTACACCATTGGGGTTCAAATGAACGAGTTGAAGCTTATAGTACTCGAGGATACCTCTGAAGAAGTCGGAGGTGGGCACTGCCAACCCCCTTTCCACAAAGTGTGCGAGCATCACTGTCTTGCCTGGATGTTCCTCAAATTGCCACGCATTTGGAAATGCTGGGCGCCACTCGAGTATTTCCTTCAGCTGAAGAAGTTTGGCATCGACTAGTGCTTGCACAGCCTCCTCCTTCATCACCGAATGCTGCCATGTCACTCCAGGCAGTGGTGGCGCAGTCTGATTTGTCGGCCCCACCTTCGGCGCCGGCAGCACCAGTTCCTTCCCTTTCTTGGACTTCACCTTGCCCACCGCCGGATCCTTGCCCGCCGCCGGAGCCTTGCCCGGGATCTTCTTAGGTTTCTTGCCCATCTTCTTGGTGCGCATTCACCAATGTCAACCTCAGCAAAAGGCACTCACTCTCGGATCTCTCTCAAGGGGGAATAATGGTGGCGGTGGCACTTGGCAATTGCGGTGGTGAAAACGCGGAGCAGAGGCGCAGTGGGGGAAGAAAACCAGATCTGATTAGTGCAAGGGGTAAACCTAACTGAAAGGGGGCCCTCCAGTTTTTTCTTTTCCACCTCCGGATTCCAAGCATCAGTTACGTAACGGTCGGATTTTAAGCGGATTAATTGCTTTAAACACCCAACGTCTACTCTTTTCAACGGATTGCTGACCACTTCAACAACAGAGATCGCCTAAGTGCTCGGGGGCTGCGGGTACCTTACCTAATGGTCAATTTTTTCTTTTTCAAGATTTCCAAGGGTAAAATGGACAAAAAGCTGGATTGACCCTAAGCCTGACTCTTCGACTCAACCTAAGGCTCGGTGGCTACTCCATATGGAGTGCGATTGACATCCCACTACCATATAAAAATTTTTGGAATAGAAACAACTCGAAGGAACAAGAAGAGTACCTTCCAGCCACGCGACAGTACTCGAGCACTTCGGTTTGCAACCTCTACGATGAACTACTCGTATAGTGCCCGCAGTGCCCAAGACTATGGCGCACGACTACAAAGTACTCGGGGGCTTGTCGGGCACGCACCCCAGGCCCACGAGTAGACCTTGGACGGCCCACTAAGGGGCGTACTCGGACACGATCAGGACAAGGGATAGGCGTATCCCACTCGGACTAGTCAAGTATGTGTATGAAAAACTACTCGGGCCATACCGAGTAGAACTCTGTAATAGTACTCAACTAGGACTCAGACTTGTAACCCTGCCCTCCCGTGTATATAAGGGCAGGCAGGGACCCCCCTCAACAACAACTCCAGTTCATCCAAGATCAATACAAACCAACACACAGGACGTAGGGTATTACGCGACCTAGCAGCCCGAACCTGTCTAAGTCGTGTTCCTTGCATCACCATTAATTCCTTAATTCTCGACAACCCTTACCGCACAAAAGACCACCTAGGGTACCCCCTAGGCGGGTTGCCGGTCTAAAACACCGACACAGTCCTCGTAGTAAATTCTCAAGACATCATCTTTGCATTCAGATCTTCCCGTTAATTGGTCCACGATGAGCATGGAATCCCCAAAAATCTCTACAGCGTCGGCTTTGATCTCTCTCAATAATTGAATGCCCTTTAGGACGGCTCGGTATTCCGCTTGGTTATTGGTCGCGGATGCTTCTATCGGTAGAGAGAAATCATAACTTGCCCCCCGAGGCAAATATGAGAATGATGCCGATTCCTGATCCGGTCCGACATGACGAACCATCAAAGTATAGAGTCCATGGAACCGGCTCAACGACAGCGATTTCCAGTATGTAGTGCTGGGCCACGAAATCGGCCATGACTTGACCCTTGACAGCTTTGGCTGATTCGTACCTTAGGTCAAACTCTGACAGAGCCAAGATCCATTTTCCAATCCATCCTTTCAAAATCGGCAACGATAGCATGTACTTTACCACGTCATCCTTGCATATGACTATGCACTCTGCCGATAACAGGTAGTGCCTGAGCTTGGTGCATGAGAAATAAAGACATAGGCATAGCCATGCTACCAAGGAATATCTTGTCTCGGTGTCCAGAAGTCTTCTGCTAACATAATATATTACTCGTTCCTTTCCTTCGAACTCCTGTACCAGCGCTGATCCGATAGCCCATTCATCGGCCGACAAGTATAGTCTGAACGGCTTGTCAGCTTGTGGTGGGGCCAATACGGGTGGCGAGATTAGATATTGCTTGATGTCTTCCAGTGCTTTTCGCTGTTCCTCTCCCCACACAAATTCCTGGTCGGGCTTTAACTTCAATAACGGCGTGAAGGCTTGAATACGCCCGGACAAGTTGGATATGAATCTTCTGATAAAGTTAACTTTGCCGATTAGGGATTACAACTCAGTTTTGTTCTATGGGGCCACAATTTTATTGATGGCCGCTATAATTTTATGGTTGATTTCTATCCCGCGCTCGTGAACCATGAATCCCAGAAATTGCCCGGCCGATACACCGAATGCACACTTGTTCGGGTTCATTTTCAACCCATGCTTCCTTGTGCACTCCAATACTTCTCGTAGATCGGCCAGATGCTCTTGTTGCCCTTTTGATTTGACTACGACATCGTCGATGTAGATTTCCACCAGGACGCCAATTAGCTTATGGAAGATGTAATTCATAGCCTGTTGATATGTAGCGTTGGCGTTCTGTAATCCAAAGGTCTTTACTACCCACTCGAATACACCGAGGTGGCCCAGGCACCTGAAAGCCGTTTTCAAAATATCTTCTTCGGCCATTAATATTTGGTTTTACCCAGCATTACCGTCCATAAAACTGATGACTTTATGTCCTGCGGCGGCATCTATCAAAACATCGACTGTCGTCATTGGATACCCATCCATCGGTGTAGCCTGATTAAGGTTCCTGAAGTCAATGCACACGTGCAGCTTTTCATTTTTCTTGTATACGGGTACAATATTAGAGATCCACTCGGCATAATGGCACTGCCGAATAAATTTCGCTTCAATCAGTCTTGTAATCTCGGCCTTTATATCAGGTAGAATTTTGGGATTGCATCGTCATGCGGGCTGCTGCTATGGCTGATATCCTGGTTTTATAGGCAATCGGTGTTCAACAATGGACCGGTCTAGACCAGGCATCTCATGGTATTCCCAAGAAAAACAATCTTTAAATTCTTTTAATAAATTCATCAATTTACACTTGTATTCAGGATCCAGGTTAGCACTAATGTACATCAGCCTTGGTTTAGTGCCATCACCTAAATCTATCATCTCTAATGAATCGGCCGACGTAAACCCATGCCCCAGCTTCCCATCTTCTCGGATGAACTGATCCATCTAATCTGAATCTTTAGAGCCGACTGCTCGGATCGGCTGTAGACCAAAATCGAACACTTTCAGGAAATCGGTGTCCTAAGTTCTTTCGGTATGCACTTGACGTGTTCGCAGCTCCACTGCTGCGTATCGGCCGCAGCAACACTGTAGGCGGAATTGGCGGTGACTATCTCGATGTTGTTGCCGACCCATTGTACGAGGCATTGGTGCATTGTAGACGGGACACATCAATTTGCGTGTATCCAATCGCGTTCGAGCAACATATTGTAGGACCCTTTGCCATAAATGATAAAGAAAGTAGTGGGAAGGGTCTTACTGCCGATGGTGAGATCGACGCAGAGTGCCCCGCGCGCGAGAGACACGTTGCCCTCGAAGTCCTTGAGCATCATATCCATCTTGGTCAGATCTTCGTCGCTTTTGCCCAGTTTCCAAAACATGGCATATGGCATGATGTTGACTGCAGCGCCTCCATCTACTAGTAACCTAGTGACAGGTTGACCGTTGACGTGTCCTTTGAGGAATAGTGCCTTGAGGTGTTGCCGTTTTTCATCTTCGGGTTTCTCAAAAGTGGTTGTCATTGGCTCCAGAGCCAATTGTGCCATCTGTTCCTCCATCTTCGTCATGTTGTCCCGATCGGTGGGAGCCATGAACTCCATCGGCAAGATGAACACCATGCTGATGTCAGCTACAGATTCCTGATTGTCGCCTTCTTCATTGTTGTTTCTTTTTGGGCGCCAAACCTGAGATCTATCATCCTTCTTATCCACCATCTATCGCTGCTCTTCTTCCTGTTGTTCCTATTGGCGCAGACGTTGGATCCTTCATTTTTGGGATTTGGTCAATCCATCAGCGCACCATCTGGGGTTCACCGGTTTGGCCGGCGGTCTGGCGCGTTCCCAGTCCGGTTCCCGTCCTAGAGGGTTTTAATCTGACACCCTAGCGTCGGCCATCTCCTCTAGCTGATCGTGTGCGCTGACTCTGCCCCCAGGTCGGTCGTGCAGGTCAAACCTGCCCTTCGGCTGATCATACTGTTCAAGTCTGCCTCTTGACCGATCATACCGGTCAACTCTACCCCCCAGCCGATCACGCACTGAAAGGTGTCAATCCTCCTGCTCGTGCCAGTTTCCGCTGATTGGCTCTGACCCCCTGGAGCGAGACCTCTTGAATGGGAGATTGTCACGGTATGGACCGCTGCATTCCGGGCAATTGTCGGCTGATGGCAACCTGAGGTTGTTTTCCCAGCAGTGGATGAAGAACGGACACCACTAATGATATTCATGTCGTCGCATTATTTCTTCGCGATATCTCTAACTTTCCTGTTGCCGCTGATATTTGTTGAGCAAGAACTGGGAGGTAATAGGTCTGCGCGGCCTTTCCGATCCTTCACCCTCATCGTCAACCCGTGTCTTCCCCTTGACATCTTCAACCGTAGCTTGATTTCTGGGGTCCACAGCTCCGCTTTTCTTGGCCGATTCCGACGTCAGCACTTTGGTTTGAGGCGCGTTGCTTCCCATATCAACCATGTTAGTGGGGAAAGGGTGCTGATCAATCTTCATTGGCTTTGCTGGCTTTGTCGGGACCTCGAACTTGAGCCTGCCCTGCTCGATGGCCGATTGTATCTGCTGACGGAAGATCTTGCACTCGTTTGTGTTGTGGGACGTGGCATTATGCCATTTGCAATACTTCATCTTTTTTAGCTGCTCGGCCGACGGGATCGTATGATAAGGCGAGAGCTTAATCTGCCCCTCTTGGAGAAGTAAGTCGAAAATTTTATCGGCCTTGGAGGTGTCAAAATTGAATGCTTCTGGCTCTTTCTTCTCGAAAGGACACGATATCAGCTTCTTCCCTTTGACCCATTCCGCTAGGCCGATTTTCGTTTCCTCCTCGGATTCAGATCCGTCCAAGTACGCCACCTTTTTCTGAAAATTTCTCCATTGATCAAAAGGGCGTACTTCTTGGCCAGCTAATCGGTGAACGATCTGACTCAGGCTCTCGAACTCCTGGGAAGCGTACTTTTCTTTGATGTGTGGCAGGAGGCCTTGGAAGGCGATATCGGCCAGCTGCGCGTCGGTCAGGACTAGGGTGTAGCATTTGTTTCTGATTTCCCTGAACCTCTGCACATAATTGGTCACTGGCTCGTCGCTCCTCTGCCTGAGGCTGGTCAAATCTGAGAGCTTCATCTCGTGGACTCCCACATAGAAGTATTTGCGGAACTGTTTTTCCAGGTCGGCCCAGGTGACGATGGAATTGGGCGGCAGCGTAGTGAACCACTGGAAAGCCGATCCGGACAGGGACGATGAGAACAAACGCACCCGCAGAGCATCCTGTGTAGCTGCCTCCCCGCAATGGATGATGAACCTGTTTACGTGTTCCACAGTTGAGGTGTCATCCAGTCCTGAAAACTTGGTGAAGTCGGGAATTTTGTACCAATAGGGAAACGGCAGTAGATCGTAGGCAGGCGGGTACGGCGTTTTGTACGTGTAAGTTTGTACCTTTGGCTTCAACTCGAATTGATCTTGAATCACCTCCGCTATCCTTGTCGTCCAGTCTACTTGCTGCTGATGAATTACTGGCTGGGGAATCAGCACATGTTGGTGGATCGGCGGTGGGATGACCGGGTGATGAATTAAAGCATGTGGCGGATTCTGTGGCAACATGGCCGGCTGAGCAGATGACAGTTGATGGTGCAGCGAACCAGCCATCTCATCGTACAGTATCATCGGTGCCGCACCTCGGAGTGCCTCAGCAGCGTCTGCCCCCCGGCCGATTTCTGACGGGGCCGGTTGATACTGTGGAACTGTCGGCCGAGTGGCCAATTGGAATGGTGCCTGGATCGGGGAGCCTCCATAACCGACCGACTGATCCAGAACGGCCGCTATTGCCAGTGCTCCCCAAGGTACTGAGTTTGCTGGCAATGATTGTACGAGGGAAATCTGAGCAGGCTGAGGCGGTGCTTGTGATTGAAAACATGGCGCACCATTGTATCCTAGATGCATTGAAGGCAGTGAAGTGTTGGGTCCTCCATGCTGTGTCGGCATCGTCTGAGGAGCCGATTGCGATCTGCTCGGTAAGCTCCTGACTGGGGCTGCAATGGGTGGGGCGTCCACTGGCCTCTGATATCCTTGAGATACGTCGTTGGCCAGGGAGCTGATGACAGCATTGTACACCGTGTTGGCCATCACTGGGGATTGATCGATGAAGGCTTGGTAGATAGACTGTTGGATCATGTCGGACATCTTAGCTGAATCCTTAGTGATTGTGATCTGGCGGGGGGTTGGGAAAGGAGCTTTCTTGATGGTCTCCCCGCTCCTGGTACGACTGAAAGATTGCAAACATGTTTTCTGGTATTGTTCTATTTGCTTTGCCAACTCTTCTTTCTGGTCATCCATGAGATCTACTTCCATCACTTCGATGACGTTGTCTTCGGAGATTTCGGCAGCTTTCGACATGTTGGAGGTTAAAGTGGTCCCATCGGGTGTGCTAAAAGTGTGTTGGCGCTAAAAGTCAGCCGATTGACCCTCAGTGTCGGACACACGACCCGGGAGAATCTGCTTAGCTCCTGTTCGGGTAATTGCCCTGGTACAGTTCGCGCGGCATGCCAGCCAATCTAACCTATTGATTGGCAAGGAGGAAAACGTGTCAAATTCCAGGAGTTCCGATCGGCTAAGGTTCCGATCTCGAAAAGCGTATCAGCGAATCGGCCGATTTCCTGACAACTTTTATTTTTGGTGTTTCGTTCGAATCTGAGCAGAAGACCTTCAAAAACTCAAAGTACAAATCTGTGTCAAGTTAAGAAAAACAGATTAAGTCCCAACATTGGGGCTCTATATTTCGAAATTTCTAATATAAACTCAAGCTGAGCTCTATAACAAAGTTTTAGAGCTTCGAGATCTTAACAACTTTTATTTAAGGAGTAAGTTCTAAACATACCCCGAAAGTCTTCAAAATCCAAGTCAAAGTCATCTAGTTTGGTCAACTTAGCCCAAGAATTGCAATCTAGGCTAAGTCTAGAAATCAGATCAAACCTACATATTCGCACGAGCTTATCTCTCAAAAATTGAACCAAACATCAGAAAACTCCTTTATAAGAGTTTGAGACCGAAGTAGATACAACAACTTTGTCAATTGGACCCTAGTCCAATTCACCTCTGAAGCTTTTCAAAACAGCAGCTCAAGTCAGCCAAACACCTTGAAAACAGCCAAGCCGTTGTTTTTCTCTAAGTCCGGGAAACCGGTGTTCCTCCAAACTTTGGAGTTTTGAATCTCCAAATCCACCACGAATTTGAACTCGGTTCAATTACAAAAGTTGAACTTTGGTCTGAGAACTACAACTTTTGTAAAGCGAGTTAATGTTGTGCGCTTCAAGATATGGAAGATCTTGCACTTGGAAATCGGCCCGGGGAAACAATCCCGCGGATCCCTCGCATAGAGCGCATGCCAGAGCACGCGCGCCGTGCGCTCTAGAGCGCTGCCGCCGCATGGCACGGCTTCACCAGCGAAGCTGTCTCGCCCAGTCGTCGACTGCGACAAGATGGGTCGACGCGCCTCACTCCCCAGTCGAGCTCGACGTCGCCCTGCAGCTCCTCTGCCCCGTCTCGCGACGCCCGAGGGCCTGCCAGCCGCGCTAGGCGCTCTGCCCGTGGACATGCCGCCGTCCTGGCCACTCCGCGGCCGAAGTCGGTTGCCACTGCGCCGGTGCTGCCTCGCATCCCGCGCGCAATCCGCTCCGCCAGGATCTCCAGCCGCGCCCCGATGCTCCCCGCCTCTCCCATCCAAACATGCTATGGCTCTACCCGCTCGCGCCCCACGCCGCCGCCGCCGCCACCAACCGCCGCACCGGCCACAACAACTCCTCCCTGCCTCGCTAGTGACACATCTCGGCAAAGCTAGTGTTGGCGCGCACGCTTGCGTCGTTTCACCCGCGCCTGTCACCCTGCCTGCCATGCCCCTCTTTCCCCTTTGTCTGCCAATGGCGTCGTTGCCATTAATGGCCGTGACAGCACGCGCCCCGCTCTCCTCCGACCCACCGGTTAGCCGCGAGCCCTGGCGCCTATATAAACCCCGCCGGCGCTACCTCGCTCCCCTTCACCTCTCTCTCCACTCCAGCTGACCCCGTCTAAAACATCACCCGCTCGCCAAGCTCCGCTGCTGCGAGCTCCTCTGCTCCGCGCTCACACGCCGCCGCGGGAGCTCACCATGGAGCTCCCCCTTCCGCTCAACCACGCACATCGCCGTCACCACCCGCCGCTTCGTCTCTCTCGCAGCTCTAGGGCCTGCTTGTTGCCCGCGAAGAGTGCCACCGCCGCCCGGAACACTGCCGGACTTCGCCGCCACCCAAAGCTTCCTGCCCTTCCGCCGTTCCGCCCTGATCGAGCCTCCCTGTCGCACCCAACTGCTTCAAACCGGCCCAAGGTGAGCCCGTAAGCCTTCCCGACCCCTTATCGCCCCAAGGCCACCGGCGAGTCCCCGGAATTTTGGCCGACCGCTGCCGCCCGCGCCCAAGGACCTGATTGCGATTGAGAAAGTTGAATTAGGGGCTTTAGTGCTAAAACCAGGGACCTTTGCATGTTTAAACCGTAGACCTAGGGGCTATACCGTAAGTTTGCTGCGGTTTACCTTTTTATATCTGCAGAATATATGTTTAACCTTGAAAAATTCACCAAAATTTGTAGAAAATTCAAAAAAAATGTCAAACCAATTTTGCTAGACTCAGTTTAAAGAGTAGTTTTTAATAAAAATACTTTGGGAACATGTACTGCTAGAATTAATGTTATGTGTTTTAATTCTTGTTTAAGCTATTTAAATCATAACAAATCATAGAAAAATGCTAATAAGTTAAATCCAAATCTCAAGTGTTTCTTTCAGATAGTAGAAGCTTGGAAAAATATTTTGGAACCGAGCTTAGATGTTTATTTCTCTGTTTAGTTTTACCATGGAAATGTAAGCTTGTTTTTGCCTTTTTGCATAATAATTAAACCGAAAGGATAAAAATATGAAACCTTTCGGAATAAGTCAGTGGTATAATGTCTTTTGCTGGAAAAACATGGAACCAACCAGAAATAGAAAAAAATGTTTAGGGAAGAATAAATAGTGTAAATGTACAGAAAAAGATGCCCTTCACTAAAAATCGTGAAAAATTCATCAAAAGCTCTGTATCACCCCTATAACCCAATGTTAATATTTCAGGACCAGTTTCATTAAGGTTTCTGCTATAAAAATGTTTAAGTATAAGCTACCTTAAGGTAATAAAGGTAATATTGGAAGAGATACAAAAGAACATTCAGAAATAGGATAACTTTCCGATCTAAAGTTTAATAAAGTTGAGATGCATATATGTACACAATCGCCATCAAATCAGCCCCCGGCTTCGCACCACACTCCACCCTCCTTATGTGAATAAAGAAGGTGTAAAACCTTGTTTAGGTGAATGTGGCTCTAATATAACTTCTTCTTTACTACTAACTCGTGTTTTACATCCTATGAAAAAGTTTGGGAATTTAACTTGATGCATTACATTTCGTGTAGAGCTGAACCTCACTGACAGGACTTACGAGCTTCACCCGGTGCTAGAAGAAGGAGCCGTAGCTGAGCTGCAGCCCGTCGGAGCCAAGCCCGAGCAAGCCGAAGACCCGTTTGCTACCTCCCCGCGTGAAGGCAAGCCCCAGAGCATAAATTCCTATGTTTAAATACTCGCAATATACTAGTTGTTTTGATTGTGCATTTACTTTTCTAGGAATTGATTGAAACCATAGATACATGAATATAGTGCCCCTTGATCTGAACACTAGTATAAGAAGTCGAGTAGTTGCAATGCTTAATAGGACTCGGTAAAAGTCGAGTGATTGACTGTCACTCGCGAGTTATAGGAGTTGTTTGCTTTCCTTTGTTACAACTATAAGGACGATGGACGGGGCAGGGCTCTGTGAACTATTTTGGTGGTCGGTGGATTGCCCCGTCTGTCTACATGAAATTGGACTAAGGTCGATATGTGATAGTGTTCGTGATCAAGTGTTTGAAAGTACTAATCTCAAACCTAGTATGGGATGGGGAAGCCTAGTACCTGATTGAACCGGAATGTGAGAGGATCGTTCCACTATCTTTGGAACAGAGTTCCCTTTGCGGCCGCATGTGGTGACAAGCATGGTCATAGAATGGTAGAGGTTGGGTCTATGGAGCCTTGTACCAACACTACAAGGATTTGAACCTTTTAGCACCACTTGTTTTCACAACACCACACATTTGGTTGCTATATTTGGTTCTATAGCAACCAACGGCATAATTGGTAGCGATATATGGGCCTTATAGCTACCAGAATTGTGTGTTGCATTAGTCATAAGCTCTATTGTAAGAGGGAGGCGCTAATGCTATGGTAGAAAAGGTGGTTGCGAGTATGGGTTCCTATTTCCATGACTAGTGTTGAGTTGTGATAATATTGATTTTGTGTTGCGATATCTAGGCATTGTTGCCACCATTGTAAAGTTGGTTGCAAGTAGCTACGCATATGGCCACGATGTAATTTTGTCATCTCAATCTTGACCTGCGTTGCAATAGTTGTTGCTATATTGCATCCAAAAATGGATTAGTTGCAAGTAGTTGTGAATATAGCCACCATGAAACTGTGTTGCTTTAATTTTACCCTGCGTTGCAAATGATCTTATTATATTGCATCGAAAAAAGTCATTCGTTGCATCCCTTGAGGTTCTATTGCCACCAACATCATATGTGGCTATATTTGAGTACACACAAGGTGATATTGCGATATTTCTAGGTGTGGCAATAGATAAGTTTCTAGGTGGGCCTTTCTGTTGGTTAAATTGAAATCAGCATTAAAATTGCCCAAGCTGGACTTAACACATATGTAATTTGGCCCATGCGGCATGTCTTTCTTTCGCGAGGGATCAGATCTAAACCTGATCGATCCAGCCCCTAGCCCTCACACTGTGTCGCCGCCTCTTCTTCTTCACGTGATGTTCGCCATTTTTTTGAGAAAAGGAGTGCTTGTATGTTTGTGGATCCCACTGCCACTTGTCAAGTAGATCCCACACGTCATATTTCTCTCTCTATTTTCCCTTTATGTTTTTTACTTACCAGCCTCTATTTTGATATTTTAGTGGGCCCTGCTGCCACTTTGTCAAGTGGATCCCACACATTATATTTTCTCTCTCTTCATTTTCCTTTTTTTTCTTTCCTTACCGGCCTCCATCAGCACTGAGTAGGAATTAGGCTTGCATCATCCGAATTGGGTCACATTCCTTTAGTTTAGTAGCCGACATCATCCATATTGGGCCATAGCCCGTTTGCGGGGCCTTCACAACACTGGTGCTCATGGAGCAGCAACATAGAACAAAAAATTTGCGAGCTTTCATCCTCGAACCTGCAACCTATGCTTACCATTGGACTAGTGCTTCAGTACTGTATGTATACTCTAGTTTCACTTGATTATACATAAAGAGTTCTGGGACTATACTGATGAAGTTGTATGCATGCAACCAAATTATTTCTGGTATAAGAGACAATATTTCATTGAGCTATTTATGAATTTTAGAGAAAATAATGTTCATGCAAGTGAAAATTTGAGAATAAGAACAGCCACATGATGCTGTATTTGCAACTGAGAGACAAAACATACAGACAATACAAGTTCACAATTTTGGACTTGTATTCACAATCCTGACAATTTTTGTTGACAGTGAAACACCAAGTATTTGCATTCCATCCATCATATCGAGATAGCCCTGTACATCAATCCACTTCATTACAATCGAAAGAATGCCCCACAGCACAAGAGCTAAATTGATGCATCCCACTGTACATCAATCTACTTCATTATAATCAAAAGAATGCCCCACAACACAAGAGCTAAATTGATGCATCCCAAAACAACACAGGAACAATTTTCTTCTTGGATCTCTGTTACACAAGAGCTAAATTGATGCATCCCAAAACAACACAGGAACAATTTTCTTCTTGGATCTCTGTTCATCTGTATCAGCTCCTCCATCTGTTCCGTTCCCAACTTTATATGATCAGTTTTATCCCGCAGGTCAGGGACGACATCCAAAAGTGAGGCCGAACCCACCAACCCTCCCTTGTCCTGGCACCTGCAGTACAAGCAACAATGTTATTCAATTTACTGAATTTTAAAATGGACATAGGAATTCTTCCTGCTAGACAGAACTACATTTAGCCATTTAGGTACTCGACATTATGAGGAAGTGGTACTCTGTGTTTTCTCATTGTTCGAGTGTAATTTATCTGGTGTTGCAACCGAAGGTGAAACAATCCAATCAAAATAAGGTCAAAAGATAGCATGCTTCATTAGCAAAGTGACTGGCTATCCCTACATCTTCCCTTAATGATTTGTCAGCTTAGAGACGTCACAGTCAAGGTACAAACCAGAATCGTGGTTAGCCTAGCTGGTATGCTCCAAAGGAAAAAAAATGTTCGGCACCAGTCTGACTGAACCAGCCACCTAAAACATAAGGCCCTTCTTTGGCATAGTGGGTCCTAAATTTGTGGAAGAAGGTCAAAGGAAGTCACCTTACCTCTGTTGCCTAATCACCATTCTACTACTATCCACAAGCTTGGAAAAAAGGAAGCAGAAGGTTATGACTAATCCTAGTCAACTTTCAGTGATGGCACACAGAGAATACGTCTACCATTAATTTTGATCAAGAATAAAAAATCAGTTCAAAGACAAAGCTGAATTAAAAGGAGGAAGGAAAGTAAACCCCATTGATGCAAAGGAAATCATATATAGATAGTGCCTATTCCATTTCAGATTATGAATCATGAAGCAAGGTCTACCCTCAAGTTGAGATCGATTTTTAGAATTAAAATATGTAAATGTACCTGATGTCAATCGAATGAGCCTTCCACTCGCCCTTGTAGTCGTTGAGGTAGACGTTGAGCTCTCTGCCTGCGGCTCTGAAAGCTTGAGCTAGTAAAAAGGGAAAGCTGATTATATGTTCAGAGTTCATAAAAATCTATTGATCTCAACAATACTTTACTATGATTAATATTTCTAAGAATTAACTGAAGTCAATACAACCTATGAAGTTAGGCAAACAGTGATTCTTGAAGTATGCAGGAAAAAATTAGTGATGCTTCCTGATGATAAAGGGGGAGGCACCACCTCCCCCTCCTTGGAGCTCGAGCTGCTCCAGCACTCGGTCGAGCCCTCCTCCTCCTCGGCTCCTTGCCGCATCGAGCTGCAAGACACCCGGGACTACAAAATAAATCTGTTGGAATAGGAAAATAAAATAGGTCTGTCAGAATAGGCATCAAAATACTGATCAAGCATATTTTATTTTCAAGGCAAAGTGGCAAACATCACTTCCAGTAATAAAAACAGTACAAATTAAGGATCATAAACCTTTGCTCTTATCAAAAGTCTTAACTTATTTAATATAGTTGTAGCTGGCAATATGGTGAAAACATGTAGTTTCTCTCTACATCCTTCTCAGATTCAGTAAGCCCATTATTATATTCATTTCCAACAATAGGTCTAAAATGAAATTTATGATTCTAGAAACATGTGAACCTGATCTAACCTGTAACTGAATACTGCAATGGGAAATGATGAAAGAACTTGTAGATACTGACTGCTACATGCAAAATTTAATGGTCTGGCAGAAAAATTATTTCAAGACTCATGTACCACAAAAATGAAATCACACAACAGAAATAATAGTGATATGAGGTATTGAAGAATCTGATTACTGTCATGTTTCAAATCCCAAATAATTTTGACATTACCTTTTCTTCTTCAAGTTATATCCACTTTTCCATCCACTCCATACCTTCATGCATGCCTGACAGAATAAAGAGAAAAAACCATTACACATAACAAACCAAGAGATGTACATACGAGTAATAGAAGCTGATAGAGGAAAACCAAAACAAAGAAAAATCACCTAGAAGCTTGTTGGAGGTATGCCCTAGAGGCAATCATAGAGATGATGATATTCCATTTGTATCCATGATTTATATTGTGTTCCTTGAATATCCATTAAAGGCTACTTGAATTGATTTGCAATTATGTGAATTATGTGTGAAACTCTTTACTTGTATGGTTATTCTAAAGCTGTCCCTAGTCGGAGTTCATGTGAGGACACACATGAATATTAGACTAGCACATGTATTAGTTGATGACTATGTTTCACAAGTCATGGATATGGAGATGTTGAACTAATAATGTGGGCACATGTGGAGACATGTGCTAGGACTGACCCAACACGAGAAATAGTTCTCTCTTTAAACAACATATACGCTTTGTCCTTAGACCTAAGATTGTCGCATGTATTCAAGATGTGGATCGACCTACTTAGGGGCTATCAAACGCTACGCCGTAACAGGGTAGTTATAAAGGTAGCTTTCGGGTTTGTCAAGAAGCATGCTATGAGACATGGTCAATCAAGATGGGATTTGCCCCTCTCTGATTGAGAGTGATATCTCTGGGCCCCTCGAGTGATCGGATCCGAAAATGCATGGCCATGCTACGTACGGTTAAGAGTTAACCTACAAAGGGATTCCGAATCACAGGATCGAGAAAGAGCGGTCGACTTGAAGCTAGACCAAATATCGTGAGGCAAAGGGAATAGCATGTATATAATGTTGTGATGGTTCGTCTGATATGATCTTCGTGTGCATATAGGAGTTGGCACGTCTTGCTAGAGGCCGCTACCGACTATTGGGCCGAGTAGAAGTACTCGGGCCATGTCTATACGTATCCGAACCCATAGGGTCACAAATTTAAGGGGCTGGAAGCCAAATTCGGATGTGATTCGAGTTGGATTAGGTTTAGAAGTATTAATGGGCCTCGGACCCAGAGTCCCATTAGGAACCTCTATAAATAGAGGGGTGAGGCGTCCTAGGGTTTATACCTTTTTGGCGAAACACATCTGCCGCGCCTCCCACGCCCTCGCCTGTTGCAACTCACGAATCTAGCAGTCCTGCTTGCGATGCTTCCTCCCTACACGTGTGGATACCTTGGAGGTGTTGCGCCTGCAGCATTTGATGAGCCGCCGACGAGCCACGACGAGCCGCCGACGAGACACGACGAGCCGCGGCACGGGGGCGATCTTGCTGCACGTGGACGAGCTGCTGAGGAGCTGCTGGACGTCGACGTGATCGACTACATACGACTACGTTGATTGACTTCGCTGCATCGACGCAAATCTACATCTTCCGCACCAGTAGTGCGTCGAGTGGTAATCCCGTGATCCTCATACGGCAGTTTTCCTGGTTTACGCGGTAGAATTTTTTTTTTGTGCTAGTGTAGCCTACCTCGTATCCCAACAAAGCTGACAGGGAGCATTTGAGTCAATGAGTACAAAACATTCACAGAGACAAGAATTTTCAACACTGTGCCTTCCATAGGAATGATATATCAGGAACTTGAAAGATGCATTTACTGATTTTTGCTATACAAGTTGTACCACAAAATTTTTGAATACGACACCTCGACAAAGAATATCCATATAATCCCATGGTGAATGGTCCTCCATGAGACCAACCGTGGAATAAGCAGACACAGATATGTCCTGAAGAAAAAATATGTGCGCTTATAGATATACTGGAAAATAAAGTGAAAAACAATGTAAATGATCATGGCCTATTCTCGATCAATTAAATGGGGCCTAAACCTAGTTGATTAATATTTTAATTCAAGAAAGCCCTGAATAGTACCGTCTGGATGCACTATATAAACATCACTATTTCTAAAGCAGCAAAACTATGTACTGCTAATACTGCGTGGTATAACTTGTCTGCTACAATAATTGTTATTATCAATCTACCACATCGCCAGTTGATACATCTTTCACTATTTGAATATATTCTACACACTGGCAAACACTGGACAAACATTATAAACATTAGCGAAACTTTTCTCATGGGATTGCTAGAGTACTTTATGTTCCTCTTCCCAAATGGAAAGGAAACTTCCATATCACTATGATGTCTGGCAATGTCGACCTTGCGCAGTGAAGGAAAAGAACCAAATCGAACCGTTGAATGGTGGGGTGGATGGATTTGGTTAGTAGGGCACCATGCAACACGCGAATCAACAGCTACACGAATGGAGAGGAACAGAGAGGATGAAGAATCTCGGCTCGCTTGACAACGAGAACCAACCGAAGGAACGAAAGAATCCATCCAAGCGAGGAAGGGAAGGGATTTACTCACCTACGTGGGAAGGAATGAGCCCAGATGGATCCCTCCACCTTGCGGCTAGAAAGAAAGAGCAGCGGCGGATGGAGGATCCAGTGCCGGTGGGGAGAGGGAGGATGTAGCAGCGACGGATGCGAGTCTGGCGTTGCGACTTGTGAGTTAAAAGCGCAGGGGAGAGCGACACCGCATCCCAAGGCGGAGCCACGGAGGAGACCTGGCGGCGGCGGTGGCGGTCCCATCCCCAGCACGAGGGAGGTGGCGGTGTTGGGTGCTATCGAGTGAGGAGGTGGAGGGGGAGGTGCGGCACCACGAAAGGGAGGGAGGGGATGGCGGCACGGACGGATAGAGAAGGGAAGGGTGCGGTAGAGAAGGTAGGCGCGCAGGATTAACGGGTAAGCGTAGGCGCCTGGTGACAAAAACAATGGCAAAACGGCGGAAACATTTCAGAATCGCGAAATTTTTCGATCCGCTTCTTTCGTCGCACCTTTGGCGTGACAGATAAACCTCTGTGGGAATGTGGGCCTAAATTGGGTGGGGAAGGTTTTTAATTATTTTGGATCTATAAGAAGAATATGTGTATAATTGTCAACAAATATAATTTATTTTAAAAAACATGTGAACTCAATGTTATATCAAATTTACATTAAAAAGACAAAGTTAACTAAGTACTCATCACCTAAAATCATAGTGGGATAAGGGTGTGATTACAGACACGTGCTATTTCAACAGCGTAGCTACCATTGCGTCTCCGGCCTGCCATCCTGCATCAGTGCCGCTCGCCATTGCCTCTCCCGTGGCTTCTAACATTAGCACTGTTGGCCATTGCCTCTGCAGTGTGGCATCACGCATCGGCGCCACGCACCATTGCTATTGGCGGAGAGGGTATGCGAGGCGGCAGCGCAACAATCAGCTGCGTGGATTCAATGGATCCGATTCCAAAGAGATAAGGCAAAGCATAAATGACTAGCGAGTCCCCTTAGTCAATTTTAGTCAAAATTCATTGAAACTCTCCAGATTGCAACATCAAATCCATCCAAATTCTGCCGCCTCATCTAAAAAATTTGATGATTTCATCCACTTATTGTAAGTGGCAAGACATCATATTTTTGGGATACAATTTTTCAAATTACTTATAGAATGAAACAAACGTGCTCTATCATGACGCTGACTCGTTAAGACACTCTATATTGATTGTATGTGCATTATAAAACTATAAAATTATCAAACATATGTTGATTTGGCCTATATATGTGTGCATCAACTCCATATGACTCATACCTCGTAAACATGTACACACCACTAATAACAACATATATATATTTTTTGCAATTTTTTCTATCCTATTAGATGCACATGCAATTCAATTTGGAATTAATTTCGATAACCATGTAGAAATTTAATTAACATAGTAGATTAGTTCCTAGAAGGCAACTTATCCGTAATCTATTACATATAAAAAATGATTTGGTACATATAAGATATTTATCTGTGTGTTACTTCACAATGGTGGAATAATAGAAGGAAAAAAGAAAAAAGAAAAACATTAAAAAATAAAAAGGGTTCATAATTTAGTTAAACGGGCCGAGGGATATTCTCTGACGATGGCGATGGCATCAAGCCAACTTCCTGATGGGCAGCAAAGCACGAGATGGGGTCACCTCCCTCAACGGCCTCCTAGCGGCACAACGTATAGAATTTGTTTATAGAGAAAATAAGGTGATCTCTTGTCAGACGATGCTTATCTGAATAAATCAGATCAAAAATCTGTAATGATCATTCCATATCACACAAGAATCTTAATTGCAGAATGATGTAACGTGGAAATGCACTAACATCTCCATTAAAGCTCCGTTTGGTAGGGTTTGTCAAAGTGTTTCTCCATTAGCTTTTGGTGAAGCCCTACCAAAGGGATAATTTCAAAACGGCTCCATCACCGAAGCTAGGAAGAAGCCGCAAAACGGCTTACGTTAGAGAGAAGAAAAAAAAAAGTGACTTCACTAGCTTCTCCTCTCTCTCCAAGCATTAAGTGATCATAAAGTATGCATATTGCTATTACGAAGCTATTTTACCAAAGATTTTACAAAATGGATTTAGCTCAGAGAAACCACTCCATAAAAAAAAAGCTAGAATCGAAGTCGTTTTGGAAGGAGCCGAACCTCTGCTAAACATCTGCTAAACAGGCCAAAAAAACAAATCTCTCCGCTTCTTTTTTACCCTCCGAACGCTCCCCTCAGCCCCGCTCTCTTCTCCATCGTCCATTTTCTTTCAGCCGCCCTAGGCCTCTCCCTCGGCGGCCGCTTCGGCACCGAGGCCAAGCGCCAGTGCCTATCGCGCTCCTCATCCATCGCCTCCATCTACTCCGTCTCCTCCCTCGACGGGGAAGCCGACGCCGACCCGTCCCCGGCTGCGTTGCTCCCGCTGCTGCGCACCAGCTCGCTGCTAACCGGCAGGGACGATGCACCCGAACAAGCCCGAGATGGGGGCAGCGCGCAGCGGCTGCAGTCCTGTAGCGCGCAGCGGCTGCAGTCCTGCAGCACGCACAGCGCTAGATCCATCCACGAAGAACTTCTACGGCAGCACGGCGTGCGCCCGGTACCCATGCCCACCATCGCGGCTGAAGCCCGACACATCGGGTCAAGCAGGGAGGAGGAGGCGGCAGCAGCTTGTGCCGCCGTAGTCTGGGAGCTCGGCGTCGCTCGGCCACTCGAGTCGAGCGTGGTGTGGTGGTCAGCTCCAGGTCAAGTACCTCCTACTACTCTTTCATGCATCAAATCTATCTTCTCCATCCTTTCTCTGATTTCCCTCTGATTGAATTGATTCCCGATCTAGGGTTGCGTCCATGGGAGCTGCTGCTGCGCTGCACGGCACTGCTGTCAATCCCTTGCATCAATTGTTGTATTTGGACTCAGATAAGTTCACTAATCAACCCCAAGTCCTTGTTCTTCCCAGTTTTCAGTATCTACCATTGCTCTGTTGTGCTTCAGTTTTTGATGCTTTACTAAAATTTAGGGTTCCATACTTGAATTGATGTGTGGTATAGCTAATCTGGTGCATTTATTTTGTGGATCAATTCCCTTGATTACTTGCTGGTAGAGTTACTGCATACGGAAAAAAGAACTTCCTCTGGTCATGAAAGTTTTCTCAATCAGTTTTCCTGAAATGAAGCCCCACCAACCAATTTGTTAATTGATTTGCTGTCGGAACCCATCCAATACTGACTCTCGATGTATGAAACAGTTGGATTCCTGAATAATTATGCTGAACTAAATTTCTTTGATTTATTTCCAATGGTTACTTTGTCAGTTGTGACACGAGAAGCCAGTTCATGAATCTGCGCTTGCCGTGCTTTAAATACCTGTGTTGGTGAATCTGTGCTTGCCGTGCTTTAAATACCTGTGTTGGTGTAGTGAATAATTAGCACCTGTTTTAGGACATTTCGTTACGACTAGCACCTGTTGGAGGGCAATTATCTTGCTATCCTCTTTCATTTCCATTGAGAGGTGATTCAGCTCTATGAACCCCTTTTCAATCCTTGATTCTTCCCAAGAGCTAAATTGATAGGTCAAATATCTTAATTTTTATAATGCAGTCTGGTGGAGAGACCAAGTCCATAAATTATCTCTGAGAGCTGCTTTTCTTCCCCGTTCATCTCCAGCTCTTCCACTGAGAATTGTCTTATAGAAAGTACATATAAAGGGAAGGGGCAAAATATGACAGAGCTTATGACTTATGTAGTAGAATAATCGAAATCATGGTCCTTGCTTCTAAGCCATCTCTAGGTATTAATCCAATGCTAAATTTAAAACTTTGATTGAAGTCCTCAGTCTAATTATTTAATTTCACTCTACTAAAACATTTATTAAAATGTTTTGTTTAGGGAATACGTTTTATTTTCTTCTGTTATGGCAACTCTTGGCATTCATATCATTGGTGTCTGATGTAAGTCTCTCTCCCTCCATTCTCTGGCATTCATTTAACATTTGCTAGCTTTCTGTTGCCCTACAAAATTTATTTCCAGTTTCCTTCTAATTAGAAATTTCTCTTAGGTTTTCATTTTTTCTGAGATGCAATTCAATGTTAGTTGTCTGAACTCTTGTAATCAATAACAACCAATAAGGCCATCAATGTATGCAATTGAGATGGCTTATTTGTATCCTTCACTCACAGCTAAATTATCTTTTGCAAGTAAGCACTCATGTTTTTTTCATCTGTTCAGTAGTAAATTTATTCTTCTTTCTTCTCATGCTTAATTCCGTGACACCCACAAAATAGCCTCCAAAGAAGGCAGGGATGATTTCCCTTTCTAAATTAAAATGGCTTCTTCCGTTTCATTCACTGTGACATCATGGCTGACTAGCTGTGTTGCAAAACCACACATTTTTTTTGTTTCCAAGGATGATTGGAAGCTCTTTGTTGTGGAGAGTATGCAGTTATCCTTCTCAAAGCTGATGGCTTATTGTTCAAACATGTATGCTTCATAGGTTCATTCCTAAATTCCTGATCGGATAGTCTATATCTTGTTCTTGCGAAATCTGGTCCTGTAATGTTATGCACAAATTAGGTTACTTGAAATTTTCACTGTTTCAGCCAAAATACTTTGAATGGTATGCTAAAGGATGATGCTTCAACTTTCTTTTTTTTTCTCATTTCAGAATACTGGGAGAAAACAACTGCAAAAGACCATCAAGGATTCACCAGCAAAGCTCAGCAAGCTTATTGACTCGAAAATGATGATGCCAGCATAGTAGTGAAAGCAGGAGATGCTGTACTGTTGAAGTCCTAAACTATTTCTTGGAGTCTTACCATCTCCAATTCCAATTATTTCTAATTTTCTAAAGTCCTTGGCAGAATGATGCTCATCTGCCTTGTCCTCTTCCCTTCCCTCACTGCAAATTCATGGGATTTGCATCAGAATATTTTTAGTAGTCAATCAAACCTTTTCCTGAGAGTTCATGTTCTTATCATTACTATTTGTTGTAGGTCATGCCATCCTTTTCGAGCATTAGGGTTGAAGGCTTGAAGCTGGACGATTGCAAATTGAGCAGAAGTGTCAGGTTGTAAACTAACTTAAAGTGTCCGCTTGAAGCTGGACGGTATATGATATTATTGCAGGGTGCTCCTTAATTTACTTTATATCTTTACTATATCAGTATGATATATATCACTATGATCATCTAGTTTGCATGTGTTTAGTTATTCCATGCACTTAATCACCAAGGTTCCTATATTAAATTAATAAATTCTATGTGTTTTTATGAATTGCAGGAAAGCGTGGATAGCCAAAATATTTAGAGAAAGCTTTATGTCTATATGCTGGTGATGGACAGCTAGAAGAATGAAGAATTACAGAAAGGTTTATTGGTGACTGCTGGTGCTGATGGGGGCATGAATAGATCAATAAGATAACTCATTTAGTTTTATTTTATTATGCCAAACATAGTTGCAAACTTGTATTCAGAGATAGTGTTTTTATTCCGCTGTAGTCATGTTTATTTTAGCACTACTCTTGTTATTGTGTTATTACTTTGGTTGAGGCATGTATTTGAAGTTAAAGGTTTGAGTTCTTATATGTGATGATGAAATATATGCTCATGGCATAATTATTTTGTAAAAACAATTAAAATTCTAGCTACAAAACAAAATTAAAAAGGTATCAGTTAAAATGCTCTTGTTGCAACAAACTACTATGCAACCACCGTTTATTGTTGCAATATACATTATTGCCATAAAGTAACCACCGTTTATTGTTGTAATATACATTATTGCCACAAACTTTGTGTTGCTATAGGACATGTCTACCACCAATAATGATTCGTTGCATTTTTCATCTATTACCACCAACATGATTTGTTGCATTTTCCATCTATTACCACGAACAATGATTTGTTGCATTACCTTTTATTGCCACCAGCAAGTGAACGTTGCAATTGTGATTCTAACAACCAAATTTATTACGTTGCAATATTTATTTGATGCAATAGAGCATATTGCATGGTAATATGACCATATTCCCATGTTACTAGGGGTGACAATAAAGCTATTTTGCGACAAATTCGTTCGTGGCAATATAGTCCTATTGCAGCCACGTGTTTCGTTGCAACAGTAACTCACACAACCATTCTACTGGTCGCAATATTCATGCTTGCAACCAAATCGCGGTTGCGTTAGTTTTTTTATGTGCATTGCAAAATCACCATATTGCAACACCATATCCAAAAGGGTACAAGAACTTATTGCACCGTTCCAAATGCAACCACATGTCAACGACCATACATAAATGCAATTGATCCATATTGCAACCAAAATAGCCATATTGCAACCCAATATAAGCGTCATGACAGGGCTGGATCCTAGTAGTGCAAGGGAAGTGGGCCCGACACGGGTCTGGGAATCGATGGGGACAACTGACAAGTGAAGCGATCGTTCACGGTGCATGGATGTCGTGAGGTTAGGTTCACCATGCATGGTTAAAAAATTCGAATCGATTCGTCTAACTTTCACAGTTTGGGACTACTTGATCGCTATGCTACACTGAGTAAGAATGGAACTTGATGTTGATATTAATATTAATAATTGTCATAAATTGTTTGGAAACTATGCTTGTTTAGTATAGTTGCTAACTTAGACGGGTAAATGAACTTAGAACTTGTGGCTAAAATATTGAAAGTAAGGACCTACTCTAGTCGCTTTTGGCAAAAACAAACCCTAGAGCCAAAAAGCTTGCATGTCTAGGTTTTGGTGGATTAGTACCACCGGTCGGTTAAGTCTTGTTGAGCGTAGTTGCTCAGTCTTGTTGGGGCATATCTCTTTCAGGTGATGTTGACGCCTCTAAGCTTGCTGCAAGTGGCACTTGCCTTCCCCAGCTTCCTCTTGGGTGGACGGTTGAGTGGGATCCCTCCTCGGACGGCGAGGATCGAGATCATTGATGTCATGATCAGCTTCATCATGATGTCCGGCAACGATGTTAGCTTCCGCTTATTTATTTCTACTACTTGAACTCTGCAACTATGTTTGAATTTTAAACTCGATGTTGTAATAATCTTGATGCACTTGTTTAATCTGAATTGTCTATTGTAATCTCTGGAACCACTCACCTTCGTGTGAGCTATGCTTTCTCGGTCCTGTGTTGAGTGGTTTATCAGACGAAATCCGACGGACTACCAAGTTAACTTGATTAAAGTACATGATCGCGTGTTAGGCAATTTAAATGTGCTTTAGCTAAGTTGATTTGGCGGTTCCGGCACACCCCGTCCCTCCAACTACTAGTATGTGGTCCATCCAAGGTTGGGGCTTCACTCTGAAGAACTTTCTAAACAATGAAAAGTGGAGTTGAATGCCTAGAAAGGCCTCGTAGAGGTGAACGAAGATGGCAACGTGCAAAATAGAGTTGGGGTTGAGGTGGACTAGTTCCAAATTATAGTACCTCAGCAACCCCCCGAAGAACTCGGACAACGGCAGAGCAAGCTCACGCTCGATGAAGTGCATGAAGATCACTATCTCATTCAAGTGCCTTTCAAAAGGCAACAGATTTCTGGCTGCCTCTCTCCAATCCGTGAATTCCTTCTCCTGGAGCAAATTGGCATGCACCAGTACCCGGATGTCCGCCTCCTTCAAGGTGGAAGGCTTCTAGGCCATAGCTTGATTCGGCGGTGCCGTCTGGTCGGTCTTCCCGTACTTGGGCGTCGGTAGTGAGACCTCCTCGGTAGTGAGACCTCCTTTTCCTTCTTGGCGGCCTTGCATTTTCTTCAACTCCGCCACCTTGCTCGAGGATGCTTTCTTGGGCGCCACTACTTCGATGGTCTTCTTGCGCATCAGCTAGATGGCTACACAATGGGGCGTGGCGGTGCTAGGGCAATAGTGCTCGGGGAGTGCAAGCGACAGCACTAGGGCGATAGTAGAGAAGATGAATGGCTTAGGAGCACTAGCTTGGGTAAACGGAAGGGATAAGATTCCTCCGTCATTTATAACCATGGCACAGGTAACTGAGCGGCAAAGATTATGGGGAATATTCTATTTTTTAGGCCATCAGTTATCACCAGAACGGTTACCATATTTTTCGGAAGAGATAAGTTTTCTAAAGGCGAACGGTCACATTGGACCAGTGGTTGACCCTTATACCCAAACTAGTCGTGTAATGGCTCGGGGGCTGTGTGCCACGTGCCCGTTGGACAAAAAGTTTTTTCTCTTCGTTTTAAGAGGAAAAGGTGTGAAATTACAAGATTGACCCTTAGCCTGATTCTTCAATTCAACCTAAGGCTCGACGGCTACTCCATATGGAGTACGATTTTTCAAATCGCACTTCCATATAAAGATCAAGATTCAAGACTAAGTTAAATGAGGCTTGAGCACCTTCTAGCCGCATGGCAGTATTTGAGCACATTCGAAGACTCAATTCGATAGAGTACTCAAAGGAGCACCACAAACTAGTCGGTGACGTCTACAGAAGTACTTGGGACTGCGGCAGTTGACTAAAAAGTACTCAGGGGCTTGTCAGCCATACATCTATGGGTCCACCGGGAGGCTTGGACAGTCCTACAATACGGGGCTGTACACCAAGATGTGTTAGATATGGAGAGTATGGTGTAGGATGGCATGGTCTACGTGGCGGACAAGGACTAGTCAAGGATTAGGAAACTATTCGTAGCAATTAGAGTAGGACTCTCTGGTCGAATCTGACTAGTACTCTTGTACAACATCCGACCTGTAACCCTACCCCGGCAATATAAGGTGAGGCAGGGACCCCCTCCTAATCAATCATCAATCAATCCAAACCAACCAGCACATAGGACGTAGGATATGACGCGACATAAGCAGCTCAAACCTGTCTAAATTGTGTGTTCGAGTTCACCTTCGAGTTCCTGATCTTTGATGAGCCCCACGCACAAAACAATACCTCAGGTACCCCCTCGGTAGGTTGCCGGGTCTAAACACTAAAAAAGAGAAGAAGAGGAGGAGGAGGAGCGCAACCTTGGGAAATAGCCACACGACCTGTGTGTGGTGGGGTGAAAAGAGGAGGTGGAGAAAGAATGGAAGGAGGAAGGGGCACGCGAGCCCCCAATGCAAAGGTGACAGCGACGACGAGGAGAGACCATCGGAGAAAGGAGCAACCTTGGAGCTTGAGAGCCGGGGAATGGACCCACCATGACCGGCTTCCAATGCTGCAACACCTGGTGCATGCGGGTAAGGCCGGAGTGGGGACCAACGGTAGGGGACATTGTAGGCCGGCAAGGCCCCGCAGTAGTGGGAGAATGACCCCCGGCAAGGCACCGCAGCCTGGGGCTGACACCATAGGAGCACCGGTGAGTGGGCACGTCGCGGGAGCTTCAGCATGGCGTGCAGGCCGCCGAGCAGTGATGGCAGTGGTGGCGGCTGCCAAGAGTGGGATGGAGGCTCACGGCACCACCCCTGACGGCTGCAAGCCGGCCGACGGCTCCAGCAATCGGCAGTAACGACCATGATGACTTGGGGAGCCCAAAAATTGGAGCTTTGACCTCCAGCTCTAGCCCCGGCGACCGGTGGTGACGACCAAGACAACCTGAAGAGCTCAAAAATTGGAGCTTTGAGTCTACTAGGAGTGTCGCCATAAGGTGCAGCCGCAGCCCGCTACAGCCCGCCTCACCCCTGCGCGTCCCTGCCGCAGGAGGAGAGGACGGGTCCCCACCAGTTGGCAGCTCACCGAGGGGTCGACCTAGGAGGCTTGCTCCGACGGTGCCGGGATGAGAGAGATGTGGGAGCAGGCTGGCAACACGCAGATGTGAGGACCACCCGAGTTGCCCGAACGAAGGACGCGGGGGCCTTGGGAGCTGCCCAGCACCAGCTGGCCACCCCCACCATTCTTTTCGCACCTGTCGTCGCCGAGCCCGTGACCACCGCCAGCCCCGAGCACAAGGCCTGCCAAAGCCGCCTCAAGCAGACGCCGGCGGCACCACAAAGGACATGGCCGCGGCCGACTCCCACCGCGGCCACCCAAAACTCGCTGCGGGGCCACCTCTGCACGTGCACGGCACCGGGCCTCCACCACCGCATCCACATGCTTGACGACCGTCGAGAGGTCCCCATCGGCTGGACTAGGTACTACCCAAATGTTGGGCTAATCCCCTAATCTACTAGCTTCGTGAGTAGAAGTCCCAGCTGCTGCCTTCCTTGCCACCCTTCGGACTAACGATCTTGGGCTCAGGCAGCGGTAGGGAGGGAAGAGGAGAGGGGAGGTGGCCCAGCGGCGCTGGAGGGGATTGCCGCCTAAGCCGCCTTAAGGAGCGACGCAGGGGCCTTCGCGTGCAACAAGAGAGAGAGAGAGAGAGAGAGAGAGAGAGAGAGAGAGAGATGCTATTAGTTAGGTGAATACACATCCTCACATATATGCTCGCATGGTCAACCATGTCAATGCTTGCACATAGGTATGAGTCTAATTCTGTGTGGTGGCTAGAGACCCAGTCGATTATGATGATAAATTTTGAGTTCAAGGTTTAAAGGAACTTGAATTCAGGAATGGGAAGCTACAACAAGGCTTTAACTGCCTCATGGGGCATCATGAGATTGAGCATGTGTGGGACCATTTGGGTCATGTGAACATATCCTGCACTATTACAGTACTGGAGGACAAATGCATTGATGTTCCACCTCCATCAGTAAGCGGAAGCATATGCACAACAATTGGAGCCCAAGCCCCTGTGGACGTCATCTTCGACATAGGTAGCTAGGTGATTCGAGCGAGATGAGCTGATGTGGCAGCACTATCTCATGTGATGGAGGCATTGCTCTATGGCAGTGGAGTGGAGTCAATGTCAGAAATTGTTTCAATTAAAGAAGCTGACCCTAATGGCTTCTCGCTGATGATCAAATACGCCTGCGAAGGATCACTACTAGAGGAGGCTATTTATGGGACACCCCTGTCAAAGCCTACCCCGTGTTACTCTCACTCGCCGACATGTATTGCATCAAATGGTTGAAGCTGCACTGTGCGTCAAAGATGTGGGACATGGCGTGCATCGAAACTGTGATCACATTTCTACGATGGGCATTTTAGACTAACTGCACCCAATTGCAGGAGAAGTGCATGTCTCTCATAGCACTAATCTCGTCAGATGGAATTCTTATAGAGGATTTTGTGTTCGTGTGTTACCACCATCCCAAAGCTATCAAGAAGATCCGTGTGCTTGCTTTAAAGAATGTTGAGTAGCGATTAGGAGGCCACCGCCAGGGTCCGCTATAGTTTTAATATTTTATTTAATTGTATTTTATTATGTAAACAGTTGAAATGGTACATTAATTTGTTACACTGTAGCACATTTGTAATGCAATAGTCGAATCATCCATCAAAGATGAATCTACAAAGGAAGATAATCCGTGGAGTACTCATCCATGCCATGATGCCATGGACTATCACAGACTCCCTTCTGGAACCGCTCGTCTACGTAAGGTCACTGACACTTGGGTCCGAGTCCCAAGCAGTCCAACGTGCCAGTGACCTAGGTCTCGTGGTGGTTTACAAAGAGTTTCATCTCCCACTACTGAGCACAAAGGCAGGATCTGAAATTTTGAATTCCCCACTCCTCCTTCAGGTCCTCCCTCATTATATATAGTAATATAAATAAAAGAGAGGAGCCAAGTGTGACGACCGACCCGAAATCTCTCGAGTTAATCTTAATCCGAGCCCCTGATCACCTGTCTTAGTTTTCCAAGCCTAAGTGTTCAACCTCCCGACCGGTCCCGACCCCTGAGACCCGATCCCTCTCCGCTGGCATCCAGTTCCGACCCCGCTGACCCCAACTCACCCGCCGGATCTTCTGAGTCATCCCCAACACCTCCCTTCAGTCTGACCGGTGGACCCACGAGATCTTTTCCCCCAGATCTTCCGCGACAGGCGCACTCGAGTTGCATGTCCGCTTTAGAGTTCCCCCGCCGCGTGGCTCAACTCCTCCGACGCCCGCCGCTCCACCTCGTTCCTGGCCCGCGACCAAATGGATTCTCACGCCCTCCTCCCCAATCGCAGCGGAAGCCCCTCTGCAACCTTTCTGCAGCACCTCGCCACCTACGCCCATCATCACGTCGCCAGATCCCGGCCGCAGAGCCCGATGTCGCCCGTCTTTTCCGTCACTTCGACACAGTCGCGCTGCCTGGTCTTCGCTACCCGACAATCCCTCCTCCGCCAAGCCTGACCACGGCAGCGACAGCTCCTTTCCCCACCCTGTCAGAAGCCGCCCGACAATCTGTTGCTCCGCGCTCGCCCGCGCGCCCGCGACCGCCTGTCTTCTCACCTGTGCGCCCTCGTTCCTAGCACCGTTATCCCGGTCACTTCCATCAACTCTACCGCACGACGACGCCCGACTCCTCCAAATCTCAACCACCGGCATACCCGCCCTTGCGCCGCCCTGACGCCAGAGCCCAATGACCGTTGGCGTCATCCCCGAAGTCCTGCTCCACCACCCTCGTCGCTCAATCGCCGCCCAGGCAGAGCACTCCATTGCTTCTTCCCTGGCCTTCGCGCCGCTCCCCTTCTCACTCTGCGCCGCTATAAAAAGGAATGCACGAGCCCCGCCGGAGTCCCCTTCGGCATCGCTGCCTTTCCGCCATTTCTCTTGCTCCCTGTTCGAGCTCCCCGCACCACCACACTAAGTCCCTGAGGAACTCTCCTCTCCGCTCCACACCGTTTTTCCCCAATCCACCCAGCTGCTTGCTCCTCCGTGCCGCGTAAGGGCTTACTTGTGATCCACGAGAAGCACCGCCGCCGCCGGAGCACTGCCGGACCTAGCCGCTGTCCAAAGCCTTAGTCCCTCCACCCAAGTCTGCTTCTTCCCGACCCCAAGCTTTCCTTGTAAGATGAAGGTAAGCTGCCGACCCCTTGTCCGCCTCGTCCGACCCTTGTTCGCTTCGCCCGACCCCTCTTATCCGCCCGACCCCTGTTCTGTCTCGCCCGACCCTGTCTGTTCGCCGACCCTTTTTCTGCCTCGCCCGAGGGTTCGGTTGTATCTTTTCTTTGAACCGAGAGTGTATGTGTAAAACTTGGGGACCCTTCAGCGTTGAGTCCGAGGACCCCTAGCACAGCTATTTCTCTAGGTTAAGGGTCAGATCATAAGTTCCTTTCCTCCGACCCTTACCTCTTGATCTCCACCAACTCCCTTGAACCTTCCCACCCTCCTGTATCTTGTCGCAAGTTTCTGGGCTCAGACTTGCAAGTGTTGCTGTTGAATTAACTGTCTAAAATGCTAACTCTTGCATTGCATTCGTTTAGAGCTGCGTCTCGCCGACGGCTGCTACAAGCTGCACCCGGCGCCAGAAGACGACGGTGGAGCTGAGCTTCTGCCCTCTGAAGCCGAAGCTGCCCCAGAAGTTGAGCAGTTCTCTTCCTCTTTGCTCGAAGGCAAGCCCCGGTTGCATGAAACCCCTATGTTCTCCAAACTTGCGCATGCCTTCCTTAAACATGCTTGTGCATTTACGTATAGGAGTTGGTTGGAACCCTAGATGCATGACTTAGCTCCCATGATCTGAACACTAGCTGTTGGACCGAGTAGATGCTTTGATTAAATAGGAAACGGTAAAAGCCGAGTGATTTCCTGACACTCGCAAGTTGTAGGAGTTGGATGTCTACCCTTCTGTTACAACTGTAAGGACGATGGACGGGGCAGGGTTGAGATAAATCTTTTGTGGTCGGATGGTCGCCCCGTCTGTCTATGAAACTTGCTAAGGCCCGACAGTGGTGGTGTTCGTGATCAAGTGTTTGAAGCCTAGTACTTGATTGAACTAGGGCGTGGCTTATACCCCTACTGTCCCTGGAACGAGGTTCCCATGGTGCATCATGTGGGTGCAAGTGCGGTCACAGTACGGTAGAGGTCGGGACTGTGGAGCATTGCATGCCAAGGGAAGTTTGGACCTGACACGCGCCTGGGAATTGACGGGGACGGCCGACACAGGAAGCGGCCCTTGTGGTGCGCGGATGTCGTGAGATTAGGTTCGCCATGCATGGTTAAGAAACTCGAATTCATTCGTCTGTCTCTCACAGTTTGAGACTGCTTGATCGCTATGTCACCCTGAGTAAATGAGGAATCTGATGATGACATGGTTTTGTTGATGATATTTATACCTTGGTTGGTTCTATGATTGCTTAGAATAGGTTGCAAAACTTGGACCGGATAATGAACTTAGAACCGGAGCTAAAACTTGAAAATAGGGTTTCATATAGTGCTTCTTGGCAAACAGACCCCTCGGCCAAAGAGCCTTGCATGTCTAGAAGTGGTGGAGTGGTTACTCCCTGTCGGTTAAGTCTTGTTGAGCTTAGTAGCTCAGCCTTGTTGTGGCTCTTGTTTTTCAGGTGAAGTTGCTGCTCCCGATCCTTCTTCCGCTGGCACTTGGCCGCCCAAGCTCCCTCCGGGATCCCTTCTCGGACGGCGAGGAGAGGGATCAGTGATGTCCCGGCTGGCCTCACCAGGGATGTCCGACCCCGACGTTTTGCTTCCGCTAGTGGTTTTACCTTCTGTTGTTTTTCTTGAAATCTTGTAAAACTCTGATGTTATTTCATAACCAAACTAAATGGTTAAGTTGTTAACTCGGTGGACTTGTTGTATTCTCTGGAATCGCTCACCTTCGGGTGGGTTTGCTAAATGGTCCTGTTCAAGTGGTTAAATCGGATGAAATCCGACGGCCCTTCGTGTTTACTCGGTTTAGGCATGAGTGTCGCGTATTATGCGGCTAAATCATGTTTAACCAAGTAGATCCGAAGTGGATCCGCCACACCAAGCCTCCCACATCCCGCCTAGTAATTCCAAAATCAGTCCCCTCTCCTCTTCCCGTCGAATAGCCCTAGTAGATCTGCCGCGGTAGCGGCAAGCGCAATCTCAGCAGTGCCATCAATATGGAGTGGTGACAGGCTACCTCGATGACTTGTGGTGGCCTACCTCGACGATGAGCGGCGGGCTTCCTCGGTGACAGGCTTGAACCTGCAAGATGGTTCGAGGCCGTCGCTCCCTTGGCTTCCCCAAGGCTACCACCGGTGGCTACCGTGCTCTAGTACGAGCGAAGAAGACTGAGGAAGCAGCGCATGTCCGGGCTGCTCCGTCGAGGCAACATTCGGCACCTCCTTCTATTCATGTTCGTCGAGTCAATGGTCTCCTCCCCGTATTGCTAAATTCATTTATTAGATTGCTTCTACATGCTCTTTGGCTTTCAATATTGTAGTTGGATTGGGGAATGTGGATTTGTTGTACCCTATTGCGAGAGTTAGTGAAAAAGTACTGCTCCCCTAGATCCCCTTTATCTTTCAACTTTTCCAATAATTATTTTTGTGCCAAGTCAAATTATTTATGTAGTTGTACAACATAATTGATGAAATTATTAGATTTCTTCACCATGCTCTTTGGCTTTCAATACTGTAGTTAGATTGGGGAATGTGGATCTGTTGTATCCTATTGGGAGAGTTGGTGAAAAATTACTTCTCCAGTAGATCCCCTTTATCCTTCACATCTTCCAATAATTATTTTTGTACCAAGTCAAATTATTTATGTGGTTCGTAGAACTTAATAGATGAAATTCTTTCAGTTTGCAGATGATCTTATCCTTTACCACATGTTATTATGCTTGTTTATTTGTCCGTTCTTAATTTATATTTAAAGAAATGCATCAACTGAAGTTTGACTACATCCTGTTTCGGCCGGCTAGAGGGTCAACATCTGTAGTCGCTCCTGTTCAGTCCGGCTATAGGGTAATAAACTAAACACATGATGATTATTAACGTTCCTTCTTTCCTTAGTTTAAATCAATTACAAGATCACAATCTGATTTCGGATCCACTGTTGCTAGATGGAAGTTCTCAAATCAAAGCTGCTTCTTGCAAAAAAAGAAACTGATGAGGCAGCAGAGTACTCAAGAAGCTCTACCAAATCCTTATGAGGCATTGTTGATGAGGAGCAAGTTAACACCGACAAACAAGTTGGGGTACAACTTTGACAATGGTTACTTGCTCACCAGCAAGACTTAGCTACCTTGAAGAAGAAGATAGAAGATTCATAATCAACTCTCAAATTGCAGTCAGTTGAGATTGAGAACTTGAAGAAGATATCACAAGATACTAAAACACTCCTTCGTCAACTGCTAACCTCTGCTAGAGGTTAAGATCGATGCTCTACTTTGTCTCTTGAGCTTATGACTTGGATGCAACTTTGTTAATCTCTGTTCTTTGTGACACAGTAATAGTTTGTGATCTGTGATGAACAATATGGTAGTGGTTGTCTCTATGGAGAACAACAATTTATTTTCTTGTATACATAAATATGTGTGTTTATTATTTTGCCAACCGGATCGGAACTGAAATGAAATCAATTATTTGTCAAGCCCAATTAATTTAATCCATGTCTGCCTTAAGTGGGTTTAGCCCACATATAATTGGACCAAAAGTGTATTTCATTCATAAATCGGGACTAAAAGGGCCACCAACAATATGCACAACTTTTGGCCCTGATCCAACAACAAATAGGCCTATCAGAATCAATAATTGGCTATTGGAATAACATTGGCATGTGGGAATAAATTTGGGCTCAAGCCAACAACAAATGGGCCTACCGGAATCAATTTTGGACTATCGGAACAACATGGACCTATAGGAACAAATTTGGGCTCTACCAACAACAAATGGGCCAGATTCATTTTATGACGAAACAATTTATCACAATTGTCATGCCACATCAGATGTTAAATTAGAATGACATGAAAATTACACCAATAACTTAATGCTAGAATTGTGGAACATAACAACAAAGATACACTAAAGACTACAGACGCTCCATAGTGGACTTCACAGAGTTAAGAATCAAAAATTAATGGTAGAACAGAAGAAATTCGAGTCCACAAACTCGAGCTGAATATCAAAAAAGAATCTGGAAATAGTTTTCCAAACACCTTTTGGAGCCATATTCTCATAATAGAAGTAAGGGAGCCAATAGTCTAATTAGGCAGAGATCTGTTCACTGACCTTGATCCATCGGCTTTTGGTTAGTTTTGGCTTACCAAAATGGGCCATGCTTAGTGAACAGATCTTAACAGACTATTGTGTGCCACCGTACTTTTATTATGAAAATGTGGCAGCTTCAAAAAATATTTGAACAATTATTTTAAGATTTTCTTTATGATATTCAACCCGAGTACGTGGACTTGAAGATCTTCTGTTGTACCATGTGAGCCATGTTTAAGAAGAACATACGTAGCGGCGAGAGACCTGAAAGATATACAAGTTTATAGCAGCGATCAGTGATGCTTGACAAACAATTATTGCACTGCTGTAAGGTGTTGGCCCTATATATGTTCCGAGAAATATTTTGTTGTTCTCTCCGGTGAGGCTCGTGATCGTGTGATATCGATAATCCCAGCCTGATCCCCTGAACGTGTCTGTCGAGTGAAAGATTTCCGCTTGTTCCATGGAGATTCCATTAGCGCTGAGCAAACATTATTGTGGATATATATATTTGCACTCTTTTATGTAATACACGCAGCCTGGCAAATCTGAGTCTTGTAGTAATTTTACTGGTCTGATGAAGCTTGGCACAGCGAGATCCTAAGGACAGGTAGCTGCTGCCCATGTTCAGATTCTAAGTGACACGCCTTAAAATTCGAGGCAGCACAGGCGTTTCTCAGACCTGTTGTTAATAAAAACTGTAACGAAGCAGTCTTTTGAAAAAACGAAAACAGAGAATCAAGGTGTCATTAACAAATGATAAGGTAAACGAATACTAGGTGAATGGCACCATCTTTTGGCCGGCCCCGCGTGTTGGGCTTGGACTGCAATATTGCACTTCATTTCATCATGCATGAGAAAAATCTCAGTGGATTGCTCAAAAAAGAAAATCTCAGTGCAGACAAAGAGATTTGCTTGCTTGCCTAGCAAAACAAATAGAGTAGCAATGTAGCAGGAATAGGACAGCCGCAGCCAATTACCAAAAATTCGACGAGTAGCCTGGTGTGTGCAACTGGTCAGTGGAACAGGTGTGCTTGTCCGAATTCGTGGACGATGTTCCTTCTTGGTCTCTGACAGCGGAACAAGTGGATGCAGCACCTCAGGTCTGTAGGAAGCTGAACGCCGACGGAATGGGCGCGCCGTCATGCGCTGCGGTCCCGGTACCTTGGCCTCAGTCTGCATCATGTTATTGTTACCATCACGCAAACGGCAAAAGCCACTAAAGCGTAAAGGCGAAACCGTAAAAGCGTGCAGATTATCGTAAACAACGTTATCCACATTTCAAAAGTAAAACACAAGTACCACACCTGTCGCTCTGCACCATCCATCTAACTCGATCCGATCATAAGCTTCATGTTCCATGTAACTCCTCAATTCCATCAGCCTGTTAAATCTGCCAACTTGTCATTTGTCAACAGCAAGAGCAAGGCAATATGACAAACAGAGATGAGATGATGACGCTCGTAGTTTTAACTGGCTTTCGTTGGAGCTGCACTGTTGGAGTGATTAACTTGGACGCATCATCAATTGATGTAGCGCAAATAACCGATTGCCTCCATAGCTAACGTTAACGAACCTGCCCCTGCAGATGCTATCTAGTACTAGTATCATTACCCCTGAAGAAGAAGAAAAAAAGATGCTGCCGCCACCTATCCATCCATTTGTGGAGATCAAGAGGCTTACTATGCCGGGGCTAAAGGTAAAAGTAACAGTAATAGCTAGCTAGTCCGTTTGTGGAGATCAAGAGGCAAATCAGCAGGGACAGACAGGAGAGGCTTGGACGGCAAGCGAGGTATAGCTTGCGCTGCATTGCGCCGCGGTGGAGTGTGCTTGCGACCAACGCCTCTTTCTGTCTGTCGCCCGCACCCGTTGTTAGCAATTTAAGCTCTCCGCCTAGTAGTAGTGGCCGCTGATGGCTAGCTGATACTCCACTGCCCACCCGTACCGCCAGGAAAGAATAAACAAACGAACGAGCGGCGGCACGGGACGGGACGGGGCTCGTCTCCTCTCGTTCGTTTCCCCTTGCGTCCGTCGGCCGCATGTCACACACACACGCGGGGGCCCCGCCGGCACGGTTCGGCGCGATGCGACGTCGCACGGGTTTTTCGGTCGCTTTCGGGACGCTGCAGGTTGCAGTGCGGATGCAGACTGCGAGGCCAGCTGCTGCTGGTAGGCCGCACGTTTTCCTCGGAGATCCGGCCGATCCGTCACATTCCCCTGCTGTTCTTGCGGGAATAATCCAATTGTCCTCTCTTCGTCAAACACTAATGCAATTTTACTTTTGTGTCGAGAATTCAATCATCAAGCGCTTCAAACAAGCATTATAAAGGAGGGGATGCAGCCCCCCCTCCCAGATCCGCCGGCGCCGGCGCTTCAACTGGTGTCGCCCACGCTCCTACGCAGGCCTGCTGCTCGCTCCTGCGTCTCCGTCACTTCCTAGTCCTCCTACGCCCTGCGTGCCCCCTCAACCGTCGCGCAGATCTGGATCTGCACCGATGGCTCGTCGACTCCCCACCTCCACCGTCGGAGCTCGACCGTCCTAAGCGGAGGTGCGACTAGGTCTTGTCCGACACGTCTGTTGCGGTGCAACGCACCTATGCGGAGGTCATGAAGGTGCCACCTCCTCCTGCCCTTCAGCCGCCCCCTATGCCCCAACGCCCTCCTCGCCAACCCGCCTTTACTCCGCCAGCCAAGAGCAGGAGTAGTAACTCCACCTTGCAGGGTTGGACGGCTCCGAGGTCACCTCCGAGGTCAGCCATCCGGCGATGGGACGTTGCGCGGCGCCACTACACCTCCGCGCGAGAGACGCGGCGCCATTACTCCTCTGTCCGCGAGGAGCAGCGAGGGGTGCTGGATCCAGGCTGGAACCGCGTCCAGCGGCGACATCGTACTGCAGCATGCCACCAACCGGAGCCATAGCGCGGTACGACGCATTCAAGCCGCGCCCGGCGCCCCACTTCATTCGGCACCATCCCCACCTCGCCGGCCTTGCGTGCTTTCCGCCAGAAGACAGAAGAGAGGTGCTTCGTCTGCCTTAGCTCCAACCACCAAGCCGCATCCTACATAGCCCCCATTCGCTGCTTCTCCTATTGGTGCTCCAAGCACTGGGAGCGCGACTGCCCACCGGCTCCACGCCAACACCAGTTCGACCAATAATGCTATGAGCCGGGCGTTCGAACGCGCGGCTCCCCCGTTAGATGGCTACGTGGCCTATTCTCGTCCAAACGTCTCCCAATCCTTATCTTCTTCACTACTATCCAGACTCCCACCGTCCCACACGCCTCTCTCTAACTCTCTTGCTCTGTCGCTCCTTCAGCATCTCCGCAGCGACACTCGCAGCTGCCTCATTGGCGATGCGCTCACCCTTGCCGCCCCCTTCCCCCACACCGCACTGCCTCATCGCCACCCGCGGTGGCACTTGCAACTGCCTCCCGCACGAAGCCTCATCGTCATGGGCCGGAGGCCGGCGACAGTAGTGGTCGGCAAAGTGTAGAGTCACGCGTGGGCAGAGGCGCGTGGTGGCAAGACCGGTGGCGGTGGCAGCAAGTAGGTGCTGGCGACATGGGCACAAGTTGCGGCACGCGTGGAGGACGGCGGCGGTCGGCAGGCATGGGGAAGACTCCATGGTGGCCGCTATCATGCTCCAGGAGGAAGAAGACTCCACCATGAGAGGCACCATCCATCCATGTAGCATTGATATTTTGTGATGTTGCAACAGGTATTTTGAGTAGTGGTAGCTAATGTCGCAAGATTGATTTTTGAGATGTTCTATACTATGTTCGATTTTTTGATGTTACAATATTTAATATGAGATGTTGTAGCAGTGAATTTTTTATGTTGCATGGCTGACGATGATTTTTTTGACAAAGGTTGATGATGATTTTATTCTGTGTTCGGGATGTTGTAACTGTAAAATCGAGATGTTGCAATAGATGATGTACGATGTTGCACAAGGTGTTGCAAGATGTTTTGGATTAAAGGAATTTTTTTAATGAAATGTTGATCGAAACATTCACAAATGTTGTGATGGGTCTCTTTTATGTGTCAAATTTTATTTTCAGAATTTTTATTTTTTGCATGTTGCATGCAACATGTGATATATGTTGCGGCGGGATTTTTGTACTTCCCAATCGTCCGATGCTAACATCGTGGATCGGACGTCTGAACGCTAGCAGTCCTGCTTTTCGACTCCACTTCGACGCGCGAGCAGTTGGTTGGGTATGTACCGACGCGGCAGCGAGACGGCCATGCGTTCGTGCTCGTACGCGCCGTGACGCTGTCCTCAATCCCGAAACGTGCCGCACGCGCACGGTGGTGGTGGTACTTGCCTTGCGCCAGCGTGCAGTTTCCTCACGGAGCAAGTGTGCAGCACTGCGCCGCTACGAGCACTGAATGCAAATAATGGCAGCGGCCCGCCTGCTACTGCTGCTACAGCCACCGTCGCGAGCTCCGTACGTTCAGGTCAGCTGGATACGCTGCGGGTGGCGCGAGCCGAGTTGAAGTTGAGGACCAGGCGGGCGGCGACTTGAACCAGCGCAACGCATCCCGACCAACCACCCAACCGACGAGACGACGACGACCAAGCCGGACGCGCGACGCGACCGTCCAGCGCCCTCAGTTTCTCCCACCACCCGGAGATAGCTTTTCGCATCAATTGGCAGGCAGCTCGATGAGTCCCAAAAGTTTGGTGGGTCAGGTGGTTGCACGTCCGTCCGTCCTGCTGCCCTCGCGAACCTCATGCCCAGGTACCAATCAGAAATCAGCTCCGGGGACGGAATTGTGCGTCGCGCATCTGTTCTGCCGTCACTGGCAAATTCCTTCTCCCGAACGGTGCTTGCCAACTTCCCTGGACCCACCACAACCAGTCAGAAATCCATGGGCACTGAACCCACACGTCAGAAATGCCTGGGCCTTGTTTACTTGGCAAATTTGGGAGGTGCCAAATTACTGTTACAGCACTGTAGCACACTGTAGCGTTTCGTTTGTATTTGTGAATTATTATCCAAATATTGACTAATTAGGCTTAAAAGATTCGTCTCGCAAAGTACAATAAAACTGTACAATTGGTTTTTAATTTCATCTACATTTAGTACTCCATGCATGTACCGCAAGTTTGATGTGATGGGGAATCTTCTTTTTGCATAATGTCAAAGTTAGGAGTTGGGGGTGAAGTAAACAAGGGGTCAATGTCCATGCGCCGGTTCTTGTGATTTGTGAAAGCAAGGTTCATCAGGTCGTATCAAATTTTCGTAGCGCTCTGATTCTCGATGCGACGGGATAGCGAGTGAGATTGGGATCTCGATGGGCTGTACCCACGCGATGCTCGACCAAGCGTAAGCCGTAAGCTGCCCGGCCCGGCCGTAACCACCACCACCACGGCACCACCCTCCTCCAGAATCCAGCTCAGATTACGGCTCACGCCTGCCACGTGACGAAAGGGACACTCCCCAAAAGGTAAAAACGAGGCGGCACGCTGGAAAGTAAACTGCTGCCAGCTCGGACGGAAGGTAACCAACCCGGCGTCATTAACTACCGAACAGCAGCATCTTTTATTGCCGCTACTTGCGAAATTACTACTACTGCTACAACAACTGTCACTGTTACTGCCGCTAATCACGCTGTTACAGCGAGACGAGCTACTACCGCTGCCAGAGCTCGCGTCGGCGTCAGCGTCGCCGTGAACCGCTGAGCTGCCTTGATGGTGGCCATGTGACGAGGCGTCGCCGCGGGGCGCGTCCACGCGCATGTGCTCGCCGCCGCCGCCGCCGCCGCCACTGCCAATTTGTTCCTCGGACACTCCCGTGATGCTGCTTCCAGCGCCCGCCTCGAATCGTGGTGATGCTGCCGTGTCGTCGTTGTTGCCGAAGATGCCGGCGTGGGCGCAGACGGTGATCCAGTGCTCGCCGCTCCAGGTCCAGTCGGCCGCGACGTCGTACGCCAATGCGCGGACGCGGTCGGCCGGCGTGAGAGACACCGTCGTGTCAGAGTCGGAATCCTCCCAGAAAGCCTGATCGAGGACGCTCTTGGGCGACACCCTCAGCTCGATCGGCGCAGCTTTTACGGAGGCGGGATCGATGGGCGCCGAGGAGGAGGCAACGAACTGGTGCTGGAGAAGCTGCTCCGCGCTCCACCGCTTGGCCGGGTCCATGATCAGGCACCGGGACAGGAAGTCCTTCGCCTCGTCGGAGAGCCAGGCGGGGGCCTGAGGGACGTCTCCGGAGTGCGCGATGTGGTGGAGAGCGGCGACGGGGTCGGCGAACCGCTGCTGCCACGGCGCGCCACCGGTGGCCATCTCGATCACCGTGCACCCGAGCGCCCAGATGTCTGCCGCCGCCCCCTGCGCCTCGCCCCGCGCGGCCTCCGGCGACATGAACATCGGCGTGCCCCTGACGATCATGCCACCGGCCCCGACGCCGGCATTGCCGTCCTCGTTCGCCATCAAGCGCGCGCACCCGAAGTCGGCGAGCATGGCGCGCCCGTCGGCGCGGAGCAGCACGTTCCGGCCCTTGACGTCGCAGTGCGTGACACCGGAGCCGTGCACGTAGGCCAGCCCGCGGAGGACGTCCGCCGCGCGCGACCGAATCACGGCCTCCTCGCACCTCCCGCCGCGCCGCTTGATCTCGTCGGCCAGCGACCCGCCCGGCGCGTACTCCAAGAACAGATCGTAGCACATCCGTCGGCTCCCGTCCGCCGCCACCGACACGTCGGCGCCCAGGCACGACACGACGTACGGCGAGCTCAGAGCTGAGAGCACACTCTGCTCGCGCTGGAGCACTCCGGCGCGCGCGAGCTCCACGGACTTCACCGCGAACACGCCGCCCGTGCGCCGGTCAGTGGCGATCGACACTGTGGCCGACGCGCCATGGCCAATCACCGGCCCCCGCTGCCACTCCCCTGTCGCCCCCATTCTCGCGCGAGCTTGCCGCCGCAAGAATGGGAGCCGGTCGAGCCGAAGCTTGTACTTCTCCTCTTGTTGCTTCTTGTTCTTGCGGTGGTCGTCGTTGTTGGTTGGCGGTGGCAGCGCTGAAGGGACAATTGGGGAGCTGGATATGTGGAGTATATGTTGTTGCTGCTTGTGCTCCGCCTCTTTTGGTGTATGTGCTGAATATATATAGGAGGGCGCCATTGGCATTGGAATGTGGTTAAGTGTAGGCTGTCCAACCAATGCAACAAGGCAAGGTGGGGTGAGAGAGTCCAAGCTGGCAGAGGGAGATTCTCCACTTGGCCACACATGAGTGGCTGAGGCAATTTTGGGGAGAGGCAGGGGCAAGAAGCCACCTAACAAAATATTTGTATTTGCAGGAGTTTGAGGAAGGGGACACTTGTCCATGTTGCCTTGGGGTTTTGCCAAGCTCATGTGGTTGGAAATTCGATGCCTTGTGATCTCAATTTAATGGGTTGGTTTGTATTCTGATGGAATTCATGAGTATACCTGTATACTGTATTGTGTATAGTTAGGATGGTGGGATGGATGGATGGATGTCAGTGTTCAAAAACCAACTCAATCTGGTATGATGATCCATAGGGGTGTTTTAGCAAGATATTAGAATACTACAAGCAGGAAAGAGACTTAGTGGAAGTAGTAGTTGTTTTATACGCTCATTATGGCCAATTAAGATTTATAATTCGTCTACGAAATATGATTTTAGTTTGGAACAACCTAATGGACTAATGTCGAGTCGCAAGGAAAAGTATACACCGCAGATGAAGTATCACCCAATTGCTTCACAAGTCTCCTTTTCTCTCTAGAAGTAACCTTTGGCTTTGCACTCAAGGATTGCCCATGATTAGATTATCCTTTTTATTATTGTATGGAGCATGTAGTCTAGTTAGTTATTCTTTCTGGTTTGAACTTCATGATGCTGATGTCAATACCAAACTATATTCTTGTGTGAGCATAAATATTAATTAAATGAAGCCTAAATAACAAAAGTCCAGTGTATTCATTTAGTCTATGATCTTCTATTGGTATGCCAATAACTTTTCCTATCAAACCATTGTCTTTCCATTTTGAAATCACCAAGCAATTATGCAGAAGAAACAATATGTATCATGGAGCAACAGTTCGAGGATTTGTTCTACCCAAAAGAGTGGAGATGTTAGCTTGAGGACTTGTATCCCATTTCGCTATCAAGCAACAGTTTACGCTATCCGTATAATTAGAAATCATAGTTAAATCCACATGTGAATTGCAACGATTGAGACATTCCAAATCCGTTTTGAAACTTATAATGAGGCTACAAAAATAATTGCACATGGTTACCCCTTCAGTACAGCAAGTACATTAGTTGGGGACTCTGTTTTCCAGTTTACGATACCATGTGAGTTACTAAACCGATGTATTTTTCTCGTGAATTTTCTAATGTAAGTGTCTACGTCTGCTAAACTATAGTTACCAATAAACAAAGAGGACTTGCATTCTGTTCGCATTGATTTGGCACAGTGCTAATATCCTAGCATGCATACAGCTTAACCAAACAGAGCGGTTGGGGCAGATCATCGATCGCTGTGGTCTGTTCAGATCTGGTTTAGTGACAGATCCAGCATCAAGCGCACCAGATTGAGATTTTCCGTGAATTAACAAACTGACATGAGACCTTGCTGGGATTAACGTCGCTAATCAATAACTTGTAGTCCTAAGTACTATTACCAGCTAATAGTCACATGTGTTGGATTTGATTATGCAGTTAATCACCTTTTCGAGGATTATGCGCAACACATGCTGCGTTTTTGTGTATCTCTTCCCGTGACGCAAGTAGCATGAGATCTGTTGTTAATTAGGTAGCCCCAGCATGAAGCTTTGCTTTGCAATGGGGTGGGAGAAATCTTCCATAGGATATTTAGCTATTAGTCTAATCAGTTCTTGTCTCCATTGCTTCTGTCTTTTTAGAAAAAAAGGAATTGCATTGTTTACTTTACTCCAGTTTGCAATTTCGGTTGTGAAGTCCATGCAATGATTTATGTTTCTTTATTGTTGGCATATTGCTGACCGACGCCTTGGCATGGAAGAGAAGGGATACGGGATCTTGAAGGAGGACAAGGTAGGAGATCAAAGCAAGTATAGTGTGCAAGTAAAGGCCTAGAAAGGTTACCTCCAATCCTGGAAAAGAGCATATATTCTTCCCTTTGGGAGCAGTTACGATGTGGTAACGGTTAATTCCTTTCTTCTCTTTAATAGTACTGCTCTAATTTAGATTTCAGGTGTCTCAAACGGCAGACAACGAAACGATTCTTGAGAAATTATTGGCGCACTAAAAGATTTGACTTCTGAATCCTTGCAGAAAAAATGGCTGAACAGTTCACCAGACTAAATTGCGAGAACTGACTGTTCACTGTAAGTGTCACGGACACATTGGAGCAGCCAGCAGCAATATTCGCGTCGTGGATCGATGGCCACTATGGAGCTCAGCTATCTAGCTAATCTAACTCTTACTGAACCTTTCCGTCGAGCTAACAGTGACAGGGGCGAGCGAGCGACGACGCATGAGTTCGTGGCCAGTCGGGTGACCAGCCGCACCAACCGGTTCTCCGACTCGTGAACGCTGTGGCGTGTGCGCAACCGCGCGTGCTTCCCCCTCCATTTCCTCGTGGATCTCCATAAACCATGCGACAGCCCACATAAGAACGTACGAGCGGACGCAACGCAACGCGCTGGAAGACGGCGTGGCTGCCTGATGCCCGCTTGCTCCCGCGGAATGTGACTTGCGAAATTCTCGTGCGACTTGTGAAAAAAGAAGCAAAAGTCACGTGCTAAGGCGTAAGGTTGATACTTGTACATAAATGACTTTCCGTGAACGTAGCCTTAGGTTTCCAACGTAGGAACGTGTAATGGATAAAATTTAGGAGTGTGAGCAGGAACATGTACTCTAATGTATATGGATCAACTATTGTTATGAAGGCTTACCAGAACGTGCACGGGGTCCATAAATTAACTCTCTACGTGAACTTATGTGTTCTATAGTACTCCCTCCGTTCGCGAATAGATATCGTTCCCGACCGGTTTGACGAAATTAAGGAGCCTGTGAAATTACGATTTTGCCCCCTGCGCTGGCGCCCATCCTAATTCCATCGCCCCCTGCGTTGGCACCCGTGCTGCCGCTCCACTCTGCCCAGATCCGCTAGCGCGTGCCATTCCTCCCGATGGCGCCGCCACTACGCTTCACCTAATGGCCCCCGCCGTCCCGATGGTCCCACCGAACCCGATGACCTTGTCGTGCTTTGTTGTCCCAGGCTCCTCCTCCACCGCTCCATCCCAGCTCCTCCCCGACGCCGCTCCCTCCACAACAGCCCCAGTGCCACATCTTGCCGGGGCGACGGGGTCACCGTTGGCATGGGAGGACATCTCCCTAGGCTTCCCATCCCCCGCGTCTGTCGACACCGCCCTCAACCCTTCAGCGCCCATGGGTACGCAGCTCGGCAACTCTTCGCCTGTGTTGATTGCGGGTTTGGCCTCGTCTTCACGCCCATCAACATCACCGAGATCACGCCAGCATCATGGCCAAGATTTCCCTTCTCCATCTATGAGGTACGACATCAGATGTCTTTCTGTTGGAGGTATGCCCTAGAGGCAATCATAGAGATGATGATATCTGATTGTATCCATGATTTGTATATTGTGTTCATTGAATATCCATTAAAGGCTACTTGAATTGATCTGTAATTATGTGAATTGTATGTGGAACTCTTTACTTGTATGGTTATTCTAAAAGTTGTCCCTAGTCGGAGTTCATGTGTGGACACACATGAATATTAGACTAGTACATGTATTAGTTGATGACTATGTTTCACAAGTCATGGATATGGAGATGTCAAACTAATAATGTAGTCATATGTAGAGACATATACTAGGACTGACCCAACGTGAGAAGTAGTTCTCTCTTTACGCAACATGTACGCTTTGTCCTTAGACCTGAGATTGTCGCATGTACTCAAGATGTGGATCGACTTACTTAGGGGCTATCAAACGCTACACCGTAATAGGGTAGTTAAAAAGGTAGCTTTTGGATTTTTCAGGAAGCATGCTGTGAGGCATGGTCAATCAAGATGGGATTTGCCCCTCTCTGATTGAGAGTGATATCTATGGACCCCTCGAGTGATCGGATCCGGAAATGCATGGCAATGCTACGTACGGTTAAGAGTTAACCTACAAATGGATTCCGAATCACAGGATCGAGAAAGAGCGGTCGGCTTGAAGCTAGACCAAATATCGTGAGGCAAAGGGAATAGCATGTACGTAATGTTGTGACGGTTCGTCTGATATGATCTTCGTGTACGTATAGGAGTTGGCACGTCTTGCTAGAGGCGGCTACCGACTATTGGGCCCAATAGGAGTACTCGGGCCATGTCTATACATATCCGAACCCATAGGGTCACACACTTAAGGGGCTGGAAGCCCAATTCGGATATGATCCGAGTTGGATCAGGTTTAGAAGTACTAATGGGCCTCGGACCCAGAGGCCCGTCAGGAACCTCTATAAATAGAGGGGTGGGGCGCCCTAGGGTTTCATCCCTTTGGCCGAAACACATCTGCCGCGCCTCCCACGCACTCGCCCTGTTGCAACTCGCGGACCTAGTAGTCTGGCTTGTGATGCTTCCTCCCTGCACGTGTGGATACCTTAGAGGTGTTGTACCTGCAGCACTTGGACGAGCCGCCGACGAGCCACGACGAGCCGCTGTACGAGGACGACCTTGTTGCACGTGGATGAGCTGCTGAGGTGCTGCTCGACGTCGACGTGATCGACTACGTGTTCGACTAGTGCGTCGAGTGGTAATCTCGTGATCCATATACGGCAGTTTTCCTGGTTTACTCGGTAAAAAAAATTTTATTTTGCGCTAGCGTAGCCTACCTTGTAGCCCAACAGTGGTATCAGAGCCGAGCCGTAGCTGTTTTGTTATGGATTCGGGATGTGTGCATATGGAGATATGCAAGGTTTCAGATTGATCTATGGTCTATTTTCGTGTTGTTGCTACAATGGTCGTGTAACGACATACTCCTACCGGTCGGATTTCCACCATCGGAGTTAAGTAATACATGTAATGGCAGTTGTAGCGAGCGAAGATCAATGTGATTGGACGAATCAAAATCTGAGTTCATACGCGAGGCACATGAGATGTGCAATAGTAGATTGGATGTACTACCGGGTCGGAATTTTGCCGTATGCGTGTGCTTCGGTAAAACAGCCGTAACTTTTCGGTACAATCTCGGATCAAGACGAATTTTATATGAAAATTGATCTACAGAAAAAGTTCGGCGAAATTAGATTTCCCAAATTCGGCTTGGAAGATGAAGTTTCGGGCCTCTGAAGTTTGGAACGTTAGAACGCCTAACTCTATTTTGCAGGATGTATGTATCTTGTGATCAGTATGTATGTATGTGATGCATGTGTGTAACTCATTCGTGACTTGCGTGTCGTGCATAAGGCAACACGGCTGGAGCCATATGTGTTGTCACTTTAATGTATTTAATGGTCTGTGTACCAATCTGTGATAATCCAAGCAACTATATAATCTTTATTACTAGCTATTAGATGCAACAGTATGTTCTAGTTCTTGGAGGACTCATCACCAGGAGGATGGCGCATATGGAACATGGAGATGGAGATCACCATGGTGAACAGGTTCTATGGAGATGGAGATCACCATAAGAGAACGGGCCATACTGTGTCACAACTATGTGCATGTTATTCTTTATGTTTTACTTCCTGCATGATGTGATGTTAGAAGTAGATTGATCCCTCACAAAGTTTAAGTTAGTATGCCCTCCCAACTAAAACTTGCACCGTTCCATGTCTTGTACAATTAGTAGTGGGTCTATGAAATTAGGGTGCTACTAGTTTTCCTTGACTAGACGGGTTCGTGTCCGACACTTACATGCATAAGAGTTGGTTTGCTTAACAAGGTTATCTTAACGGTTAAGGACCTTGGGGCATAAAGGTTGGGCGCCGAGACATGGAGATGTCACCCAACAACAGGAGTCATATGTGATATGATTAGCAAGAAGTTGCTTACTGATCTACCTTGTTTGCAAGCGGTGATGCTAAAGCTCACTAGTAGACTTGTTAGTTGTGGATCCTAAATCACTAAGTATCAATAGAGGGATATTGATTTTAGTAGGAGTAGATTATGTTAAATAGTTTAATATGATTTGCTCTATCATGGATACATTTATCTTAGTGTATTTTGCATTGCTTTTATTGTAGATTAAATGGCACCTAGCAGCACCACACCATTTGCTTTGCGTTCGGTCCTTGAGAAGGACAAGTTGAATGGAACAAACTACTCGGATTAGATCCGCAACCTAAGAATTGTTCTCAGGGCTGACAAAAAGGAAGATGTTCTAGACAACCCATTATCAGAAGAACCTGCTGATGATGCACTTGCTGCTGTTAAGAATGCTTACAAGAAAGCATGTGATGCTAACCTCGAAGTAAGCTGCCTTATGCTTGCTTGCATGGAACCCGAGCTGCAAAGGTAGTTTGAAAAAAACCATGAGGCCAACCGGGACATCACTGGTTCCTCTCCTCGCCGTCCGAGGAAGGATCCCACTCGACCATCCAGCCTGGCGGAAGCCGGGGCGGCCAAGCACCAACCAGAGAGGGGTCGGGCGCAGCAACCTCACCTGAAAAACAGGAGCCACAACAAGGCTGAGCTACTAAGCTCAACAAGACTTAACCGATAGGGGTAAAACTACTCCTCCTTCTAGACATGCAGGGCTGTTTGGCTGAGGGGTTCATTTGCCAAAAGCACTAAGTAACCCTATTTTCAATTTTTAGCTCCGGTTCTAGGTTCATTTACCAGTCTAGGTTGTGCCACTTATTCTAAGCATTCATAGAACCAAACAAGAGGTATAGATACATCCATAAACATGTCATCATCAGATTCCTCATTTACTCAGGGTGACATAGCGATCAAGCAATCTCAAACTGTGAGAGGCAGACGAATCGATTCGAGTTCTTTAACCATGCATGGTGAACCTAGCCTCACGACATCCGCGCACCCGGAGGTCGCTTCCTGTGTCGGCCTTCCCCATCAATCCCCTAACCCGTGTCGGGCCCATTTCCTTTGGTGCAAGGTTCCACAGACCCGGCCTCTGCCGTCCTGTGACCACGCTTGCCACCACGTGCGACAACCAGCAGGGGAAACTCCGTTCCAAGAACAATGGGGCGACCGCTCACGTTCTAGGTTCAATCCAGTACTAGGCTTTCTCATCCCATACTAAGTATGAGGCTAGTACTTTCAAACACTTGATCACGAACATCACCACTGTCGGGCCTTAGCAAGATTTTCATAGACAGACGGGGCTAACATCCATCCACCAAAGAGTTACCAAAACCCTGCCCCGTCCATCGTCCTTATGGTTATAACAGGAGAGTAAACATGCAACTCCTACAACTCGCGAGTGACAGGAAATCACTCGACTTTTACCGTCTCCTAGTTAAGCAATGCAACTACTCGGTCCAACAGCTAGTGCTCAGATCATTGGGATAACTAAGTCATGCATCTAGGGTTTCACACAACTCCTATACGTAAATGCACAAGCATGTTACAGAAGGCATGCGCAAGTCTGGCAAAACACTTAGGATTTTCATGCAACCTGGGCTTGCCTTCAAGCAAGGAGGACGGGAACTGCTCGACTTCTGGGGCGACTTCGGCTTCCGCGGGCAGGAACTCGGCTACAACTTCTTCTTCTGGCGCCGGGTGAAGCTCGTAGAAGCTGTCGGCGAGGTGCAGCTCTACACGAATGCAATGCACAAGTTAGCATAGACGGTTATTTCAACAACAACACTGACTCGCCTGAGCCCAAAAACTTGCGACAAAGAGGAGGAGGTTATGGTGGTTCAAGAGAGCTGATGATGATCAAGAGGTAAGGGTAGGAAAGGAACTTATGATCTGATTCTTGAACTAGAGGATATGGGAAAAACTAGGGATCCTCAGACGCAAGCGCTGAAGGGTTCCTAAGTTTTACACATACACCCTCGGGTTGAAGAAAAAGACCACAGCCAAACCCTCGGGCGAGGCGGATAAGGGTCGGCGGAACAGATAGGGTCGGGCGAGACGGAACCGAGGTCGGGCGGATAGGAGGGGTCGGGCGAGGCGGACTGGGGTCGGCAACTCACCTTCTTCCTGAAAGGAAAGCTTGGGGTCGGGAAGAAGCAGACTTGGGCGGATGGACTAAAGCTTCAAACAAGGGCTAAGACTGGGAATGCTACGGCGGCGGCGGTGCTTCTTGCAGATCACAAGAGAGCTTTTACGCAGCACGGAGGAGCAAGCTTTGGGGAAAACTAAGGGAGAAAGCTGAGAGGAGAGCTCCTCAAGGACTTGGTGGGTGGCGCTAGGAGCTTGAGCAGAGAGCGAGAGAAGGCTGAAGGCAACAATGACGGAGGGAACTCCGGCGACGGGGGCATTCCTTTTATAGCTGCTGGAACAGAGGAAAGGAAGCGGCGCGGGAGAGAGAGAAGGGAAGCGGCACGAAGGCCGGGGAGAAGCAATGGAGTGTTCTGCCGGGGCGGCGATTGAGCGAAGAGGGCGGTGGTGCAGAACTCCGGGGGTGACGCCAGCGATCATTGCATTCTGCCGTCAGGGCGGCGTAGGAGCGGGTAGACCGGTTGTTGAGATTTGGCGGAAAGCGGGCGTCGCCGTGCGGAAGATTTGATAGAAGCGACCGGTTTAACGGCGCTAGAATCGAGGGCGCACAGGTGAGAAGACAGGCAGATGCGGGCGCGGGCGAGAGCGCGGAACAACAGATTGTCGGGCGGCTTCTGACAGAGCGGGGGAAAGGAGCTGTCGCGGCCGCGGTCGGGGTTGGCTGTGGAGGAATCGTCGTGTAGCGGCGACCGGGCGGCGCGACTGTGGCTGAAGGGACGGAAAAGACGGGCGACATCGGGCTCTAGGGCCGGGATCTGGCGGCGTGATGATGGGCGCGGGAGGCGAGGCTCTGCAGAAAGGGGTGCAGAGGGGCTTCCGCTGCCATTGGGGAAGGGGGCGCGAGAACCCACTCGGTCGCTTGCCAGAGACAAAACTGAGCGGCGGGCGTCGGAGAAGAGGAGCCACGCGGCAGGAAGACTTTGAGGCGGCCATGCAACTCGAGTGCGGCTGTCGCGGGGGATCTGGGAAAAGATCTCGCGGGTCCACCGGGGGATAGAACGGATGGTTGAGGAAGATTAGCAGGATCCGACGGTGGGCTGTGCTTGCCGGGGTCGGGAGAGATGCGAAGCGGAGAGGGGTCGGATCTCAAGGGTCGGGACCAGGCGGATAGCTGAGCACTTAGGCGCGGTCAAGCAAGGTAGATGACTAGGATCAAGGGCTCTGATCAAGACTAACTGGGAAGGTTTAGGGGTCGGTCGTTACAGCCTACCCCTCTTAAAAAGAATCTCGTCCCGAGATTCAGAGATCAAGGGGTGTGCTGTCCTTACCTCCTTGATGGGATAGAAAACCTGGGAAACGCTTGTTCAAATACTCGTCCGTTTCCCATGTTGCTTCATCTTCGGTGTGGTTTCTCCAGAGGATCTTGTACATCCTTACCACTTGGCGTCGGGTGTGCCTTTCCTTCTGGTCAAGAACTCGATCTGGGTACTCGGCGTAGGTCAGGTCAGGCTCTACCTGAAGCTTTTCTTGCTCTAAGATCTCTGCTGGAACTCGGATACATTTCTTCAGTTGAGACACATGGAAAACATCGTGTATGGCCGATAGCTGTTCTGGGAGTTGGATCCGATAAGCAACGGGTCCACATATCTCCACAATCTCATAAGGGCCAATATAGCGGGGAGCTAACTTGCCTTTTATTCCAAACCGTTGCACTCCTTTGGTCGGGGAGACTCGAAGGTACACATGATCACCAAGGTTGAACTGCAGGGGTCTTATCCGCCGGTCGGAGTAACTCTTCTGTCGAGATTGGGCAGCCTTGAGATTAGCTTGAATTACCTTCACTTGCTCTTCGGCTTCTGCCACTAAGTCAGGGCCATAGACCTGTCTTTCCCCTGGTTGGGACCAGTTCAAGGGTGTCCTGCATCTCCGGCCATACAGGGCTTTGAACGGTGCCATCTTCAAACTGGCCTGGTAGCTGTTATTGTAGGAGAATTCTGCTAAGGGCAAACACTTGTCCCAATTCTTGTCATAGTGGATAACACAAGCTCTTAACATGTCTTCAAGAATCTGGTTGACTCTCTCGGTTTGGCCATCGGTTTGAGGATGATAGGTCGAGCTTCGGATGAGCTTGGTGCCCATAGATGCTTGTAGCTGCTCCCAAAAACGTGCCACAAACTGAACTCCTCGATCAGAGACGATAGTCTTGGGTACACCATGCAGGGAAACTATACGGTCGAGGTACAACTCTGCATACTGCTTGACGGTGTAGGTGGTGCGAACAGGAAGGAAGTGGGCGGTCTTGGTCAGACGGTCCACTATAACCCAGATGGAATCATATCGTTGCGACGTAAGGGGCAATCCAACTATGAAATCCATGCTGATGTCTTCCCATTTCCAAGAGGGAATAGGTAGCGGTTGCAGGGTTCCTGCTACCTTCAAATGACTGGCCTTGACGCGTTGACAGGTGTCACACTCCGAAACATACCGAGCTATCTCCGGCTTCATTCCACTCCACCAAAAGATTTGACGAAGGTCATGGTACATCTTATTGCTGCCAGGATGGATTGAGAACATGGAGAGATGGGCTTCATCTAGGATTTGCTTTCTCAACTCGGGGTCGGCGGGTACTACTAGCCGGTTTCCATAATGCACACCTCCCGTTTTGTCCTGACGGAAATGCTTATATCCCTCATCCTTTACTGAGATCTTACTGATGATCCGTTGTACTTCCGTATCTCTTACTTGTGCTGACCGGATTCGGTCTTCCAAAACTGAGTCAAGGATGATGTGACCAAGGGTTCCTTGAGGAACAATCTCCAAACTGAGTCTTCCCATCTCGTGGCACAGAGTCTTGGTGAAGGCTGTTGACAATAAGCAGTTGCAATGGGGTTTGCGACTGAGGGCATCGGCTACCACATTGGCTTTGCTGGGATGATAGTGCACTTCCAATTCATAATCCTTTATCAACTCCAGCCATCTTCTCTGACGCATGTTGAGATCGGCTTGGGTGAAGATGTACTTGAGGCTCTTGTGGTCGGTGTAGATGTTGCAGTGAGCTCCCATTAGGTAGTGCCTCCATATCTTCAAGGCACGTATCACTGCTGCCAACTCAAGGTCATGGGTTGGGTAGCTTAGCTCATGAAGTCGTAACGCACGTGAGGCATAGGCAATGACTCGAGTGTCTTGCATGAGAACACATCCGAGTCCAGTGCCAGAGGCGTCACAGTATACGTCATACGGCCTAGAAGGGTCGGGCTGAGCCAAAACTGGAGCTGTGGTCAGCAAGTGCTTCAGGGTCTTGAAGGCCTCTTCACACTTGGTGTCCCACACAAATTTGACCTCTTTCTTCAGCAACTCGGTCATCAGCTTAGCTATCTTGGAGAAATCCGATATGAAACACCGATAGTAACCTGCCAATCCAAGGAAACTCCTAACCTGGTGTACTGAGGCAGGAGACTTCCATTCCATGACTTCCTGCACCTTACTGGGATCCACGGCGATACCATCCTTGGAGATAGTGTGTCCCAAAAGCTTGACACTATCTAACCAAAACTCACACTTGGAGAACTTGGCATAGAGCTGGTGATCTCTTAGCCGTTGGAGAACTATATGAAGATGGTCGGCATGCTCTTCTTCGTTCTTCGAGTACACTAGGATATCATCAATGAACACCACTACAAACTTGTCCAGCTCGGGCATAAACACCGAGTTCATGAGGTACATGAAATAGGCGGGTGCATTGGTGAGTCCAAAGGACATGACTAGGTACTCGTACAGTCCATATCTGGTAGAGAAAGCTGTCTTGGGTATGTCGCAGGGTCGAATCTTTATTTGGTGATAACCAGAACGAAGATCGATCTTGGAGAACACTTTTGCTCCGGCTAACTGATCGAACAAGACATCAATGCGTGGCAGTGGGTACTTGTTCTTGACTGTCACAGCATTGAGGGGTCGGTAATCCACACACATACGTAGACTGCCATCCTTCTTCTTCACAAACAGGGCAGGGCAACCCCAAGATGATGTACTGGGTCGAATGAAGCCCTTTTCCAACAGATCATGCAACTGGGTCTTCAACACGGCTAACTCAGCGGGTGGCATCCGATAGGGTCTCTTAGATATAGGGGCTGTGCCAGGGATCAACTCTAAGGAAAACTCAACTTCTCTATTAGGTGGCATACCCGACAAATCTTCTGAAAACACATCAGGGTACTCACAGATAATAGGGAGGTCTTCTAGACGGGTTCCCAAGAGAGGGTAGGCACAAGGAAGCGAAGACTCAGGATGGGTCAAGGATATGGTAGAACTGCCATGGGAGGGTGAGCTGATGTAGAGAGATCGGGCTGATGTATCTAGAACCACATGATGTCAGGCCATCCAATCCATACCAAGGATGACATCTATGCCTTCTAGGTCAAGGATGATAAGGTTTTCCTTGAAGAGGGTGGGACCTAGCTGGAGAGGTACAAGAATAACGACCTGATCCGACGTTATCCTTCCTCCAGGAGTGGCGATCACATAGGGTTCCTTAGTGTGACCGACACTTAGCCCACATCTTTCCCTAGCCTTACTCCCGATAAAGCTATGAGAGGCTCCCGAATCAAACAACACAACAACAGCTTGATTTAAAACAAGGAAAGTACCCGTCATTACTGGCGCACCTTTCGGGGAGCTCGGTCAAGCTGGTGTAGTTGAGTCGGCCTTGTCGGACTTGCACCTTGGGCCTTCTTCCTCTGGCTGCCATGGGGTTCTGACCTTGCTGTTGATTCTTGTTCCTGGGGCAGTCCTTTGCAAAATGTCCTTCATTGCCACAGGTAAAACAACGGTTACTGGCTGCCGGGCGAGGTGGCGTTGGCAGGGTCGGCCGGGGCACTTGCGGTTGGAAGCCTGGAAAACGAGGCGTTGTTGCCGGCGGGGGTCGGACGATCCATCTTCCTGACTGTTGGGGTCGGCCAGGGGCTTGTGGAGGAACCATCCGGAACCTTCGAGTCGGCGGAGTCGGAAATGCCACAGAGGCTTTCCTCTTCTGGTCGGCCTTGAGAGCTTGCATGCAGTCCTCCTGAGAGATGGCCAGGTTGACCAACTCATTGTAGGTGTCCACCTTGATGGGGTTCAACCTTTCCCTGAGCTCCAAGCTCAGTCCTCGGCGGAATCTGTCCCGCTTCTTCTCGTCGGTGTCCGCATGATAGCCAGCATAACGGCATAGGTCATTGAAAGCTTGAGCGTAATGCAGCACATCCCGAGTTCCTTGGGTGAGGGCCAGAAACTCGTTGAGCTTGCGCTCCAAGAGACCTTCTGGAATGTGATGCGCCTTGAACGCCGTCTTAAACTCGTTCCAACTGACCACGTGGCCAGCCGGCAGCATGGCATGGTAGTGATCCCACCAAAGCCGTGCAGAGCCACGCAGCTGCTGAGCTGCAAATCGCGCCTTATTATTGTCGGGGCATGGGGCGGTGAGAAGCTCAAACTTGGATTCGATCGTATGAACCCATGCGTCGGCATCGAGCGGTTCTTGTGTCTTTTGGAACAGAGGGGGCTGTGTCCCCAGAAAGTCCTCATACCGTGCGATATGCGGCTGCGGCTGTGCTCTTCCACCATGTGGCTGTTGTTGTTGTCCTTGCACCATATGCCTTAGCAGCTCAGTTTGAGTTGCTAGGATTGCCTCCAATGGCGATGGGGGCGGGAGCGGGGGAAGATCCTGTCGCTGATTGCTACCACTGGGCACAGAACCAGACCTAGTGCGGTGCGCCATCTACAAGAGTTAACGCCCCATTAATTTCATAACCTTAGGTGTACTCCAACAAAGGGAACGTATAAATTAAATCCCTTAATGCGACTCTTGCCAATGGTGCAACACACGTCCTCATAGAGAAAACACATTCCTCTCATTCTCAGCATAGATAACCTCTACTTGACCTGGTACTCCACTTCAGGCAACACATGCCACATACAGACTCCTACAATCTGATCCAACTCAAGCCAAGGGGTCGGACCACGGTCCAACTTAAAAAGGTCGGACGGGGCGGAAACTGCCTCAAGGGTCGGCGCACTCTGCTTCGCAAACTGGGGTCGGCCAACTGAACAGGCTCCCCGAAAAATGGCATATGGTCATGGCGCAACTTACTCAACCTAGCATCCACGCCATACAAAGATGAAAAAGCTATGCACCAGAATCAACCTTATATACAACGGTGTTTCAACACAGGGAGCACTCAACTCTAGGCTAACCTATTACAACTTTTCCAAAATCTAGGCTGCCGAGGAGTACAAAAAAAAGATGGTTCCCTGAGAACCCTTAATCTACCAATGGACACTATGAGTCGGAGAAGGGGCGCCATCTTCCTCTATATCCATGCTGGACGCTCCCTCGTCTTCCTCAGGGTCCTCCTGAGCTTCGAGCTGCATGTTGAGGGCATGCATATCTTCGAGCTCAGCTTGGTGCTCCTCCAGATGGGCATTGGCAACTGCCAACTCCATTTCCACCTCCATCTTCTCCTCCGAGAGCTCTATCATGCCGTCCACGAGGTCGGCGACTTCTCCTTCAAGCTCGGAGATCCGATCTTGCATATCGTGGATCTGGATACCCCGTTGAATCAGCTGGTAGGTTTGGCCTACCATATCTCTTCTTGCTGCCTGGAGGTACCCGTGGGTATCTGCCGCCGTCCAGGCGAAGAGGGTCATGGCTCTCCCCTGAAGCTCTATCAACCGGTAGAGAGCGGCCATACACCGGATGTTGGTGGAGATGGTGACCATGGCGCAAGTGGTGGCTAACACCTCGATGTTCCCGACGCGGTCAAGCCATGCCGGGTCCAGCCGGTTCCTGACGGGGAAGAGGCCGATCGGGTCGAGCGTGATCTCCACGGGATGCAGCTGACAGAACTGGGTGAGCAACTGAAGGGCAGCGGACTCCCAGGTATCTTCCGGAGTGAGACCATAGGCTATTATGCCAAGAGAGGGCCAGTCGGGCCGTGCAGGGGGAGGTGGTACCAACACTTGCACTTGGCACGTCTGAATGCCCTGTTCCAGATATAACCGCCCGGCATACAAGGGCGGGGACTGGTACCCAAACCACTTTAGCGTATCCCACAGAATCGCGGGAAACCCCTCGAAATGCAGGCACGTTGACTGGAAGGTACCGTCCGCTCCAAAAAGAACATGTCCGGGAACAGCCATCTGGAACCAAGAAAACCGAAAACCACGTGAGAGGGACTCCAAGAGTCAGGGGTCGGACAAAGAAGCATATGGTTTTAACCGAGAGCAACTAAGAGAAACTAGAAATCCTTAGATCCAAAAGAACTCTTCCGAACAAGGTTGCTGTTGAGAGGGAAACATTACAGATTTTTAGATATGACACATGCACGGCCTACCTTACACTTAACCAAAAACAACTGCCCGGAACTTTGGGTCTTACGCGGTCAGCGCCGGTGACAAGGCAACAATACGTCTCTCCCTATAATAACTAGTCGGTTCTAGTAACGTCTCCGATACGAACGCGGTTAGCATACCTGCAGAAAACACCACACACGAACCTTTCGTGCCAGCACCCACGAAAGCGTTCCCAAACATTACCGCTCACTATAGGAACGGCACCCATGCGTTCAAGGCTGCATGGACAGCACTCAACCGTGGAAATAGGTTCCTTTTGAATGGAACCGTATAACCCTTCGCATGCTCGTGATGCGGAATCGGCACACGTATGACAAACGTGGCGAACCAACCGTGCTGATAGGTTCGGTGGAATCGAACCGTACCAACCTTCGTATGGAACACATACGGAACTTGCACACGTGTGATAGACGTGGGCGAAAACAACCGCGAAGATAGGGTCCTTTGAATGGAACTCCCTATCAACCCTCGCATGCTCGCGATGCGGGACTTGGCACACGTATGACAGACGTGGCGAAGTGCTGGAAGGGTTAGCAAAATAACCAAATACTTATTAGTCACCTAAAACAACCCCAAAATCCCCTAGGGCCTCTCGCACTAAGTCATCCTTAACGATCGTACGAGATTTTCAAAAGTTTCTTGCAACTTTTATCCTTTCCAAAGAAGTGTTTAGGGCTTGTTGGGTTCTCTGAAATGCTAAACACGGCTCTGATACCAGCTGTGGTGGAACCACCTCGGATTAGCTTGATTCAGCAGGGTTAAGCCGCCTAACATGCGACACTCTTGCCTAAATCGAGTTAATACGAAGTGCCGTCGGATTTCATCCGATTTAACCACTTAAACAGGATCGAGTTTAGCAAACCCACACGAAGGTGAGTGGTTACCGAGAATACAACAAGTCCACTGAGTTAAACAAGTTTTACCCATTTAGTTCGGCCATAAAATCCAACATCAGAGTTTTTGCAAGGTTCAGGGAAAACAACAAGGGTAAAACACTAGCGGAAGACTTCATCGGGGTCGGACATCCCTGGTGAGGCCAACCGGGACATCACTGGTTCCTCTCCTCGCCGTCCGAGGAAGGATCCCACTCGACCATCCAGCCTGGCGGAAGCCGGGGCGGCCAAGCACCAACCAGAGAGGGGTCGGGCGCAGCAACCTCACCTGAAAAACAGGAGCCACAACAAGGCTGAGCTACTAAGCTCAACAAGACTTAACCGATAGGGGTAAAACTACTCCTCCTTCTAGACATGCAGGGCTGTTTGGCTGAGGGGTTCATTTGCCAAAAGCACTAAGTAACCCTATTTTCAATTTTTAGCTCCGGTTCTAGGTTCATTTACCAGTCTAGGTTGTGCCACTTATTCTAAGCATTCATAGAACCAAACAAGAGGTATAGATACATCCATAAACATGTCATCATCAGATTCCTCATTTACTCAGGGTGACATAGCGATCAAGCAATCTCAAACTGTGAGAGGCAGACGAATCGATTCGAGTTCTTTAACCATGCATGGTGAACCTAGCCTCACGACATCCGCGCACCCGGAGGTCGCTTCCTGTGTCGGCCTTCCCCATCAATCCCCTAACCCGTCTCGGGCCCATTTCCTTTGGTGTAAGGTTCCACAGACCCGGCCTCTGCCGTCCTGTGACCACGCTTGCCACCACGTGCGACAACCAGCAGGGGAAACTCCGTTCCAAGAACAATGGGGCGACCGCTCACGTTCTAGGTTCAATCCAGTACTAGGCTTCCTCATCCCATACTAAGTATGAGGCTAGTACTTTCAAACACTTGATCACGAACACCACCACTGTCGGGCCTTAGCAAGATTTTCATAGACAGATGGGGCTAACATCCATCCACCAAAGAGTTACCAAAACCCTGCCCCGTCCATCGTCCTTATGGTTATAACGGGAGAGTAAACATGCAACTCCTACAACTCGCGAGTGACAGGAAATCACTCGACTTTTACCGTCTCCTAGTTAAGCAATGCAACTACTCGGTCCAACAGCTAGTGCTCAGATCATTGGGATAACTAAGTCATGCATCTAGGGTTTCACACAACTCCTATACGTAAATGCACAAGCATGTTACAGAAGGCATGCGCAAGTCTGGCAAAACACTTAGGATTTTCATGCAACCGGGGCTTGCCTTCAAGCAAGGAGGACGGGAACTGCTCGACTTCTGGGGCGACTTCGGCTTCCGCGGGCAGGAACTCGGCTACAGCTTCTTCTTCTGGCGCCGGGTGAAGCTCGTAGAAGCTGTCGGCGAGGTGCAGCTCTACACGAATGCAATGCACAAGTTAGCATAGACGGTTATTTCAACAGCAACACTGACTCGCCTGAGCCCAGAAACTTGCGACAAAGAGGAGGAGGTTATGGTGGTTCTAGAGAGCTGATGATGATCAAGAGGTAAGGGTAGGAAAGGAACTTATGATCTGATTCTTGAACTAGAGGATGTGGGAAAAACTAGGGATCCTCAGACGCAAGCGCTGAAGGGTTCCTAAGTTTTACACATACACCCTCGGGTTGAAGAAAAAGACCACAGCCGAACCCTCGGGCGAGGCGGATAAGGGTCGGCGGAACAGATAGGGTCGGGCGAGACGGAACCGGGGTCGGGCGGATAGGAGGGGTCGGGCGAGGTGGACTGGGGTCGGCAACTCACCTTCTTCCTGAAAGGAAAGCTTGGGGTCGGGAAGAAGCAGACTTGGGCGGAGGGACTAAAGCTTCGAACAAGGGCTAAGACTGGGAATGCTACGGTGGTGGCGGTGCTTCTTGCAGATCACAAGAGAGCTTTTACGCAGCACGGAGGAGCAAGCTTTGGGGAAAACTAAGGGAGAAAGCTGAGAGGAGAGCTCCTCAAGGACTTGGTGGGTGGCGCTAGGAGCTTGAGCAGAGAGCGAGAGAAGGCTGAAGGCAACAATGACGGAGGGAACTCCGGCGACGGGGGCATTCCTTTTATAGCTGCTGGAACAGAGGAAAGGAAGCGGTGCGGGAGAGAGAGAAGGGAAGCGGCGCGAAGGCCGGGGAGAAGCAATGGAGTGTTCTGCCGGGGCGGCGATTGAGCGAAGAGGGCGGTGGTGCAGAACTCCGGGGGTGACGCCAGCGATCATTGCGTTCTGCCGTCAGGGCGGCGTAGGAGCGGGTAGACCGGTGGTTGAGGTTTGGCGGAAAGCGGGCGTCGCCGTGCGGAAGATTTGATAGAAACGACCGGTTTAACGGCGCTAGAATCGAGGGCGCACAGGTGAGAAGACAGGCAGACACGGGCGCGGGCGAGAGCGCGGAACAACAGATTGTCGGGCGGCTTCTGACAAGGCGGGGGAAAGGAGCTGTCGCGGCCGCGGTCTTGGTTGGCGGTGGAGGAATCGTCGTGTAGCGACGACCGGGCGGCGCGACTGTGGCTGAAGGGACGGAAAAGACGGGCGACATCGGGCTCTGGGGCCGGGATCTGGCGGCGTGATGATGGGCGCGGGAGGCGAGGCTCTGCAGAAAGGGGTGCAGAGGGGCTTCCGCTGCCATTGGGGAAGGGGGCGCGAGAACCCACTCGGTCGCTTGCCAGAGACAAAACTAAGCGGCGGGCGTCGGAGAAGACGTGATAGAGTCGGAGTGCCCGATCTTTCGGTGAGTGGAGATAAATTCGACTTGGTGGAAGTAGACCCTCACGATCCGACTACGACGAGCGAACCCGAAGCGCCAATGCAATCGCTGAACCAACTCCCGATGGTTACCAACCTCGCCGGTGCGAGATCAGCCTGATCACGAAGATCGATTCCTGTCCGCAATCGAAGAACGAACAAGAAAAAGAGGCGAGCAATCTAAATATCACTCGAAGGTGGAGTTCTGAATCACACAAGGACAGCGCGTATTTGCGCGTGTTCAAGAGTAGCTAAAGCTAGATGTAAAACAAAACTCAAGTCGTAAACAAAAAGGACTCGGACTAAATAAAGGGGGCGCAGCCCCTGGAGTCCGGAGGGATCACGCGCGCCCAACCCTAGGCGCCCCACCTGGGCTGCCTGTTGGGCCATCTTCTTATCCCGATGGGCCTTCGTTCCTTAACACCATGATGAAGTTTAATTCTCTCGCACGGGCCCGAGTGATTGGCCCAACTGGATGATCAACTGTAGGCGCCTGAGGTGGAGGAGAAACTGGAGGCACCTGAGGTGCTGCTGGTGTAGATGTACTCGTGGTGTCCTCATCATCCTCCCCTTCTTGAACTGAAGTCGTCCTCGACGGCAACTCCTCATCTTCGCCCACATACGGTTTCAAATCTACAACATTAAAACTCGGGGAAACACCAAACTCCGTAGGCAGGTCAAGGATATAAGCATTATCATTAATCTTGGTTAGCACTTTAAAAGGACCAGCAGCACGTGGCATCAATTTAGAACGATGTAACGTAGGAAAACGATCCTTTCTCAAATGCAACCAAACCAGATCACCCGGTGCAAAAGTAACATGTTTTCTCCCTTTACTACCCGCAACCTGATATTTAGCATTAGCAACAGCAATGTTTTGTTGAGTTTGCTCATGCAAGCTAATCATTTGATCAACATGTGCAGCAGCATCTATGTGTGGGGCGTCCTCGGCATCAAGTGCAAACAAATCAATAGGCGCCCGAGGAATATAACCATAAATAACCTAAAAAGGACACATCTTTGTAGAAGAATGCGTTGCATGATTATAAGCAAACTCAACATGAGGCAAGCAATCTTCCCAACGTTTCAAGTGTTTATCTAAAACAGCCCTAAGCATAGTGGACAAGGTTCGATTAACCACCTTAGTTTGTCCATCAGTCTGAGGGTGACAAGTGGTGCTAAACAGCAATTTAGTTCCCATTTTATTCCACAGTGATCTCCAAAAATGACTGAGAAACTTAGCATCACGATCAGAGACTATTGTATTTGGAATACCATGCAAACGAATAATCTCGCGAAAGAACAATTCAGCAACATTGCTAGCATCATCAGTCTTATGACAAGGTATAAAATGAGCCATTTTGGAGAAACGATCAACAACCACAAAAATACTGTCCCTCCCCTTCTTAGTTTTAGGCAATCCCAAAACAAAGTCCATAGAAATATCAAGCCAAGGGGAAGTAGGAACAGGCAAAGGCATGTACAAACCATGGTTGTTCAATCGTGACTTAGCTTTCTGGCAAGTAGTGCAGCGTGCAACAAGGCGCTCAACATCAGCACGCATCCGGGGCCAAAAGAAGTGGGCAGCCAGCACTTCATGCGTCTTGTAGACGCCAAAGTGCCCCATGAGACCGCCTCCATGCGCTTCCTGTAACAACAAACGACGAACCGAGCTAGCTGGAACACACAGCTTGTTAGCACGAAACAGGAACCCATCCTGTATGTGAAATTTGCCCCATGGTTTGCCATGAATACAGTGGGCGAAAGCATCTTTAAAATCAGCATCATCCACATACTGATCCTTCACAGTTTGCAAGCCAAAGATTTTAAAATCTAACTGTGACAGCATGGTATAGCGACGAGACAAAGCATCAGCAATGACATTTTCCTTCCCGCTCTTGTGTTTAATAATGTAAGGGAAAGACTCAATGAATTCTACCCATTTAGCATGACGACGGTTCAGATTTGTTTGGGTACGAATATGTTTTAAAGCCTCATGATCAGAATGAATTATAAACTCGCGATGCCAAAGGTAGTGCTGCCAAGTATGCAAAGTGCGCACTAAAGCATAGAGCTCCTTATCATAAGTAGAATAATTCAAGCTAGCACCACTTAATTTCTCGCTAAAGTAAGCAACCGGTTTTCCTTCTTGTAACAAAACAACACCTAGCCCAATACCGCTAGCATCGCATTCAAGCTCAAACACTCTAGTAAAATCAGGCAACTGCAAGAGAGGAGCATTGGTTAACTTATCTTTCAAGGTGCTGAACGCAACCTCTTGCGAATCACTCCAAGCAAAGGGAACATCCTTCTTTGTAAGCTCATGTAGAGGCGCTGCAATGGAGCTAAAATCACGAACAAACCGGCGGTAGAAACCTGCAAGGCCAAGAAAGCTTCGAATTTGTGTGACCGTCGTCGGTGTAGGCCACTCCCGAATGGCATCAATCTTGCTGCTATCCACCTCAATGCCCTTTGGAGTAACAACATAGCCAAGAAACAAGACACGTTGTGTGCAAAACATGCATTTTTCGAGGTTAGCAAATAAATGGGCCGCACGCAACGCATCAAAAACAGCACGCAAATGTTCTAAATGTTCTTCCATAGACTTGCTGTAAATGAGGATATCATCAAAATAGACAATTACAAACAATCCTATGAAGGGCCTCAGAACTTCATTCATCAAACACATAAACGTGGTGGGAGCATTTGTCAAACCAAACGGCATAACCAACCATTCATATAACCTAAATTTCGTTTTAAAAGCCGTTTTCCATTCATCACCTAATTTCATGCGAATCTGATAGTAGCCACTACGCAAATCAATCTTAGTGAAAATAATGGCACCACTAAGCTCATCTAGCATATCATCAAGGCGTGGTATAGGGTATCTGTAGCGAATGGTAATGTTATTAATAGCACGACAGTCTACACACATACGCCATGAGCCATCTTTCTTTGGAACAAGTAACACAGGAACGGAGCAAGGGCTAAGAGACTCACGAATATAACCCTTGTCAAGCAACGCCTGTACCTGGCGCTGGATTTCCTTCGTCTCATCCGGATTTGTACGGTACGGTGCGCGATTCGGAAGCTGTGCGCCGGGAATGAGGTCGATCTGGTGCTCAATGCCACGAAGTGGTGGAAGTCCCGGTGGCAAATCTTTTGGAAAGACATCAGCGTACTCCTGCAAAATGTTAGCAACCGCAGGGGGAATATCCAAAGATGGTGCATCATCAAGTGAAAAGAGCACACTAGAGCATATAAGGGCATAGCATGGCAAAGGAGCATCGCGTAACTCATCAAAATCAGCACGTGTGGCAAGCAAAACAGGAGCATTCAACTTGATTTCAGAATTAAGAGATGTCGATGGTTCAAGTTGTTTAGCAGTTTTAGCAGCTCTAGCAAGATCATCTTTAAGAATTTGTTCAGGTGTCATTGGATGTATAATTATTTTCTGACCCTTAAACATGAAAGAATAGTGATTTGAACGACCATGATGCAAGCTATCAGTATCATATTGCCAAGGTCGCCCAAGTAACAGAGAGCATGCTTCCATGGGAATAACATCACAATCGACAAAATCAGAATAAGCACCCATGGAGAAAGGAACACGGACTGATCGAGTAATTCTAATTTTCCCACCATCATTAAGCCATTGAATGTGATATGGATGTGGATGCTTACGAGTGGGTAAAGACAACTTTTCAACCAGCGTGGTACTCGCCAAATTATTGCAGCTGCCGCTGTCGATGATGATGCGAATCGACCGCTCCTGCACAACACCCTTGGTATGGAAAAGAGTGTGTCGCTGATTCTTCTCGGACGGGGCGACCTGTGTACTAAGAACACGCTGCACAACAAGACTTTCATACCTATCAGCGTCGCCCGGGTTGACATGTACCTCCATAGCTGCATGGTCAGTGGCAAGCATCGCATGTCGAGTATCTTCAGAATCACTAGCGGAAGAATACTCACCATCGTCACGAAGAAGCAAAGTGCGCTTGTTCGGACAGTCCCGAATCACGTGGCCAAATCCTTTGCAACGATGACACTGAATATCCCGTGTACGGCCTGTGGGAGGGGCGGCGCCTGTGGAAGGGGCAGCGCTTGCAGGTTTGGCCGTTCGCTCGCGCGGTGTAGTGGTGGGCGTGGGTGGCGCAGGGAGAGCGGGTGCGGAGTTGGATGTCGAGCTTCTTCCTGCAAAAGAGTTAGAATATGTCTTCGAGCGGCGTCCCTGCACTTCACGTTCAGCTTTGCAAGCATATTCAAATAATGTTGTCATATCGGTGTAGTCCTTATAATCAAGTATATCCTGAATTTCGCGGTTCAAACCACCACGAAAACGTGCCATAGCAGCGTCATTTTCCTCCAATAACCCACAACGAATCATGCCTATTTGTAATTCCTGGAAATATTCCTCAACAGATTTGGAACCTTGCTGAAAACGTTGCATTTTATTAAGCAAATCTCGGGCATAATAAGAAGGCACAAATCTATGGCGCATAGCAGTTTTTAATTGCTCCCAAGTGGTTGGAATGGTATTGGGATGTTTGTGTTTATATTCACGCCACCAAATTAAAGCAAAATCAGTAAATTCACTAATAGCAGCTTTAACTTGAGAATTAGCAAGAATATCATGGCATGAAAATTTCTGTTCAACTTCTAATTCCCAATCAAGATATGCAGGAGGATCATATTTGCCATTAAAAGGTGGAATTTTAAATTTAATCTTGGAAAAGGAATCATTACCGGGACGGCGTGGCACGCGGCGGGCACGGCCTCGGCGGTCGCCATCGTCCTGGTCCGAGTCACCACCATAACCCTGCTGCAACTCTACGACTGTTGTGTGCAATGCATCGAGTCTTGCCACAACTGAGTCGAGTGTGGCCTTAGCGGCCGTCTGTGCAAGGTCGAGCTGATCACACCGCTCGGTCGTCGAGGAGATCATCGAGTCCAGCCGTTCATGAATCGTCTGAATGTCGGTGACAAGCCCTTCAACTTGCGCCCGTATGCCCTGCAGCTGGTTAGCCCCCGCGTCGACATCATCTGCCATGGTTAGCGCAAATACAAGAACACAAGCGACGACAAAACAGGGGTGTAACGGCTCACAAGGCGCTCACACTAGTGCTGTTATCAAATTCTTATCCGTTCTTACCATGCACACAGGGGCGAACTGCAACCAACCGGTGGAACGCGCGAAAGATTGGAGGAGCGATTGCCTGGAGAAACAAAATATGCTCGTCGTAGAACCAACCGGTGGATAGGGGAGGAGGCGATCGGAGGGGTGGGATGGCGCGGCGCGGTTGTCGCGAAGGGGGGCGGTGGGCGTGGCGTGGTAGGGTTGGCGAGCAGCGGAACGGCGGCGGCGGCGAAAACTAGGGTTAGAGGAAAAACGAGAAACAAGAGATTAAACACAAGTAACCAGCAACAATTGAACGAGTAGGCACACAAATTCAACAAAGACACTTATTGAAAGAATGTGCGAGGCTAAACGGTTGCTGGGACAAGGATCTAACCTGAAAAAATTTCTTTTGGATTTTGTGGACTGTAGGAAGGGAAAACACTCGGTAAAACTCACCGATCAACCTGGAAAGCTGATACCACTTGATAGAGTCGGAGTGCCCGATCTTTCGGTGAGTGGAGATAAATTCGACTTGGTGGAAGTAGACCCTCACGATCCGACTACGACGAGCGAACCCGAAGCGCCAATGCAATCGCTGAACCAACTCCCGATGGTTACCAACCTCGCCGGTGCGAGATCAGCCTGATCACGAAGATCGATTCCTGTCCGCAATCGAAGAACGAACAAGAAAAAGAGGCGAGCAATCTAAATATCACTCGAAGGTGGAGTTCTGAATCACACAAGGACAACGCGTATTTGCGCGTGTTCAAGAGTAGCTAAAGCTAGATGTAAAATAAAACTCAAGTCGTAAACAAAAAGGACTCGGACTAAATAAAGGGGGCGCAGCCCCTGGAGTCCGGAGGGATCACGCGCGCCCAACCCTAGGCGCCCCACCTGGGCTGCCTGTTGGGCCATCTTCTTATCCCGATGGGCCTTCGTTCCTTAACACCATGATGAAGTTTAATTCTCTCGCACGGGCCCGAGTGATTGGCCCAACTGGATGATCAACTGTAGGCGCCTGAGGTGGAGGAGCAACTGGAGGCGCCTGAGGTGCTGCTGGTGTAGATGTACTCGTGGTGTCCTCATCAAGACGAGCCACGCGGCAGGAAGACTCTGAGGCGGCCATGCAACTCGAGTGCGGCTGTGGCGGATCCACTTCGGATTAGCTTGATTAGACAGGGTTAAGCCGCCTAACATGCGACACTCCTGCCTAAACCGAGTTAATATGAAGTGCCGTCGGATTTCATCCGATTTAACCACTTGAACCGGATCGAGTTTAGCAAACCCACACGAAGGTGAGTGGTTACAGAGAATACAACAAGTCCACTGAGTTAAACAAGTTTTACCCATTTAGTTCGGCCATAAAATCCAACATCAGAGTTTTACCAATTTTCAAGAAACAACAGAGAAAACACTAGCGGAAGACTTCGTCGGGGTCGGATGTCCGGGTGAGGCCAGCCGGAACATCACTGAGTCCTCTCCTCGCCGTCCGAGGAGGGGTCCCACTCGACCGTCCAGCCTGGCGGAAGCTGGGGTGGCCAAGCACCAACCAGAGAGGGGTCGGGCGCAGCAACCTCACCTGAAAAACAGGAGCCACAACAAGGCTGAGCTACTAAGCTCAACAAGACTTAACCGACAGGAGTCAAACTACTCCTCCTTCTAGACATGCAAGGCTTCTTGGCTGAGGGGTTTGCTTGCCAAAAGCACGAAGTAACCCTATTTTCAAGTTTTAGCTCCGGTTCTAGGTTCATTTACCAGTCTAGGTTGTGCAACCTATTCTAAGCATTCATAGAGCCAAACAAGAGGTGTAGATATAACAACAAACATTGCCATCATCAGATTCCTCATTTACTGAGGGTGACATAGCGATCAAGCAATCTCAGACTGTGAGAGGCAGACGAATCGATTCGAGTTCTTTAACCATGCATGGTGAACCTAGCCTCACGACATCCGCGCACCCGGAGGTCGCTTCCTGTGTCGGCCTTCCCCATCAATCCCCTAACCCGTGTCGGGCCCATTTCCTTTGGTGCAAGGTTCCACAGACCTCGCCTCTGCCGTTCTGTGACCACGCTTGCCACCACGTGCGTCAACCAGCAGGGGAAACTCCATTCCTAGAACAATGGGGCGACCGCTCATGTCTAGGTTCAATCCAGTACTAGGCTTCCTCATCCCATACTAAGTATGAGGCTAGTACTTTCAAACACTTGATCACGAACACCACCACTGTCGGGCCTTAGCAAGATTTCATAGACAGATGGGGCTAACATCCATCCACCAAAGAGTTACCCAAAACCCTGCCCCGTCCATCGTCCTTATAGTTGTAACAGGAGAGTAAACAAGCAACTCCTACAACTCGCGAGTGACAGGAGATCACTCGGCTTTTACCGTCTCCTAGTTAAGCAATGCATCTACTCGGTCCAACAGCTAGTGTTCCGATCATAGGGACAACTAAGTCATGCATCTAGGGTTTCACACAACTCCTATACGTAAATGCACAAGCATGATACAGAAGGCATGCGCAAGTCTGGTAAAGCACATAGGACTTTCATGCAACCGGGGCTTGCCTTCAAGCAAAGGGGAGGAAAACGGCTCGACTTCTGGGGCGACTTCGGCTTCCGCGGGCAGGAACTCAGCTACAGCTTCTTCTTCTGGCGCCGGGTGCAACTCGTAGAAGCCGTCGGTGAGGTGCAGCTCTACACGAATGCAATGCAAGGGTTAGCTTAGACAGTTATTTCAACAGCACACTGGTTCTCCTGCGCCCAGAAACTTGCGACAAAGAGCAGGAGGGTGGGGAGGTTCAGGAGAGCTGGTGATGATCAAGAGGCAAGGGTCAGAAAGGAACTGATGATCTGATTCTTAAACTAGAGGATGTGATGTACTAGGGGTCCTTAGACGCAAGCGCTGAAGGGTTCCCAAGTTTTACACATACACCCTCGATTTGAAGAAAAGGATCACAGCCAAGCCCTCGGGCGAGGCGGATAAGGGTCGGTGGAACAGATAGGGTCGGGCGAGACGGAACCGGGGTCGGGCGGATAGGAGGGGTCGGGCGAGGCGGACTGGGGTCGGCAACTCACCTTCTTCCTGAAAGGAAAGCTTGGGTCGGGAAGAAGCAGACTTGGGCGGAAGAACTAAAGCTTCGAACAAGGGCTAAGACTGGGAATGCTACGGCGGCGGCGGTGCTTCTTGCAGATCACAAGAGAGCTTTTACGCAGCACGGAGGAGCAAGCTTTGGGGAAAACTAAGGGAGAAAGCTGAGAGGAGAGCTCCTCAAGGACTTGGTGGGTGGCGCTAGGAGCTTGAGCAGAGAGCGAGAGAAGGCTGAAGGCAACAATGACGGAGGGAACTCCGACGACGGGGGCATTCCTTTTATAGCTGCTGGAACAGAGGAAAGGAAGCGGCGCGGGAGAGAGAGAAGGGAAGCGGCGCGAAGGCCGGGGAGAAGCAATGGAGTGTTCTGCCGGGGCGGCGATTGAGCGAAGAGGGCGGTGGTGCAGAACTCCGGGGGTGACGCCAGCGATCATTGCGTTCTGCCGTCAGGGCGGCGTAGGAGCGGGTAGACCGGTGGTTGAGATTTGGCGGAAAGCGGGCGTCGCCATGCGGAAGATTTGATAGAAGCGACCGGTTTAACGGCGCTAGAATCGAGGGCGCACAGGTGAGAAGACAGGCAGACGCGGGCGTGGGCGAGAGCGCGGAACAACAGATTGTCGGGCGGCTTCTGACAGAGCGGGGGAAAGGAGCTGTCGCGGCCGTGGTCGGGGTTGGCGGTGGAGGAATCGTCGTGTAGCGGCGACCGGGCGGCGCGACTGTGGCTGAAGGGACGGAAAAGACGGGCGACATCGGGCTCTGGGGCCGGGATCTGGCGGCGTGATGATGGGCGCGGGAGGCGAGGCTCCGCAGAAAGGGGTGCAGAGGGCTTCCGCTGCCATTGGGGAAAGGGGCGCGAGAACCCACTTGGTCGCTTGCCAGAGACAAAACTGAGCGGCTGGCGTCGGAGAAGACGAGCCACGCGGCAGGACGACTCTGTCGCGGCCATGCAACTCGAGTGCGGCTGTCGCGGGGGATCTGGAAAAAGATCTCGCGGGTCCACCGGTGGAGAGGACGGTGGTTTGAGGGAGATCAGAAGGATCCGACGGTGGGCTGAGCTCGCCGGGGTCGGGAGAGGAGCGAAGCGGGAAGGGGTCGGATCTCAGGGGTCGGGACCGGGCAGAAAGCTGAGCACTTAGGCGCGGTCAAGCAAGACAGACGACTAAGGTAAAAGGGCTCCGCTAAGATTAACTCGGGAGATTTAGGGGTTGGTCGTTACAGCGGCTGTCGCGGGGGATCTGGGAAAAGATCTCGCGGGTCCACCGGGGGATAGAACGGATGGTTGAGGAAGATTAGCAGGATCCGACGGTGGGCTGTGCTTGCCGGGGTCGGGAGAGACGCGAAGCGGAGAGGGGTCGGATCTCAGGGGTCGGGACCAGGCGGATAGCTGAGCACTTAGGCGCGGTCAAGCAAGGTAGATGACTAGGATCAAGGGCTCTGATCAAGACTAACTGGGAAGGTTTAGGGGTCGGTCGTTACAGTTACACTCAACGGTTGGAGAAGCTAGGTTTCCCACTAGGCCAAGAGTTGGCCACTGATTTCATTCTTTTATCTCTTCCATCTAGCTATGAGAATTTCATCTCAAACTACCATATTCATGGGACGGAGAAGGGTTTGAATGAATTGTGTGGCATGCTTAAAACAGCAGAGGCTGACATCAAGAAAAGCGCTAGTAGCAGCCATGTGATGGCTATACAGAACAAGCCTAGCTTTTAGAAGAAGGGCAATTCTTCGAAGAAGAAGGGCAATTCTTCGAAGAAGAAGGGCAAAGCTGGAATGTCCAAGCCAAACCCAGCACCCAAGGTTAAAGCTGGACCTGGACCTGCTTCAAACAAAGAGTGCTTTTATTGTCATAAACTTGGTCACTGGAAGAGAAATTGCAAGCAGTACCTAGCTTCGTTGAAGAATGGCGGAAGTAAGAGTACTTCCACCTTAGGTACGCTTGTTATTAATGTTATAGACAACATATTTCTCGCTAATACAATTATTAATTCTTGGGTATTTGATACCGGATCAGTTGCTCATATTTGCAACTCGATGCAGGGAATGATAAGAAGTAGAAGCGTGGAAAGAGGAGAAGTTGATTTCCGCGTGGGCAATAACGCAAGAGTTGCTGCGTTGATCGTCGAGACGATGCAACTCCACCTCTCGTCAGGATTTATTATGGAGTTAAATAATTGTTATTTCGTTCCTAGTTTAAGTCGAAACATTATGTCTCCTTCATGCTTATGAAGGATGGTTATTCATTTGCAAAAGAAAACAATGGTTGTGTGATCTCTAAGAATGATATGTTTATGGCTTTTGCACCCATTGTGAATGGATTGTTTGTTTTAAATCTTGATGCTTCACCTGTCTATAACATAAGTGCTAAAAGGTCTCGGCCTAATGATTTGAGTCCTACCAACTTGTGGCATTGTCGTTTGGGTCATATAAGTGAAAAGCGCATGAAGAAGCTCCATTCTGATGGACTTCTAACTTCGTTTGATTTTGAATTATACGAGACATGTGAGGCTTGTTTGCTAGGCAAGATGACCAAGACGTCTTTCGTAGGTTTTCCTGAGAGAGCAGTAGACTTGTTGGAACTCGTACATAGCGATGTATGCGGACCAATGAGCACGACGGCTAGAGGAGGATTCCAATACTTCATAACTTTCACTAATGATTTTAGTAGATTTGGCTATGTCTACTTGATGAGGCACAAGTCTGAAACCTTTGAAAAGTTCAAGGAATTTCAGAATGAACTTGAAAATTAGCGTGGCAAGAAAATTAAGGCCTTACGATCTGATCGTGGAGGCAAGTATTTGAGCCACGAGTTTAGCAATCATCTAAAGAGTTGCGGAATTGTTCCACAACTTACGCCGCCTAGAACATCTCAGAGAAATGGTGTATCCGAGCGACGTAATCGAACTTTATTGGATATGGTTCGATCAATGATGAGCCAGTCGGACCTACCGTTATCATTTTGGGATACGCTCTAGAAACAACAGCTTTCACACTTAATAGGGTACCGTCTAAATCCGTAGTTAAGACACTATATGAGATGTGGACTGGAAAGACTCCCAGTTTGTCTTTTCTAAAGATTTGGGGATGTGAAGTGTTTGTCAAGCGACTTCAGTTAGACAAGATCACACCCAAGTCGGATAAGTGCATTTTCATGGGATATCCAAAGGAAACTTTAGGATATTATTTCTACAACCAGTCAGAGGGCAAAGTGTTTGTCGCTCAAAATGGGGTTTTCCTAGAGAAAGAGTTTCTCACAGGAGAAAAGAGTGGAAAGTCAGTGCATCTTGAAGAAGTTCGAGATGAGCCGATCGGGCAAGAATCAACGAGCGATGCTAACGTAGCAGAATAAGTGTGACGACCGACCCCTAATCTCCCGAGTTAATCTTAATTGGGGCCCTTGATCATAGTCGTCTGTCTTGTTTTACCGCGTCTGAGTGCTCAGCCTTCCGCCCAGTTCCGACCCCTGAGACCCGACCCCTCCCCGCTTCGCTCCGATCCCGACCCTGGCGAACTCAGCCCACCGTCGGATCCTTCTAAGTCTACCGCAACCGCCCGTTCTATCCGCCCGGCGAACCCGCGAGATCTTTTTCCCCCAGATCTTCCGCGACAGACGCACTCGAGTTGCATGCCCACTTCAGAGTCTCCCTGCCGCGTGGCTCGTCTTCTCCGACGCCCGCCGCTCAGTTTTGTCTCTGGCTCGCGACCAAGTGGATTCTCGCGCCCCCTTCCCCAATGGCAGCGGAAGCCCCTCTGCAACCTTTCTGCAGAGCCTCGCCTCCCGAGCCCATCATCACACCGCCAGATCCTGGCCCCAGAGCCCGATGTCGCCCGTCTTTTCCGTCACTTCGAACACAGTCGCGCCGCCTGGTCTCCGCTACACGATGATTCCTCCATCGCCAACCCCGACCGCGGCAGTGACAGCTCCTTTCCCCGCCCTGTCAGAAGCCGCCCGACAATCTGTTGCTCCGCGCTCGCCCACGCGCCCGCGGCTGCCTGTCTTCTCACCTGTGCGCCCTCGATTCTAGCACCGTTAAACCGGTCGCTTCTATCAAATCTTCCGCACGGCGACGCCTGCCTCCACCAAATCTCAACCACCGGCATACCCGCTCCTGCGCCGCCCTGACGACAGAACCCAATGACCGCTGGCGTCACCCCCGGAGTCCTGCACCACCGCCCTCTTTGCTCAATCGCCGCCCCGGCAGAGCACTCCATTGCTTCTCCCCGGCCTTCGCGCCGCTCCCCTTCTCTCTCTCCCGCGCCGCTTCCTTTCTCCGTTCCAGCAGCTATAAAAGGAATGCACCAGCCGCCGGAGTTCCCTCCGCCATTGTTGCCTTCAGCCATTCTCTCGCTCCCTGCTCAAGCTCCTAGCGCCACACGCCAAGTTCTTGAGGAACTCTCCTCTCAGCTTCTCCCTCAGTTTTCTCCAAGTCACCCAGCCGCTTGCTCCTCCGTGCTGCGTAAAAGCTTACTTGTGATCTGCAAGAAGCATCGCCGCCGCCGGAGCATTGCCGGTCTTAGCCATTGTTCAAAGCTTTAGTCCCTCCGCCCAAGTCTGCCTCTTTCCGACTCCAAGCCTTCCTTTCAGGAAGAAGGTAAGCTGCCGACCCCAGTCCGCTTCGCCCGACCCCTTCTATCCGCCCGACCCCGGTTCCGTCTCGCCCGACCATATCTGTTCCGCCGACCCTTATCCGCCTCGCCCGAGGGCTCGGCTGTGATCTTTTTCTTCAACCCGAGGGTGTATGTGTAAAATTTAGGAACCCTTCAGCGCTTGCGTCTGAGGACCCCTAGTATACCACATCCTCTAGTTCAAGGATCAGATCATAAGTTCCTTTCCGACCCTTGCCTCTTGATCTTCACCAGCTCTCTTGAACCTCCCTACCCTCCTGCTCTTTGTCGCGAGTTTCTGGGCTCAGGCGAGCCAGTGTTGCTGTTGAAATAACCGTCTATGCTAACTCTTGCATTGCATTCATGTAGAGCTGCACCTCGCCGACGGCTTCTACGAGCTACACCCGGCGCCAGAAGACGGAGCTGTAGCTGAGCTCCTGCCCGCTGAAGCCGAAGTCGCCCCCAAAGTCGAGCAGTTTCATTCCTCTTTGCTCGAAGGCAAGCCTCGGTTGCACGAAAACCCTGCTTTGTTTTCCAAACTTGCGCATGCCTTCTGTAACATGCTTGTGCATTTACGTATAGGAGTTGTTTGAAACCCTAGATGCACATGACCTAGTTATCCCCCTATTTGAACACTAGCTGTTGGACCGAGTAGTTGCATTGCTTAAACCAGGAGACGGTAAAAGTCGAGTGATCTCCTGTCACTCGCGAGTTGTAGGAATTGCATGTCTACCTTTTGTTACAACTATAAGGACGATGGACGGGGCAGGATTTTGGGAACTCTTTGGTGGTCGGATGGTTGCCCCGTCTGTCTATGAAAACCTGCTAAGGCCCGACAGTGGTGGTGTTCGTGATCAAGTGTTTGAAAGTACTAGCCTCATACTTAGTATGGGATGAGGAAGCCTAGTACCGGATTGAACCTAGACGTGAGCGATCGCCCCATTGTTCTTGGAATGGAGTTTCCCCTGCTGGATGTCGCACGTGGTGGCAAGCGTGGTCACAGAACGGCAGAGGCCGGGTCTGTGGAACCTTGCACCAAAGGAAATGGGCCCGACACGGGTTAGGGGATTGATGGGGAAGGCCGACACAGGAAGCGACCTCCGGGTGCGCGGATGTCGTGAGGCTAGGTTCACCATGCATGGTTAAAGAACTCGAATCGATTCGTCTGCCTCTCACAGTTTGAGATTGCTTGATCGCTATGTCACCCTCAGTAAATGAGGAATCTGATGATGACATGTTTGTTGATATATCTACACATCTTGTTTGGTTCTATGATTGCTTAGAATAGGTTGCAAAACCTAGATCGGCTAATGAACTTAGAACTGGAGCTAAAACTTGAAAATAGGTTTTCACTTAGTGCTTTTGGCAAAGCAAACCCCTCAGCCAATAAGCCCTGCATGTCTTGAAGTGTGGAGTGGTTTTACTCCTATCGGTTAAGTCTTGTTGAGCTTAGTAGCTCAGCCTTGTTGTGGCTCCTGTTTTTCAGGTGAAGCTGCTGCTCCCGACCCCTCTCTTGCTGGCGCTTGGCCGCCCCAGCTCCCGCCGGGCTGGACGGTCGAGTGGGATTCCTCCTCGGACGGCGAGGAGAGGAACCAGTGATGTCCCGGCTGGCCTCACTAGGACATCCGACCCCGACGATTGCTTCCGCTAGTGTTTACCTTCTGCTGTTTTCTTGAACTTGTAAAACTCTGATGTTCTTTTCGAAATTTAATCAAGTGGTTAATTTATTAACTCGGTGGACTTGTTGTATTCTCTGAAACCGCTCACCTTCGTGTGGGTTTGCTAAAGTGGTCCTGTTCAAGTGGTTAAATCGGATGAAATCCGACGGTATTTTGTGTTAACTTGGCTAAGGCATCGGTGTCGCATGTTAAGGCGACTTAACCGTGCTTAATCAAGCTAATCCGAAGTGGATCCGCCACAATAAGTTGAGACACCCATGGCAAGAGAAGCACCGCCACAACCATGAAGGTCGGCAAGGCTCCGTGAAATGCGGGATATATTATTGTTGGACAATGATGAGCCTGCGACATATGCAGAAGCAATGATGTACCCAGACTCCGAAAAATGGCAGAGTGCCATGCAATCCGAAATAGAGTCCATGGGAGACAATCAAGTTTGGAACTTGGTTGACCCGCCTAATGGTGTTAAAGCCATAGAGTGCAAGTGGATCTATAAGAAGAAAAAGGATATGGATGGAAATGTTCACATCTATAAAGCACGACTTGTCGCAAAAGGTTTTCGACAAGTTCAAGGAGTTGACTACGACGAGACCTTCTCGCCTGTAGTGATGCTTAAGTCCGTTCGGATTATTCTAGCTATAGCTGCATATTTCGATTATGAGATATAGCAGATGGATGTCAAGACAGCTTTCCTAAATGCGCATCTACACACAAGAAGAGACCTCAGAGACAGTGGCATGAAATCATACGTAGTGACATGTAATCATATGTTTCACAAGTCTTAACTAAAATTATTGGGAATTTGGTAGGTTCTACAATGTTCGTTAATCTAAAAAAATGCACAATGTATGTAGTAAAAATAATGAAAGGTAAGAAAAAAGGACCACTACCGAAGGAGGCCCAATGAGGCTCAACCTCATAGGGAGCTAAATAGAAGGCTCAACCATAGAAGGAGCCCAACCGAGCCCACCTAGAGCAAGCAGTCAGGTAGTGAATCAGGTGGCGTATCAGATGGTAGGTTGGCGGATTTCGATGCTGCTTGTGCGCCTCCCTTTTTAAGTACGGCAAGGAGCTTCTTCGTGAGCTAGGTGGTACTAAAAGTTGTGGCCGTGAAGTCTGGCGCAACAGATTTCGTACGTGGGCTGGCCCATTATGAATTCTTCCCCGTTCCCCTGTCTTGATCGCTTCTTCCCACATAAGGCCCCAAATCGCTCCGCCCCGATCTCCTGCGCCGGCCGCCGCTCTTCCGCCGCACCGAGATCAAGCGCCGCCTTCCGGTGAACTTGGGATTCGACGCCGCCTTCCGGCCAATGGGTAGGTTGCCGGCCGACGGGGAATGGGTAGGTCGTCATATCCCAAATCTTTAGTTTATTATATTTTCAGATTCACCATTAATTGCAAAGAACTACAAATTATGATAGTTAAACAAAAACACCGCTTCGTCCACAGTAGAATTGACAGGCGCAATGTATTCATCATCGATGTAGTCGTCCGTGTCATCTTCTTCATCTTCATTTGCTAAGTCAATTGTTGTTGGTTTGGGTACAGACTCAGCAAGAGCCTTTTCAATAACAGATGCGTCACCGGTGACACCTTCAACACCAGTCCTAGTCCAGTTTGTCAAATCTTCATGTGTGCCCAATTCGATCATATCTCTGACTCCGACATCGATTGAATCAACATCAATTTCTTCCGGGTTGTCTAATTCGGGCATGAAGAACACATTTCTGGAGTTCATTCTAATAACAGTGCTCCAATCTTGTTTCTTTGAACCTTTCACATAAAACACTTACTGAGCCTGTGTCCCCAAAATGTAAGGTTCATTTAAATATCGCAATCGAGTTGTATCGATATCTATAATACCATACTGATCCTTGTTGAATCTTCTACCTTTGCTCCTACTGGCAGCAGGCACATCGTACCATTCACATTGAAACAGGATGACTTCCTTTGGTGTCGGAAAATCTAGTGCGTAAATTTTTTTGACCACACCATACCAGTCGATGTTGCCAGTACTAGGATCACCATTCACAACAACACCAGAATTTTGTGTAGTCAGATTCTTCTCTACATGAGCAGTTCTGAACAGAAATCCATTGATGAAGCACCTATTGAAAACACGTGACCGATGGTCTGGTCCCTGAGAAAGTGCATGCATGGCATCACTTGTTTTTCTTTCTGCATAAAGTATGTTCATCTGCAAGAAGTATAAAAGAACAATGTATGAGTACTTGAGCACTACAAGCAATAAAACCTGTGAGGAAATTGTACTTCACCTTATGCTTGAACCAGCCTACAAATTGTTCTCTATGACGTTGTTCAACATTCCTGACACACTGTTTTCTGAGTAAATCCTTATGCATACTACAGTAACGGGCAAAAAGGGGGGAATACAAAGTCAAAAAAAACATGTATGTGCATACTCCAATGTAAGTAAATTAAAGTTACTACTTAATTGGCCCATGGAATAACCTCATCACAATTTGTTAATATCCAGTGCCTCATCCGCTGCATATCTAGCCTAGTAAGTTGCTCAATTGCAAATCCTTTCTTAGTATAATCAATGTTGCTGAATATGCTTAAACCTGCTGGTGGTTCATTCACTGCAGCCCTTTCATGACGCTCTAGACGATTAATCTTTATGTCCACGTCATCCAAAAAGCGAGAGCAAAAAGTCATGCACTCCTCTGGTATATATCCCTCTGCTATTAAACCTTCAGGATAGGCTTTGTTCCGTACATAGCCTTTCAACGTACGTAGATACCTCTCTATTGGATACATCCATCTATAGCATATAGGTCCTCCTAGTTTAGCCTCTTTAGCAAGATGAACTGGAAAATGCATCATGATATAAAAAAAGCTGGTGGGAAGATCATCTCCATACGACAAAGAGTCTCTCTAATCGAAATGTTCAATTTTTCTAACTCTTCGTGCTCAACTCCTTAAAACATATTGCATTGAAGAACCTACTAAGCTCAATCGGTGGTTTAACAACCTCTTGTGGCAGTATGTGACAAACCACAATGGGTAATAGTTTCTGAAATATAACATGGCAGTCATGAGTTTTAAGTCCAGAGAGCTTACACCTGGGCACATCTACACATCTCTTGATATTAGACGCGTAACCATCAGGCATCTTGACACCTTGCAGAAATTTGCATAGATATACCTTGTCATCTTGACCCAAACTGTACAATGCTGGAGGCAAAGTGTATTTGTCATTCATCACCAAAGGATGTTGATCCTTCCTCATGCCCAAATGTTGCATGTCCAGACAAGCCTTCTCGCTATTCTTGGATTTTCCTGCCATGTCAAGCAAGGTCCCCAGTATGCTCTCACATATATTTTTTTCAATGTGCATCACGTCCAAATTATGCCTTACAAGCAACTTTTCCCAGTAAGACAGTTCAAAAAAATACTCTTCTTCCTCCAATTGTGCCATCTAGTGTCCTCTTCACGCTGCTTCCTCTTTTTAGTCGTGTTCCCAAATGTCACTTGCTCAAAGCTTTCATACTGGTTCAGCACACCTTCCCCATCCAGTGGCACTGGAGGCTACCTCTTTTCCACCTGGTTGTTAAAGCTAATCTTGTTGCGGCGCCACCTATGATCCATTGGCAAAAAGCGGTGATGACCCATATAGCAATGCTTTGAACCAAATTTCAGTCATAAATAGTCAGTATCCTTGTGGTAGTATGGACATGCAAACTTGCCTTTTGTGCTCCAACCAGATAGCATGCCGTATGCTAGGAAGTCATTAATTGTCCAAAGTAGAACAACACGCAGAGTGAAATCCTTCTTTACCTTTGCATCCCATGTCTGAACACTGTTGAGCCAAAGATCTTTAAAATCATCAATAAGGGGCTGCAAATAAACATCAATGTTATTTCCTGGAGATTTTGGCCCCGGTATCAACATTGACATCATCCAGAACGGTTGTTTCAAACACAACCAAGGAGGCAAATTGTAAGGGATTAGGATCACAGGCCATGTAGTGTATGTCACGTTCAACATCCCAAATGGATTGAAACCATCAGATGCAAGACCCATCCTAAAATTACGAGGATCCAAAGCAAATTTCTTATAAATTTCATCCACGTGTTTCCATGCCATGGAATTAGCAGGGTGTTGCATTTTTCCATCTTGAACAAGTCCCTCCTTATGCCAACGCATATATTCAGATGTGGTCGCTCTCATGTATAACCTTTGCAGATGAGGGGTCACTGGAAAATACCTTAGGATTTTCTGTGGAACATGCTTCTTAGGTGCAGCATCACCACTAGCTGCCTCCTTCTCACTTGAACCAACAGGTTTCCATCTACTCTCTCCACATGTTGGACATTTATCCAAGTCAGCATATTGTTTTCTAAAAAAATACAATCATTGATACATGCATGTATCTTTTCATAGTCCGGCCCAAGATCATGAACTACCCTTTGCACTTTAACCAAACTATCTACAACACAATGACCTTCAGGGAGCACAAGTGAGAATAGCTGAAGCACAGCCTCCAGAGCACTGCTACTGAGACCAAACATGCACTTAATCTGAAATAGCCTGACAATGAATGAGACCTTAGTAGCCTCCTTGCAACCTGGATATAGTTCTTTCTGTGCCTCAGTTAATAACATAAAGAATTTCTTAGCGCTTTCATTTGGCTCTTCAGTTCGGATTTCACCACGTATTGCACCACTGATTAGTGAGGAAACCAAATCATTCATAGACGGACCATCCCCTGATTCACCATCATTTCCAACTCCTTCAGTGATGCTTGCATATGAATCCTTTTCTTCTCCTTCCCCTTGGATGAAAAATTCAGAAAATCCCCTAAAAAGCAAATGATTTCTAATTTCCTCAACTGTTCTGTATGACATGGAACGATATCTTGTACATGGACATGGTGTCATATATCCTTTACAAGTGCCTGCAAATCTAGTCTCCATAAATTTCTTCAATCCTTTTTGCCACTGATCTGATACTTGTGGCAGCCGCATCCAACTCCGATCAACATTATGCGACATTAAAGTCCTGCATACACAGTTAGTTGCTCATATGAGTACGCTAATAAGTCCCTGCTTTCTCCATCTATATGTAATTACCTCCACGTCATCCGACGTCCGGCCGTCGCCACCCTGCTGCCGCCACAACCAGACCTGGTGCCGTTGCCGCCCTGCTGCCGTCGCAACCAGACCCTGGTGCCATCGCCGCCCTGTAATTACCCTAGGGCAACGACAAGGGTAGTGACGCCAAATATTAGGCATGAATGCAACGACCAGGGTAATAAGATTAAGCAAAGCCCAGCACCATGAAAAAACTAAAGCCCAACCCAACCATTTTTTCCTCCGACGCCTCCCCTCCCGTCCTTGTCCAGTCCGCCTCCTCTCGTCAAGCCCAAACCTCCTCCCCACCCTCCTCCAGTCATCCTCCGCCAAGATCCGCACACCTCCCCCTAGATCCGGTCACCTCCTAAGTCCCCGCTGCTCCCCATCTGCACCACCCGGGTCAATGAGGGAGTACCATCGCAACGCTAGGGGTCGTTTTGCCCGGGGCAACAAGCTCATAAAGTTGGAGACGCCGTCAAAGGTCCGCACCAAGGGAGGTCGGGGCCGCCGTGGTGACGCTTCTTCACATCATCAACAATTACACAGCGGCGTCAATAGGTGGCCTACCACGCGGTCGGTTTTGAGGGGGTTTACCCTGGGGAAATCTTATCAGGTGAAGATAACTGCCGACTCCGACTACAAAACTGAGTCCGACACAGAGACGGATGATGATATTGACCACATGTGCGAGCAATGCATTGATGAAATCGTAATGTTCTTACTTTCTTATATGTTTTTATCTATGTATCCCTCATTTGTACTACAATTCAAAGATGGTTAAGATAGTCATTGAACATGACAGGAATGACTGTTTCTTCAAAAAAACATGATAAGAATGTGAACAGGGGAATGTCTATGTTTTTACCTATGTATCTATGCTTGATTGTTGGTCATGCATAAACCTCTGAAACATTAGTCATTGAACATTAAAATAATCTGAACATTGAATGTCAGAATGTATTGCAGACTGGTTTTATTTAACTGTTTGATGTATTGCAGACTAATTTTGAGGAGTTGATATCTGCTTTCAAGAAGTACACGAATCATGCCAATGAAAAGTACAACAAAGTGGTGCGGGAACACCATAACCTTGCCAAGAAGCTTGACATAACTAAAGAGAAGGCAAAAACATTAGTTGCAGCAGTTAAGAGGCTTGGCAAGAAGAAGATAGACATTAAGTAGGTCTTGGTTCACAAAGTGTTTAGTTTCGTCTGTAACATAACCTCTAGTGCTATGATCCCCATCTGTCATGTTCTTTTGGACTGCCTGTGTGCATGGTGGAAAAATGTTGCTTGATAAGCCTCATTTTGATCAATGTCTTTGCTATGATCCCCATCTGTCATGTTATGTTTCATCAATCTGTTGGTCTAGCTGACAAATACATTTACAGTATTAAATTACTGATTGAATGAGGTTACTGGAGTAACTATCAAAGCCTTGCAACATTGCCTATCTATTGCAACGAATTTTCATAGAATTTATTTCTGTAACTAACATAAAATTTATTTATTTCTTTTACTTCGGCTCCTATCCATCACCCAACTATTGTGTAGCGTGGTGGTGAGGTGCTCGAGTCCAAACTCCAGAGACCCTAGTTCGATTCCCTCATTGCGCATCTTTTAATTTTTCCATTAAGTAAAACTCGCAACCATTTTTCAACTCGTGGCGACAACACCAATCTATTGCAACAAATTACTTGTTGTTGCCATGGGCTATGTGGCAACGTAACAAATTCATTGCAATATTACTTCCTACTTGCAACATTACGTATTTCGTGGCAATAACCCTTACATATTGCAACGCAAAACAAAACTTTATAACAACGCAAAAAAACCGTGGCAATTTGTTCAGCAACTTGCAACCATCTTCAACTCGTTGCGACAACACCCACCTATTGCAACAGATTTTCCGTTGTTGCCTTGGGCTATGTGGCAACATGACAAATTCGTTGCAAAAATGTCAAAGCCTTGCAACATTGCGTATTTCGTGGCAATAACCCATCGATATTGCAACGAAAACAATTAATTATTGCAACGAAAAACACAAGTGGCAATATCGCCTACCTATTGCAACGAATTTTCAAATGGTGGCAATAACGCCTACCGGTTGCAACGAAAACTCAAAATCGTTGCAATAACCCCTACTTGTTGCAATGAAATTTGAGTTGATGGGATGATGGCCGTGGCAATAGCCCTAAAATCTAGTAGTGAATGGACAAGTCGAGCGTGCCAATGGCATGATACTCGACGCCCTCAAGAAAAGACTACACGACGTCGGCAACACCAAAGGCGGCAAATGGCTCAAGGAGTTACCCAATGCTCTCTGGGGACTACGAACCCAACCATGCAAGACTACTGGGCTCTCACCCTATTTCCTCATGTATGGCTCAAAAGCCATATTACCCGCCCACATCATGTGGCAATCACCCTCAGTCGAACAATACGATGAAGAACTGGCAGAACAAACAAGGCGAACAGATCTAGACAGTCTAGAAGAAGCAAGATGCGCAGCGCTAGTGCAATCTGCCAGGTACCTTGACGGTTTAAGGCGTTACCACGACCGCAACGTCAAGGAACGATCTTTCAACTTGGGCGATATGGTCCTCAAGCGAATCCAAGACACGACAAGGTTGCATAAACTCAATTCACCATGGGAGGGTCCTTACATCGTATCAAAGGTTACGGGACCCGGATCTTATAGACTACAAGAACTCTCAGGAGAACAAGTACCAAACTCTTGGAATATAGAACACCTTTGTTGCTATTACCCGTAGCAGCATCCGAGTAATTGCTTCAAAGCAAAAAACTCATATCAACTACTCGAGGCAACAGCTCGACTACCGACTTCAAGATACACTACTCTTGACACAAGACTATCAACTCAACAGGCATTACTGCCCTGATACAGTTCCAGCAGTGGAGTAATTCTTTACTCAAGACAGATGATACATCAACAAGTTACATACGAGTGAAAGTACTCGAAGTTCAAAAACACTACAAGCACCTGCCTACTGGTGGGCTGCATTTAAGCCTCAGGCTTTTACAATATCACAAGGCCACTCAGGTCTGCCGACTACAATGGGAAGGGCCTACACGCAAGGAAGCTGCGCAAAACACAGCCATATCGATGTCCTCTAGCCAAGGCAACGCTAAGTACTCCTGCACCACCGCTGCATTGACAGCAGCGACGATGAATCCCGCGCGTCGCGCCAAGAGGGAACCAAGGCTGCTCTTTTGCTAGCCTTGCCGAGCCAACCCACTTGACGGCCACACCTCCACCTCTAAGAGAGCGGGATAAAGATCGCGGCACTCATCACCCATTACTCGCGAGTTCCAGCGCGTACTCCACTGGATCACGAGCTGCAAGATGAGGCACGCGATGAAACCTCCTACGAGGATTCTTCTAGCATCGCGGCTATCCCTATGAGTGCTAGAGTCTGTGGAGGGAAGGTGGTCTCAATCTACGAGGAATCTTCTAGCACCGGTGTACTCTTTGAAGGCTTTCTACACTCAAACAACAGCAACTGAAGGCAATCCATTGTTACTCAGAAACTTGATTCGGGTCGACCTCCAGGGGGATCTATTTATAGCCAAGCGCTACAACTACCACCCACCCAGGAGTTACTATGCGCCCATGATCAATGAGTCTGACGACCTCTGACTCTACCCACGTGAAAGCATTCATGCTACAAAGGACAAAAGGGTACAGTACACCCGTGCATCCCCAAAAAGTAGAGTACTCGACAGCATCACGACTACTCGACACTTAGAACTACTCCAGCCAAGCATGACATGTGCTCAAAACGCACCATTGTCTCAGGGGCTTGGAGAAGGCCGACCCTCTACTTAGGGGTCGAGCAATACGAAGCCTTGCGACAAGGGGTCGGGCACATCCGACCCTGGGACCAAGGGTCGGGCGAGACGGAGTTCCATCCTCGAAGGGTTGGGCACATCCGACCCCGGGACCTTGGGTCGGGTGAGGCGAAGTGAACTACTCTTCGCCCACGTCAAGACAACTACTTCAAGCAACAAAAGAGAACAAGCATTCATTTCTCAAAAGTATCATACAAGGGTACATAAAAGTTCAAGGCTCCTCTGGAGATACAAATTCAGACATCTTGGACGCGATTGGCTCTGCCTCCTCGAGGTACTGCGCATAAGCTTCTTCTGTGCAGTTGCGAGCCACGCCATCACCAGTCGCCGACAAATCTGCCCTCGGGTAGTATGACTTTACCACAGCAAGGACTTGTTTGCAAACGACCTTGCAGAGGCCCGCCACCTTACCCGGGGCAGCCTTCAATCGCTCGACTAGTGATTGAGGTCCTGCGTCCTCCTCCACGGGGGCACTGGCGTTCACCAAATCTTGAGCTGCCACAGTCAACTCTTGGAGTTCACCCCGAAGTCTTCCTATGGTCTGGACATGATCTCTGCATGCCACCATGGCCATAGCAAGCATCACCCCATTTTGAATCTTCCTGTCTCGCTGATGCTCGCAAGCAGGCTGTGCTTCTGTCAGCGCAGCCTGAAGACGTTCAGCTTCATCCGCCACTCGGTCGTGCGCGTTTCTCCAGTCAAGGAGTTGGCTACTAGCAGCAGCCTCTTGCCTCTTGAGCTCTACAAAAATGGCCAACTTCAAACATAACCAACTACAGTCGGACATACTCGGAAGATACAAAGTACTCACCTTGATACTTTTTATTCAAAGACTTGTAGCGGCTCTCCAGCTTCTGCTGCAATACTTCGTGATCTGACCGCTCCACAGCAAAGGATTTTGCTCCAGCTTCGTGAACCCTCAAGGATTCTGTAAGTTGGGCACACTCCTGCTCCAATTGATGGCTTCATTCCTGTAGGGCCCAAATGTGCAAAGCAATGCAATCAATCAAATACCTTACAATTACTCAATCTATGCGACAAAGCAAAGAAAATACACCTGGAAGCTCCAAAAAACATCGACAGCTCTCTAGAACTCTGACTCAGATGGAAGGCTGAGTACTGGACTTTGAGTACTCTTTGCAAGATGAGGAGCTGCACCCAAAGCAGTACCTAAAAAGATTATCATCAGTCACCTGAATGTTATGACTACAATACCAGGACTTCGGATACATACCTAGAGCAGTTGATTCTTTGGATTTTTCCACATCCACTACAGCTAGAGCTCCGCCAGTAGATGTCGACAAAGAAGCATTTCCAGAACCCGAAGCAGCAGAGGGGACCTCCATGGAGCGAATCACTTCTTGAAGCATAGACATGGTAGCTCCAAGGCGACCAGCGTCAACTTCGGGTAGTTCCTCGACAATAATATCCTCCAAGGGAGTAGAAAAAGTAGTCGGGGGATACGACTCTATTCTTGCCTCCACAGGGATAGTCTCTTCCGCATCCCTACATCAGAGTTCAAAGTCATTACACGACTTCAAGACAACTTAAAGATACACACCAAGGACAAACAAACTCACCGAGTTGAGCGTGGCGGCAACTGCACCCGTTTCTTCTCAGCAACAGGTGGCCGAGTACTCAGCGCCACAGGAACAGCTGCTAGCGCTGTCTTCTCGCCAAGGCTTGAGAAACACAGCGTCAAGACTACAATACAATTCAGACTAAACTAGTCGCGGAAGAAAGCTTACCACTAGCAATCACACTAGACAACAAAGAACCAGTAGAACCTACTGGCGACACTTCCTTCGCAACACCCGCTACTCCGGCAGGCAATCCCAGGACTGCCTGGTCAGCAACCGGCAGCGCGGCAGCCGACGGAGCCTATGCAGTCAACTCGGGGGCTACTTCAGCATCCGCTGATGGCACCTCCTCTGGCACCTTCTCAACAGACGCAATGCCAACGCCCGGGTCGGTCACAACTACTTCTCCAAAAGCAGCCTCATCATCACCACGTGCCGCATCGCCAGCCTTTTGAACAAGACAGTAATCACAAGATTGCAAGTTGAAGTCTATCAGCTACAAGTGAGTATACGGCTACATACCTTGGCACCCTGAGACTTCTCAGGAGTTGAAGCACACTTAGACGCAGACATCTTGCGGACTACCCTGCATTTCTTCACAAGAGGAGAGGGCTCATCCTCTGACTCCTCAGCAATAGTTTCTTCTTCTTCCGACTATGCCAAATAGCTAGCAAGAACTCGGGACTACAAAAAACAAGTCGATATTCAAAACAAATATCACAAGTCAAAAAAGTACAAGTCAAAGTGCAAGGAAATACCCCTTCTGGCCCATACCAGGCATCATACTGCCGAAGAGCTGCAGGGATCACTGGTACTCCCTGGTAGTTCCTGAAGAACTTGGCCAGCAGCGCCTCCACTGTTGGGATACACTAGCGCAAATCAAAATTTTCTACCGCGTAAACCAAGAAAACTATCGTATAAGGATCACGGGATTACCACTCGACGCACTGATGCGGAAGATGTAGATTCGCGTCGATGCAGCAAAGTCGATCAGCGTAGTCGTATGTAGTCAATCACGTCGACATCCAGCAGCTCCTCAGCAGCTCGTCCACGTGCAGCAAGATCGCCCTCGTGCCGCGGCTCGTCATGGCTCGTCGGCGGCTCGTCGTGGCTCGTCGGCGGCTCGTCGTAGCTCGTCGGTGGCTCGTCCAAGTGCTGCAGGCGCAACACCTCCAAGGTATCCACACGTGCAGGGAGGAAGCATCGCAAGCCGGACTGCTAGGTCCGTGAGTTGCAACAGGCGAGGGCGTGGAAGGCGCAGCAGATGTGTTTCGCCAAAAGGTGTAAACCCTAGGGCGCCCCCACCCCTCTATTTATAGAGGTTTCTAACGGGCCTCTGGGTCCGAAGCCCATTAGTACTTCTAAACCTAATCCAACTTAGATCACATCTGAATTGGGCTTCCAGCCCCTTAAGTGTGTGACCCTATGGGTTCGGATACGTATAGACATTGCCTGAGTACTCCTACTAGGCCCAATAGTCTGTAGCGGCCTCTAGCAAGACGTGCCAACTCCTATACGCACACGAAGATCATATCAGACGAACCATCACAACATTATATCTATGCTATTCCCTTTGCCTCATGATATTTGGTCTAGCTTCAAGCCGACCGCTCTTTCTTGATCCTGTGACCCGGAATCCCTTTGCAGGTTAACTCTTAACCGTACGTAGCATGGCCATGCATTTTCGGATCCGATCATTCGAGGGGCCCAGAGATATCACTCTCAATCAGAGAGGGGCAAATCCCATCTTGATTGACCATGTCTCATAGCATGCTTCTTGACAAACCCGAAAGCTACCTTTATAACTACCCTGTTACGGTGTAGCATTTGATAGCCCCTAAGTAAGTCGATCCACATCTTGAGTACATGCGACAATCTCAGGTCTAAGGACAAAGCGTATATGTTGTGTAAAGAGAGAACTACTTCTCGTGTTGGGTCAGTCCTAGCACATGTCTCCACATGTGCCCACATTATTAGTTCAACATCTCCATGTCCATGACTTGTGAAACATAGTCATCAACTAATACATGTGCTAGTTCTAATATTCATGTGTGTCCGCACATGAACTTCGACTAGGGACGACTTTAGAATAACCATACAAGTAAAGAGTTTCACATACACTTCACATAATTGCAAATCAATTCAAGTATCCTTTAATGGATATTCAAGGAACACAATATAAATCATGGATACAAATGGAATATCATCATCTCTATGATTGCCTCTAGGGCATACCTCCAACAGTCTCCCACTTGCACTAGAGTCAATCTAGAAGGTACCTAATACCCATAGCTCTTACATGCGCATCATGCTTTGCCTGCGGGAGTGGTTTTTTCAACGGATCAGAAATGTTCAGATCCGTGTGTATTTTGCATATCTTGATCTCACCCCGGTTAACGAAGTCTCGAATGAGATGAAATCGCCGCATTACATGTTTGTTCTTCTAGTGGTTCCTCGGCTCCTTTGCTTGCGCAATTGCCCCATTGCTATCACAGTAGAGATTCAATGGGCTGGATGCATTAAGGAACACACCAAGCTCAATTAGGAAATTCCTTATCCAAACACCCTCCTTCGCGGCTTCCGAAGCCGCGATGTACTCAGCTTCTGTCGTAGAATCGGCCACCGTCTCCTCCTTGGAACTCTTCCAACTAACAACACCACCATTTAGCGTGAACACAAATCCTGATTGTGACTTTGAATCATCTCTGTCGGTTTGGAAACTAGCATCGGTGTAACCTGTTACAACGAGCTCCTCTTCACCTCCATAGACGAGGAACATATCTTTAGTCCTTCTCAAGTACTTAAGAATGTTTTTCACCGCTGTCCAGTGACTCTCACCTAGATCAGACTGGTGCGTGCTTGTCATACTTAGCGCATATGAAATATCTGGGTGAGTACTTATCATTGCATACATGATAGATCCAATAGCCGAGGCATATGGCACTCTACTCATGCGATCCCGCTCATCAGCAGTCGAAGGACACTGAGTCTTGCTGAGATGTATGCTATGTGACATAGGCAAGAACCCTTTCTTTGCCTCTTCCATGTTGAACCGCTTCAACACTTTATCAATGTAAGTATCTTGGCTTAATCCTATAAGCCTTCTCGATCTATCTCTATAGATCTTAATGCCCAGAATATATGCCGCTTTCCCTAAGTCTTTCATCGAAAAACTATTTTTCAGTGAAGTCTTTACGGACTCAAGCATAGGAATGTTATTTCCAATCAGTAATATGTCATCCACATATAAGATAAGAAATACTACAGAGCTCCCACTAACCTTCTTGTAAACACAAGACTCTTCTTCGTTCTTGGTGAAGTCAAACCCTTTGACCACTTCATCAAAACAAATGTTCCAACTCCTAGATGCTTGCTTCAATCCATAAATGGATCTTTGAAGCTTGCATACCTTTCCAGCATTTTTCGGATCGACAAAACCCTCAGGCTGTATCATATACACGTCCTCAGCTAGGTTTCCATTCAGGAAAGCTGTCTTGACATCCATCTGCCATATCTCATAATCGAAATATGCAGCTATAGCTAGAATAATCCGAATGGACTTAAGCATCACTACGGGCGAGAAGATCTCATTGTAGTCAACTCCTTGAACTTGTCGAAAACCTTTTGCGACAAGTCGTGCTTTATAGATGTGAATATTTCCATCCATGTTCTTTTTCTTCTTATAGATCCACTTGCACTCTATGGCTTTAACACCATCAGGCGGGTCAACCAAGTTCCAAACTTCATTGTCTCCCATGGACTCTAGTTCGGATTGCGTGCCACTCTGCCATTTTTCGGAGTCTTGGTCCATCATTGCTTCTGCATATGTCGCAGGCTCATCATTCTCCAACAATAATATTTCCCAAATTTCGCGGAGCCTTGCCGACCTTCATGGTTGTGGCGGTGCCATGGGTATCTCAACTTGTTCTGCTACGTTAGCATCACTCATTGATTCTTGCTCGATCAGCTCATCTTGAACTTCTTCAAGATGCACTGTCTTTCCACTCTTTTCTCCTTTGAGAAACTCTTTCTCTAGGAAAACCCCGTTCCGAGCGACAAACACTTTGCCCTCTGACTGGTTGTAGAAATAATATCCCAAAGTTTCCTTTGGATATCCCACGAAAATGCACTTATCTGACTTGGGTGTAATCTTGTCCAACTGAAGTCGCTTGACAAACACTTCACATCCCCAAATCTTTAGAAAACACAAACCGAGAACTTTTCAAGTCCACATCTCATATGGTGTCTTAACTACGAATTTAGATGGTACCCTATTAAGTGTGAAAGCTACTGTTTCTAGAGCGTATCCTCAAAATGACAACGGTAGGTCCGACTGGCTCATCATTGATCGAACCATTTCTAACAAAGTTCGATTATGTCGCTCGGATACACCATTTCTCTGAGGTGTTCCAGGCGGCGTAAGTTGTGGAACAATTCCGCAACTCTTTGCTAAACTCATGGCTCAAATACTCGCCTCCACGATCAGATCGTAAGGCCTTAATTTTCTTGCCACGCTGGTTTTCAACTTCATTCTGAAATTCCTTGAACTTTTCAAAGGTTTCAGACTTGTGCCTCATCAAGTAGACATAGCCATATCTACTAAAATCATCAGTGAAAGTCATGAAGTATTGGAATCCTCCTCTAGCTGTCGTGCTCATTGGTACGCATACATCGCTATGTACGAGATCCAACAAGTCTACTGCTCTGTCAGGAGAACCTATGAAAGGCGTCTTGGTCATCTTGCCTAGCAAGCAAGCCTCACATGTCTCGTACGATTCAAAATCAAAAAAAGTTAGAAGTCCATCAGAATGGAGTTTCTTCATGCGTTTTTCACTTATATGACCCAAACGACAATGCCACAAGTAGGTAAGACTCAAATCATTAGGCCGAGGCCTTTTAGCACTTACGTTACAGACAGGTGAAGCATCAAGATTTAAAACAAACAATCCATTCACAATGGGTGCAAAAGCCATAAACATATCATTCTTAGAGATCACACAACCATTGTTTTCACTCGCAAATGAATAATCATCCTTCATCAAGCATGAAGGAGACAAAATGTTTTGACTTAAACTAGGAACGAAATAACAATTATTCAACTCCATAATAAATCCTGACGGGAGGTGGAGTTGCATTATCCCGACGGTCAACGCGGCAACTCTTGCATTATTGCCCACGCGGAAATCAACTTCTCCTCTTTCCACGCTTCTACTTCTTACCATTCCCTGCATCGAATTGCAAATATGAGCAACCGATCCGGTATCAAATACCCAAGAAGTCATAATTGTATCAGCGAGAAATATGTTGTCTATAACATTAATAACAAGCGTACCTGAGGTGGAAGTACTCTTACTTCCGCCATTCTTCAACGAAGCTAGGTACTGCTTGCAATTTCTCTTCCAGTGACCAAGTTCATAACAGTAAAAGCACTCTTTGTCTGGAGCAGGTCTAGGTCCAGCTTTAACCTTGGGTGTTGGGTTTGGCTTGGACGTTCCAGCCTTGCCCTTCTTTTTCAAGAATTGCCCTTCTTCTTAAAGCTAGGCTTGTTCTGTATAGCCATCACATGGCTGCTACTAGCGCTTTTCTTGATGTCAGCCTCTGCTATTTTAAGCATGCCACACAGCTCATTCAGACCCTTCTCCGTCCCATGCATATGGTAGTTCGAGATGAAGTTCCCATAGCTAGGTGGAAGAGACGAAAGAATGAAATCAGTGACCAACTCTTGGTCCAGTGGGAAGCCCAGCTTCTCCAACCGTTGAGTGTAACCAACCATCTTGATTACGTGTGGTCCTACTGCTGCGCCTTCTGCTAGCTTGCTCTCCACAAAGGCCTTAGACACATTGAACCTTTCAGTCCTGGCCTATGTTTGGAACATGTCTCTAAGCGCCATGATCATATCGTGCACCTCATGGTTTGTTTCGAACTGCATCTGCAGCTCTGATTCCATGCAAGGAAGCATAAGGTAGCTTACTTCAAGGTTAGCATCACATGCTTTCTTGTAAGCATTCTTAGCAGCAGCAGGTGCATCATCAGCATGTTCTTCTTGTAGTGGGTTGTCTAGAACATCTTCCTTTTTCTCAGCCCTGAGAACAATTCTTAGGTTACGGATCCAATCTGAGTAGTTTGTTCCATTCAACTTATCCTTCTCAAGGACCGAACGCAAAGCAAACGGTGTAGTGCTGCTAGGTGTCATTTAATCTACAACAAAAGTAATGCAAAATACACTAAGACAAACGTATCCATGATAGAGCAAATCACATTAAACTATTTTAACAGAATCTACTCCCACTAAAATCAATATCCCTTTATTGATACTTAGTGATTTCGGATCCACAACTAACAAGTCTACTAGTGAGCTTTAGCATCACCGCTAGCAAACAAGGTAGATCGGTAAGCAACTTCTTGCTAATCATATCACATATGACTCCTATTGTTGGCTGACATCTCCATGTCTCGGCGCCCAACCTTTATGCCCCAAAGTCCTTAACCATTAAGATAACCTTGTTAAGTAAACCAACCCTTATGCATGTAAGTGTCCGACACGAACCCGTCTAGTTAAGGAAAATCAGTGGCACCCTAATTTCATAGACCCACCACCAATTGTACAAGACATGGGACGGTGCAAGTTTTAGTTAGGAGGACATGCTAACTTAAACTTTTTGAGGGATCGTTCTACTTCTAACATCACATCATGCAGGAAGTAAAATATAAAGAATAACATGCACACAGTTGTGACACAGTATGGCCCATTTTGTTATGGTAATCTCCATCTCCACAGAACCTGTTCACCATGGTGATCTCCATCTCCATGTTCCATGTGCACCATCCTTCTGGCGATGAGTCCTCCAAGAACTAGAACATGTTATTGAACCTAATAGCTAGTAATGAAGATTACATAGTTGCTTGGATCATCACAGATTGGTACGCAGACCATTAAATACATTAAAGTGATAACACATATGGCTCAAGCCGTGTTGCCGTACACGCGACACGCAGGTCACAAATGAGTTACACACATGCATCACATACAAGGGACCATACCGATCACAAAATCATAACATCCTGCAAAACAGAGTTAGGTATTCTAACGTTCCAAACTTCAGAGGCCCGTAACTCCATCTTCCAAGCCAAATTTGGGAAATCTAATTCCACTGAAAATGGCGAAGCGGTTGAATTTTATGTGTAACTTTTTCTGTAAATCAATTTTCATATAAAATTCACCCCGATCCGAGATCGTATCGAAAAGTTACAGCTGTTTTACCGAAACTCACGCACACGGCAAAATTTCGACCCGGTAGTAGATCCGATCTACTATTCCACATCTCATGCGCCTGACGTATGAAACTGGATTTCGATTTGACTAATCACATTGATCTTCGCTCGCTGTAACCGGCATTACGTGTATCACTTAACTCCGATGGTGGAAATCCGACCGGTAAGAGTATGTCGTTACACGATCATTGCAGCAAGAACACAAAACCAGGATATAGATCAAACTGAAAATTCGCATATCTCCATATCCACACATCCCGAATCCAAAATAAAACAGCTACGGCTCTGATACCACTGTAGGATACGAGGTAGGCTACACTAGCGCAAATCAAAATTTTCTACCGCGTAAACCAAGAAAACTATCGTATAAGGATCACGTAATTACCACTCGACGCACTGATGCGGAAGATGTAGATTCGCGTCGATGCAGCGAAGTCGATCAGCGTAGTCGTACGTAGTCGATCACGTCAACGTCCAGCAGCTCCTCAGCAGCTCGTCCACATGCAGCAAGATCGCCCTCGTGCCGCGGCTCGTCGTGGCTCGTCGGCGGCTCGTCGTGGCTCGTCGGCGGCTCATCATTGCTCGTCGGTGGCTCATCCAAGTGCTGTAGGCGCAACACCTCCAAGGTATCCACACGTGCAGGGAGGAAGCGTCGCAAGCCAGACTGCTAGGTCCGTGAGTTGCAACAAGCGAGGGCGTGGGAGGCGCAGCAGATGTGTTTCGCCAAAAGGTGTAAACCCTAGGGCGCCCCCACCCGTCTATTTATAGGGGTTTCTAATGGGCCTCTACGTCCAAGGCCCATTAGTACTTATAAACCTAATCCAACTCGGATCACATCCGAATTAGGCTTCCAGCCCCTTAAGTGTGTGACCCTATGGGTTCGGATACGTCTAGACATCGCCCGAGTACTCCTACTCGGCCTAATAGTCGGTAGCGGCCTCTAGCAAGACGTGCCAACTCCTATACGCACACGAAGATCATATCAGACGAACCATCACAATATTATATACATGCTATTCCCTTTGCCTCATGATACGTAGCATGGCTATGCATTTTCGGATCCAGTCACTTGAGGGGCCCAGAGATATCACTCTCGATCAGAGAGGGGCAAATCCCATCTTGATTGACCATGTCTCATAGCATGCTTCTTGACAAACCCGAAAGCTACCTTTATAACTACCCTGTTACGGAGTAGCGTTTGATAGCCCCTAAGTAAGTCGATCCACATCTTGAGTACATGCGACAATCTCAGGTCTAAGGACAAAGCGTATATGTTGTGTAACAAGAGAACTACTTCTCGTGTTGGGTCAGTCCTAGCACATGTCTCCAATGTGCCCACATTATTAGTTCAACATCTCCATGTTCATGACTTGTGAAACATAGTCACCAACTAATACATGTGCTAGTTCTAATATTCATGTGTGTCCTCACATGAACTCCGACTAGGGACAACTTTAGAATAACCATACAAGTAAAGAGTTTCACATACAATTCGCATAATTGCAAATCAAATCAAGTAGCCTTTAATGGATATTCAAGGAATACAATATAAATCATGGATACAAATGGAATATCATTATCTCTATGATTGCCTCTAGGGCATACCTCCAACAGTCTCCCACTTGCACTAGAGTCAATCTAGAAGGTACCTCATACCCATAGCTCTTACATACGCATCATGCTTAGCCTGCGGGAGTGGATTAGAGGCCTGAGGATATATCTTCAGAAGAGAAACAGATCTGATACAGTGGAGCATAAAACCTAACCGAAAGGGGGCCCTCCAGTTATATCTCCACCACCTCCGGATTCTAAGCGTCAGTTACGCAACAGACGGATTTTAACCAGATTAATTGCCTTAAACACCCAACGGTTACTCTTTTCAACGGGTTTTTGACCACTTCAAACGACAAAAATTGCCTAAGTGCTCGGGGGCTACGGGTACCGTACCCGATGGTCAGAATTTTCTTTTTCAGATTTTCGAGGGTAAACAACCAAAAAGCAGGATTGACCCTAAGCTTAACTCTTCGACTCAACCTAAGGCTCGGGGGCTACTCCATATGGAGTGCAATTTACATCGCACTACCATATAAAAAATTCTCGGAACAGAAGCAACTCAAAGGAATAAGAAGAGCACCTTCCAGCCACGCGACAGTACTCGAGCACTTCGGACACTGCAACCTCTACGACAAACTACTCGGATAGTGCCCACAGTACTCGAGGCTGTGGTGCACGACTACAAAGTACTCGGGGGCTTGTCGGGCATGCATCCCAATCCCACGAGTAGACCCTGGATGGCCCACTAAGGAACGTACTTGGATATGATCAGGACAAGGGATAGGCGTATCCCACTCGGACTAGTCAAGTATGTGTATGGAAAACTACTCGGGCCATACCTGTAGGGATACGAGGTAGGCTACGCTAGCGTAAATCAAATTTCTACCGCGTATAACCAGGAAGAACTGCCGTATAAGGATCACGGGATTACCACTCGACGCACTACTGGTGCGGAAGATGTAGATATGCGTCGGTGCAGTGAAGACGATCACGTAGTCGTACGTAGTCGATCAACGTAGTCGTACGTAGTCGATCACGTCCAGCAGCTCCTCAGCAGCTCGTCCACGTGCACAGCAAGATCGCCTCCGGTACCGTGGCTCGTCGTCGGCTCGTCGTGGCTCGTCGGCGGCTCGTCGATGGCTCGTCCAAGTGCTGCAGGCGCAACACCTCCAAGGTATCCACACGTGCAGGGAGGAAGCGTCGCAAGCCGGATTGCTAGATCCGCGAGTTGCAACAGGCAAGGGCGTGGGAGGCGCGGCAGGTGTGTTTCGCCAAAAAGGTGTAAACCCTAGGGCGCCCCCACCCCTCTATTTATAGGGGTTCCTGACGGGCCTCTGGATCCGAGGCCCATTAGTACTCCTAAACCTAATCCAACTCGGATCAGATCCGAATTGGGCTTCCAGCCCCTTAAGTGTGCGACCCTATGGGTTCGGATACGTATAGACATGGCCCGAGTACTCCTACTCGGCCCAATAGTCGATAGCGGCCTCTAGCAAGACGTGCCAACTCCTATACGCACACGAAGATCATATCAGACGAACCATCACAACATAATATACATGCTATTCCCTTTGCCTCACGATATTTGGTCTAGCTTCAAGCCGACCGCTCTTTCTCGATCATGTGATTCGAAATCCCTTTGCAGGTTAACTCTTAACCGTACGTAGCATGGCCATGCATTTTCTGATCCGATCACTCGAGGGGCCCAGAGATATCACTCTCAATCAGAGAGGGGCAAATCCCATCTTGATTGACCATGTCTCATAGCATGCCTCTTGACAAACCCGAAAGCTACCTTTATAACTACCCTGTTACGGTGTAGCGTTTGATAGCCCCTAAGTAGGTCAATCCACATCTAGAATACATGCGACAATCTCAGGTCTAAGGACAAAGCGTATATGTTGTTTAAAGAGAGAACTACTTCTCGTGTTGGGTCAGTCCTAACACATGTCTCCACATGTGTCCACATTATTAGTTCAACATCTCCATGTCCATGACTTGTGAAACATAGTCATCAACTAATACATGTGCTAGTCTAATATTCATGTGTGTCCTCACATGAACTCCGACTAGGGACAACTTTAGAATAACCATACAAGTAAAGAGTTTCACATACAATTCACATAATTGCAAATCAATTCAAGTAGCCTTTAACGGATATTCAATGAACACAATATACAAATCATGGATACAAATGGAATGTCATCATCTCTATGATTGCCTCTAGGGCATACCTCCAACAGTCTCCCACTTGCACTAGAGTCAATCTAGAAGGTACCTAATACCCATAGCTCTTACATGCGCATCATGCTTAGCCTGCGGGAGTGGTTTTGTCAACGGATCAGAAATGTTCAGATCCGTGTGTATTTTGCATATCTTGATCTCACCCCGGTTAACGAAGTCTCGAATAAGATGAAATCGCCGCATTACGTGCTTGTTCTTCTGGTGGTTCCTTGGCTCCTTTGCTTGCGCAATTGCCCCATTGTTATCACAGTAGAGATTCAATGGGCTGGACGCATTCGGGAACACACCAAGCTCAATGAATTCCTTATCCAAACACCTTCCTTCGCGGCTTCCGAAGCCGCGATGTACTCGGCTTCTGTCGTAGAATCGGCCACCGTCTCCTGCTTGGAACTCTTCCAACTAACAGCACCACCATTTAGCGTGAACACAAATCCTGATTGTGACTTTGAATCATCTCTGTCGGTTTGGAAACTAGCATCGGTGTAACCTGTTACAACGAGCTCCTCCTGACCTCCATAGACGAGGAACATATCTTTAGTCCTTCTCAAGTACTTAAGAATGTTTTTTCACCGCTGTCCAGTGACTCTCACCTGGATCAGATTGGTGTCTGCTTGTCATACTTAGCGCATATGAAACATCTGGGCGAGTACTTATCATTGCATACATGATAGATCCAATAGCCGAGGCATATGGCACTCTACTCATGCGATCCCGCTCATCAGCAGTCGAAGGACACTGAGTCTTGCTGAGATGTATGCCATGTGACATAGGCAAGAACCCTTTCTTTGCCTCTTCCATGCTGAACCGCTTCAACACTTTGTCAATATAAGTATCTTGGCTCAAACCTATAAGCCTTCTCGATCTATCTCTATAGATCTTAATGCCCAGAATATATGCCGCTTCCCCTAAGTCCTTCATCGAAAAACTATTTTTCAGTGAAGTCTTTACGGACTCAAGCATAGGAATGTTATTTCCAATCAGCAATATGTCATCCACATATAAGATTAGAAATACTACAGAGCTCCCACTAACCTTCTTGTAAACACAAGACTCTTCTTCGTTCTTGGTGAAGTCAAACCCTTTGACCACTTCATCAAAACGAATGTTCCAACTCCTAGATGCTTGCTTCAATCCATAAATGGATCTCTGAAGCTTGCATACCTTTCCAGCATTTTTTGGATCGACAAAACCCTCGGGCTGTATCATATACACGTCCTCAGCTAGGTTTCCATTCAGGAAAGCTGTCTTGACATCCATCTGCCATATCTCATAATCGAAATATGCAGCTATAGCTAGAATAATCCGAATGGACTTAAGCATCACTACGGGCGAGAAGGTCTCGTCGTAGTCAACTCCTTGAACTTGTCGAAAACCTTTTGCGACAAGTCGTGCTTTATAGATGTGAACATTTCCATCCATGTCCTTTTTCTTCTTATAGATCCACTTGCACTCTATGGCTTTAACACCATCAGGCGGGTCAACCAAGTTCCAAACTTGATTGTCTCCGATGGACTCTATTTCGGATTGCATGGCACTCTGCCATTTTTCAGAGTCTGGGTCCATCATTGCTTCTGCATATGTCGCAGGCTCATCATTGTCCAACAATAATATTTCCCGCATTTCGCGGAGCCTTGCCGACCTTCGTGGTTGTGGCGGTGCTTCTCTTGCCATGGGTATCTCAACTTGTTCTGCTACGTTAGCATCACTCATTGATTCTTGCCCGATTGACTCATCTTGAACTTCTTCAAGATGCACTGTCTTTCCACTCTTTTCTCCTTTGAGAAACTCTTTCTCTAGGAAAATCCCGTTCCGAGCGACAAACACTTTGCCTTCTGATCGGTTGTAGAAATAATATCCCAAAGTTTCCTTTGGATATCCCACGAAAATGCACTTATCTGACTTGGGTGTGATCTTGTCCGACTGAAGTCGCTTGACAAACACTTCACATCCCCAAATCTTTAGAAAAGACAAACTAGGAACCTTTCCAGTCCACATCTCATATGGTGTCTTAACTACGGATTTAGATGGTACCCTATTAAGTGTGAAAGCTGCTGTTTCTAGAGCGTATCCCCAAAATGACAACGGTAGGTCCGACTGGCTCATCATTGATCGAACCATGTCTAACAAAGTTCGATTACGTCGCTCGGACACACCGTTTCTCTGAGGTGTTCCAGGCGGCGTAAGTTGTGGAACAATTCCGCAACTCTTTAGATGATTGCTAAACTCGTGGCTCAAATACTCGCCTCCACGATCAGATCGTAAGGCCTTAATTTTCTTGCCACGCTGATTTTCAACTTCATTCCGAAATTCCTTGAACTTTTCAAAGGTCTCAGACTTGTGCCTCATCAAGTAGACATAGCCATATCTACTAAAATCATCAGTGAATGTTATGAAGTATTGGAATCCTCCTCTAGCCGTCGTGCTCATTGGTCCACATACATCACTATGTACGAGTTCCAACAAGTCTACTGCTCTCTCAGGAAATCCTGTGAAAGGCGTCTTGGTCATCTTGCCTAGCAAGCAAGCCTCACATGTCTCCTATGATTCAAAATCAAATGAAGTTAGAAGTCCATCAGAATGGAGCTTCTTCATGCGCTTATCACTTAGATGACCCAAACGACAATGCCACAAGTAGGTAGGACTCAAATCATTAGGCCGAGGCCTTTTAGCACTTACATTACAGACAGGTGATCCATCAAGATTTAAAACAAATAATCCATTCACAATGGGTGCAAAAGCCATAAACATATTATTCTTAGAGATCACACAACCATTGTTTTCACTCGCAAATGAATAACCATCCTTCATCAAACATGAAGGAGATAAAATGTTTTGACTTAAACTAGGAACAAAATAACAATTATTCAACTCCATAATAAATCCTGATGGGAGGTGGAGTTGCATCGTCCCGACGGTCAAAGCAGCAACTCTTGCATTATTGCCCATGCGGAAATCAACTTCTTCTCTTTCCACGCTTCTACTTCTTATCATTCCCTGCATCGAATTGCAAATATGAGCACCGATCCGGTATCAAATACCCAAGAATTAATAACTGTATCAGCGAGAAATATGTTGTCTATAACATAAACAACAAGCGTACCTAAGATAGAAGTACTCTTACTTCCGCCGTTCTTCAACGAAGCTAGGTACTGCTTGCAGTTTCTCTTCCAGTGACCAAGTTCATGACAGTAAAAGCACTCTTTATCTGGAGCAGGTCCAGCTTTAGCCTTGGGCGGTAGGTTTGGCTTGGACGTTCCAGCCTTGCCCTTCTTCTTCCAAGAATTTCCCTTCTTCTTAAAGCTGGGCTTGTTCTGTATCGCCATCACATGGCTGGTACTAGCGCTTTTCTTAATGTCAGCCTCTGCTGTCTTGAGCATACCACACAGCTCATTCAGACCCTTCTCCGTCCCATGCATATGGTAGTTCGAGATGAAGTTCCCATAGCTAGGCGGAAGAGACGAAAGAATGAAATCAGTGGCCAACTCTTGGCCCAGTGGGAAGCCTAGCTTCTCCAACCGTTGAGTGTAACCAACCATCTTGATCACGTGTGGTCCTACTGCTGCGCCTTCTGCTAGCTTGCTCTCAACAAAGGCCTTAGACACATTGAACCTTTCAGTCCTGGCCTGTGTTTGGAACATGTCTCTAAGCGCCACGATCATATCGTGCGCCTCATGGTTTGTTTCGAACTACATCTGCAGCTCGGGTTCCATGCAAGCAAGCATAAGGCAGCTTACTTCGAGGTTAGCATCACATGCTTTCTTGTAAGCATTCTTAGCAGCAGCGGGTGCATCCTCAGCAGGTTCTTCTGGTAGTTGGTTGTCTAGAACATCTTCCTTTTTCTCAGCCCTGAGAACAATTCTCAGGTTGCGGATCCAATCCGAGTAGTTTGTTCCATTCAACTTGTCCTTCTCAAGGACCGAACGCAAAGCAAACGATGTGGTGGTGTTGCTAGGTGCCATTTAATCTACAACAAAAGTAATGCAAAATACACTAAGACAAACGTATCCATGATAGAGCAAATTACATTAAACTATTTTAACAGAATCTACTCCCACTAAAATCAATATCCCTCTATTGAAACTTAGTGATTCAGGATCCACAACTAACAAGTCGACTAGTGAGCTTTAGCATCACCGCTAGCAAACGAGGTAGATCGGTAAGCAACTTTTGCTAATCATATCACATATGACTCCTGTTGTTGGGTGACATCTCTATGTCTCGGCGCCCAACCTTTATGCCCCAAGGTCCTTAACCGTTAAGATGACCTCGTTAAGCTAACCAACCCTTATGCGTGTAAGTGTCCGACACAAACCCGTCTAGTCAAGGAAAACTAGTGGCACTCTAATTTCATAGACCCACCACTAATTGTACAAGACATGGGACGGTGCAAGTTTTAGTTGGGAGGGCATACTAACTTAAACTTTATGAGGGATCGTTCTACTTCTAACATCACAGCATGCAGAAAGTAAAACATAAACAGAATAGCATTCACAGAGTTGTGACACAGTATGGCCCGTTTTCATATGGTGATCTCCATCTCCATAGAACCTGTTCACCATGGTGATCTTCATCTCCATGTTCCATGTGCGCCATCCTCCTGGTGATGAGTCCTCCAAGAACTAGAGTATGCTATTACACCTAATAGCTAGTAAAGAATCTAGTAATGAAGATTACATAGTTGCTTGGATCATCACAGATTGGTACGCAGACCATTAAATACAATAAGGTGACAACACATATGGCTCCTGCCGTGTTGCCGTACGCGCGACACGCAGGTCACGAATGAGTTACACACATGCATCACATACACAAGGGGGCCATACTGATCACAAGATAGATACATACATCCTGCAAAACAGAGTTAGGCGTCCTAACGTTCCAAACTTCGGAGGCCCGAAACTCCATCTTCCAAGCCGAATTTGGCAAATCTAATTTCGCCGAAAACGGCGAAGCAGTTGAATTTCATGTGTAACTTTTTCTGTAGATCAATTTTCGTATAGAAATCGCCCCGATCCGAGATCGTACCGAAAAGTTACGGCTGATTTACCGAAGCATGCGCATACGGCAAAATCCCGACCCCGGCAGTAGATCACATCTACTATTGCACATCTAATGCGCCTGGCGTATGACCCTGGATCTCGATTTGACCAATCATATTGATCTTCCCTCACTGCAACTGGATTTACGTGTATCACTTAACTCCGATGGCGGAAACCGATCGGTAGGAGTATGTCGTTACACTACCATTGTAGCAAAGGCACGAAATCAGGACATAGATCAAACAGAGAACTCGCATATCTCCATATGCACACATCCCGAATCCAAAACTAAGCAGCTACGGCTCTGATACCACTGTAGGGATACGAGGTAGGCTACGCTAGTGTAAATCAAATTTCTACCGCGTATAACCAGGAAGAACTGCCGTATAAGGATCACGGGATTACCACTCGACGCACTACTGGTGCGGAAGATGTAGATATGCGTCGGTGCAGTGAAGACGATCACGTAGTCGTACGTAGTCGATCAACGTAGTCGTACGTAGTCGATCACGTCCAGCAGCTCCTCAGCAGCTCGTCCACGTGCACAGCAAGATCGCCTCCGGTACCGCGGCTCGTCGTCGGCTCGTCGTGGCTCGGCGGCGGCTCGTCGATGGCTCATCCAAGTGCTGCAGGCGCAACACCTCCAAGGTATCCACACGTGCAGGGAGGAAGCGTCGCAAGCCGGATTGCTAGATCCGCGAGTTGCAACAGGCAAGGGCGTGGGAGGCGCGGCAGGTGTGTTTCGCCAAAAAGGTGTAAACCCTAGGGCGCCCCCACCCCTCTATTTATAGGGGTTCCTGACGGGCCTCTGGATCCGAGGCCCATTAGTACTCCTAAACCTAATCCAACTCGGATCAGATCCGAATTGAGCTTCCAGCCCCTTAAGTGTGCGACCCTATGGGTTCGGATACGTATAGACATGGCCCGAGTACTCCTACTCGGCCCAATAGTCGGTAGCGGCCTCTAGCAAGACGTGCCAACTCCTATACGCACACGAAGATCATATCAGACGAACCATCACAACATAATATACATGCTATTCCCTTTGCCTCACGATATTTGGTCTAGCTTCAAGCCGACCGCTCTTTCTCGATCATGTGATTCGGAATCCCTTTGCAGGTTAACTCTTAACCGTACGTAGCATGGCCATGCATTTTCTGATCCGATCACTCGAGGGGCCCAGAGATATCACTCTCAATCAGAGAGGGGCAAATCCCATCTTGATTGACCATGTCTCATAGCATGCCTCTTGACAAACCCGAAAGCTACCTTTATAACTACCCTGTTACGGTGTAGCGTTTGATAGCCCCTAAGTAGGTCAATCCACATCTAGAATACATGCGACAATCTCAGGTCTAAGGACAAAGCATATATGTTGTTTAAAGAGAGAACTACTTCTCGTGTTGGGTCAGTCCTAACACATGTCTCCACATGTGTCCACATTATTAGTTCAACATCTCCATGTCCATGACTTGTGAAACATAGTCATCAACTAATACATGTGCTAGTCTAATATTCATGTGTGTCCTCACATGAACTCCGACTAGGGACAACTTTAGAATAACCATACAAGTAAAGAGTTTCACATACAATTCACATAATTGCAAATCAATTCAAGTAGCCTTTAACGGATATTCAATGAACACAATATACAAATCATGGATACAAATGGAATGTCATCATCTCTATGATTGCCTCTAGGGCATACCTCCAACAATACCAAGTAGAACTCTGTAATAGTACTTGACTAGGACTCAGACTTGTAACCCTGTCCTCCCGTGCATATAAGGGCGGGATGGGACCCCCCCCCATTCAAAAAAAAAACAACTCCAGTTCATCCAAGACCAATACAATCTAACACATAGGACGTAGGGTATTACGCGATCTAGTGGCCTAAACCTGTCTAAATCGTGTTCCTTGCATCACCATTGATTCCTTGATTCTCGACGATCCTTACCGCACAAAAGACCACCTAGGGTACCCCCTAGGCGGGTTGCCGGTCTAAAACACCGATAGGAGGTCCCATGATGAATAGATCAATGGATCATTCATCATTCAATTTGTTGTTTTTATTGTTGTTCTTAGTCATTGGCATAGTTGTGCTTGGTTTATCTTACTCCCTCTAATTGTTGTAGAGACTAAAAGAAATACATATCATGTGCACTTGGTTAGCATATTTGCATTGATAGGATCAGGGAATTGTCTAATCCATTTGGTATGATCTGAAAATTGTGTTGCCCATTTAGTTATTCAGCATTTTCTAGTCCATTTGGTCAGTAGAGTTGTGTTCCATTTGATCAGGGAGTATCTAGTTCTTAGATGGCAATAATACAAGTGTGATTTCTATCTCATTGTTGTGTGTCTTCTTGGAAGATTGTCATTATGCTACTGCCAGATTTACTCACTGTTAGTTAACGACTGAAGCGTGCACTATTTTAGCATACCAAACTTGACAAATACTATATGCTGAGTTGTGTGGTACAGTAAGGGTGACTGTCTCTGATCTCATATATATATATCATTGTTTGTTCCCTTTGGTTACTAGGAACCTGGTGAACAAATGGCCGGTTGATTTGTCATTTGTGCTTAACTTTTATTCTAAAATTTTACTTGCATTTGTATGGCAGCATATTTTTTATGAGATGATCGTTGTATCTATACTGTCTTTAGGTTGGTCATTCTTTGCACATACTCCCTTTACTACAGAAATCTTCATGTTTAGCATTTGCATCTTGCATCAATTTTGTATACTCCGCGAAGCTCTTTTAACTCATGTTAAATTAATACTCGCGTAGTGTTGTGGAGGTTGGGATAAATGATCAAGTAGAAGGGCAAAGGAGGAAGAAAAGAAAGTCCCCTTTACAACCATGTTACTTTTCAGATCACCATTGAGCTGAATGTTATTGTCGCCACAACTAAGGTCCCCTACAGCAAGACATGGTAGATCGCCACTGGCCACAACATGCTCAAGAGCAGTGAATGATATTGATTTAAATTTGGAACCAAATGAATATGCTCCAGAGAATGGTTCTGATACAGGGGTTGTTCTACAACCCTAAGAGAATGCATAGTGCTTGATGAGAAACGAAGAGCAATATTCGAATCTTTGATAGCAAAGGCCAGGAACAAAAATTTAAAGGGTCATGAGACAAGTGAAGTTTCAGAGGAATTCTCAATACCTCTTCGAACAATCCAGCGTATCCGGAAAAAGTGAAAAACCTACCTAGATCAAGGTATGCTAGTTGATGTTTCAAGTGGAAAGTCCAGGTGTGGTCGCAAGAAGATTGAGGTGGATGTGTCAACACTCTGCGATCTTCCTTTACAAGTCCTATAACAATACATGATGTGACTCAGCACTTTGGTATCAGTAAAAGCAAATTGCATGCAATGAAACATGAAGGCATTATAAAGTGTGTCTCAAACAGCATCAAGCCCTACTTAACAGACAAAAACAAGAAGGACATGCTGAAATGGTGTCTATCTATGCTTGACCCAAGCAGTGTACCACATGATCCCATGTTCCAAGGGCTATTTGATTATGTGTTCATTGATGAAAAGTGGTACTACATTACAAGAAAAGAAGAGAGAGATTATAATTCCAGGTGAAGAACAACCGGGTCGAACTTGCAAGAGCAAGAATTACATTCCTAGGATCATGTTTTTGACTGTCGTTGCTTGGCCAAGATTTGATTCTGATGGCAATTGCATGTTTGATGGAAAGATTCGTTGCTTCCTATTCGTGACATATGAACCAGCCAAGCAGTCAAGTGCAAACCGGCATGCACGAACAATAGAGATGAAGCCTATCAACTTGGTAAAAAAAGAAGTCATTCAAGATTTCATGATCGAAAAGGTCTTACTAGCTATTCGTGCTAAGTGGCCACCTGAAGATGCCAATAAGCCACTATTCATATAGTAGGACAATGCTAGACCCCATCATGCTCCTAATGACACAATGTTTGTGAGGCTGCTAAGCAACATAGGTTCGACATGAGACTTGTCTGTCAGCCAGCAAATTCATCTGATTTCAATGTCTTGGATTTAGGCTTCTTAACTTGATTCAGTCAATCCAGTACAAAACAACATCCAAAACAACAGAAGAGCTTGTAGCCGACGTGGATCAGGTGAGAGCTCTGAACCTGTTTGCTTTTCCTTTGCAATTGTGTGTGCAACAACTTATTATGAAAAGAAAATGTTCTATCAATATTGTGGATCAGGCTTTTGAACGTTATTCGGTGTGCCAAGCAAATAGAATTTTCTTGACTCTCCATGGATGTACAAAGGAAGTTATGAAACTTGGTGATGGAAATGGATATGATGTTCCTCACATCAGGAAAGGGACGCTCGAAAGGCAAGGGTGTCTCCCTTTGCAACTGCAGTGCAAAGCGCAATTGGTGCAAGATGCTATGGTATAGATCAATGAATAAAGAGCAAAAAACTGTGTGTAATTTATGATGTAATTTATTCTCATTGGTCTTTTAAACTACATTGTGGTCAGTTTTGCATAATGGATGAAAGAATTGCTGCCAAGTTGATAGCCTGTGATGAATGTGGTCAGTTGAACTATTCTTAATGCTGGCTGTGATGAATGTGATCCATTGAATTATTCTTGATTCTTCTTCTCCTGGATGAATATGATCAGTTTAATTATTCTTGATTCTTCTCCTGGATGAATGTGAATTATTCTTGATTCTTCTTCTCCTGGATGAATGTGATCAGTTGAATTATTCTTGATTCTTCTCCTGGATGAATGTGAATTATTCTTGATATTGCTATTTCTGATGTCAGTTAAGAAGCTTTACCTTATTTAATGAGGCCCACATGACAGCTCCAATTTCCTTATAGTTTTGACAGAATCGAACAAAAGAGGGTACAAACTTTACAAAACCACAGACTGGACACCAAGGAAGGAGTAAAATATGTTGCAGTACATACATATGCTGAAATGCAATGTTGAGCAATCAAAGATGCAATTGACAGATTGAATATGGACATGTCATCCTCACAGTATGCTAGGTCAGTGGAGCTCCTGGTGAACTTCCTGTCTTGTCCTTTTTATACCTACCTATCTCAACACCTAAATACTCTAAAATTTCTTGTACAACGACATGGGGTTTGTTAACTTCAACCCAGACAGTAGATAGTCCAAAAGATTCTAAAATGGGCCATCAACCACATCCTTGTCAATTCTGCGGAGCATGGACACAGATCAGGACTTTGATAACATAAGAGGACCTAGAACACAGAACAAATTCAGTTAGTCAGCACACGAAAGGCCGCGCTTTCAGGTCTTCAGAACTTTTTGTTTAAGCCATCTTAGTGACCAAAAATGAAAAAGTTGATAGAGGAAGTCATCAAAAGCAAAAAAAAAGCTGTAATCTTCCTAACCTGCAGCGCCTCTTGTCGGTTGGCTGTGTTGGGAGCTGAAGGAGTAAAATGGGGATGCCGCTGCTTGACAGCAAGAAAGGAAGGGGCAGCGGCTACTCCTCAATTTGCCCACTTGTTGGGCAGATGTGCAATCTGACGAGCCCACAAGGTAGTGAGCATGGAAGCTAGGAACACCTCACCTGCCTGCTGTGCTGAGAGCCTAAGACAGAGAAACAGAATCGTTAGGCAGCAATCCGTTCTTATCCCCAGGTCTCCGGCTGCAGGGCATGTTGCGTTCCAGGATGCGCTTCCTCGCAGCTCTGTGTAACAACTCTACCTAAATTAAGTGCTTTTAACTATAAACCAGTGATAAATCCCTAATTAAAGAAGTGAAATGACCTTTATAACCCTAAGAAGCTCTTTTTGCAGTTTGAAATAAAGCTTAAAATTTTATATACAAACTTAACTCGATGTTCCTTTTATATGACGTCCTGGAATTCGAGTTTTCCTCCATCTTTGCAAGCTTTTATCTTCCGATTTCCTATCTAAACTCGAGTCAGAGCCTTAATGAAAGTTGTAGTACCTCGAGTGTGTTCCAACTTTGTTACACTGACCCAGATCCAAATCGGGCCCGAACCTGTTCAAAACCCCGATCAAAGTGAGGTAAAACAGTCAACTCACCCCTGATGCCTTAAAATCCTAAGTCTGGAATTCCAGATTTTTGGCTAACTTTGGCATGAAATATCTTCAAATCCTTTCACAATCTAAATTGACACCTTAAACAAAGTTCGAAGGACGTCCAGAGTTGAGCAAGTTGTTTAAAAGAGTTTTGGAAGTTGTGTTGGAAAATCCGGAGAAAGATCTCCCCAAAGCTGGTCGGGCTGGCTGCCCGAAGGGAGCCTCGACGCCCGCGCGCCAGAGCACGTTCGCTCGCGCGCCGCATGGCCGCCGGCCACCGGCAGCTCGCCGGCGCCCTATCACCAGCGCGATAGTGACAGGACGAAGGCCACAGCGCCCAACCCGCGCCTGCGACAGGACGGGGCGAACGCCGGGCTAGCCAACCGCCAGCCGCGCGCGTGCCGCCTTCCGCCTGCCACGGCTCTGCTCCGCCAACCCCGTTCTGCCCGTCCGCCGAGAAAGCTGCCACGCCCACGGCATCCCGCGCCTCCGCCTGCTCGCCCAATCCCCACGGTAGCCCTCCACCTCGCCCGCCCAACAGACCGGAAGCCCCAGACGCGCGCCGCCCAAGGCCAATCACCACCGAAGACCACCCGGAGCTCCGCCTCCTCTGCCCAATGGCGCCGCTGGCCAATGGCCACCTTGCCCGCGCACTCACCGCTCCCGGCCTTATCCCTTCCCCACCGGAGCCCCGCCTCGACCCTCCGCCCCACCACGGCTCTATAAAAGGGACCCCCTCACCGGCAATGCCACCCCTTACCACCGCCCGCACCCGCGCGGCCGCTTTCTCCTCTGCGCCGCCGCTAAGCTTCCGTGGAGCTCACCCCTTTGCGCCACCCCACACTCCGACGACTTCGCCGTCACACTCTTGAGGAAGTTTCCCTCTCCGCTCAAGCCGCTTCTCCCAACCCACCAGTCGCCTGTTCCTCCACACGGTGCTAGAGCTTGCTTGTTGTCCACAAGAAGCACCGCCACCGCCGGAGCACCGTCGAGCCTTGCCGCCGCCCAAGCCTTAGTGCGTACGACCTTCCACCCAAGTTTACTCCTTTTCGACCCCAAGGCTTCACCGGTAGACCTGGAGGTAAGCCGTGGACCCCTTTGTTTCGGTTCGCCCGACCCCTTTTGTTTCGGTTCGCCCGACCCCTTTCTGTTCGGTTTGCCCGACCCCTTTCTGTTCGGTTCGCCCGACCCCTTTTGTTTCGGTTCGCCCGACCCCTTTCTGTTCGGTTCGCCCGACCCCTTTTCTTTTCGTGTCACCCGATCCCTTTTCTTTTCGTCTTGCCCAACCCTATCAGTTTTGCCGACCTTTCTCCGCCTCGCCCGAGGGCTCGGCTGTATCTTTTTCTTTGACCCAAGGGTATCGGTGAAATATTTTCGGGGATTTCTCTGTGTTGAGTCTGAGGACCTCGGTACGGTTTTTCCTTAAATCTGAGAGTTAGACCATCAGTTTCTCCAAATCCGACCCTTTTATCCTGTTCTCCACCAATTGAAGTTGGACTCCCCCCACCTTTCCTGTAGCTTTGCTACAAGTGTCTCAGTTAAAACATGCGAGTGTGTTGAAATAACCATCTAAAATGTTTAACCCCTGCATTGCATTTCCATGTAGAGTTAAATCTCGCCGACGGAACTTACGAGCTCCACCCGGCATCGGAAGAAGACCCCGCTGAGGAGCTTAACCCCTTCGAAGACGAGCCCGAACCGGAGCAAGACCCCGAGGACCCACTAACTTTTCCTGAAGGCAAGCCCCGGTGCATGAATTCCCTGTTTTACTTTTATGCCACTTATTGATGCTTATGATTGTGCATTTACGTTGGTAGGAGTTGATTGGAACCGTAGATGCATGAACTTAGTACCTTGATTTGAATACTAGTTGCTAAGGTCGAGTAGTTGCAATGCTTAATAGGTCCCGGTAAAAGTCGAGTGATTTCCTGTCACTCGCGAGTTATAGGAGTTGAATGTTTCAGTTATGTCGCAACTATAAGGACGACGGACGGTGTCAGGCTTATGTTCGATACTTGGTGGATTGCCCCGTCTGTCTAAATGAAAATGGACTAAGGTCGAAACGTGTCGGCGTTCGTGATCAAGTGTTTGAAAGTACTAATCTCATACCTAGTATGGGATGGGGAAGCCTAGTACTTGATTGAACTGGGGCGTGGCATACCCTCCGGCTGTCCTTGGAACGTCGTTCCCATGGTGCATCATGTGGGTGCAAGTGCGGTCACAGTGCAGCAATAGGCCGGGACTGTGGAGCATTGCACGCCAAAGGCAGTTGGCCCTGACACGTGCCTAAGGGATCGATGGGGACGGCTGACAAATGAAGCGACCCCTTGTGGTGCGCGGATGTCGTGAGATTAGGTTTGCCATGCATGGTTAATAAATTCGAATCGATTCGTCTGCCTCTCACAGTTTGGGACTACTTGATCGCTATTCTGCACTGAGTAAAGATGGAACATGATGATGATATTAATCTTGATGCTTGTTCTTTAATTGCTTGGACATCATGCTTGTTTAGTGTAAGTTGCTAATCTAGATTCGATAAAGAACGTAGAACATGAGCTAAAATGTTGAAAGTAAGGACTGACTTTAGACGCTTTTGGCAAAGAAAACCCCAGAGCTAGAAAGCCTTGCATGTCTAGGTCTTGGTCGTGTTTTTCCCCGACGGGTCAGTCTTGCTGAGTACTAGTTGCTCAGCCTTGTTGTGGCTAATCTTTTTCAGGTAATGTCAATAGTTTGGTTGCTGGTACCACTTGGCCTACCCAGCTCCCTCCAGGCTGGACAGTCGAGTGGGATCCCTCCTCGGATGGCGAAGGAAGGAATTTTTGATGTTATGATCGGCTCCGTCGTGATGTCATGTATCGACGTTTAGCTTCCGCTGATTTTATTTGACTTTCGAACCTCGCTTTTCGGTCTGAATTTCGAAAACTCTGATGTAATAAAATGTTGAACTATGTTGTCGTGACGGAATGTTGTAACCTCTGTGCTACTCACCTTCGCGTGAGCGATGCTTCTCGATCCTGTTTATGTGGTTAATCAGATGAAATCCGACGGTCGACCAAGTTGACTTGCCTAAAGTGCATAATCGCGTGTCAGGCGACTTCAATGCATTTTAGTCAGGTTAATTTAGGCGGTTCCGCCACACTCCGTCACCGCCGGTCGCTCAAGGCGGCTGCTGGCCTCCCGGCCGCTGGAACCAGCATCCCGCGGCCGCGGCAGCGACTGGACGGTCGCCGCCGTCTGCGGGCGTCCCCTGCCAGCCCCATCTCGTTCACATCATGGGCCGGAAGCGATGCGCAGGCCGCAGGCGGTGGGGCTTGCGGCGCACAGGAGGAGGGAGGTGGGGCCGGAAGCACTACGCAGGCGGCTGGGCTGGCGGCGCACAGGAGGAGGGAGGTGGAGTCGGCATCACTGCACAAGAGGCAGAGATGGTGAGGAAGACGCGGAGAGCAAAATTGGAAAGCAGAGTGGTGATTGAACTACGACGTCATATAAAAGGAACATTTCCATCTTAACTACGGCCTCATATAAAAAAAGATTGGAGGGAGTACTTTTGTCTTTCACGAAGTTACTAGAGTGAAGCACATGAAAAGTATAAGAAGCCAGATGTTCACCAGGAGAGTTTATTTACCTAGGTGAATATTGAGGAAACTTTTAAGAAAACTCAGGGTGCAAACTACAATGGTAGAATAAATATAAAAAAAAGGATGTGTAGGCCGGTTACATAGAGAAAATTGATTTCTGCTCTCTTAAGAAAACCAACAGTGGAAATTTGGTTTCTACCTATGTTTCTTTTAAAACAAAGCTAGTGGAAATTTTATTTCTACTAGAGTTGTGCCTTATAAAAACACCAATAGAAGTGCTATTTCTAATGGTGGTTTTTTACTTGCTAGTGGAAATTGATGATTTCCACTGACGTTGAGCTAGTGGCAGTTTAGTATCGCCGCTAAAAATGTCTTACCGACTGCCACTAGAAATAATTTGTGTACCAATATGAGTAGTGGAGTATTAATGAAGACTAGAGGGGTGTGATGATATGCTGAGGGCAACTAAATTGGTACATATGATATGCTGAGGGGTGTGATGAAAAAACGGGGGCAAACAAGCAGTTAAAGATAAAAACAGGGGTAGTATTGCAGTTGGCCCTTTATGTAATATCATGTAGTAGGATCTTTGATTCTGTGGAGTAAAGAGGGAGGTGAAATAAACTTTGATTCTGTGGAGTAAAGAGGGAGGTGAAATAAACAAGTGGTTGTTTAGAAATATGAGACTGCTCTTCATCTACATGCGAATTATTATTGCCATACAACTCATAATAAGATTATCTCTCATTATTATGAATACTTGCATATTTAGAGCCAGTGCAATGATTATTGTCTTGTGCGCTTTCTATTAAAGACTAGCTCTTAAACAAGAGCTAGTTGTGTGTCTCTTTCTCGTTAGCTATCATCCCTGTAGGATGAATGGTAACTGTGTTCTACCTTATAGCTACATGATGCATCTCCATTGTTGGAGATGCCCAAAAATAAACTATACATAATGTAGTAGAAATTTAAGTGTAGTCTATAAGTATATAACAAATACTCCCTTCCGTTCTAAATTGTAGTAACTCATTTTAGTTTTTTCCTAAGTCAAACTTCTCTATTTTTTATCAAGTTTAGACTAAAATACACAAATATATATAACATCAAACTAATTTCAAAGATACATGAAAGACATGTGATAGTATATTTACTTGATATTGTATATGCTAACATATTTTTTATAAATGATGTCAAAGTTAGACATCTTTAACTTAGATCAAAGCTATGAGTAAATTTTTAAATATACTCCTCGTGTTTCAAAATGTAGATCGTTTTGACTTTTGTTGACACATAGATTTTTCTATGCATTTAAATATAAGGTATTTACGTTTAAATGCATAGCAAAATCTATATATCAAGAAAGGTTAAAACAACCTACATTTTTGAACGGAGGGAATAGAATTATCGGTAGCCATCGGAAGCGCTCTAATGCACTGCATGCGACTAGTAGCGAGTACGGCTGCTTAAATGAGAGATCTGAAGATGATTTTGTTCCACGCACTGGCTGACTTAATTGAGAAGATACGTCCAATGGAATGACTCGAATTAATCGTTGGATGCATGGGTGGGCGTTCTATTTGTGACGACAAAGTGGGATCGATCGATGGATGAGATCTCAGCATCGGACGCGGATTCAGGGGGTGTTTGGATACGAGATGTTAAACTTTAACAGTGTCACATCGGATGTTCGGATGCTAATTAGGAGAACTAAACATGAGCTAATTATAAAACTAATTGCAGAACCCTGTGCTAATTCGCGAGACGAATCTATGAAATCTAATTAATCCATCATTAGCAATTGGTTACTGTAGCACCATATTGTCAAATCATGGACTAATTAGGTTTAATAGATTCGTCTCGTGAATTACACTCCATCTGTGCAATTAGTTTTGTAATTAGCCTATATTTAATACTCCTAATTAGCATCCAAACATCCGATGTGATAGGTGTTAAACTTTAACACATGGTTGCCAAACAGGCCCTCAGTCTCCCAGCGTATTCGGTAGTGGAGATCGACATCACTATAGCTCTGAGTTCATATGTTAATTTATTATCAGGCATCAAATATCTGGCTGACAATGCAAAGGCCTACAAACAGTACTGCAAAATGGTCATTACTATTTCGACATTTCGTATACATTCTGCTTGTACGAGTGGACACCTGCCTAAAAGTTGTAAGCAAAAAAAAAGAATTAAAAAGAGGAAACAGCAGTAGTTACAAGTTGAATTTTTGCAGAAAAGAAAAGGGGTACAAGTTGAAGAAAAATTTTACAAGGTAACAAAGGTAGACTAGGTACATCCGTCCACGTGTGCCTACTCTTGTGTTCAATTATTTCTATAATGCTGAATTCCAATAGAAAGAAAAAACTCTGTGCTTTGAAGCAACAACTAGCCAGTTCATCAATATATATGTAGGTCCCAACTTGTATCTGAAATGTACTTTCCTGTTATCATGGTTATTTACTGACATGCTATGAAATAAATTAACAGCACCATGCATTTTTCAACCGAATGATTAAACCCGAGAAATACTAGCACACGAAGTTGCTCGGTTGCCTTTCAGCCAAGCGCCTAGGTCTTCCATGTTGCATCCAGCCCATGTGCTGCCCAGGTGCCGCATGAATGCTCAAAGCTTCCGAAAGAACGTCAGGGCACCGAGCCGTGTTGCAGACCGCAGAGCGAATGCGAATGCAGGCCACCAGCACAGGCGCGCACGAGCACGAGCGGTGGTCAGTTGTGATGTGCATGTCCCAAGGGCAGGAGCAGCGGCGATAGTCCCACTCCCACCCGTACCCCACCTCGGTGGGAGGGCCGGAGGGGAGATGAAGGACCACCAGTCACGCCAGTTTCCACCAGCCGTAATTATTCTTTGATTACACGACTCAACTCCCACGGGCTGCGAGTGTCCTTCTCCTTCCCTCACCGACGGCAATGGCTGTGCTGCTTGTGCTGTTGTGCATCAGATCGACCCGACCGGGGCCGGACACCGGACTGGCACGAGCAGAATGGTGTGCTCGATTTGCTCCACAGAGAAGCACAGCAGTACCTGGATCTCGTTCTCAACATTCAGGGGATGTTTGGGTACGAGGTGTTAAATTTTAACAGTATCACGTCGGATGTTCGGATGCTAATTAGGAGAACTAAACATGAGCTAATTATAAAACTAATTGTAGAACCCTGTGCTAATTCGCATGACGAATCTATTAAGCCTAATTAATCCATCATTAGCAAATGGTTACTGTAGCACCACATTGTCAAATCATGGACTAATTAAGCTTAATAGATCGTCTCACGAATTACACTCCATTTGTGCAATTAGTTTTGTAATTAGTCTATGTTTAATACTCCTAATTAGCATCCAAACATCCAATGTGACGGGTGTTAAACTTTAACACTATAGAGCCAAACAGGCCCTCAGTCACCCAGGCCACCGTGGAAATTGGAAAAGCGCATGAACGCTGCTTGACACCATTTGCTTCCTTAAAAAAAAAATCAGGCAGCCGTGGTTTGCAAGCCAGACAAATTCCACTATACTATATAGTACCAGCAGTAGGAGTAGCTTTTTATCCCAACCACCTGTCGCAAGTGAGGTCCCAAACAATTCAAGGCGCCACTGAAGTCTGAACTGTTATCTGACGGCACAGTTTGCAAGCGAAGCATATTCCTGCGCGTCCAACTGTTGCTGATCGATCGCACGCGTAGCTGTGGGCACGGTGTACGCGCTTTTTATGTTGAAGGTCACCAATGCTTACCTTTTTTTTAAAAAAAAAGAACGTACTACAGTTCATTGATCCTATAAAAAAGATTGAACTTGCATCCCTACAGGGACATCACTCCCACCCATGCAGTGCAGTACTGCAGTCAACCCAAAATAACTTTGACTATATTGTTAAATAGATATAACTACAATGCCCTTTTACAGATTTTTTTCCAATACTAGAAAAATAATATGAGAAAACTACAATGCTAAATAGTCATAGCACATTTTCATACACAATAAATTGATACATATATACATTGTCAACTAACTTCTTTTACTGGGGAAAGCACATAACATATTGCACAAACGAATCCAAATTTATCAGGTTGCAAGACATGTTTTTTTTTTCAAAGAACAATAGGTACACCATTTAGAGATGTATTAACCAGAATAGCCTAATGATCCAGGCAATCACCTGGGCGCTCAAGGGGAAATACTGGGTATATCACTGACCGACATTAACTGCTAACACAGGAAAAGTTGTGCTTTCACTAGCCATGATGAATAGGATAGGGACCAATGATACAATAACAAAAAAAAGTATATATCATGGAGTGCACTTGACAAAAGGGGGTCTAACAGAAGCCCAGACAGAAGGGGAATTAAAAAACTACATCTCACGTTTTTAGCATGCAGCAAGACAACCCAGAAAAGTTCAAAACTCATGTGTACAAGTTACAACATAATCATATCCAGGAGCATAGTTTGAGGACGTGTTGGCAAGCAAAAACAAAACGGCGTTGCTAGCGCCCGAACATCCGATAGGAAATTTTTTATGGAAAGCTAAACATTACAAATTACCTAGTGTAACATCAGCGGTCACTGATTGCAACATGAAAAACAATGTGTAAATATGACTACGTCATTCGTTTCTGGGATAGAAATTTCCCGCCGCAACATAAACACTATGTTTCATGCAACATTCACTGTAAAACATTCACAAATAATAGTTGGAACATCGATGCTTAACTATTGCAACATATATCGGAGTGTCCAATTTTTTTAAAGATTCCGGACGTACGTTCCTAGCATTAGAAAAAAAAAAGGGAAAAACGGTAGCTTGAGGACTTGATCCTCCTCTCTTTCGCTATCAAGCAACAGTATACCCTATCCACGTGATCACGTCGTCTGGACTGTCCAAGTGAAAGTCCGCATGTGAATTGAAACAATTGAGAAGTTTCAAATTGCAAATCAGGAGGCATTAAAAGAAAACAAGAAATGTAGTTACTAAAATTTTTCATCAGAAGTTGCCCCGCGTCCAATACATTTGCCTCTGGTTTCTGCTTAGCTTTTCTAGGTTCGAAAAGCCAAAACAATTTAGAATTTGGAACGGGCCTTAACATCTTTCTCGTTTATTTTCTAAAGCAAATGCACCTCTACTTAACACCAGTTACCAATAAACAAAGAGGACCTGCATTCTGTTCTCATTGACTGTGCACAGCTTAACATCTTAGTCTGCGTACAGCTTAACCAAACAGAGCGGTTGGGGCAGATCATAGCTAAGAACGTCAGATCTGGTTTAGTGATATATAGGTTCAGCATCAAGCGTACCAGATTTAGATTTTCTGTGTCCTGGCAGTTGAATTAACAAACTGACACGAGCCCAAGCTGGGATTATCGTTGCTAATCAACAACTAGTACCAGCTAATCATTGCATGTGCAGGATTTGATTAATTACGCAGTTTAATCGCCTTTTTATTAGGATTATGTGTGCCACATGATATGCTCCTTTTTTTATATCTGCGTTCCGTGACACAATTAGCATGAGATGTGTTGTTAATTACTCCTAGGTGGCTCGAGGGTGAAGCTTTGCCTTGCGATGGGGAGCCACTTTGTGGGGTGATCTTCCATCAGATATTTATCGAGTAAGATAATCCGTTTCCGTCTTCGTCTCCTCCATTCGTGCAATACTTTAGGTCTCGTTTGGAACGAAAATTTTTAACAGGAATTTTACAGGACTGGCATTCCTTTGTTTTAGTGACGTCATAGGTTGTTTGGAATGGAGGAAGGCAGCTCGCCGTTCCTCGGGAAAGGGTCGCTTTCTTTCCCAAAACACAGGAATTGAAACATCCACTCCAACCAATGTTTTCGCGGAAGCCCGAGGTGAAGAAGAGAGAGAAAGCGTGCGCACGGCCGTAAACGAGGAAGGAAGCTGGAACAAGCCACTGGATCGGGCCGTGGCGCTGCTCCCGGCCGCTGCGCCGGTGAGATGACATACCGTGAAAACCGGGCCCCCAGTTCTCCCGCGCCGACATAACAGCGGAGAGCTTCTGTGCCGCTATCTGGGCGTCGCAGCGGGAGTCTTCTTGTTCCCTCTGCTCTTCTTGCAGAAGCCAGCTGTAGCTAGTGTCGACGAGGATCCAGGAGCGGGAGGAAGATGGAGCCTGGGCTGGAGACATGCGCGTGTGGCTGTGAAGGAGAGACGGGAGGAGATAAGGTTGCTATTTTTTCTTTTTTTCCCGTGTAGCTGCTGCTCAATTACTTGTTTATTTATTAATTGGGCTACAGGTTCACCGCAGGATGGGTCCACAGAGTAGTCATTGCCTCCATTTGATTCACCGAATAGAAAAAAATTATCTAATTTGTCTATGTAAATTACTTTTGCCATTATAATTTTAGGATGGATTCCTGCGTTCCAAACACCCTCTTCTACTTCATTCCTGCGTTTTTCCAATCCTCTGTTTTCTCATCACATTTCTATCATATTCCTGTGTTTTCTCACTTTTCTATGTTTTTAATTCCTTTGTTCCAAACAGGATCTTAATATATCCAGTTGGCTGTTTCATATTTCAGTTGCGAAGTCCATGCGATACTTTATTTTAAATTTGTTTATTGTTGGGAATGATTTTGCCAATGGACGCCTTAGCATGGAAGAGAAAGGATACGAGATCTGGGATTCGAATAGGGGTGGAGATTAAAGCAAGTACTCCCTCTGTCTCACAAAGACTATTCGTTTAGAAGATTTTAGACAAGATATTAGCAATGCTAAAGTCTAAAATACCCCTAATAACTCTTATTAATCCGTTTTGGCAGTCAAGCTTTCGGATGGATTACCGAGTAGAATTAATCATGCATATACGCTGCCAGTAATTGTCAGACCTAATAGCCTTCCTTATTTAACGAGTCTGGCTCAGCATCGATGGTGGGAGTAAATGATCGATTCGTTAACTGGACCGGAAGATATTACGAGGGTTTTTGTTGGATGGTCTGAAAGTTTATATAAACACTCTTTGTGGGATAAGTTTTGGAGGCTAAATGAAAATCTTTTGGAGACGGAGGAAGTATATATAGTGTGCAAGTAGAGGTCCAGAAAGGTTACCTATCTTTTACTACGGATTATGATGCTGCTAACGCGTAGTAACTTGACATTGTAAAATGTTAACGCAAGGTTTGATACATTTAGAATGTCACGGACATTACACCGGTCACGATCCCTTTCGTGGATGGTCACCCACGCATGAATCTCAGCTAACTAGTAACTAGCTTTATTTTTTAAAGAAGCTTTTTTTTACAAAAAAACACTAGTAAGTATTAGAGTCTGTTTGGTTTGAGTTGCTTATTATAAGCAACTTTGGAGTTGCTTATTTTTAGTTCAGCTGTTTGGATACTCTTGCTTATAAGCATTGAATGAGGTGGATATTGTCATGTTTGTCCCTAATCATTGAGAGAGAGAGGGAGGGCAACCAGACATTCAATAAGGGCAAGAGGTATAAAATGCATTGAATAGTCCCCATAAGCAACCATAAGCAACCCAAGAGTTGTTTATTTGCTTATAATAAGCAACCTCATAAGCAACCCCATAAGCAAGAGTGATTGATTTCATAAGCAACTTATTTGCTTATTTTAAGTTGCTTATGCATAAGCATGTGAAACCAAACAGACCCTTACTAACTAGCGATTGGCGAACTCTTAACCAAACGACCTTGCATCCATCCAATCCAACAGTGCCAGCAGGGGCCGCGCTCGTGGCCAGTCGGATGGCCAGCCGCTCCAACCTGCCGGTTGTGCAACCGCGCGCGTGCTCACCTCCGTCTCCTCGTGGATCCCCATAAATCCTTCGAGAAACCCACTTGCGGAACGTACGGCCGCGCGCTGCGGAGACGACGTGGCCGCGTGACATCCCCTGGCTAGCGCGGAAATGTGACGCGCGGAATTCTCGTGTGAGAAAAGAAGGGTCACCTGCTGCTGCTGAAGCTGAGCGAGAGCAGCTATCGGAGTGGTGCTTTGTCAAAGACGAAAGGGGTGATGGTGACGATGCTGACGCTGTTGGCTTGCTGCATGCTGCTCTTGTTGTTGCAATGAAGATGTCTCTGAAGTCGATCTAAACCGTTAAGTTTGGTGCCGCCAAAAGGACTATTGGGGGACGACAGAAACGCTGCCAGTCTTTTAATTTGCGTGCGTGTCATGTGCGAGTCCGTTTCTCTTTCTGCCCGCCTTGAGATTATTATGTATCAACAAGGTGTGTTTTAGTTACCGTTTAGGTAAGCTAACAATTGCATCATTTCAAGTCAGGTACTTGTGGGCTCTGGCATTGCCAATAAACTTAAGATATTCCAGATTGGCAACTAAGCAGGCAGCGCGAGTGCGCGACAACGTTAGCTCAAGTCTGCTTTGTCATGTGGCCATACGTCCTCCGCGTCACGGAAAGGGTCTGAGCAAATTTAGGCCACCTTTCAAACGCATGAGTTTTATTGGAATTTTGTAGGAATTTCTTAAGAACCAGTTAAATTCCCATAGGATTTAATTTAGCCGTGTTCCAAATAATTAAACACTTAATAGGCCTATTTTCGTTATTGGAGTTGACTATTGTAGCAAGTACAGCCGTATTATAAATGAGCGAGACATCTGAATCTGAGGATGGTTTTGGTCCGCGTCGTCCTGAGTTGATTAATTCATTGTGTACATTACCGTACATGAACGGATTAGATGGGAATGGGTGGGCATTTGTTAGGCAATGTGCGCAGTGAACAGATACAGATTTGGTGCCATAGAGAGCTTATATATACAGGATGCCAAACATCCAGCCAAGAGTGTCTAATATCAGCGCTACAAGTGCATCGATTCTATCAAAGAAAATATTGACAGGTACAACTCATGAATGTCATGGTTCTCCTGAACAATCGCCGGGGAAAAAATGATGAATATGGCTATATCAAATTGTGCCACAGGGCAAACACCTTGCTTTTTGGTACAGAGGCTAGGCAGTTCTATTGACTGAAATGGAGTATGGCTCACGCAGGTTCGCAACTTATTCGGATGAACAGTAGCAGCACTTGTTGCGTGATAATGTCACACTACTGGAGGAGCATCGAGACAGGGCAGCCATATGCAATCTGCAGAAATATTATGGCGGGTGAGTGAACGAGCGGACTTTTGTGGTAGCCTGGTAGGAGACTTGGTGCTGTGCGATCTCAAGCCAAGATAAACGATCGAGCCATGCCCTCCGACCCACAAGCCCCTCCCACTCCGACCCAGCGCCGCCGCGCTGCCGGATCCGACCACCCTGCCACAGATCCTCCGTGGAACCCCTCCCGCGACCCCAGCCACCTAGATCCGAGCCTCCACAGCTGCACCTTCCTCCTCAACATCCGCTCGCGCCTGGGAAGTCTTCTTTTTGGGTACCCGCTGCCGCCCCCAAGCCATGACCATCCTCGTCACGGCGACATGGACTGGGTCCCCGCCACGCCGGATCCGGCACCCTCCTACGCGGAGGTCGTCAGATTTGGTAGGGCCACATCACCTCACCGCTCGGCGCAGTGTCCCCCACCTACTGCATTCACTCCGCCGTGTCGTGGATCCACACCGCCCCGTCACCCAGCTCAACGCCCCCCACCAGCAGCATTCACTTCGCCACACCGCTCCGAGCGGCGTTTACCCCATCAATCCCCTAAGGTCAGAGCGTGTCGAGCAGCAAATCCGCCATACCGAGCCGCGCAAGATGGTCGATGGACTCCAGCCAGGCACCGCAGGCATTCAACGTGGCGTGCCTCTGTCTGCCCAGGCCGTTGAGACGGGTGACGCGATGCCAGCCCATGCCGACGAGACGGGCGACGCGACCCCCATTCAAGGCTCCGTAGAGAGGTGAATTCAAGATGCCCACCCGCCGCTGCTCTATAGGAGTTCAACCGGGTGATGGCAGGGCACTGCTTCAAGTGCCTAGCGCGGGACCATCGCGCTTTCTTCTACAGGGACCCGGTGTGTTGCTTTCGCTATCGCCGTTCCGGTCATCGGGAGCAGGACTGTAGGATTCCCGGGCGCCGTCCCATTGTAGCTTCATCCCTACCGCCACCTCCTCCATCGCCACCTCCGTCACCTCCTCTGCCTTCTCCTCCACCGCCACCGTCGTTGCGGGACTGCAGCCCTCCCCTGCCTCCTCCGCCGCCTCCGCCACCTCCGCCACCGCCACCGCCACCATCGTGGAACCCCCCCCTAGCGATTGGGGACCCAAACACGCACCTGGAGGAGGAAACCGTCTTTGTCCCCACTTCTTTCGACATCGACCATGATGTCTGCGACTAGGAGAACTGCGCTCTAGTGCCGTGGGCAATGCATCTCCCGCACGACGCAGGTGCACGCGAGGTGGAGGATCGGCTACTAGAGCAGCTCGAGCTGGAGTGCAGGGCGGTCTCCGTCACCGTCCATCAATCGGAGCCCTTCCTCATCCGGTTTGAGAGCAGCGCGAACTGCATGGCGGCTCGCCACCAGGGGTGATTCTCGGGTCACGGCATCGACATCTGCTTGAGATCCTGGTGCAGTCTGAGCCACGCTTTCAGCCTGCGCGTGTTCTTCTGCATTCGGCTGTGCCTCGACGACATCCCTGCCCATGCTTGGACTCTAAACATCGTTGAACACGTCATCACTAGCAAGTATGCAATCCAGTGCATCAATGCGGATTCGGTGCAGCCTACGGACACGTGGCACATTGACCTGTGGGCGTGGTCAACCAACCCGAGCGACATTCCCAAGCAGGTGTGGCTCGTCTTCATGCATCACCCATCCGACAAGTCCTAGAAGGTGTTCATCACCGAGACCCCACCTGAGCGGTGGCAGCAGGCATAAGATACAAAGTCTTCATCCATCTTGCGCTTCTGAAGGATTACTTGGTCGGACAGCTTCAAGCCGGAGAGTTGGCCCTACACATGGCGTTATGGGGTACTCGGCGGCGTTCCACCTGATGCATGGGCCTGACTCTCAACGAGGCTCCCACACCCACCGCGGAATTGGCCGCTGCACAACGCCAACAGGGAGGCCCGTGAGGGCCGTGGGGACCGCCATGACGGTGGCAACCGTCCCCACAGGGACACCTAGAAGGACCGGGACTGCGGCCGCTTGGGGGGAGGCGGCTGCAAGGGTGATGGCTTTGCGTGGCCATCGCGTTTGGAGGATGGCGACAACGACAACCACCCAGACCATGGTGGGGGTGGCGAGCGCAGGAGAAGCAACCACAACATCGTCTGACGCGAGCGCACACGCTCGCCGCCCCGCCGTGTTCTCGACGGCGGTGCACATGTAAGCACCAACTCAGGCACCGTCCAACGCCTTCCCCCTCAAGTTGCCAGCTAAGGAAGAGCTCAAGAACATGATGACGGAGCAGCTCCAGCACTGTTCGCCGTGGAGGCGGCGGCGCTACAGAACCAAATACATGCTACCAGGGGGGACAAGGTACGGGAGCTGGCTGACTTTAGCTTCCCTTTCTACTCTGCGGAATGCCTAGGCATCGATTCGGCAGGGGATGCAGCCTGGTCCGAGTAGGGATTTGGGACAACGCACCTGATGCCGGCCTCATGTGTGTTCGAGCATCTGAAGATGGCAGTGCTGACTCCCGCTCCACCTATGGTACAAGATGTCGAGCGCACTCTATGAACTCGAGCTAGTTGCTGGGGCAGGGGACACGGTGACGGCAGTGGCTGTGCTCACCCCGAAGCTATCGGCTATGCTAGCGGCCATGCAGGCACAGGCAGCCACGGGCATGATGGCGAGCAGCAACATCGATGACGCCCTTGTGCCTGCGAGCCTGAGGAATGGTGGTATCACCAGGGCAAACGGGAGCGCAATGGGAGGCCCAGTAACTGGGTGCCTCTTCAGCCGCTCCTAGGAAATGTAGTGCCTCCTCTGGGTCAGCCAGGCGAGGCAAACCCGGAGGCAGCAAGGGAGCAGCATGGTCCCGCCAAGCCAGCCGCACAAGATGAGGAGCTGCCTCGTCGCTGATGCCACCGTGTCTTCGACATGTCCACGGTACGCCGCAGTGCTAGACTCTCCACCTGCGGACTTATGCTGGCAGTTCAACGCGCCCAGCAAAACTTATGTTGCCGCAAACTTGGCATGCTTCATGATGAGTTGTAGCCCATCAAGGTTGCTCAGCAGGAGTTCCTAGATATGTTTCAAGGGTCACTCCGTTAGGACATCATAGCGGCGCTGGCGACCATCTTCAACGTGGAGGACAGCATCACGCAACAGTTTGATGAGGCGGTTGCTGCGGTGGCTGGGGATGGCATTGCCAACCTTTAGGATGCTGTCCCGGAATGGCATAATCTTCTTCGACTACATCTGCTCGCCGACCATCCAGTTTACCATGTTTAATACAGCAACTGTTCTACCGTGCAAAGCATCTCGAAAATGCTCCTATTTTCAATTTCGCCGCGACTTGTACTTCAATTCGGTTGTAATCCTAAAGGCTGAACTGCATGGCATCTTCATTCCGAGTTGTACTTCTGCAAGCCTACTCTTTGTTTTCACATCCACGGCACGGCGTTTCACCCTGAGAAAGTGAGGGCTATCCACATCGGGCGGCCTCGGTTGGTTGCGGCCAAAGCCGGTGCACGACCATGGCCTCACCCTGCCATCGATTGCTTCCATGGTTGGAGTTCCTGGCAGCTAATCAAATGATAGGCGTTAATCTTGAGATCCTGTGTTGGAACATGCGTGGGCTCAATCGTAGAGCCAGGAGAGACAATCCATGAAACAATTTCTTCCACGCTATGCCACATTGCTTGTCTTCAGGAAATGAAGCTTCGGGAGATCGATCAATTTACAACTACCTATTTAGGGGGCACACTCTGGACAAATGCGACTAGAAGTTTGCTGGTGGGCTCAGCGGCACTAGAGGTGGAATTTTGGTGCTCTGGAATAGCAACCACGTCACCCTATCTAATGCTGTTACAGGGGAATATCACCTCACAACGTCAGTAACATTACATGAATCACCTCAATCTTTCCGGCTTACAGTCGTGTATGGCCCAACAAGACACAGTAGAAAAGATAGTGTTCCTCTAGGAACTGCAGCAGCTTAAGCCAATACCTGGCGAACAATGGTTGATTCTTGGTGACTTCAACCTCATTTACAAAGCAAGCGACAAAAACAACAATAGACTTGATCTCAGGCTTATGAACCAATTTAAGGAAGCTTTAGATGACCATGGCCTCCACGAAATACTTCTCCAAAATAGGAAATTTACTTGGAGCAATAAATGCCGGGACCCGATGCTTGTCAAACTCGACAGAGTTTTCTGCAATGCAGTCACACTCTACTGTCGGATTTAGTAGCCCGGCAGTCCACCAGGGGGTTACCCAAATAGTTGATTTATAAGTGAGGGCAATTGCGAAACCAACAACTCGAAGGTGATCGCGAGAACACAAAGGGGACACGACGGTTTTAGATAGGTTTGGGTCTCCAGAGAGTAATACCCTACATCCTGTATGCGTGGATTGTATTGCTCAATGTTTGAGTCAATGGGATGTTGGGATTGCTGGGTTGCCACGGGAGGCTCCCTTGGCCGCCTTATATAGGCTGACGACCAAGAGTTACAAGTCAGCTTGAATCTCATCTACTCGATAGTTACATGGAAAGTAATCTGAGTTGGACTACAATATGCGTTCCATGATATCCGGGCAGATTTGGACTGTCTTGTTGCCTTGACGTGTACTCCAAGTAACTTGATGTCCTTGGCTCGCACGCCCTGGTCAGGCGGGCCCACTTATCAGGTTCGGCCAGTATTCTAGTCGGTAGAGACCCATGCGGTACCTATATCCCTCAAGCCCTCAAGTGATGTGTAGGCGAACAAGAACTTGAGGTCATCACAGTGAAGCTTGAAATGAAGTCGGCTGAAGCTGCGATGGCATCATGGTGACGGAGAGGTTGTGCAGTGCTCAAAAGAGAAGAAAATCTGAGTGAACGTAGAGCCAACGCACAGAGCGAAGATGAGTGCCGAGTTGATGGATGCTGTCATCCACTAGGTCGAAGTGAAGGTTACGAAGGGCGTCACAAGGCGCACTCTGTTGGAGTAGCCCCCGAGTATTGAAGCGATTAGAATAATTGGTGCAATGGTCAAAGATGAAGAAATTGCACCTTGAAGCAGATCCCAATGCCTGAGCACGAGGATAGGCGCAGCCATGGAGGCCTGCTGACCAAAAATACACGTTCAAATCTCTGGGGATAAGGACTTGTGCAATGATAGGTAAGAGACAAAAATGCCTGCTCACGGGAGTACTGCTCCATCTAAGCAGCGTTAGGATTCCCATCAATACTTGAAGATCAGTCCGAGCATCACATGAACATTGTAGAGCCGTATTGGCAAGGGAAAGCCTTGTTGTGCACCCTCACGAGTACACTGTAGCAATTTGGATGTTATCTTGTGATCTGGCTATAAATAGACCAACGTTCAGTGCGGAGAGTCATGGCCCAAATAATAACACTCGTAGGCTTGAAGCTTGTAATTTTTAATAGGAGTAACACCCACCCAGAAACCTGATGCCAAAAGAATTCTCGTGAAGTAAATTCGGATGCTCCTTTCCTTTGTAGTCTCTTCGATGAAGCCAGAAGGTAACGATGCTAGAAGAATCCTCGTGAGGAGGCTGTATTGTGAACCCTGCCATTTTGTCCAGGAGATCTCTAGGGAAAGTGTTTCATGCAGCTTTCTTGTATTGAGCTTTTTCCTTTTTCTATGTTGTAGCTTCTTATCCTAGGATGTTAAATATCCCAGAGCTATTCATAGTCGCTTGTAATATGTGTTTCCAGTAATCTTTCCAGGGAAAGGAATTGTAGCTGAGCGAAAATATGTTCCTGTATCTGGTTTTGGGGATTTGTGGGGTCACGAAGGCATACTAACTTGAAGCTAGGTGTCTCACCCCACACCGACCAAAATTAGGCACCCAGCTCCCCAGGACTAGGGCTGTCGGAGCCGCGAATGCCCGCCGACTAGAATTAGGCGCCCAACCCCTGAGGACAAGGGCTGGCGGAGCCGTGGAGGCACGCCAACCAGAATTAGGCGCCTAGCCCCCGAGGATGAGGGTTGGCAGAGCCATGGAGGCACGCTGACCAGAATTAGGTGCCCAGCCCCTGAGGACGAGGACTGGCAAAGCTGCAGAGGCACGCCGTTAAGAGCGCAACAATAAACCCGCAAGTTTCGCTCGGCACGTTGCATCGCAATAATGGGAAGCCCGCAATTTCTGTCCATTGGTTACACCGTCACCCCCCTCAAAAGCGCGAGGGGTCACAGAGGTGTTTCACTTCTATCTTGAACACTCCTAGCGCTGCCACCTCGAGCCCACTGAGCACTTTGCCGCTATGCTTGCAAACCCTAGGCTGCACCATCGCAAGCTTCATTCCGCTCGTGCGCACGCCGCCACCGCCGCCGCCCGAGTTGCCGTGCCACTGTCACTCAAGCCACCGCGCCTCCGTATGCACAGCAAGACCCTAGTTCTGTTTAGATCTAAATCTCAAGGCATCGAGCTTGAAGAAATGGTGCAATCCAATACCCTAGAGCCTTCTTTAGTCAAGATGAAGTTCGTGATGATGCAGGAGCGCATCCAAGCCCTCGTCGACCGAGGCCTCCTTGGCCCACAGGCACTGCTGGAGTGGAAGCCCACCGCCGGCCAAGAGTTTTCGTCGGAGGATACGGCGGAGACGGTGCTATTCACGCCGTTCTTTGAGCGCGAATTCTGGATCTGAACAGGAGACTTCTTCCGCAGCCTTCTCCACTACTATAAGATTGAACTGATACATCTGAATCCAAACTCAATCTAGGATATTTCTATTTTCATCCATCTATGTGAAGCGTACTTGGGCATGCCCCCACATTTTTATTTGTGGCGCTACTTGGTCCAATTGAAACCTGTGATTAGTAAGGGAAAAAAGACTGGGTTGTTGGGGGTTGTGGATTCTCGCTGCGGCCCAAGAAGGTATAGGAGTATTTTGATTTGCAGTTGAGGGAGTCCAACAAGGGGTAGCATAGCGAGTGGTTCCTTATCATGAGTCAGCATCCTGAGCTACTGCTGCACACATTGTATGGGCTAGTGTCTACGCCTGAGTGGTCAAATCAGCCCACCTCGAAGGAGTAGATCCAAGTGGATGAATTGTTGGAAAAGATCGCTGACTTGAAGGCTCGAGGACTAATAGCCGGAGCCATCAGTATCAACTTCTGTCAAAGGGCGACGCAACCGATCAAGTACCGAGTGCACCCATCGTATGAGTACTCAGGGCTAGATGATCCAACCCGAGAGGTTCATGGCAAGGTACCCAACTCAGAGGTCATTGATAGGGTGGTTGAGTTCTTCAAGGGTCATATTAGTAACAGGGACGTCCCTAAAGCTTTTTCGTTGAAGAGGCCGTTGCCCAACCCGGTAAGATTGTCATCGGCACTTACTTCACGCACTATGTATACTTGTGATGTTTCTTAATGAGGTGATGACTTGATCTGGATGATGCATTTGTGTACTTTTGCCCAGCACTATTGCTTGGAGGGGCTGAAGTGAGACCACCCAAGATTTGCCTAACCGACATGCCCGTTGTGCTACCCGCTGACCTTCATTTGGAATCAAAGTCTTCTTTTTGGTCGGATGAGGATGTGACAAAGGGAGTCAGCCAAGCCTCAGATGCTGCACCAGTGGGGCATCGAACACGGCAGGCCGTGCAAAAGCAGCCCGCCTCCAAATCGCAGAAGTCGAGCTTCACGAAGAGGAAGATGGTCAGCAAGAAGAGAAAGGAGAAGGCCACCCCTAATGCAGACAAGTCGGTTAGTGAGGCGGAGTTCGACACACCACCTATGAACAAGAAGAAGTCAGCACTCCACAAGACCACCGCAGCTGACGCGACACGCCTTAAGGAGGCGCTGAATGCGAAGATGCACGGTGGATCCAGCGAAGATACATCCGTGCCACCTCCGCAGTTGTGTCCAAAGTTCTGGATGAAGAACAAGATCACCCTGTAGGTTTCGTCATCTTTAGACTATCCATGTTTATGATTGCAGTCTAATTTGAGTGAATTGCTTGGTTGTGATGATGATGCAGGACCGGCGTATGGTCTGACAATGGTAGCGCACAGCTGACAAGGTGCTCGGGCCAGACCGAGGCGACCAGTGGTCGCACCGTTGAGCAGCCGCCAGCCATAGAGGTCGGGATTGGTGAGGATGGTTGCACCACAGAGGTTGCGTCGAATCCAACACCGCGAAGGGATGAGGCCGGCTCCAAGGATGCAGATACCACCATGGTCGACCTTGAGGTCGAGAAGAAGGCTGAGGATGATGCCAAAGCTGAGCCTTAGTAGGATGAGCCACCTAGGGATGATCCGCCACCGGAAAGATCCAGCAGTGGTGCTCACATTGGCATACAAGACACCGATGTCTTGGACCCCTCTCAGTCAGGTGTTGGTGAAAGCGTTGAGGTGGACCAAAAGGCCCTTGCCGAGCTGCAGCAGTCTTCCTCGAGGATCACCGAGTTTTTGGGTGTAAGTTTGCCAACCAATCCCAATAGATCTATTGCAGAAATCCCTTGTAGTTGTTGAATTCTAAATGTGAAGATATGCACAGGGTCTGGACAAGAAAGTGCAGAGGAGGGCGGGTACGACCCACCAAGCTGACCATTACCGCCTTAAAGCGGAGCGGCTCGAGGCTGACCTTAAAAGGTCAAGGAGGACGCCGTGAAGCATGCCAATCAGTTCTTGAAGGATAGGATTGACTTTTCTTTTGAGAAGGAAGGTTTTAATTTGCACTTGAGAGGTATGCTGTGCTAACTTGTTAAATCATATTTCTCCTAGATATCTTGATGCTAATGCAGACTTGGTGGGACGAACAGATGCCGTGACGAGGGAAGAGAGGCTCAAAGGGCACCGCAAGGAGTGTGAAGACTCCAACACATGCCTTCAACAGGAGCATGACATGGTGGTCAAGCATGAGTATGCAGTATCATAGAAGCTAGCCTACGAAGCAAATGCGCGCAAGGAAACCGAGCGCTGCTTAGAGGCTGCTGTAAGTAATCTCCAGAATGACCAACGTGTAATTGCAGGGTTGGAGTTAGAGCTGGAGGAGTTGCGGAAGGCCACCGGCTATGTGATGAACATGATCCAAGCAGATGCTGACCCATCCACGCCAACGCCGCTACTGGACCGACTCAAGGCCGCACCACATCGGCTCAAGACATTGCTGAAGGATATTGCAGTGGAATGTGTCAAGACACATTTGCTTTATTGGCATCACATTTCCCGAAGCTTCCCTTGGAGTGTGCTGCGATAGGAGTCGTGACCGACTTTGGAGAAGACATGATTCCTGAGGTGGCTGAGCAGTACCATGATACAGCTGAGACCATTGTAAATGACCTGGACCTGTAGGGAAAACATTTAATATGTATCAGATTGTTTAATGAAATGTTGAATGCAATGTTCTTAATTATGTGTGATGAAGACAAACTCTACCCCTCCCTTGGTGTATATGACAGGACTGCGTGTAGCTGAGGCCTGTAGCCGCTAAGCACCTAGCCTCACCTGACCAGCGTCCTGCTGAGACCGGATCTCGAGCTTGTAGGAGGGGTGAACGTGAGGTTGTCTAGGTTTCACTAGCTAGGATGCTGACCACATGAGTTAGTTGTATAGCCTTGAGAGGGGGAGGAGAGAAAGGCATGACCTAGAGGTCGGCACTTGGGGGAAGCTCCCGAGCTTGTGAGCAAGCGGGCTGTTGAACAGGTTAGATAGCCCCCGAGCGTCAGGGACAGCTCGGGAAGGAGAACAGTAAGGCAGTAGGTACATAGAAAAGAACCACAAAGGTTTAGTTTATTTAATATAGAAGGGAAACATGGTACATAGCTTTGTATATCCAAGGGTAGAAGCGCCGTAGATGCTTGATATTTCACGAATTGGGGACGCCGGAGCTGTCTACCCATTTGAGTCGATAGGTGCCTGGCTGGATGACTTCTTTGTCGATGAAGGGGCCCTCCCAGCTGTGGCGGAACCACCTCGGATTAACTTAATTAAAGCACGATTAAGCCGCTTGACACGCGACACTCATGCCTTAGTCAAGTTAACTCGAAGTACCGTCGGATTTTATCCGATTTAACCACTTAACAGGACCGAGTTAGCATGACCCACACGAAGGTGAGTGGTTCCAGAGAATACAACAGGTCCACCATTAGATTAACAAATTGTTACACACTCGGTTATAAATCAGAGTTTTACAAGTTCTGAAGAAAACAACAGAAAATAAAACAAAGCAGAAGCTACTCGTCGGGGTCGGATGTCCCTTGTGAGGCCAGCCAGGACATCAATGATCCCATTCCCCGCCGTCCGAGGAGGGATCCCACTCGACTGTCCAACCCGGAGGGAGCTGGGACGGCCAAGTGCCAGCAGCAAGCTCGGAAGCTGCAACTTCACCTGAAAAGAGAAGCCACAACAAGGCTGAGCTTCTAAGCTCAACAAGACTTAACCGACTGGTGGGAAAAACTACTCCACCACTTCTAGACATGCAAGGCTCTTTGGCTGAGGGGTTTGTTTGCCAAAAGCAACTATGTTGGGTCTTTATTTTCAAGTTTTAGCTCAGATTCTAGTTCATTAACAAGTCTATGTTGGCAACTTACTCTAAGCAAGCATAGATCCAACTTTATGTATATAAGCTCAACATCAAGACCATGTCATCATCAGATTCCCTCATTACTCAGTGTGACATTATGATCAAGCAGTCTCAAACTGTGAGAGGCAGACGAATCAATTCGAGTTCTTTAACCATGCATGGTGAACCTAACCTCATGACATCCGCGCACCACTGAGGGTCGCTTCCTGTGTCGGCCTTCCCCATCAATTCCCTAACCCGTGTCGGGTCCAATTCCTTTGGTGCAAGGTTCCACAGAACCGGCCTCTGCCGTTCTGTGATCACACTTGCCACCACGTGCGGCCGTAGGGGAACTTCGTTCCAAGGACAGTGGAGTGACCTCTCACATCTAGGTTCAATCAGGTACTAGGCTTCCCCATCCCATACTGAGTATGAGGTCAGTACTTTCAAACACTTGATCACGAACACCACCACTGTCGGGCCTTAACAGGTTCAATAAACAGACGGGGCGATCAGCCGACCACCAAAGAGTTAACCATAACCCTGCCCCGTCCATTGTCCTTATAGTTGCAACAGAAGAAAACAATCAATTCCTATAACTTGCGAGTGACAGGACATCACTCAACTTTTACCGAGTCCTATTAAGCATAGCAACTACTTGGCCCAACAAACTAGTGTTCATATCAAAGGAATTATGTCATGCATCTATGGTTGCAAACAACTCCTATACATAAATGCACAAACATGAGAAGGAAGGCATGTGCAAGTTTGGAAAGATTGGTTCATGCTCCGGGGCTTGCCTTCAAGCGAGGAGGAAGGGAACTGGTCTTCAGCTGAGGCGGCTTTGGCTTCTGGAGTTGGCAGCTCAGCTACAGCTCCGTCTTCGGGTGCCAGGTGTAGCTCGTAGATGCCGTCAACGAGATGTAACTCTACACGAATGCAATGCAGGAGTTAGTGTTTAGACGGTTATTTCAACAACACTTGCAGTTTAAGCTCGGACACTTGTGGCAAGGCTACAGAAAAGACGGGGAAGTTTACTTTAGTTGGTGGAGAGCAAGATAAAAGGGTCAGATGGAAAATAGACTTGTGATCTGGCCCTTAAACTTTAAGGGATAACTATGTTCGGGGTCCTCACACTTAACGCAGAGAAATCCCGATCTTTTACACAGATACCCTCGGGTCAAGGAAACAGATACAACCGAGCCCTCAGGCGAGACGGATAAGGGTCGGCGGAACAGACAGGGTCGGACGAGACGGAAAGGGATCGGGTGAACAGATAAGGTCGGGCGAGACGGAAAAAGGGGTTGGGCGAACCGGTAAGGGGTCGGCAGCTTACCTCTAGGTCTACTGGCGAAGCTTTCGGGTCGGGAAGGAGCAGACTTGGGCGGAAGGACTTAAGCACTAAGGCTTGGGTGGTGGCGAGGTTTGAGGGTGCTCTGGCGGCGGTGGAGCTTCTTGTGGGCAACAAGGAAGCTCTAGCACAGCACGGAGGAGCAGACAGCTGGGTGGATTGCGGAGAAGCGGGTCTGAGCGGAGAAGGGGAACTCTCAAGAGTTTCAGTGGGATTGCTCAAGTGTGCTTAGAGTAGGCGCGGCGAAACAGCAAAGGCGAAGGAACTCTGGTGGAACTCTGGCATTCCCTTTTATAGCGACGCAGAAGAGAGAGAGTTGGAGTAGCACGAAGACCGGAAGAAAAGGATGGAGTGCGCTGCCATGGCGGCGATTGAGCGGTGATGGGCGACAGAATAGAACCTTGGAGATAGAGTCTTCGGCCATTGGGCACGTGCGACAAGGAGGCGCAGGCGCGGTTTTGCCGGGGTTGAGATTTGGCAGAGGCGAGCGTCGTCGAGCGGCGGATTTGATTGGTGTGATAGGGAGAATGGCGCTACAAGCAAGGTTGCAACAGGTGAAAAGACAGGGCGAGCTGCGGCTGTGCGGGCAGACGTGAAACAACGGCATTGCCGGAGCACATCTTTGGTAGGGCGGAAAAGGAGCTGTCGCGGCCTAATTCCAGGTTGGCGAGGGAGGAATCGTCGTGGAGTGAGCTCGTGGGCGGCGCAACTGTGGAGAGGCAGCGGAAAAACTGGAAGGCATCGGGTCTTGCAGCCAGGGATCCTGCGAAATGATGATGGGCGCGTGTTGCGAGGCAGTCTGACGCAGCAGCGGCAAAACTCTGCCACAGCGGCGACGGGGCACCATGGCACGGCCGGCGAGGGTGCGAGCGAGACGAGGTGAGGCAGAAAAGGTTGTAGAGGGGCTTCCGCTGTGATTGGGGAGGAGGGCGCGGGAATCCATCCCATCGCGACCGGCAACTGGGCGAGGCGACGGGCATCAGAGAGATTAAGCCACGCGGCTGAGAAGCTCTAAAGCGGGCGCATGCTGCTCGGCGCGTTTGCCTCGGGAGATCCGGGGAAAAGATTTGCGGGTCCACCAGTCAGTCTTGGTTTCTCCTCTGCTCAAGATGGAAAGGAACACTGCTATTGAGATTTAGAAGGAACCGGTGGTTCTAGTTGGGTTTTCAGGGGTCAGGACCGGGAATTGGAGGTTGAACGCTTAAGCTCAGGGGAGCTGAGATAGAGGGATCAGGGACTCGGATTGAGATTAACTCGGCTGATTTAACCAGGGTCATTACAGCCTACCCCCCTTAAAAAGAATCTCGTCCCGAGATTCGGGTGTAAGGGTAACCAGTGGGGGTGTGTAGTCCTTACCTCCTTAGCTGGAAAGAAAACCGCGGAAATGCTTGTTCAAATACTCTTCTGTTTCCCAGGTTGCTTCTTCTTCTATGTGGTTATTCCATAGTATCTTGTACATTTTGACTGTTTGCCGTCGGGTATGTCTTTCCTTTCGGTCGAGGACTTTGGCCGGGTACTCAGCATAGGTCAGGTCGGGCTCGATTTGAAGTTGCTCCTGTTCTAAGACCTCAGTTGAGACTTGGACACATTTCTTCAGTTGGGAGACATGGAAAACATCATGAATGACCGAGAGCTATTCTGGGAGTTGGATCCGGTACGCAATGGGCCCACAAATTTCCACAATCTCATAAGGGCCAATGTAACGGGGAGCCAATTTTCCTTTTACTCCAAACCGTTGCACTCCTTTGGTCGGGGAGACTCGAAGATACACATGATCACCAATATCAAACTGCAAGGGTCTCCTTCTCCTGTCGGAGTAACTTTTTTGTCGGGATTGGGCGGCCTTGAGATTTGCTTGAATTATCTTCACTTGCTCTTCGGCTTCTACTACTAGATCAGGGCCATAGGTCTGTCTTTCGCCAACTTGTGACCAATTCAACGGCGTCCGACATTTCCGACCATATAGGGCTTCAAATGGTGCCATCTTCAAGCTAGTCTGGTAGCTATTGTTATAGGAGAACTCTGCCAATGGTAAGCACTTATCCCAATTTTTGTCATAATGGATGACACAAACTCTCAACATGTTTTCTAGGATCTGATTTACCCTTTCGGTTTGACCATCGGTTTGAGGGTGATAAGTAGAGCTACGAATGAGCTTGGTGCCAAGTGATGCTTGTAGGTGCTCCTAAAAACGCGCTACAAACTGAACACCCCGATTAGATATGATCGTCCTAGGCACACTGTGCAGAGAAACAATACGGTCAAGGTACAGCTCTGCATATTTCTTGGTCAGGTAGGTGGTGTGAACAGGAAGAAAGCGGGCAGTCTTGGTAAGACGATCCACAATCACCCAAATGAAATCATGTCGCTGCGATGTAAGGGGCAGTCCAACAATGAAATCCATGCTGATGTCTTCCCATTTCCAAGAGGGAATCGGTAGTGGCTGCAGGGTACCTGCTACCTTTAAATGGCTGGCTTTGACACGTTTACAGGTGTCACATTCTGAAACATACCGTGCAATCTCTGGCTTCATTCCACTCCACCAGAAAATTTGACAGAGATCATGATACATCTTATTGCTGCCAGGATGGATTGAGAACTTGGAGAGATGAGCTTCATCTAGGATTTGCTTTCTCAGATTGGGGTCGGATGGTACAACAAGTCGATTCCCATAATACACTCTCTCTTTCTCATCCTGTCGGAATTGCTTATACCCTTCATCCTTCAATGAAATCTTCCTTTTGATCCACCTTACTTCCTTATCCTCTAATTGTGCTGACCCAATTTGGTCTTCCAGGATAGACTCAAGAGATATATGGCTGAGGGTTCCATGGGAAACAATTTCCAAACTGAGCTTTCCCATCTCCTGGCATAGGGTCTCTGTGAAGTTGGTTGCCGACAAGCAATTGCAATGGGTCTTGTGGCTAAGAGCATCTGCCACTATGTTGGCCTTACCGAGGTGATAATGCACTTCCAAATCGTAATCCTTTATCAACTCCAACCATCTTCTTTGGCGCATGTTGAGGTCGGCCTGAGTGAAGATGTACTTGAGGCTCTTGTGATCGGTGTAGATGTTACAGTGGGTGCCCATCAAATAGTGCCTCCATATCTTTAAGGCATGAATCACGGCTGCCAACTCAAGATCATGGGTCGGATAGTTCAGCTCATGAGGTCGTAACGCCCGTGAGGCATAGGCAATGACTCGGTTGTCTTGCATAAGAACACACCCAAGTCCAGTGCCAGAGGCATCATAGTATACGTCAAACAGCCTAGAAGGGGCGGGTTGAGCCAAAATTGGGGCAGAAGTCAACAAGTGTTTCAAGGTGTTGAAGGCTTCTTCACACTGGTTGCTCCACACAAATTTGACTTCCTTCTTCAGCAGTTCATTCATCGGCTTAGCTATCTTGGAGAAATCCGGAATGAAGCGTCGATAGTAGCCTGCTAGTCCAAGGAAACTTCGGATCTGGTGAACTGAAGTGGGCGGCTTCCAGTCCATGACTTCCTGTACCTTGCTGGGGTCAACTGCTATGCCATTCCAAAAGATGGTGTGTCCCAAGAACTTGACACTCTCTAACCAAAATTCACACTTGGAGAATTTGGCATAGAGCTGATGATCTCTCAAACGTTGAAGAACCACATGAAGATGTCCGGCATGTTCTTCTTCACTCTTGGAGTACACTAGAATATCATCAATGAACACCACCACGAACTTGTCCAGTTCGGGCATGAACACCGAATTCATGAGATACATGAAATAGGCGGGTGCATTGGTGAGTCCAAAAGACATAACTAGGTACTCGTAGAGTCCATATCTTGTGAAGAAAGCAGTTTTGGGAATATCACAGGGTCTGATATTGATTTGGTGATAACCAGAACGAAGATCGATCTTGGAGAACACTCTAGCTCCAGCTAACTGATCAAACAGAACATCAATGCAGGGAAGTGGATACTTGTTCTTGACAGTCACCGCATTGAGATGTCGGTAGTCCACACACATGCATAGACTTTCATCCTTCTTCTTCACAAACAAGGCTGGGCAACCCCAGGGTGAAGTACTGGGTCGGATGAAGCCTTTCTCCAACAGATCATGCAACTGGGTTTTTAACTCGGCCAGCTCCGCGGGTGGCATCCGATAGGGTCTCTTGGATATCGGAGCGGTGCCTGGCTGCAGTTCAATGGCGAACTCAATATCTCTATCTAGCGGCATGCCAGGCAAGTCATCTGGAAACACATCCGGGTACTCGCAGACAACAGGAAGGTTTTCTATCCAGGCTTCTGATATAGGGTACGCACAAGGAATTGCGTACTCAGGGTGGGTCAAGGATATGGTAGAGTTGCCATGAAAGGGTGAGTTGTTGTGGAGAGCTCGGGCAGCTGCATCTAGAACCACTTGGTGTTGGGTCATCCAATCCATCCCAAGGATGATATCTATTCCTTCCAGGTCAAGGATGATGAGATTTTCCCTAAAAAGAGTTTGGCGTAGCTGGATAGGTACAAGGGTAACTATTTTGTCTGAGGGTATCTTCCTTCCCGGAGTGGAGATCACATATGATCCTTTAGTGTGACCAACACTCAGCTCACATCTCTCACCAGTCTTACTCCCGATGAAGCTATGAGAGGCTCCCGAATCAAACAAAACAACAACAGTTTGATTAAGGACAAGGAAGGTACCCGTCATCACTGGCGCACCTTCGGGGAGCTCGGTCAAGCTGGTGTAGTTGAGCCGTCCTTGGCGAACTTGCACTTTAGGCCTTCTTCCCCTGTTGGCTGTGGTGTTTTGGCCAGGCTGCTGATTCTTGTTCCTGGGGCAGTCCTTGGCAAAATGCCCTTCATTTCCGCAGGTGAAACAGTGGTTGATATTCACAGGGTGCGGCGGCGGTAAGGTCGGCCGGGGCGCCTGTTGTTGGAAACTGGGAAAACGAGGTGCCGCTGGTGGTGGAGGGCGAGCAATCCACCATCCCGATGGTTGGGGCCTGTGGGGCACCTGAGAGGAACCATCCTGAATTTCCGAGTGGGTGGGCTCGGTAATGCCACTAAGGCTTTTCTCTTCTGGTCGGCTTTAAGAGCCTGCATGCAGTCCTCTTGAGAGATGGCCAGATTCACCAACTTGTTGTAGGTATCCACCTTGATGGGGTTCAACCTCTCCTTGAGTTCCAGGCTCAAGCCTCTGCGGAACCTGTCCCTTTTCTTCTCGTCGGTATCTACATGATAGCCGGTGTAACGGCACAGGTCGTTGAAGGCTTGTGCGTAGTGTAAGACGTCACGGCTTCCTTGGGTAAGGGCCAAGAACTCGTTGAGTTTGCATTCCAGAAGACCTTCGGGAATATGATGCCCTCTGAAGGCGGTCTTGAACTCGTTCTAGCTAACAGCATGGTCGGCCAGCAACATGGCATGGTAGTGATCCCACCAAAGCCGGGCGGAAGCACGCAACTGTTGAGCCGCGAACCAGGCTTTGTTCTGGTCAGGACACGGGGCGGTGAGGAGTTCGAACTTGGATTCGATAGTACGAACCCAGGCATCTGCATCAAGCGGGTCTTCAGTCTTGTGGAAGGTTGGGGGCTGCATGTTGGGTTACGAGGTAGGCTACACTAGCGCAAATCAAAAAATTCTACCGCGTAAACCAGGAAAACTGCCGTATAAGGATCACGGGATTAACACTCGATGCACTACTGGTGCGGAAGATGTAGATTCGCGTCGATGCAGCGAAGTCGATCAACGTAGTCATACGTAGTCGATCATGTCAACGTCCAGCAGCTCCTCAGCAGCTCATCTACGTGCAGCAAGATCTCCCTCGTGCCACGGCTCGTCGTCGGCTCATCGTGGCTCATCGGCGGCTCGTCGTGGCTCATCGGCGGCTCGTCGGCGGCTCGTCGATGGCTCGTCCAAGTGCTGCAGGCGCAACACCTCCAAGGTATCCACACGTGCAGGGAGGAAGCGTCGCAAGCCGGATTGCTAGATCCGCGAGTTGCAACAGGCGAGGGCGTGGGAGGCGTGGCAGGTGTGTTTCGCCAAAAGGTGTAAACCCTAGGGCGCCCCCACCCCTCTATTTATAGAGGTTCCTAATGGGCCTCTGGATCCGAGGCCCATTAGTACCTCTAAACCTAATCCAACTCGGATCAGATCCGAATTGGGCTTCCAGCCCCTTAAGTGTGTGACCCTATGGGTTCGGATACATATAGACATGGCCCGAGTACTCCTACTCGGCCCAATAGTCGGTAGCGGCCTCTAGCAAGACGTGCCAACTCCTATACGCACACGAAGATCATATCAGACGAACTCTCACAATGTAATATACATGCTATTCCCTTTGTCTCACGATATTTAGTCTAGCTTCAAGCTGACCGCTCTTTCTCGATCCTGTGATTCGGAATTCCTTTGTAGGTTAACTCTTAACCGTACGTAGCATGGCCATGCATTTTCGAATCCTATCACTCGAGGGGCCCAGAGATATCACTCTCAATCAGAGAGGGGCAAATCCCATCTTGATTGACCATGTCTCATAGCATGCTTCTTGACAAACCCGAAAGCTACCTTTATAACTACCCGGCTACGGCGTATCATTTGATAGGCCCTAAGTAGGTCGATCCACATCTTGAATACATGCGACAATCTCAGGTCTAAGGACAAAGCGTATATGTTGTTTAAAGAGAGAACTACTTCTCGTGTTGGGTCAGTCCTAGCACATGTCTCCACATGTGCCCACATTATTAGTTCAACATCTCTATGTCCATGACTTGTGAAATATAGTCATCAACTAATACATGTGCTAGTCTAATATTCATGTGTGTCCTCACATGAACTCCGACTAGGGACAACTTTAGAATAACCATACAAGTAAAGAGTTTCACACACAATTCACATAATTGCAAATCAATTCAAATAGCCTTTAATGGATATTCAAGGAACACAATATAAATCATGGATACAAATGGAATATCATCATCTCTATGATTGCCTCTAGGGCATACCTCCAACAGTCTCCCACTTGCACTCGAGTCAATCTAGAAGGTACCTAATACCCATAGCTCTTACATGCGCATCATGCTTAGCCTGCGGGAGTGGTTTTGTAAATGGATTAGAAATGTTCAGATCTGTGTGTATTTTGCATATCTTGATCTCACCCCGGTTAACGAAGTCTCGAATGAGATGAAGTGGTCAAAGGGTTTGACTTCACCAAGAACGAAGAAGAGTCTTGTGTTTACAAGAAGGTTAGTGGGAGCTCTGTAGTATTTCTAATCTTATATGTGGATGAAATATTACTGATTGGAAATAACATTCCTATGCTTGAGTCCGTAAAGACTTTACTGAAAAATAGTTTTTCGATGAAGGACTTAGGGGAAGCGGCATATATTCTGGGCATTAAGATCTATAGAGATAGATCGAGAAGGCTTATAGGTTTAAGCCAAGATACTTACATTGACAAAGTGTTGAAGCGGTTCAGCATGGAAGAGGCAAAGAAAGGGTTCTTGCCTATGACACATGGCATACATCTCAGCAAGACTCAGTGTCCTTCGACTGCTGATGAGCGGGATCGCATGAGTAGAGTGCCATATGCCTCGGCTATTGGATCTACCATGTATGCAATGATAAGTACTCGCCCAGATGTTTCATATGCGCTAAGTATGACAAGCAGACACCAATCTGATCCAGGTGAGAGTCACTGGACAGCGGTGAAAAACATTCTTAAGTACTTGAGAATGACTAAAGATATGTTCCTCGTCTATGGAGGTCAGGAGGAGCTCGTTGTAACAGGTTACACCGATGCTAGTTTCCAAACCGACAGAGATGATTCAAAGTCACAATCAGGATTTGTGTTCACGCTAAATGGTGGTGCTGTTAGTTGGAAGAGTTCCAAGCAAGAGACGGTGGCCGATTCTACGACAGAAGCCGAGTACATCGCGGCTTCGGAAGCCGCGAAGGAAGGTGTTTGGATAAGGAATTTCCTCATTGAGCTTGGTGTGTTCCCGAATGCGTCCAGCCCATTGAATCTCTACTGTGATAACAGTGGGGCAATTGCGCAAGCAAAGGAGCCAAGGAACCACCAGAAGAACAAACACGTAATGCGGCGATTTCATCTCATTCGAGACTTCGTAAACCGGGGTGAGATCAAGATATGCAAAATACACACGGATCTGAACATTTCTGATCCGTTGACAAAACCACTCCCGCAGGCTAAGCATGATGCGCATGTAAGAGCTATGGGTATTAGGTACCTTCTAGATTGACTCTAGTGCAAGTGGGAGACTGTTGGAGGTATGCCCTAGAGGCAATCATAGAGATGATGATATTCCATTTGTATCCATGATTTGTATATTGTGTTCATTGAATATCCATTAAAGGCTACTTGAATTGATTTGCAATTATGTGAATTGTATGTGAAACTCTTTACTAGTATGGTTATTCTAAAGTTGTCCCTAGTCGGAGTTCATGTGAGGACACACATGAATATTAGACTAGCACATGTATTAGTTGATGACTATGTTTCACAAGTCATGGACATGGAGATGTTGAACTAATAATGTGGACACATGTGGAGACATGTGCTAGGACTGACCCAACACGAGAAGTAGTTCTCTCTTTAAACAACATATACGCTTTGTCCTTAGACCTGAGATTGTCGCATGTATTCTAGATGTGGATCGACCTACTTAGGGGCTATCAAACGCTACGCCGTAACAGGGTAGTTATAAAGGTAGTTTTCGGGTTTGTCAAGAAGCATGCTATGAGACATGGTCAATCAAGATGGGATTTGCCCCTCTCTGATTGAGAGTGATATCTCTGGGCCCCTCGAGTGATCGGATCCGAAAATGCATGGCCATGCTACGTACGGTTAAGAGTTAACCTACAAAGGGATTCCGAATCACAGGATCGAGAAAGAGCGGTTGGCTTGAAGCTAGACCAAATATCGTGAGGCAAAGGGAATAGCATGTATATTATGTTGTGATGGTTCGTCTGATATGATCTTCGTGTGCGTATAGGAGTTGGCACGTCTTGCTAGAGGCCGCTACCGACTATTGGGCCGAGTAGGAGTACTCGGGCCATGTCTATACGTATCCGAACCCATAGGGTCACACACTTAAGGGGCTGGAAGCCCAATTCGGATCTGATCCGAGTTGGATTAGGTTTAGAGGTACTAATGGGCCTCGGATCCAGAGGCCCATCAGGAACCTCTATAAATAGAGGGGTGGGGGCGCCCTAGGGTTTACACCTTTTGGCGAAACACACCTGCCGCGCCTCCCACGCCTCGCCTGTTGCAACTCGCGGATCTAGCAATCCGGCTTGCGACGCTTCCTCCCTGCACGTGTGGATACCTTGGAGGTGTTGCGCCTGCAGCACTTGGACGAGCCATCGACGAGCCGCCGACGAGCCACGACGAGCCGCGGTACCGGAGGCGATCTTACTGCGCGTGGATGAGCTGCTGAGGAGCTGCTGGACGTGATCGACTACGTACGACTACGTTGATCGACTACGTACGACTACGTGATCGTCTTCTCTGCATCGACGCATATCTACATCTTCCGCACCAGTAGTGCGTCGAGTGGTAATCCCGTGATCCTTATACGGCAGTTCTTCCTGGTTATACGCGGTAGAAATTTTGATTTGCGCTAGTGTAGCCTACCTCGTATCCCAACAGCTACTAGGTGTTCCCTTGCTCCTGTTGGCACCGTGCTATGCGGTTCTGATTCTTGGCACTACAGCCTTCTTCTTGAGATTCCGTTTCACCATCACGTGGTGGCTCATCAGCGGAGACCATGAAAGTTTCGCGATCGGGTATGAAGGAGTTTCTCTCATCATTGCTTCCATAGGGATTTGGCATCAGGTTGATGCAAGGCACCTGGAATTCGCCATAGTCCAGAAACTTTGTGGCTTCGGGCGGGTCACCAGATTGGATCTGGAAAACCTGGTCAAGCTTAGCGGAGTATTCGGCGGCCGAGTTCCGCAAACGGAAGGGGACACGGGCCGGACCCTGGACTGACCTTGTTGAGCGTAGCGCTGCATCAGACAGATCTATACACTTAGCAATGGTGCTGCTAATGCGATCTAGCCCCACGATCAGGTCGGAGGGCATGGGTGGCGGGCGACGGCGAGTAGATCTGGAACCCTCTCGGACAGAGAAAGTCCGCCGACTTGCTGGGCAAGCGACGTGATGATCCTTGGGTGGAGAACTTATCCTGTCGAGGTAGATCCGATGAAAGCTGAGTTGGCAGTGGACGCCGAATCGACAGAAGACACCGAGTCAATGAGAAAAGGGGTCAGGTCAGGATCCGCCGGCATGGTCCCGAAGTGAATCTGGATCGGGTTGGCAAGGAAGTCCTTCATGCTCTCAGGAAAAACAACGCCAGGACAGGATGCCATCGAGGTTGCTAAGAGGATGTCGCAACTACCCCTACCTGGTGCGCCAACTGTTGGATTTAGTAGCCCGGCAGTCCATCGAGGGGTTACCCAAGTGGTTGATTTATAGGTGAGGGCAATTGTGAAACCAAGAACTCGAAGGTGATTGCAAGAACACAAAGGGGACATGAGGGTTTTAGATAGTTTCGGGCCTCCAGAGAGTAATACCCTACGTCCTGTATACGTGGATTGTATTGCCCAATGTTTGAGTCGATGGGATGTTGGGATTGCTAGGTTGCCTCGGGAGGCTCCTTTGGCCACCGTATATAGGCTAATGACCAAGAGTTACAAGTCAATTTGAATCTAATCTACTCGGTAGTTACATGGAAAGTAATCTGACTCAGACTACAATATGCGTTCCATGATATCCGAGCAGATTTGGACTATCTTGTTGTCTTGATGTGTACTCCAAGTAACTTCATGTCTTTGGCCCGCATGCCCTGGTTGGGTGGGCCCACTTGTCAGGTGTAGCCAGTATCCTATTCAGTAGGGACCCATGGGGTACCCATATCCCTCACCTACATGCCCTCTGTAATGTCCCAAAAAATTGTAATATTAATTTGAGTAAAGTTTTCCAAAAATTAAACTTTTTGTTTGAATTTTGTGGTTGTTTAAAAATGAAAGTCAAACTCTTTTCTCATCTAAATCCCTAATCATTAAATCACAAATCTTTTGAAACTTGTGTGGAATGATTTGGATCTTATTGGATTTTATTTGGATCTTAAGCCTGATGTGTGTTTTAATTTTGAATTATAAATCTAAACCTAAATCCAAATAAAAATCAAAGGTATCTAACCTACTAACCCACCAGGCCGGCCGCAGTCCACTGGCCTGGCCCGCTTCGCCCTCACCCGCCTTTGACCCGGCTGACCAAACCGGCACGACCCATCCGCCATGCCCTTCACCCTTTTCTTCCTCACCTAGCCCAGCAGGCCAGCCCGCTTAACTAGCCTAGTCCGCCGCCTTACCGTGCCGTACCCTCTCTCTTTTCTCTCTCACCGCCATTAATCCTTCTTATTCCTCTAGACCATAGACGCATGTGCGCCGAGCGTGCACACCGAATGGGACGCCCGCGCCTTGCCGTATGCGCTGGCCGCCACTCTCGTGCGCGCACCTGTGACCTACCTCGATCCCCCGCTTTCACGCTGGCGGCCCTGGATACACGCCATGCCGCCCGCTCCACGCCTCCGCCACATCCGGGCCATCCACCCACCGGTGCCGCTTCCTAGAAACCCTAACATTGGCACCACAACCCCCAAGCCCTAGCCGCTCCTCGCCGCTATAAATACGGCCCCCGATGACCTTATCTCGCCATTTTAAGCCCCGGGGCTCTCCCCACCATAGCCACCCAAGAAGGAGAAGGGGAAGAAGAGAGGAGGAGGACAAGGGAAGAGAGAAGGAAATGAGTAGAAGGAAGAGAGAAAGAAGAGAAGGAAGGGAAGAAGGAGGAGGTCGTCTAAGGGGTGACCGCTTGCCGCCATACGCCACCCGACACCGTCTGCCTCTCCTTCACCTTCTCCCTTCCGTAAGCTCAACCACCTCCCTCCTTCATCCTTTTGGTATCCATGACTAGCTTTAGAGCCGCTGCCTGCCGCCGCTTGCTGTGCCGCGGCTGGGGGTGACCCTATAACTGTGCGCATGGGTGCGCCACGCCACCCGCACCGCACCGCGTGATTGCGGGTACAAGGCTGGGGGCCGAGCGTTGGCCCGGCTGCCGCGCCCATGCGCCTCTTTGCCCCCGTGCGCCTGGGCTGCTTGACCACTGTGCGCTAGCCACGTCGGACCACGGCATCGAGGGCGCATTCACTGCCGCACCACACCACGCCGCCGCCGCATCCCCCGTGGCTGCCACATAGGCACCTCGTAGCAGAGCCACATAGGTAAAGTGCGCCACGTGGTAGACACATGGCGCTAACGTGTCCAAGGCCCAGGCCCAATAACTATTGAACGGGCCCACTAACCCATGGGGTCCACCAGCTGATCGTGGGACCTAGTTAATCGCGGGCTGGTCAACGTTGACCAGGTCAACGCTGACCGTTAACCGCGTCACCGCTGATGTCAGCAGACATGTGGCGTAGTCTCGTGCTGCCACGTGGCACAACCAGGAGTTGACATGTGTCACCTTTAATAAATATTTTCCAAAATTTTTTAAATAATGAAATAAATCTTTTAATCTTTAAAAATTCATAACTAATTTATTTTAACTCCAAAAATATGTGAAACTAGTTGAATTAATTTCGTAAAATTGAGCCTGTGCTGTTTGTAGCTAGTTTGGTGTTATTTGGATCTTCTAAATTTGGATTTCTTAGAGTTTTTTCCCAGATGTAATGCTATTTAATTTACTTTACGCCGTATCTTGTTCTGTTTAGACCTAAGCTACGACCCGGAAGACACTCAAGACCCCGACTACGCCGAGGAAGATCCAAACGACTATGGACAAGGTGTCATGTCACTCCCAATCATATAGATCCTATGCATGCTTAGTTACTAACGCTTTATTTATGATGCTTGATGATGATGGATTGCATAGAAAATGTTTTTAGCCATGCCTTGATAATTCATTATCCTGTTTTCTTTGTTACCTATTTTTGTGGACTAGCTACAGACCCCTAGCTAGTCCACCGCACTTATATCCATATACATGCTTTTGAGTTATGGATGGGCATATGCCATGATTTTGGTGATGGGAATTTCTTGAACACTCTCGCGTGTGTTTTGGGTAAGTGTGACTCCTTGATGTGTTTTGGCGAGAGCGAGCCATGGTTGGTACTAAGGAGTGCCTTGCCGGGAGAGAGCATTCTAGACTCTCTCTATACCCTGTACCTGTGGTGGGTACCTTGTTTGTTACTAAGGAGCAGGTGGTGAACTTGTACGTTGCAGGTGCTTCGGCACGTACTTGTGGGTAGAGTGCTTGCTCTCAGCTACTTAAGGACCGAGTCAGCTTACAACCAGCCATAGCATTTATTTTCGTACATACCGCTCACTTATGTTATGGGCGGGATTCGGTCCGAGACTAGTGGTGGATAGTGCTCAGCATGTAGGTGGATTGGAGGTCCGTGTAAAGAGTTCGAGGTGATGGTTGCCCTAACTAGACTGCACCCCGGCGTGGGTAGCTTTCACAGCTTTGAGGTCCTCACTGGTGATGGTATGCCCTACAGCTGAGGATGGTTCCAGACTCGAGGAAACAGGAGAGAGCTATCCACCTACTAGGGCTCTGGCTGTTAGGTGGGCTTCGGATGAATTGCTACCGTTCAAGCTCCATCCTTGCAGGTACAGTTGTACAACCTCTGTAGAGTGTATAAAGCTATAGCTATAGTCCGTGTCCACTGGTTATGGACAATGCTGTTGACTACCGCTACTTCTGACTAGACTTTGCTTATTTTTCTACCTCTCCTTTTTGAGATAGGCCAGCGTTTTCCATTGAGATGTGAGGGAAGGAAGCTCTCACATCACCTAGTGTGTTGGGTGTTGGACCCTTGGGTGAAGGATCCGGTGATTTGTGCTGACTTCCTTGTTTGAGGTGTTGACCTCGGAGATGGTCATTCTTTGCTGCTTCCTTGATTGCTGCTGCAGCTGCTGCATAAACCTCTACAGCCATACATAGGTTTTACTTATGCATATAGTATAATTCCCCTATTTCCCTTGCTTGCTGCTTTTGGGAGTTGACATGGCCTACTTGATTCTCGTGTAGATGGTGGCTTTTTAGGGTCGGAGCCTGACTACGACTTCGACAACGATGGTGGGAAGACTAGGGATGGCCCTTCACTTGAGTCACCTCTAAAGATGGAGTTCTCCATATCTTATGTTTCCACTGCGTAGATATTTTACCTTTCTTGATTCAGTCCTGATGGACTTGTACTGACATGTGCCAAAGAGATGCACTCAATACTTATGATATTTATGATATTGTACTCCGTTGTTGCTTTATATCTCTATATTGATATGGTTTTGTACTATCTGAGATAGAGATTTGCACGTGGTAGCCTTCCTGGGGTTATCATAGAGGTGCGTAGGCTTGAATTCTCAAAATTGGGAATTCGGGTCCATTTCAACTGGTGTCAGAGCCATACTTAACCGTAGGACAATCCCTAGCAATAGACGATAGTTTAGGAGGCCTAAACTATCCTTGAACTGAGTATATACCCCTTGACTTTTATACAACTCCTTGAACAATTATTATTATTACCTGTTTTTCTCTAACTTATATCGGTACTTTGCAAGGGTTGGGACAATTGCATCGGTACCAATGCCATGCTCGAGGGCAAGATACTAGGACTCGAGCCCTGTTTGAGTGACCTGGACTGAACAAACCGTTGCTTGCAGCACGAGGTGGACACTGCACCGGATACCTACGACGAGTCGGGACCGTTCAGAGGCCCTATTCCCGAGTACCACCCCGGGGACGTGGATGACAACGACTTCTAGTACTCCAACTGAGTGGACCCCTTCTGATCTGATCTAGTGCTAGGTTTGAGTAAGACTCACCAGGATGTAATAACATTAAAGACTAGCACCCCATGATTCTCGATGTATTAGTATGTTGATCCTCGTGTAATCTTGAAGGTTTTTGTTGTAGACCTCGAGATACACTTCTTTTGTATGGTGCCTTTGCATGATGGTATGGAGTTTCATGGATTTTATGGTTCTTATGCTTCTTATTGTCTGTGTGAAACTTTTTGTGTGTTTTAAATTATATGTTCCTTTAAATAATTCAATAACCCCCTATCTAATTTCTTAAGAAGTAACCGCGGATCTCGATCTCATTTGGAACAACTGTCGGGTTTGAGAAGGTTAGGACGGTTGCTGCACTGTTTCTAGGAGGTGGCTAATGATGATGGGCCTAACCTCGGCAGAGGTTGTGGTCGCCGTGGAGGTTGTGCTCCCCACGGCGGACAACGTGGAGGTTGCCGCGGAGGATGTGGTGGCTGTGTCCTAGAGATGGAGGTACAGGGAGACACAGATGGCGCTGAAGGAGAAGTCCACCAGGAGGGTCAGGAGGAGCAGGAGCAAAACATGAATGCTGGAGGTGCAGGGGACCAGCAAGCTCCACCGCCACCCAACCTAGCAGAGGTGATGGCAGTCCAGACTCAACTAATGCAGACCATGGGTGACGTTTTGCTCCAGTACAACCAACCAGGAGGACACCGCAGGAACCCTCTAGTTGAGTCTTTGTAGAGGAAAGTTGAGGGATTCACCAAGCTTCATCCACTCACATTTGACAACTCATACAACCCTCTAGATGCAGATGATTGGCTGAGGGAGATCGAGAAGAAGCTGGACTTGACAAACTGCACCAAGGAAGCATGGCGCTCACCACCCACCAGCTGATTGGGATAGCACGTGCCTAGTGGGATAACTTTTGTGACTCTCATGAAGACCCAACGCACATCACTTGGGACGAGTTCACTACAGTGTTTTGCGACCACCACATTCTGAGGCAGTCATGGATCAGAAGGCAGATGAGTTTCGAAACTTGAAGATGGGCAACATGAAAGTCCAGGAGTACGCCAACAAGTTTTAGGAACTGATGAGGTATGCACTGGATGAGTCACACATAGAAAAGAAGAAGATGTTCTGGTCCCGCAAAGGGCTTCACCAGGGCACGGAGATGCATTTGTTTGCTCACAACTATCCTACTCTTGCACGCTCTAGTGGGCAAGGCACTTCAAGTGGAGAAGTCGAGACTAGAGTACGTGGAGGTGGTAGGCATAAGTGGAAGCACCAGGATTAGTTTGGATGCTCAAGTCCATCTCAGAGGCTGAGGACAGGACCCCCACAGTTCTAGCAGTAGAAGCCCCACAGCTACCCTTCACAGCCGTAGCAGTACATGAACACCGGTGGGGGAAGTGGAAGTTCTTGTACTTGGAAGCTGAGGCCCCAGCAGCCTACAGCTCTTGAGGGTGCAGAGTCAATTGTCTGCTACACATGCCATCAGCCCAGGCACAAGTTGTACGAGTGCCCGCAGAAGACGTAGGCAGGAGGACCGAACCGCACCAACCAGTACCAGACGCCAACCAAGACACCAGCACCCGGAGGACCCTACAAGAGGAACCCGGCAAGGACCGCACCACCACCTACCCGAGGGCGCCTGGACCACCTAACGGCAGAGGACACCGCAACAGCCCCAGATGTTGCCCTCGGTGAGTTCCTTGTTGATTCAGTCAAACCTAAAGTTTTGCTCGATAGTGGTGCCAACTTTTCGTATGTTTCAACCACGTTTGTGGAAGAACGATCTCTCCCCACTACATCTCGACCAAGGCCTATTATAACCAGTTCTCCCCTAGGAGAAGTAAGGAGCACCCTAGAGCGCAAGGCAGTTCCACTGATAATCGAAAAGTAGTATTTCCTAGCAGATCTGATAGTACTAAAGTCCTCAAGCATTGATGTAATTTTGGGAATAGATTGGTTGGCCAAGCACAATGGACTGGTCTCGTGTAACCCCCAATTTGTCAGTTGGAACATCCAAGCGGAGTTGAGCCGTTATCCCAAGATAGCCCCTATGCTATGCAACTTGAACCCCAAGACGATCGAAGAGGTACCCGTGGTGGGTGAGTTCTCGGACGTGTTTCCAGTAGAGTTGACAGAACTACCCCCAGATCGGGATGCGGAGTTTATGATTGAGCTTATACCCGGTGCAGGACTGATAGCACAGAGGCCATATTGGATGTCGGGTGATGAGTTGGATGAACTAAAGAAGCAGTTGAAGAAGTTGCTACAACAATGATTCATCCAACCAAGCACTTCACCCTGGGGTTTGCTCGTTCGGTTTGTGAGGAAAAAAGATGGGAAGTTGAGACTATGTGTGGATTACCGAACGCTCAACTCTAGGACCATCAAGAACAAGTACCCATTGCCACAGATTGACGATCTGCTTGACCGGCTCAGAAAAGCTAAGTACTTCTCCAAGATTGATTTGAGGTCAGGATACCACCAAATGAAGATTTGAGAAAATGACATATCCAAGACCGCCTTTACCACCCGGTATGGATTGTTTGAGTTCACAGTAGTTTCCTTCGGTTTGACCAACACACCAGCTTATTTCATGAACATGATGAACAAGATCTTTATGGAGGAGTTGGACAAGTTTGTGGTGGTGTTCATTGATGACATTTAGATCTACTCAGAGACAGCAAAAGATCACGAGGAGCACCTTCGGATCATGCTAGAGAGGTTACAACAACACTAGCTTTACGCTAAGTTCAGCAAGTGTGAGTTTTGGATGGAGCAAGTTGCCTTCCTAGGGCACGTGTTGTCAGCAAAGGAAGTAGCCATTGACCCCGCTAAGATTGAAGCAGTCATAGAGTGGGAGCAGCCTTGGAACATGACAGAGAACAGGATCTTCCTTGGATTGGCAGGATACTACCGGAGGTTTATTGAGAACTTTTCCAAGATTGTCAAACCCATGACTGAACTGCTGAAGAACAATGTGAAGTTTGTGTGGTCTGAAGCTTGTGAGAAGAGCTTTTTGGAGCTTAATTCGAGACTTACCACCACCCCAGTACTGCCCTTACCGGATATCAAGAAGGACTTTGTGGTGTATTGTGATGCTTCCAAGCAAAGAGTAGGATGTGTGTTGATGCAGGAAGAAAAGGTCATGGCTTATGCATCTAGGAAGTTAAAGAAGCACGAGGAAAACTACTTGACACACGATCTGGAATTGGCAGTTGTAGTGCATGCTCTCAAGATGTGGAGGCACTACCTGATCAACAACAAGTGTGAGATCTACACAAACCACAAGAGCTTGAAATACTTCTTCACGCAGTCCAAGCTGAACATGAGGCAAAGGAGATGGCTAAAGCTAATCAAGGATTACGAACTAGAGATCCACTACCACCCTAGAAAAGCCAACATAGTGATTGATGCTCTGAGCAGGAAAGCCTCTTGCAACAACCTGATGGTGAAAAAAGAGCAAACTGCCATGTGCAAAGAGATGGAGAAACTTAAGCTAGAAATTGTGAGCATGGGCAATTGTGTGAACTACAAGTGACCTATGACCTAGAGGATCGGATCAGACAGGCACAAGCCTGATGTTCAAAAATTGAGACCCTTCGAGAGTAGATGAGAAGGGGCAAGGCAACTGACTACCGAATGGACGACAAAGGCACTGTTTGGCTGAAAGATATGATTTGTGTACCCAAGTATCAAGCTATATGTGAGACCATCCTCAAGGAAGCCCACGACTCGAGGGACTCAATTCACCCAAGATGTACCAAGATTTGAAGGAGAGGTTCTGGTGGAAAGATATGAAAGTCGATATAGCCGACCACGTCGCCTTTTGTGACATTTGCAAACAAGTGAAGGCTGAGCACCAGAGATTGGCAGGACTACTTAAACCACTTGAGGTACTGGTTTGGAAGTGGGAAGACATCTCTATGGACTTCATCGTGGGTTTTCCCAGGACTCAGAAGGGAAATAACTCAATTTGGGTGATTGTGGATAGGCTCACCAAGGTCGCTCACTTTATACCTGTGAAGTGCAACTACAGGACCGAGAAGCTCGCAGAACTATATGTGGACAACATCCTAAGGCTACATGGAGCACCTAAGAGTAGTGTCCGATAGAGGACCGCAGTTTGTTGCCATGTTTTGGAAGAGCTTTCACAGGGCTATTGGTACTACCTTGGAGTACAACACAACGTTTCACCCACAGACTGATAAACAGACTGAAAGAGTAAACCAAACCTTGGAGGATATGCTTAGAGGTTGTGTGCTTACCTACGGCAACGACTGGGAGAGCAGCTTGTCTTTACTGAGTTTTTCTACAACAACAGATGCCAAGCCAGTCTTCAGATGTCACCTTTTGAGGATCTCTATGGGAGGAAGTGCAGAACACCACTGATGTGGTCCGAGGTTGGAGAAAGGACTCTCTTTGGGCTAGCAACTATTATGGAGGCTGAAGAGAACATGAGCAAGGTCAGAGAGAACCTAAAGATTGCTCAGAGTCGCCAGAAGAGCTACACACATAAGAGGAGGAGAGACTTATCCTTTGAAGTTGGAGATCACGTTTACCTCAAAGTCTCACCGCTCCATGGAACCAAGAGGTTTCTTATTAAAGGAAAGCTTGCACCAAGATTTGTGGGACCTTACCAGGTGGTTAAGTGAATTGGAGATCTCACTTACAAGGTTGCTGTTGGAGGTATGCCCTAGAGGCAATCATAGAGATGATGATATTCCATTTGTATCCATGATTTGTATATTGTGTTCATTGAATATCCATTAAAGGCTACTTGAATTGATTTGCAATTATGTGAATTGTATGTGAAACTCTTTACTAGTATGGTTATTCTAAAGTTGTCCCTAGTCGGAGTTCATGTGAGGACACACATGAATATTAGACTAGCACATGTATTAGTTGATGACTATGTTTCACAAGTCATGGACATAGAGATGTTGAACTAATAATGTGGACACATGTGGAGACATGTGTTAGGACTGACCCAACACGAGAAGTAGTTCTCTCTTTAAACAACATATACGCTTTGTCCTTAGACCTGAGATTGTCGCATGTATTCTAGATGTGGATCGACCTACTTAGGGGCTATCAAACGCTACGCCGTAACAGGGTAGTTATAAAGGTAGCTTTCGGGTTTGTCAAGAAGCATGCTATGAGACATGGTCAATCAAGATGGGATTTGCCCCTCTCTGATTGAGAGTGATATCTCTGGACCCCTCGAGTGATCGGATCCGAAAATGCATGGCCATGCTACGTACGGTTAAGAGTTAACCTACAAAGGGATTCCGAATCACAGGATCGAGAAAGAGCGGTCGGCTTGAAGCTAGACCAAATATCGTGAGGCAAAGGGAATAGCATGTATATTATGTTATGATGGTTCGTCTGATATGATCTTCGTGTGCGTATAGGAGTTGGCACGTCTTGCTAGAGGCCGCTACCGACTATTGGGCCGAGTAGGAGTACTCGGGCCATGTCTATACGTATCCGAACCCATAGGGTCACACACTTAAGGGGCTGGAAGCCCAATTCGGATCTGATCCGAGTTGGATTAGGTTTAGGAGTACTAATGGGCCTCGGATCCAGAGGCCCATCAGGAACCTCTATAAATAGAGGGGTGGGGGCACCCTAGGGTTTACACCTTTTTGGCGAAACATACCTGCCGCGCCTCCCACGCCCTCGCCTGTTGCAACTCGCGGATCTAGCAGTCCGGCTTGCGACGCTTCCTCCCTGCACGTGTGGATACCTTGGAGGTGTTGCGCCTGCAGCACTTGGACGAGCCATCGACGAGACGCCAATGAGCCACGACGAGCTGACGACGAGCCGCGGCACCGGAGGCGATCTGGCTGCACGTGGACGATCTGCTGAGGAGCTGCTGGACGTGACGTGATCGACTACGTACGACTACGTTGATCGACTACGTACGACTACGTGATCGTCTTCACTGCATCGACGCATATCTACATCTTCCGCACCAGTAGTGCGTCGAGTGGTAATCCCGTGATCCTTATACAGCAGTTCTTCCTGGTTATACGCGGTAGAAATTTGATTTACGCTAGTGTATTTCCTTGACTAGACGGGTTTGTGTCGGACACTTACACGCATAAGGGTTGGTTTGCTTAACGAGGTTATCTTAATGGTTAAGGACCTTGGGGCATAAAGGTTGGGCGCCGAGACATAGAGATGTCACCCAACAATAGGAGTCATATGTGATATGATTAGCAAAAGTTGCTTTCCGATCTACATCGTTTGCTAGCGGTGATGCTAAAGCTCACTAGTAGACTTGTTAGTTGTGGATCCTGAATCACTAAGTTTCAATAGAGGGATATTGATTTTAGTGGGAGTAGATTCTGTTAAAATAGTTTAATGTAATTTGCTCTATCATGGATACGTTTGTCTTAGTGTATTTTGCATTACTTTGTTGTAGATTAAATGTCACCTAGCAGCACTACACCGTTTGCTTTGCGTTCGGTCCTTGAGAAGGACAAGTTGAATGGAACAAACTACTCGGATTGGATCCGAAACCTGAGAATTGTTCTCAGGGCTGAGAAAAAGGAAGATGTTCTAGACAACCCACTACCAGAAGAACCTGCTGATGATGCACCCGCTGCTGCTAAGAATGCTTACAAGAAAGCATGTGATGCTAACCTCGAAGTAAGCTGCCTTATGCTTGCTTGCATGGAACCCGAGCTGCAGATGCAGTTTGAAACAAACCATGAGGCGCACGATATGATCGTGGCGCTTAGAGACATGTTCCAAACACAGGCCAGGACTGAAAGGTTCAATGTGTCTAAGGCCTTTGTTGAGAGCAAGCTAGCAGAAGGCGCAGCAGTAGGACCACACATAATCAAGATGGTTGGTTACACTCAACGGTTGGAGAAGCTAGGCTTCCCACTGGGCCAAGAGTTGGCCACTGATTTCATTCTTTCGTCTCTTCCGCCTAGCTATGGGAACTTCATCTCGAACTACCATATGCATGGGACGGAGAAGGGTCTGAATGAGCTGTGTGGCATGCTTAAAACAGCAGAGGCTGACATCAAGAAAAGCGCTAGTACCAGCCATGTGATGGCGATACAGAACAAGCCTAGCTTTAAGAAGAAGGGCAATTCTTGGAAGAAGAAGGGCAAGGCTGGAACGTCCAAGCCAAACCCAACGCCCAAGGTTAAAGCTGGACCTGGACCTGCTCCAGACAAGGAGTGCTTTTACTGTCATGAACTTGGTCACTGGAAGAGAAACTGCAAGCAGTACCTAGCTTCCTTGAAGAATGGCGGAAGTAAGAGTACTTCTACCTCAGGTACGCTTGTTGTTAATGTTATAGACAACATATTTCTCGCTGATACAATTATTAATTCTTGGGTATTTGATACCGGATCGGTTGCTCATATTTGCAATTCGATGCAGGGAATGATAAGAAGTAGAAGCGTGGAAAGAGGAGAAGTTGATTTCCGCGTGGGCAATAATGCAAGAGTTGCTGCTTTGACCGTCGGGACGATGCAACTCCACCTCCCGTCAGGATTTATTATGGAGTTGAATAATTGTTATTTTGTTCCTAGTTTAAGTCGAAACATTTTGTCTCCTTCATGCTTGATGAAGGATGGTTATTCATTTGCGAGTGAAAACAATGGTTGTGTGATCTCTAAGAATAATATGTTTATGGCTTTTGCACCCATTGTGAATGGATTATTTGTTTTGAATCTTGATGGTTCACCTGTCTGTAATGTAAGTGCTAAAAGGCCTCGGCCTAATAATTTGAGTCCTACCTACTTGTGGCATTGTCGTTTGGGTCATATAAGTGAAAAGCGCATGAAGAAGCTCCATTCTGATGGACTTCTAACTTCGTTTGATTTTGAATCATACGAGACATGTGAGGCTTGCTTGCTAGGCAAGATGACCAAGACGCCTTTCACAGGATTTCCTGAGAGAGCAGTAGACTTGTTGGAACTCGTACATAGTGATGTATGCGGACCAATGAGCACGACGGCTAGAGGAGGATTCCAATACTTCATAACTTTCACTGATGATTTTAGTAGATATGGCTATGTCTACTTGATGAGGCACAAGTCTGAAATCTTTGAAAAGTTCAAGGAATTTCAGAATGAAGTTGAAAATCAGCGTGGCAAGAAAATTAAGGCCTTACGATCTGATCGTGGAGGCGAGTATTTGAGCCACGAGTTTAGCAATCATCTAAAGAGTTGCGGAATTGTTCCACAACTTACGCCGCCTAGAACACCTCAGAGAAACGGTGTGTCCGAGCGACGTAATCGAACTTTGTTAGACATGGTTCGATCAATGATGAGCCAGTCGGACCTACCGTTGTCATTTTGGGGATACGCTCTAGAAACAGCAGCTTTCACACTTAATAGGGTACCATCTAAATCCGTAGTTAAGACACCATATGAGATGTGGACTGGAAAGGTTCCTAGTTTGTCTTTTCTAAAGATTTGGGGATGTGAAGTGTTTGTCAAGCGACTTCAGTCGGACAAGATCACACCCAAGTCGGATAAATGCATTTTCGTGGGATATCCAAAGGAAACTTTGGGATATTATTTCTACAACCGATCAGAAGGCAAAGTGTTTATCGCTCGGAACGGGGTTTTCCTAGAGAAAGAGTTTCTCAAAGGAGAAAAGAGTGGAAAGACAGTGCATCTTGAAGAAGTTCAAGATGAGCCGATCGGGCAAGAATCAATGAGTGATGCTAACGTAGCAGAACAAGTTGAGATACCCATGGCAAGAGAAGCACCGCCACAACCACGAAGGTCGGCAAGGCTCCGCGAAATGCGGGAAATATTATTGTTGGACAATGATGAGCCTGCGACATATGCAGAAGCAATGATGGACCCAGACTCTGAAAAATGGCTGAGTGCCATGCAATCCGAAATAGAGTCCATGGGAGACAATCAAGTTTGGAACTTGGTTGACCCGCCTGATGGTGTTAAAGCCATAGAGTGCAAGTGGATCTATAAGAAGAAAAAGGACATGGATGGAAATGTTCACATCTATAAAGCATGACTTGTCACAAAAGGTTTTCGACAGGTTCAAGGAGTTGACTACGACGAGACCTTCTCACCCGTAGTGATGCTTAAGTCCATTCGGATTATTCTAGCTATAGCTGCATATTTCGATTATGAGATATGGCAGATGGATGTCAAGACAGCTTTCCTGAATAGAAACCTAGCTGAGGACGTGTATATGATACAGCCCGAGGGTTTTGTCGATCCGAAAAATGCTGGAAAGGTATGCAAGCTTCAGAGATCCATTTATGGATTGAAGCAAGCATCTAGGAGTTGGAACATTCGTTTTGATGAAGTAGTCAAAGGGTTTGACTTCACCAAGAACGAAGAAGAGTCTTGTGTTTACAAGAAGGTTAGTGGGAGCTCTGTAGTATTTCTAATCTTATATGTGGATGACATATTACTGATTGGAAATAACATTCCTATGCTTGAGTCCGTAAAGACTTCACTGAAAAATAGTTTTTCGATGAAGGACTTAGGGGAAGCGGCATATATTCTGGGCATTAAGATCTATAGAGATAGATCGAGAAGGCTTATAGGTTTAAGCCAAGATACTTACATTGACAAAGTGTTGAAGCGGTTCAGCATGAAAGAGGCAAAGAAAGGGTTCTTGCCTATGTCACATGGCATACATCTCAGCAAGACTCAGTGTCCTTCGACTGCTGATGAGCGGGATCGCATGAGTAGAGTGCCATATGCCTCGGCTATTGGATCTATCATGTATGCAATGATAAGTACTCGCCCAGATGTTTCATATGCGCTAAGTATGACAAGCAGACACCAATCTGATCCAGGTGAGAGTCACTGGACAGCGGTGAAAAACATTCTTAAGTACTTGAGAAGGACTAAAGATATGTTCCTCGTCTATGGAGGTGAGGAGGAGCTCGTTGTAACAGGTTACACCGATGCTAGTTTCCAAACCGACAGAGATGATTCAAAGTCACAATCAGGATTTGTGTTCACGCTAAATGGTGGTGCTGTTAGTTGGAAGAGTTCCAAGCAGGAGACGGTAGCCGATTCTACGACAGAAGCCGAGTACATCGCGGCTTCGGAAGCCGCGAAGGAAGGTGTTTGGATAAGGAATTTCCTCATTGAGCTTGGTGTGTTCCCGAATGCGTCCAGCCCATTGAATCTCTACTGTGATAATAATGGGGCAATTGCGCAAGCAAAGGAGCCAAGGAACCACCAGAAGAACAAACACGTAATGCGGCGATTTCATCTCATTCGAGACTTCGTTAACCGGGGTGAGATCAAGATATGCAAAATACACACGGATCTGAACATTTCTGATCCGTTGACAAAACCACTCCCGCAGGCTAAGCATGATGCGCATGTAAGAGCTATGGGTATTAGGTACCTTCTAGATTGACTCTAGTGCAAGTGGGAGACTGTTAGAGGTATGCCCTAGAGGCAATCATAGAGATGATGATATTCCATTTGTATCCATGATTTGTATATTGTGTTCATTGAATATCCATTAAAGGCTACTTGAATTGATTTGCAATTATGTGAATTGTATGTGAAACTCTTTACTTGTATGGTTATTCTAAAGTTGTCCCTAGTCGGAGTTCATGTGAGGACACACATGAATATTAGACTAGCACATGTATTAGTTGATGACTATGTTTCACAAGTCATGGACATGGAGATGTTGAACTAATAATGTGGACACATGTGGAGACATGTGTTAGGACTGACCCAACACGAGAAGTAGTTCTCTCTTTAAACAACATATACGCTTTGTCCTTAGACCTGAGATTGTCGCATGTATTCTAGATGTGGATTGACCTACTTAGGGGCTATCAAACGCTACGCCGTAACAGGGTAGTTATAAAGGTAGCTTTCGGGTTTGTCAAGAAGCATGCTATGAGACATGGTCAATCAAGATGGGATTTGCCCCTCTCTGATTGAGAGTGATATCTCTGGGCCCCTCGAGTGATCGGATCAGAAAATGCATGGCCATGCTACGTACGGTTAAGAGTTAACCTACAAAGGGATTCCGAATCACAGGATCGAGAAAGAGCGGTCGGCTTGAAGCTAGACCAAATATCGTGAGGCAAAGGGAATAGCATGTATATTATGTTGTGATGGTTCGTCTGATATGATCTTCGTATGCGTATAGGAGTTGGCACGTCTTGCTAGAGGCCGCTACCGACTATTGGGCCGAGTAGGAGTACTCGGGCCATGTCTATACATATCCGAACCCATAGGGTCACACACTTAAGGGGCTGGAAGCCCAATTCGGATCTGATCCGAGTTGGATTAGGTTTAGGAGTACTAATGGGCCTCGGATCCAGAGGCCCATCAGGAACCCCTATAAATAGAGGGGTGGGGGCGCCCTAGGGTTTCACACCTTTTGGCTGAACAGACTTGCCGCGCCTCCCACGCCCTCGCCTGTTGCAACTCGCGGATCTAGCAATCCGGCTTGCGACGCTTCCTCCTTGCACGTGTGGATACCTTGGAGGTGTTGCGCCTGCAGCACTTGGACGAGCCATCGACGAGCCGCCGACGAGCCACGACGAGCCGACGACGAGCCGCGGCACCGGAGGCGATCTTGCTGTGCACGTGGACGAGCTGCTGAGGAGCCGCTGGACGTGATCGACTACGTACGACTACGTTGTTCGACTACGTACGACTACGTGATTGTCTTCACTGCACCGACGCATATCTACATCTTCCGCACCAGTAGTGCGTCGAGTGGTAATCCCGTGATCCTTATACGGCAGTTCTTCCTGGTTATACGCGGTAGAAATTTTGATTTGCGCTAGCGTAGCCTACCTCGTATCCTAACAGCGCGTGCCCGTGACCTACCCCGCTCCCCCACTTTTGCGCTGGCGATCCCGGATGCACGCCATGCCGCGCGCATAGTGCCTCGGCCGCATCCCAACCGTCCACCCGCTGATGCCACTTCCCCAAAACCCTAGCACCGGTGCCACAAACCCCAAGCCCTAGCCGCTCCTCGCTGCTATAAATAGGAACCCCTCCCCCCTCCCCCGGTGCCCTCTTCTCGCCATTCCATGCCCTAGGGCTCTCCCCGCAGTAGCCACCCGAGAAGGAGGAGAAAGGGGAGAAGGGAGAAGGAGGAGAAGGGAAGAGAGAAGCAAAGGAGGAGGAGGAAGAGAGAAGGAAGAGAAGGAAGGGAAGGAGGAGGAGGCCGTCCGAGGGGAGTCCGCTCGCCACCGTCCACCTCTCCTTCACCTTTGCCCCTCCATAAGTTCAACCGCCTCCCTCCTTCGTCCTTTTGGCGTCCTTAACCAGCCTTCAAGCTGCCGCCTGCCGCCGCTTGCTGAGCCGACCAGCCGCCGCTTGCCGTGCCACGGCCGGGGCAACCCCTTGACCACGCCCACGCGCGCGCCATGCCACCCGCAAGGTCGGGGGCCGAGCGCTGGCCATGCTGTTGTGCACGTGCAGCCGTGTCTTGTGCTGCTCCGCGCCCATGCACCTCCATGCCCCCACACGCGCGCGTGCTACTCGTTGCGTGCCCCTCGCGCGTGCCACTGCGTCCGCGCCGCTTAACCGCCGCGCCGCCGCCACGTGGCACAAGATTGCCACGTAGGCACCACGTGGCAGAGCCACGTAGGTAGAGTGCGCCACGTGGTGCTGACGTGTGCAAGGCCCGAGCCCACTTGTAGGGCCCACTATCTGTTGAATGGGCCCACTAACCCATAGGGCCCATTGACCCGTGGGGCCTATCGGGACCTAGTTGATAGCTGACCGGTCAACGTTTACCGTTGACTAGGTCAACCCTAACCGTTGACCAGTAAACGCTGACGTCATGCTAACGTCAGCAAACACGTGGCATCATGCTGCCATGTGACACAACCAGCAGCTGACACGTGTCACCTTTAATAAATGTTTTCTGAAATTATTTAAATACTTAAATACATCCTTTAATCTTTAAAAATTTATAACTAATTAATTTTAACTCCAAAAATATTAAACTAGTTGCATTAAATTTGTAAAATTGAGCCCGTGCTGTTTGTAGCTAGTTTGGTGTTATTTGGATCTTCTAAATTTGGCTCTCTTGGTGAGAGACCAAGTTGAGAAGTGCCTTGGTCTATTTGTGATGAGTGATTGACTAGATGATTTGAGGCTTTACCGGTTGAGTCCATATTCCATATATGCTTGATTATGCTAACGGTAAACTAGAGGTGTGTGTTGTGTGAGTTGTGTTGTGGTATTTGAGTATACCGTATGTTGTGTGTTGTGTCTCTTGGGTTGTGATGTGCAGGTATAGGATGCAACGCGGCGGTCGACGGCATGAGGTGAAGGTCAAGCGTGAAAGGTTCATGCCGATGTACTAGGTCTGTGAAGGGTGGACACATGTAGGCTTGGACTGAGAGACCCGAGGAGTCTAGGTGGAGTCATGGGCAATCACATGGTGCACGGAAGAGTAAGAGTACACAGACGGTGATGGAGACATCATCGGTCGAGTCAAGCAAGACGGAGGCAAGTCGTGTAGGCAGCCCAGGAGCCGAGAGCGAAAGACTTGGAGGCGTCAAAGGCTTGGTGGAGGTCGGACACCGTCGACATCGGTGAGTCACGCCTTGCGGGCTGTGCAAGAGGGTTTAACCGATTTCACCTCAAAACTGGGGGTGAGTCACGCCAGGAGGGTGTGCAGAGGGTTTGACTAGTTTAACCTCAAAATCGGGGAGGGTGTGTTGAGGGTTTGGTGGTTTGGGCCTCAAAACCACCACGCAGGCAGGTTTGCCGGTTTGGGCCTCAAAACCGAGGGCGAGTTCAGTGCGGCCGGATGGCGTCGAGTCGGAGGACACGGCACCATCGCGAATCTTGCATCGAGGCAAAGCGAAGTCGTGAAGGCGCCGGATCCGTCCGATGAACGAAGAAAAAGTTGGACAACTTTACCCCTAGGGGGTATTTGGGTTGTGTGCTTAATGTAAGGGCATTTTGGACATGTGCCAAATGCCTATATATGTATAGGTGGGCTGTTTGGGGCAGCCATCCCTTTGGTTGTTTTGGTGGGGGTTTTCTCATTTGTTTTGTGAGAGCCTTTGGTAGAGGGAGAGAGGAAGAGAGGAGGGATCTTTGTGTTGATCATTTTGCCATCCAAGCTTTGTTTGTGCTTAGGATTGGCTTGTAACCGGACATGGTGAGGTAATCTAAGGATCAATTTCGTGCTAATTTACTTCTCCTTCTCAAGATCTAAAATTTATCTTTTTTCCTATTTTTGCAGTATTTTTGAGTGAATTTTTGGATCTCACGATTGTCAACGACTTGAGGTGTTTTTCTTGCGGCAAATCGTTGCTAGGATATGTGCAAGAACATCTAGGATGATCTCCTAGCAAATCCATGCATGCGCACCTTGGATTTTGAGATTTCTTGAAAATCCCCTACTTGTGCCCTTTTCCAAATTCATGGAATGTTGTGACCAATTTGTGAACTTTTCAACTTGAAACTTTGTGAACACCTTTAGAATATTGTTGTGAGGCTATGGTTCAAATTTTGTGATTTTTAGAGGTCGTTTGGTCGAGTTTTTAATTTTTCTTCTCTCCTCACGAAGGCTAAAATCTGGGATTCCTGAATATTCCAGAAATAATTCTGGAAAATTCCACACGTCCGGAAGTTTCCGAAGGTTTCTCCGGAAATCTCCGAAAATCCGGAATTTTCCGAAGGTTTGTCCGGATTTTTCCACAAAGAGGTGTTGTTTTGCAAAGTCTTTCTTCCGGTACTCATTTGGACTCTTTCTTTCTTTCGCTATTCTCAAATTAGGTTCCTAGCATCAATCCTAGGTCCATTAGCTCGTGCATAGCTAAGTGAACTTGATTTTGCTAGAGGAGAGGATTGGGGGAGTTTAGTCAAAATTCTTGGAGAAAATTTGAATTGGCTCCCATTCACCCCGCCTCTGGTCGCCTTTCCGGTCCTTCACTTGGAGTTTTTTTCTAGATGTAATGCCGTTTAATTTACTTTACGATGTATCTCGTTCTGTTCAGACCTGAGCTACGATCCGGAAGACCCTCAAGACCTCGACTACACCGAGAAAGATCCAAATGACTACGGACAAGATGTCATGTCACTCCCAATCATATAGATCCTATGCATGCTTAGTTACTAGCACTTTATTTATGTTTCTTGATGATGATGGATTGCATAGAAAATGTTTTTAGCCATGCCTTGATAATTTATTATCCTATTTTGCTTGTTACCTATTTTTGTGGACTAGCTACAGACCCCTAGCTAGTCCACCGCACTTATATCCATATACATGCTTTTGAGTAATGGATGGGCATATGCCATGGTTTTGGTGATGGCAATTTCTTGAACACTCTCGCGTGTGTTTTGGGTGAGTGTGACTCCTTGATGTGTTTTGGTGGGAGCAAGTCATGGTTGGTACTGAGGAGTGCCATGCCGGGAGAGAGCATTCTAGACTCTCTCTATACCCCATACCTGTGATGGGTACCTTGTTTGTTACTGAGAAGCAGGTGGCGTACTTGTACGTTGTAGGTGCTTCGACACATACTTGTGGGTAGAGTGCTCGCTCTCAGCCACTTAAGGACAAAGTCAGCTTACAACCAGTCACAACATCTATTTTCGTACATACCGCTCTCTTACGTTATGGGCGGGGTTCGTTCCGAGACTAGTGGTGGATAGTGCTCAGCCTATAGGTGGATTGGAGGATCGTGTAAAGAGTTCGAGGCGATGGCCTGCTCTGACCAGACTGCACCCCAGCGTGGGTAGCTTTCACAGCTTCAAGGTCCTCATTGGTGACGGCATGCCCTGCAGCTGAGGACGGTTCCAGACTCGAGAAACAGGAGAGAGCTATCCACCTACTAGGGCTCTAGCTGTTAGGTGGGGTTCGAACGCATCGCTATCGTTCAGGCTCCATCCGTGCGGGTACAGTTGTACAACCTCTGCAGAGTGTATACAACTATATCTATAGCCCGTGTCCACTGGTTATGGACGGTGCTGTTGACTACTGCTACTTCTGACTAGACTTTGCTTATTTCTCTACCTCTCCTTTTTGAGATAGGTCGGCGTTTGCCGTTAAGATGTGAGGGGAGGAAGCTCTCACATCACCTAGTGTGTTGGGTGCTGGACCCTTGGGTGAAGGATCCGGTGATTTTTGCCGACTTCCTTGTTTGAGGTGTTGACCTCGGAGATGGTAATGCTTTGCTGCTGCATAAACCTCTACAACCATACATAGGGTTTACTTATGCATATATTATAATTCCCCCATTTCCTTGGCTTGCTATTTTTGGGAGTTGACATGGCCTACCCACTGCTCAGGTAGATGGTGGCTTTTCAGGGTTGGAGCCCGACTATAACTTCGACAACGACGGATGGGAAGACTAGGAATGGCCCTTCGCTTGAGATGCCTCTGGAGATGGAGTTCACCACAGCTTATGTTTCCACTACGTAGATTTTTTACCTTTCTTGATTCAGTCCTGATGGACTTGTACCGGCATGTGTCGAGGAGATGTACTCGATACTTATGATATTTATGATATTGTACTCTATTGTTGCTTCATATCTCCATGTTGGTATATATTTGTACTATTTGAGATAGGGATTCGCACGTGATAGCCTTCCTGGGACCATCACGGAGGTACATAGGCTTGAATTCTCAGGAATGGGAGTTCAGGTCTGTTTCACCCTCTCAACCTCACTTCCGACCAGTGCCCACTTCTAGTCTCCAACCAAAGCAAACCAAGGCGTCCTAGTTCTTTCAAATTTGAAAATTTCTGGACAAAACTCCTAGGTTTAAAGGAGGTAGTTCAAGGAGCTTGGAACTCATCGACGGGACACTGTTGTTAACGCTTGATTTTGACACGTGTTTTGAATCGGCGTCAAGGGAGGAAAAGACTGGCTGATGAAGCAAGCTAAAAGGTACAGTTGAGAATCGGCCAATTGACGCTACAGTGTTTCGGCCGATTGACAGAAGGGGTCGGTAAGGGTTGGTCGATTGGGTGCTAGAGCGGCTTTGCCAGTATGGGCCTAAAGTGGGCTGGAGAAAAGATTAGCTAAAGAAGGATATTGGCCCATGGGATATGATAACCAACTCTGATACGAGTTGTGTTTGTAAATATTTATTATCATTTAAAATTAGAGATAGATCCTAGTCGGTTAGGAAATCAGTTGTAACAGGCTATAAAAAGCCACCTCTAGAGATTTGTAAAGAACACATCAATCAATACAACAAATCTACTTTTTCCTCGTACTTTACTTTCAAGTCCGCGACTTCACCAAAATACCTTTTTTTTCACGAGTTCGTACGGGTTGGCAGGGCTACATCGACACAATCTCCGGCCGATTCTATATGTTCAGTTTACCGAGTAATATCTAAGCTTTAACTTCGGGTGCATCGCTATTGTTTCGTTTAGGTTTATTCACCAGTTATCGATATTAAGTAGAATCATAGGTTCTACCTGTTATTTTAGTTTCTATCACCAATTATCTAGCTTGAGATACGAACTATCAGCTTTTATTGTTTTCTTTCTTCGTTATCATATAGCTGATTAGATCTATCCCAAGTGTTGTTCTAGCGTTGTTTAGTTTGCTCTAATAGCTTTTCTTTACAATCACGACGCGGTATCGACTATTTTATAGCTGGTTACCTCTACAGTGAATCGGCCGATTCGCCGATATGCTTTCGAAGACAGATCGGAACTCTAGCCGATTGGAGCCCTTGGAATTTAATACTTTTATTTCTTTGTCAATCAACAGGTCAGATTGACTGGCACGCCATGTGAACTGCACCAGGGCGATAACCCGAACAGGAGTTAAGCAGATTTTCCCGAGTCGTGTGTCCGTTGATGAGGATCATCGGCCAAATTTTAGCGCCAACACACTTTTGGCACGCCCGGTGGGACCAACAACATCAAACATGTCAAAGGCTGCTGAGGTCTCCAAAGACAACGTCATCGAAATTACTGAAGCAGATCTCAAGGACGACCAGAAGGAAGAAGTGGCAAGACATGTAGAAGAATACAGAAAAACATGCTTGCAATCCTTTAGTCGTACCAGAAGCGGAGAGACCGTCAAGAAAGCTCCTCTTCCAACTCCCCGTCACATCGCCATCGCTGAAGACTCGGGGAAGATGTCTGACATGATTCAACAGTCTGTTTACCAAGCTATGATCGACCAGTCCACAGTAATGACCAACACGGTATACAACGCCGTCATCAGTTCCTTGGTCAGCGGAGTAGCTCAGGGGTATTAGGGACCAGCTTACGCCCCGCCCATCGTAGCTCCAATCAGAGGCTTCTCAGCAGTACCGAACGCGTCTCACTCGGCTCCCTAGCCGATATTGATGCAATATGGAGGGTACAACACTTCAATACCCCTGAGATACAATGGTGCACCATGCTACCAATCGCAAGCGCCGTCTCAGCCTGCCCAAATTTCCTAAATACAATTGCTGCCCTCCAACTCAGTGCCTTGGGGGCACCAGCAACGACGTCCGGGCTAGATCAGTCAACCAGTTACGGGAGCTCTCCAGTCTAGGTATCATTCCAATCGGCCATCCGCCCGACGGTCCCACAATATCAGCCAGCTACGCTAGAAACCGGCAGGGGGGTAGATGTTGGGATACGAGGTAGGCTACACTAGCGCAAATCAAAATTTCTACCGCGTATAACCAGGAAGAACTGCCGTATAAGGATCACGGGATTACCACTCGACGCACTACTGGTGCGGAAGATGTAGATATGCGTCGGTGCACTGAAGACGATCACGTAGTCGTACGTAGTCGTCACGTCCAGCAGCTCCTCAGCAGCTCGTCCACGTGCAGCAAGATCGCCTCCGGTGCCGCGGCTCGTCGTCGGCTCGTCGTGGCTCGTCGGCGGCTCGTCGATGGCTCGTCCAAGTGCTGCAGGCGCAACACCTCCAAGGTATCCACACGTGCAGGGAGGAAGCGTCGCAAGCCGGACTGCTAGATCCGCGAGTTGCAACAGGCGAGGGCGTGGGAGGCGCGGCAGGTGTGTTTCGCCAAAAGGTGTAAACCTTAGGGCGCCCCCACCCCTCTATTTATAGAGGTTCCTGACGGGCCTCTGGATCCGAGGCCCATTAGTACTTCTAAACCTAATCCAACTCGGATCTGATCCGAATTGGGCTTCCAGCCCCTTAAGTGTGTGACCCTATGGGTTCGGATACGTATAGACATGGCCCGAGTACTCCTACTCGGCCCAATAGTCGGTAGCGGCCTCTAGCAAGACGTGCCAACTCCTATACGCACACGAAGATCATATCAGACGAACCATCACAACATAATATACATGCTATTCCCTTTGCCTCACGACATTTGGTCTAGCTTCAAGCCGACCGCTCTTTCTCGATCCTGTGATTCGGAATCCCTTTGTAGGTTAACTCTTAACCGAACGTAGCATGGCCATGCATTTTCGGATCCGATCACTCGAGGGGCCCAGAGATGTCACTCTCAATCAGAGAGGGGCAAATCCCATCTTGATTGACCATGTCTCATAGCATGCTTCTTGACAAACCCGAAAGCTACCTTTATAACTACCCTATTACGGCGTAGCGTTTGATAGCCCCTAAGTAGGTCGATCCACATCTAGAATACATGCGACAATCTCAGGTCTAAGGACAAAGCATATATGTTGTTAAAAGAGAGAACTACTTCTCGTGTTGGGTCAGTCCTAGCACATGTCTCCACATGTGTCCACATTATTAGTTCAACATCTCCATGTCTATGACTTGTGAAACATAGTCATCAACTAATACATGTGCTAGTCTAATATTCATGTGTGTCCTCACATGAACTCCGACTAGGGACAACTTTAGAATAACCATACAAGTAAAGAGTTTCACATACAATTCACATAATTGCAAATCAATTCAAGTAGCCTTCAATGGATATTCAATGAACACAACATACAAATCATGGATACAAATGGAATATCATCATCTCTATGATTGCCTCTAGGGCATACCTCCAACAGCAGACACTACAGATACACTCAGGGGTGTAATGCCGATAATACTATATGACGGAGCGGCAGATTCCCTACGTCATCAACCATTGGCTGCCCAGTCGACTACACAACCGCAAAATCTGCAGCATGCTCTGATCCACCACCCAGCCATAGCGCCGCCGATCCAGCAGCATGTACCGGTTCCTCAACCGGTCATACATTAGCAGCAGATGGATTGGACCGCAAGGATAGCGGAAGTAATTCAAGATCAGTTTGGGTTGAAATCAAAGGTGCAAACCTATACGTACAAGACACTATACCCACCTGCCTATGACCTACGACCGTTTCCCCATCGGTATAAGGTTCCTGATTTCACCAAATTCTCAGGACTGGATGACACGTCAACGGTAGAGCATGTGAATAGATTCATTATCCAGTGCGGGGAAGCCGCCACGCAAGATCCTCTCCGAGTATGATTATTCTCGTCATCCCTATCCGGATCGGCCTTCCAGTGGTTCACTACACTGCTGCCTAATTCCATCGTTACTTGGGCTGATTTGGAGAAGCAGTTCCATAAGTACTTCTACGCAGGAGTCCATGAGATGAAGCTCTCAGATCTGACCAGCCTTAAGCAGAGGAGCGATGAACCAGTGACCAGTTACGTACAGAGGTTCAGAGAGATCAAGAATAAGTGCTACACACTAGTCCTGACTGACACTCAGCTCGCCGATATCGCCTTCTAGGGTCTTCTGCCACACATCAAAGAGAAGTACGCCTCCCAGGAATTCGAAAGCTTAAGTCAAATAGTCCACGGTTTGTCTGGCCAAGAGGTGCGCCCTTTCGACCAATGAAGGAATTTTTAGAAAAAGGTGGCATACCTGGAGGGGTCTGAATCGGAGGAAGAGGCTGAAATCAGCCTAGCTGAAAAAAGCCGATATCGTGCCCGTTTGGAAATAAAGAACCAGAAGCATTCGGTTTTGACACATCAAAGGTCGAATAAATCTTTGATTTACTTCTCCAAGAAGGACAGATCAAGCTTTCACCTTATCACATGATTCCATCGGCCGAACAGCTCAAAAAGATGAAATATTGCAAATGGCATAATGCCACATCCCACGACACGAACGAATGCAAGATCTTCCGACAGCAGATACAATCGGCCATTGAACAAGGGAGACTCAAGTTCGAAGTTCCAACAAAGCCAATAAAACCAATGAAGATCGATCAGCATCCTTTCCCTGCCAACATGATTAATGTAGGAGGAAACACACTCAAAACCAAGGTGCTGATGTTAGAATTGGCCAGGAGAAGTGGCACTGTGGGCTCTAGAAATCAGGCCATGATCGAGGATGTCAAAGGAAAAGGACGGATCGAAGACAGGGGCGAAAAATCGGAGAGGTCACGTAGGCCTGTCACCTCCCAAGGCCTACTCAGCAAGTACCAAGGACAGCAAGAAAGTTTGAGACACCGCAAAGAGATGATGCGCTGACACGAAGATCAATGGCGGTGCCCGTTCTTCATCCACTGCTGGGAAAACAACCTCAGGCTACCATCGGCCGATAATTGCCCCGAGTGCAATGGTCAGCATCGCAGCGATCGCCCATTCAAGAGGTCACACTCCAGGGATCGAGGACCAGAGCCAATCAGCAGATACAGGCGCGAACAAGAGGATCGGCGCGTTTCAGCGCGTGATCGGCTGGGGGGCAGAGTTGACCAGCATGATTGGCTGGGGGACAGTGTAACGCTCGTAAAAATTACCAATTTAAATCACTCGTTAAAAATGCATTCCAAAATTTTTCGACCGTTGAGCTCCCGAAAAATCCTTTCCTTCCCGTCGGACCCGCCATCCCGGCACCCGACGTCGTCAACCCTCGTTTTCTGTTCCCCGCAAATTTTGCCGCGTGCTGGTCGGAAGACCGCCGCGCGTGCCCGCGACCATTTCCGCAATCGCCACCATCTATTTCTTTTTCCTTCTTTCCCTTCTTTTCCTTCTTTCTTTTTCCTTCTCTTTCTTTTCTTCCTTTTTCCTTCTCGCACCAGCAGGACCTTATTTTTTTTCCTACGCATGCATGCATGCTTCTCGCACCAGTAGCACCATTTTTTTATTTTATTTTCTTTCCCTTGGAACCTGGTGCTTGCCGCATGCACCACTTAGCGCATGCAGGCTTCTCTTTCCTTTTTACTGGCCGAGTGCTTGCTTCTCCTTGGCACACGTGCCAGTACCTGGCCTTGTCTGGTCCCTGCATGCAGCGTTGCCTGCACCTGGCCCTGTCTGATCTGCATGCAGCGTTCCTGGCTCCCACGCGCCCAACACTTATCCTCTACCGCGGCGTCAGGCCCTGTGCGCCTGCCCGCTCAGTCACCTCCAGCGCCTGGCCTCGGTCCTACCAGCGCACGCGCCAGCGCTAGCGCGCCCCTGGCCCCTCGCACGCGCCCACTCGCCTAAGCGCCCACGCAGGCTCCAGCCGCCGCTTGCCCGCACCAGGCTGCCCGCACTCCGCTCGCCACCCCGCGCCCGGCCGCCACTCACCGCACGCACCCGCCCGAGCGCATGCGTAACGTGCCCGCTCGCCCAGCGCCCGCTCCGGCGCCCGCCTGCTCGCCTGCGCTCGCCTGCGCACCGCACGCCCGGCCTTTGGCGCCTAGCGCCTGACCGCACGTGCCGCATCACCGACCGCCGATCGTCGTCATCCCACCGCACGTCACGCCGGCCATCACCTCGGTGGACTCCCTGTGCACCTCGTCGACTGAGCCACCACGCCATCCACGAGGACGTCCACTCCAGCACGCCACCGGCCGGAAGTCCGGCCGCCATCATCACCTCCGACCTCCGCCCGCCCCTCCCGTCACCTATAAAAGGGGCCGAGACCGGCCGCCCCTGCTACCACCTCGCCTCACCTCCTAGCTCGCCCCCCCTTCTCCGCCAACCCCGTGCGCCACCACTAGAGCTCCGCCCACCGCCCTTTTTTCCCACACCGGCCCCCTCGCTTCCCATCGCCGAACCCCCAAGGTGAGGGTCAAAATGGAGTCCCCTCGGTCTCCTCTACCTCCCCCGCCACTTGGTCTCGCCGCCGGCGAGCTTGACTAGCCGGCCCACCGCCGGATTTCCTCCTACCTCCCTGTACCCGTGCTCCAGGAAGAAGAAGGGGAGAATACCCTTCAATTTCGATCTAACCCCCTCCTTTCCTCTAATTACAAACCAGCCCTCCCACCTCTCTCAAAGAAGTTTCGCGAATACGCCGTTCCACCTTCTAGAAAAAAATTACAAACAGGTCCCTGGTTCTCGCAGTTTAATCCTAAAACCTTGTTTTAAGCCCCTAACACTCCTTTAGCTCGTCATTTCATGCGCCAAACTTCCTCCAATTGATCCCAAATTTGACCACAGCCTCCTCTCATATATTTTCGCTGAGGCATATCCAAATTTCATGAAAATACCCCTCTTACCTATTTTTCGTTCACATTCTCTGTTCGGAGCTTGACGGGTAAAATCTTATTTCCTTTTTATTTATTGTGTGCTCGTTTGTGTGTGCCGTAGATCGCGGAGTACCCGAGGAGGAGCACGAGAAGGAGTTCGACTGCGAGCCAGAGCCCGAGGACTAGTACCACGAGCAGGAGCTCCCGGAGGGCTTTGAGAACGGCAAGTCCAATCTCACCCTTTGATGCATATTTAATACCTAGTTTTTCAAACATAACCTATTGGCCTGTTTTATAAAATGCATAATGTTTTATTGCAAGACATGTTTGGATAGCCACCCCTTGACTGTTATGATTATTCCTTGTTGAGCTATATTTGTCTCTAAATATGAGTTGCTCTGTTTAGATGATAAATACTGCTAGAATGCTTAGGAACTCGTTACTCATGTTCAATCATGACCACACTTGTTTATTCAGAAAATAAATGTCTGAGTGTGTTCAACTGAGGAGATGGGTTTTTGGGTGTAAAGAGAAGTGGTGTATGGGCGAGATGGATGGGTGTTTCTTGTGTGAAATGCCAGATTGTTAGGCTTGTACCTTAGTGGTTGAGCAAGGTCGAGAGATGTCCATCTTGTCATAGCTATGGATCAAGTTGATGTGTCATCTTGCCTAATTCAACCATCGTGCAACCACTCGACTGTTGTATGGGCAACGGCTTAGCATAAACCCCACTAGCTAGACTGCCAGGCTTCAGGTGTGCTGGTGAGCAACGGGAGCCCATGGAAAAGGAGTAAGCTCTTGGTGACTTAGGTCCCAGTTCCGACCTCGTGGATAGGACGTTAACCCCTTGGGTGCTCCCGTGTTGACTAGTCAGTTTTGGCTAAGGTGGGTAATAGCTTTGTTAGGATCCGCTCTGTCACTAATGTGATCGTGTTGCGGTACCCTACTTGTGGGAAAAGTGTACAACCTCTGCAGAGTTAAAACCTATCCGGGTAGCCGTGTCCACGGCATTGGACGAGTTACGGCTTGTTCACATAACTAGCATTTGGAGATGGTTGGTTTTTATGGCGTGTGTTGGATTTTCGAAGTGTCCGGCAGTTGTGCCGAGCGCTACGGCGGACGGGGAGTCTGGTAGCGATAAAACTTGGATCCTTTGTGTACGATCAACCCCACTTAATGTTTTGGTTACTAAAGAAAATGCCTTGTGAAAATTCTTTGAAATAAACCCCTGCATGTGTCCAAAATCTAGCTTTATTGCAAATGAACCTTAACCATATCCTTGTTGTACCTTATGCATATTCTTGCTGTATCGCCCTCCGTGGATGGGGTTGGACTTGTTGTGTACCTTGTACTCACCCCTATTTTGCTACTTCAGAGGAGGACCCGGACTACGTCACTGAGGACTTTGAGTAGGAGGTTGCGTCTGCACCCAACGCTGCCTGCGGTGTTGGCCCTTTTGCAGGATGCTTCCGCTGACGCATAGTTCCGATTGCAGCCCGGAGTCCGATTGGACTGCAACTTGGATTTGTATTGTTATCGCTTTAGTTTTATTTTGGGTGTGGCTTGCTCGCCTGCTCCTTCGGGAGCTGTACGGTTTCTGAACTATCTGTTGAATAAATGTGTTATCAGCCTCCTGGGACTGATAATTGGATCACATTTAGTCTCTACTTATGTGGGGACGCTTCAGGTGGTATCAGAGCCACCGTTGGCTGCAGGACGTAACCATTAGGACCGGAAAAGCCTTTTTGACCAAAATAAATGATTTACAAACTTTCTTGCTTCCTCTGCTCAATTGCAAAACTGATTTACACCCCGATTCTTTCCAGATGGCCGAAGAAGGATGGGTCAACAGCCATTGCCCGGAGGAGCCCGGTTTTCCCAGGTTGCTGTTCGCCTGCATGGACCGTCTCGGGATTTATGAGTGCCCGGAGTACTCTAGCCAGGAGTATGAAGACCGTGGGACTCTCCGGTGTAAGATGACCATCTACGTAGGCAGGAGCAGCCGCTTCCCCGACATTCAGCCTTGGAACGTGTCTACCACTGGTTTCCGGCGGAAAGATACTTACCAGGTGGCAGCTCGGAAAGCCCTGTGCTACCTGTGCCAGATTTATGAGAGGCACATCGGCCGCACACCAATGAGGTTCTACCCGCCCATCAAGAAGAACCGCCCGGTTTGGCTGGCCCGGGTGAAGACTTTGGAAGGACGTGGACAGCGCGAGGATGACCCCACCGTGCTCCACATGGCTGCCTACCTCCTCACTTTGGATGAACTCTATGATGAGCAGACCGCCCATCTGAAGCAGCAGATCCGTAGAGCTGAGGACGCAGAGGTTATGGTGAGGAGGCTCCGGGTGAGATTGGCAGCAGCTGAGGCCCGAGCCGCGGCCACCCAAAGCAATGAGGCCGTCGCCATTGAGGCCCTCAAGGAGGCCGAAGATCGACACACTCGGGCACTGAAGGAGGTCCACCACTCGAACCGCACAAGAAGGAAGATGCAGGTCGTGGAGGACGACGAGACCCCAATCTTGGATGGAGTCCCTGTTGCCCAGGGGTCCGGGAAGCGGAAGAGCCGTGATGCCCCACCAGCACTACCGCCTTCGGAAAGGGACTCTGAGGTGGCCAACAGAGAAGCCTCGGAACCTCCTCCCGCAGGTGGGACCCTAAAGGATGAGGTGCTAGCACTCCTTATTCCGCCAGAAGACCACACTGTGCAGGGTGAAGATTCGTCCCGCAAGTAGAGTGCCCCACCTAGAGTTGTACCCCAGAAGTCATCCCAGTCTAGACTTGTACCCCCCAGTTGTGTTGTTCTACCAGCCGTGTAGTGCATTTTTTGGCCCCACTCCAAGTGTTGTAACCGCCCTGGCAAAACAATAAAATCATTTGTGCTTGTTGTTTGTTAGTATGTGTGCTTGTCGACAGGAGGTGGATTGTCTCTTCGAAAATCCAAACTAATTAACTAAACATCACTTTAATATGAAAATCCGAGTCTCATGAAAGTTCACTCAATCTGCAGATGCCTCCCAAACGTGCTACAAGGACCTCCCCGAGTCAAGCACGTGCCACTCCTAGTGCAGAAAGATAGCTGGAAAGGCAGGAACCCCCACCAGTGGTGCACCATGAGGAGCAAGAAGTGAATCAGCCCGAGGGCCGGGGGGAAAGTCAAGTGGGAGCACAGCAGCCACCGCCCCCACCGGTCATTGATTTGGTACAAGTCATGAACAATCAAACCCTTCTACTGGAAGCCTTGGCCAATGCCATCACCCGCCAAAGGCCCCACGGATAGGGCATGAATGAGAAGCTGACAGACTTTCTCCGGACCAAGCCACCCACTTTTGGTGGGTCCATCAACCCTTTGGACGTAGATGACTGGCTGCGGGTCATCCAGAGGAAGCTAGAGCCGTTTGGCTGTGAGAGTAGGGACAAGGTTCTCCTGGCTGCTCATCAACTCACTGGGACTGCTTTAGCTTGGTGGGAGAACTACTACACTGCCGCCCAGGATGCCTCCACTATCACCTGTGATGAGTTCGTGACTGAGTTCCACCGCTATCACATCCCTACGGCCACCATGAAGTGCAAGGCGGATGAGTTCCGTGAACTGCGCCAAGGCAACAAGTCCGTGGAAGAATACACCTATCAGTTCATGGAGCTAGCCTGCTATGCTCCAGAAGAAGTAGACAAGGATGAGAAGAAGCAAGACATGTTCAAGAAGGGTTTAAGCGTAGAACTGAGGACCCTGCTTACTCCTCAGATCTACCCTGATTTCAACACTCTGATGAACATGGCCATCCTGACTCAGAGGGCCAAGGCAGATGAAAGGAGGGACAACAAGCGCCGGTTCCTGGACAGCAAGGTACACCAGCAGGACAGGTTCCAGAAACCAAGGAGCTTTGGTCACCCCATGCCCAGGTCCCAAGCTCCCATGCAGTACCGGACCCAGTCTCAAGCCTCTGGTTCCCATCAGCCCAATGCCTCATTCAGAAGCCAGAACCCTGCCAAGGCCCCACAAAACAACGCCAGTCAAGTCACCAACAACGGCAGGGCATGCTTTAACTGCCGTGAGCCGGGGCATTTCATCGCCAACTGCCCCTACGCCAACAAGCCAGCTGCATCAGCCTTCTCCAATGCAGTGACTGGGCCAAGGGCAGCAGTGTCAGGAGCCAACCGTGTTCCCATCCATAGCAGCAACAACCCCGGCAACAACAACAATAGCCAGCAGATGAGGCAGCCCTAGCAGTCGTTCGGACGAGCCCGTGTCAACCATATCAGCGCGCAAGAGGCTCCAGAAGCTCAGGGCGTGGTACTCGGTGAGTTTCTAGTCAGCTTAGCCTTGGCAACAATACTCTTCGATTCTGGAGCATCACATTCATTTATATCATCAAGCTTTGTGGATAAGCACCACATACCTATAGTACTACTAAAGGTACCCCTAATAACCCGGACACCTAGAGCCGACATCTAGTGTCGACTAGGTTGTTCCCGGGTAAGGATCAATTTAAGTGGGGTAGAATTCTTAGCAGACTTAGTAGTACTTGAGTCTAAGGGGATAGATGTGATCCTTGGAATGGATTGGTTAAGCCTACATGATGGTCACATAGGATGTGCTGATAAGGTAGTACGCCTGGTTAATCAGGATGGTGTACAAGTGACCTGTCACACTCGGGGAAGTGGACCCGACCCAATGGTTTTTAGCATGGAAGCCAAGGCCATAGAAGGAGTTCCGGTAGTGAGTGAATACCCTAATGTCTTTCCTGAAGAACTACCTGGAATGCCCCCAAATAGAGATATAGAGTTTGGAATCGACCTTATCCCTAGAACCTCCCCTATAGCCAAGAGACCCGATAGAATGGCAGCATCTGAGTTGGCAGAGCTGAAGAAACAATTAGGTGAGCTACAACAGAGTGGCTTTATCAGACCTAGCTCGTCCCCGTGGGGAGCCCCAGTGCTCTTTGTCAAGAAAAAAGACGGAAGCATGAGGATGTGCGTGGATTATCGTGCACTGAATGAAGTCACCATCAAGAATAAATACCCCCTTCCCAGAATAGATGACTTATTTGATCAATTGAAAGGAGCCAAATATTTCTCCAAAATAGATTTGAGATCAGGTTACCATCAGGTCAAGATCAAGTAAAGTGACATCCCGAAGACAGCTTTTGTCACCCGCTATGGCCAGTTTGAATTTACAGTGATGTCCTTTGGACTGACCAATGCCCCTGCTTACTTCATGAACCTCATGAATAAGGTGTTTATGGAGGAGTTAGATAAGTTTGTTGTAGTCTTCATCGACGACATACTTATTCACTCCAAGAGTGTCCAAGAGCATGATCAGCATCTACGAGTGGTGTTGGAAAAATTGAGAGCCCACCGACTCTATGCTAAATTCAGCAAATGTGAATTTTGGCTCGAGAAGGTGGCATTTCTTGGTCATATTTTGACCGCAGAAGGAGTAGCAGTTGATCCTGAGAAAGTTGAAACCGTCTCCAACTGGCAGCAACCCACCAATGTTAGTGAAATCAGGAGTTTTCTTGGTTTAGCTGGGTATTACCGGAGGTTTATTGAAGGATTCTCTAAGATAGCCCGGCCCATGACAGAGCTACTTAGGAAGGATAAGAAATTCGTTTGGACAGAGTCATGTGAAAGGAGTTTTCAAGAACTGAAAACAAGGTTGACGACCACCCCAGTATTAACCCTACCGGATATCCAGCGGGACTTCATCATATATTGTGATGCTTCCTGACAAGGGTTAGGGTGTGTCCTGATGCAGGATGGGAAGGTAGTGGCATATGCCTCCCGCTAGCTTAAGCCCCATGAACAAAATTACCCTACCCATGATTTGGAATTTGCAGCAGTAGTGCATGCTCTCAAGATCTGGAGGCACTATCTAATTGGGAACAAGTGTGAGATTTACACGGACCACAAGAGCCTAAAATATATCTTCACTCAACCAGATCTGAATTTAAGGCAAAGAAGGTGGTTAGAGTTGGTCAAGGATTATAATCTGGAAATTTACTACCACCCCGGTAAGGCTAACGTGGTAGCGGATGCCTTAAGCAGAAAATCCTATGGACAGATCGGACCTAAGGACCCCCACTTTCAAGAGGAAATGGCCCAATTAAATGTACACATCATCCCTTAGAATACCAGCCGCAAGCTAAGTGTTCAGCCCACTTTGGAGGATAGAATCCGAAAGGCCCAAGGTCTAGATCAGGACTTGGTAAGGATTCGCAAGCAAACCAGAGAGAATAAAGCCCCAGACTTCAGAGTGGATGACAAAGGGACCTTGTGGTACAAGGATAGGATTTGTGTGCCCAAGGAAGGTGATTTCCGGCAAACCATCATGGATGAGGCCCATAACTCAGCATACTCCATCCATCCGGGATCCACTAAGATGTATATGGACCTAAAACAGAAGTACTAGTGGAATGGGATGAAAGCGGACATAGCCCAGTTCATCGCACATTGCGACATTTGCCAAAGGGTTAAAGCCGAACACCAGAAGCCAGCCGGCTTACTACAACCACTACCCATTCCAGTTTGGAAATGGGACAAAATTGGCATGGATTTTGTAGTGGGTTTACCCAAAACCCAGAAAGGGAATGATTCCATATGGGTAATAGTCGATCGACTCACTAAAGTTGCCCACTACTTACCTATACGGACCACCTATGGTGGAGAAAGGCTAGCTCGGCTCTATGTGGACAACATAGTGAAGCTGCATGGTGTGCCTAGCATAATTGTTTCGGATAGAGGGACCCAATTTACCTTTAGATTCTGGAAAAGTCTGCATAAAGCTATGGGCACCAAACTGGATTTTAGTTCAGCCTATCACCCCCAGACTGATGGCCAAACAGAACGAGTGAATCAGATTATGGAAGACATGTTGAGGGCATGTGTCCTTACTTATGGCAAGGACTGGGAACAGAGTCTACCCTATGCAGAGTTCTCATACAACAACAGTTACCAAGCCAGCTTAGGCATGTCACCGTTTGAAGCTCTCTACGGAAGGAAGTGCAGGACCCCGTTGATGTGGTCGGAAGTAGGAGAGCACACTCTAGTGGGACCCGCCTTTATCAAAGAAGCGAAGAACGAGTGGCTAAAATACGAGAGAAGCTGATGGCAGCACAGTCTAGGCAGAAGAGTTACTCAGATAAAAGAAGATGAGAGTTGATTTTCAATGAAGGGGAATTCGTATACCTCAAGGTTTCCCCGACTCGAGGTACCCGAAGGTTCCAAGTGCAAGGAAAATTAGCCCCTCGGTATATTGGACCATACTAGGTGTTAAAAAGAGTTGGAGCGGTAGCATACCGTATTCAGCTGCCCGAAGAGATGTCGGATATACACACGGTGTTCCATGTGTCCCAGCTAAGGAAATGCTTGAGAGTACCGGAAGAACAAGTACCGGTGGAAACCATAGATTTGCAAAAGGATTTGCGGTGTCAGGAGGTACCTGTCAAGATTCTAGACACTGTCACCAGAAGGATGAGGAATTATGTAGTACGGATTTGCAGAGTCCAATGGAGTAGGCATGGTGAAGAAGAAGCTACTTGGGAACGCGAGGATGCGTTAAAGAAGGAGTTTCCCCATCTTTTCAGAATTCAGCCGAATCTCGAGGATGAGATTAAATTTAAGTGGGGTAGGTTTGTAACGCCCGTAAAAATTACCAATTTAAATCACTCATTAAAAATGCATTCCAAAATTTTCCGACCGTTGAGCTCCCGAAAAATCCTTTCCTTCCCGTTGGACCCACCATCCCAGCACCCGACGTCATCAACCCTCATTTTCCGTTCCCCGCAAATTTCGCCGCGTGCCAGTCGTAAGACCGCCGCGCGTGCCCGCGACCGTTTCCGCAATCGCCGCCATCTATTTCTTTTTCCTTCTTTCCCTTCTTTTCCTTCTTTCTTTTTCTTTCTTTTTCCTTCTCTTTCTTTTCTTCCTTTTTCCTTCTCGCACCAGCAGCACCTTATTTTTTTCCTACGCATGCATGCATGCTTCTCGCACCAACAGCACCTCAATTTTTTTCCTACGCATGCTTCTCGCACCAGCAGCACCTTATTTTTTCCTGCGCATGCATGTGCATGAATGCACCATTTTTTTATTTTCTTTCCCTTGGAACCTGGTGCTGGCCGCATGCACCGCTTAGCTCCGCATGCAGGCTTCTCTTTCCTTTTTACTGGCCGAGTGCTTTTTTCTCCTTGGCACACGTGCCTGCACCTGGCCCTATCTGGTCCCTGCATGCAGCGTTCCCTGGCTCCCACGCGCACAACACTTATCCTCTACCGCAGCCAGCACTGCACCTGGCGTCGGGCCCTGTGCGCCTGTCGCCTCAGTCACCTCCAGTTGCTGCCGTCCCACCGCACGTCACGCCGGCCATCACCTCGGTGGACTCCCTGTGCTCCTCATCGACCGAGCCACCACGCCATCCACGAGGACGTCCACTCCGGCACGCCACCGGCCGGAAGTCCAGCCGCCATCATCACCTCCGACCTCCGCCCGCCCCTCCCGTCACCTATAAAAGGGGTCGAGGCCGGTTGCCCCTGCCACCACCTCGCCTCGCCTCCTAGCTCGCCCCCCCTTCTCCACCAACCCCGTGCGCCGCCACCAGAGCTCCGCCCACCACCCTTTTTTCCCACGCCGGCCCCCTTGCTTCCCATTGCCGAATCCCCAAGGTGAGGGTCAAAATGGAGTCCCCTCGGTCTCCTCTACCTCCCCCGCCACTTGATCTCGCCGTCAGCGAGCTTGACTGGCCGGCCCACCGCCGGGTTGCCTCCTACCTCCCTGTACCCGTGCTCCAGGAAGAAGAAGGGGAGAATCCCCTTCAATTTCGATCTAACCCCCTCCTTTCCTCTAATTACAAACCAGCCCTCCCACCTCTCTCAAAGAAGTTTCATGAATACGTCCTTCCACCTTCCAGAAAAAAATTACAAATAGGTCCCTGGTTCTCGCAGTTTAGTCCTAAAACCTTGTTTTAAGCCCCTAACACTCCTTTAGCTCGTCATTTCATGCGCCAAACTTCCTCCAATTGATCCCAAATTTGACCATGACCTCCTCTCATATATTTTCATTGAGGCATATCAAAATTTCATGAAAATACCCCTCTTACCTATTTTCCATTCACATTCTCTGTTCGGAGCTCGACGGATAAAATCTTATTTCCTTTTTATTTATTGTGTGCTCGTTTGTGTGTGCCGTAGATCGCGGAGTACCCGAGGAGGAGCACGAGGAGGAGTTTGACCGCGAGCCGAGCCCGAGGACCAGTACCGCGAGCAGGAGCTCCCGGAGGGCTTTGAGAACGGCAAGTCCAATCTCACCCTTTGATGCATATTTAATACCTAGTTTTTCAAACACAACCTATTGGCATGTTTTATAAAATGCTGATTGTTTTATTGCAAGACATGGTTGGATAGCCACCCCTTGACTGTTATGATTATTCCTTGTTGACCTATATTTGTCTCTAAATATGAGTTGCTCTGTTTAGATGATAAATACTTCTAGAATGCTTAGGAACTCGTTACTCATATTCAATCATGACCACACTTGTTTATTTAGAAAATAAATGTGTGACTGTGTTCAACTGAGGAGATGGGTTTTTGGGTGTAAAGAGAAGTGGTATATGGGCGAGATGGATGGGTGTTTCTTGTGTGAAATGCCAGATTGTTAGGCTCGTACCTTAGTGGTTGAGCAAGGTCGGGACATATCCATCTTGTCATGGCTAAGGACCGAGTTGATGTGTCATCTTGCCTAATTCAACCATCGTGCAACCACTCGACCGTTGTATGGGCAACAGCTTAGCATAAACCCCACTAGCTAAACTGCCAGGCTTCAGGTGTGCTGGTGAGCAACGGGAGCCCATGGAAAAGGAGTAAGCTCTTGGTGACTTAGGTCCCGGTTCCGGCCTCGTGGATAGGCCGTTAACCCCTTGGGTGCTCCCGTGTTGACTAGTCAGTTTTGGCTAAGGTGGGTAATGGCTTTGTTAGGATCTGCTTTGTCACTAAGGTGATCGTGTTGCGGTATGCTACTTGTGGGAAAAGTGTACAACCTCTGCAGAGTTAAAACCTATCCGGGTAGCCGTGTCCACGGCATTGGACGAGTTACGGCTTGGTCACATAACTAGCATTTGGAGATGGTTGGTTTTTATGGCGTGTGTTGGATTTTTGAAGTGTCCGGCAGTTGTGCCGAGCGCTACGGCGGATGGGGAGTCTGGTAGCGATAAAACTTGGATCCTTTGTGTACGATCAACCCCACTTAATGTTTTGGTTACTAAAGAAAATGCCTTGTGAAAATTCTTTGAAATAAACCCCTGCATGTGTCCAAAATCTAGCTTTATTCCAAATGAACCTTAACCATATCCTTGTTGTACCATGTGCATATTCTTGTTGTATCCCCCTCCGTGGATGGGGTTGGACTTGTTGAGTACCTTGTACTCACCCCTGTTTTGCTGCTTCAGAGGAGGACCCGGACTACGTCGCCGAGGACTTTGACGGTTCTTCATGTGGGGCCGAATCAAGAATCGGCATCATCCTCATATCGCCTTCGGGGGCAAGTTATGATTTCTCTCTACCGATAGAGGCGTCTGCCACCAATAATCAAGCGGAATACCAGGCTGTCCTACAAGGTATCCAGTTATTGAGAGAAATCAAGGCTGATGCGGTGGTAATTTTTGAGAATTCCATGCTCATTGTCGATCAATTAACTGTGAAGTCTGATTGCAAAGATGATATCTTAAGGATTTACTATGAAGATTGCCTCTAATTATTGAAGGAATTCAAGTCTGCGATTATGAACACATCCCCAGAAGTTATAACGAGGAAGCTGATAGGCTCACCCAACATGCCTTCGGGTATCGGCCGATTCAAGGGGTTATGTCTCTGGAACTTGCAACCGATGACTGGAGAAAGGAGATCGCCGATTACTTAAAAGATCTGTCCAGAAAAGTGGATCGGCGAGTGTGTTTTCAAACCATGAAATATGTGTTACTTGAAGATGACTTATTTTATCGGACGATTGATGGAGTACTACTTAAATGCCTTGGGACAAAAGAGGCAAAGGTTCAGATGGGAGAAATTCACGAAGGCATATGCAGGGCTCATCAGTCAGCTCACAAGATGAAGTGGATGATTAGGAACAATGGTTATATTACAAGCCGACGATACTCGAGGATTGCTTTAAATATTATAATGGGTGTCAGGATTGCCAGAAATTCGGTAATGTGCAGCGTGCACCAGCCTCGGTTATGAACCCAATATTTAAGCCATGGCCATTTAGGGGTTGGGGAATAGACCTCATCGGACAGATTTATCCTCCATCGAGCAAGGAACACAAGTTCATATTAGTAGCCACTGATTACTTTACCAAGTAGGTGGAGGCAGTTCCCCTGAAAACCATGACATCGGCCGCTATGATTGATTTTGTAAGAGACCACATTATTTATTGGTTCGGTATCCCTCAAATCGTCACAACCGATCAAGGGATAATGTTTACTTCGGGAGAGTTTGAAGAGTTCACCGCTGATATGGGAATTAAATTGTTGAATTCTTCTCCATATTATGCTCAAGCTAACGGTCAGGCCGAATTATCCAATAAGGGGATAATCAAGTTGATCAAGAGAAAGATAGAGGAGCAGCCCAAGAGGTGGCACACATTCTTGACTGAATCTTTATGGACCTACAGGATGGCCTGCCACGGAGCTACTAAAATATCTCCTTATCAGTTGGTATATGGTCATGAGGCGGTGTTGCCTTGGGAATTAAGGACAGGGTCCAGACGCACATCACTTCAAGATCAGTTGACAGCCGATGATTACTCCCTACTCATGAAGGGGGAGCTCGACGATTTGGCAGGTCAGCGATTGAGGGCCTTGATCAGCATCGAAGAAAATAAGAAAAGAGTGGTCAGGTGGTACGACAAGAAGGTCAAGGTCAATCAGTTCTCCCAAGGAGACTTGGTATGAAAGTTGGTGTTGCTGATAGGGTCTAAAGGTCCCAAATTCGGTAAATGGTCGCCTACTTGGGAAGGGCCGTATAGAATCGGCCGATGTGCTCCAGAAAATGCGTACATATCAGAGACCATCAAAGGAGAAGGATTTACAAGAGCTTTAAATGGAAGGTATTTGAAGAGATGTTATCCTAGCATATGGGTGGACGCGTAGCCGACGATATGGCATGTCGAGTCATTCTGGCCGACTCCTATTGACTCGTGTTCATATAGCCGATGCAAGGAGACATCGCCTTAAGGGCGCAACTTTTGACCAGTTTGGCCGATTCATTATTCGATACAACAATGAGATACATGGCCGACACGGTACAAGTCGCCCTTAGACTAAAAAGTACCAATACATTTACTGGGACACATTTATTAACCACGTCTCAGTTGAGCTTTGTTCTTATTAATCTCTCTTTGGATCCGGCCTAGTTCTATTAAGAGACGGGTGTTCTTTTCCTCCAAATCCTCCATGGTGGCTTCAATGGCAACTTGACGAGGAAGTTGGTGGCTTCTTTCGAGAGGCAGTTGGGAAGTTCCTGCCATGGCGTCCTCAAGAACAATTTGATGAGGTAGCTGGTGGCTTTTCTTGATCGGCACCTGCCTGGAACAGTTGGCTTCAATATGATCCAAGATCTTCTGGACATGGGCAAGGATGTGATCTTTGAGTTCTTCGCGATGGGCCTCGATCAGATCTTTGTCCGCCTGCGTCAGCGGTTCCTCGGAGTGCATAATCTAAATAGCCCGTTCCAGGCTAGGGTTAAGGCGTCTCAGCTGGGAAGATAACAAACAATCACCTGTCGGTAGATCAATGAGAGTCGGGCAGAAGAACGAAGGGGGATTTCATACCTGATTGATGGAGGAAGAGGAAGACATCTCGGCGCCTGACTTGAGAGTATGAAAATAAGACAACTTAAGAATGAGAGGCTGGGCAATGTGCGAATGCCCCTAGAAGAAATACGGGGGTCTCATACTTATAGAAGTTGAAGATGAAGGGTAACGGTTGGTAAAACGCGTCCCATCGGAGTAAAGGACTATTAAATGAAAAACTACGAGAGAAGACCGACCAAGTTTTGAATTCGCACGGCAACAGCAAAAAAGCATTAAATGTTCAAAACCATTCAACATCCGTTACGTTCACCCGAGGAGAGTATTAATGGCCGCGATCACTCGCTGCCAAACCTGATCGGCCGAATCTAAAACCCTTTGGTCGTCGTCGGCCGATCTGGGGACTTCTGGCATATTGTGGTGAAGTCGGATGGCTTCATGGGCAAGGTTCTGCCTCTCCTGCTTTAGATCAGCAATGACGGTGTCATGGAGTTTCTTCTCTTCAACAGCTATAGCCTTCATCACCTGCTCCATCTCTTTGGCAAGTTCTGCCCTACGCCGTTTGAGGCAGTCTATGGTGCCGACGAGTCCGACCGAGAGTTTTCAAGGACGCCGATTCGCTGGTGTACCTCCTGAGCTTGGTGTTTATAAGAATCTTCCTCTTCACGCGCCTTGGCCAGCTTGGCACGATTGGTCATATGCCGCAGAGCCCTGAACACCGGTATTTGCATCGATTCGATGTATGCTGTGGGGGCAAGGGCTTCTTCTGCTTCTTCTGGAACTCGGCCTCTAATTTTGTTGAAGAGCTGCCGAATCAGCGATGCATCTTCTACCAGACGACCGATGTCATCTTGAAGAAGGATCCGTATACTTCAGAGTTTAGTGCGGACTTCATCAGGAATCGAGCTCAGGGCAACCTGGTGCGAGGCGACCTCCTCATCATCAGAGATTGCAACCGCAAAAGAGAAGAGACTATTGTTGGGGGTGTCCTGCTCTTGGTAAAATAAAGAAACGGATCAGCTGATGGCGGTAGAAAATCGGCCAATTTGGACATCAAGTTTCTTACCTCTTTAAAGCAGATTTCATCTGTTTGTGTTGGTGGGAGCGCTGCCCTCATTTCAGGAATTGGCACAGTTGGCTCATCAGAAGAAGAAGATTCAACGATTATCAGCACTGTACTCGGACCAGCTTCCTGGAAAGTCACAAGAGGTGGATCTCTGTAAGTATGAAGCAATGGTTAAAACTGGTGATGATTGGAAGTTGCTTTACCTCTGCGAGTCGCCCGGCTGATGGCTGTTGGAAAGGTACGATTGACAAACCCAAAGTGGCCTGCATCAGAAATCATTCAGGTTTCGGTTAAGGACTAAAAGACTTAAGTAAAACAAATATTCTCTACCTCAGTTGAGGGGATTGCTGTTGTTTTGGTCTCTGCTTGGAGTGTGGCCTATTGTTGCAGAGATTGCTCTTGAATGATTTGCACAACCTGACAGAGAATGGAAATTAGTACTGGTAGTGTACTTGGAAAAATACGAGGCGTATAGAGTTACCTGAACAGCTTCTAACAATAAGGATGCTGCTGCTGATCCGGCTTCTGTAGCAGCTTGAAGGTTGACTTCTTGGACAATCGGTGGAGTCGGTGTGGCTAAAGACTCAGCCGGTACCACCGCCGATTGGTCAGCCGATTCTATACGGGTGCACACCCAACAGCTCATCTTCTTTGAAGAAGATATCTTCAGATTTTGCTTCAATCGGACGGTGGAGATGTCTTCGATGGATGGAGACTGGAAACCAATGATTGGAAATGCAGTATAAGGATATTGGCCTTCCGCTACTGTTGGGGGGAAATATTAACGATCTCCTAAATGCCGCTTAAAGGAACAAACGTGAAGGCCCAGGCCCATCCAGGATAACGAAATCGCCATCAAGCCCAACATGAGTGGGATTCCGCCTCGCCCGACCGCGGTCCCGGGGTCGGGAGTGTCCGACCTCCCACCGCGAGACTCCGCCTCGTCCGACCGCGACCCCGGGGTCGGGGGCGCCAGACCCCTCGCCACAAGGTTCCGCCTCGTCCGACCCTAGGCACGGGGGTCGGACTCACTGGGGCCCCCAGGACGGATATCCCCCTCGGGCGCGGACCGGGTGATCAAGGTAACGATCCCGTGGGTCCCCCTTGTCGACCTCGTCATAAATGCGCCGCAGGCCTGGCAGGAAGAAGGATGACCACGCTCCTCACGCAACCCGCTGCAAGTACCCATGCACGACCACACTGTACGAGCTACAGTGCTGGCGGTTTCCTTCCATTCGCCGTAGGGTACTCATGGCCTGTGCCGACCGGAGCAGAGGGAAGACTCGCCCGTTCTCAGGCCCCGCACGCCCGGCAGCGGGGATGTGACGCCCTCTCTCCACGAGCCATCATCAGGACGGCGGCATCTGTCGTCCCTCCCAACGGACACCGGAGTGATGACGAAACGCCTTCATCATAACTCGACGCCTACGGACACCGAAGAAGCTATCTGTAGAGCGCGACGACAGTTGGCACACGGCCGCCCTCCTCCTCCAGCATACGCGCCAGCGCACGTCAGGGGCCGGCAAAGGCGCCGAGCGCCGAGGAACTTGGTTTCTCCCTTCTTGCCATATTTTTACCGTACTACGTTTAAACTCTTACTGCCCTCATCACCCGGTCTCAGCTCTAACCCCGGCAGCCCCTTTACGATATAAAAGGGGGCATCGGGGGCCAGAGGGGGATCGACTTCTTCTCCCTCAAGCCAACAGCACATTGCGACTTTCCTTTAGAGCACAAGCACGAAATAGACTTGGGACCAGTCCCTCTCTTGTCGATCTGTAACCCCTACTACAGAACCCCGCGTGGGCAATACGAGCATCCTCGATACTGGACGTAGGGCTTCCCTTGCCCGAACCAGTCTAAACCTGTGTCTCCCACGCCACCATCTGAAGCCTTACGCGCATAAAAGAAATTCACTAGTCTAAGTCTTGATCCGCAAATCTTGACAACGACAGTTGGCGCGCTAGGTAGGGGACCTTTGCGCGTACATCTCCGGCCTCAGATGGCCAATTATGATACCAACTTCGCCCCGGGCTCCCTGATCCGTTTCGGGAGCCTGGACTTCCTCGCCACCGGGGAAGGGATCGAGCTGATCTCTATCCTCATCTTGCCCGCTCGTCCCGTCATCCTCGGCCCCGTCGCTAGGACAGCGGTGAGCGGCCGGGCGCATACCAGAGGGCCTTTCCCAGGAGGACGGTTTTTCGGGTTACGCAACACCGCGGAGACCTACGACCGCCTCCTAACATGGCCCATGACCGTGTCGCCCGCGAGCAACAAGCTCGCAGGCACGGCGAGGACGATCTCCGACACCGGTTCCAGCAACGGGAGCCCCCACCCCTCGCGTGAGTGCCTCATGGCCGACGCGCACTCCGAGGGGTCCAACGACAACGGCGCCGAGGGGAGACAAAAGACTCCCCCCTCGCGCGCCGCGGCTACGACCGGAGCCTTACCAAGGGCCCCGGAGTGCTCTCAGCAGCCGGAGGTGCACGCGGACTCCCGCCAAGAGGTCGAGCATCCCCACCATGAGGGCGGAGCACGACAACGGGCGCGCGACGTCCAGCAGCGCATTTGCACGGACGAAGAGCGTCCACAGCTCTTCGCCCGCACCAACCAAAACGTCGCAGCCGCGGCGGCCTTGCTCCGGCAACTCCCCGAGCCGGTGACGCCCGAGGAGCGACGGGCACGCCAAGAGATGCACAACTTGCTCGAGTGCGCCGCCGTCCAGCAGGCGAAAAGCTCCGCGTCCCGGCGACGTGGGCAGAACGCCAGCACGGCGACGCCCGACGCGCCCCTGGAAAGACGGGGGGAGTCTGTCCATCAACCCCCTCCTAGGGCAAACCAGGTCGCGTCTGCCCGGCGGACGCCACCACCCGCGGGAGGCGGGGCTCGATCCGTCCACCAGCGTGTCGACCCCGTCCGCGACGCCCGCGACACCCTGAACGCGCGGAGGCGCTCCCGCGCGGACAGGGAGGACGGGGTAGATCGTGGCTACCACGTTCACCGCGGCGGGCGCTATGACAGCGGGGAAGACCGCAGCCCGAGCCTCGGCCCGGCTGGGCCCCGGGCCTTCTCTGCGCGCATCTTGAACGCGCCCTTTCCGCCGCGCTTCAGGCAACCAACGAATATGGCCAAGTACTCAGGGGAGACGAACCCTGGGGTTTGGCTCAGTGACTACCGACTCGCATGTCAAGCCGGCGGGGTGGATGATGACCTGTTTATCATCCGCAACCTACCCCTCTTCCTAGCCGACTCAATGCGAGCTTGGCTGGAACACATCCCTTCGGGACGAATCCGCTGCTGGAACGACCTGAAAGAGGTCTTCATAGGAAACTTCCAAGGCACCTACACGCGCCCTGGCAACTCCTGGGATCTCCGGAGCTGTCGCCAGGGAGCGGACAAGTCCCTCCGGGATTACATCCGGCGCTTCTCCAGGAAGCGCACTGAGCTCTCCAACGTCGCGGACGCCGACGTTATAGGGGCTTTCCTAGCGGGAACCTCCTGCCGGCCCCTCGTCCATGAGCTGGGGCGCTGAGGCCCGCGAACCACGGAGGAGCTCCTCAACATCACCACCAGCTACACCTCGGGCGAAGAGGCTGTTGGAGCGATCTTCGACCGCTCCAAAGGCAAGGCAAACCGGGAGGAGGATGTTGACGAAGGCACCTCCAACCGCGAGCAGAAGAAGAACGGCAAACAGCGGCGCGAGGCTCCTCTCGTGGCCGCTGTCGAGTGTAAGCGAGGGCAGCCGCCCCCCGAGGGCACTCCCGGCTTCTTAGACAAGCTGCTCGAGGGACCGTGCCCGAACCACGAGTTCCCCGCGAAGCATGCCTACAAAGACTGCAACCTCATGAAGAGGTACTTTGTGGGCAATCCGGTGAAGGGCGACCGGAAGCGAAAGCCCGATGAGGAGAAAAAGGGTGACGAAGAGAAGGAAGATGGCTTTCCCAAGGTGGACGGCCGCTTCATGATCTTAAGCGGCTCAGCGGCGTACGATTCCAAGCGCCAGCAGAAGCTGGAGCGCCGGGAGGTCTACGCGGCCGAGCCAGCAACGCCGGCCTTCCTGGACTGGTCGAGACCGGCCATCACCTTTGACCGGTCCGACCACCCTGGACGCGTCCGGCATCCGGGATGATACCCCCTCGTCATCGACCCCATCGTCGGCACGACGCGCCTCACCAAGGTGCTCATGGATGGGGGCAGCAGCCTCAACATCCTCTACGCCGAGACCCTCGACGCTATGGGGATCGACCGTTCCCGCCTCCATCCCAGCAAGGCGCCTTTCCACGGCGTCGTGCCGGGGAAACAGGCAATGCCTCTCGGGCAAATCGACCTGCCCGTTACATTCAGGACCCGCTCCAACTACAGGAAGGAGGTCCTCACCTTCGAGGTGGTGGGGTTCCGCGGAACCTACAACGCCATCTTGGGACGGCCATGCTACGCGAAGTTCATGGCCATCCCCAACTACACCTACCTCAAGCTCAAGCTGCCGGGGCCCAACGGGGTCATCACCGTCAGCACGACCTTTCATAAGGCGTATGAGTGCGACGTGGAATGCTGCGAGTACGCCGCGGCCATCACTGTCACGAGCGATCTGGCGGTCCAGCTCGCGGAGGCCACCGAGGGCCGGCCCGACTCCAAGCAGCCGGCCACCTCCTTTGAGCCCACCGAAGGCATCAAGGAGGTCCCCCTCGATCCCAGCAGTTCTGACGGAGGGGTCGTGCGGATCAGCGCTGCCTTGTCCCTCAAATAGGAAAGCGCGCTCGTCGACTTCCTCCACGCGAACAGCGATGTCTTCGCGTGGAAGCCCTCGGACATGCCTGGCATTCCGAGAGAAGTCGCCGAGCATTCCTTGAACATCAAGGCCAGCTCCAAGCCAGTGAAGCAAGGACTGCGCTGTTTCGACGAGGAAAGGCGCAAGGCCATCGGCGAGGAGCTCCAGAAGCTTCTGACGGCCGGATTCATCAAGGAAGTGCACCACCCCGAGTGGCTGGCTAATCCTGTCCTTATACCGAAAAAGAACAGGAAATGGAGGATGTGTGTTGATTATACCGGTCTAAACAAAGCGTGTTCAAAGGATCTGTTTCCTTTACCACGCATAGATCAAATAGTCGACTCAACCGCCGGGTGCGAAACCCTCAGCTTCCTCGACGTGTATTCCGGCTATCATCAGATCGCGATGAAAGAGTCCGACTAGCTCGCCACCTCTTTCATCACCCCCTTTGGCCCCTACTGCTACGTTAAGATGCCATTCGGCCTCAAAAACACGGGGGCTACTTTCCAGCGATGCATGTTAAAATGCTTCGGGGACCTCATCGGGCGGATTGTTGAGGCTTACGTTGATGACATCATGGTCAAATCCAAGAGGGGCGATCAGCTCGTCCCTGACCTTGAACTAGCCTTCGAAAGGCTGAGGGATAAGCGTATTAAGCTCAATCCCAAAAAATGTGTATTCGGAGTCCCAAGGGGCATGCTGTTAGGCTTCATCGTCTCCGTGCGCGGCATCGAAGCGAATCCGGAGAAGATAGCGGCCATCAGCGACATGGGGCCGATCCAGAACATAAAGGGAGTCCAGCGCGTCATGGGATGCTTGGCGGCCCTGAGCCGCTTCGTCTCACGCCTCGGTGAGCGAGGGCTTCCTCTCTATCGACTCCTGAAAAAGACTGACCGCTTCGAATGGACTGGCGAGGCCCAGGAGGCACTTGACCAGCTCAAGGACCTCCTGACAAAGGCCTCGGTCCTGGTCCCGCCGACCGACGACGAGCCCCTCCTGCTCTACATCGCAGCAACCGCCCAGGTGGTTAGCGCGGCCCTGGTGGTGGAACGAGAAGAGGAGGGGCACGCTCTCAAGGTGCAACGCCCGGTGTATTTCATCAGCGAGGTCTTGTCCGAGTCCAAGACGCGTTACCCACAGATCCAGAAGCTCATCTACGCCATCCTCATCACGAAGAGGAAGCTGCGCCACTACTTCACCTCCCACCCGGTAACGGTTGTTTCGTCGTTCCCTTTAGGCGAAGTAATCCGAAACCAGGACGCCACGGGACGGATCACGAAGTGGGCACTCGAGCTCATGGATCAGGGCATCACCTACGCCCCCCGCACCGCCATCAAGTCCTAGGTACTCGCTGATTTCGTGGCAGAATGGACGGAGATTCAAACGCCATCGGCACCGGAGAAGCAGGAGTACTGGACGATGTACTTCGATGGGTCGCTGATGAGGGCCCGTGCCGGAGCGGGTCTTGTCTTCGTCTCTCGTCTAGGCGTGCGCATCAGGTACATGATCCACCTCCATTTTCTTGCGTCCAACAATGTCGCCGAATACGAAGCCCTCCTCAACGGGCTTCGCATCGCCATCGAGCTGGGCATCCGTCGGCTAGACATCCAGGGCGACTCCCAGCTAGTCGTCGAACAAGTCATGAAGGAGTGGAGCTGCCACGACCCCAAGATGGCAGCCTACTGCAACGAGGTTTGCAAGCTCGAAGACAAGTTCGACGGGCTAGAGCTCAACCACACCGCAATGCGCTTCAACGAGGCCGCCGACGAGCTGGCGAAGGCGGCATCCGGCCGAATGCCCGTCCCTGACGGCGTCTTCATTAGCGACTAGTTGAAGCCTTCAATCCATTACCCAGAGCCGGCGGGGGTCGGTGCAGCACCCCCGGCTCCGAGGTCAGGCCCTGACTCAGGGGAGGACGGCAGCACGCCACCTATCCCAGGTCCGGACGCCAGCCCCGACGGGGTCGACACCGCTTCGCCTGACTCGGGCCCGGAAGCCGATCCCTCCCGCCCCATGGTCATGGAAATTGCAGCAGACCCCACGATGGGGGCCGACCCCCTGGCCGACTGGAGAGCCCCATACCTCGACTACCTCGTCCGCGACACGCTCCCGGCAGACAAGACAGAGGCTCGTAGGATCGCGCGCCGCGCCAAATCCTTCGCCGTCATCGACCAGGAGCTCTACAAGAGAAGCCACACTGGGATCCTCCAGCGCTGCATCCCGATCGAACAGGGAAAGGTGCTGATCCAGGATATCCACACCAGAGCCTGCGGTCACCACGCTGCGCCAAGGACCCTCGTTGGCAACGCCTTCCGGCAAGGTTTCTACTGGCCGACCGCGGTCGCCGATGCTACTCAGGTAGTCCGCACCTGTGAGGGGTGCCAATTCTGATAAAGTTGACCTTGCCGATTAGGGACTGTAGCTCAGTTTTGTTCTGCGGGGCCACAACCTTGTTGATGGTAGCTATGATCTTTCAATTGACTTCTATCCCGCGCTCATGGACCATGAATCCTAGAAATTGTCCAGCCGACACACCGAATGCACACTTGTTTAGGTTCATTTTCACCCATGCTTCCTTGTGCACTCCAACACTTCTTGCAAATCAGCCAGATGTTCCTGACATCCTTTTGACTTGACCACGACATCGTCGATGTAGATTTCTACCAGAACACCAATAAGTTTGTGGAAAATGTAATTCATAGCCCGCTGATACGTAGCCCCAACATTTTTTAGGCCGAAGGTCATCACTACCCACTCGAACAAACCGAGGTGGCCTGGACACCTGAAAGCCATCTTCGAAATGTCCTCTTCGACCATTAATATTTGATTGTACCCAGCATTACCGTCCATAAAACTGATGACTTTATGTCCTGCAGCGGCATCTATCAAAACATCGGCTGTCGACATCAGATACCCATCCATCGGCGTAGCTTGATTAAGATTCCTGAAGTCAATGCACACGCGCAGCTTTCCATTTTTCTTGTATACGGGTACGATATTTGAAATCCACTCGGCGTAACGGCACTGCCAAATAAATCCTGCTTCTATCAATCTTGTAATCTCGGCCTTTATATCAGGAAGGATTTTAGGGTTGCATCGTTGTGCGGGTTGTTGATATGGCCGATATCCTGGCAACCGGTGTTCGACAATGGACCGGTCTAGACCAGGCATTTCATGGTATTCCCAAGCAAAACAATCTTTAAATTCTTTTAACAAACTTGTCAATTCACGCTTGTACTCGCGGTCTAAACTAGCACTAATATACGTCGGCCTTGGCTTGCTACCATCAACTAGATCCACCGTCTCCAATGAATCAGCCGACGTAAACCCGTGACCCAGCTTTCCGTCTTCTCGGATGAACTGATCCATCTAGTCTGATTCTTCAGAGCCGACTGCTCGAATCGGCTGTAGGCCAAAATCGGACACCTTTAAGAAATCGGTATCCTAGGTTCGGCTAGATATGCACTTGACGTGTTCGTAGCTCCACTGTTGCGTATCGGCCGCAGCAACACTGTAGGCAGAATCAACGGTGACTATCCTGATGTTGTCGCCAACCCACTGTACGAGGTACCGGTGCATTGTAGATGGGATGCAACAATTCGCGTGTATCCAATCGTGACCGAGCAACATGTTGTAGGACCCTTTGCCATTAATGATAAAGAAAGTAGTGGGTAGGGTCTTACTGCCAATGGTGAGGTCAACGCAGAGCGCTCCGCGGGTGGGGGATACGTTGCCTTCGAAGTCCTTGAGCATCATGTCCGTCTTGGTCAGATCTTCGTCACTTTTGCCCAATTTCCGGAACATGGCATATGGCATGATATTGACTGCAGCACCTCCATCTACCAGTAGCCTAGTGATAGGTCGCCCGTTGATGTGTCCTTTGAGGAATAGGGCTTTGAGATGTTATCGTTTTTCGTCCTCGGGTTTTTCAAAAGTGGTTGTCATTGGCTCCAAAGCCAATTGCGCCATTTGCTCCTCTATTCTTGTTGCGTCGTCCCGATCGGCGGGAGCCATGAACTCCGTCGGCAAGATGAACACCATGCTAACATCAGCTGCTGATTCCTGATTGTCGTCTTCCTTATCGGTTCTTCTTTTGGGGTGCCAGACCCAAAACCTGTCATCCTTCTTATCCATTGTCTACCTCTGTTCTTCTTCTTGTTGTTCCCATTGGCGCAGACGTTGGATTCTTCGTTTTTGGGATTTGGTCAAGCCATCAGGGCACCATCTAGGGTTCACCGGTTTGACTGGCGGTTTTGTACGCTCCCAGTCTGGTTCTCGTCCTAGGGGGTGTTCATCCGAAACCCTGGCATCGGCCATCCTCTCTAGCCGATCATGTGCACTGGTTCTGCCCCCCAATCGTTCGCGCTGGTCAACTATGTCACTCGGCCGATCATACTGGTCAACTCTGCCCCCCAGCCGATCACGCACTGAAAAGCGCCGATCCTCTTGTTCGCGCCAGTTTCTGCTGATCGGTTCTGATCCTCGATCCCTGGATCATGACCTTCTGAATGGGTGACTACTTCGATACTGACCGCTGTACTCGGGGCAGTTATCGGCTGATGGTAACCTGAGATTGTTTTCCCAGCAGTGGATGAAGAACGGGCACTGCCAGTGATATTCGTGTCGGCACATCATTTCTTCGCGGTGTCTGGAATTTTCTTGCTGCCGTTGGTACTTGTTGCGTAAGAATTGGGAGGTGACGGGTCTACGCGATCTCTCGGATCCTTCGCCCTCGTCTTCAACCCATCTTTTCCCTTTGACATCGTCAACCTAGCCTGATTTCTGGGGTCCAAGATGCCGCTTCTCTTAGCCGATTCTGACGTCAGCACCTTGGTCTCGAGTGCGTTTCTTCCCGCATCGACCATGTTAGTGGGGAAAAGATGTTGATCGATCTTCATTGGCTTTACTGGCTTTGCCAGAACTTCGAACTTGAGCCTGCCTTGCTCAATGACCGATTGTATCTGTTGTCGGAAGATATTGCACTCGTTCATGCCATGGGATGTGGCGTTATGCCACTTGCAATACTTCATCTTATTGAGCTGTTCGGCCGATGGAATCGTGTGATAGGGTGAAAGCTTGATCTGTCCCTCTTGGAGAAGTAAATCGAAGATTTTGTCAGCTTTTGAGGTGTCAAAACTGAATGCCTCTGGTTCCTTCTTTCCAAACGGGCATGATATCGGCTTTTTCCCTTTTACCCATTCCGCTAGGCCGATTTCTGCCTCTTCCTCCGATTCAGATCCTTCCAGGTATGCTACCTTCTTCTGAAAATTTCTCCGTTGGTCGAAAGGGCGCACCTCTTGACTGGACAGTCGGTGGACGATCTGACTTAAGCTTTCGAACTCCTGAGAGGCGTATTTCTCTTTGATGTGCGGCAGGAGACCTTGGAAGGTGATATCGGTCAGGACTAGGGTGTAGCACTTGTTTCTGATCTCCCTAAACCTTCGCACGTAACTGGTCACTGGTTCATCGCTCCTTTGCTTGAGGCTGGTCAGATCTGAGAGCTTCATCTCATGGACTCCTGCGTAGAAGTACTTGTGGACTTGCTTCTCCAGATCGGCCCACGTGACGATGGAATTGGGTGGTAGCGTAGTGAACCACTGGAAAGCTGACCCAGATCGGGATGACGAAAATAAATGTACTTGTAGAGCATCTTGTGTCGCGGCTTCTCCTCACTGGATAATGAACCTATTCATGTGTTCCACAGTTGACGTGTCATCCAGTCCTGAAAATTTGGTGAAGTCGGGAACTTTGTACCGATGGGGAAACAGCAGTAGATCGTAAGCAGGTGGGTACGGCGTCTTGTACATATAGGTTTGCATTTTTTGGTTTCAACCCAAACTGATCTTGGATTACCTCTGCTATCCTTGTGGTCCAATCCACCTGTTGCTGATGTATGACTGGTTGAGGAATTGGTACATGCTGTTGGACCGGTGGTGCAATGGCTAGGTGATGGATCAAAGCGTGCGGCGGATTTTGCGGCTGCGCGGCTGGCTAAGCGGTTGATAGTTGGTGGCATAGAGAACCTGTTGTCCCATCATATAGCATCATCGGTGCCGCACTTCTGAGTGTTTTCGCAGTGTCTGCCCCCCTGCCGATTTCTGACGAAGACGGCTGATGTTGCAGGTCCGTCAGCTAACTGGCCGACTGGAATGATGCTTGGACCGGAGATTGTCTGTGACTAGTTGACTGATCTGGTCTGGCTGCTGTTACTGGTGCCCCCCAAGGCATTGAGTGGGACGGTGCGTGCGATGGGAAGCATGGCGCGCCGTTGTACCCTAGGGGCATTGAAGCATTGTATCCTCCATGTTGAGCCGGTGTCGGCTGAGGAGCCGAGTGAGATGTGCCTGGTAAGCCTCTAACTGGAGCTACGATGGGCGGGCGTACACTGGTACCTGATACCCCTAGCTACTCCACTGACCAAGAAACTGATGACGGCATTGTATACCGTGTTGGTCATCACTGAGGATTAGTCGATGAAAGCCTGGTAAACGGACTATTGAATCATATCAGACATCTTCCCCGAGTCCTCAGCGACGGTGATCTGGCGGGGAGTTGGAAGAGGAGCTTTCTTGACGGTCTCCCCGCTTCTGGTACGACTGAAGGATTGCAAGCATGTTTTCTTGTAGTCTTCCAGGTGTCTTGCCAACTCTTCCTTCTGGTCGTCCTTGAGATCTGCTTCTGTAACTTCGATGACATTATCCTCGGAGATTTCTGCAGCTTTTGACATGTTGGATGTTGTTTCGGTTCCACTGGGCGTGCCGAAAGTGTGTTGGCGCTAAAAATTGGCCGATGATCTTCAACGTCGGACACACGACCCGGGAGAATCTGATTAACTCCTGTTCGGGTTATCGCCCTGTTGTGTTTCACGCGGCGTGCCAGTCAATCTGACCTGTTGATTGACAAGGAAATAAACATATTAAATTCCAGGGGTTTTGATCGGCTAAAGTTCCGATCTATCTCGAAAAGTGTATCAGCGAATCGGCCGATTTACTATGAAGATGACCAGCTATAGAGCAGCCGATTATCACGAAGCGATTATAAAGAAGTTGTTAGAGTAAATTAAATAACGCTACAAATGCAACACTTGAAATAGATCTAATCAGCTAGATGGCGATAAATAAGAATAATAGTAATGAAGCCGACAGGTCGAATCTCAAGCTGGATAACTGGTGATAAATCTAGAACAATAGATAAAACCTATAATTCTAGTAAATATCGATAACTGGTGAATAAATCTAAACGAAACGACAGCGATGCGCCCGAAGTTAAAGCTTAGATATTACTCGATAAACGGAACTTACAAATCAGCCGGAGGCCCTGCCAACCCGTATGAACTCGTGAAAAAAAAAGGTTTTTGGCGAAGTGGCCGACTTGAAAGTAAAGTACGAGGAAAAAGTAGATTTTTGTTGTATTGATTGATGTGTCCTTTTACAAATCTCTAGAGATGGCTAGTTATAACCTGTTACAACTGATTTCCTTAACCGACTAGAATCTATCTCTAATTTTAAATGACAACAAATATTTACAAACACAATTCGTATCGGAGTTGGTTATCATACTCTCACATGCCAATCTCTTTCTTCAGCTATCTTCTTATCTGGCCCACCTTAAGCCCATATTGGCCCAGCTGCTCCAGTCTTCTAATCGGCCATCCTTCATTAACTCTGTTTGCCAATCGGCCGAAACACTGTAGCGCCAATCGGCCGATTCCCAACTGTAGCTTCTAATCCGCCGCATCGGCCAATCTTTTCCTTCCCTGACGCCGATTCAAAACACATGTCAAAATCTGGCGTCAACAGTGCTGTTCATCGCGCCAATCAAGAACAAGCTCAACGCGCTATCAGGCATCTTGTCCTTGTTCGGAGAAGTCACGGGACTGAGAACAAACTTTCAAAAGTCAACAGTGATACCCATCCGTTGTAGAGGTGTCGATGTTGACGCCGTGCTGCGCGACCTGCCAGCAAGACGTGCCAACTTTCCAATCAAATACCTTGGGCTTCCACTCTCTATGACAAGACTCAGGACAGTGGACTTTTAGCCTCTCGTCAACAAAGCCATGAGGAAGTTTAATAGCTGGAACGGACGCAATATGACATCAGTTGGACAAATCACCTTAGTCAAGTCTGTCCTCACCTCCCAAGCTGTCTACTTACTCTCTGCCCTCAAGGCGCCAAAGGAAACTCTGAAGATCATTAATGCTAAAAGGAAGTAATTCCTATGGGCTGAGACAGAGGCACCCACTGGGGGAAGTGCAAGGTCAATTGGATTCGTTCAGCGAGGCCAAAAAAGGGAGGCGGGCTGGGTGTCCGTCATTTACAGAAATTCTCTAGGACGCTTTGATTACAATGGCTCTGGCAGGAATGGCACAATGACGACGGACAGTAGTTGGGAAGAGAGATACCGTGCACCAAGGTAGATAGGCAACTCTTCGCGGCAGCCACCACCCTAACAGTGGGAGATGGGAGGAAAGCATCCTTCTGGGATAGCACTTGGCTGCAAGGCCTACAGCCTAGAGATGTAGCGCCAAACATTTATAGCGTCTCTAGACGTAAAAACAGATGCCTTCGCGATGCCATCATGGATAACAACTGGATAAGAGATCTGAACAATCGCAGGTTCTTAGTAGCACACTTCTTGGAAATATGCCACCTTCGGAGAGAGGTCAACGACCTAGTCCTAGATCCTAGCGTCTTGGATAGCCTCATATGGAAATTCACAGCAGATGGCCACTACACTGCATGGTCTGCTTACTAGCATAGTTAAGCACAAACTTCAACAATCTAATATGGCGGCTTTGGACGCTGCCGAAGTGCAAGTTCTTTGGTTGGCTCACAATTCAGGATTGAATATGGACTGCGGACAGATTGGTAGTAAGAGGCTGGCCACACAATGCTCACTGCATCTTATGTGGCACGACTTAGGAATCGGGTCTCCATCTTTTCACAGATTGCAGCTTCACAAAACACATTTGGAAAGAGTGGGCGCTTGGACGATAGGGCTAGAAACGGTCAGCCCTTCATCTTGGAGTCCGAGTGATTCGGTGCATCAGTGGTGGTCTAGCTTAGTAGGACCTGCGTCCCCACAAGGGAAGGGCTTGAGAAGTCTGATTCTCCTGGTCCTTTGGGAAATCTGGAGTGAGCGTAACACCGGCATCTTCGATCATAGAGAATTAACTCTAGATGGCGTCATGGACAAAGTCAGAGGACAAGCTTCCATCTGGATTGCGGCGGGTGTTAAGCACCTTGCAGCCAGAAGGCTGCTCCCTAGCTGGCAGTCGTTTTTTGGCGCCTCATTTTTTGGGGTCTTTTTTCTCGAGTTCTCCACCGTTCTTTTTCACATCTATACATACCTCGCTTGTAAGCTCTATTGGGATCTTTCTTTTATTTCAATATAGCTGGAGCTCTCCTGCAGACTCATTTTGAAAAAAAAAAAGACAAGATAAACTTTTACCAAAGTACGAAGGACCATTTATCATGGTGGACAGGAACAGGATCAGTTTGGTTGGACACAATCGATGGCGACACTGTTGACAATGCATGGAACAGCACAATTCTGAACGGGTCTACAATGCTACTTCAAGTAGCTTATAAACGGGGAGGATTTGAACGGATTTAAAGTTGGGCCAGCCAGCCACACGGTTTCATGGCCCAACTGCTTTAGACTAAATGACCCGACCTTGCTGGACCGGCACCACCGATGGGGTGGTGCTCCATTCCGGCCAGCCACACAGCTTGCACATTGCACCTAATCTGGAACTGGAAGGGGATCTTCGTTCCTTTGGTAGCTCTCGCTTTCGTGAGATGTAAATTAAGCTCTCAACACACTTTTACATCCAGTCATCCAGATGCTGGTGCTGGTAAAGGCATCGTGGCAGGGCATCACTCCAATCCTGCACTTTGTGCTGGTAGCCAGCTCGGAATCTTGGATGCATCCATTTTCGATCAGACGGCCACAAAAGCGGAAAGCGCCCGCACGCTTCTACCATGGTTTGCAAGCCAGACAAATTCCACTGTACTACTAGTAGTAGATTTTTATCCCCAACCACCCCCTGAATTCTAAGCCCCAATCAATGCAAGGCAGGCACCACAGAACACTGAACTGTTATTACGGGACGATTGCAAGCAAGGCATATTCTTGTGCATCCAATCGTTGCTCATTGATCGAGCGCATGCCTTCTTGTGTTTCCTATTTCGGATCCATTGCATCCATGCCAACTATGGTGAGATCGATCTGTATCTCGTTGCTGCCTTTTAGATGTATGTACAAGGCTGCCCGAGTAGTGGACCAATGGATCCACACGTGAAGTCATAGCTGGTCTAGCTGTTACTAACAGCTGTCTCCAGGGTAACCATATAAAAGAGCTAATGGAAAAACGAAACAAAAAATTACATGGGCATAGTTTGATTAGAGTTGGATCCAAATCTTTATCGAACTAAATCATGAGTGTTTCGAGGATATATAATCTTTCTAGAAGTGTTTCATCACTATGCTAGAAGTGTTTCTACAAATATCCACTTCACCGACATTTCTAGCATATCGAAGATCTTTTAAAATTATGTAAAGTGGTACTTTGAAATAGTGATGATGAAAAGGGTCATGACCAGTGCTGAAATAGCCACTAAGAAAAGAGCATAAAATTCATCATGGGGTGCACTTGCAAGAAAGTGTTTGGATTGGTAGGAAAAGAAAAATGGTCCACGTTTTTCCCATGCAGCAGGACAAAGAATAAAGATTTTTTTTCCCAGTTTTGAGTATTCAACTACCAGCATTCTATAGTGCCAGTTCAGTCCGGTGGCGTGTAGCGTGCTGTGTAAGCTCCAGTCACCAAACAGTATCGGCGTGTTTGGTTGTGAGGCTTAGACCTAGCCTGTATAGGAGTTAGCCATGGTCAAATTTAATGGGTGTTTGGTTCCTTTAGTCCATGGACTAAAGTTTAGTCCCTACCCTGTTTGGTTTCATAAATTAGAGTCCATTAATGCAGTTGAACAAAGTCATTTCTACCCCTGCTACCTTCCTGTTACTGCTTGCGCCTGCTACCCCCTGTTCTAGTGTGCGCCTTCTACCCTCCTGTCCCTGTTGTGCTGCGCTACTGGCTTGCTTTGTGCGCATGGCACATAATCAAAATTTGTCATACATCGGTGCTGCCCCCTCTTCCGCCTACTACTGCTGTTCCCCCTCCCCATCCTAATGTTGCTGTTGCGGCTACTGTTTCACTAGTTCTTCCACCCGATCCGCTTCCTCTTCACCCCGTGCCTCCCCATCATGCTCCGTCGCGCCAGAACCACCGTCCATACCCGCGGAGGACGGGGATCCATTATGCTGCTGCTCCGCGGCGAGGTGCACGAAGGCGAGGGAGTGGTTGCGCAGGAGGCGACGGAACCGCTTCACAGTGAGGGTCGGGCAGGGCGAAGGTGATGCTGTCACGCCCGCTGATGTGGAGGTTGCCGCGGTACATCGAGAAGGCCACCATCCTCCTGGGTCCTGGCTCCTGCCTCCTGCCGGAGCGGGAAGGAGAGCGAACGGCGGGAGCGGTCGGACAAGGGACGGTGGCGGCGGCCGGAGCGGGAAAGGGAGCGAGCGGCGGCGGCGGGAGCAGGGAGGGAGCGAGCAGGACAGTGGCAGCGGCCAGAGCGGGGCGGCGGTAGCGGCGGCGAGAGCGGGGAGGGGAGGGGAGCGAGCGGCCGGAGGGGCCGGAGCGGGGAGGCGAGTGAGCGGCGGGAGAGGGGAGGGGAGCGAGCGAGGACGTGGAGTAATGAGGGCAGGAGTGTCCCAAGACCCTTTACTCCACTTTAGTCCACCCCATATGGACTAGAGGACAAAACACTTTAGTCCACCTGTTTGACACTTTAGGGACTAAAAGTGGCTAAAATGGGTAGACTAAACTTTAGTCCATGGTAACCAAACAGACCCTTAGCCTATGTGCTGAAGAAGTGAGCTCAGTGGTTGATTCGCTAGCTTAGCTTAGCCTAACCTTTGAAGCATGTGTTTGGTTACGTGGCTTGTACTGTGTATAGCTACCTCCTCTTCACGATGGTGAGTTTACCTCCTCTTCGTATCGAGCAAGCAAAATCACAACAGGAAAGCTTAAAGAATCAGGGGGTATGCTGAAGATAAGGGAGCGTTTGGTTACTTTGCTTATTTTTAGTACCTGTCACATCAAATATTTAGATACTAATTAGAAGTATTAAAGGTAGACTATTTACAAAACCCATTACACAGATGGAGGCTAAACGTCGATACGAATCTATTAAGCCTAATTAGTCCTGGACTAATTAGGCTTAATAGATTCGTCTCGCCGTTTAGCTTCCATCTGTGCAATTAGTTTTACCGTGCAGCCTGGGATCGAGGAGGCCGAGGAGCAGCTTGCCGTCGTGGTGGTGGATTATTCAGGGGGTGTTTGGATACACCCTCCTAAACTTTAGTACCTTTCACATCGGATGTTTGATACTAATTAGGAGTGTTAAATATAGTCTAATTACAAAACTAATTGCACAGATGGAGTCTAATTCGCGGGACGAAATCTATTAAGCCTAATTAGTCCATGATTTGACGATGTGGTGCTACAATAACCATTTGCTAATGATGGATTAATTAGACTTAATAGATTCGTCTCGCGAATTAGTATAGGGGTTCTGCAGTTAGTTTTATAATTAGCACATGTTTAGTCCTTCTAATTAGCGTCCGAACATCCGATGTGACCCTCCTAAAGTTTAGCACTTTGTATCCAAACACCCCCTCAATTGATTTGTAGCAGCAGTCAATCAGAGGTAGGACAAAGTCCAGTGATAAAATTATCAAGTGATGACGGCACAAAGCAACTCATATCGAACCACTCAATACGGAATTGAATAGATCCATTCATACAGAGCAACCGAGGGATTTATTGAATGAAAGAAGAATCGCTAGCTCCTTGCGCCTCACCTCCAACAGCCACAGTATCATTAGCAGTTCAGCGAGAATGAACTACAGAGATGGATTGCAACATTGCAACATTGCAACATTACAGTGAGCATCAGGCTCTTTCCCTTGGATGCTCCCAGCACCGATGCAGGCTCTTCATGCCTTCTTCTCTGTGGTGCCCACCGTCGCGGCCGCAAGATGCACAGGGACGACGATGCCCAAAGGACAATAGCACAAGGTGGCCGCCGCATCAAGCAAGCGTGAGCCCGTGACGGAAGCTCTTCCTCGCGACGGCGGTGGTGGCGGTAGGGTAAGCGGCAGCGTTTACGGCCACGAAGGTGAGCAGAGTCAAGCAGTCGCATCACCGTAGCATGGGCTAAGCCTGTCCAGAGATAAACGGCCGATTTCTGCATTTTAGGCTAGCCTGGTTTAGAGGCACCTTTTGCATTGAGCTAGCCTGACTAAGGCCCCTATGCAGATAACCAAACATACAAAGGCTGCATTAGACTAGCATGATTACGGACTTAGCCAGGTAATCAAACACAACCTATATGGCCTGTGGGGACCTATGTGGCCTGTGGGGATCCGTCACTGTTGGTTTCATGACCATGATATGCTATAGAGTGAAAAGTATGACTAAATATCTGGAATATGAGATCTGTCCCATATGAGAGTCTCATTGGGACAAGATCACCTAATAATCACTAAGCTCTATTTATGCACCTTTCAAGCATACCAAACCATCTTTAAGAAGACAACTAAAATGCATGCAGACCTTAATTAGCTTGCATCATCCAAAAGAGTCTCAGCTTGCATTTGTTTTACTTGATACCATTCTGTGGTAGAGTGCATTAAACAGGGACTCCTAACACCTGACCAACTCTGTAGAAAGACGAAAGCGCAACTGGTGCAAGTTGGAGAAAAATTCACAAATGCATTGAGGTGGTATCACGAAAAGTGGTAGGTTGTACTTACTCACCGACGGCAGTGCTGTGCACCTAACCTCCTGGACTGGGGTCCTGGTCCTGGACCTGGACGGCAACGAATATACTTCACGATCCAGCTATCCTCGAGGCCTCAACTGGAGCCCGGTGCCAAGTCTGGAAAAGGATCTTCCTCTGCCTTTGTGCAGTAACTAAAGAGAAGCATACAGCATGCACCACTCGACTCTCGACCATTTTTAGAGCATGTTTGTTTGAGTTTTATAGCAATTTCTCAGCGTGCAACAAACTTCTTGTATAGCTTCCGAGAAGCTGGAAGTCCAAAAAAGCTGAATTTATATGCAAAGTTGGAAAGCTCAGTTTTATAAATTTTTTGTAGCTTTTTGATCTCAGAAATCTAAACACATCTTTCAAAACTAATGTTGATTTTTCGAAATCAAAAAGCTAGCAGCAACTTTTCAGAAAAACTCAAAAGCTACAGCTCAAATAAACATACCTTACGGCACGATTGCAAGCGAGGGTTCGTATTCTTGTGCGTGCAAGAGGTCACCTAAGTTTTGGTGCGGCCAACGCATCCACGTGAAATCGTGTAACTGGTCGAGCTATCTCAGCTCCCCAGGACCATTAATCACCATTAACCAGAGGGCCATGCGCGAGCCGTTGCTTTCCTCAGATCGCAAACTGCTGAGCTTAATTCTGGACTTTGTAAGGCAAAACAACCTGAAAAGATACGTTACCCGCACAAGTTCCCTGTAGCGGCAAGAGAATTGGAATCAAATGAAATAACCATAGAAACGGCTACAAAACGGCGTTGCTACTAAATCTGGTGGTGCTGCACCGATTCAGTGCATCGAAATCTGTATGTAGTTTTCTGCAAACGGACAGAATTAAAAATACGCGGATAAAAACAGTCTTTTGGTAGTACCGCCTTATATTTAGTGGTAGCTACATGATCCAAAATTTAGGAAAAAGTTCATTTTACTCCCCCATCTATCCACTTTGTCCACTTAACCCCCTAAGGCTCACTCTACTCAACTATTTCATTTAGTCCAATCTACCCCTAATTAGATTTCTCTTTTTTTTCTCCGTGTATGACTTTAGTTCAAATTTTGTGAGCACATACAAATCATGATGCCTTATGTTAACAAATTATACTACAATTTTTTCACGGTTATTTCATAGGTTAGAAATATTTAATACAAAATTGATGTTAGATATACAAAACTGTACAAAAAGTAATAACGAAAAATTGCTAACGTATTTTTCTAACGTAGAGCATCATGTTATAAGTCAACTGAAAAAATTTGAAATTAAAACTCAACTTGCACATGAAGAAAAAAAAAGAGAAATCTGATTAGGGGTAGATTGGACCAAATGAAATAGTTTGGGGGAGTAAAGTGAGCCTAAATTTTGCTTAGGAGGGGTAAGTGGACAAAGTAAATAGGTGAGGGGAGTAAAATGAACTTTTTGACAGATTTATTAGTAAGAGCCAAGAGTAGCCTAATGATCCAGGCCATTGTAACTTACATGCACAAATATCATGTTCAGCCCGGCGCACAATGGAATTTGAAATACAGAAGTGATAGATTGAAATACAGCCAGCCAGCCAGCCAGCCAATATCCCTGAATGATATTGGTAGCATATCCAAAGGATTTTTCTCAAACACAGCAAAGTGGTAGATTGAAATAGCCATGAAAAAAAGGATGGAGACTAATGATGAAATAAGGAAAAAGAGCATAGTAAATCATGGAGTGTACTCACGGAAGGAATACTTGACAAAAACCACCTGGGAGAAGACACGTAACAAAATGACAGCAGGACAAAGAAGAAAGGGCAAGGGATTTGAGCACAGCTCTTCTCCAACGTCCAGCATCCTACAGTGCCAGTTCAGTTTGGTGGTGCTATAGATTCAAGTCACACATACTGCAGGATGCCGCCTGTGGCAGCTGGCTTGGGATTGGTCCTTGGTGTCGTGACCACTATTATATCATGATGTGATAAGGTACAGGAGAAACTAAACACCCGGAGCATAACACCACTTCACGCAATTAAAAAATCTGAACATGTAAGGATGCACATCGGGACAAATACTACAAAATTATCTGCGAGAAGCATTTAATCATCATACAAGCATACCAAGCGTTAATCATCATTCAAGCATACCAAACCATTTCCAGATACCAAACTGTTGCATTAAGTATGATATGGCATTATGGCCTTAGGAGCGCATGGTTCAAACATTGAGGAACAGCAAGAAAAATTTACATTCTGGAAAACACATTTTTGAGATAAACTGATACCAGCTGAACAGAAATGGTGATTGAAAACCAATTTATTTATCACTAGCCATTTCATCAGATAAATCATAATCAAAAGGTTGATCATGTGGAATACTAGTATCGCATTTTTATATTCGCAAGGGAACAATAGAACAGCAAAATATATTATATGGCATAGTTGGAAGTGCTCTAAATCAAAAGAAAATCAATGTCCATGTACTTGCATGCTACAGAATTTGAAACATTAATATTGCATGAAGCCAAGTGTTATATTTACAGTAGAACTCAGAGATTCATCCACAATCCAACAGCAAGGTCACAAAGAAACAGCTGAGATATAAGATCTGACAGCATGCTTAGTATCCCTGTTTTGGCATTGCTCAAGGACAAGCATGCTGCATAAAAGCATCTAGGTAACAATGCATGGTTTTCGGTCATAAATGGAAATAAAAGGGTATTAAATAACAACGAACCTGTTTCTTGCAAAACTAAAGGACCACTCTTAATACACAAATTCCTGAACCTTGCTAAACGTGAATGGAATATCGCAGAAACGTAACTGATTCATACTTCCATAGCAGTGTTTCAAAGGTGTCGCCTCAGCGTCCGAGCAGACCCAGCTCGCCTTGGGAAACCAGTCAGCTGTCAGCCTTGTCACCTAGGCAATAAGGGATGCACAGATTTCCAAGGACGCCATGTCACCTTTAAAACACTGTTCCGTAGACTCTCAGCTCCCATACAATTTGAAAAAGGAAGTAAATATCACATCAAATGCAATCATGACCATTCAATCATTAAAATAACCTGACACAAAAAATCCGAATTTCCCCCTTGGTTTCATTTTGCTGGTCATCCCTAAAGACTAAAGAGCACTTACATGGCTTATCAGTTATTGCTCCACATCTATCAATTAACCATTAGGAACCACTTTATTTCCACCAAACAGATCAAATTCAAAAACATAAAAATGACTAATGGATAGTTGCATAGTTGCACGTGAAACTGCATGATACAATTCCCTATAAGAAACTACTTTTGTTGGATTCTTTTTCACGAAGGTCTACTAATTACCTCAAGATACGTGCATACAGTTCAGTTAGGTACCACAGGGTACTTTGATGATCAGCCTGCTTACCTTAAATGAATGTATCCAATTCTGGCGTATGCAATGCACTTTAAAATTTCTGGTTAATTGCAGTAGCTCCAAAACTCAGGCCATTTAGAATTTTGTTTCCCCATTTTCTTGACTGGCCATAATTATTTATGAATCAGAACAACCGAAGAACCTCAAACCAACATACAGTGCCAAGCATGTTTAATTTAAGACTTGGATATATAGCCTTGGTTAGCATCCTTTCAACTGCTTCAGGGTGAACTTGATTGGTTTTCTTTCTAACATGTTCCTATTTGGAATAAATATTTACAAAAGAACAGCACCTTTTTTATTCAATAATTTTTTTTCAATGATCTGGGAAGTGGGAACTTTCTAGAGAAATTTTTTTTAACACCTGATACTAGGATTCTCATATTTTGAACAAGTGAATGCCATCTGAAATAATCAGAACATTCCACAACAAAATAGTAATCCTACAGCACATAAAAAAGTAGTAATCGGAACAAATACATAAGAGAAACTCCAAAGTGCTAGACCATATAATATGTGCACAAATTGGCACCAATATATAATGCAACACATAGTCATTAAAGATACTGAGACTGAGAAGTAAGAAAGCTGATAACTGGCATGCTATTTGGGTGCTAACATCCAATGATCTATCAACAATAATTTCTTCAGTATCCCATGAAAGAGTAAACATTGTTTCTTACCAAACTGCAACAGATAATTTGTTGCAACAGCACTAGATTCACCATCCCAATATCCTCATGCTTGAATATTCTTTTCTCAAGAACTGGAAAGCCTGAGATCAATTGACTGCAGCTGTATCCGAAGGTGCTGGTTGTCCTCTAGCAGGCGATCATATTCAATCAGCAAGCCTTCAGATTGTTTTTGGATAGCAAGTGCCTTATCCTCAGCAACATGTACCTCTTCAGTCTTTTCTTGGACTTGTAGCTTCAGTTTATCCATCTCCTTGTTCAGATTGGCAATCTCTTCTTGGTACTTCTTTGTCTCCTCTGAAATTCCAACTTTTGCTTCCTCCAACATGTTATTATGCTTCGATACAGCCTCCAAGTTCTTCTTGAAGCCACGCAAATCTCTGATGTATTGGTGAAGCCGGTCGATCACTAGCATAAGAAACAAGGTGTACCCTGAAAGAATAGTAATGTGCTCAGACTTGAACCTAGAGCAAATAGCACAAATTGAGTGCTGAAACACTTGTCACAATATTTCCAGTGGGACCACATGTAAAAAAGGACAAGAGATAGATAAACACATTCAAGTGGAATCATATACATACTAGAAATCTCAGCACAACATGAATATACATAACAAATCAATAGAAGTAATTCAGTCTGCCCTCAATAGTGATGCAGCAGGTAGATAAATAATCAAAATTTAATTTCAATCTCCATGTCCTGTGAAATTTCTAGTGCCTAGAAAAAGGTACTCTTTAATATAATGCTGCTTAGTATGTGTTACTTTTCCATTAACGATCTGTTTGGTGCTGTGTTTTTGCCAGAGTTCTGCATTTTACCAGTTCGACCGAAAGAATCTTCCATTTACCCACTAAAGAATGCATAAGAATGAACATTCCCTTCGGCGAGGTTGAGGAATGGATGCCCAGACTATCCATAACACTCAGATCTCCCCCAAACCCAACCCAAGAACGCAGCAAACAGGGAATCGAGTCCAATCAGAAGATGGCGACCGGGGGGATGCTTGTTACCAAGACCTACCCATGAGGGACGCCTCGAGGAGGTGACGCGAGAAGAGGACCTGGTCTGTGGGCGTGAGCCCACCGCCGGAGTCGGGGTCGGACGCGCGGCCGCTGATCTCGGCCATGCTGTAGAGCGTGGAGGCGAGAAGAGCGAGGAAGACGCCCGCTACCGTCTTGACGGCGACGGGCGCGCGGCGGCCGCGCTTGAGGCGGTCGAGGCCCAGCACGGCGAGCTTCCGCAGCGGCGTCTTGAAGAGCAGCGCCGCTGCCACGGACGCCTCCGCCAGCACCACAACGAACAGCAGCTGGATCATCGCCGCTAGTGCGGTGCTGCTGATTAGATCCTGAGCTCCGAATCGATGAGATCTAGGCGTCGTTTTGGGGTTTTGGGGGTTGGGGGGAGAGGAGCCGAGGAGGCGGGGTTGCGAATTTTCGATTTTTCGATTTTTCGTTTGCGTTCTTTTACTCTTTTGAGGGTCCAATCGTCCATCGATCAATGTTAGGATGACTTTAAATTGACAACAAAGATCAAATTTGTGCTGTGTGGAAATTCTCGAGCGAGATTAGCTAAAAATGAAGACGAAAGATTTTGCTCAAAACACGGGATAGATTTTGTTGATTCTTCGAGATAGTCGATACAAAGATGTCGAATAGGCTGCATAAAATTGATATGTCAATTAATTCAGGTGTATTTGAAAGGTCTTTATAGTTATATCGTGAATCTTTTGAATAAACCCCTTAATAAACTGAAAGGCATAGTACTTATCAACTTCTTTTTTACTAGACCCAGCACTAAAAAGCTTACTTCCTTCGTTCTCGAACTTTAATCAACAATATTTATTTAATAAATTAGTTAAATAAAATAAGTACCACTTAAATCTATTATCAAAAGTACTTGTAAATTTATCTTTTTTATAAATATTTGTAGAAAGTAAAAATAATCGATGATGTCATATATTTAAGAATTGAGATAGATTTTATGCGAAGATGAAATTTCATTATGTAACCACAATATTTCTTCCTTTTTCTATCCAGCCTTTTGCAACATTTTGAACTTGGGAATTTGCGATACGATTATGTGCTATTAGAGAACAATTAATGGATTTAGATTTGTAAATTATTATAGAGTTTTCATTTAATGGTACCATAGGCGTAAAACCAGCATCCTTGTGTACAGTTACACATATTACATGGTTTCTATTGTTTGGTGAGTGCAAGAATCAAATTTTGATAATGTTACGTATGGGGCAATGCCAAGAAGATAGGCGTGGGGATTGTGACCACACTAATTGAACGTTGCACAGCTACACCAAAATTCAGAAGAGGAGAATTACACCCATGACACAACAACTTGATAGGTAGGTGTAATTTGGTCAAATAATTTGTAAACCGCTCAATTTGATGTAATATCTTGGCAAATTTGTACGCCTCCGGTTCTATCACGGTCAGTTTGTGTCATAGGGTTAATAGCTACATGTTGCTAATTTGCACATAACCCGTCATTCTTCTTAGCACAACTGAGAAGACAACGTAGCCGAGAAAGGTTTTCGAAATGAGCATAAGTAGATCAGCTATAAGGTTAAGAAAAAAAAGTAAAAGACTACAACAGTGGGGGCAGACGTTATATAATCCAGCGGTACGAAAGAGAGGAAGATGAATGCAAGGAAGACATGCTAGCAAAATAGGAGGTCGCATGATTGGGTGGTGGTAATGGTGGAGAGCATTCTCAATGCAAGTTGTACAACAAAATTTTAACACTACTAGTAACTGCACAGTCGGTTATGGAGAAGCTAAAGGTGACATAGTAGAGACGTGCGAAACATGGTAAGTGTAGACACTACATAAAGATATGCTAGCCGAGCTTTTAGGCGGAGCTTATCCTATCCCTAGCACCTAGACACAGTCGACGGCATCAAGACCATAGGGTGGATTCTAAAAGTGAGCAACAAAACCCCACGAGAATTGCTAGAAAAAAAAGCAAAGCCGAAGAAAAATTGTACTGGCTGATTGACAAGGAAGAGGTGCAGCTCTATTACAAACATCCTAATAAATGTTGAAAATGGTGCAAATTCTTCATGTACTTTTGAGAGCTTTTGAGAATATGCTAAGCAGAGCTTTTATTTTAAGAATGTGCACTGTTTATTAAAAAAAACAAGGCGTGTAGAGGCATGCATTAGGCAGTGAAGTAGAACTTCCTCAAATCATGTGGATAATCCAGAATCTGAAGCCCCATTTGATTGTGAGCGAGTTGGTTGAGCATCAAAAGGGGTTTTCTTGCATTCATACCACTTCAGAATTGAGACGGATTAATGATTAAAATCACCGGCTAAGCCTCGCAGCGGTTGAAGTTTGCAGTAGCTACAAAGCAGCTATAGCTCAGCTAAGCCATTTAGCGGTTAAAGGGGCAAAAATCAGTAATCTTTCATTAGCCACCACTCGTCAGTTCGCAAGAACATGGCTCCATGACCAATTGACCATCAAAAGACGTTTGGTATAAACACACTCAATGTTCATCAGTTCAATTAATAAAAACCCAATGACACAAACTGTAGGCAAACTAGGAGCCAAGCAACTAGTAAACGATGCAATATGACGGCAAGGATCTCGCACAACTTCATGTATCCTCTAATGAAACTTCTCCTCTGCATTAGTGAAACAACGCAGTAGTATGAGTGGGCCGCGTGCTGGCAATATATTGGATGAGACCGTGCTTGATTTCGGCCCTGCAAGGTACTTAGCGGCCACAAAAGTAGTCCCATTTGGCGGCTATAACGGGCTAAGTACAGCTATTAGTAGCAGCTAAATCCTAATGGCAAAAGTGAGTTATCCTAGCGGCCGGCAGCTATAGTCAGGAGATTTAAAACTTTGAGATGGATTAGTCTTGTACTCGTGTGATGACTAGTTCGAGTTCACTTTGTTACATCATAGTATTGGAGGATGCTGTTGGGCGAATTGTAAAGGATTTTATTGCCGAGCTGGCTAGCTCCTCATACAAACTGAAATCATTATTCAGTTCATCAACAAAGATGTGCATAGTATTGTAACAGAAAGCTGTAGTGCTCGGGAATAACACAAATGCCACCGTTCACTGACAGCCTAGAGCAGGTCCCTTAGCACTGAGATCGCCGCCGCATGCTTCTCCTGCAGACAAATTTTGACAGCTTTTGGTTAAGTCATATCTGGAGGGTTCAAAGCAGAGTTAAAAATGCCTTGACAAAAATAGAGCCGGTTTAAATCCTTTATCATCATCCATCGATGATCGCAGGTGAACTCACCAAAATGACAAAGTATAACAGATAAGCAGTTACGCACCCCGAGCTTTGACTGTCGATGTGTTTGGGTGACGTGATTAACTAGCTAAGCAGAGAGGTGTCCGCACCTGGTCACGAGCTCTGTCCCGGCTGCCGCTGCAAACCGGCCGGCCGCTCTCGTCGTAGAGTATTATCCCGCTGAACCGCGGCAGCTGGCACTTGACGCCCATCAGCACCCTCCTCTGCCATATCGGCCGCGCCGGCGTGCCGCCTGACACAGCTGCTCCTTCCGCTCCACCACTTCTCACGCCCTCGGCCGTTGGAGCCACCAACACCTTCTTCTCCACCTCCGGCACATCGCCGCCCAAGATCCCGTACTCGTAACCACCACCCTTCACGCCGGCGACCTCGTCGACGCGCCCACGCACTGACCGGCGGCCGCCGTCCGCGTAGAGCTTCTCCTTCCAGAGAGCCACGGACAGGCAGAGCCCCATGATGCGATGTCAGCACTGGATCAGGGTCGCAGGGACAGCACTGTGGTAGCAGGCAGTAGGGGTACTGGGTAGGGCAGCGCGGTTGGCTTCTTATGGCGAGCGACGCCAAGAATATTATTGATGCGAGCACAGGCTGCCCGTGAGCCTTGCCGTTTGCAGTGATGGAGTGAGTGTTCGCTTGGATGCTCACTCATTTACGCTTCACCGTTATTTGGGTGGCGCCGACGTGTGAGTGTGACCGCGCCCGTCCAGTTGGTGACTGGTGTTGTGCATGTGAAGCATTCCCAGCTAGCTCGGCTCGGCGGCGGGTGGAGTAATCTTCACAGGGAGGCGATGGACGGTGACCATAAGAGCCGTGGTATGCGGAGGAGTGATCGCTTGCGCCGTCGTTCACCGATCACTGCATGGCTGGGAGCTCAAGCAATCGGCCGAAATAGGGAATGCACCACTGAGTAACGTAAAATTCTGGTACTGGCTCTTGCATTTCTTCGCTGAAAAGACAAGTTCATCATGAGACCAATGCAAAATGATCCATTGTAACAGTGTGGTACAGCATATCAAGATAAAATATCTTACACGGTTGTATTCAGAATAGAGCATCTTACGAAAACATTTGATATCAAACTTATTTCAGATTTATTTTGCAGGTGAAATTTGTTGAACCTGCCTTCAAAGACAGCTTCGCAAACGAGCAGCATTGCCAAAAAGAAATAACTTTAGGTAAAATTAAGGTGGCGTTTGGTTCCCTTTGCTTATTTTTAGCACGTGTCACATCGAATATTTAGATACTAATTAGGGGTATTAAACGTAGACTATTTACAAAACCCATTACATAAGTGGAGGCTAAATGGCGAGACGAATCTATTAAGCCTAATTAATCCATCATTAGCAAATGTTTACTGTAGCAACACATTGTCAAATCATGAACTAATTAGGCTTAATAGATTCGTCTCGCCGTTTAGCCTCCACTTATGTAATCGGTTTTGTAAATAATCTATATTTAATACTCCTAATTAGTATCTAAACATTCGATGTGACGGGTGCTTAAATTTAAGTCAGTGAGCCAAACCAGGTCTAAGTTTCTTTGCCTACCAAAGCATTTGCTTCATACTAGACATTCTTGGACTATCACCAGCTAATTAAAATATCTCTAAATCTGCGGTCTGCCCTCACAAATCTTAACTAGCACCTTTGAAACACTTGAAGGCCCAAAGCGATGCCGATTAAAAGTCTCATGAAGCCTCTCATCCCCACTCGCACAGTGGCAATGTTACACGACAAAAGATGACAAGCTAACAAATTGTGAATCTTTATCGTTTCCATTAACATTTTAACACTTTCCAGTAGGGAGAGGCCTAGTGCTATTCTGAAAAGTACATTGCTAGTAAAACTAATTAAGAACACAAAGTTGCAATCTTTCACACTTTCTCCAATTCAGATTTTATTAAAGGTTAAAAAAACAATGGGTCGCATGGCGAGGCGGCATAGGGGTTGCTTGCTGCCGGTTGTGGGAGAGGTGATTACACCAAATAGAAAATGCATCGCTCTTTGACTTTAGTCATATGTTTAGTTTCAAACCGCCCAAAACAAATTTCACAATGCATAGGAGAAGCAAAAACAAAATCCTAAGAATTTATCTGCCATTCTAGCTAGCAAGTATATAGATGTTATCTTAAACCGAAACCCTAGCAAACAAGTTCTTAAAAAAGTTTAACTTAAGATTTCTATTTCTCTACTAATACTATCGAGCAGGCTCTTTATGTCATGAACCAATAAAAAATTAAACTTTGGATCTTGAACGCGGAGTCAAATCGGAGGTAGATGGTGACACAAGTGCCTATTAGAGTATCTCCAGCAGAATCAGGTTCCACAATCCAACTACCAATCTACCATATATATTAATTAAAAGAGATGCTTTAGCAGATTCCCTTTACTTTTTCACTTTTTCTAATAACCACTAGAACAGCCCAATAATTCATCCCAACTATCCCTAAATAAAGGACGAGTTGTAAGTTGTGACTCTTCCAATACGATAGTTGGATTGGAAAGAGATTATTGGAAGACTGCAAAAGCAACTCTACCATAGCAATGAATGGGATATTGGGATGTTCCTATTAATTGATTATTGAAAAACATTATTGGAAGACTACTGGAGATTTCATATGCCCTTCTTTAACTTTTTTTCTTTTTCTTTGAACTAGTGGAGATACCCGTGCCACACGCACGGGTTTAAAAAACTAATAAAAATAAACTTGATCAAGCACACAACTCGTACATCACTTCACTTTGTTGTCACCGTTGAACAAATATTATGGTTTGGTTCATGTATGTTCATATTCATGAAAGCTATTATATCAAAGATGTCCCAAACAAACTACCAACATTTTTGGATCACACAGATCTATTAGCAAGAAAGAATTCTAAAGAAAAGAATTCTTTTGAATCTCTTCCAACATTTCTAGTTCCCGAAAATATAGAGCCAAAGCTCCTTTAAAAACTCAGAACTACCAATTTATTTGGTCCCATTTATTTTATTTCTTTCCAAAAGTTAAAATGTTCTGAATCATAAGGAGAGTGCTCTAAAAGAATATTGTACCGAATTTTCACTAATTCTAGAAATTCACCTAATCATAGGAGCAATGTATGGTAAACATATCCTTCTCATTTTATTTCTTTCCATAAAATAACACATACCAAATCTTAAGGAAACTACATTGCATCTTCCCAATTACATAGTAAGTTCTTTTGTTGAAACACCAAATCATGAAGAGTGATTCCATAAATGCATTGTTTTATTGAACCATCAAACCTCTACCTGCATCACATAGTTTTCAAAAATTGTCTTATATTTCGAGAATTCCCAAGAGTGAAGTATTTATATGGAAACATCCACATTATCATATTGTATTTTTTAACAGTAGAAAAGCATTCACAGAACAAGAATACACAATGTTCATGAATATACTTCCATTCAATCTGTATTTCTCAAAAGAAGTATTAGAACTGGAACAGGATAGTAAAAATCTAAAGGACAAAAATTTGTTCTAGAATCCACACTAATCTGGTGCATCCAATTAAGAAACCACATTGCCACAATCAACCAATTCATGATATAATGTTTGTAGTTACTATCGTAATATCCGATGGACTATAAAAAACAACACAAGCAGTCGCAAACATCTGTTGTCTTCTTTTGTGTGGCAGGCTTGGTACTGTAGAGTAGTTCACTACTCCCATACACTGATATACATCATTTCCACAATAGGAAGATACTTGAAAATGAGTTGTCTAAATTTTTGGAACAAACGGAGGACACACCTGTACAAAATTGTACGACAATTTAGAGGTGTCTTTAACATCTGCAACAAACATGTACAGTGATTTGGTTACCTTTCCACCCCCTCTTTTTAGCCTCCTTGCTAACCACCCCTCTGAAGGTCAGGAACCAGTACATTGATTTGGTTGTGTAGGATGCATCATCACCCTGTGATGGGTCAAGTTCTACCCCCTGTAGAATTTCCTGTGAATAGGAGGAATATGTTGTTCCTTTTTACCCATATTATGAGCCATCCTTCCAACCCGATCAATAATGATCAGATATTATGAACATAAACTACATCAAAAAGAAACAACAACGAACTGGTGAGTCCCAACTACAACACGAGCAAGCAGTGAGGAAACAAAACAATTAATTGGTTAGTCAGAACCCTTGGAACCATACGGTTTTTCTTTGTCATCATATATCCACACCTGCAAGGGGCCTTCTTCACTACCAATAATCACCTGTTGTTGAAACAGACTCAGTAGGAAACAAAGAAATGGAATGCAGACTACCCCCGGGAGGAGTAGGTGGCATCAAATGGATTTATAGCTACAATGATGATAAAAAAGGAAATGCGCGTTGATCTTGCCTAATTGGACACGTGGTGCCGAAAAGGAAATTGGAAATTGAAAAGTGCATGATTGAGGGGCTCCAAAAGGAAACACCACCACATGGTTGCCTAATATACAGAGGAAACAATTGATTGATTGATTAGGAAACTAATCAACGAATCGGTGACTTACTTTCAATCAACGAACAGGGGCTCCAAAATGAAACGCCACCATTTGGTTGCCTAATGTACAGGGCGGGTAGAAAATCCAAACAAAATGGGCACGGAAGGGATTTAGAACAGCAGAATTATGACGAAATGAATCTCCCCCTTGTCGTAATATTGTGTATGGGAACACCTGAACAGTGGGCCCTCCATGAGGGGTACGAGGGTATAAAAGAGTGAGAGAATTGATGTCAATTCCCACCCAGAGTGATACCTACATACCCCTCAAGGAGGGTCCACTGTTCAAGTGTCCTATACACAAGATTATGACGAGGGGGGATTCATTTCATTGTAATCCCACCGTTCTAAATCCCGCTCGCGCCCATTTTTTTTGACACCGCGTCCTTTTTTTGGTTTTTCTACCCGCTAGCAACTGTGTGGTGTTGTTGTATGGATACTAATAATTACCCACCAGCAACCGTGTGGTTTTTCAATCAATTGTTTCCTTCAAGAGCCCCTCAATCATGCACTTTTCAATTTCCCATTTTCTTTTTGGTGTGGCGCATCCAATTTGGCACGATCAACGCACATTTCCTTTTTTTTATCATCGTTGTAGCTATATAAATCTGTACTCATATGGCCAACGTATTGTTTTGGCTCCACAGCTTCTTGGCGGCACACCAGGTTGTCAAGTCTATATTATCAGACGAGATGCAGGTGAGTATATGAAACATGATTTGTCCAACCCGCGCATGCTTCACATGGTTTCTCTAACCCATGTTGTCATCGCAGATTTGTTACAATGTGCAAACAAATTCCGTTCCAGGAAGTTACGAACACCACATCTCGTTGTGCACCTCGCAGCAGTAAGAGGCGATTTGATGATTCCAACAATCATGGTATTAAGATGGAGCTTGTTTTACGTTTCTCTTTATGTTTCTGTGGTTGAGCTTGTTTGTTTCGTTTAAGATGGAGGCAGTGATGCTATATCTGAGGTGGAACTTAAATGGCAAAAATGACAGGAGAGCTATGCAAACTTGCCATCTGATGTGAGAGCTGAGATGAATGCAAAGCGGAGGCAAGATTATGCACGTAAAAAGGCTGAGAAACTGGCAGCATCTGTAAACGCTCATGGAGATCTTCCACATCAGGGTTCTCATCAGGTAGTCTGTAGCAATCTGCAATGATTACACCAGAAGTTGGTTTGACAAAACAATCACAGAATTCAAGTATAATCTGCAATGATTACTGTGGCGGAACCGCCCGACTTAAACTGGCTTAAGTGTGCCTAATCGCTGTCAGAACAACAATTATCCGAAACACACTTAAAACAGTGTAAGCCCGGTAGTCCGTTGAGTGTCCCTTGGACTCCTCGAAACATCCACGACAGTTTCTTAGCCATACATCAGGATCGCTTCCGTGATGGGAAAGTATCAACAAACATTACATTTTTACGTATATATCAAGATATGGATTATTACAAACTATATTTTGAAACCAACTTAATAATGCAGGTTAGATCAATACTAACAGTTCAAAACATAAAATAAGTCCAGGCGAATAATTAAACAACTGAGTTGCTAATCTAGGGTATTATGAGACTCGTAAAATACCCTAGTTCTTCGAGCTTCTCCTTCAGCGAACTCCTGTTGAATCTCTGAAACAATCAACAAAGGATCCCCTGAGTATGAGGGTACTCAGCAAGACTGACCTCACTAACCAATATAGATAGATTTTCTTTTACTGAATGATAGCTGTTTGGTGTACTGGCTGACTTACCTTTTTTTGGAAAAAGCTTACTATAGGTGGAACCTTAGTTTTATCTTTTTATTTCAGTTTAGTTTGCACCTAACCAATCTAGATTAATAAAACATTTTGAGCAATCAGTGGATCTAAGTCATACAACATATTAATTCCAGGAAAAATATTATATTCAATGTGATTACACTACGATGCTTAACAATGATCAAAGTGCATTCGTAACCGAGAATTGCGGCAATCCTAACCGATTTACATCATGTAGAAGATACCAGACCACCAGCCATGTACAACTGTACAGGTTGTACACAACAACCTTTCGATTAGTTGTACCCAAAGATTGGGAATATGACTACCCGAACCTAGAGATGCACCCCCACATGGGACCCCACGTCTGGCCTAGTGTAACGCCCGTAAAATACACCCAGTTAAATCACCCGTTAAAAACACTTTCCAAAAATTTTCCGACCGCCGAGCTCCGTCAAATCCTTTCCCTTCCGTCGGACCCGCCGTCCTGGCCCCGGCCCGTCAATTCTCCATTTTTACGCTCCCCGTAATTTTCGCCGCGTGCCCGTCAAGTCCATCACCGCGCGCAGGCGAATCCCGCAATTTCCGCCATCTTTTTCCCCTCCCTTCCCTCTCTTTCTCTTCCTTCTTTCTTTTTCTTCCTCTTTCTTTTCCTTCTCCTTTTTCCTTCTCTTTCTTCCTCCTCTCCCTTCCTCTTCCTTCTCTCTCTCCTTTATTTTCCTGGCTCCCCCACATGCGCCTGCACCCCCCACCTCCCCTGCCTGGCACGCGCGCCGAGGCGCTGGGCAGCGCACGCGCGCGCAGGGCCGCGCGCCGCGTCGGGCGCCGCGCCGCCGCCCGCGCCCCGCCCGCGCCGGCGCCGCCGCGCCCGCCGCGCCCGCACCGCGTCACGTCGCCCGTGCCGCGCCCGCTCGCACCTTGGCGTTTAGCGCTTGGCTCGGTGCGTCGCGTCGTGTCGCCGGTCACCGGTCGCCGCCCCTGTGGCCTCGTCGACCACGCCGCCACGCCGTCCACGAGCTTCACCACTCCGGCACGCCACCGGCCAAGAGTCAGGCCGCCATCATTACCTCGGCCCTCGCCCGCCCGTGCGCCGCCTATAAAAGGAGGGAGCCGAGCCTTCACCTTCACACCCTCACCACGAGCACCTTGCCTTCCTCCACTCCCACCACCAGAACGCCGACGGCCTTTCTCCTCTCAAGCTCCTGATTGTCTCCAGGAAGAAGAAGGGGTAAATCCCTCTCCTCGCGACCCAACCCACAAATTTCCCTGATTCGCGAACCAGTCCTTCCACCATTCCAAAAATAATTACAGATAGGCCCCTACTCTCGCGGTTCAGTCCTAAACCCCGTTTTAAAGCCCCTAATACTCCTTTAACCCATCATTTCATGCGCCAAACCTCCTCCGATTAACCCCAAACTCGACCACGGCCTCCTCTCATATATTCCCGCCGAGGCATATCAAAATCCCACGAAAATACCCTTCCTACCTATTTTCCGTTCATGTTTCCTGTTCGGAGCTCATCGGGTAAAACCCTTTTTCCTTTTTATTTATTGTGTGCTCGTTTGTGTGTGCCGTAGATCGCGGAGTACCCGAGGAGGAGCACGAGGAGGAGTTCGACCACGAGCCCGAGCCCGAGGACTAGTACCGCGAGCAGGAGCTCCCGGAAGGCTTTGAGAACGGCAAGTCCAATCTCACCCTTTGATGCATATTTAATACCCAGTTTTTCAGACACAACCTATTGGCCTGTTTTATAACATGCATATTGTTTTATCGCAAGACATGGTTGGATAGCCACCCCTTGATTGTTATGACTATTCCTTGTTGTCCCATATTTATCTCTAAATATGAGTTGCTCTGTTTAGATGATAAATACTGCTAGAATGCTTAGGAACTCATTATCCAAATTCAAACATGACTACACCTGTTTACTCGGAAAATAAATGTGTGAGTATGTTTAACTGAGGAGTTGGGTTTTCGGGTGTAAAGAGAGGTGGTGGATGAGATGGATGGGTGTTTCTTGTGTGGAACGCCGGGTTGTTGAGCTCGTACCTCAGTGGTTGAGCTGAGTGGGAGATATCCATCTTGTCATGGCTAAGGACCGAGTTGATGTGTCATCCTGCCTAATTCCATCATCGTACAACCACTCGACCGTTGTATGGGCAACGGCTTAGCATAAATCCCACTAGCTAAACTGCTAGGCTTCCGGTGTGCTGGTGAGCAACGGGAGGCCTCGGAAAAGGACTAAGCTCTGGGTGACTTAGGTCCCGGTTACGGCCCCGTGGATGGGTTGTTAACCCCTTGAGCGCTCTTGTGTTGACTAGTCAGTGTTGGCTAAGGTGGGTAATGGCTTTGTTAGGATCCGTACCGACACTAAGGTGATCGCGATACGGTACCCTACTTGTGGGAAAAGTGTACAACCTCTGCAGAGTTAAAACCTATCCGGGTAGCCGTGTCCACGGCATTGGACGAGTTACGGCTCGGTCACACAACTAGCTTTTGAGGATGACTGGTATTTTACTGCGTGTGTGGGTGCGTGGAATTTTGGAAGTGTCCGGTAGATGTGCCGTGCGCTACGGCGGACGGGGAGTCCGGTAGCGATAAAACTTGGATCCTTTGTGTAGGATCAACCCCACTTGATATATTGTTTACTAAAATGTTTTCATGAAACTTCTTTGAAATGGAGCCCTGCATGTGTCAAAAATTTAGCTTACTGCAAATAAACCACAGCTTATTCCTTGTTTATTCTTGTGCATACTCTGTTGTATCCCCCTCCGTGGATGGGGTTGGACTTGCTGAGTACTTTTGTACTCACCCTTGTGTTGTTACTTCAGAGGAGGATCCGGACTTCGTCGCCGAGGACTTCGAGTAGGAGGTTGCGTCTGCACCCAACGCTGCCTGCGGTGTTGGCCCTTTTGCAGGATGCTTCCGCTGACGCTTAGCTCCGATTGCAGCCCGGAGTCCGACTGGACTGCAACTTGGATTTGTGTTGTTATCGCTTTAGTCTTGCTTTGGGTGTGGCTTGCCCGCCCGCTCCTTCGGGAGCTGTACGGTTTCTGAACTATCTGTTGAATAAATGTGTTATCAGCCTCCTGGTACTGATAATTTGGATCACATTTAGTCTCTACTTATGTGGGGACGCTTCAGGTGGTATCAGAGCCGTCGTTGGCCGTAGGACGTAACCATTAGGACTGGAAAAGCCTTTTTGACCAAATTAAATGATTTACAAAATTTCTTGCTACCCCTGCTCAATTACACCCCGATTCTTTCCAGATGGCCGAAGAAGGATGGACCAACAGCCACTGCCTGGAGGAGCCCGGTTTTCCCAGGTTGCTGTTCGCCTGCATGGACCGCCTCGGGATTTACGAGCGCCCGGAGTACTCCAGCAGGGAGTATGAGGACCGTGGGACTCTCCGGTGCGAGATGACCATCTTTGTGGGCAGGAGCAGCCGCTTCCCCGACATTCAGCCTTGGAATGTGTCTGCCACTGGTTTCCGGCGGAAGGACACTTACCAGGCGGCAGCTCGGAAAGCCCTGCGCTACCTGTGCCAAATTTATGAGCGGCACATCGGACGCACACCGATGAGGTTCTACCCGCCTGTCAAGAAGAACCGCCCGGTTTGGCTGGCCCGGGTGAGGACTTTGGAAGGACGTGGACAGCGCGAGGATGACCCCACCGTGCTCCATATGGCTGCCTATCTCCTCACTTTGGATGAGCTCTGCGATGAGCAGGCCGCCCATTTGAAGCAGCAGATCCGCAGAGCCGAGGATGCCGAGATTATGGTGAGGAGGCTCCAGGTGAGATTGGCAGCAGCTGAGGCCCGAGCCGCGGCCGCCCAAAGCAATGAGGCCCTCGCCATCGAGGCCCTCAAAGAGGCCGAGGACCGGCACGCGCAGGCCCTGAAGGAAGCCCACCGCTTGGACCGCACAAGGACAAAGATGCGGATCGTGGAGGACGACGAGGCCCCAGTATTGGATGGAGTTCCTGTTGCCCAGGGGTCCGGGAAGCGGAAGAGCCCCGATGCCACACCAGCACCACCGCCTTCGGAAAGGGACTCTGAGGTGGCCAATGAGCTCCCTCCCGCAGGTGGGACCCTGAGAGATGAGGTGCTGGCCCTCCTGATTCCGCCAGAAGACCACTCCGCGCAGTGTGCAGATTCGTCCCGCGAGTAGAGTGCCCAGCCCAGAGTTGCACGAGGGAGTCGAGTCGTCATGGTCCGTGGTCCAGAATTGTACTCCAGAAGCTGTCCCGAGTCTAGACTTGTACCCCCCCCAGTTGTGTTGTTGTACCGGTCGTGTAGCACGTGTTTTGGCCCTACCCCAAGTGTTGTAACCGCCCCGGCAAAATAATAAAATCATTTGTGCTTGTTGTTTGTTAGTCTGTGTGCTTGTCGACAGGAGGTGGATTCTATCTCTTCGAAAATTCGAAATAATTAAATAAACATCACCTTAATATCCAAATCCAAGTCTCATGAAAGTTCACTCAATCTGTAGATGCCTCCCAAGTGTGCCACCAGGACCTTCCCGAGTCAAGCACGTGCCACTCATAGTGCAGAAAGGCAGCAGGAAAGGCAGGGACCCCCACCAATAGTGCACCATGAGGAGCAGGAGGTAAATCAGCCCGAGGGCAGGGGAGAGAGTCAAGTGGGAGCACAGCAGCCACCGCCCCCACCGGTCATTGATCTGGTACAAGTCATGAACAACCAGACCCTTCTGCTGGAAGCCTTGGCCAATGCCATCACTCGCCAGAGGCCCCGCGGACAGGGTATGAATGAGAAGCTGACAGACTTCCTCCGCACCAAGCCACCCACTTTTGGTGGGTCCATCAACCCCCTGGACGCAGATGACTGGCTGCGGGTCATTAAGAGGAAGCTAGAGCCATTCGGCTGTGAGAGCAGGGACAAAGTTCTCCTGGCTGCACACCAGCTCACTGGGACTGCTTTAGCTTGGTGGGAGAACTACTGCACGGCCGCCCAGGACGCCTCCACTATCACCTGGGATGAGTTTGTGACAGAGTTCCGCCGCTATCACATTCCTGCGGCTACCATGAAGCGCAAGGCGGATGAATTCCGTGAACTGCGCCAGGGCAACAAGTCAGTGGAGGAGTACACCTATCAGTTCATGGAGTTGACCCGCTATGCTCCAGAAGAAGTAGACAAGGATGAGAAGAAGCAAGACATGTTCAAGAAGGGCTTGAACGCAGAACTGAGGACCCTGCTTACCCCTCAGATTTACCCTGACTTCAACACCCTGATGAACATGGCCATTTTGACTGAGAGAGCCAAGGCAGATGAAAGGAGGGACAACAAGCGCCGGTTCCTGGACAGCAAGGCCCACCAGCAGGACAGGTTCCAGAAACCAAGAAGCCTTGGCTACCCCGTGCCCAGGTCCCAAGCCCCCATGCAGTACCGGACCCAGTCTCAAGCCTCCGGTTCCCATCAGACCAATGCCCCATTCAGAAGCCAGAACCCTATCAAGGCCCCACAGAACAGCGCCAGTCAGGTCACCAACAACGGCAGGGCATGCTTCAACTACCGTGAGCCAGGGCACTTCATTGCCAACTGCCCCTACGCCAACAAGCCAGCTGCATCAGCCTTCTCCAACGCAGTGACTGGGCCAAGGGTAGCAGTGTCAGGAGCCAACCGTGTTCCCGTCCGCAGCAACAACCCCGGCCACAACAACAACAACAACAACAACAACAGCCAGCAGATGAGGCAGCCCCAACAGTCGTTTGGACGAGCCCGCGTCAACCACATCGGCGCGCAAGAGGCTCAGGAAGCTCAGGGCGTTGTACTCGGTGAGTTTCTAGTCAGCTCAGTATTGGCAACAGTACTCTTCGATTCTGGAGCATCACATTCATTTATATCATCAAGCTTTGTGGATAAGCACCACATACCTACAGTACTACTAAAGGTACCCCTAATAACCCGGACGCCTGGAGCCGACATCCAGTGTCGACTAGGTTGTTCCCGGGTAAGGATCAATTTAAGTGGGGTAGAATTCCTAGCAGATCTAGTAGTACTTAAGTCTAAAGGAATAGATGTGATCCTTGGAATGGATTGGTTAAGCCTACATGATGGACACATAGGATGTGCTGATAAGGTAGTGCGCCTAATTAATCAGGATGGCGTACAAGTAACCTGCCACACCCGGGGAAGTGGGCCCGACCCAATGGTTTTTAGCATGGAAGCCAAAGTCATAGAAGGAGTCCCGGTAGTGAGTGAATACCCGGATGTTTTTCCTGAGGAACTACCTGGAATGCCCCCGGATAGGGATATAGAGTTTGTGATCGACCTTATCCCTGGAACCTCCCCTATAGCCAAGAGGCCCTATAGAATGGCAGCATCTGAGTTAGCAGAGCTGAAGAAACAGCTAGGTGAACTGCAGCAGAGTGGCTTTATCAGACCTAGCTCATCCCCGTGGGGAGCCCCAGTGCTATTTGTCAAGAAGAAAGATGGAAGCATGAGGATGTGCGTGGATTATCGCGCACTAAATGAGGTCACCATCAAGAATAAATACCCCCTTCCCAGAATAGATGACCTATTTGACCAGTTAAAAGGAGCCAAGTACTTCTCCAAAATAGATTTGAGATCAGGGTACCACCAGCTCAAGATTAAGGAAAGTGATATCCCGAAGACAGCTTTTGTTACCCGATATGGCCAGTTTGAATTCACAGTGATGTCCTTTGGACTGACCAATGCCCCTGCTTATTTCATGAATCTCATGAACAAGGTGTTTATGGAGGAGTTAGACAAGTTTGTCGTGGTCTTTATCGACAACATACTTATTTACTCCAAGAGTGTCCAAGAACATGAGCAACATCTGCGAGTAGTGCTGGAGAAATTGAGAGCCCACCGACTTTATGCTAAATTCAGTAAATGTGAATTTTGGCTAGAAAAGGTGGCATTTATTGGTCACATCTTGACCGCAGAAGGAGTAGCAGTCGACCCCGAGAAGGTGGAAGCCGTCTCCAACTGGCAGCAGCCCACCAATGTTAGTGAAATCAGGAGTTTTCTTGGTTTAGCTGGGTATTATCGGAGGTTCATTGAAGGATTCTCCAAAATAGCCCGACCTATGACAGAGCTACTCAGGAAGGATAAGAAATTCAATTGGACTGAGTCATGTGAGAGGAGTTTTCAGGAACTGAAGAGAAGATTAACGACCGCCCCAGTGTTAACCCTACCGGATATCCAGCGAGACTTCGTCATTTATTGTGACGCTTCCCGACAAGGGTTAGGGTGTGTCCTGATGAAGGATGGGAAGGTAGTAGCATATGCCTCCCGTCAACTTAAACCCCATGAACAAAATTACCCCACCCATGATCTGGAATTTGCAGCCGTAGTGCATGCCCTCAAGATCTGGAGGCACTACTTGATCGGGAATAAGTGTGAGATTTACACTGACCACAAGAGCCTAAAATACATCTTCACCCAACCAGATCTAAATCTAAGGCAAAGAAGATGGTTAGAATTGGTCAAGGACTATAATCTGGAAATTCACTACCACCCCGATAAGGCCAATGTGGTAGCGGATGCATTAAGCAGGAAACCCCATGGGCAGATCGGACCTAAGGACCCTCACTTGCAGGAGGAAATGGCCCGATTAAATGTGCATATCATTCCTCAGAATACCAGCCGCAAGCTAAGTGTTCAGCCCACCCTGGAAGAAAGAATCCGAGAGGCCCAAGGCTCGGACCCGGACCTGGTGAGGATTCGCAGGCAAACCGGAGAAAACAAAGCCCCAGACTTCAGAGTGGATAAAAAGGGAACCTTGTGGTACAAGGATAGGATTTGTGTACCCAAGGAAGGTGAATTCCGGCAAACCATCATGGATGAGGCCCATAACTCAGCATATTCCATCCACCCGGGATCCACCAAGATGTACATGGACTTAAAGCAAAAGTACTGGTGGAACGGGATGAAAGCGGACATAGCCCAGTTCGTCGCTCACTGCGATATTTGCCAAAGAGTTAAGGCCGAACATCAGAAGCCAGCCGGGTTACTGCAACCACTACCCATTCCAGTCTGGAAATGGGACGAGATTGGCATGGATTTTGTGGTGGGATTGCCCAAGACTCAGAAAGGGAATGACTCCATATGGGTGATAGTGGACCGACTCACTAAGGTTGCCCACTACTTGCCCGTACGGACCACATATGGGGGAGAGAAGCTAGCTCGGCTCTATGTAGACAACATAGTGAAGTTGCATGGTGTACCTAGCAGAATTGTTTCGGATAGAGGGACCCAATTTACCTCTAGGTTCTGGAAGAGTCTTCATAAGGCTATGGGCACCAAACTGGACTTTAGTTCAGCTTATCACCCCCAGACCGATGGCCAAACAGAGAGAGTAAATCAAATCATGGAAGACATGTTGAGGGCATGTGTCCTTACTTATGGCAAGGATTGGGAACAGAGTCTACCATATGCAGAGTTCTCATACAACAACAGTTACCAAGCCAGCTTAGGCATGTCACCGTTTGAGGCTCTCTATGGAAGAAAGTGCAGGACCCCGTTGATGTGGTCAGAAGTGGGAGAGCGCACCCTGGTAGGACCTGCCTTTATTAAGGAAGCAGAAGAGCGAGTAGCTGAAATACGAGAGAAGTTGAAAGCAGCACAGTCTAGACAGAAGAGCTACTCAGATAAGAGGAGACGAGAGTTGATTTTCAGTGAGGGGGACTTCGTGTACCTTAAGGTCTCTCCGATTCGGGGTACCCGGAGGTTCCAAGTGCAAGCAAAACTGGCCCCTCGGTATATCGGACCATACAAGGTGCTAAAGAGAATTGGAATGGTAGCCTACCGCATTCAGTTGCCCGAAGAAATGTCGGACATCCACCCGGTATTTCATGTGTCCCAGCTAAGAAAATGCCTGAGAGTACCAGAAGAGCAAGTATCGGTGGAAACCATAGATTTGCAGAAAGATCTGCGATATCAGGAGGTACCCGTCAAGATTCTGGACACAGTCACCAGAAGGACAAGGAATTCAACGGTACGGATTTGCAGAGTTCAATGGAGTAGGCATGGCGAGGAAGAAGCCACTTGGGAACGCGAGGATGCGTTAAAGAAGGAATTTCCCCATCTGTTCAGGACTCAGCCGAATCTCGAGGACGAGATTCAATTTAAGTGGGGTAGGTTTGTAACGCCCGTAAAATACACCCAGTTAAATCACCCGTTAAAAACACTTTCCAAAAATTTTCCGACCGCCGAGCTCCATCAAATCCTTTCCCTTCCGTCGGACCCGCCGTCCTGGCCCCGGCCCGTCAATTCTCCATTTTTACGCTCCCCGTAATTTTCGCCGCGTGCCCGTCAAGTCCATCACCGCGCGCAGGCGAATCCCGCAATTTCCGCCATCTTTTTCCCCTCCCTTCCCTCTCTTTCTCTTCCTTCTTTCTTTTTCTTCCTCTTTCTTTTCCTTCTCCTTTTTCCTTCTCTTTCTTCCTCCTCTCCCTTCCTCTTCCTTCTATCTCTCCTTTATTTTCCTGGCTCCCCCACATGCGCCTGCACCCCCCACCTCCCCTGCCTGGCACGCGCGCCGAGGCGCTGGGCAGCGCACGCGCGCGTCGGGCCGCGCGCCCGCGCCGCGCCCGCACCGCGTCACGTCGCCCGTGCCGCGCCCGCTCGCGCCTTGGCGTTTAGCGCTTGGCTCGGTGCGTCGCGTCATGTCGCCGGTCACCGGTCGCCGCCCCTGTGGCCTCGTCGACCACGCCGCCACGCCGTCCACGAGCTTCACCACTCCGGCACGCCACCGGCCAAGAGTCCGGCCGCCATCATTACCTCGGCCCTCGCCCGCCCGTGCGCCGCCTAAAAAAGGAGGGAGCCGAGCCTTCACCTCCACACCCTCACCACGAGCACCTTGCCTTCCTCCACTCCCACCACCAGAACGCCGACGGCCTTTCTCCTCTCAAGCTCCTGATTGTCTCCAGGAAGAAGAAGGGGTAAATCCCTCTCCTCGCGACCCAACCCACAAATTTCCCTGATTCGCGAACCAGTCCTTCCACCATTCCAAAAATAATTACAGATAGGCCCCTACTCTCGCGGTTCAGTCCTAAACCCCGTTTTAAAGCCCTTAATACTCCTTTAACCCGTCATTTCATGCGCCAAACCTCCTCCGATTAACCCCAAACTCGACCACGGCCTCCTCTCATATATTCCCACCGAGGCATATCAAAATCCCACAAAAATACCCTTCCTACCTATTTTCCGTTCATGTTTCCTGTTCGGAGCTCATCGGGTAAAACCCTTTTTCCTTTTTATTTATTGTGTGCTCGTTTGTGTGTGCCGTAGATCGCGGAGTACCCGAGGAGGAGCGCGAGGAGGAGTTCGACCGCGAGCCCGAGCCCGAGGACCAGTACCGCGAGCAGGAGCTCCCGGAAGGCTTTGAGAACAGCAAGTCCAATCTCACCCTTTGATGCATATTTAATACCCAGTTTTTCAGACACAACCTATTGGCCTGTTTTATAACATGCATATTGTTTTATCGCAAGACATGGTTGGATAGCCACCCCTTGATTGTTATGACTATTCCTTGTTGTCCCATATTTATCTCTAAATATGAGTTGCTCTGTTTAGATGATAAATACTGCTAGAATGCTTAGGAACTCATTATCCAAATTCAAACATGACTACACCTGTTTACTCGGAAAATAAATGTGTGAGTATGTTTAACTGAGGAGTTGGGTTTTCGGGTGTAAAGAGAGGTGGTGGATGAGATGGATGGGTGTTTCTTGTGTGGAACGCCGGGTTGTTGAGCTCGTACCTCAGTGGTTGAGCTGAGTGGGAGATATCCATCTTGTCATGGCTAAGGACCGAGTTGATGTGTCATCCTGCCTAATTCCATCATCGTACAACCACTCAACCGTTGTATGGGCAACGGCTTAGCATAAATCCCACTACCTAAACTGCTAGGCTTCCGGTGTGCTGGTGAGCAACGGGAGGCCTCGGAAAAGGACTAAGCTCTGGGTGACTTAGGTCCCGGTTACGGCCCCGTGGATGGGTTGTTAACCCCTTGAGCGCTCTTGTGTTGACTAGTCAGTGTTGGCTAAGGTGGGTAATGGCTTTGTTAGGATCCGTACTGACACTAAGGTGATCGCGATACGGTACCCTACTTGTGGGAAAAGTGTACAACCTCTGCAGAGTTAAAACCTATCCGGGTAGCCGTGTCCACGGCATTGGACGAGTTACGGCTCGGTCACACAACTAGCTTTTGAGGATGACTGGTATTTTACTGCGTGTGTGGGTGCGTGGAATTTTGGAAGTGTCCGGTAGATGTGCCGTGCGCTACGGCGGACGGGGAGTCCGGTAGCGATAAACTTGGATCCTTTGTGTAGGATCAACCCCACTTGATATATTGTTTACTAAAATGTTTTCATGAAACTTCTTTGAAATGGAGCCCTGCATGTGTCAAAAATTTAGCTTACTGCAAATAAACCACAGCTTATTCCTTGTTTATTCTTGTGCATACTCTGTTGTATCCCCCTCCGTGGATGGGGTTGGACTTGCTGAGTACTTTTGTACTCACCCTTGTGTTGTTACTTCAGAGGAGGATCCGGACTTCGTCGCCGAGGACTTCGAGTAGGAGGTTGCGTCTGCACCCAACGCTGCCTGCGGTGTTGGCCCTTTTGCAGGATGCTTCCGCTGACGCTTAGCTCCGATTGCAGCCCGGAGTCCGACTGGACTGCAACTTGGATTTGTGTTGTTATCGCTTTAGTCTTGCTTTGGGTGTGGCTTGCCCGCCCGCTCCTTCGGGAGTTGTACGGTTTCTGAACTATCTGTTGAATAAATGTGTTATCAGCCTCCTGGTACTGATAATTTGGATCACATTTAGTCTCTACTTATGTGGGGACGCTTCACCTAGTCTACATGTGAGTTTCAGGCTACGGCCCTGCCATTCTTTAGTACGTCAAGCACAAGTACAAAATATTCCCGATCAAAGAGCCAACTAACCTACCAGGCTTTGCTAGTCCTATACCCAGTAAGCAATCAGGTAAAATCACCTAATCAAAGGTTAAGACAACGAACGGTCCTTAACCACATTAACTTAGCAGACAGAACTACCATCTCTAGCTTCTATCCTCATTTCCAAAATCTCAGGCCATTTGCTTGATTAACATGTATGACCATCTTAGCCTTAGTGTTGAGTAACCAGAGTTACTCATAGGTATTTAAGCATTGCTAAGCATAGGATTGTTACTAATTAGTTGAACAGGTGACAAAGATGTCCTTAATAACAAGGTTGGATTGTGCATAAAAGTAAGTTTTCAATCAACTCCTAGACCTAATGCACATATAAAGAAATAACCATTAATTGGACTCATGAATAGTAATTTCCGAAAGTAGAGGGGTTTAAATGCACTAGGGATTGCCTTGAACAAAAAAAAAGTTAGCGTCTTCGCACAATCTTGCTTCACAGGGGATCAACTCAACAACCTTCTCAAACTCCGGAGGTTCTTCAGAAATTTCCAGAAAGTCCACCTCTGGAGCTTTAGTGTCTACGATTTAGTATATGCAGGAGTTAGATATGCAAACTTTTGAACACATGACTGTACAACTTTCCTTCATGATAAAGTTACAAGCCAACAAGTGACTATACAACCTATCTTCATGATAAAGTTGCAAGCCAACACTAAACTACCCATAAAGATTAACCCACAATTTTTAATTTCTTTAGTAACCTACCTTACGCCTTTTATTTTATTTTAGAACAACATTATAATAATTTTCTAATCTGAAAACTTAATTCCTATTATTTAATAATAATTTGTGAATAAGAAAGCATTATTTAGAATTTTATGCATTTAATAAAGGTTAAGCATTTATATTAATACCTTAATTAATAGGCATTAAATAAATACCTAAATTTCATTATTTTTCCTAGGATTTAAGAATTTTAATGCATAAAGGAAAATAAAATAATCCTAATAAATTGGTTTGACTATTTTTGGACAGTTCTACAATTTCTAGTGAATTAAATGGTGAATCAAGCATTTAAATCTATTTCTAAAAATCAGAAACCCTATAATTATCCATAACCCCACCCCTAAAAACCTTTCTCACTCACTCCCTTCCTACCCCCTCTCTCTGACTTGCGGGCCCCCTGGTCAAAAATACCCTGCCTGGCCCAGACCATGGCGCACGGGCGGGTAACTCCGGCAGCTCGCCAGCGGCGGCCTCCCTGGTGGCGTGGTTGGGCCGGGAAGCATCCCCAGGCCATGGCGCACCCGCGGGTGGTGGTGCCCTGGCCGGTCGCCGGCCGGCACAAGGCCCGGCGGCAGTGCAAGAACGGCCTCCGGCGTGACCTATGGCCTCTACACGACCTAGTTTTGCTTCAAGGATCAAACAATTGAAGGGAAAGGGTCGGCATGGAGGAGCTCATCGAGAGGACAGTGGTGGTGGCCAGCAGACCAGAACAGCGGCGATTAGGGGCTCGCCGGTGGGGAACCGGAAAACGGATGGACGTGGGGAGTCGCGGTGGCGCTAGCAGAGCTTATGGCGGGCGGATTCACGAAGAGGAGCGGCGGAGCGAGGGTGTTGGCCGGCGGCAACGTTGCTCACCCGAGCTTCTGCTCGCACGATAGTAAAATGGCAGACGGTGAAACGATAAGCGCGGGAGCGATAGAAATACAAGTTTTTCACCGCGTGCATGCCGTCCTCCTCGGCTCGTGGCAGGCAGGCGTGGCGCGGCCGTGTCCGTCGCGCTGGTCGGCGGGCGAGATTGCTAGCAGCAGCACGGCTCTATCCCCTGCTCGCCCCCTCCGTTCTTTTGCACTATATGGGGTTCAACCCTCATCTATATTTGTTCTAGAACTAACAAACATTCCATTTTGCACAAGAGCCCATATACCTTTTGCACTAATTTTCTCTCAAATTTGCTCCAAACATTGCTAATCGCTGTGATTTTCACATTTAGAAATTTATTTCGGCTTCTCGGCTGAAATCAGCTCAACTTGAAATCTTTGGGCTCCATTTAAATTTGAATCCTCCACTTTCTCTGGCCCTCAGTATCTTATTAAACTCCTCCATAATCCATATTTCACTAATATTCAAAATCATTTGCTCACTTACATACGAAATTTTTTCCAGAAACTTGTTCCAAAGGTGGGTACTCATTATGATTTTCAGCTTTGTTAGTTTCAGACGGTGATTAGTAACTCTATTAATTCCTCCTTTGATTATATTTTGGAGAGGTTTAGGACTTGAATTAGACTTCAAGCTTCACTCCCTTGAGCTTTAAACACTCTCAAGTCTTTGTTTCATATTTTTACCAAATTTACCAAATTTTCAAACTCCAAATTGCAACTTAGTCAAATTCGGCTCAAATTTGACTTTGAGTCAAATTACCTTCCTCTAATCCAAATTTCACCATTAGATCATTGATGGCATACTTTAGTTATGATTAACACCAGGTGTTACAGCCTCTCCCCCTTAAAAGAATCTCGTCCCGAGATTCCAAGTGCTAAAGCCTCGGCTGGAGAGTGGAAAGGAAAATGTGTCATGCAAACTTCCTTCTCTATTCTTCATAAACAGAATTGGGGTGGTTGTTTGTCGATGACTGTTTATCTGATTTCAAGCATTCCTAAACAACTTGGGATACTTAGATTCCAAATTTTCTACTTGTTTCCACGTGGCCTCATCCTGGGTGTGATTTTTACATTACACTTTATGAAACTTGATACTCTTGGTACGAATATCTCTGGTCTTCTCATCTAAGATTTTTATGGACCTTTCTTCATAAGTTAAATATGGTTCGAGCTCAACTTCAAATTCTTCCAAGACTTCTTCTTGTGGAACACTCAAGCATTTCTTGTGTTTAGATACATGAAATACGTCATGTATCGAGGCAAGTTGATCTGGTAATGAAAGTTTATACGCAACTGGACCTTTCCGTTCCAGGATTTCATAAGGATCGATATATCTTGGAGCTAACTTTCCTTTTAACTCCAAAACGGTGCACTCCTTTCATTGGGGATACTTGGAAATATACAAAGTCTGCAACATGAAACTCTAAGGATCGTCTTCTTTTATCTGAATAGCTTTTCTATCGGAACTGAGCTATTTCAAGATTCTTATGAATATTCCGAACTTTTTCCTCAGCTTCAATGACAAGATCTGGTCCCAAATGTGCTCTCGCTCCTGGTTCCGACCAATTTAAAGGTGTTCTACACCTATGGCCATATAATGCTTCATAGGGTGCCATTTGTATGCTAGCTTGGTAGCTATTGTGATAGGAGAATTCTGCCAGAGGCAAACATTCATCCCATTTCTTCGAGAAGGTAATAGCACAGGCTCGAAGCATATCTTCTAAGATTTGGTTTACCCTTTCTGTCTGACCATCAGTCTGTGGATCGTAAGCGGAGCTCCTAATAAGGGTAGTTCCCATTGTTTCATGCTATTGTTCCCAGAATCTAGAGACAAATTAAATTGGGAACCTCGACCAGAGACAATTGTCTTGGGTACTCCATGTAAAGATACTACCCGAGATATATAGAGTTACACATAAGCTGGCATACGGTAAGTGGTCTTGACAGGAATGAAATGAGCCAACGTAGTGAGTCGATCCACGATAACCCATATGGAATCATACCCCTTTGAGGTAGTAGGCAATCCTACTATAAAATTCATGGAAATGTATTCCCACTTCCATTTAGGAATGGTTAAGGGTTGCAATAAGCCAGCCAATTTCTGATGTATAGCCTTCACCCTTTGGCACGTATCACATTCATATACATACTTGGCTATTTTCCCTCTTCATTCTTGTCCACCAAAATTGTTGCTTCAGGTCTTGATACATCTCAGTACTTCCAGAGTGGATAGAGAATCTTGACAAATGAGCTTCATCTAGGATCTTCTCCCTCAAGCCCATCTTCTCTTGGGTACTACTATTCGGTTTTTGAAATAGAGCACCCCTTTTTCATCCTAGGTAAAACAAGTAACATCACCTTTACTTACTCGTTCCCGAAGTATTCTCATTCCTTTGTTCTTCTTCTGGGCTTGTTTTATTTCTTCCTTTAAGGTATCGTGCAAGATAAGATTGTGCAGGGTACCTTGCATTACCATTCCTAAATTCAGATCTTCCAACTCTTCACACAACGTTTTAACATTTTGTTGAATCGTAATGCAGTGACATTGAGCTTTTCTGCTCTGGGCATCAACTACTACATTAGCTTTACCCGGATGATAGTGAATCTCCAACTTATAGTCTTTGATCAATTACAACCATCTCCTCTGCCCCATATTTAGATCTGACTGGGTAAATATGTATTTGAGACTCTTGTGGTTTGTAAAAATGTGAAAATCACTACCCAGAAGGTAATGTCACCATATTTTCAATGCATGGACCATAGCAGCAAGTTCTAAATCATGGGTAGGATAATGTTCTTCATGACGCTTCAATTGTCGTGAAGCATAAGCAATAACTTTTCCTTCTTGCATAAGAACACATCCTAACCCATTTCTTGAGGCATCACAATAAACATCAAAAGGTTTCTCTAAATTGGGTTGGGCTAACACTGGTGCTATGGTTAATAGCTTTTTCAGCAACTGAAAGGATTCTTCACATTCGGAAGTCCATTCCAATTTTGCTTCTTTCATTAGCAACTCAATGATTTGCTTGGAGATCTTGGAGAAGTTCGGAATAAACCTTCGGTAATACCCGACCATCCTAGGGAAATTTCTCACTTCATGAACAGTTGTTGGTGATTTCCAGTTCAGATTATCCTTGATTTTCCCAAGATCCACCTCAATGCCTTTCTCAGACAAAACATGCTCAAGGAATGGGACCTTCTTTAACCAAAACTCACACTTACTAAACTTGGCATATAGTTGGTGCTCCCGGAGTCTATTCAAAACAATGCGCAAATGCCCCGCATGTTCTCCTTCATTCTTGTCCATCGGAACTTGTGTTTCAAATCTTAATACATCTTATTGTTTTCAGAATGTATAGAAAATCTGGAGAGATGTGCTTCCCCTTCAAGGACTCCTCCCTTTTAAGGGATTTGCCTAGAGCTTTCATCTTCTCTTGTGATTGCCATACTCACAGTAGAGCTGTAATCAGCAAAATGCATCTGGATAACTTGTCTTGCATCTTCTCATTAAGTCCTCGAAGATAACAGTCCCTTTTCTTAAACTCAGTACTCATGTGCTCAGGAGCATATTGGGCCATATGGTTGAAATCATTTGTATACTCTGGAACAGTCTTGTTCCCTTGCTGAAGTTTCGGAAATTGCTCCAGCTTCATCCTCATAATGCCCTCTGGCACAAACTGGGCACGAAAAGCTGTCTTGAAATCATCCCAAGTCATGGAAACTCCTGCTCCAAGGTTTGAAACTATTTATTTATCCGAATGGGAGGTTCAACTTCCAAAAACCTAGGGAAACGATTATTTTTTCCAAAAAGCGGGCGTAATTAACACCTCACTTTGGCTCCCGACAACCATGCAGATTCCCAGCATCCTGAATGACCATATCCCGTAGTTGGGCTGCTCGACTCCTAGATTAAATAGGTTCCTTTGAGGCCAACATTCTGGGTCATAAAATCCATTAGGAGTCCATTAAACTTCCTCCTTCTCCTTACTATCATTACTTCCTGCTTCTCGCAAACCTCGGGTTTGTGTTTCTCAGGATCAACTCCCTCGACATTGTCCTTGGCTAAACAATTGATTGGGCTCCATATGACTCTTTCTAAATTCTCTTCCATTTCCATACCAAGGCCATCCAGATTCTCATAAACATGCAGATCTATCTCTTAAGCTGCCATTTCAATTATACCCATATTGTTACCCACAATATCCACCTTTCCTTTCACTACTACCGGGGCGAGTGGATGTTGCCTTCGTGAAGGTAGGATAGTTACTTAATTCTTGTGCCAGCAATTCGAGCCTGCATCTCTTGTATTATGAATCGGAGAGAAAAGATTTCATCTTGCTGCTTTGATTTCTTGACTTCCAATCGACTTACCTTGGCTTCCATGGTTTTTCGATATATCTCTAAGGTGTTCTTACTTAAGATCAATGGATTCCCGGGCTTCCGTGAACTTGGCTTCATATTCATCCAACTTCTTTGACTGCTTTTTCATAACTTTCTCCATATTATGCTCCCGTGCAAGAGCTGCCTTCTTACTTACATCCAAATCATATGGAGTATCCTTTTCCCTCATCCTTGAACCTTCATTCCTTTCTCTCTAATTATATTACTTGGATGGGCATGCTTGATGAAGAGTATACATCGAAGTCTTGTAATCTGATGAAGTGATTGCTATAACATCGTGCTCTACTTGAGAAAAATCCTTCAAACCTTTATACAACGCTTCCAATACCATGATCCTGATTTCTGATCCAATAATCCTTGTCGGACTGGATCCAAATTATTTGTTGTTCTTCTCACACCAATCAGTCAGAGTTGTCCTAATTGCTTGCTTAGATAAGATTTTGTATCTATTCATCTGTCTTGATCTTTTCTTCTACGGTTCTCTATTGCATTAACCCTTACTACGTCTAGCTTCTATCGCACGGAACGGGTTTAGATCTAATGGCATTCTCCAAACCCAAAAGTTTTAAAACATGCAATGAAAACATGCAATGGTTCCTATGCACTTTCAGACATATATACACACTCATAGAAAAATTGGTGGCATTGCAAACTCTCCCTAATAAAATGCTATCGGTACTAACAACACGCACTAAACAGATAGTATTTGCAAAACAGTCAAACTATCAATACTACTACCACCTATGACTCATCTTTTCTTCATTTAAAATAGAGTCTCAATTTTTAAATAGCAATATCTGTTGATTATCCCAACCTATGGCTCTGATACCAGCTTTGGCAGAACCACCCGACTTAAACTGGCTTAAGTGCGCCTAATCGCTGTCAGAACAACAATTATTCGAAACACACATAAAACAGTGTAAGCCCAGTAGTCCGTCGAGTGTCCCTTGGACTCCTCAAAACATCCACGACAGTTTCGTAGCCATACATTAGAATCACTTCCGTGATGGGAAAGCATCAACAAACATTATATTTTTACATATATATCGACATGCGGGTTATTACAAACTTAATAGTGCAGGTTAGATCAATACTAAGAGTTCAAAACAAGTCCAGGCGAATAATTAAACAACTGAGTTGCTAATCTAGGGTATTATGAGACTCGTAAAAACCCTAGTTCTTTGGGCTTCTCCCTCAGCGGACTCCTGTTGAGTCTCTGAAACAATCAACAAAGGATCCCCTGAGTACGAGGGTACAAAATATTCCCGATCAGAGAGCCAACTAACCTACCAGGCTTTGCTAGTTCTATACCCAGTAAGCAACCAGGTAAAATCACCTGATCAAAGGTTAAGATAACGAACGGTCCTTAACCACATTAAGTTAGCAGACAGAACTACCATCTCTAGCTTCTATCCTCATTTCCAAAATCTCAGGCCATTTGCTTGTTTAACATGTATGACCATCATAGCCTAAGTGTTGAGTAACTAGAGTTACTCATAGGTATCCAAGCATTGCTAAGCATAGGATAGTTACTAATTAGTTGAACAGGTGACAAAGATATCCTTAATAAGAAGGTTGGATTGTGCATACAAGTAAGTTTTCAATCAACTCCTAGACCTAATGCACATACAAAGAAATAACCATTAATTGGACTCGTGAATAGTAATTTCCGAAAGTAGAGGGGTTTAAATGCACCGAGGATTGCCTTGACCAAAAAAAAGTTAGCGTCTTCAGATGATCCTGCTTCACAGGGGATCAACTCAACAACCTTCTCAAACTCAGGAGGTTCTTCAGAAATTTCCAGAAAGTCCACCTCTTGAGCTTTAGTGTCTACGATTTAGTACATGCAAGAGTTGGATATGCAAACTTTTGAACACATGACTATTGTTGACGCCAGATTTCGTCACGAGTGAAATCGGCGCCGGGAGAAGAGGAAATGGGAAAGTACAGTTGGAAATCGACCGAATGGCGCTACAGTTCGAGATCGGTTGGTTGGCGCTACAGTCCAAGATCGGCCAATGCTACAGTACGGGATCGGCTGATGACTTCTACCTCGCTTAACCCTTGGGGTTCGGATCGGACACGCCAGGTTCCCGATCGGTTACCTTTTGCCGATGAGGAATCGGCCGATTAAGAGGTTGGAATAATTGGGCCGGTATGGGCTTGGAAAGGAATAGAAGGATGAAGGGGAGATCAGCCCATGAAGCGTATAATAACCAACTTAGTACGAATCGTACTTGTAAATATTCGTTTTCTACTTGAATTAAGGATAGAGTTCTAGTCAGATAAGGAGTCGTCTGTACGGGGCTATAAATAGCTACCTTTGTAGATCTGTAATCATCAACAAATCAATACAACAAACTACTATTTCCTCGTACTTACTTTCAAGCAGGCGACTTCGCCAAATACTTTCTTCTTTTTCATGAGTTCGTACGGGTTGGCGAGGCTGCATCAACTTGACCTCCGGCCGATCTCGTCAGTTCCGTTTACCGAGTAAATTCTAAGCTTTAACTTCGGATGCATCGTTGTCATTTCGTTTAGATTTATTCACTAGTTATCGATATTTACTAGAATCATAGGTTTTACCTGTTTTTCTAGTTTTATCACCAGTTATCCAGCTAGGAATCGACAATTTCAGCTTTCTTTATATTCTGCTATTTAATTCACTTATTTTACATATAGCCGATTAGATCTGTTCCTAGTGTTGTTACTATAGCATTGTGTCGATTACTCCAGTAGTTTTTGTCTACACAGCTACAGTGATCGGTTGCTTTATAGCCGATTTCTTTATTACGGCAAATCGGCCGATTCGCTGATAAGCTCTCTCGAGATCAGAAATTTAGCCGATCGCGACTTCCGGACCTGACACATATTCTTCCTTGCTAATCAACAGGTCAGATTGGCTGGCACGCCGCGCGAACCGCACCAGGGCAATCACCCAAACAGGAGTTAAGCAGATTCTCCCGGGTCGTGTGTCAGACACTGGGGATTCGGTTGACCGATTTCTAGCACCAACACACTTTTGGCACGCCCGGTGGGACCAATACAACCGCCGCCATGTCGAAAGCTGCTGAAATCTCCGAAGATAACGTCATCGAAGTAACGGAAGCAGATCTCAAGGACGACCAGAAGGAAGAGCTAGAGAAGCAGACATCACTCTACCGGAAGGCATGCCTGCAGTCCTTTAGTCGCTCCAGAAGCGGGGAAACTAACAAAAAGTCTCCGTTTCCAACTCCCCGCCAGATCACAATCACCGAGGACTCGGACAGGATAGCCGAGATGGTCCAACAGTCCGTCTACCACGCCTTCATTGATCAATCCCTGGTGCTTGCAAATACGGTGTACAATGCCGTCGTCAGCTCCTTCGCTAACGGGGTACCTCAAGGATACAAGGGACCGGCTTATACTCAGCCGATTCCACCGAACAAGGTTTATTTGAATTCGGCTTCTCAGCCGATCCAATTTCCTGTTGGGGGTTCAGGCGCTTCATCATCATCGGTTCCTATGGGGTATGGTGGCACACAACACCTTCAGCCACACCCCGTCCAGCTGGCCTCTACGCCGTTCCCTCCAGTTAGCCCAGCACCTTGGGGGGCACCATCAGCTACGGCCGTTCAGGATCAATCGGCCGGTCAGGGAAGTCCCCAATTCCAGGCATCTTTTCAAGCGCCCACTCGACCAACCATGCTGCCGTACCAGCCTGTCGCACCAGAGATGAGCAAAACAGCAGAGCTCGTACTATATGATGAAACGAGTGGCTCATTCTAACAGCCGACCCTGAATACACAGCCGGTTTTCACTCAGATGCCACCTACTTTCACTCAGCATCAGGCTATTCCACCTCCGATATACCAGCACGTGCCAATCCCTCAGCCGACGGTTTACCAGCAACAGCCGGATTGGTCGGCACGTATTGCAGAAGTGATTCAGGAACAATTCGGCTTGGAGCTGAAGGTACAAACTTACACCTATAGGACACCATACCCGTCTACGTACGACCTACTGCCGTTTCCCCATCGGTATAAAGTTCCTGACTTCACCAAGTTCTCGAGGATGGATGACACTTAAACCGTAGAGCACGTGAATAGATTTATCATCCAATGCGGAGAAGCGGCTGCACAAGATGCTCTACGGGTGCCGCTATTCTCATCATCCTTGTCCGGGTCGGCCTTCCATTGGTTCACGACATTACCGCCGAACTCGATTATTACATGGGCCGATTTGGAAAGACAGTTTCATAAATACTTCTACACCGGGGTGCATGAGATGAAGCTGTCCGATTTGACCAGCCTCAAGCAGAGAAGCGACGAGCTGATATCCTCATATGTACAGAGGTTTTGGGAAATCAGGAACAAATGCTACTCTTTGGCTCTAAGCGACGCACAGCTGGCTCATATAGCCTTTCAAGGTCTCCTGCCCCACATCAAAGAAAAATACGCCTCACAGGAGTTCGAGAGCTTAAGCCAAATCGTCCACCGATTGTCTGGACAGGAGGTACGTTCTTTCGATCCACGGAGGAACTTCCAGAAGAAGGTGGCGTTCCTGGAAGAGGTGGAGGCCGAAGAAAATGCTGAGGTCGGTCTTGCGGAGTGGGTCAAGGGAAAGAAGCCAATATCATGCGCGTTCGGCAAAAAGGAGCCAGAAGCGTTCGGTTTTGACACGACGAAGGCCGATAAAATCTTTGACCTTCTCCTCCAAGAAGGACAGATCAAGCTCTCGCCATATCATACAATACCTTCTGCCGAACAACTAAAAAAGATGAAATATTGCAAGTGGCACAACGCTACGTCCCATGATACTAATGAGTGCAAAATCTTCAGGCAGCAGATACAGTCAGCCATTGAGCAGGGCAAACTTAAATTTGAATTGCCAACAAAATCAGCCAAGCCGATGAAGATCGACCAGCACCCCTTCGCCACCAACATGGTTGATACGGGGAAGAACTCGATCCAAACAAAGGTGCTGACATCCGTATCGGCTAAAAAGAGTGGTGCCGTAGACCCCAGAAATCAAGCAACGCCTGAAGACGTCAAGGGGAAGCAGCGGATGGAGGATGACGATTGCGAATCAGAAGAGCCACGCATTACTTCCCAGTTCCTGCTCCAGAAATATCAGCGTCAACATGAACGCTCAAGATCCCGGGAAGAAGCGATGCGGTGGCACGAAGATCACTGGAGGTGCCCGTTCTTCATCCACTGTTGGGAAAGCAACCTCAGGCTACCTTCAGCCGATAATTGCCCGGAATGCAACGGCCCGTATCGTGGCAATCGGCCGTTCAACAGGTCTCGCTCCAGAGACGGAAGACCAGAACCGATCGGCAGGAACTGGCGCGACCAAGACGACCGGCGCCCTCCCGTGCGTGATCGGCTGGGGGGCAGAAATGACCAATATGACCGGTCAGAAGATAGACGCCGTGACAGGCCGGGGGGCAGGTTTGATCGACATGACCAGCCAGAAAATAGGGCCAACGTTCACAGTCGGCTTGAAGAGATGGCCGATGCTCGGGTGACAGACGAAAACCCTTTAGGACGCGAGCCGGAGTAGGAACGCGCCAGGTCAGGAACCAAACCAATAAACCCCAGGTGGTGTCCCGACGGATTGACCAAATCTCAAAAATGAAGGATCCAACGTCTCCGCCAGTGGGAACAGCAGGAAGAGGAACAACAGAGCACGACGGACAAGAAGGAAGGCAGGCCTCGGGTATGGCGCCCCAAAAGAAACGATAGAGGGGGCGACGAATCGGCGGGTGATGAATCGGCAGCCGATATCGGCATGGTTTTCATACTGCCGATGGAATTTATGACTCCTGCCGACCGACAGGATGTGTCAGCGTTAGAAGAACAGATGGCACAGTTGGCTTTGGAGCCAATGATAGCCACGTTCGAGAAGCCCGAGGACGACAAACGGCAACACCTGAAAGCATTGTTCCTTAAAGGGCATGTCAACGGCCGCCCTCTCACCAGACTAATGGTAGACGGAGGAGCTGCAGTCAACATCATGCCATATGCCGTGCTCCGGAAGCTTGGAAAAAGCGATGATGACTTGACCAAGACGGACATGATGCTCAAGACTTCGAGGGCAACGTGTCTCCCGCTCGCGGCGCCCTCTGCGTCGACCTCACCATCGGCAGTAAGACCCTTCCCACTACCTTCTTTATTATTAATGGCAAGGGATCCTACAACATGCTACTCGGCCGGGACTGGATACACGCAAATTGCTGCATCCCATCAACGATGCATCAATGTCTTGTACAATGGGTCGGCGACAACATCGAGGTAGTCAACGCCGATTCCGCATACAGCATCGCGGCAGCCGACGCGCAGCAGTGGAGCTGCGAAACCGTCAAGTGCATATCCGGCAGAGTATGGGATACTGATTTCCTGAAGGTGTCCGATTTTGGCCTACAGCCGATCCGAGCAGTCGGCTCCGAAGACTCAGAATAAATGGATCAGTTCACCCGAGAAGATGGGAAGCTAGGGCACGGGTTCACATCGGCCGATTCATTAGAGATGATAGACTTAGGCGATGGTACCAAACCAAGGCCGACTTATATTAGTGCAAATTTAGACCCAGAATACAAATGTAAATTGACAAATTTGTTAAGAGAATTTAAGGATTGTTTTGCTTGGGAGTATCATGAGATGCCCGGTTTAGATCGATCTATTGTTGAACATCGGCTACCCATAAAACTAGGGTATCGGCCGTACCAACAACCTGCACGGCGCTGCAATCCTAAAATTCTACCAGACATAAAAGCCGAAATAACTCGGCTAATCGAAGCAAAATTTATTCGGCAATGCTGTTATGCCGAGTGGATCTCCAACATTGTACCAGTGTACAAGAAGAACGGAAAGTTACATGTGTGCATTGATTTCAGGAATCTTAATCAGGCCACACCGATGGATGGGTACCCCATGCCAACGGCCGATGTACTGATAGACGCTGCCGCGGGACACAAGATTATTAGCTTTATGGATGGAAACGCTGGATACAATCAAATACTAATGGCCGAAGAGGACATACCCAAAACGTCCTTCAGATGCCCGGGCCATCTTGGTTTATTCGAGTGGGTAGTGATGACTTTTGGCTTGAAGAATGCTGGCGCTACGTATCAGAGAGCCATGAACTACATATTTCACAAACTCATCGGCATTCTGGTAGAGATCTACATCGACAACGTCGTAGTCAAGTCCAAAGGACACGAAGAGCATCTGGCCGATTTGCGAAGAGTGCTGGAATGCACCAAGAAACATGGGCTGAAGATGAACCCCAATAAATGTGCCTTCGGCGTGTCCGCCGGACAATTCTTAGGATTCATGGTGCACAAGCAGGGAATAGAAATCAATCGGAAGACCATAGCGGCTATCAACAAAGTCGTGGCCCCGCAGAATAAAACTGAATTGCAGTCTTTAATCGGCAAGGTGAATTTCATCAGAAGATTCATATCTAATCTATCTGGGCGGATTTAGGCGTTCACACCACTATTGAAGTTGAAGCCTGACCAGGAGTTCATATGGGGGGAGGAGCAACGCAAAGCATTGGAAGATATCAAGCAGTACTTGGTCTCACCACCGGTATTGGTTCCTCCTCAAACTGGTAAGCCATTTAAATTATACTTATCAGCCGATGAAAAGGCTATTGGGTCGGCTCTAGTCCAGGAATTCAAAGGAAAGGAACGAGTGATTTATTATGTCAGTAGAAGACTTCTGGACGCTGAAACAAGATATCCTCCGGTGGAGCGGTTGTGCCTATGTCTTTACTTCTCATGCACCAAACTCAGGCACTATTTACTGTCGGCAGAATGCGTGGTCGTATGCAAAGACGACATAGTAAAATACATGCTATCACTGCCGATCTTGAAAGGATGAATCGGCAAATGGATCTTAGCTTTGTCAGAGTTTGACCTGCGGTATGAATCGGCAAAAGCCGTCAAGGGTCAGGTCATGGCCGATTTCGTCGCCCAACACTGCGGACCAGAGACTACCTTTGTAGAACCGGTGCCTTGGACTTTATACTTTGATAGATCGTCATGTGGGGTCGGATTAGGAATCGGCATCGTCCTCATATCGCCTCGGGGGGCAAGCTATGATTTTTCTTTGCCGATAGAAGCCACCGCCACTAACAATCAAGCGGAGTACCGGGCTGCATTGAAGGGCTTACAACTACTAAGAGAGGTCAAGGCCGATTCTGTTGAAGTCTTCGGAGATTCCATGCTTATTGTGGATCAATTAACGGGGAGGTCTGAATGCAAGGACGATGTATTAAGAATTTATTACGAAGATTGCCTGCAGCTCTTAAAAGAATTTAAATCGGCAGTAATTGAGCACATCCCAAGGGATCACAACGAGGATGCCAACAAGCTCGCCCAGCACGCATCTGGATATCGGCCAATTCTAGGCGCTATGGCTCTGGAACTCGCGGCCGATGACTAGCGGAAAGAAATTGCCGACTACTTGAAAGATCCATCTAAGAAAGTGGAACGACGGGTGCGTTTTCATGCTACTAAATACGTACTGCTTGAAGACGACTTATTCTACTGAACAATTGACGGCGTCCTGCTCAAATGTCTGGGAACGGAGGAGGCTAAGACTCTGATGGGAGAAATCCATGAAGGGGTATGTAGAGCCCATCAATCGGCCCATAAGATGAAATGGATGATCAGGAATAATGGGTATTACTGGCCGACGATCCTCGAAGATTCCTTTAAATATTATAAAGGATGCCAGGATTGTCAGAAATTTGGGAATGTCCAACGTGCGCCCGCATCGGCCATGAACCCCATTATCAAGCCGTGGCCGTTCAGAGGATGGGGGATAGACCTTATCGGCCAAATTTACCCCCCATCAAGCAAAGGGCACAAATTTATTCTGGTGGCTACCGATTACTTTACCAAATGGGTGGAAGCAATTCCGTTAAGAGCCGTGACATCGGCTACCATGGCCGACTTCGTAAGGGACCATATCGTCTACCGATTCGGCATTCCCCAGACTATTACAACCGATTAGGGAACAATGTTCACATCAGGGGAATTCGAAGAATTCACGGCCGATATGGGGATCAAATACGCCCAAGCTAACGGCCAGGCCGAATCCTCCAACAAAGGGATAATTAAGTTAATCAAAAGGAAAATAGAGGAGCAGCCGAAGAAATGGCACCTATGTTTAACCGAAGCCCTATGGGCATACAGGATGGCTTGTCATGGGGCCACCAAGTTATCCCCTTATCAATTGGTGTACGGTCACGATGCAGTACTACCGTGGGAATCAAGGGCGGGGTCAAGGCGCATTTCGTTCCAAGACCAGCTAACGGCCGACGACTACTCGTCACTCATGAAAAGGGAACTTGATGACTTGGCTGGCCAGCGATTGAGAGCTTTGATAAGCATTGAGGAAAACAAGAAGAAAGTAGCCAGGTGGTATGATAAGAAGGTCAAAGTCAAACAATTTTCCCCAGGGGACCTGGTTTGGAAGTTAGTATTGCCGATTGGGTCGAAAGATCCTAAATTCGGAAAGTGGTCCCCTACATGGGAAGGGCCGTATAAAATCGGCAGATGTGCTCCAGGAAATGCATATATTTTAGAAACAATCAAGGGAGAAGAGTTTACTAGGGCTCTGAACGGAAGGTACCTGAAAAGATACTACCCTAGTATATGGGTCGGAGCATAAAGGATTGACCACAAGACAACGGTACACAGCCGATACAAAACGGTTCGTCTAGAAAAAACATGCAATCGTCCAAATCGGCCGATGTATTCATTCGGTACGGACGGTGGGTTACACGGCCGACAAGGTACAAGTCGCCCTTAGAACAAAAAAATAATAATTAAACACTCTTCTTCTTACGCTCTCTCTCAGCCCGACCTAACTCTATCATACGACGGATGTACTCTTCTTCTGTCTCTTCCATCGAAGCCTCCGCTTCGACCTGATGGGGGAGAGGGTGGCTCCGGTCCATGGCCGGGCGTGAAGTTCCCGCCGCCGCATCTTCAAGGGCGATTCTTGCAGGGAGCGGATGGCTTCTGTCGGCTTGAGGTCGCCGGCGGGTGTTGCCGTCCAAAAAGTCCAAGACCCGACGGGCGTCAGCAGAGACATGTTCTTGAAGTACGTCACGATGAGCCCTGATTAAATCCTTATCCTCCAACGACAATGGTTCATCAGAGTGTATAAGCTCGATGGCGCGCTCAAGTCCGGGGCTAAGGCATCGAGGCTGAGGAAAGAAAGATTAAAAAAGTGATCTCCTTCAAAAGAGTTAAACGGAGAAGAAGGATAAGGTTTTCACCTGGTTAACAGAGGAAGAGGAAGACGATGAAGACATGACAGAAGGTTGCGCCGACGAGAGCAGATTGGGGAAATAAAGCCGAGCCAAACTGGTACTCTCGGAAGAAGGGTTTAGGCCGGTATTTATAAGAAAAAGAGGCGTAAAGGTGCGTCCCGTCGTAAGTGAGAAAGGCAATAAATAAAAGAGGCGTCACGAAGGACGGTCAAAGCAGTCATTAAAGGTTCGTACAAAATAGTCAGTGCCTTTACAGATTACCCAGAAGGGCATCGATGGCCGCAATTGCTCGACGCCGGATCTGATCGACAGAGTCCAAGACCCGTTGGTCATCATCCGCCGATCCGGGGACTTCTGATGCACTACGGTGGAGTTTTAGGGCTTCATGGGCCAAATGCTGCCTCTCCTGTTTTAGATCGGCAATTACGGAGGGGAGTTCTTGGAGCCTTTTCTCTTCGGCATTTATTGCTTTAGTCACCTGCTCCATCTCCTTGGCGAGTTCTGCCCTTCGGCGTTTGAGACGGTCTATCTCGCCGACAATCCCTGGGCGCGAGTCCTCCAAAAAATGAATACGTTGGTGCACCTCTTGGGCCTGACGTTTATACGCATCCTCTTCTTCACGAGTCTTGGCCAGCTTGGCGCGATCGGCCATGTGACGAAGGGCTCTGAAGACCAGGATCCTCATCGACTCGATGTATGCGGCCGGCGCCAAGGTTTCCTCTGCTTCTTCTGGCACTCGTCCGCTGACGTCACCGAAGAGCTGCCGAATCGGCGAGGCATCTTCTACCAATCGGCCGATGTCTCCTTGAAGAAGAGATCGGATGCTGGTAAGCTTGGATCGGACGACGTCGGGGATGGAGCTCAAGGTGACCTGCCGGGAAGCGACTTCTTCGTCGTCAGAGAGGGCGACCGCAGAAGAGAAGAGGCTGTTGTCAGGGGTGTCCTGTTCCTGGAAACAATGAAGAAGAAAAATAAATCAGCTGATGGTGATAGCAAATCGGCTAAATAAAGTTGAGAGATTTCTTACCTCTTTGAATCGGATTTCTTCAAGCTGCATCTGGGAAGCCGTCATCCTCGGATCGGGGGCTGGTGCCATGGGTTCATCAGAGGAAGAAGACTCCACGATGATTGGCGCTGTGCTTGGACCAGCTTCCTGTGAGGGGACCAGCGGTTGAGGGGCGCTTGGTGTACCGATGACCTAGGTCAGAGGGTTAAATAAGCACATTATTCAAATACTAGGGGAATCGGTGAAATAGTGTTATACCTCAACGGATGGAAGCGGGGGCGTGTCGATGGCCGATTGGGTTGCTGCCGATTGTTGTGTGTCCATAGGGGTAATCTGTGCAGTCTAAGAAAAGAGGGATTAGTATCTAAACAACAATCGAAAGGGTTAAACATAAGTTTACCTGCACGGCCTCTAACAGTAGTGACGCAGCGGCTGCCCCAGCTTGTGCGACAACTTGAGTGTCAATGTCTCTGACAGCTGGAGGAGGTGGTGCGGCCGAAGTCTCTGCCGATGCGAGCGTGGGAGGATCTGCCGATTCTATATGGGCTCGGACTCGGCGATTGGTCTTCTTGGTAACCTTTTTCTGTGCTTGTTTCGATCGGCCAGCAATCACGTCCACGGACGGGGCATCATAGCCAATGAGAGGGTAGGCGGTGTATGGATGATGATCTTCTATTAGCTGACCACTCCGGCTGTGTGTTGGAGGGACACGATTCTCAGCCTGAAGAAATAGCAAAACATTAGTGTTCAGTCACGTTGAAAAAAGAATAAAAATCGGCTAAGAGAAAATACCTCGGCGTTTGGGTCAATGTTGGTTGGGTCAAGGAGATTGCAGTACGCCGATGCGGAGTTGCAGAAGAGGAATTGTTTCCATTCGGCCCACCAAAGTTTGAATGGCTGGACAGCGAAGGGGGCTACTATCTAGTTGTTCAGGTCAATAGTGGTGGAATCTGGGATCCGGTCTCGCAGCCGACTGTAGTCCAGACCTGTTGTGAGCCCATCTCTGAACTTGGCTCGGCCAGCAAAATATACTTGAATCGGCAACTGACCCATGCCGAGTTGGCGTGCTGCAGCAGAAGGATTGTAGAACTCATATGTAGGGGCATCTTTCCCCGAAAAGAAGTTGGCTGGCAGGATTCCTGGCTTGATTAACTCATCGGTGAGTTCTTCGTCGAATCGGCCAGTGGTCGAGTCGAAGCAAGTTGGGAGTTCGAAGATTGGGTCATCCCGCTGATAAGGAAATCAAACGGTTGCATCTTCATTAAAGCCGTTGTAAAAGCATCGAAAGTACTCGGCCACTTTTGTAGCAGAGTACAGGCAACCCGGGAAGGCCGACGCCGCTTCACCAAAGGATGTGCAACGGCGTCGGGCAGTGGGATCTTCTGCCGATTCTATGTTAGGGAACATCATGTGTTCCACCCTCTGCTGAGAGATCTTGCTCATATAGAGGTTCAGCCACAAATTGATGAACCACCAGGGTCCGCCTGGAATTCCAATCGGCTCCCCCTTGGAAAGTTTGATGCCGATTTGGTGGAGCATGTGGTAGGCCGCCCCTAGCAAGTGTTTTCCAAGGGGAACAGGAGTTCCTGCTGATAGCGCTTCGGCTAAAGCCTGGGTGTTGGTTGATGGGCCGGTGGCTCTTCCGCAAAAGAAATGTTTTTCCAACCACATCATTAAAAAGGCCATGTGCTCCCTATTCTCAACAGACCCGGCCCTTTTGTTGCATCTGATGAATCCTTTCCACCCACCGATTCCTCTCGTATCCAGCCGATGCGATGTTGCGGCTAAGAGGCGGAAAGGTGTGTCCGGGGAGGAGATGTCAAGGCCGGTCAACAGAACCACATCGGCTAGTGTGGGAGTCACAGGTCCATGCCCAAACAAGAATGCATTGAGGGCATCAGACCAAAAGTAAGAGGCTGCTATCACTAACGGTTCATTTCGCTCCATTTGGACCCATTGGCCGATTTTGAGCTCGTCCCATTGGACCCTCTTCGGTTCGGCTATCCGTTGGTACCACTCCCTCCAACTAGGGGTTTCATTCGGCCAAGACCTAAAAGTGCCCAACAAGTGATCTAGGTCCATGGTGGATTGTTTGAAGGGGATTCTGTGGGTTTCCAAATTGATGAGCTCGGTTGGATCTGGGTTCCCCATGGGTCCGAGACAGACAAGGCCAGGATTTCCCGTAAGATGGATAGTAATGCGATGTCTAACCACCTAAAAAAGGAAAGGGGGTGCGAAAATTAAGAAATAGATCTAAAGTAAATATATTGCCGATAGAGGAAGGATTCGGTAATGACCTCTGGGATGAAGTTCCTTGTAGTCGGCGTGACCGCCGGTGCAGCTGCGGAGGATGAGGCCACTATTGGGATCACCATTGGGATCTCTGATGAAGCTCCTTCTTCCGACGATGGAGCTACCGTTGTCGCAATCTCCGCCGGAGGCATCATTTCTGGAGCATCGCGCGCGGGTGAGTTGCCTGAAGGTGCCGCCATTGGATGGGAGGAGGAAAAGTGACAGGAAGATGGTGCTAGCAAGCTTTGGAACTAAGGGAAAGCACTGGAGGAAGAAGAAGGCTCACGCGCGCTGAGGAAGAAGGACGTGAGCTCGAAAAGAAGAGCAGGGTGAACTGATATTTAAAGGGCGCCTAAGGAGGGGTAAAAATGGAATTTTTACCGCGCCGGCGTTTCGAGTTTTTCGGGAGTAGTGGTTGTCGTGGGCGCCCGTTTCGAAAAGATTGCAATCATCAGGTTGAAGACCGCGAAACGGAAGGATATTTTCATTGCGGTTGTTTTGGAGGGGAAGTTGAAAAGAATTTCGAAGTAAAGACTATGTTTTACTCCGAAACTAGGGGGCATGTGTTGACGCCAGATTTCGTCACGAGTGAAATCGGCGCCGGGAGAAGAGGAAATGGGAAAGTACAGTTGGAAATCGACCGAATGGCGCTACAGTTCGAGATCGGTTGGTTGGCGCTACAGTCCAAGATCGGCCAATGCTACAGTACGGGATCGGCCGATGACTTCTGCCTCGCTTAACCCTTGGGGTTCGGATCGGACACGCCAGGTTCCCGATCGGTTACCTTTTGCCGATGAGGAATCGGCCGATTAAGAGGTTGGAATAATTGGGCCGGTATGGGCTTGGAAAGGAATAGAAGGATGAAGGGGAGATCAGCCCATGAAGCGTATAATAACCAACTTAGTACGAATCGTACTTGTAAATATTCGTTTTCTACTTGAATTAAGGATAGAGTTCTAGTCAGATAAGGAGTCGTCTGTACGGGGCTATAAATAGCTACCTTTGTAGATCTGTAATCATCAACAAATCAATACAACAAACTACTATTTCCTCGTACTTACTTTCAAGCAGGCGACTTCGCCAAATACTTCTTTTTCACGAGTTCGTACGGGTTGGCGAGGCTGCATCAACTTGACCTCCGGCCGATCTCGTAAGTTCCGTTTACCGAGTAAATTCTAAGCTTTAACTTCGGGTGCATCGCTGTCGTTTCGTTTAGATTTATTCACTAGTTATCGATATTTACTAGAATCATAGGTTTTACCTGTTTTTCTAGTTTTATCACCAGTTATCCAGCTAGGAATCGACAATTTCGGCTTTCTTTATATTCTGCTATTTAATTCACTTATTTTACATATAGCCGATTAGATCTGTTCCTAGTGTTGTTACTATAGCATTGTGTCGATTACTCCAGTAGTTTTTGTCTACACAGCTACAGTGATCGGTTGCTTTATAGCCGATTTCTTTATTACGGCAAATCGGCCGATTCACTGATAAGCTCTCTCGAGATCGGAAATTTAGCCGATCGCGACTTCCGGACCTGACACGTATTCTTCCTTGCCAATCAACAGGTCAGATTGGCTGGCACGCCGCGCGAATCGCACCAGGGCAATCACCCGAACAGGAGTTAAGCAGATTCTCCCGGGTCGTGTGTCAGACGCTGGGGATTTGGTTGACCGATTTCTAGCGCCAACAACTATACAACTTTCCTTCATGATAAAGTTGCAAGCCAACAAGTGACTATACAACCTATCTTCATGATAAAGTTGCAAGCCAACACTAAACTACCCATAAAGATTAACCCACAATTTTTAATTTCTTTAGTAACCTACCTTAAGCCTTTTATTTTATTTTAGAAAAGAATTATAGTAATTTTCTAATCTCAAAACTTAATTCCTATTATTTAATAATAATTTGTGAATAAGAAAGCATTATTTAGAATTTTATGCATTTAATAAAGGTTAAGCATTTATTTAAATACCTTAATCAAAAGGCATTAAATAAATACCTAAATTTCATTATTTTTCCTAGGATTTAAGAATTTTAATGCATAAAGGAAAATAAAACAATCCTAATAAATTGGTTTGACTATTTTTGGACAGTTCTACAATTTCTAGTGAATTAAATGGTGAAACAGGCATTTAAATCTATTTCTAAAAACCAGAAACCCTATAATTATCCATAACCCCACCCCTGAAAACCTTTCTCACTCACTCCTGTCCTACCCCCTCTCTCTGACTTGCGGCCGCCTGGTAAAAAATACCCTGCCTGGCCCAGACCATGGCGCACGGGCGGGTAACTCCGGCAGCTCGCAGGCGGCGGCCTCCCCGGTGGTGTGGTCGGGCCGGGAAGCATCCCCAGGCCACGGCGCACCCACGGGTGGTGGCGCCCTGGCTGGTGGCCGGCCGGCACAAGGCTCGGCAGCGGTGCAAGAACGGCCTCCAGCGTGACCTGCGGCCTCTACACGACCTAGTTTTGCTTCGAGGACCAAACGATCGAAGGGAAAGGGTTGGCATGGAGGAGCTCATCGAGAGGACAGTGGTGGTGGCCAGTGGACCAGAACAGTGGCGATTAGGGGCTCGTCGGTGGGGACCAAAAAACGGATGGACGTGGGGTGTCGCGGTGGCGCTAGCGGAGCTTCTGGCGGGCGGATTCGCGAAGAGGAGTGGCGGAGAGAGGGTGTTGGCCGGCGGCAACGTTGCTCACCCGAGCTTCTGCTCGCACGGTAGTAGAATGGCAGACGGTGAAACGATAAGTGTGGGAGTGGTAGAAATACGAGTTTTTCACCGTGTGCATGTCGTCCACCTCGGCTCATGGCAGGCAGGCGTGGTGCAGACGTGTCCGTCGCGCTGGCCGGCCGGCGAGATTGCCAGCAGCGGCACGGCTGTGTCCCCTGCTCGCCCCCTTCCTTCTTTCTTCTTTCTTTTCTCCCAATTCCAGACCTCAAAATCGACTGATTTCAAATCCAAACGTCCAAATGTCCCTTAAGAAAACTTGTAGAGGAATCATCACTCTTCAATTTCTAGATTGGCCCCAAGCTGAGATAAGCACTCTAGGACCAAGATTTTTAAGCTCAAAGTTTGGGCAAAATAACACTGTAACTGAACCTGTGCGATTCAGTTTCGTCAGGATACGAACAGGGCCATTTGCCCTACTTTTGGCTCAATTTGAATAGCTAAAACTTGTTCCATGGGGTTCAACCCTCATCTATATTTGTTCTACAACTAACAAAGATTCCATTTTGCACAAGAGCCCATATACCTTTTGCACTAATTTTCTCTCAAATTTGCTCCAAACATTGCTAATCGCTGTGATTTTCACATTTAGAAATTTATTTCGGCTTCTTGGATGAAATCAGCTCAACTTGAAATCTTTGGGCTCCATATAAATTTGAATCCTCCACTTTCTCTGGCCCACACAATATCTTATTAAAATCTTCCATAATCCATATTTCACTAATATTCAAAATCATTTGCTCACTTACATAGGAAATTTTTTTCTAGAAACTTGTTCCAAAGGTGGGTACTCATTATGATTTTCAGCTTCGTTAGTTTCAGACGGCGATTAGTAACTCTATTAATTCCTCCTTCAATTATATTTTGGAGAGGTTTAGGACTTGAATTAGACTTCAAGCTTCACTCCCTTGAGCTTTAAACACTCTCAAGTCTCTGTTTCATATTTTTACCAAATTTACCAAATTTTCAAACTCCAAATTGCAACTTGGTCAAATTTGGCTCAAATTTGACTTTGAGTCAAATTACCTTCCTCTAATCCAAATTTCACCATTAGCTCATTGATGGCATACTTTAGTTATTATTAACACCAGGTGTTACAGCCTCTCCCCCTTAAAAGAATCTCATCCCGAGATTCCAAGTGCTAAAGCCTCGGCTGGAGAGTGGAAAGGAAAATGTGTCATACAAACTTCCTTCTCTATTCTTCATAAAAGGAATTGGGGTGGTTGTTTGTTGATGACTGTTTATCTGATTTCAAGCATTCCTATACAACTTGGGATACTTAGATTCCAAATTTTCTCCTTGTTCCCACGTGGCCTCATCCTGGGTGTGATTTTTCCATTACACTTTATAAAACTTGATACTCTTAGTACGAGTATCTCTGGTCTTCTGATCTAAGATTTTTATGGGCCTTTCTTCATAAGTTAAATCTTGTTCCAGCTCAACTTCAAATTCTTCCAAGACTTCTTCTTCTAGAACCCTCAAGCATTTCCTGAGTTGAGATACATGAAATACGTCATGTATCGAGGCAAGTTGATCTGGTAATGAAAGTTTATACGCAACTGGACCTTTCCGTTCCAGGATTTCATAAGGACCGATATATCTTGGAGCTAACTTTCCTTTTAACTCCAAAACGGTGCACTCCTTTCATTGAGCTTCCTCCTTTGCAAATAGTAACTCTATTAATTCCTCCTTCGATTATATTTTGGAGAGGTTTAGGACTTTAATTAGACTTCAAGCTTCACTCCCTTGAGCTTTAAACACTCTCAAGTCTCAGTTTCATATTTTTGCAAAATTTACCAAATTTTCAAACTCCAAATTGCAACTTGGTCAAATTTGGCTCAAATTTAACTTTGAGTCAAATTACCTTCCTCTAATCCAAATTTCACCATTAGCTCATGGATGGCATACTTAAGTTATTATTAACCCTAGGTGTTACAATTACATTTCTTAATCACGTATAATCTTGAGACAAACTTCCTTAAATCTTGGTATTTCGTAATTGCAGGTTGTCCTGCTGTTTCCCGATTGGCAAACCAACTCCTTCCAGAGCCACGCAATCGTTAATCAATCAATCAATTGTTTCCTTCCAGAGCCCCTCAATCACTGCTGTTTCCGGATTGGTAAACACAACTCCTGATCTAGTGCATCATGTGCCAACTCCTGATTCAGGTTGTGTGCCAACTCCTAATCCAGGTTGTGTATTTCCAAGACTTTTTATGTATTGTTTTTTGTATTAATTCCAGTCTTCTTTGTAAATTATTTGTCTATCTGTAGTCAGAATGTCTACTGGAACACCATTCTCAATTTTTTTTCTGATGTCTTTTTTTTGTGAAAACACCTAGGTGCACGGAGCAAATAGAATGTTGTATCCTCCTTGGATCACGCGTCAGATTTGGCTTGGATCATGCACTTGAACTGGGGATTTTAATTGTTTGTAAATAATGTCTATCTTACAGTTTGTTTTACTTTTTATGTTAGGTATTTTGGTTGAAGGTAACGATGGTGATGAGGACGATCAAGACGAGTGGCTCCATCAGAATGATACATATGCATACAAGAGAAGTGCAACCATAGATCGTGGGTGTGATGAATCAACTTTTTTGGACATATCATTGTTAGGAATAGGTAAACACGATAGTCAGTATCGGTGCCTTGGTTTGTAGTGGATTATAGTGTATTTTATGAAATATTTCATGTTTAATTTATTATCAGGCACTTCAGGCATAATGTCACATGAGGATCGTCAGAAGGAGAAGGATAGGCTAAAAAAGAAGAGGAAATATGGACGGTTATCACCTGAAGAAAGAACTTTAAAATGGGCAAATCAGAGGGAAAACCGTCATAAGATCGATCGGCATGCCAACATTGTCTTTCATACTCCTGGTACGTCTGTGTGCAAATATTGTGGTCAAGTTGTTGTAGTGTCGCATGTTCGTTATTCCTATGGGCCTCATACAGTTGCATGCATGAAACAAATAGGGAGCAAAGCATCAACCTTGCCCTGGCTCATGTCTTGATTCTTTGACTGGTATGTCACTTTCATGAGTGGTAGGGGCCTAATGCATGCCTCTATATAATTATTGCCTAGCCAGAATTAATTCAGACCTTTGTACGACATCCATTCTCTACATCTATATAATTATTGCCTGGCCGGAATTAATTCATTGTAATTTTTTCTCCATTGTCCCAGAAAATTATTTAGATCAGATGGATCCTAGACTAGGTGATGAGATGCTAGAAGATGATGAAGCTAGAGTATTTTACCAGCGAGGTATGTGCTATATAAGTACTAATATATTTTTCTGAATGTTTCTGTTACCTGACCATAAGAAATTTAATTTACGTTATTTATCATCCTTTGCAGATATCCATTACGAGTATTATAAAGATCCAGAAATGGCTTTCAACCTCGCTGACCCATTTGATGGAGTGTACAAGGAGCTTCCTAAAAAGCATCACGCTTTGAGGAAGGTAAAAAATTGTGATTTTTGCAATGCGAAAAAATTCCCCGGTGAAGGTCCTGCTTTCTGTTGTAGGAACAGGAAGGTCCACATATATATCCCGGAAGTGCTGCACGAGCTATGCCGGTTGTTTGCCAGTCAAACCGACAGGTATGCAAAATATTTCAAGAAATACATACAGTACTTCAACTCACATTTCTCTTTCACTAACTTTGGGGTTTCCATTGATCAGCATTTAGCAAATGCAAGGGTTCTGGTGTGTATTGTTTTAAGGAACATGGGAAGCTTTACTATAAACTTGATCCACTCATGCCAAGTGGTAAAGGGCCACGACATATGTAGCTCTACTTTTACAACACAGATGATAGTATTACTCACAGTGTAAAGAGGTCACCTAATGTTGATGAGAATTTGATTCGCTTTGTAAGAGTTCTTCTTCTTCTTAATCCATACGTGCACTTGCTCACAAGTCTAGGTACTATTAAAAATGTTTAGGAGTACACTATTGAACTGAACACCAGCATTGGTGTTGATCAGAGGAGGTACAATGCACCTGCAATGGACCAGGTTGCAGCTATCTGGTTAGATGGAAATGACCCACAACAAAGGTTTGATTGCAGTATTGTTATATATGGGAAGTCAAATGACACACACTATATTAGGGCATACCACGGTTGCTATGATCCATTAGCATATCCATTGTTTTTTCCTGGTGGTGAGACCGGTTGGGAGGATATGCAGATACAGTACAGAGTTCCTCCACCCTCAAAACCGAAGAGGAAGTATGTAAAGCCTAAGAGAAAAAGTTTGGCTATCTAACCTTTGTTGAACTTCTTATAGCATGTAGTTCTTTGTTTCTACCATATGGAAATTGACAGTTATGCTTGCGATATAGATGGATCTGATGGTGAAGGTGGTGAACTTGCAAACAATGATCAGATAGGCGTGGGTGGATGTAAGAAGCGGACCATTCGTGGTATTGGTAATTATGATTCCATTCCTTTCATATGACAACTTATCACTACCTTTGTTTTATTTATAAATTTATAAATTATAATATTATTAATTTCAACTTTGTAGACCCTCATGTTGTCTAAGAAGAAGATGATGCGTGTGGAATTTTGAGAACAAATGAAAGTACAATAAATTAATGCTACTCTTCTGCTAACCTCATTCTAATCTTTTAATGTTTAGATTCCACTTTGTAGACCCTCATGTTGCTCGCTATTTCAATATTTATTTAATGAGTGTACAAGATTTTGTAGGTTTTGATCATGAAAGTGATCCAAATGAAAATATGTATGGCGACGTGGAAGGGCTAGGTAACATTTTAACATTTTAGATTAGATATGTTTATTGGAACCATGAAATATCAGTTTATATATCGTGGTGTTCTGTTATATTCATCTTAGAAACTGGAGGTTCACGCCGATGGGTCAGCGTGAGAGAATAGAAGTGTTACAAGCTTCAGATACGGGAAGGCCAGTTCAACGTGTTCTTTCATGCTGGATGTTTGTTCCAACAATTATTGGTTGAATGGTATGTTAAAGTCGAGTCAATGCGCTTAGACTCATACTCAAAGTCAGCAAACCAGGCCCTGATTCATGCAAATCTCTACCAGGTCTAAATTGATTACTTGCTTTTACTTGCTTTCATTTGTGCTGCTATTCGAATATCTAAAAGACTGTTGGATAATACATTTTGAACAGGGACTTCTTGACACTCTCGCCACTGGGGAGGCTGATGCTTCCAAGGCAGGGCTTAGGATTGTCCTTAGTAAACAGTTTCCGAGGAGTGATCGTGATGTTCAGTCCCGGTTCATGGATGCTATGACTTTTGTGACACCCTATGGCAAGCCTGATTATTTTGTGACTATGACATGCAATCCATATTAGGATGAAATTGTGCAGAGTTGTTGCCTTGACACACGCCATAGGACCGTCCTGATGTTGTTGCGCGGGTTTACCATGCTAAGCTCCTAGATCTCCATGATTTCTTGATAAAAAAGGGTCATCTTGGTACTGTTGTTGCATGGGCACATGTGACAGAGTTCCAGAAGAGGGGTCTTCCACACAAGCACTTTCTTTTGGTTATGGAGTCTGGAAGCAAGTTAAAGAGCCCTAATGATTATGATAAGTATATATCAGCAGAGATTCCTGATCCGAACAAATACCCGCTGATAAGGATATTACCTGCTCGAATGCAACCACATTAGCAAATTTTGATTCAAAGGTAAAATAATTATTTTCCATAATTGTATTTGATAAATTTGATAAATTGATGCTCCACCATGATGTGTGTTCATTATCATTTTTAAAAATATATGCATGGATTAAAAATAGTGTTAAACACACATGCAAGGCATGGGGACCAAAGAAGTTGATTGGGGACCAAGTCCAAGTTTTCCTAACATCCTCCACCAGGCCACCATGTCACCTTTGGCCCAAGGAAAGAAAGAGATCAAATCCAACACGTTTCGGGGCTGGATTTGGACTGCAGAACAGCACCAACTTGTGACGGTCACCACAGTCGCATTTGGACTCGGATTGGGGCGTTCAAGTACTTCATGGAATCCTTATCAAGTTGATTTTCATATGGATCCAAACTCATGGCCATATATTTTCTGATATGGCAGCAATCATCGATTTGTTCCAGAGACTTTTCTGCCTACGGTGCTGCGTCATCGTATTTTGGCCCGATGAGTCTTGTATCAAGTCGGGTCCAATAAAGACACGTCCTAGGGTTGGAGCACAACTGCAATGCTTTGGTGGTCATCCTCCCACATTCATATACCCCTTAGCCACCACCAAGAATAGTCAGGTTTTGTTTATATATAAGTTTAGCCATTGCTACTTCCTTGTAGACGCGTGTGTCGACTAGACCATCCGTTCTACTCGATTTAGAACCCCAACTTTGTGATTTCAGATTGGTTTTTATCTCCATATTTGCAATTGAGTTGCTTGTTCTACTTATTCTTGCTTGTTCCTCGATTGCTTGCAGGAATTACCCTAGTAGTTTGGTTGATTGTGCTCCACAATATCGCGGCGACCGTTGGAGGTGGTGTATCAGTTGCAAAGGCGCAGCATCCTTGGATGGTTATAGTCGGGCCATGAACGTTGCCTCCATCCCCAAATCGTGTTATCCACCTTCTCTCATAGAAAGATTGGGATTCAACCCCACGGGTTCACATCTGTAATCAGATTGATCGGTGAGAGACTTGCAATTCTTTGCTATTTTTAATCTCCTACGGTGCAAAAAAAGCTAAAAAATTAGTAGATTAGTTTTCCTTAATCCTAAAGACCCTTTGAGCCTTTTACTAGTGCTGCTTAGTTAGGGCTTGTTGAGGCTTCGGTTGGATTGGTTGTGTCAAGTTGTTGGTCTTAGTGTCTAGTCTTTTAGAGTTTCAAGTTCTTATCACGTTTTGGTCGCTTCCACTGTTGCCACTGCTGTTTGTTGATTTCATATCTATCAAGATTCCAATTTGGTTCAGTTTGTCATGAATTTCAAGCTAGTTGTTGTTGTTGCAATTGTGTAACAAAATGAAAGAAAAAAAGAAAGAAAGAAAAAAAAGGAAAGGAAAAGAAAAAATAGAAATAAAGAAAAAAAATAGGGGTTGTTCCTTTTGTTCCTCTTTTCTTTCAGTGGTGCTTTGTGACTTTCTTTGTGTCCAGGCTCGTGTCTGTAGCACAATCTAGCCTAGGACCGGCATAGTACCGCTGTTGAACGATTACTCAGCTTGCTTTTGTGACTAACGTGGTGCTAGTATTTTCCCTTGCTTCAGCCCACCTATAGCTGCACATATTCAACTACAGCTTGACAGGTTTTTATTGCTACGACACCCATACACTTTGCTCCACAGTTGTAGACTTGTTGGTTGCCGTCACCTCCTATTTGGCTTGATAAGAACTTGTAAGGGCTTTGTTGGGGGGAAATATTAACGACCTCCTAATACCGCTTAAAGCGATAGTCATGAAGGCCCAGGCCCACCTGCGGTAATTACGATTACCGCCGACCCAATAGAGGCAGAGAACATCCCACTCCGTCTCGCCCGACCCAGGGCCCCGGGGTCAGACAATCCCGACCCCTCGATGGCGGGACTCCGCCTCGCCCGACCGCGAACCCAGGGTCGGGAGTGCCCGACCCCTCGCCGCAAGGCTCTGCCTCGCCCGACTGTGGTCCCAGGGTTGGGAGCGCCCGACCCCTCGCCGCAAGGTTCCACCTCGCCCAACCTAGGGAACCGGGGTCAGGAGCGCCCGACCCCCATCACAGAAACTCCGCCTCGCCCGACCCTGGGCGCGGGGGTCAGACTCACTCGGGTTCACAAGACAGATATTCGCCTCGGGCGCGGACTGGAGGTTCAGGATAACGATCTCGTGGGTCCCCCTATCGACCTCGCCTTAAATGCGCCGTGGCCCTGTCAAGCCAAAAGGGAGCGGCGTCCCCAACGTAACCGGTCACGAATACCGGTGCGCGGCCGTGCGGCGCGGGCTGCAGAGGCCGCGGCTCCTTTTGATTCGCCACAGGGTACTCATGAGCTGCGCCGAATGGTACAGGAGGGCGCGTCACTTGCTCTCGCGCCCCGTGCTCCCAACGGCAGTTTCAGGGATGCGACGTCCGAGTCTTACGGTAATCGGTGGGGCAACAGAATTGGACCTCCTCCCCGATGGGCGCGGATGCCGAGGCTGAGGATCATCATCACGCTCAACGGCAACGGTGACTAGGTAGATCATCGACAAGATCAGGAAGGAATCCCCCTCTCTCGCTGGATGTGTTGACAGGGACCGGAGGCTGGAGCAAGAGCGACAGCCTTGGGACCCTCCCCTTGTATTATTTTCCTACTTAGCTTATCCTTTCTTCCTCTCCTCCTGACGCCTGTCTCAACTGTAACCCAAGCTCCTTCTTGCGCTATAAAAGGAGGACCGGGGGTCCTGAGACAGGGGGACTCTCTTCCAAAAGCCAACAGCACACTCTCACACTCCCTTAGAGCACAAGCACCCTCAAGAGACCTGGGATCAGTTCCCTCTCTCATCCATCTGTAACCCCTACTACAGAACCCCGCATGGGTAACACGAGCAGCCTCGATACTGGACGTAGGGCCTCCTTTGCCCGAACCAGTCTAACCCCGTGTCTCCCACGCCACCATCCGAAGCCTTACACGCATAAAAGAAATTTACTAGTCTAAGTCTCGATCCGCAAATCTTGACAACGACAGGCTTGTTTTAAACAAGTTGAGTTTGAGAAAATTACAATTGACACATCCTAGTAGTTAACAGGAGGATACATATTATTTTTGTGTTTCTTGTTTTCTACTAATCATAGAAGGTGATACAGAGATTTTTGAGCTATTGAAACTAGATCCTCATAATCAAGATGTCATTCAACACTTACCATTATATGATGATAAGTTTGATTCTCAAGCTTACATTGATTGGGAGCTAAAAGTAGATAATGAATTTGATGAGCATGACCTCTCCGAGAAACAAAAGATTTACATTGCCTCTAATGTTTTGACTGAATGTGCTTTGCTAGAATGGAAACACATTTGTAAGTACAACAAAGTTCTAGAATCTTGGGAAGACTTAAAATTTGTTTTTAGAGATGCATTCATTCCTGCATATTATGTTGATTATTTGCTTGCAAAATTAGACAACTTGAAGCAAGTAGTAGGACTATGAAAGAATACCATCATATCTTTAAGATTTGTGCCATGTTTGGTGGTTTAGATGAGTGCAAGAAAGATATAATGAGTATGATATGAACCCGCTAGGGTTGATTCCCGATCTTTCGATGAGAGAGGCGTGGATAACTCGAGTGGTGGATGGAGACAACGTTCATGGCCCGACTACAGTCTTCCAAGCTGCGCCTTAGCAACCGATACACCACCTCCAATGGCTGCCGTGATCTTGTGGAGCGCGTCACCCGGCCACTAGGGCACTCGTCCTGCAAGCAATCGAAGAACAAGCAAGAACAAGTATAACAAGCAACTCAATTAAAAATATAGAGATGGAAACCAATCTGAACTCACAAAGTTGGGGTTCTGAATCGAGTAGAATGGATGGTCTAGTCGACACACGCGTCTACAAGGAAGTAACAATGGCTAAACTTTCAACAAAACAAAACCCAATCTGTTTGTGGCGGCTCTAGTCCTTATTAATACCTAGGAGGACGACCAGGAGGGTGTTGGGGTCATGCTCCAACCCTAGGACATGTCCCTAATGGACCCAACTTGATACACGGCCCATTGGGCTAAAATAAGGCGATGCAGCACCTCTGGACAGAAAACTACTCAGTAGTATTTCAATGATTGCGGCCGACTTAGAGAAGATATGGATATGATTCTAGATCCATATGAAAATACACTTCATAAGGATTCCAAGGAGTACTTGAACACCTAAAACGGAGTTCGGATGAGGTCATCGCGGCCGTTGCAAGTTGACACAGAGCTGCAGCACGAATCCAGCCCCAAAACGTGTTGGATTGGAACTCTATCTTTTCTTGGGCCAAAAGTGACGTGGGGGCCTAGTGGAGGACGTTGGGAATACTTGGACTCAGCCCCCAATCTACTTCTTTGGTCCTCCATACCTTCCATGTGTGTTTAACACTATTTTTAATCCATGTACGTATTTCTGAAATTGACAACGAACACATATCATGGTGCAACATCAATTCATCAAATGTATCAAATACGATTATGGTAAAGAATTGTTTCACCTGTGAATCAAAATTTACTAATGTGGTTGTATCTGAACAGGTGATGTCCTCATCATTCTCCCCTTCTTGGCTGCAAGTCGTCCTCGACTTGCTCCAATGGCATTCTAAGGTGGTTGCTTTGATGTTGGAGCACGGAGCGACGACCATGCTCCATGGCCACAACCGGTAATGCTCCCCTTCTTTGTTCTTACCCTGTTGCATATGGGAAAAACTAGAAAAACTTTGCACGACATTATTAGTGTTAGTGCAGCCCTTGATTTGATCATGGTATTGTTGCCCCAAAGGATATTTCTGACTAGAGCAAATATAAACTTTATGCACCAAATATTCTCCTTTGCTGTCACATTTGCCAATTGGATAAAGCAAACAATGAGTAAAACTTGGCAAACGAGAAGAAAATTTATATTTTTCTTTTAGATAATTAAGATTACACAGAATATCAAATTCAATATAACCCAAAGTATTTAAAGAGGATAGCAAATTCAGTTCATCTTGTGCAACTAATAGGATGAAAAAGCTTTTCTTCAGCACATTTATATGTTTCGAAACAAAAAGTATCACACTTATTCGTTACTTGTGGCATAGGAGTAAAAGAATCATCATCACACAAGTCTTCTTTATCACAAGGAACAGCAAGTAATTCATTTTGTGACAAAGGAAAATCAACAGTGGGTTCCACTATTTGTTGCTCTTCATTAGCATGACATTATGGGTCACATCATTATTGCAAGTATTCACAGATAATAGAATCTCCTTTTCAGCATTGAGAGCAAGACAATACAATTGAGCAATATGCATGCATGATTTGCTAATTAACAAAGTTCGAATTTCAGAATTGAGCCCTCTCACGAACCTACTCATCACATCTTCCATGCATTCATCTAATCCACCATACATGATACAAATTTTAAAATCATGGAAGTATTCTTTCACAGTCCTACTACCTTTCCTCAAGTTGTCTAATTTAGCAAGCAAATAATCAACATAATATTCAGGAATGAATGCATCTCTAAAAAGAAATTTAAAGTCTTCCCAAGATTCTAGAACTTTCTTACGCCTACAAATATGTTTCCATTGTAGCAAGGCAAATTCAGTCAAAATATTAGAGGCAATACAAATCTTTTGTTTCTCGGACAGGTCATGCTCATCAAATTCATTATCTACTTTTATCTCCCAATTAATGTAAGCTTTAGGATTAAACTTACCATCATATAATGGCAAGTGTTGAATGACATCCTGAATATGAAGGTCTAGTTTCAACAGCTCAAAAATCTCCGTATCACCTGCCATGATTAGTAGAAAACAAGAAACACAAAAATAATATGTATCCTCTTGTCAACTACTATGATGTGTTGGTTGTAATTCTCTCAAACTCAACTTATTTAAAACAAGCCCTTACAAGTTCTAACCAAGCCAAACAGGAGGTGACGGCAACCAACAAGTCTACAACCGTGGAGCGAAGTGTATCAGTGCCGCAGCAACAAATACCTGTCAAGCTATAGTCGAATATGTGGAGCTGTAGGTGGGCTTAGGCAAGGAAATATACTAGCACCACGATAGTCACAAAAGCAAGTTGAGTAATCATTCAACGGCGGTACTGTGCTGGTCCTACCCTAGACAGTGCTAGGGACGCGAGCCTGGACACAAGGGAAGTCACAACACACCACCGGAAAACAATAGAGAAGCACAACAAACAACCCCTTTTCTTCCTATTTTTTTTGTCTTTCTTTCCTTCTTTCTTTACTATTTTTTTTCTTCTTTTTTTTCCAGGGGTACTCAAATCTGATTATATGAACAAAAGGACTTCACAAAAGTGACACACCACACAAACTTTTTCCTAAAGGATAGGGATATTCCGATAGGATAGAAATCAGATTCGGACTCAAACAGCAACAAGGCAGCTGTCAATTCGGACTCCAAACCGATTCCAACTCGAACTCAGCACCATGTGGGATTCGGTCTTAAACAAACTCGGAGTCCTACTCGGACTTGAACACAAAGATGTATTCAGATTCAGCCAATAGAAGATTTTATATGGTAGCACACAGCTGTGACTAGAACGTGACAAGAACTCGAAACTCTAAAGGACTAAAACTAAGACCAGCAACTCGACACAACCGATGCAACCAAAAACTCAACAAACCCTAACTAAACAGTGCTAGCAAAGGTTCAAAGGGTTTATAGGATTGCGGGTAAACTAATCTACTATTTCTTTTGGCTTTTTCTGGACTATGGGAAATTAAAAACAGCAAAGAACTAGAAGTCTCTCACCGATAAACCTTGCTCTGATTACCGACTGATATGAACCCGCTAGGGTTGATTCCCGATCTTTCAATGAGAGAGGCGTGGATAACTCGATTGGTGGATGGAGACAACGTTCACGGCCTGACTACAGCCTTCCAAGCTGCGCCTTAGCAACCGATACACCACCTCCAATGGCTGCCGTGATCTTGTGGAGCGCGTCACCCGGCCACTAGGGCACTCGTCCTGCAAGCAATCGAAGAACAAGCAAGAACAAGTATAACAAGCAACTCAACTGCAAATATAGAGATGGAAACCAATCTGAACTCACAATGTTGGGGTTCTGAATCGAGTAGAACGGATGGTCTAGTCGACACACGCGTCTACAAGGAAGTAACAATGGCTAAACTTTCAACAAAACAAAACCTAATCTGTTTGTGGTGGCTCTAGTCCTTATTAATACCTAGGAGGATGACCAGGAGGGTGTTGGGGTCGTGCTCAAACCCTAGGACATGTCCCTAATGGACCCAACTTGGTACACGGCCTATTGGGCCAAAATAAGGCAATGCAGCACCTCTGGACAGAAAACCTCTCGGTAGTATTTCAATGATTGCGGTCGACTCAGAAAAGATATGGATATGATTCTAGATCCATATGAAAATAAACTTCATAAGGATTCCAAAGAGTACTTGAACACCTAAAACAGAGTCCGGATGAGGTCATGGCGACCGTTGCAAGTTGACACAGAGCTGCAGCCCGAATCCAGCCCCAAAACGTGTTGGATTGGAACTCTATCTTTTCTTGGGCCAAAAGTGACGTGGTGGCCTGGTGGAGGATGTTGGGAATACTTGGACTCGGCCCCCAATCTACTTCTTTGGTCCTCCATACCTTCCATGTGTGTTTAACACTATTTTTAATCCATGTACGTATTTCTGAAATTGACAATGAACACATATCATGGTGCAACATCAATTCATCAAATGTATCAAATACAATCATGGTAAAGAATTGTTTCACCTGTGAATCAAAGTTTACTAATGTGGTTGTATCTGAACAGGTGATGTCCTCATCAGAGTAGGTTCATGAGAGGACTCAATTCTAAAATTCAAACCATGCTGATTTCTAAAACTTATAACCACCTCTCTATCTTATTTTTGCTTGCTCGTAAAGCTGAAAATCAGATTTTATTATCTAGAAATACTTGCAAGAACAATGTGAACCATGGTAATCCTTTTTGCTCCACTGCACATCCTAATCAAGAGCACAAAATAGTGAAATTTGCTGCTGATTTGCCTATGTTGCAGTGTGATTTGCTTGCTATACCTTGTGACAACGAAAAGTTGTGTGATATGCCTTCGCTAATTTCATCACCACAACTAGAGATAGAGCACTCTCTTGTTCCTCTTGTTGTCCATGACATTTTGCAGAAGGATGGGAATAATTCCATTGAGTGCATTGAGCAAATTGAGCAACTACACCCATTGCTAAACTGCAAAAAGAATGATTGTGCAACACCTACCACGTTGGAGGAGAGTGAGCAAAGCAACACATTCGATGATGAAAACACTCCCTGTGAATATGCTTATAATACTCTGCAATTGCCCACTACTGATGCTAGCCTCGCCAGGTTTTAGTTCAACTTCCTGCTGAGCATACCTTGCCACGAAAAGAACACTTTTGTCATAATGACAAGGAGTTGTTTGAAAATGTTTCTTGTATACCACAAACACAACTCAAGCATGAACATGTTAAATCTGTTTTTAATGATGTACATGTCGTTTCTGCAAATGTTTATTGCCTTGCTAGCAAGAAGCATGAAACTCCTGTCCTGTTTTAACACATTAGGTTATATTGAATTTTAAATTCTTTGTAATCTAAATTGTCTAAAATAGAAACTTAAATTTGATTCTGGTTTATCAAGTTTTAATCATTGTTCACTTCATGCAATTATCAAATATGATAGCAAAGAAAAATATTTGGTGCATAAAGTTTATATTTGCTCTAATCTAAAATATCCTTTTGGGCTACAATACCATGATCAAATAGGGGGTTGCACTAACACCAATAACATTTTGCAAAGTTTTCTTAGTTTTTCTCTTATGCAACAGTGTCAGCCCGAAGAAGGGGAGCATTGCTGGTTGTGGCTGTGTAGCATGGCCGTCACTCCGTGTTCCAATATCAAAGCGAGCACATTTGAATGCCATTGGAGCAAGTTGAGTACGACTTGCAGCCAAGAAGGGGAGAATGATGAGGACCTCACCTACTCGGATACAACCACATTAGCAACTTTTAATTCAAAGGTACAACAATTCTTTGTCATGATTGTATTTGATACATTTGATGAATTGATGCTACACCATGATGTGTGTTCATTATCATTTTCAGAAATACATACATGGATTAAAAAAGTGTTAAACACACATGGAAGGCATGGAGGATCAAAGAAGTTGATTGGGGACCAAGTCCAAGTATTCCCAACATCCTCCACCAGGCCACCACTTCACTTTTGGCCCAAGGAAAGAAATAGATCAAATCCAACACATTTCGGAGTTGGATTTAGACTGCAGAACAGCACCAACTTATGATGGTCACCACGGTCGCATACGGATTCGGATTGGAGCGTTCAAGTACTGCATAGAATCTTATGAAGTCTATTTTCATATGGATCCAGAGTCATGTCCATATCTATTCTGAGGTGGCCGCAATGAGTAGCAGAATGCACTCCCATGAATAGACCAAAAATAGACCAGCAGAATGCACTCCCATGAGCAGTACGCGAAGCCCCCATTACATACTACTAAAGTACTAAACATGCCATCAACTCGACTCAGTCTTCTTCCACATTGCGGTAGTCACCCTTCTTCAGCTTTCGCTTGATAGCAATGCGAAGCTCCTCCGCCTTTGCTCGAATCTAAAATTTTACAAGGAGGTCATTTAGCATGTGGATAAGATAACATGCATTCATGCCAATTGCAATACAGAAAGGTGCTGGTAACTAGGAACTTATTATCAGTCGGTACATTTATCTTTGCAAATTCAAAACTGATTTTTCATGAATTTCCTACATGACACAGCATACAAGTACATTTACTTCCTAGATCAACCAAAAATAGCTCACAACATGGATCCAATCCTACACATTTAGTGTTCCATATAACTAAAAGGAAAGGAACATAGTGATGAAAAACTTAAAGGGTAGGAACATCACCTGCCTAGAAGTCATAACCGGTGCATATATTTCGTCATCACTATCTTCATGGAGTATCGTCGTACATGTCATCTTTGCGAATGCGATATCATACTTTATTCCTTCAGCCTTCATTACAAGCAAAACAGGGTCACAATATATAGAACATCATGATCATTGATTTACCACTCCACATTATGCTCTACAATCAGGTAAACATCTACCTAGCTTACTCCATTTCAACTAAACATTATGAATCTAAAATTTTAATGAATGGAAGTTAAATCACTGGGACAGCTGTCTGGTTTATGAATTGGTTGCCGTGGGAGTCTGGTGTAACAATAGGATGAACTTAAAAGGAATCATACTGGTATGCTTTCACAAATTTATGGTGTGAACTAAAGGTACATCAACGGTTCATGAGAGCAAATAAGTTTATATTCATGGTAAAAACATAATGTTCCCATAGATTAGAGAAAACAGAGGTGCATTCTTTATGTGTTATATCTATTAGGCAAAATTGCAGGACAACAAAGAACTATGATATATTGATATGCAATTCTTAATAGATAGATAGATAAATGTAAACAAAAATACAATAGAACCAAAATGCCAGATTTGTTAAGGTGAATATGACACAAGAGTCCTTGAAAAAACAAATTGGGAACAAATAAAGCAAGCTACTTCCCAAGAAAGTTCCAAGGTACATCACATACTTGTTTTCCAGCTTCAAGATTGACTAAAACTGGAAACATACACTATCTTGTGCACATAACATCGTCATTACTTATCTCACATTGTGAACCTTGCACCAAAAAACCCCCAATTTTGTGTACCAAAGTGAGGCACTCACCACATTGACGACCACATCTGGGGGCACTGCTCCCTTCCCTTTTATGCCTGCTAGGGCCGACGACTCCTTCAAAGCCCAGTGGCACATCAGGAATGGTGGGCTTCATGTCCTCATCGAAGTCCATGTCAGGCGGCGTGTTGTGGGTGTAGATGTGGTGGCTCCGGCCCATAGCGGCTATCATGTGGCAGGTTGATGATGGGCCTGAGGTGGATGAGGGATGGTGGGTTGATGATGGGTCCGAGGTCGACGAGGGGCAGCGGGTTGGTGAAGGCGTTGAGGTGGATGAGGTGTGGCGGGTGGACGACGGCCCCGAGGTCACTAGAGTCAGTGAGAATCACCCAAACTCGTCACGCACCTTCCTCCTGGATTTGTGGTCGCGGCGCTTGTGCCCAACCATCATCCCTCCTGGATCCGGCGAGTTGTGCGAGGGGAGAGGAAGTTGGAGGAGAAGGCACGCGGTTTTGGGGGCCGATGGGACATGCAAGAGATGAATAGACGTGTGTGCGTGCGAACTGGGAAGTTGGAAAGGCGGAGGCCACGAGGGGGCCGCCAGGGACCTCGCATGTCGACCGAACAGATGAAAGTGCAAACAAAGAATGTGCCTCCTCAGTTCCTATTCCCACGCACGCTCACCGATGGTTGCCATCCTTGAGATATGGCGCAGCCTTAACTTCCCGTCGGTTAGCGGCATTTTCAAGAGAGGTTTTAAGAACTCCTCGTCCTCATCATCAGTTCCCATGCCAGCTGCAAAGGGAATTTCAAGAACTCCTCCTCTCATCATCCTCACCATTTCCCAAAAGAAGGGTTTTCAAGAACTCCTACTGTAGCCCCTGCTTGGCCCCCTCCACCGGCCCCTCTTCGATTACCATACATCGTGCTGGTCTGCCTCTCTAGCGATCCGGCTTGCCACCGTCCACGCGCTGCAGCTCCATTCATGCCATCGCACAAACCCTCGTCGCACTCCGCATCACACGATGTCGGTGCTAGCAATCATGGCGGCTAGGTGGCACCCTCGTCGCTGGTAGCACTCCCTACCGAGGTGGCCATTGAGATCGCCGGCCACCTCGCTGCAACCTTGGAGCGGCCCATGGATGACCTGCACAGCCTACGGGAGACCTGCTTGTTCATGCGCCGCGTGTGCAGCGACCGTGCCATTGGCCGGCGCGTGGCACTAGACCGGTTCAAGCATGCGATGCTGTGGAACAAGCCCGCCAGGTACGCCATCCTCCCTACTCGCCTGACCCAAGTCGGCAACCCAAAGGCCTCCTTCCTCACCGAGATGCGAGTCATCTTCGGGGAAACATGTAGCCCCCAGCCGTGCCTCGATGATCTCACCCGTGCCACCACGGGCGAGCACAATGTGGTGGCCTATTTGGTCGCCCTCTTCCTCTACATGAACAATGGCGGTGTCGGTGACGATGACACTACGAGGTGGTACGTGAGACGGGTCGAAGGTGAGGAACAATCGGTGGCGAGCGGCGACAGCAAACCAACAAAGATGAGGATGCTGAGCAACAAAGGATGTCGGCTATGCCACGAGCAGACCGCGAAGGTGGTCCACCAAACAACATGGCGCAAGGGGGGTGAACTGCTACCGCCGACACTGGTGCCCGGTGACATTCTGTGCACAGGCAGCAGCTGCGGCGTTACTAAAGGATGGCCACAAATTACTCTATTTTGCAGCAAGGACTGTAGGATTCACCGAGAAATTGTTTTGTTCCAAAGGGAAATTGGAATATATAATTAATTCACTCTTTACATGGAACTATGAATTAGTGTAGCTTTTGCTTTTCTGCTACTTTTGCTTGTTGAGGTCCAGGACTGGTTGGCTGACCTTGTAGTCAATATTGCCAATGTAAATATATATGTGATTAATGAAGACCAATCTATCGGTGTTTTAGACCGGCAACCCGCCTAGGGGGTACCCTAGGTGGTCTTTTGTGCGGTGGGTGTCGTTGAGAATCAAGGAGTCGATGGTGACGTAAGGAACACGATTTAGACAGGTTCGGGCTGCTAGATCGCGTAATACCCTCTGTACTGTATGTTGTTTGTATTGAACTTGGATGAGTTGTCTTGGAGGGGGTCCCTGCCCGCCCTTATATGAGTAGGGGAGCAGGGTTACAGGGTAGAAACCTAGTCGGGTTCGGTTTAAAGAGTCCTACTTGGTTTACAGAGTAGTTTTCTTATGTACACCGACTAGTCTTCAGGAGTCCGAGTGGGCCACGCTCCCCTGCCGTGTAGCCCCTGAGCCTTGATCATGTCCGAGTAGGCCCCTTGGTGGGCTGTACAGGGCGTACTCGTGGGCCTAGGATGCATGCCTGACAAGCCCCCGAGTGCTTTGTAGTCGAGTCGAATAGTTGCGAGTACTCAGAAGTTGTTATCCAAGTAAATCTTGGTGCTTACTAGGTTGTGATGTCTTTGAGTACTCGAGTACTGTCACGTGGCTGGAAGGTACTCTTCGTCTACCTTTGCTTCGAGTTACTTTTGCCTTGGAGATATTATATGGTAGTGCGATGACAAGCACACTCCATATGGAGTAGCCCTCGAGCCTTAGTTTGAATCGAAGAATCAGGTTGAGGGTCAATCCTATGTTCTAGTTTTTGGCTTTAGTAGTCTTGAGAAAAAAGAAAACTTTGTCCAGCGGGTACGGTATCCGCAGCCCTCGAGCATTTAGGCGATTATTCGTGGTCGATGAAGTGGTCAAACCTTTTGATTTGAGTATCCGTTGGATATTATTGGTGATAAATCCGATTTATATCTGACCGTTGCTTAATTGACGCTTAGAATCTGGAGGTGATGGAGATATAACAGGGCGGGGCCGCTGTTAGCGTTACACTCTTTTTTATCAGATCTATTTTATGCGCCTCTTTCCTGTTCATCTTTGCGCCACCGCCCTTTCTAGTGCCACCACCGCCATTGTTGCTTTCTCCTTGCCCTTAGTGTGATCTGCCGCCGATCCTTCTCTTGTTCCCCTTTCCCGAGGTTGACTGATGCGCATCACGAAGATGGGGAAGAAATCGGAGAAAAACCAAGGTCAAGCTGCGGCCGCTAGGAAGGTGAGATCCAAATCCAAAAAGAGGAAAGAGCTTGCACTGTCGGCGCCGAAGTGTCCCTGACAAACTAGACTGCCGCCACTGCCTGGGATCACCTGGCAGCACTCTGTGATGAAGGAACTGGCGGTTCAGGCTTTGGTTGATGCTAGGCTTCTTTAGTCGAAGGTTCAACTCTAGTGGAGGCCTGCTTTTGGCAATGCGTGGCAATTTGAGGAGCACCCGAAGGAGACTGTCATGCTTGCACACTTCGTTGAGAGAGGACTGGCAATGCCCACTTCCAACTTCTTCAGAGGTATTCTCGGGTACTACAATCTTCAGTTAGTTTTTTGCGCTTTAAGAGGGGTGCACGGGTGAATTGTACACTTTTATTTTTTCTGGTTGAAATGCCTTCACGTGAGTGGGGTCGGAAAGCATCTGGCTGACTCTTGTTAGTGCTTTAAGGCTTGTCGTCACGAGCGAGTAGTAACTTCTTAGTAGTTGGCGGTTGTGACCTTTGGCTATGAATAGGCCCCTGGGTACTCAACCAAGGTCATGCCCTTTAGTATAGTGATGGTTTGCTTCAGATTGTTGCTGTTTGATAGTAAAGAGATTCCAATGAGTGCCCCGGTGCTAGAAGATTCCTCATAGATTAGAGCCACCTTCCCTCCATAGACTCTAGCGCTCGTAGGGATAGCCACGATGCTAGAAAAATCCTCGTAGGAGGGTTTGTCACGTGCCTCATCTTGTAGCTCGTGATCTAGCTAAGTCCATGCTGGAACTCGCGAGTGATGGGTGATGAGTGCCGTGATCTTTATCCGGCTCTCTAATCAGAGGTGGGGGTGTGGCATGCAGTGTGGGACGGTGTGCCGAAGCTAGCAAGGGAGCAGTCTTGGTTCTTTTTCTCCTTTATGCTGCGCCGGGGATTTGTCATTGCCGCGGTCGAGGTAGCGGCGGTGAAGGAGTTTCTGGTGTTTTTTGGGAGGAGGACCTGGATATGGCTGCGTACTGTGCAGCTTCCTTGCGTGCGGGCCCAACCTTTTGATGCTGCTTACACCTTGTTGTTTTAGTAGTCGTCAGGCCTGTGTATCCTTGTGATACAGTAAAAGCCTGGGACTTGTGTAGACTACTAGTAGGCTGTTGCTTGTAGTCGTTGTTGTGTCATCGTGTTGTATTTTGTGTACCCTGATTTCATTGGGTAATCGGATGTGACTAAAGATAATGCAGAAAATGCGATCTTGAGTGATTGTTCGACAACTGCAAGTTTTGTGCTTTGAATACGACGATGTAGTCGTGGCTTTGTGAAGCCACTTTAGTTTTGTGGAGACGAGTTGAGAACTCGATCCGAAGTAGCTGTGGGCAGCTGACAAGTTGTGGTAACTCGAAGAGACTTGATGAAATCAGGTCAAACTGAGCGGAGCACTGGGGCTTCGCAGAGCTGGAGAGCTCGAGTGGCTGTGAGTAGCCGTCGAGTTGTAATAACTTGGAGAGACTTGATGAAATCAAGTTGACTTGAGAGCGGAGCACTGGGGCTCGCAGAGCTGGAGAGCTCGAGTGGCCATGAGTAGCCGGATAGAGGTAGTGTTTGCTGGAGGACTCATTTGAAATAGATTGGGGATGAAGACACGAGCACATGTCCTGTAGTCTGCTATGGGTAGTAGCAGCACAGATGTTCTATATTCCAAGAATTTGGTATTTCTTCACCTGAGAGTTCCTGTAGTCAGTACAATCCTGGTCTTGTAACCTTGGATACGACGTAGGGACCTTCCCATGGCGAGTTGAGCTTGTGCAGCCCCGATGTATCTTGGATGTGTTTAAGGACCATGTCACCTATGTTGAAGGAACACTCTTTGACATTGCGGTCATGATAGCGTCGTAGTCCATTAAGGTATCTGGCTGATTGAACCAGTGCTGCGCACCTGGCTTCTTCTAGACTGTCGAGGTCCAGGCGTCTCGTTTCTTCTGATATTCTTTCGTCATATTGTTCCACTGTGGGAGACTACCACATGACGTCTGTGGGAAGGATGGCTTCTGACCCATATACAAGGAAGTAGGGGGAGTGCCCAGTAGGTTTGCATGGTTGGGTGCGTAATCCCCAAAGAACATTGGGTAGTTCCTTGAGCCATTTGCCTCCTTTTGTGTTGCCGACATCATTGAACCTTTTCTTGAGAGCTTCGAGTAATATTCCATTGGCGCGTTCGACTTGGCCATTGGCCCTTGGGTGAGCGACGGAGACGTATCGTACGTTGATACCGCTGTTCTCACAATATTCCCAAAAGTCGTGATTGTTGAAATTGGACCCCAAATCAGTGATGATCCTGTTGGGAAAACCATAACGGTGTACGATCTCATCCAAGAAGTCGAGACTCGGTCAGCCTTGGGGCAAGTGATGGGTTTGACTTCAACCCACTGGGTAAATTTGTCAATGGCTACGAGTACTCGGTTGAATCCTCCTGGCGTGTTTGGGAGTGGTCCGATCATGTCAAACCCCCAGCATGCAAATGGCCATGTTGGAGGTATTGTAATGAGCTTGTAGGCGGGGACGTGCTGTTGTTTAGCAAAGAACTGACAGCTTTGGCATCTGCGGACTAGTTGCTTTACGTCGGCAAGTGCCATGGAGTAAAAACCTACTTTGAAAGCTTTGCCCACAATCGTTCGTGATGAAGCGTGATTTCTTCCAAGATTTCTTGGCCTTCTTCTTAGGTGACACACTTCATGAGTACCCTAAAGGATGTGCTCCTTCTATAGAGCTTGTCACCGACTATAACGTAGTTGTTCCCTCATCGCGAGACTTGTTCAGCTTCATTTTTGTCAGAGGGTTGCTTTTGTTCTTTGATGTAGTCGATGAACGGCAATCTCCAGTCAACTTCAATCATCATGTTCTCTCGGTCGGGTTCTGAAGGTTTGATAGTTGCTGGAGTGGCTTGTTCTAGTATGGATGGTTTATGGAGCTCGTGTACAAAAATTCCTGCTAGAACTTCTGCACGAGTTGAGCCCATTTTTGATAATACGTCAGCAGCTATGTTGTTGTCGCGGACAACATGATGAAATTCCAAGCCTGAGAACTTATTTTCTAACTTGTGGACTTCTTTGCAGTAAGCGTCCATATTTTCCTTGTTTCGATCCCACTCGTCATTGACTTGGTTACTGACGACTAGGGAGTCGCTGTATACTAGTAGTCATTTGATTCAGAGGGAGATTGTGAGACGAAGACCGTGTAGCAGCACTTCATACTCGGCTTCGTTGTTTGAGACTTCCCAAAAGATTTGAAGGATGTATTTGAGTTGGTCTCCTTTTGGGGAAATTAAAGTACTCCTGCGCCGGCTCCTTCGAGCTTGAGGGAACCATCGAAGTACATAACCCAGTGCTCTAGCCTCTCGACTGGTGTTGGTACTTGGTTTTCTATCCATTCAGCCATGAAGTCGACCAAAGCTTGAGATTTGATAGCTATTCTTGGTTTGAAGTCTAAAGATAGAGCTCCGAGCTCTACTACCCATTTGGAAATTCTAACCGTGGCATCCCTATTGTGAAGGATTTCGCCAAGCGGAAAGTCGGTGATTACTGATATGCTGAGTTCTTGAAAGTAATGTCGTAGCTTCCGTGAGGTGAGCAGAATTGCGTAGAGCAACTTTTGTAATTGTGGGTACCACATTTTGGAGTCTGAGAGTACTTCGCTGACAAAGTAAACGAGTCTCTGTACTTTATAAACATGACCTGGTTCAGTCCATTCGACTACTACTGTGGTGCTGACGACGTGAGTGGTAGCAGCTATGTACAGGAGCATGTCTTCATTTGGGGATGGAGCGGTGAGGATTGGTGGTTTTGACAGAAAGTCCTTGAGTTGTGTCAATGCTTTGTCTGCCTCTTCTGTCCATTCAAACTTGTCTTGACATTTGAGAAGTTTGAAGAAGGGTAGTTCGCATTTTCCAAGTCTCAAGATGAATCGATTGAGGCCTGCCATGCAGCTTGTGAGTCACTGCACATCCTTGATGCCAGCTAGTGCCTATCAGAGCTGTCTTAGAAGGGTCGCCGGTCTGGAGATCAACTATTTTGAAGTCTTTCTCACTTGTTGGCTTCACTTTTGTTGGCCCCGATTTGTTTTCTGGGATTTCGAGTTCTGTCATATGAAGTTTCTTTGAAGCTGAGAAGAGTTGTTGTATGGGGCTAGGTGCTTGAGAAGTTGTTGCAATCTCCACGGCTTCGGTGTCGCCTTCGTAAGATCGCCTTAGGTCTCCTCATAGTGTTAATTCTCCCTTGGGCCCTAGCATCTTGAGTACCAAGTAGACGTAATGTGGTATAGCTATAAACTTGGCTAGAGCTGGTCTCCCGAGTATGGCATTGTAAGAGGTTTTGAAGTCAGCGACTTGAAATCTGATGTAATCGGTTCGGTAATGTTCCTTAGTGCTGAAAGTTATTGGTAGGACGACTTGGCCTAGTGGTATGGTTGCATTTCATAGTACAATCCCGTAAAATGGTGAGTCTGTGCGAGTGAGCATGTCCGCGATGTCAAGACACATTTTTCTTAGTGTTTTGGCGAAGATGACGTTGAGTCCGCTTCCACCATCGATGAGTACTTTGGTCAAGCTTGAGCCTGCGACAACAGAGTCGAGTACTAGGGGGAATCGGCCTGGTTCTGAGAAACTTGTCCATTGGTCCCTTTTGCTGAAGGTTATGGGTACCTCAGACCATTTTAGTGGTGTTGGATCTGCAGTTTCGATGGCCATAAATTCTCTGAGTACCAGTTTGCTGGATTGTTTAGATGAGGTACCCGGGATTCTGCCAAAAATTACATTGACTGTTTTGGAGGTGGTCTGGAAGTCTCCCTCTCCTTCTTCATCCTTATCGACTTTGTTTTTGCCCTTATCCTTTTTCTGATTGTATTCTTCGGGAGGTGGTGGTGCGGTAAATATTGCATTACTCAACGCATGTTGTAGCAGTCTATCACTGAGTGTTTGCTATTTGGGTGCCATGGGCATTGTTTCTTGAGTAGTTCGGTGAAGGTTGGTCCTTCATCACGTTTGTGGGATCCTTTCTTTCCTGTGTTGGTCATGGAAGCAACGGTGTTGTCAGGTTTGTGTTTGTGGTTTTGGTTACTCGAGTAGTTATTTCGAGTATCGGTATTTCGGTTCCTGTCTTGTTCGTGACTATTATTGTCGTGCCCGCAGTTGCAATGGGAGCCGAATCACTCATGTTCTTTATCTTCTTCATCTTCCCATTGTTGTACCATGACTTTGAGGTCTTTGACGGTGACTGGTCGTCGTCTACCAAAGTCTTGGTATGTTCGACGATCATAGAGACCATTTTGAAAGCACTCGATGGCGTCTGTTTCTAAAATGTCAACTATAGTAGCCTTCTTTTCGAAGAATCGATGTAGGTAGTGGCGCAATGTTTCGCCTTCTTTTTGTTTTACTTGACTTAGGTCGATCTTGTGGCCTGGTCGGGTCATGGAGCCCGCGTAGTTGTTGGTGAAAGCTTTTGTCAAATCTTCCCAAGAGTCAATTGTTCTAGGTTTGAGTGATTCAAGCCATGTTAGAGGCGCGGGTTCCATGCATATGGGAAAATGGATGACCTTTGTGTCGTCGTTGCCTCTGGCTGCTTGAATTGCCAGCGAGTAGCACCGGAGCCATTGAATTGGGTCCTGCTTGCCATCATACTTCGTGATTCCTGTTGGTTTGAAATTTTCGGGTAATCTTCTCATCATTACCCATGTTATGAAATCAGGAAAATGGTTATAGTTGTCGACTTCTCATTCGCATTCACAACGACTATTGATTACTTCCCGTAGATCGCTGAAATTTGATACTTCATATTTTTCCTGCCATGGTTAGGAATTTTTGCAGTGTTGGTGCAGCTGGCATCTCCGACGTCTTTATATCATATTGGGGCCTAGCGTTTGCTCTATCCTTGGCTATGTTGCCTTGGTTGGTTGACTACTTCATTGTTGTTTCTTTGAGCTCCGTGATGGCCATTGTTGACTGCGGCACCCCTACTGCCCTCTCGATGGGCTGAGTTGTGAGGAACAGACGGGATTGGTGATTCTTTATCGAGTAGTTTGTAAGCTTGTTCTACGAGTTGTGCGATTAGTCCATTGCCTCGCTGTGCAAGTTGAGCTATTTTTTCGTTATCTCTATCTTGAGGTATGAGAGTTGATATAAGATTGATTGAGGCAATTGCTGCGAGTGGAGTGTTGTGTTCTTGGGCTTGTACTGCGTCAAATGCTCTTTCAAGGTTTGTGATAGGAATGTTTGTGGCTAGTAGTTGTCGACGTTCAGCCCGAGTAGTTTTCCTGCCCTTCTTTGGTTTCTTTGCTCGGAAGTTTCGTCTTGCGGGGCGTTAGCTGATGACTCGTCCTCTAAAACGTTATCGGGTTGTGCCATCCGTAGAGGGGTTCTTTGTTGGCTAGTATCCACATTATTGTTTTGAGTGGTGATGAAAATTTCTCTGTCTGGGTAGTAGCTTCTGAAGCTTGATGTTGCAATTTCTATAGAGCTTTCCTCGTGGTTTGAAGTGAGTGGGACGCCTTCTGTATACGGGAGGTTGTCTATGTGAGCGACAAGGCGCGACTCGTAGTCATGGGTAAGGAAAGATTGCCTCATCCCCGGCCAGTAAACGAATCTGCCTTGTGGGGTTGAAGTAACTACCAGACCTTGAGCTGGTCCTGATAATGGAATTTCTTGGACGTAGTCTGAGTCGAGCTCGCAGTCCTTAACTTTCCTGTGTTCGAGTAAGCAGACCTTGGTAGACTTCGGCTGTATTGCGAAGTCCGTATATGAATCATCTTTGAGTCGGAGTCGACTTGTGAGGTGACTGGGGTTTCGGCTTGTGCTGACTAGTCCGAGCTGAGGTCGAGTCCGCACCGTAATCAAACTCGGTGTTGTTGACTTTGAAATTTTGGTTTCTCTTAGCGAAATCCTCTATCTCTTGCTGAACAAAGCTTTCGTCGAGAGGTCCCTTCTCCTGGATGCTGATGATGTGATGTTGAAACGACCCAGCACCGTCGGCGATGCAAAGCTAGGATCCGAAAACAAAGGTTGCGCCCGCCTTAAAGGTGAAGCAGGCTTGATAATGACAGATGCCATTGAAGTCATGCAAAGAAACTTGGCGACTTCCCCTACCTGGCGCGCCAGCTGTCGATGTTTTAGACCGATAACCCGCCTAGGGGGTACCCTAGGTGGTCTTTTGTGCGGTGGGTGTCGTCAAGAATCAAGGAGTCGATGGTGACGCAAGGAACACGATTTAGACAGGTTCGGGCCGCTAGATCGCGTAATACCCTATGTCCTGTATGTTGTTTGTATTGAACTTGGATGAGTTGTCTTGGAGGGGGTCCCTGCCCGCCCTTATATGAGCGGGGGAGCAGGGTTACAGGGTAGAAACCTAGTCGGGTTCGATTTAAAGAGTCCTACTCGGTTTACAGAGTAGTTTCCTTATGTACACCGACTAGTCTTCAGGAGTCCAAGTGGGCCACGCTCCCCTGCCGCGTAGCCCCCGAGCCTTGATCATGTCCGAGTACGCCCCTTGGTGGGCCGTACAGGGCCTACTCATGGGCCTGGGATGCATGCGCGACACAATCTCCTATAGAACAGGTAGCAATGCAAACTCTGTGGCGGCCTTTCTAAGACGTTTTCAGAGAACGTCATGAACGTCACTGCATCAGCAAAAAATAGAGAAATAGGGAAAAAAAATAAAAAATCACAAATAACACTGCATCATGAATGGCACTGCACCATAGTGTAGTTCGAGGAGATATATCGATTTAGTTGTTTGCAATCATTGTGAAATATTTAGTTACTAGTAAAGTCAATTTTCTCAACAACATAATAAGAACCGCCAATCACGTAACTTGTCACAAATACAAACATTCCTAGATAGAACTACACTATACATACATTGACAAGTTAACATGACACAATCTTTCACTGCATCACATTACATAAGTTTAATTTCTAAACACAGGTTCAGTCCGACCAAAATAGACCAACATAATGCACTCTCATGAGCAGTACGAGTAGATTATAGGCTTATAAGAAGCCTATGGAGCTATATCAGCTTCAAAATGCTCATCTGTAAGGATGTATTGCTCGAGTGCCTGATGCTTGCCACAGACTTTATAACAATGGCTTCATGGAATGCCAAAAGCTTGTGTGTGCCCAAGAGAGTCCTGATAGTCCACCCATTAGCCTTACGTGCTGGGCAATAAGGGCATGCAAAGTGCTTTAGGTCGGAGGTCTTGCGCAGCGAAGGCATTTCGTTCAGTAGCTTCATCAGTTCCTTCTCCTTTTTTTCTTCAATCAGTCCAGCGTCCATGTTAGCCGCACCTACTCGTACCTTAGATGCCTCGAGTGCTGCTGCCTCATAGGGATCAAGATCCTCCTCATTGTCCCTGCCTCCTGTTACATTATTACATCCAACATTACTCATATTTCTTGACAATAAAACATTGTCGAAGATAGTGGATGATATCACGAATTGCCATTCAATGAACTGCATAATACAAGCTAAAAAGGGACCATCTCCTGATGAGCATCTCCTAATGAGCATGGGGTGATGAACCTGTTGGAGGTATGCCCTAGAGGCAATCATAGAGATGATGATATCTGATTGTATCCATGATTTGTATATTGTGTTCATTGAATATCCATTAAAGGCTACTTGAATTGATCTGCAATTATGTGAATTGTATGTGGAACTCTTTACTTGTATGGTTATTCTAAAAGTTGTCCCTAGTCGGAGTTCATGTGTGGACACACATGAATATTAGACTAGTACATGTATTAGTTGATGACTATGTTTCACAAGTCGTGGACATGGAGATGTCAAACTAATAATGTAGGCATATGTAGAGACATATGTTAGGACTGACCCAACCCGAGAAGTAGTTCTCTCTTTACGCAACATGTACGCTTTGTCCTTAGACCTAAGATTGTGGCATGTACTCAAGATGTGGATCGACTTACTTAGAGGCTATCAAACGCTACACCGTAACAGGGTAGTTAAAAAGGTAGCTTTCGGGTTTATCAGGAAGCATGCTGTGAGGCATGGTCAATCAAGATGCGATTTGCCCCTCTCTGATTGAGAGTGATATCTCTGGGTCCCTCGAGTGGTGCCATGCTAAGTATCGGTAGCCTTTTGCTTTCTTGCATGGAACCCGAGCTGCACATGCAGTTTGAAACAAACCATGAGGCGCACGATATGATCATGGCGCTTAGAGACATGTTCCAAACACAAGCTAGGACTGAAAGGTTCAATGTGTCTAAGGCCTTTGTGGAGAGCAAGCTAGCAGATGGCGCAGCAGTAGGACCACAGGTAATCAAAATGGTTGGTTACACTCAACGGTTGGAGAAGCTAGGCTTCCTACTGAGCCAAGAGTTGGCCACTGATTTCATTCTTTCGTCTCTTCCGTCTAGCTACGGGAACTTCATCTTCAACTACCATATGCATGGGACGGAGAAGGGTCTGAATGAACTGTGTGGCATGCTTAAAATAGCAGAGGCTGACATTAAGAAAAGTGCTAGTAGCAGCCATGTGATGGCTATACAGAACAAGGCTACCTTTAAGAAGAAGGGCAATTCTTGGAAGAAGAAGGGCAAGGCTGGAATGTCCAAGCCAAACCCAGCGCCCAAAGTTAAAGCTGGACCTGGACCTACTCGAGACAAAGAGTGCTTTTATTGTCACGAACTTGGTCACTGGAAGAGAAATTGCAAGCAGTACCAAGCTTCGTTGAAGAATGGCGGAAGTAAGAGTACTTCCACCTCAGGTACGCTTGTTATCAATGTTATAGACAACATATTTCTCACTGATACAATTATTAATTCTTGGGTATTTGATACCGAATCGGTTGCTCATATTTGCAATTCGATGCAGGGAATGATGAGAAGTAGAAGCGTGAAAAGAGGAGAAGTTGATTTCCGCGTGGGCAGTAATGCAAGAGTTGCTGCGTTGACCGTCGGGACGATGCAACTGCACCTCCCGTCAGGATTTATTATGGAGTTGAATAATTGTTCTTTCGTTTCTAGTTTAAGTCGAAACATTTTGTCTCCTTCATGCTTGATGAAGGATGGTTATTCATTTGCGAGTGAAAACAATGGTTATGTGATCTCTAAGAATGATATGTTTATGGCTTTTGCACCCATTGTGAATGGATTGTTTGTTTTAAATCTTTTTGCATGTCTGTAACATAAGTGCTAAAAGGCCTCGGCCTAATGATTTGAGTCCTACCTACTTGTGGCATTGTCATTTGGGTCATACAAGTGAAAAGCGCATGAAGAAGCTCCATTATGATGGACTACTAACTTCGTTTGATTTTGAATCATACGAGACATGTGAGGCTTGCTTGCTAGGCAAGATGACCAAGACGCCTTTCACAGGTTTTCCTGAGAGAGTAGTAGACTTGTTGGAACTCGTACATAGTGATGTATGCGGACCAATGAGCATAGCTTTTCTGTCGAGATTGGGCGGCCTTGAGATTTTCGCGGATGACTCTCACTTTTTCTTTAGCCTCCATGACCAGGTCAGGTCCATACACTGTTCGCTCTCCGGGTTGTGACCAGCTTAGCGGGGTTCGGCATCTACGTCCACACAAGGCTTCAAAAGGCGCCATTTTCAGGCTAGCTTGGTAACTATTATTGTAGGAGAACTCCGCTAATGGCAAACACTTATCCCAGTTCTTGTCATAATGAATAGCACAGGCGCGTAGCATATCTTCCAAACTCTGATTAACCCTTTCAGTTTGTCCATCGGTTTGAGGATGATATGTGGAACTACGAATCAATTTAGTGCCAAGTGAAAACTGCAACTGCTCCCAAAAGCGTGCTACGAACTGACTACCTCAATCAGAGATGATCGTTTTAGGTAAACCATGCAAGGAAACAATCCGGTCAAGGTACAGTTCCGCATATTTCTGCATGGCGTGGGTGGTGTGTACTGGAAGGAAGTGCGCTGTTTTGGTTTGTCAGTCTACTATAACCCATATGGAATCATGCTTGTGGGAGGTATTGGGTAGTCCGACTATAAAGTCCATGCTTATGTCCTCCCACTTCCACGAGGGAATAGGCAGTGGCTGCAAGGGGCCAGCTACCCTCAAGTGGCTTGCTTTGACTCGCTGATAGGTATCACACTCTGAAACATATCGTGCAATGTCGGGTTTCATCCCGCTCCACCAGAAATTTTGTCGGAGGTCGTGGTACATCTTGGTACTACCAGGGTGAATCAAGAACTTGGAAAGGTGTGCTTCGTCCAGAATTTGTTTCTTAAGATCGGGATCATTTGGAACTACAAGTCGAGCTTCATAATGTACCACTCATTTCCAATCCTGTCGGAAATGCTTATATCCCTCATCCTCCTGTGCAAGTTTCTCTTTGATAAGGTTTATCTCTTCATCCTCTAGTTGTGCTAGAATTATTCAGTCAAGCAGGGTGGGCTCTAGAGAAATATGACTTAAGGTGCCGTGGGGAACAATTTCCAAGTTGAGTGTAGCCATTTCATGACATAGGGTCTCAGCATAATTAATCGCTGATAAGCAGTTACAATGGATCTTGCGGCTGAGAGCATGTGCAACTACGTTGGCTTTGCCTGGGTGATAATGCACTTCTAGGTCATAATCTTTGATTAATTCCAACCATATTCTCTGACGCATGTTGAGGTATGCTTGAGTGAATATATACTTAAGACTCTTGTGATCTGTATAGATGTTGCATCGAGTTCCCATAAGATAATGCCTCCATATTTTCAGAGCATGAACGACTGCTGCTAACTCGAGATCATGGGTAGGGTAATTCAACTCATGTGGCCGTAGCACTCGCGAGGCATAGGCAATGACTCGACTGTCTTGCATAAGAACACAACCAAGTCCAGTGCTAGAGGCATCGCAATATACGTCAAACGGCCTGGTGGTGTCGGGCTAAGCTAAAACCGGCGCAGAGGTTAGTAATTGTCTCAGGGTGTGGAAGGCTTCTTCGCATTTGTTGCTCCACACAAACTTAATTCCCTTCTTCAGGAGTTCCATCATTGGCTTAGCTATTTTTGAGAAGTCAGGGATAAAGCGACGGTAGTAACCTGCTAAACCAAGAAAACTTCGAATCTGATGAACTGAAGTGGGCGGCTTCCAGTCCATTACTTCTTGCACTTTGCTTGGGTCTACTGCTATACCGTCTCTGGATATGGTGTGCCCCAAGAATTTAACACTGTCCAGCCAGAAGTCACACTTAGAGAATTTGGCAAAGAGTTGGTGGTCTCTTAAGCGTTGGAGTATAGTATGAAGGTGCTCTGCATGTTCTTCCTCATTCTTCGAGTACACCAAGATATCGTCAATGAATACCACGACGAATTTGTCGAGTTCGGGCATAAACACCGAGTTCATGAGGTACATGAAATAAGCCGGTGCATTAGTAAGCCCGAATGACATGACTAAGTACTCGTAGAGTCCATACCGTGTAGAGAAGGCAATCTTTGGAATGTCGCAAGGGCGGATCTTGATTTGATGGTAGCTAATATGGAGGTCAATCTTGGAAAACACTCTAGCTCCAGCTAACTGATCGAACAGAACATCAATGCGGGGTAGTGGGTACTTATTCTTTATCGTCACCGCATTGAGAGGTCGGTAGTCCACACACATACGCAGACTATCGTCCTTCTTTTTCACAAACAAGGCGGGGCAACCCCAAGGTGATGTGCTTGGACGGATAAAACCTTTATCCAACAGATCTTGCAACTACGTTTTCATTTCTGCCAGCTCGGCTAGTGGCATCCGGTACGGTCTTTTGGAAATTGGGGCAGTACCTGGTTGCAACTCAATAGCAAACTTGATATCTCTATCAGGTGGCATACCCGGCAAATCATCTGAAAACACATCAGGATACTCACACACCACTGGGATATCTTCCAAACGGGCTTCAGACATGGGATAGGCACAAGAAGTTTGGCACTCTCGGTAGGGTAAGTGTATGATTGAGCTACCATAAATGGGTGAATTTATATGGACGGCTCTGGCAGGGATGTCTAGTGCCACTCGATGCCGAATCATCCAATCCATACCCAAGATAACATCTATTCCTTCCATCCCCAGGATAAGAAGGTTTTCCTTAAAAAAGGTCTTTCCTACAGTTATAGGTATCTGGCGGGTCAACTGGTATGAGGATACTTTCCCACTGGGTATGACAGAACCCTAGGCCACACTTAGCACAGGTTTTGGACCCAATGAAACTATGAGATGCTCCTGAATCAAACAGAATAAGGACGGGTTGATTATGGACAGAGAAGATACCCGTCATCACTGGTGCGCCCTCTGGAAGTTCAGCAAGGGTGGTGAAGTTCATCCTGCCTTGTCGGACCTGAACCCTCAGCTTCTTCCCCTTGTTGCCCTGTGCAGTGCTCTGACTGGGTCGTTGATTCTTGTTGCGAGGGCAGTCCTTGGCAAAGTGTCCTGGGTTCCCGTAGGTGAAACAGCGGTTTCTAGCGACTGGGCGTGGCGGCATAGGGAGAGCAGGTTGGGGCCCTTGCGGCTGGAATCCGGGGAAACAAGGTGCTGCTTGCAGTGGAGGTCGAGCAACCCATATCCCAGGCTGTGCGGGCCTGCGAGGCGCCTGTGGGGGAACCATTCTGTATTTCTGGGCAGGTGGGCTGGGTGCCAGCATTGGGGCCTTCCTCTTCATGTCGGCCTTGAGGGCCCTCATGCAATCTTCCTGGAAATTGCCAGGTTCACCAGTTCATTGTAGGAATCCACCTTGATGGGATTCAGCCTTTCCTTGAGCTCCAAACTCAAGCCTCTGCGGAAGCGGTCCCTCTTCTTCTGATCGGAGTCCGCATGGTAGCCTGCAGAGCGACACAGGTCATTGAAAGCCTACGCATAGTACAGGACATCGCGGCCTCCCTGGGTGAGAGCCAGGAACTCATTGAGCTTGCGATCCAGAAGATCCTCACGGATGTGATGGCCCCTGAATGCTGTCTTGAATTCCTCCCAGCCGACGACGTGGTCGGCCGGCTGCATGGCATGGTAGTGATCCCACCACAGGAGAGTAGAACCACGCAACTGCTGCGCGGCGAACCGAACCTTGTTCTCATCCGGGCAATGGGCGGTGAGAAGGGAGAACTTGGACTCGATAGCACGAATCCAGACATCGGCGTCAAGCGGGTCCTCCATCTTGTGGAACAGAGGAGGCTGGGTCCCCAGAAAGTCCTCATAGCGAGCAACATGAGGCTGCTGATGGGCCCTCCTCCCTGGGGCTGCTGCTGCTGCCCTTGAGCGATGTGCCTCAGTAGCTCGGTTTGAGCCGCCAAGATCGCCTCAAGGGTGGTCGGAGGTGGGGGAGGCACCTCGCTGCCACTGGGAATGGAGCCAGAGTGTGTGCGATGCGCCATCTGCAAGATTCACCTTTCCATTAGTCACATAGCCCCAAAACCTTGTTTAACCATAAGGAAACATTATCTGCGGAAATGATAAACGCTAGTCTTGCCGATGGTGCAAAAGCAACAATCAAAGCTTTATTGAGTAGATGCATATCTCTTCTTCGAAGTGCACAAGGTTCTTATCCTTAAGCGAGGGTTAGAATATGTCGTACACAACCACTTTCATGTTACGCTTGTTGACCGAAAAGGAAGGGAAAGGGGTCGTTTAGATGTTCTAGCAAGTTGCTGTCCGACTGATTTTTCAGCAAGCTGAGCAGTGGGGTTTTGGCTCTAGTGGGCGTTTGACAGATCCGAAGGAGCTGAAAATTTACGAGTAGTTAGAACAGAAGTTTTCGCACAACTTTGGTATTCAAACTTTGGCTCAAAAACGAGTGGAGATAGGGGTGAAACTGAGGAGAAACAGTCACTGCAGTTCTGCCATAAATTTCAGACATCACACTAAAGATAGCAATGGCAATCCTACATAGAATCAGTTTTTCAACATCCAAGTACTCAACTCAAGCTAACCTATTACATCACTGGCCAAAATATAGGTCGCCAAGGAGTAAAAACAAAAGAGAACCGCTCAACAACAAGTCAACACAACTAGAAGTCGTCGAGGTTGCCCACGGAGGCAAAGCTAAGGACCGGGGAGTGAGCATCGCTAACTGGAGGCTACGGAGAGGCCTCCTCATAGTCCATGCTCGAAAAGCCCTCAATCTCCTCGGGCTCCTCCTCCTGGGCCATCGGCCCATCCTGCTGCATCTCTAAAGCGTGAATGGATTTAAGCTCATCGTGATGCTCTTGCAGGTGCTCATTGGCGTTCGCCAGCTCCATGTTCACATCATAGAACTAGTCAGCCAAGATCTCCATATCCACGATCTCCTCCTCCAAACGAGTGATCTTGTCCTGCATCTCAGTAATCTAGACATCCTTCTGTACTAGCTCGAGCGACTGGTCCACCATGCCACTCTGCACGGCAGATAAAGCGACCTGGTTGGCCACTGCCATCCCGATCACCGTAGCCATCGCTCGGCTCTGCATCTCGACCATCCTGTAGAACACGTTCAGAAAACGAGCTAAAACAAAAATCGTGCGCTATGGATCCATAACCCTGAGCAAGTCCATATGCTCCATACGATCCAACCAGTCCGGGTCCCTCATATCCCGGGCAGGGAACAACCCAATCGGGTCCAGCACGATCTCAAGAGGGTGTGCCCGGCAGAACTGTGTCAGAGTCTGCAAGGCTGCGAACTCCCAGGTGTCCTGTAGCGTGTGTCCCTCGGCCACCACCTCCAAAAGCGGCCACTGTGGCTGATCCGGAGGCGGGGGCACCCGCACGTGCACGCGACTCCGCGGAATCCCGTGGTCCTGGTACGCACGTCCCGTGTAAACCGGCGGTGACGGGTACCCAAAAGAGCGCAGGGTGTCCCACAGTACAGCTGGGAAACCCTCGTAGTGAAGGCACCGTGAGTAGGTGGTGCCATCCGTACTGACTGCAACATGCACGGGCTGAGCCATCTGTAACCAAAGGACAAGTGAGAAACGGAGTTAACACTTGGAAATCAAAACAGATTTCTGACAGTTAGAGAAAAGCTCGTAACTCAGCAAGTATTCATCCAAAATTTCTCAAAGTTTACCAGCATGTTCTTTAGATAGTGTGTAACAAGTTTGGTATTCAAAGATAGGGCTAGAACAGAACTAACAAGGTGAAAATCTCAGATTCCTATTAAGTGTACATGCTGGAATTTTCAGATCCGAGTCAAAGTAAACTGAACATAACTTCAAAACTACAGACCTAATAAAGCTGAAATTTTACCAGTAAGTTCTTTACTAAGTTCTGAGAAACTTGTCTTAAGGGACTCCTAGCAGAAAAAGTCCTTAGGGTGGTCGAAACAGCAGAATCTCAACTGATGTGCACTCAGGGCTAATAGTCAACAGGGGGTCACAAAACTGATCACAACTCTCAACCCAAGTGGTAGTACTTTGTGAAAATTTTTCAGCAGTTTACTTGGGAGATTTAACACAAATTTATTATATAAAGTTTCTGGAATTATCATGCGGATCAACCTGAAAGATTTATTTAAACGCGCATGGTGGAAAAAGGACAGGTAGACAATCCTTAACGCGGTGCATTTCTTTTTACGACGCACTCGAATTTGGTTTTATTTCCTTAGGTTGCGATTTTTATTTCTTAATGCATGCACGTCCTAGTCGTCCTCTCAACCAAAAATAACTGCCAAAAATTTTTGGACTTACGTGGTTAGTGCTAGTGGCAAGGCAACAATACGACTCTCACTACAATAACTAGTCGAGTTGCTAAGCATCGTTTCATACGCAACGTTGTTAGTGTACCTGCACAAAAATACATCACAACTTAAAACTTCCGTGCCAGCACTCACGGAAGCATCCACAATCATGACCGTTTACTGTAGAAATGGCACCCATGCGTTTAACACTGCATGGACAGCGCAACAACCGTGGAAATAGGTTCCTTTGAATAGAACCTTATAACTTTTCGCATTCTCGTGATGCGGAATCATGCACATGTATAATAGACATGGGCGAACCATACCATCCTTCGCATGCATTAACATACGGAACCTGCGCACATATAATAGATGTGGGCAAAACAACCGTGATGATAGGCTCGTTGGAATCGAATTCCTATCACCCTTCGCATACTCGCGATGCGGATCTTGGCACACGTATGATAGATGTGGCAACAAGTGCTGGAAGTTAGAAGATAACCAATAATTATTAGCCACCTTAAAAGACCCAAAATTCCCCTAGGGCTCCTCGTACTAAACTCATCCTTAACGAACTTACAAATTTCTCGACTCGTTTCTTGCAAATTTTAGTTAGAAAAAGTGTGTTAAGGTTTGTTGTTCTCCGTACCGTGCTTCGAGCTCTGATGCCAGCTATGGCGGAACCACCCAAATTAACCTGACTAAAATGCATTGAAGTCGCCTGACACGCGATTATGCACTTTAAGCAAGTCAACCTGGTCGACCATCGGATTTCATCCGATTAACCACATAAATTGGATCGAGAAGCATCGCTCACGCGAAGGTGAGTAGCACAGAGATTACAACATTCCATCACATAACTTAGTCTCACGATTTATTACATCAAAGTTTCTGAAATTCAAACAAGTTGCAAGTTCGAAAAGTCAAATAAAACAAGCGGAAGCTAAACGTCGATACATGACATCAAGATGGAGCCAATCATGACATCAAAAATCTCTTCCCTCGCTGTCCGAGGAGGGATCCCACTCGACTGTCCAGCCCGGAGGGAGCTGGGTAGGCCAAGTGGTACTAGCAACCAAACTATTGACATCACTTGAAAAGATTAAGCCACAACAAGGCTGAGCAACTAATACTCAGCAAGACTGACCCGTCGAGTGAAAAGGCATGACCAAGACCTAGACAGGCAAGGCTTTCTGGCTCGGGGATTTCTTTGCCAAAAGCGTCTATAGTTGGTCCTTACTTTCAATATTTTAGCTCATGTTCTACGTTCTTTATCCAGTCTAGATTAGCATTTATACTAAACAAACAAAATTTCCAAGCAGTTAAGTAACAAGCATCAACTTAATCTCGTAATCATGTTTCATCGTTACTCAGTGCAGAATAGCGATCAAGTAGTCCCAAACTATGAGAGGTAGATGAATCGATTTGAATTTATTAACCATGCATGGCGAACCTAATCTCACGACATCCGCGCACGACGAAGGGTCGCTTCATTTGTCAGCCGTCCCCATCGATCCCTTAGGCACGTGTCAGGGCCAAACAGCCTTTGGCGTGCAATGCTCCACAATCCCGACCTCTGCCGTACTGTGGCCACCACTGCACCCATGATGCACCATGGGAACGAAGTTCCAAGGACAGCAGGAGTATAAACCACGACCCAGTTCAATCAGGTACTAGGCTTCCCCATCCCATACTAGGTATGAGATTAGTACTTTCAAACACTTGATCATGAATGCCGACACGTTTCGACCTTAGATCAATTTCCTTTAGACAGATGGGGAAACCACCAAGTATCGAACATAAGCCCGACCCCATCCGTCGTCCTTATAGTTGCAACATAAATAAAACATTCAACTCCTATAACTCGCGAGTGACAGGAAATCACTCAACTTTTACCAAAACCTATTAAGCATTGCAACTACTCGACTTTAGTAACTAGTATTCAAACAAGGTACTAGGTTTATGCATCTAGGGTTTCATTACAACTCGTAGAAACGTTAATGCGCAATCAAGTAATCAATAATATTGCAAGTAATCAAAGATAGGAATTTATGCTCCGGGGCTTGCCTTCAGGAAAAGTTAGCGGGTCCTCAGGATCTTGCTCCGGTTCGGGCTCACCTTCCAAGTGGTGAAGCTCCGCAGCGGGGTCTTCTTTCGGTGCCAGGTGGAGCTCGTAGGTTCCGTCGGCGAGATTTGTTTCTATACGACATGCACATGCAAACGTTTAGTTGGACTCGCGCGTTTATTCAATGACACAAGGCATGGCTTAAAACAAGAGTCACAACAGCGACAACAATTTGGCGAGGTTTACTTTCTTTTAGCTTCAAATGAAAGTGGTTGTTTTAAACTTGAGTTCTCGTTGAATGGCGATTGTGTACATATATAGTTTCTCGCATTTTAGAGTTGCATAAAGAGAGTGAAGGGTCATGTTTGGGTGGTTTGGGTGCATTAGCATAATTACTTACTTCTGAATGTTTTTATGTACCTCTTTCAATTTCCACTCATTTATCGTATTAGAGTTGTGCTTTCCTTTTATTCCTTTAGGTTGATTAATTAACCAAAATAACTTCATATTCAAATACTAGTTAAAGGCATTGATAAAATTTCAGCACCTCACTTAAGCCATCACTAGGTTACTGTAAAAGTTTGTGGGCCAACGGATGACTTAAAAAGAAGTTATATGCATTTTATTATTAAAGGTAAAATGAACATAACTTTTTCTATCTTCAAAGTTACTATGCAACAGGGGGTGAAACTTAACCAGTGTATTAAGGGTAGGTTACAGGGGCTTTGGTGAATTTTTCATAATTTTTGGAGAAGGTTAACTATTTACTTTATTTCCCTTTTTAATTAAACATACTTAGCAAGGAAAGTGTTTTTCTTTCTGATTTGCACAACAATTTATATTTTTTCTGCAAACTTCACAGCAAAACAAAATTAACCCAACTAGTTTCACATTTTTCTGAGCTCTGGAACACAACTTATGCAAAAAGGAAGATTTATACTTAGATTACCAAATTAAAGTCAAAACAGTGACTTAAGGTGCTAGACCAGAGCCCTAACCATTTTTCTGAGCTTCTACACAGAGAAACAAGCATCACAGAGTTGGTTGCATATTTTTCCCACTTTTCTTCTATTTATTAGGATTTAAAAGGCCTAGACCATGATTAAAAGCATAGGACATTATTTACCACAGTAACATGAGCAAACTTATTTTTCTTAGGAACTAGATAGATCAAGGATTCCAACAAAAGTGGTTTGGCATTTTATGATTTTTCTACGATTTACTGGGCATTTCCAAAGTTCAACCATTTTCTGCCTATTATTAAAAGAAAAACCGTGGCAAACTTGCAAGCTAGCCCCTGGGTTTAAGGTTAAACTACGCAGGGGTCCCTTAGTTTTGCGCCCAGGCCCCTGGAAAGAATGGGGACGATGCAATGTAGTTCCCGGGGCAAGAAGTGGCCGGGAGGGTGCGGGTGCTCACCTGAGCTCGATTTGGTGGGGTTGGGGTGACGGAGATGGCCGGCGGGGATCGGAACGCGGCGGCGGCGGTAGAGCTTGGTTAACGGCGGTGCAGGCGGCATTCCGACGCACCGGCGGCGTCGGGGAGGCCACGGACTACTCGGAGACGTGCGTGGAGGGGTGGCGAAGCGGGCAGCGAAGTCGCCGGAGTGCAGGGTGGCGCGGAGGGGTGAGCTCCACGGGAGCTTAGCGGCGGCGTAGAGGAGGAAGCGGTGGTGCGTGTGTGGGTGGTGGCAAAGGGGTGGCGTTGCCGGTGAGGGGGACCTTTTTATAGGGCAGCAGTGGAGCGGAGGGTCGAGGCGGGGCTCCGGTGGGGGAAGGATAACGCCGGGAGCGGCGGGTGCACGGGCAAGGTGGCCATTGGCCAGTTGTGCCATTGGGCAGAGGAGGTGGAGCTCTGGGTGGTCTCCGGTGGCGATTGGCCTTGGGCGACGCGCGTCTGCGGCTTCCAGTCTGTCGGGCGAGCGAAGCAGAGGGCTACCGTGGGGGTTGGGCGAGAGGGCGGAGGCGCGGGACGTCGTCGGCGTGGTGGCTTCTCCGGCGGACGGGCGGAGCGTGGTTGGCGGAGCAGAGCCATGGCAGGAGGAAGAGGACATGCGCGCGGCTGGCAGTTGTCCAGCCCGGCGTTCGCCCCGTCCTGTCGTAGGCGCGGGTTGGGTGCCGTGGCCCTCACCCTGTCGCTGTCGCGCCGGTGATAGGGCACTGGCGAGCTGCCGGTGGCCGACGGCCACGCGGCGCGCGGCGCGCGGGCGTACGTGCCCTGGCGCGCGGGCATCGAGGCCCCCTTCGGGCAGCAAGCCCGACCAACTTTGGGGAGATCCTACTCCAGATTTTGCAACACAACTTCCAAAAATCTTTTATACAAACTTGTTCAACTTTGGATGCATTTCAAACTTGGTTTAAGGTGCTGGTTTAGATTGTGAAAGGATTTTGAGATATCTCGTGCCAAAGTTTGCTAAAAATTTGGAAATCCAGACTTAGCCAAATTTGGCCGGAGAGGTGGAATTTCAGGAACTTAGCTATGTTTGAGTCGATTTTTGGGTAGCTTCTGAGTTGAATTAGGCCAAAGTGTTATTCAAGGATTTGCTCTCCAAACTGAGGACTTCAACTTTTATTTAGGGTATGTTTTGAGCTTAGTTCAGAAATTTGGAGGAATGCCCTCGCCAAGAGGTGCACTCTGCACTGTTTTTCGGACTTAGCATTTTGGGGCATCTGGGTGAGTTGACTGTTTTACCTCACTTTGACCAAGGTTTTGAACAGGTTCTAGCCCGATTTGGACCTGGGTCAGTGTAACAAAGTTGGAACACACTCGAGGGACTACAACTTTCATTAAGGGAATTCGTGAGATAAAAGCTTGCAAAGTTGGAGGAAAACTTGAATTCCAGGACTTAAGAGGTTTATAGGGTTCTTTAGTACTCCAGTTTTGATTGTTGTTTTTGACTTCCTTCCACTCCGAATTAGTCAAAGTGCCTTTAACAAAAGTTGTTTGGAATTAAAAGTTTTACAATTCTTATTTGGGCAGAAATTTAAGTTTGCATATAAAATTCCAAGTTTTATTTCAAACTCCAAAAAGAGCTTCTTAGGGTTATAATGGTCATTTCACCTCTTTAATTAGGGATTAACCACTAGTTTATACTTAAAAGCACTTTATTTAGGTAGAGTTTTTACACTCTCACCGCCAAGCATTTAAGAGGATCATGAGGTATTTATGCTTTACCCCTGAATTCGGTTTGTGGTATTCTGCCTCCTCGGCACTCACGCTCCACGGATATTCCGATGCGGACTTTGCTGGGTGCCGACTGGATCGCAAGTCTACCTCGGTCACTTGCCAGTTTCTCAGTTCGTCTTGGGTCTCTTGGTCTTCTCGCAAACAGTCTAGTGTTGCTCAGTCTACCTTTGAAGCTGAGTATGTTGCTGCTGCTAGCTGTTGTTCCCAGTTGCTTTGGATGATTTCCACTCTGAGAGACTTTGGTTTGAGCTTTTCCCATGTGCCTCTTCTTTGTGACAGCATGAGTGCCATAAGTGTAGCCAAGAACCCTGTTCTCTATTCAAAAACCAAACACATAGATGTGAGATACCATTTTCTGAGAGATCATGTTGAGAGAGGAGACATTGACCTTAGCTATGTTGCTACCCAAAACCAGCTCGCTGACATCTTTACCAAGCCCCTGGATCAAGCCTCTTTTGCTCATTTGCGGGGGGAGTTGGGTGTTTGCTTTCCTTTCTGAGTTGGGTTTTGGTGCTTTTCTTGTATCATATATGTATTTTTTTCTTTCTTTTCTTGTTTGGATTTCATTGCATCCGTATCATGTTGCATTTGTATCATATCGCATTAGATGAGCTTCTCTTATATGCCCTGTATACTACCTTATGCTACTTGTGAGATAGTGCTTTGGTTGGTTGCTTTGAGGCAATGTGCAATTATGCTCTTGATGATCTTGTTTACTTAATGAGATAACTGCTTTCTGAAATCTAATTTTATATCACCCATGAGTTGATGCTTAGTTATGATTTGCCCCTGTTTGAATGCTAGTTCCATTTTTAGCTTATGTTTGGAATGCATGTTCTTTTCAATCGGGTCAAAAATCTAGGTATCATTGCGGATGTTTAGCCCATGATGCACCCCTTGGAGAAGCATGGCTTCTTTGTGCCGCAAAGGCACTTCATGTACTTTGCCTTGTGTGAATCATGAAAAGAAATATTCAAGAAATTCACCAAGTGTTTATGCTTAATTGTTTATATTTTGGCTTGCTTAGTTGTTATAAGATGTCTACCAAAAAGAAGTAGGCACTTGGTTTCAACAAAGCTTCACATGACAAGAGATGCGTATGTGGGTTTCTGCACTAATCTTTTGTCAAGAATGGTTGTTCCTTGTATGAGTTTTTAATGGCCTAGTTATTCTTGCTTGGGTATTTCTTAACAAGGTATTTGCTCATGTGGTGATCTTTTTCAACATTGCTAAAACTGCTTCTCATACTTGCTCTAACATGATTTCATCTTGCTGGCGATGCAGTTGCTTCCTGTAATTCTCCAAGCTTATCTCTCTTGTAGCCTTTGAGAGTATTTCATGGTATATCTGAGAAGCTTGTTCGTTTCTGCATTTCCATGTCATGATTTTCGGCTTTCATGCTTATCTTGATGCTTGCATTGCCAACAAGGGGGAGAGATTTCACACAAACTCATTCTTTTGTCGAGGGGGAGAGTTTTTCATGCATTTGTTCAGGGGGAGTCCTGATTTCAGGGGGAGCTCTGTGAGTTTTTATGTTCTTATGCTCATTTTCCCTTTTGCCGGTCGTGTTGAGCTGTTGTACCTCTTCTTGAGGAGCCGGTTTTGGATTTTCATGTGATTGGTGTTGAGCCCATTTTTCTGCCTCTTCTTGAGGGATCACATGTTTTTATCCCAGTCGTGTTGAGCTGTTGCCCTTATCTTAGGGGGCTGAGATTTTGCAGTTCGAGTTTCTTTTTCCTTTTCTTATCAAACTATGAATTTGTGTTGGGTGTTGTCAATGCACTCATCAAGGGGGAGATTGAGGACCAATGGATGGTCACCCTTGGATGCTAAGTGATTGACAACGTTGTGTTGGATTGATGTGCTCTTGGTTTGTGATGCGCAGGTCTGGAGCTCGGAGGCGGTGATCAATGGCGAGGTGAAGGTCAAGTAGAGACGGGTCATGCCGATGGACTGGGAGCGATGAAGGACGGACGTGAGGCTTGGACTGAGGGACTAGAGCGCCGGAGGATCAGCCGCAGTGGCTGACACTTGGGGACATCGACAAGCGCAAGTGTACATGGAGGAGTGACCGTGTTGACCAAGTCAAGACTGTGGACATGCAAGTCAAGCAAGGGCGCTAGAAGACTTGGCGGCCGGGCGGTCGAGGACGGTGGTGACACGTGTCGAGGAGCAGGTTTGGTGGTTTGGGCCGAAAAAACCACAGGCGGATGGTTTCCGAGTTTGGGCTGCAAAACCCGGGCGGAGGTTCCGAGGAGTTACACGGAGGCACGTGGCGGAATCACAGAGGTTGCGTCGAGGCGAAGCAAGACTGTGCAGGAAGCGTGGCCGTCCGATCGACCAAACACACAGATGGACCAAAATGCCCCTGTGTGGATAGTTATCTTAATTTTAAGTTGTAGGGGTAGTTTAGTTAGAGATGGGGGGTTGGTTGTTTCAGCACCTCTTTGATCTATCGAGGGTTTTAGAAGTTCATTAGTCTACTCTCTCTCTCTCTCTATTTTATCTCTCTAGAGGTCCTTGGATGTTTTGAGCATCGAGTCATTGTTTGAACTGAGTTTTAGTTGCGGGAATGGAGGCCCTAACCTCCTCGTGTCCTCCTTGTGTTGGGGGATGATGATTTGTGCAACTCTCTCTCGAGTTCTTTGTGTTCTTAGTTTCTCCCATTTTTCCCTGCTCACATTTTTGTTTGATTCGTGATTTCTGAAGAGTCTTGGCTCAAACCGATCATTGGGAAATGAACTAGAATGTGAGGGAAGCCTTTCCACCAAAGGAATTCATTTAACTCCTCACGAGTTCATAGATCGGGATGATTCAAGCTCTAGGGTTGAAAAACTGGCGTTCCTCACAAGATATTTAATTCCCTTTGATTGGCTGATCTTTTTGAGGAGATCTTTTGGGAACATGTTTTTTATGTTGTTGGAAAACTACGGTTAAATTTCGTGATTTCTGGAGGTCGTTTGATCGAGTTTTGGATTTTTCTTCTCTCCTCACGAAGGCTGATTTCTGTGCTGTTGGAAGTTCCGACGGGAAATTTGCTGAAACGACAGAGACTTGCTATCGGGAGTTTCCCAATACTTCCGATAGGTATCGGAACTTCCGATAGGGTGTCGGAAAGTTCCGACAGGAGCATTTTGAGTCCTGTTTTGACTCAGATCTTTGGAGTTTGCTTTCCGGATCTTTGGAGTTTGCTTCCAGTTGTTTCTTTAGAGTCCTGCTGTGTTATCGGTCATCACCATAGACACCCAGCCACCCAGTTGGTTCGTGGATTTCTCGTCTTCCGTTGGCTTCGATTTTGGGGTTTCAATTTGGGATAGAAGCCTAAGATTTCAAAACAAATATTTGAGGCTCCCATTCACCCCCCCTCTGGTCGCCCTTTCGGTCCTTCAGAAGCCGATGGGCGACGGTGGTGTGGCGCGGCCTAGTGTGCGGGAGTGGCGAAGGGTGGCGTGCGGATATGGAAGATGGTGTGCAGCGGGGGAATTTGTGCACGGCCATCTACTGGGCAGCGAAGGGCTTTGTGCGGTTTTGTCCTGGTCGCAGGTTGGCCAGCGGCAGCTCGCCGGTGTGGCGGCACCACATGAAGCACGGCGACGCGCCAGGCGCAATCTGCACGATCCAAGCGCATGTGCAGCTTGTAGGGGCTGGATTTGGGTGAATTTTGTGCCAATTTTTCAATTCAAACATTGCCAACTCCAAATAGAAAACTTGTAGTTTAAACTATACTCTACAAATTATAGAAATACTTTAGGTACAAATTCATGCTGAATTGAAAGTTATTTGATGCCAAAGTTCTTGGGAATGCTGGTTTTGCAGACTTGGCTGATTTTCGTCTTGGGCTGATTTTTAGCAGTTTAGCTGACTTCGGATCAAATTTTGAAATGGTTTTGCTGAGATTTGGGCCTAGGTCAAATGGGTGAAGTTGTAGTACACATTTAGGACTCAAGCTATTGTAAAAGGTTTAGCTCGAGTTCAGTTTAGAATTTGTGAGAAATTTGCAGGCCAAGTTGAAGACTTTCACTATTTTAGACTTAAGTGCCAAATTAGGATTTTATGCTGAGTTTAGCCTAGAGTTTGAACAGGTTATTGGGTGATTTAGTCTAGGCTCTAATTGACTAACTTGTTTTTCAAAGCATATTCTACAATTTTGAAATAACAGAAGTTAAACTACTCTTATCAGCTGTATTTTCAGGACAATGATTTTGAGTGTGAGTTGAATTGCTACTGAATTTAAATCTAGTTTTTGAATCTCTTCCTCTCCAAATCAACAGAAGTGCAAATAATAAAAGTTATTTGTCTTGCCAAGTTGTACAACTCTTAGATTGACAAAAATTCAAGTTGCTATATAACATTTCAGGTTATGAATTACCTCTAATTTGAGTTTCTAAAGGGCTTTTCTGACCTTTCAAATGCTAGATTAGGCTTCTAATCTCTTGATTCAAACAAAAGCAAGGTTAAGTTAGCTAGGGTTGTTACAAAGATGTCATACAAATGTGACATGGAGGAAGTACAGCCCACTGAAGCCCTGGAGTACTTGGCCAAAGCCACCGCCCTGCTCACCGAGGCCCAAAAGGTGGACAAGGACCAGCTCACGATCCCAGAGATGGAGTCGACGCCCACAGCATTGCAGCCCGATCCGAAGATCAAGAAGATCTGCCTCGGCCTGGAAGACCCCTCCAAGACGGCCCTTATAGGGTTTGACCTCTCCGTCAAATAGGAACTCGCGCTCACCAGTTTCCTCTGGGACAACTTGGACATATTCACGTGGAAGCCATCCGATATGCCCTGTGTCCCACGGGAGCTGGCTGAGCACTCCTTGGACTTGAGCAAGATAGCAAGACTGGTCAAGCAAAAGCTTTGCCGCTTCGCCCAAGATCGCAAGGAGGCCATTACGGTAGAACTCAATAAGCTCTTAGCTGCCGGATTCATCCGTGAATGTAAGCATCCCGACTAGTTAGCAAATCCAGTCCTTGTAAAAAAGAAAAGTGGTGAATGGAGAATGTGTATCAATTACATCGACCTCAACAGGCATTGCGCTAAGGACCCCTTTCCTCTTCCGCGCATCGACCAGGTCGTAGACTCTATGGCTTGGAGCACCTTGCTATGCTTCCTCGACTGTTACTTAGGCTATCACCAGATCGCCTGAATCCTGCCGACCAAGACAAAATGACATTTAGAATGCTCTTCAGCATCTACTGCTACAACACCATGACCTTTGGGCTAAAAAATGCTGGTGCCACCTACTAGAAGGGAATCCAGGGTTGCCTCACCAAGCAGCTACACAAGACGTTGAGGCCTACATCGATGATGTGGTTATCAAGACTAAAGATGAGAAGAACTTTTACAGCCTCTGGGCCTATCGCTAGAAACTCGATCCGGGCAAATGTGTCTTTGGTGTCCCATCTAGAAATCTTCTAGGCTTTATGGTCAACTAGCACGGCATCGAAGCCAATCCTACCAAGGTTGATGCAATCAGAAACATGGCAAAGCCAGCTAGCAAGAAAGATGTCATGAAGCTTACCGGCATGATGGCAGCTCTCAGCCACTTCATCAGCAAGCTCGGCGAAAAGGGACTGCCCTTCTTCAAGCTGCTAAAAAACGCAGACAAGTTCGAGTGTGATGACGAAGCCAGCAAGGCACTCAAAGAACTCAAAGCCTTCCTGACCACTCCACCCATCATGATGGCCCCGGTCGACCAAGAAATGCTACAACTCTACATCTCTACACTGACGCACGTTGTCAACACCGTGCTAGTTGCGGAATGCGAAGAGCCCAGCTGTGCACACATGGTGCAGAGACCGGTGTACTACGTCAATGCGGGGGTCCTCTTCATATCCCCAAAGGCGAGCAACTCAAGTATGTTCTCCAAATCCACTACAAGGCCACCAACAGCGGTGCCGAGTATGTGGCTCTCATCCATGGCCTCCGCATTGCCGTTTCCCTCGGGATCAAGTGCATCCTTGCATACGGCGACTCCAAGGTCGCCATCAAGCAGGTCAACAAGAACTAGGACTACACCAAGGAAACCATGGATGCTTACTGCGTGGAAATTCGCAAACTTGAGGCCTACTTCGATGGTCTCGAGTTCCACTATGTCCCTAGGGAACATAACATCGCCGCTGACGTCCTATCCAAGCTCGGCTCCAAGTGTGCACAAGTTCCGGTCGGTGTCTTTGTACAAGATCTCTAGAAACTTTCCATCAAGATTCTAGACTCGAACCAGGTCAACAATAGTATTGAGGCTCCTGCTGACCCATCTCCCACTGACATCATGATGATTGATTCAGAAGAAGATTGGTGCGCTTCGTTCATAGCCTTGATCACTGACTAGCTGGCACCAGAGGACAAGATAGAACATGAGAAACTAGCTCGGTGCAGTGCAAACTACGTCGTCATCAGGAAAGAGCTCTACAGAAAGGCCGCATCCCCAGGCATCTTAATGAGGTGCATTCTGCGCAGTGAGGGTATTGACCTCCTTCACGAGATCCACTCGGGCACATGCGGAAACCACGTTGCTTCAACAACTTTGTCGTCAAGGCGTTTTGCTCTGGCTTCTATTGGCCATTAGCGGTAGCCGATGCAAAGGAGCTCGTCCAAAGGTGCAAAGGGTGTCACTTCTTCTCCAAGCAACAACACCTACCAGCCCAAGCCCTGCGCACCATCCGACCATCTGGCCCTTCGCATGCTGGGGGCTGAATATGGTCGGACCTTCAAGATCACCCCGGACAGCTACACTCACATCTTTGTGGCTGTTGACAAATTCACCAAATGGATTGAGGTCAAGGCTGTCACCAGCATCAAGTTGGCTAAAGCTGCCAAGTTCATGGAAGAGATCACACACTACTTTGGAGTTCCAAACATGATCATCACCGACCTTGGAAAGTAGTTCACAAGCTCCGAGTCCTAGGACTTTTGCCAGGACAACCTCATCGACGTATACTACTCATCAGTAGCATACCCGTGTTGCAATGGACAGGTCGAACATGTGAATGGGATGGTCCTCTAGTTCCTCAAGTCTCGCATCTTCGACGACGCGTACAAGTACGCCACCAAGTGGCTACACGAGCTACCCCATCTCATCTGGGGCCTACTGACCCAAAAAAGCCAGGCTACTGGCTACACTCCTTTCTTCATGGTGTACGGCTTAGAGGCTGTCTTTATGGTGTACGTAGCCTTTGGCGCCCCACACATCCAGTTCTACAAGGAAGGTGAAGCGGAAAAAAGCCAGTGGGTCAACATCGACAGCTTCGAGGAGCACCGAGTGGTGGCTCTCATCTAGCATGCACACCACGAGCAGCAAATACGGCGCTACCATGATCGGAACATTAAACAATGCTCTTTCAACATTGACGATTTGGTGCTTTGCCGGATCCAGTCCACCAAGGACATGCACAAGCTGACCGCCCCCTAGGAGGGCCCCTTCATCATCAAAGAAGTCATCCAGCCAGGCACTTATCGACTCCAATGGATGGACGGCTCAGGCATCCCCAATCTATGGAACATCGAGCAACTGCGGCGCTTCTACCCTTAGGACTTAAAAGCTATGTATTCTTTTTTCCCTTTTTATTGAATGAATAAAACTTCAAGGTTCTTTGCGTACCTACTTCCTTTTGTTTACCTTGCCCGAGCTGTTCCTAATGCTCGGGGGCTATCAAACCTGTTCGACAGACCACTCGCTTTAAAGCTCGGGGGCTTCCCCCAGACGCCGACCTCTGGGTCTTGCATCCTCCTCCTCCCCCTCTCAAGGCAATACGACTAACTAGTGTGGTCAGCGTCCTAGCTCGCAAAACCTAGACAACCTTGTGTTCATGCCTTCTACAAGCTCGAGAATCGCTCTCAGCAGAATGCTAGTCAGGCAAGGCTAGGCACTTAGCGGCTACAGGCCTCAGCTACACGATGTCCCATCGTATACACCAACGAAGGGATGGAGCATTTCTTTCGACATAAGTTAAATCAATTAGATCACTTGTCTTATCATACAGTTTGATACACCGCAAGTTTTATTTTATAGGTCCAACTCCCTAACGACGTTTTCTGCTACACCATTAAACTTCTCGGCTAGTTTCGGGAGCTTCTCTACGTCGAAGTCAGATGCGACCCCTGCACCAGCATGCTCCAAAGGAATTCACAGGAAGTGTGTCTTCAACACTACCAAGACATTCTTGACGCACTCCACCGTGGTGTCCTTTAGCAGATCCTTTAGCCGATACCTATTAGCGGAAAAAATCATGGGGGTAGAAGAGAATAATCGCCGATACTTATTACTTAAATTTTGCCACATATCAGGACTGGCTGCCACATTCTTTGCCATATATAAAGGACGCTCACCTCGAATTAGGAAAGCATGATTGAATCTCCCACCCGACAAATCAGCCTCATGTTTCCTTTTTTTTCTAGGTGCGGGTCGGTGTTTTATACCTAGCAACCTACCGAGGGGTATCCCAAGGTAGTAGATTGGTTGGTAGGGAATCGTTGGACCTGGAACTTGAAGGTAAAAGCGAGGATACAAGACATGGATTTATACAGGTTCGGGCCGCCAAAGTAGTGTAATACCCTACGTTCTGTTTGGGGTGTTGTATATTGCAGCCTGCGCTTGAGTGTTGTTTGGTGTTGAGGATTTGGTCGTCTGTTGTAATTCTATGAGGTCTTGGCCTCCCTATCTAGGGACCCCTGCCCTCCTTTATATACTTAGGGGGTAGGATTACTAGTTGGTTACAAGGTAGGAGTCCTAGTAGGATTACATGGTACGAGTCCTAATAGGATTACAGAGCAATCCTAGTAGGAATCCGTCTTCCTCCTTCCTTGCGGGTACTGGGGTTCTATCCCCAACAAGCCCCTGAGTGCTTCATAGTCGAATGCTGTTGGAGGTATGCCCTAGAGGCAATCATAGAGATGATGATATTCCATTTGTATCCATGATTTGTATATTGTGTTCATTGAATATCCATTAAAGGCTACTTGAATTGATTTGCAATTATGTGAATTGTATGTGAAACTCTTTACTTGTATGGTTATTCTAAAGTTGTCCCTAGTCGGAGTTCATGTGAGGACACACATGAATATTAGACTACCACATGTATTAGTTGATGACTATGTTTCACAAGTCATGGACATGGAGATGTTGAACTAATAATGTGGACACATCTGGAGACATGTGCTAGGACTGACCCAACACGAGAAGTAGTTCTCTCTTTAAACAACATATACGCTTTGTCCTTAGACCTGAGACTGTCGCATGTATTCTAGATGTGGATCGACCTACTTAGGGGCTATCAAACGCTACGCCGTAACAGGGTAGTTATAAAGGTAGCTTTCGGGTTTGTCAAGAAGCATGCTATGAGACATGGTCAGTCAAGATGGGATTTGCCCCTCTCTGATTGAGAGTGATATCTCTGGGCCCCTCGAGTGATCGGATCCGAAAATGCATGGCCATGCTACGTACGGTTAAGAGTTAACCTACAAAGGGATTCCGAATCACAGGATCGAGAAAGAGCGGTCGGCTTGAAGCTAGACCAAATATCGTGAGGCAAAGGGAATAGCATGTATATTATGTTGTGATGGTTCGTCTGATATGATCTTCGTGTGCGTATAGGAGTTGGCACGTCTTGCTAGAGGCCGCTACCGACTATTGGGCCGAGTAGGAGTACTCGGGCCATGTCTATATGTATCCGAACCCATAGGGTCACACACTTAAGGGGCTGGAAGCCCAATTCGGATCTGATCCGAGTTGGATTAGGTTTAGGAGTACTAATGGGCCTCGGATCCAGAGGCCCATCAGGAACCTCTATAAATAGAGGGGTGGGGGCGCCCTAGGGTTTACACCTTTTGGCAAAACACACCTGCCGCGCCTCCCACGCCCTCGCCTGTTGCAACTCGTGGATCTAGCAGTCCGACTTGCGACGCTTCCTCCCTGCACGTGTGGATACCTTGGAGGTGTTGCGCCTGCAGCACTTGGACGAGCCACCGACGAGCCGCCGACGAGCCACGACGAGCCGACGACGAGCCGCAGTACCGGAGGCGATCTTGCTGCACTTGGACGAGCTGCTGAGGAGCTGCTGGACGTGATCGACTACATACGACTACGTGATCGTCTTCACTGCACCGACGCATATCTACATCTTCCGCACCAGTAGTGCGTCGAGTGGTAATCCCGTGATCCTTATACGGCAGTTCTTCCTAGTTATACGCGGTAGAATTTTGAATTGCGCTAGTGTAGCCTACCTCGTATCCCAACAGTGGTATCAGAGCCGTAGCTGCTTAGTTTTGGATTCGGGATGTGTGCATATGGAGATATGCGAGTTTTCTGTTTGATCTATGTCCTGGTTTCGTGCCCTTGCTGCAATGGTAGTGTAACGACATACTCCTACCGGTCGGTTTCCGCCATCGGAGTTAAGTGATACACGTAAATCCAGTTGCAGTGAGGGAAGATCAATATGATTGGTCAAATCGAGATCCAGGGTCATACGCCAGGCGCATTAGATGTGCAATAGTAGATGGGATCTACTGCCGGGGTCGGGATTTTGCCGTATGCGTATGCTTCGGTAAATCAGCCGTAACTTTTCGGTACGATCTCGGATCGGGGCGATTTTTATACAAAAATTGATCTACAGAAAAAGTTACACATGAATTTCAACCGCTTTGCCGTTTTCGGCGAAATTAGGTTTCCCAAATTCGGCTTGGAAGATGGAGTTTCGGGCCTCCGAAGTTTGGAACGTTAGGACGCCTAACTCTGTTTTGCAGGATGTATGTTTGTATCTTGTGATCAGTATGGCCCCCTTGTGTATGTGATGCATGTGTTTAACTCATTCGTGACATGCGTGTCACGCGTACGGCAACACGACAGGAGCCATATGTGTTGTCACTTTATTGTATTTAATGGTCTGCGTACCAATCTGTGATGATCCAAGCAACTATGTAATCTTCATTACTAGATTCTTTACTAGCTATTAGGCGTAATAGCATGCTCTAGTTCTTGGAGGACTCATCACCAGGAGGATGGCGCACATGGAACATGGAGATGGAGATCACCATGGTGAACAGGTTCTATGGAGATGGAGATCACCATATGAAAACGGGCTATACTGTGTCACAAGCTGTGTGAATGCTATTCTGTTTATGTTTTACTTTCTGCATGCTGTGATGTTAGAAGTAGAACGATCCCCCGCAAATTTTAAGTTAGTATGCCCTCCCAACTAAAACTTGCACCGTCCCATGTCTTGTACAATTAGTGGTGGGTCTATGAAATTAGGGTGCCACGAGTTTTCCTTGACTAGACGGGTTTGTGTCGGACACTTACACACATAAGGGTTGGTTTTCTTAACAAGGTTATCTTAACGGTTAAGGACCTTGGGGTATAAAGGTTGGGCGCCGAGACATAGAGATGTCACCCAACAACAGGAGTCATATGTGATATGATTAGCAAAAGTTGCTTACCGATCTACCTCGTTTGCTAGCGGTGATGCTGAAGCTCACTAGTAGACTTGTTAGTTGTGGATCCTGAATCACTAAGTTTCAATAGAGGGATATTAATTTGCTCTATCATGGATACGTTTGTCTTAGTGTATTTTGCATTACTTTTGTTGTAGATTAAATGGCACCTAGCAACACCACCGCATCGTTTGCTTTGCGTTCGGTCCTTGAGAAGGACAAATTGAATGGAACAAACTACTCGGATTGGATCCGTAACCTGAGAATTGTTCTCAGGGCTGAGAAAAAGGAAGATGTTCTAGACACCCCACTACCACCAGTACCTGCTGATGATGCATCTGCTGCCGTTAAGGCTGCTTACAAGAAGGCATTTGATGCTAATCTTGAGGTAAGCTGCCTTATGCTTGCTTGCATGGAACCCGAGCTGCAGATGCAGTTCGAAACAAATCATGAGGCACATGATATGATCGTGGCGCTCAAGGACATGTTCCAGACACAGGCTAGGACCGAAAGGTTCAATGTGTCCAAAGCCTTTCTGGAGTGCAAGTTAGCAGAAGGCGCAGCAGTAGGACCACATGTAATCAAGATGGTTGGTTACACTCAGCGATTGGAGGAGCTGGGCTTCCCAATGGGCAAAGAGTTGGCCACTGACTTCATTCTTTCATCTCTTCCGCCTAGCTATGGGAACTTCATCTCGAACTACCATATGCATGGGACGGAGAAGGGTCTGAATGAACTGTGTGGTATGCTCAAGACAGCAGAGGTAGACATTAAGAAAAGCGCTAGTACTAGCCATGTGATGGCTGTACAGAACAAGCCTACATTCAAGAAGAAGGGCAATTCTTGGAAGAAGAAGGGTAAGGCTGGAGTGTCCAAGCCAAACCCAGCGCCCAAGAATAAAGCTGGACCTGCTCCAGATAAAGAGTGCTTTTACTGTCATGAACTTGGTCACTGGAAGAGAAACTGCAAGCAGTACCTAGCTTCGTTGAAGAACGGCGAAAGTAAGAGTACTTCTACCTCAGGTACGCTTGTTGTTAATGTTATAGACAACATATTTCTCGCTGATACAATTATTAATTCTTGGGTATTTGATACCGGATCGGTTGCTCATATTTGCAATTCGATGCAGGGAATGATAAGAAGTAGAAGCGTGGAAAGAGGAGAAGTTGATTTCCGCGTGGGCAATAATGCAAGAGTTGCTGCGTTGACCGTCGGGACGATGCAACTCCACCTCCCGTCAGGATTTATTATGGAGTTGAATAATTGTTATTTTGTTCCTAGTTTAAGTCGAAACATTTTGTCTCCTTCATGCTTGATGAAGGATGGCTATTCATTTGCGAGTGAAAACAATGGTTGTGTGATCTCTAAGAATAATATGTTTATGGCTTTTGCACCCATTGTGAATGGATTATTTGTTTTAAATCCTGATGGTTCACCTGTCTGTAATGTAAGTGCTAAAAGGCCTCGGCCTAATGATTTGAGTCCTACCTACTTGTGGCATTGTCGTTTGGGTCATATAAGTGAAAAACGCATGAAGAAGCTCCATTCTGATGGACTTCTAACTTCGTTTGATTTTGAATCATACGAGACATGCGAGGCTTGCTTGCTAGGCAAGATGACCAAGACGCCTTTCACAGGATTTCCTGAGAGAGCAGTAGACTTGTTGGAACTCTTACATAGTGATGTATGCGGACCAATGAGCACGACGGCTAGAGGAGGATTCCAATACTTCATAACTTTCACTGACGATTTTAGTAGATATGGCTATGTCTACTTGATGAGGCACAAGTCTGAAATCTTTGAAAAGTTCAAGGAATTTCAGAATGAAGTTGAAAATCAGCGTGGCAAGAAAATTAAGGCCTTACGATCTGATCGTGGAGGCGAGTATTTGAGCCACGAGTTTAGCAATCATCTAAAGAGTTGCGGAATTGTTCCACAACTTACGCCGCCTGGAACACCTCAGAGAAACGGTGTGTCCGAGCGACGTAATCGAACTTTGTTAGACATGGTTCGATCAATGATGAGCCAGTCGGACCTACCGTTGTCATTTTGGGGATACGCTCTAGAAACAGCAGCTTTCACACTTAATAGGGTACCATCTAAATCCGTAGTTAAGACACCATATGAGATATGGACTGGAAAGGTTCCTAGTTTGTCTTTTCTAAAGATTTGGGGATGTGAAGTGTTTGTCAAGCAACTTCAGTCGGACAAGATCACACCCAAGTCGGATAAGTGCATTTTCGTGGGATATCCAAAGAAAACTTTGGGATATTATTTCTACAACCGATCAGAAGGCAAAGTGTTTGTCGCTCGGAACGGGGTTTTCCTAGAGAAAGAGTTTCTCAAAGGAGAAAAGAGTGGAAAGACAGTGCATCTTGAAGAAGTTCAAGATGAGCCAATCGGGCAAGAATCAATGAGTGATGCTAACGTAGCAGAACAAGTTGAGATACCCATGGCAAGAGAAGCACCGCCACAACCACGAAGATCAGTAAGGCTCCGCGAAATGCGAGAAATATTATTATTGGACAATGATGAGCCTGCGACATATGCAGAAGCAATGATGGACCCAGACTCCGAAAAATGGCAGAGTGCCATGCAATCCGAAATAGAGTCCATGGGAGACAATCAAGTTTGGAACTTGGTTGACCCGCCTGATGGTGTTAATGCCATAGAGTGCAAGTGGATCTATAAGAAGAAAAAGGACATGGATGGAAATGTTCACATCTATAAAGCACGACTTGTCGCAAAAGGTTTTCGACAAGTTCAAGGAGTTGACTACGACGAGACCTTCTCGCCCGTAGTGATGCTTAAGTCTATTCGGATTATTCTAGCTATAGCTGCATATTTCGATTATGAGATATGGCAGATGGATGTCAAGACAGCTTTCCTGAATGGAAACCTAGCTGAGGACGTGTATATGATACAGCCCGAGGGTTTTGTCGATCCGAAAAATGCTGGAAAGGTATGCAAGCTTCAGAGATCCATTTATGGATTGAAGCAAGCATCTAGGAGTTGGAACATTCATTTTGATGAAGTGGTCAAAAGGTTTGACTTCACCAAGAACGAAGAAGAGTCTTGTGTTTACAAGAAGGTTAGTGGGAGCTCTGTAGTATTTCTAATCTTATATGTGGATGACATATTACTGATTGGAAATAACATTCCTATGCTTGAGTCCGTAAAGACTTCACTGAAAAATAGTTTTTCGATGGAGGACTTAGGGGAAGCGGCATATATTCTGGGCATTAAGATCTATAGAGATAGATCGAGAAGGCTTATAGGTTTAAGCCAAGATACTTACATTGACAAAGTGTTGAAGCGGTTCAGCATAGAAGAGGCAAAGAAAGGGTTCTTGCCTATGTCACATGGCATACATCTCAGCAAGACTCAGTGTCCTTCGACTGCTGATGAGCGGGATCGCATGAGTAGAGTGCCATATGCCTCGGCTATTGGATCTATCATGTATGCAATGATAAGTACTCGCCCAGATGTTTCATATGCGCTAAGTATGACAAGCAGACACCAATCTGATCCAGGTGAGAGTCACTAGACAGCGGTGAAAAACATTCTTAAGTACTTGAGAAGGACTAAAGATATGTTCCTCGTCTATGGAGGTGAGGAGGAGCTCGTTGTAACAGGTTACACCGATGCTAGTTTCCAAACTGACAGAGATGATTCAAAGTCACAATCAGGATTTGTGTTCACGCTGAATGGTGGCGCTGTTAGTTGGAAGAGTTCCAAGCAGGAGACGGTGCCCGATTCTACGACAGAAGCCGAGTACATCGCGGCTTCGGAAGCCGCGAAGGAAGGTGTTTGGATAAGGAATTTCCTCATTGAGCTTGGTGTGTTCCCGAATGCGTCCAGCCCATTGAATCTCTACTGTGATAATAATGGGGCAATTGCGCAAGCAAAGGAGCCAAGGAATCACCAGAAGAACAAACACGTAATGCGGCGATTTCATCTCATTCTAGACTTCGTTAACCGGGGTGAGATCAAGATATGCAAAATACGCACGGATCTGAACATTTTTGATCCGTTGACAAAACCACTCCCGCAGGCTAAGCATGATGCGCATGTAAGAGCTATGGGTATTAGTTACCTTCTAGATTGACTCTAGTTCAAGTGGGAGACTGTTGGAGGTATGCCCTAGAGGCAATCATAGAGATGATGATATTCCATTTGTATCCATGATTTGTATATTGTGTTCATTGAATATCCATTAAAGGCTACTTGAATTGATTTGGTGAATTGTATGTGAAACTCTTTACTTGTATGGTTATTCTAAAGTTGTCCCTAGTCGGAGTTCATGTGAGGACACACATGAATATTAGACTAGCACATGTATTAGTTGATGACTATGTTTCACAAGTCATGGACATGGAGATGTTGAACTAATAATGTGGACACATGTGGAGACATGTGCTAGGACTGACCCAACACGAGAAGTAGTTCTCTCTTTAAACAACATATACGCTTTGTCCTTAGACCTGAGACTGTCGCATGTATTCTAGATGTGGATCGACCTACTTAGGGGCTATCAAACGCTACGCCGTAACATGGTAGTTATAAAGGTAGCTTTCGGGTTTGTCAAGAAGCATGCTATGAGACATGGTCAGTCAAGATGGGATTTGCCCCTCTCTGATTGAGAGTGATATCTCTGGGCCCCTCGAGTGATCGGATCCAAAAATGCATGGCCATGCTACGTACGGTTAAGAGTTAACCTACAAAGGGATTCCGAATCACAGGATCGAGAAAGAGCAGTCGGCTTGAAGCTAGACCAAATATCGTGAGGCAAAGGGAATATCATGTATATTATGTTGTGATGGTTCATCTGATATGATCTTCGTGTGCGTATAGGAGTTGGCACGTCTTGCTAGAGGCCGCTACCGACTATTGGGCCGAGTAGGAGTACTCGGGCCATGTCTATACGTATCCGAACCCATAGGGTCACACACTTAAGGGGCTGGAAGCCCAATTCGGATCTGATCCGAGTTGGATTAGGTTTAGGAGTACTAATGGGCCTCGGATCCAGAGGCCCATCAGGAACCTCTATAAATAGAGGGGTGGGGGCGCCCTAGGGTTTACACCTTTTGGCGAAACACACCTGCTGCGCCTCCCACGCCCTCGCCTGTTGCAACTCGCGGATCTAGCAGTCCGGCTTGCGACGCTTCCTCCCTGCACGTGTGGATACCTTGGAGGTGTTGCGCCTGCAGCACTTGGACGAGCCACCGACGAGCCGCCGACGAGCCACGACGAGCCGACGACGAGCCGCGGTACCGGAGGCGATCTTGCTGCACGTGGATGAGCTGCTGAGGAGCTGCTGGACGTGATCGACTACGTACGACTACGTGATCGTCTTCACTGCACCGACGCATATCTACATCTTCCGCACCAGTAGTGCGTCGAGTGGTAATCCCGTGATCCTTATACGGCAGTTCTTCCTGGTTATACGCGGTAGAATTTTGAATTGCGCTAGTGTAGCCTACCTCGTATCCCAACAAATGCAGCAGCCTTGAGTACTTTTCAGATCCTTGCCGAGTAGTCTTGGTGCTCTTCGAGTACTGTGTCTGGTCGAATCTTCAAGTCCTCAAACCTGCCAATAGGCTATGGTGTGCTCAAGCCCTTGATCATCTTGATTTTGTAATCTTCATCTTTCGAATGTGATATGGAGGGTGGTGGAAGTCGCACTCCATATGAAGTAGCCCCCAAGCCTTAGGTTGAATCGATGAATTAGGCTGAGGGTTAATAAAATCTGGAATCTTCTTCTTTCATCTTGAAAAAATCAACTATTTGGTGTAGCTTATCAGCCCCCGAGCCTTTAATTAATCAATCTGAGGGTCTTTAGTCTTCACACAAGTCATTATCCGAGTAGGTTTGCAACGTCTAGCCCCCAAACTTATGCGCCAGGTGAGCCGTAGGAGCTACGTCGAGTAGTTATTGGTGCTTACTCCCGGAGTTTGAGTGCTAGCGAAGCTACCGAAGGTATTCCGAGTAGTATTGGCACTTTAGCCCTCGAGCTTCAAAGCTAGCTGAGCCATTGGAGACATTCCGAGTAGTAATTGGCGCTTAGCCCCCAAGCCTGGGAGCTAGCGGAGCCATTATAGGTACGCTGAGCGTCCTAAAGAGTCATCATCGAAACTTGACCTGAAAAAAATGCATACATTATGTAGAATATTTGTTGTGTGGAACTATTGAAATTTATTTAGTGATGAATATAATGTAAATGTTGTGTGTAATGCTCTTGTTTTGGCTATATTTTTCTCGAGTGGTTAGCCTATTACGTTTAGGCTCTCAGTCCCTATTTAGCCATTGCCATTGTATGTGAGATCTTTGTCTCGTGTACGCGTACTGACACTGCTGCTATGAAGATCTTTGTCTCGCGTCCTAGCATTTAGGCATCATAGAAGATCCAAGGCTATCACAAACTAAGGCATGTTCTGCTCAAGGCTATTAGCGACCACTAAGAGAAGACATTTAAAATAAGTAGTTGGCATTGCGAAAAAATAAAGCACGATTGTGCTTAAAGTATTCATTGAGACTTTTCATCCTTTTGACGAGAAGAGCGCGCATTACCGTGCATAGAATTTGTGCCTCCTTAGGGTGTAGCCGCTACGAGCCTCTAGCACTCAGTGCACCAAACTTTGTGGCAAAGCCTCCTAATTCGGTGTACCGAGCCTGTGGCGGAGCTTACGGAACTCAGTGCACCAAACCCATGGTGATAGCCTCTGTAATTCAGTGTACCAAGCCCATGGCTTAGCTTTGCCCTACATGCGGAAAACAAGCTGGAAAATTTATGTACAATAATTAAAAAAGTGATTTAGCTTGATTCATGGACAATTGTCGACGAAGTCGTGTCGATTGTTGATGAAGCCAACTAGTCGGAGTCGATTCCAACTAGTTGTTGATCACATCGAACCTGCCCTCGACTAGTTTTCTAGTCGAGATGAGTAGTCGAAGTAGTCATTGGCGACTTCATGCGACCGACTAGTCGGAGTTGATTCCAACTAGTTATTGCTCATATGGACCACGTTTCTTACTAGTTTCCAGTCGAGATGAGTAGTCAAGGTTGTTGTCGGTGTGTCTGAATTACCGATTGTCAGTGTTGCCATGAAGCACTTGAAGTCTTCTTGTACTCCTTTGTTTGTGCATAGCAAAGATAAATGTGAATTTCCTTTTAGCGGCATAGAGACGGAGGCAACTATCCTCAATCTTGATTTTGCTTTCTTTCTCAAATTTGATCTAGCGCATGGAGACGGAGGCAACTATCCTCAATCTTGATTTTGCTTTCTTTCTCAAATTTGATCTAGCGCATGGCTATAGATTTGACCAGAGACAATTACAATTGGCAGGGAACAGACTTGATTTTCTTTTTTTCACATGCATTGGATTATCCACCTCCTCCACTAATTCAAATTGTTGTTGGCTTAGTAGATGGATAACTCTTGTTTGCTTTGGACTCTTGGCAGGGACTGGCAAGGATCTTGTATTGTTTGAACTCGATGCAAGAGAACTCTAAGCCACCGGTTGATTGGTCGCAAAACAATATCCATGTGCATGCTAAATAAGTTGATGATAGGTCCTTCAAGCTCACCCAATGATCTCGACGATCACTCCTACCTGGCGCGCCAGATATTCGTGTTTTATTTTATACCCGGCAACCTACCGAGGGGTATCCCGAGGTAGTAGATTGGTTGGTGGGGAATCGTCGGACCTGGAACTTGTAGTAAAAGTGAGGACACAAGACATGGATTTATACAGGTTCGGACCGCCAAAGTAGCATAATACCCTACGTCCTGTTTGGGGTGTTTTATATTGCACCCTGCGCTTGGGTGTTGTTTGGTGTTGAGGATCTGGTCCTCTGTTGTAGTTCTATGAGATCTTGGCCTCCCGATCTAGGGACCCCCTGCTGTCAGTGTTTTAGAACGGCAACCCGCCTAGGGGGTACCCTAGGTGGTCTTTTGTGCGGTGGGTGTCGTCGAGAATCAAGGAGTCGATGGTGATGCAAGGAACACGATTTAGACAGGTTCGGGCCACTAGATCGCGTAATACCCTATGTCCTGTATGTTGTTTGTCTTGAACTTGATGAGTTGTCTTGGAGGGGGTCCCTGCCTGCCCTTATATGAGTGGGCGAGCAGGGTTACAGGGTAGAAACCTAGTCGGGTTCGGTTTACAAAGTCCTACTCAGTTTATAGAGTAGTTTCCTTATGTACATCGACTAGTCTTCAGGAGTCCGAGTGGGCCACACTCCTCTACCGCGTAGCTCCCGAGCCTTGATCATGTCCCAGTACGCCCCTTGGTGGGCCGTACAGGGCCTAATCGTGGGCCTGGGATGCATGCCCGACAAGCCCCCGAGTACTTTGTAGTCGAGTCGAATAGTTTCGAGTACTCAGAAGTCGTTACCCGAGTAAATCTTGGTGCTTACTAGGTTGTGATGTCTTCGAGTATTCAAGTATTGTCACGTGGCTGGAAGGTACTCTTCGTCTGCCTTTGCTTCGAGTTACTTTTGCCTTGGAGATATTATATGGTAGCGCGATGACAATCGCACTCCATATGGAGTAGCCCCTGAGCCTTAGTTTGAATTGAAGAATCAGGCTCAGGGTCAATCCTGTGTTCGGATGTGACTGAAGATAATACAAAAAATGCAATCTTGAGTGATTGTTCGACAACTGCAAGTTTTATGCTTGGAATACGACGATGTAGTCATGGCTTTGTGAAGCCGCTTTAGTTTTGTGAAGACGAGTTGAGAACTCGATCTGGAGTAGCTATGGGCAGCTGATGAGTTGTGGTAACTCAGAGAGACTTGATGAAATCAGGTCGAACTGAGCGGAGCACTAGGGCTTCGCAGAGCTGAAGAGCTCGAGTGGCCATGACTAGCCGTCGAGTTGTAATAACTCGAAAAGACTTGATGCAACCAAGTCGACTTGAGAGCAGAGCACTAGGGCTCGCAGAGCTGGAGAGCTCGAGTGGCTATGAGTAGTTGGATAGAGGCAGTGTCGAGAGGACTCATTTGAACTAGATTGGGGATGAAGACCCGAGCACATGTCCTATAGTCTGCTATGGGTAGTAGCAGCACAGATGTTGTATATTCCAAGAATTTGGTATTTCTTCGCCTGAGAGTTCCTGTAGTCGGTACGATCCTGGTCCTGTAACCTTGGATACGACGTAGGGACCTTCCCATGGTGAGTTGAGCTTGTGCAGTCCGATGTATCTTGGATACGTTTAAGGACCATGTCGCCTATGTTGAAGGAACGCTCTTTAACATTACGGTCATGATAGCGTCGTAGTCCGTCAAGGTATCTAGCTGATTGAACCAGTGCTGCGCACCTAGCTTCTTCTAGACTGTCGAGGTCTAGGCGTCTCGTTTCTTCTGATATTCTTTCATCATATTGTTCCACTGTGGGAGACTGCCACATGACGTCTGCGGGGAGGATGGCTTCTGAACCATATACAAGGAAGTAGGGGGAGTGCCCAGTAGGTTTGCATGGTTGGGTGCGTAATCCCCAGAGAACATTGGGTAGTTCCTTGAGCCATTTGCCTCCTTTTGTGTTGCCGACATCATTGAACCTTTTCTTGAGAGCTTCGAGTAATATTTCATTGGTGCGTTCGACTTGGCCATTGGCCCTTGGGTGAGCGACGGAGACGTATCGTACGTTGATACCGCTATTCTCGCAGTATTCTCAAAAGTCATGATTGTTGAAATTGGACCCCAAATCAGTGATGATCCTGTTGGGAAAACCATAACGGTGTACGATCTCGTCTAGGAAGTCGAGGACTCGGTCAGCCTTGGGCTAAGTGACAGGTTTGACTTCAATCCACTTGGTAAATTTGTCAATGGCTATGAGTACTCGGTTGAATCCTCCTGGCGCGGTTGCGAGTGGTCTGATCATGTCAAGCCCCCAGCATGCCAATGGCCATGTGGAGGTATTAAAATGAGCTTGTAGGCGGGGACATGCTGTTGTTTAGCGAAGAACTGAAAGCTTTGGCATCTGCAGACTAGTTGCTTTGCGTCGACAAGTGCCATGAGCCTGTAAAAACCTGCTCTGAAAGCTTTGCCCACAATCGTTCGTGATGAAGCGTGATTACCACAAATTCCTTTGTGTATTTCTTCCAAGATTGCTTGGCCTTCTTCTTGGGAGACACACTTCATGAGTACCCTGGAGGATGCGCTCTTTCTATAGAGCTTGTCACCGACTATAACGTAACTTTTCCCTCATCGTGAAACTTGTTCAGCTTGATTTTTGTCAAAGGGTAGCTTTTGTTCTTTGATGTAGTGGATGAACGGCAATCTCCAGTCAACTTCAATCATCATGATCTCTCAGTCGGGTTCTAAAGGTTTGATTGTTGCTGGAGTGGCTTGTTCTAGTATGGATGGTTTGTGGAGCTCGTGTACAAAAATTCCTGCTGGAACTTCTGCACGAGTTGAGCCCATTTTTGATAATACGTCAGCAGCTACGTTGTTGTCGCAGACAACATGATGAAATTCCAAGCCTGAGAACTTGTTTTTTAACTTGCGAACTTCTTTGCAGTAAACGTCCATGTTTTCCTTGTTTCGATCCCACTCGTCATTGACTTGGTTAATGACGACTAGCGACTCGCTGTATACTAGTAGTCATTTGATTCCAAGGGAGATTGCGAGACGAAGACCGTGTAGCAGCGCTTCGTACTCGGCTTCGTTGTTTGTGACTTCCCAAAAGATTTGAAGGACGTATTTGAGTTGGTCTCCTTTTGGGGAAATTAAGAGTACTCCTGCGTCGGCTCCTTCGAGCTTGAGGGAACCATCGAAGTACATAACCCAGTGCTCTGGCCTCTCGACTGGTGTTGGTACTAGGTTTCTATCCATTCAGCCATGAAGTCAACTAAAGCTTGAGATTTGATAGCTGTTCTTGGTTTGAAGTCTAAAGATAGAGCTCCGAGCTCTACTACCCATTTGGAAATTCTACCCGTGGCATCCCTATTGTGAATAATTTTGCCAAGTGGGAAGTCGGTGATGACTGATATGCTGTGTTCTTGAAAGTAATGTCGCAGCTTCCGTGAGGTGAGCAGAATTGCGTACAACAACTTTTGTATTGGTGGGTACAGCATTTTGGAGTGTGAGAGTACTTCGCTGACGAAGTAAACGGGTCTCTGGACTTTATAAACGTGACCTGGTTCAGTCCGTTCGACTACTACTACGATGCTGACAACGTGAGTGGTAGCAACTATGTACAGGAGCAAGTCTTCATTTGGGGATGGAGCGGTGAGGATTGGTGGTTTTGACAGAAAGTCCTTGAGTTGTGTCAATGCTTTGTCTACCTCTTTTGTCCATTGAAACTTGTCCTGACGTTTGAGAAGTTTGAAGAAGGGTAGTCCGCGTTCTCCAAGTCTCGAGGTGAATCGATTGAGGGCTGCCATGCAGCCTGTGAGTTTCTGCACATCCTTGATGCCAGCTGGTGCTTGCATATTTGTGATGGTAGACATTTCTCCTAGTTGGCCTCAATATCGCAATGGCTAATGATGAACCCGAGTAATTTGCTAGAAGGTACACCAAAAATGCATTTGGTAGGGTTAAGTTTCTAGCGGAAAGCTCGCAGGCTTGAGAAGGTTTCCTCCAAATCGATGATTAGATCTTCCTGGTTTCTTGTTTTGATGACTACGTCGTCCACGTAAACTTCTATGTTATGGTGTAATTGCTTCTCGAAGCACATCTGTATAGCGCGCTGATAAGTTGCATCTGCATTTTTTAACCCAAATGACATTGTTTTGTAGCAGAATGCCCTAAACGGAGTGATGACGTTCATGTCACCGCATTGCTTCTTCCCGGGATCTTGAGCGTTCATGTTGCCGCTGATAAGTTGCATCTTCATGTCACCGCATTGCTTCTTCCCGGGATCTTGAGTGTTCATGTTGCCGCTGATATTTGTTGAGCAGGAATTGGGAAGTAATGCGTGGTTCTCCTGATTCGCCGTCATCGTCCTCCATCCGCCGCTTCCCCTTGACATCTTCAGGCACTGCTTGATTTCTGGGATCTACGGCGCCACTCTTTTTAGCCGATTCGGATGTCAGTACCTTGGTTTGGAGCGAGTTCTTTCCCGTGTCAACCATGTTGGTGGGGAAGGGGTGCTGATCGATCTTCATCGGCTTGGCTGATTTTGTTGGCACTTCAAATTTGAGTCTGCCCTGCTCAATGGCCGTCTGTATCTGCTGCCGGAAGATTTTGCACTCATTAGTGTCATGGGAGGTAGTATTGTGCCACTTGCAATATTTTATCTTCTTCAGCTGTTCGGCAAAAGGAATAGTATGGTACGACGAGAGCTTGATCTGTCCTTCCTGGAGTAGGAGGTCGAAGATTTTATCGGCCTTTGATGTGTCAAATCCGAACGTTTCTGGCTCCTTCTTGCCGAACGGACATGATATTGGCTTCTTTCCTTTAACCCATTCTGCAAGACCGACTTCTGCATCTTCTTCGGCCTCAACCTCTTCTAAGTATGCCACCTTCTTCTGGAAGTTCCTTCGTGGATCGAAAGAACGTACCTCTTGACCAGACAATCGGTGGACGATTTGGCTCAAGCTCTCAAACTCCTGTGAGGTGTACTTTTCTTTGATGTGAGGCAGGAGACCTTGAAAGGCTATATCAGCCAGCTGTGCATCAGTAAGAGCTAGAGAATAGCATTTGTTCCTGATTTCCCGAAACCTCTGCACATATGAGGATATGGCTCGTCGCTTCTCTGCCTGAGGCTGGTCAAATCGGACAGCTTCATCTCATGTACCCCGGCGTAGAAGTATTTATGAAACTGCCTCTCCAGATCGGCCCATGTAATTATCGAGTTGGGCGGTAAGGTTGTGAACCACTGGAAGGCCAACCCAGACAAGGACGACGAGAAAAGCCGCACCCGTAGAGCATCTTGCGCCGCTGCCTCTCCGCATTGGATGATGAATCTGTTCACATGTTCTACGGTTGAGGTGTCATCCATCCCCGAAAACTTGGTGAAGTCAGGAACTTTATACCGATGGGGAAACGGCAGTAAGTCGTATGTAGATGGGTACGGCGTCCTATAGGTGTAGGTCTGCGCCTTCGGCTTCAAGCCGAATTGTTCCTGAATCACTTCTGCTATACGTGCTGACCAGTCCGGCTGTTGCTAGTAAACCATCGGTTGAGGGACTGGTACGTGCTGGTATATCGGCGGCGGGATGACTTGATGCTGAGTGAAAGCATGTGGCATTTGATGTGTTATAGCCGGCTGCGCATTCAGGGTCGGCTGTTTGAATGAACCGCTCGTTTCATCATATAGTACGAGCTATGCTGCTTTGCTCATCTCTGGTGCGACAGGCTGGTACGGTGGCATGGTTGGTCGAGTGGCTGCCTGGAAAGACACCTGGAATTGGGGGCTTCCCTGATTAGCCGATTGATCCTGAACGGCCGTTGCTGATGGTGCCCCCCCAAGGCGCCGGATTAAACGGAGGAAACTGCACAGAGGACAGCTGAACGGGATGTGGTTGGAGGTGTTGCGTGCCAGTAAACCCCATAGGGATCGATGATGAGGAAGTGCCTGAACCCCCAACTGGAAATTGGATCGGCTGAGAAGCCGAATTCGGATAACTCTTGTTTGGTGTAATCGGCGGAGCATATGCCGGTCCCTTGTACCCTTGAGATACTCCGCTAGCCAAGGAGCTGATGACGGCATTGTACACCGTATTCGCAAGCACCGGGGATTGATCGATGAAAGCTTGATAAACGGACTACTGAACCATCTCGGACATCTTGTCCGAGTCCTCGGTGATTGTGATCTGGCGAGGAGTTGGAAACGGAGTCTTTTTGATAGTCTCCCCGCTCCTGGTGCGACTGAAGGACTGCAGGCATGCCTTCCGGTAGTATGCTGTCTGCCTCTCTAGTTCTTCCTTCTGGTCCTCCCTGAGATCTGCCTCTGTCACTTCGATGACGTTATCTTTGGAGACTTCAGCAGCTTTCGACATGGTGGCGGTTGTATTGGTCCCACCGGGCGTGCCAAAAGTGTGTTGGCGCTAGAAATCACTGATCATATTCCCAGCGTCGGACACACGACCCGGGAGAATCTGCTTCGCTCCTGTTCGGGTGATCGCCCTGGTGCGGTTCGCGCGGCGTGCCAGCCAATCTGACCTATTGATTGGCAGGGAAATAAACGTATCAGTTCCCAGGGGTTGCGATCGGCTAAAGTTCCGATCTTGAGAAAAGCTTATCAGCGAATCGGCCGATTTGCAGTAATAACAGGATCGGCTATGGGGCAACCGATTACCAGGCAACGTTTGCAAAGAAAACTACTAGAGTAATCTAAACAACGCTACAGTAGCAACACTAGGAATAGATCTGAATCGGCTATGGGGAAAATGGTAAATGGAGTAACAAAATATAAGAAAGCTGAAAGTTCTAATTCCAAGCTGGATAACTGGTGATAAAACTATAACAACAGGTAAAACCTAGAATTCTAGTAAATATCGATAACTGGTGAATAAATCTAAATGAAACGACAGCAATGCGCCTGAAGTTAAAGCTTAGAAATTACTCGATAAATGGAACTTACAAGATCAGCCGGAGGTCAAGTTGATGCAGCCCCGCCAATCCGTACGAACTCGTGAAAAAGGAGAAAAAGTATTGGCGAAGTCGCCTGCTTGAAAGTAAGTACGAGGAAAAAGTAGTTTGTTGTATTGAGTTGATTGTCTTGTTACAGATCCATAAGGGTGGCTATTTATAGCCCCGTACAAACGACTTCTTATCCAACTAGAACTCTATCTCTAAATTTAAACAGAAAAACTTCTTATCCGACTAGAACTCTATCCCCAAATCTAAACAGAAAACGAATATTTACAAGTACGATTCGTACTATCTTCACGCGCTTCATGGCCTGACCACCTCTTCATCTTCATAATCCTGTTTAATCCCACATCGGCCCAACCATTCCAACCTCCTAATCGGTTGATCACCTCTTTAGCAAGGGGGTAACCGATCAGGACCCACACGTCAAGGGCTCAGACTCATCCCGACCCTGGGCACTAAGGTCGGACGAGGCGGAGATCCTCCTTTGTAGGGGTCGGGCGCGTCCGATCCTAAGCCTCAGGGGTCGGGCGAGGCGGAGATCCTCTCTTGGAGGGTCGGACGCGTCCAATCCCAAACCCCAGGGGTCGGGCGAGGCGGAGATCCTCCCTTGGAGGGTCGGACGCGTTCGATCCCAAGCCTTAGGGGTCAGGCGAGGCGGAGATCCTCTCTTGGAGGGTCGGACGCGTCCGATCCCAAACCCCAGGGGTCGGGCGAGGCGGAGATCCTCCCTTGGAGGGTCGGGCGCGTCCGATCCCAAGCCTTAGGGGTCGGGCGAGGTGGAGATCCTCCCTTGGAGGGTCGGGCGCGTCCGATCCCAAGCCTTAGGGGTCGGGCGAGGCGGAAATCCAAGGATCAATCGGCCGATCCTCGACTGTAGCATCAAATGGCCGATCCTTGACTGTAGCAGCAATCGGCCGATTTCCAATCGTCGCCCTTGTATCTCGTCGCATCTTCCGATCTTTTCTTCTCCTAACGCCGATTTTACACGTGTCAAAATCTGGCGTCAACACATGCTATTCTTTTTATGCAAAGTTAAATCATAGAAAAATATGAAAAATAGATGTCCTTCACCAAAAATCATGGAAACATCACAGAAGTCTCTGTCACACTAGTATAACCCACTGTGAAAATCTCAAGGCCAAACTCTCTGTAGAACTTGAGATAAAAATAGTTTGTTCCCTCAACCTTAGGTTAATGTTTTAATTTTAATAATTTTTGTAGTAATCCAATGAACCCCAAACTTTTACAGTAGCTCAGTCATGTTGGTAAGAAGTCTCTGTAAAATTTTCATCACCAAAGCTGATCATATGCAACTGAAACAAGTTAAGGAAGTTAAACCAAGGGGAAATGAATAAAGATAATTAAGTAATAGAAAGCGCAAAATGGGAAATATTGGAAGAGGTACGGAAAAACATTTAGAGATAGGATAACTTTCCGATCTAAGCTTGACCAAGCCTAGGATGGTACTTTTTCTCTTTGGCAGTTAGTAATAACAAACATAATATATGTGTACACAATCACCATCAAATACACCCGAAGATTAAAACACGAAATTACTCATCTAGTATATAATGTTTAATGTTTATCTAAGTGTAGTGGTCGTTGCACTTAATGCGTCTGTTTAACTTGAAATGCATATTGCTTGCAACTCATGAAACTTGAACATTGCATATGCATCTCGTGTAGACGTGAACCTCGCAGACGAAACGTACGAGCTGACGCCTGCCGAGGAGGAAGGATCTACCGAGCTGCACCATACCGAGGCCGAGCAAGAGATTCCCGAAGCTTCCAACAACCCGCTTACTAACCTAGTCCAGGAAGGCAAGCCCCGGAGCATAACCCAGTTTTCTAAATTCATGCAATATCTATGTTAATTATGTTTGTGCATTTACGTTCATATGAGTTGCTTGAAACCCTAGTTGCATGATCCTAGGTACCTATGTGCAGAATACTAGTATGTTAAGGCGAGTAGTTGCAATGCTAAATAGGGATACGGTAAAAGTTGAGTGATTTCCTATCACTCGCGAGCTATAGGAGTTGTCTATTTACTTATGTTGCAACCATAAGGATTGATGGGTAGGGCTGGGCTATATGTTTTGTTTTGGTGGATGGTTGATTGCCCCATCTATCTAGAAGAAACTGCTAAGGTCAAGATGTGTTAGAACAATGGTCAAGTGCTTGAAAGTACTAAGCTCATACACAGTATGGGATGGGGAAGCCTTGGACCTGATTGGTCTAGGACGTGGGCATACCTACCCACTCTCTCTGGAACTGGGTTCCCCTGCTGCAGCATGTGGGTATAAGTGCAGCCACGGTACGGCGTCGTTCCGAGACCATTGGGGCATTGTATCCAAGAGAAGTGAGACCTAACCACGTGCTGGGGATTGATGGGGACGATTGACATGTGTGGACCCATCATGGTACGCATCTGTTGTGAGTTTAGGTTCACATTGCAAGGTTAAGAAACTTGATTCGAATCATCTACTGCTCACAGTTTGAAACTACTTGACTGCACTTCTGCACTGAGTAAGAAGAGGAACAAATGTTGATGAATAATACTAATGCTTGAATTAAATTGCTTAATCACATGATTGCTTAGAATAGGTGCTTACCTAGAATGGATAATCAACTAGAACCTGATGCTAAAACTTGAAAGTAAGGACCCACCTAGATGCTTTTAGCAAAACAAACCCCTTAGCCAAAAAGCCTTACATGTCTAAAAGTTGGTGGAGTAGTTAGCACCTGACAGTTAAGTCTTGCTGAGTATTAGTATATTCAGCCTTGCTTGTGGCTATATTTTCAGGTAGTGCTGATTTTGAGGAAATGGTTGCCAGTTTGACTTGGCCAACCCAACTCCCTCCGGGTTGGACGGTCGAGTGGAAACCATCCTCAGACGGCGAGGATCGTGGTGATTGATATCATAGTCGGCTTCGCCATGGTACTATGTATCGATGTTAGATGCATCATGTCTTTTTCCGCTGCTTAAACTCTGAAACAATTTTTACTTTGTGCACTTTTGGACAATGGTTGTGTAATAACTGAAATGGATTCTATGTATTAAGTACTGGAATGTTGTAATCTCTGGACTCACCTTCATGTGAGATGCATTTGTTTCGATCCGAGACAAGTGGTTTATCGGGTATAACCTGACATACTACCATTTTAACTTAATTAAAGTGTCAGTTCGCATGTGAGGCGAAGTTGAGTACACTTTAGCCAGGTTAATCTGGGTGGTTCTGCCACAGTCTTGATGTCACCGTAGATAGAGAGGACACTGTTTGGAGCTAGCATCTTGTGGACGAGGTAGGTGTGCGGAATCGCCATGAACCTCGCGAGCATGGGCCTACCAAAGATGGCATGGTAGGAAGTCTTGAAGTCGGCCACCTCGAAGGTAAGGTGCTCCGTACGGTAGTTGTCAGGCATGCCAAAGGTGACTACAAAAACAACTCGGCTAATAGGATAGGATCCTTTGCTGGGCACAATGCCATAGAAGGAGTCTTCACAAGGCTGGAGCCGGTCGAAATTAAAGTCCATGCACTTCAGGGTTTCAGTGAAGATGATGTTGAGCCCACTGCCGCCGTCAATCAGCACTTTGGGGAGGAGAGCTCGGTCTATGGTTAGGCAGATCACCAACAGGTAGGACCTGGGATCTAGAATGTGTACCCAGTGATCTTCCCTAGAGAAGGTTATGGGCATCTCTGACCAGCGCAGATACTGGACTGGCCGTATGGAGATGAAGTGCACCTCTCTCTGGTGCAGCCTGTGTTTGCGGTTGCTACAGAACGCCCTAGAGCCACCCACAATGATGTTGACTTGACGGTTCGGTCGCTAGAACTCCCTGCTCTGGTCGGCGCCGGCCCCGTGGGCGTCTGGGTTTGGCTGGTCACGATGCTCTTCTCTGTGCTGATCATTGCAGTCATCGTTTTGTCAGTTGTCGCGGTCATCGCGGTCATCACGGCGGCGGTCACAATCATCACGGCGGTGGTCGTGGTCCTCGCAGTAGTGGTCGTTGCAGTGACGGTCGCCATGGTCGTCAAGGTCATCACAGCGGTGGTTGCCGCGAAGATTGTCATCCCTGCGGTAGTCGTTGCGGCGAGGTCACTTGTACTCCACCGGGGGGGACAAGCTCTTTCTTGAGGACTATGCAGTCCCAAAGATTGTGATGTGCATCCTTATGGAAGAGGCACGGAGCGTTCAAGATGTCATCAAACTCTTCCCAGAGGAAGGTGGTTGGTCTGGCAGGGTCGGCTTCAACAATGAGGACCTTGGGGGCCCTTTTTCGAAGTCGGGAAGACTCCGGTCGTGCTTGGTATTCCTCATGGGTTGGCGGATCATGGTTGTCATTCTAGCGATGCTTGCCACCTTGGAACTGTACTTGCGCCACCTCCTCTATGTCGGCCTAAACATTGAGGAGCTGCATCATCTGCTCGACCATCTTGGGGGCAGCCTCATACAACTTACAGAACATGTTGCGGTTCATTAGGCCGGAGCAGAAGTACCAGATGACGTCGCGGTCCTTGACGCCGGCTAGCCTGTTGCGATTCTCAAAGAAGCGGTTCACGTACTCTCAGAGAGTTTCGTTCTTCCGCTGGTGAACTTGCCCAAGATTTTCCGTGTTTCTAGGTCAGTTGTAGGTAGCCTAGTAGTTCTGGGTGAAAGCCCAAGCAAGCTGACCATAGGAGTCGATGCTGCTCGGTAGGAGGTTCTCTAGCCATAGGAAAGGGGTGGGACCCATCACCACCACGAAGTAGGCGGCCATCTGGTCATAGGTGCTGTTGGCCGCTTTCACTGCGGTGTTGTATGTTTCGAGCCATATGGTGGGGTCAGAGCGGATGTCGTACTTTTTGTTGATGGCCAGCTTGAATGAGGTAGGCCACTCAATAGCCCTGACGCGGGGAGTGAAGGTGGTGAAGCCATCAATCGCTATGTCGTCGTCGTCCTCGAGGTTGTATACGACGGGTGGTGCCCTGGGTCATCCACTGTTGTTCCGCTTGGGTGGGACGTAGGCATCTTTAGGGGCATCGCACATACGATCGTAGTTGGCACGACAGTGCATCTCATCTTCTTAGCGTCGACGGTTCTCCCGTTCTGTGTCACGATCTAGCCTACCAGGAGCCCCGTAGTCGCGGCTGTACTCAGCGTAGCGGCGGAGCTCGGCTTCTTCTCACTCTTGGTGGTAGTTGTTGAGGTTGGCGCAGAGGTCGCGTAACTCTTCACAAAGGTCATGTTGACGACCTTGTCTGCCACGGTCCTCGCCATCACCTCTCCTACCATGGTGGCAGTTATCGTGGTTGTCGAGTTGGTGAGCGTTGTTGGTGGGTGGGTTTGCGGGCTGCTCCATCTCATCTTCACGGACGGGCTCCAGCCGACCTCCCACGCGGTTACCGTGATCGCCTTGGTGGTGACCTGATCTGCTATGAGCGGATCGGCTTTAGGAGTGCCGAGTAGATATGGACCGGGAGTATGCTGACCAGCTGTGGGCCCGCTCTTCAATCTGGGCATTGGTGATGCGGATACGTGCCCGGATCCGCTGGAGTGGCTCCGAGTCTGGAAGGTTTTTGAAGTTGGCTAAGGCAGCCCCCAGGTTCGCCTAGGGTGTAATGAAGATGTTGTAGCCGGCTTCCTCAAGGTCGGCTTGTAGATTACGGGCGCGCATAGGGCATCTGCGTCTGCCCCGGGCACTATCCTGGTTGGCGTTGTCACCATCGTTGGCGCACGGTGGGTCGGTGTTAGCGGCGGGTCATGGTCGGCGCTGGTCACCTACCGCCTCCGCTCCCGCATCAGCAGTAGGTTGTTGGCGTTGCTGGGCGTCGGCTTGCTCTCGTTGGCACCATACTGCACGGTCCCGATTCTTGATGTTACGACCTACTTCCTGAGAAGAGGTTTCGCCATCCCTGGGTGGATCGTCGGAGGAGACCACGAAGGCTTCATGATTCGGCGTGGTGGAGTTGCTCTCGACGTCGTCTCCACAAGGGTTCGGAGTCAGGACAATGCGGGGGATCTGGAACTTGCCACAGTCCAGAAACTGGGCGGGTACGGGTGGGTCTCCATATTAGATCTAAAAAGACTGTGTGAGTTTCACGAAAAACATGGTACCGAGTTCCTCAGACCAAATGGGACGCGGGAAGGAACCTGCACCGACCTTGTTGGGCGTAGCACCACCTCGGAGATGTCGATGCACTCAGCAATAGTGTTGCTGATGCGATCTAGCCCTGTGATCAGGTCAGAGGGCGTGGGTTGGAAGGTCACAGCAAGGATGTTGGGAATCCTCTCGGAGAGGGAGAGGTCTCCGATCTGCTGGGTGAGCGGCATGATGATCCTCAGGTCGAGGTCTTGTTCTGCTGGCACAGATCCAACGCTTGTTCACACTATTAGTGTGTTTGAGCAGTGACCACTGAGCTAGCGATGGACGCCGAGCTGTTAACGGACGCTGAGTTAACGAAAGAAGCGGCGGAATCGGAATTCACCGGCATGGTCCCGAAACGAAGCTAGATCGGGTTGGTGAGGATGTCCTTCATGCTCTCGGGGAAGATGACGCCAGGGCGAGATGCCATCGAGCTCAATGGGGAGGATCTCACAATCACCCCTACCTAGCGCGCCAACTGTCGGATTTAGTAGCCCGACAGTCCACCAGGGGGTTACCCAAGTGGTTGATTTGTAGGCAGGGAGGATTGTGAGACAAAGAACTCGAAGGTGATCATGAGAACATGAGGGTTTAGATAGGTTCGAGCCTCTAGAGAGTAATACCCTATGTCCTGTATTTTGGTGGATTGTATTGCTTTGCGCTGGTGCGTGGAATAGTTTGATGAGATGCGCTCAGGAGGCGCCCTTGGCCGCCTTATATAGGCTGACGACCTAGGGTTACAAGTCAGTTTGAATCTAATCTAGTCGGTTGTTACATGGAAAGCAATCTAAGTCGGATTACAACAAGTATCCCGCAATATCCAGGCTGATTTGAATCGCCCGGCCTCCTTGACTTGTGCTCCAAGTATCTTCATGTCCTTAGCCCGCACGTTCTGGTCGGGTGGGCCCACTTGTCAGGACCGGTCAGTATCCTTGTCGGTGGGGACCCATGGGGTACCCATATCCCTCACTGTGATTCAACATTTAACACTACAAAGGAATTACTAGATGATGGCATCACAGATGACTATACATTTGACACCACTAAATTTGTCATTGAAAATCTAACACAGTTGTCCCAGCTGACGTGCATTAGGTACAAAGGTACAGCTGCAGCAGTTTGCGACTATGTCCTGTCCATTAAAGATGCAAATGCTTTAGTGTAAGTCACACGTATATAAATGACTTCATCACTAATTTGTACAAGTGTCAATTAATTATATCTATATCTACAATATCCATATCCATAATAGATCTATGTCTTGTCATGCAAACATTGTCTTTTAACAGGAAAGAATAGGCTTGGAGTTCAGATCCTTATCCTATAACTTTAAGTTTGAAAAACCTCTAAGACATACTTGATGTCCATAGATCTATGGACGTTGATGTGTTCAACCTAGCAGTGCGCATGCTTGCATGTGATATGGCTACGATGCTGAGGGAACCAAAGAGTCACTTTATGGACTTGCGTTTTACGTAAGTTATCTTCTAATAATAATATTAATTTGCATGCTCATATTATTTATTTGATATTGTTTTATTTTATAATTTTGCCTCTCTACAGTACATTTGCGGTTACATACGCCATCCTTGTAATCGTGTCAAGAATGATCCTAAGTTGCTTGCAAAGTTCTTTGATGATTGGTCTCGCAGTGGGGTTTCGTTTTCTGAATGTCGGCTAGTAAGTTGAATTCAACCTATTATCAGCTAACGTTGAATGGAACACATTTTATGTTAACATCTACCAATGTAGGTTGTGGTGCCTTACTATGCATGCGGAAGTTTCGGCATGGTTGCATTTGACAAACATGCTAAGAATGATATCTATAATTGACCCTTCTCCAGTTCATCACAATCCTGCGTATAATCATCCATCCTACTACTATCTTCTTAGAATACAGAAGATTTCTAGAACGTATGATCGTGCCATGGATGAAATAGATCCCTCTTGGAATGACGACATTTACGGTTGGAACCATATATATCCGTGCCTTGTTCCCAAGACATTTGATAGGTAACAATACAACTTTACCTCATAAGATGAATAAATCATTTTTTAGAGAAGTTTAAATTTAAATGTTTCTCTTAGCTTGCCTAGGTGCTTGACTGGATTTTTAGTAATTGAGCTCATGAACATGTGGGATGGTGAACGGATTCACGGTTTGATCAATGTGGTTAGTACTGACATTTCCTTATCCATCAATCTCCATCTCTACTTAATTTCCTAAGTGCTGATAGCTAATTTTGTTTTTTCCTCATTGAAAGGATTCAAGACTCCTCAGGAAGTGGCTTCTTATTGAAGTCGTAAAATGCAACTTTAATGAGAGCGCAGATAACATACCTGAAGATGTAAGAGTCGCTGTTTGCTCCATAAGGGCCACAGATGTCGAGAAATACATCTAGATGTAATATTATTTGTTTCTATTGCCTGGAAGCATAGCCATGCACAACTATAACTGTTTATTTTCCTAGCATGGCCAATTACTCCTAGATGAACGTCAGTCGATGAACTTGGATATTTGTTGATCCATCTATCAATAATACAATTATTTTTCTCGCTCAGAATTGAGCTTTTGTACTACGATCATTGACGAAACAGATTCAAATAATTGTTGATCCATCTATGAATAACTGGACATGGTATTGCATGTGTAACTCTGACACATACATAATGCCTACCTGATCTTGCATGCAATGAAACTTTGATAATTATAAACAGGATAGACCAATAGTCATGGCAGCAATCAGTCTATATCTCATATTTCGCTGCTCACAAGTTCAAATACTTATCCACCATTACCTGATCCTACATGCTAGGAAACTTCACGAATTAAGCAGGATCGCATGTAGTTGATCAATAATCGTGGCAGCAATCAGTCTATACCTCTTATCTCGCTGCATACAATTTTAAGTACTACTTAAAAGGAACTTTACGCTCAGAGATCATGTAATTTTATTCACACAAGTCTGTGTTAGTCAAGTAATAAACAAGGTAAGTGAAAGTAAATCACCAATTATATGTTGTATGGAAACCAATATTCGGCATATTACTTCATTGATTGAAAGTAAATCACCAATTCATTGATATGTTTCCTAATCAATCAATCAATTGTATGGTAGGAAACTAATCAATCAATCATATTACAACGCAAAGGAAATTAATCAATCAATTTCGATAGTCAGCTAAAAATGGTTATGGGGCAAACTATATTTAAGATTTGTATACATCCTAATGACGACCAGTTTATTTTTCCCACCAGACACAAACTTACAATGGAGCCGGCTGACAAACCGCCTTCTCCCCCTAAGAGGAGCATCGAAGAGCCGCTTGAGTCTCCCACGGACGGCAGCAACATGCCGACTAATGTAGAGTATCATGAAGAAGAAAGCACCGAGGCAGAGCCAACAAATGAAGAGGATGGTGAATGGGTTCCAGAAGAGGATGAAGAAGAGGACACATGACCGCATCAGAAGAGGAGGAGGAGGATGAGCACGATGATGATTGGGACAATGATGAGGCAGAAGAGGATGAGGACTACCAAGTAGAAGAGGAGGAGGAGGATGGGCAGGACGATGACTGGGATAGTGATAAGGCTGAAGAAGATGAGGACCATCAAGCAAAAGATCAGGTCGAAGAGGATGAGGACGACCATGAAAAAGAAGACAATGAAGAGGAAGACGAGGACAAGCCACGTAAGAAGAGAAGATGTCTAGATCAAGATGGTGTTCAAGAGATGGCTGGAGCGGTGCATGAGCAGCCTCGCAGCGAGAACCAAGGTTCCAATAGCAAGGACAACATGGACAAAACAGCGGTGAAAAACATTCTTAAGTACTTGAGAAGGACTAAAGATATGTTCCTCATCTATGGAGGTGAGGAGGAGCTCGTTGTAACAGGTTACACCGATGCTAGTTTCCAAACCGACAGAGCTTTGATGAAGAGAGCCATGATGAGAGTAGCAAAACTCAAGGCACGGAAGATATAGTTGATTAGGGATTGTTGGATAATATATTAATTCTTGAATTTCCATTAGTTTGGCTATACTCTGCACGTTTTGTTGAATTTCATTTTTAACTAGTTCGTCGATTTTGGCTAATTCTATGTGTCGTGTCATGATTTGGATAATTGGAATGGATAATTTGCTTTATTTTGCCCCTAAAAATGATGTTTTCTTTTTGAGATTAATAACCATATATAAGTCAATATTATATCCAAGATCTGATGTGTTTTTAGCAGTCCCACGTGTTCAGAAAGAACCGTATTGTGCAGTTGCCAGAAGCCACGAAAGGGCCACGTGAATCATTGGAACGAAACAACGCAGCTTCTGGTCATGCCGTTTCACCATTGATAAATATGCCATCGTACTACTGCGCCGATTCATAACCACAACATTTCCTTCTTGATTGTTCCATTCCTGAACTGCACCATTCTTTGCAGTGTAGGAGATGTAGAGCCTCACACGTACAACAACAATGTCAACCCCGCCAGATTCCCCGATTGATCCTTCAGGGCTGTGGCCTCCCAAGCTTTCGCAGATTGTCTCGGATGATGAGGAGAAGAACACTATCATAGTGTCATCTGATAGTGAGCGTGGGTCCTCAGCCGACGAATTCTATGGTGTCAAAAGTGATGAAGACATCAGCGAAGGTGTCGACAATGATAGCGACGACAGCAACAACGATGGCGAAGACGATGACAGAGACGATGGTGAAGACGATGACAGCGATGATGGCGAAGATGATGATAGCGATGACAGCGGACCACCTAGCAAACACCGTCGTGTGGACGGCTCGAGTGAGAATGGTGGAGGTCCCGGCTACGACGACACCGCGTAATCTCCTAGCCGACCTTCCAAAGGTTGTGATATATTGTATTAATTACAATCTTCTTTGTAAATAGGTTGTCTATCTGTAGTTGGAATGTTTATGAACGTCGAGCATAATTACTTACATGTATTAACCGTTGTTTATGGAACATGTAATCATGAATGGCTATACTCTGCGTGTTTTGTTGAATTTCATTTTTAACTACTATTTCATCGATTTTGGCTAATTCTATGTGCCGTGTCATGATTTGGATAATTGGAATGGACAATTTACTTTATTTTGCCCCTAAAAATGATGTTTCCTTTTTTAGACTAAAAATGATGTTTCCTTTTTGAGATTAATAATCATATATAAGTTAGTATTATATCCAAGAATCTGATGTCTTTTTAGCAGCCACATGTGTTAAGAAGGAAAGCATGCACGAGACAGATCAAGTGAATCAATTAAATAAAGGAAATTAACTAACATGTTGCGGCCAACACAAAATCATACGCAGCAATTAGAGATGGATCCGCATGCATGCAAAGAAGGAAAGAATATAATATTTTGCGACAATTAGGTGTGAGAAATATGGCGTGCTAGTAAACTTGGCAAGTGCAAACATGGAAAAGAAAGAAGGCGTGCTGGTCAGCAGGCAAAAATCCGAGCAGCAATGGACAATTGTTTTATTACCATAAACCTTATACCCGATTATATATATGTGAGTCCTATGCTATCGAGGCACTTGCTAGCCCACTCATGCCCGTTTGGTTTTCTGAGTGCCAAAGCACTGAAAGTTGTGCCGTCCATTCATTGATGCTCTCGCGCGAGAATCCAGGATGGTGAAAAGTACTCCGCGCGTCAATTCAATTGTCTAGTTTAGTTTTTATATGTTTATATATATACTCATAGACATAGATTATAGAGGTAGAAGCTATTTTAAGGACCTGATTTTTTCAAATTAGTTTAACATGTTATTTCAGTTATGTTGTTTTCCTGTTGCTCTGGATGCCCTATCTTCCCATAGAATTTTCTTATTATCTTCCAAATCATGGTAGTGCCTGAACACTCATGATGTATTTCATCTGATATTTAATTGATCTTTCTTCTTTGACTATTGTAAACCTGATTACTCACACACGTGCACATCCACTACATCAACATCTGTTATATATTTATTCAAAATAATTCTGGTGATTTCATGAATCTGGTGACTGCGATGGCTCTACCTCATGGGATTGAGGTGGATGTAGTAGCGGTGGTAGCATTTGTTGGTCCAACGGACTATAAATTACTTTATCCATATGTAGCAAGGGAGATCAGTTTGACGGACACAAAGTTAGTTTTATTTAGTTACACAATTATCTAAATAAGAGCATGTCTTATTCTATAATTTTGTATAACCCATCTACATTATAAACCATCTTTGTTAAAGTACACTAGCATTACCATTTGGTGGTCCATCAAAATGATGTCGACGGGCATAAACAATTTCTTGTAGTAGATGTCCACAACCACATTGCAATGGTTGCTAAGGTTGTTGTAGACTAGAATATGCGTAAGTACCAACGTTCCATCTATTTTGTTGTGGATTATGTTTATTTTAACTTGTCATGTGTTTTGATGTTATCATGATCTCCAATTATAGGGTGCCTGGCGGGAATTGGATTCACTACAATCACTTTTTTGAAACTGCAGATGTTAGAAATTCTTACGCATGGACTTCGAGGTTCAAAATGCGTTAAAGAGGCAGTGGCCACTCGATCTAACTATATTAGGGTGTGTTTGGTTGGGCTTTCCAACCTGCTTTTATTTTTGCAAAAGGCAAAAGCCAACCAAAGAGTCTAAAAGCCACAGCTGCTTTAGGCCAAAAGCTGCTTTTGCTCTAGTACAAAACCAAAAGCACCTTCCCCTTGCTTTCAGCTTACTTTGGGGCAAAAAATTACCCGCCTGTCACTGATTATGAAGATACCGGTTTGTTTCCCCGTTCTATTTCTCTAACTCCCGCACCAGCGCACCTGTTCGCCTCCTCCCGCCGCCCCCGGCTGCCCGTTTTGATACGCTGTAGTAGTAACGTAGTCTAAAAACATCTCTACGTCAACCCATGAAGATGCTTTTTGACAATAATTCAAGGTCATGTCAAATTATCATGATATTAGACACGCTGCTTACAGCATCATTAGTTTTATAAACACAAAATTTAGCACGCTATTTAAATCGTCTTAAAATGACACGAAGTTAGACACGCTTTAAAGCATCATTAGCCTCTAGACATCTGTAGCCACATAAATATGTTTTTTTGACATGATTATAAAAACATACCAAATTGATACAAGTTAGACATGCTTTCAACCGTGAATAGCATGTAGACATGTTATAAAGCGTATCAAACAACCGTCAATAGGCATGTAAAGATGAATTTTGATGCGAAACGGAAAACATCCCAAAATGACACATTCATTCGGAATAAGAGGACCTAATATTTGTAATTATTGAAGGATCGAGGAACAATATATTTGAATTAGTAAAACACGCAAGTACTATATAACCTTTATACTTTTATATAATCTAATATTTGTAATATTGGCAGGATGACACTATAGTTTAATTGGTATTGGAGGCTCAAAAAATATATTAACATTAGCTGTGTAACGGAATAAAAAATATTAAAAAGTGAAATAAAAAATGGTACCTCACAAGATCAAGCCGTGATCTCTGAATTAGAGACCTACAACCTAACCATTGAGCTAAGTTCATTAGATCCTAATTAAAATTATTTTTTAGGATGTCAATTTGTGCACAAATATGAGAATTCAATGTTTTTTAACTCTTCGAGCCATGAAATCTATTTGTAATTTGCGGTTAAATTGCTCCTCTAGAACTCGTAGTACATACTTTGATACACCGCCCTTGCAGTTTGATATAAAATATGACAGATCTTTAACGTATCTGTATGACTGTATGACTATATGTTTAGGTCAAGTGAAGAAGACCACAAATGCATCCCCCGTTTTGTAGCCCGATCTGATAATTGTCCAAATGTTTCATTTTTTCAAAGTTTCAATTCCCGTATCTAAACTTTTGTAAAACAGTGAAGAACAATCTACGCGTCCAACTGCTCGTACATGTGGGAGTGTCAATTAATCAATGTAGTTTGTTTTCTTTAATAAATATCTGAATTTGGATTGTTATTAGTTATATGTTATTTCAGTTTTAATTTCGATAATAATATATATACATGGTCTTGTATACCATCCTTTTTATATCACGTACGTGCACGTCCACTAGTTTTAATATAGATTAAAAACATCTATTAGCCTACGTCCCAGAAGATATCTATAGGTCGACAAAAGTGATCAATTGGTGTGCGATGATTCTTTTTCTGCAGTTTGTAAAGTACAAATATATTTAACATATATGCTAGTTAGTAAAAATTCGAATAGAAACTGATCTCTAAATTCCGCCAACAAAACGGCCTCGTGCTCCTCATAGAGAGAGAACTAGATCAGGAACGGAACCGCTTGCTTTGCCGGAGGATCACAGCCAACGTAAGGCGGCGGAGCCAGGCGGCAGGCGCACAAAGCAGGAGCCAGGAGGGGCGAGGGCACGGTCGGCAGATCCAGGTGGCAACACAAAATTCCCTGATTGCCCCGGCCCCTACAACCAGCACGCCGACGCGTCGGCGAAGCCCTCGCCATGGCGTCCCTCGAGCCCTTCAATCGGTAAGCCTCGACCCCGGCCCCTCCCTCCCACGGAACCCTAGCCATTGCCGCACGGCGCCCGCCGCCCGCTGGTTTGATTCGTTGTGTCGCTGACCTCCGCGGGCTTTTGATTGGTTTGTGCCGAGGCAGGGTGGTGAGGCTGACGGCGCGCGCCTTCTACGACGACATCTCCATGAAGGGAGACAACCAGCCCAAGTCCTCCCGGGGTGACAACCGCGGCGTTGCCGTCGTCATCCTCGACGCCCTCACCAAGTATCAGACTTTGCTCCTTCTATCTTTTGAGTGAATTTGGTGTCCATGAAAACTCTAGCATGTGTGTCTGGCTTGTTTATTTGTTACTTGTATTCTTCTAGGGTTTGTAATTTGGTTGCTAGCCAAAGCCGACAGGACCAAATTCGTGTAATTCCTGAGAAAGTTGGCTACCAAATATTGCAAAATTTAATTGTCATAACTCATATGCCTATAATTTGAGTATTTGACCACGAAAAAGAAAAAAAACGGTAGCACAAGTTGGTCTATACAATCAAAACGCCACGTTTGCATCTCCACCCTGCTTTCGTCTCCCTCCCAACACACTTGGTCTATGCGTCCACTGTAGCAACCCTGGTTTAGAGTTTGTTGGACCTGTTAATTTATGCAAATAAAAAATTTCTGCCTACTCCATCAGAAAGCAATGGTTCCGTGAGGAAGATTTGGCTAAAGCATTGAAGCTCCACTCAAAACAGCTGCGGCGCATTCTCCGTTTCTTTGAAGAAGAGAAACTAATCACAAGATATCATCGAAAGGAGGTTAGATTTTTCTTTTATTGATCTGTTGGTGCAGTTGCATTGCTAATGTTCTGAATTCCTGCAATAGATAGAGACAACTTTGCACACCAGCGGGATTAAAATATGCTTGTTGTTCATTTACTTATTAAATGTTGCTAAGCTGACTCGCTGGAGAAATTTTCATAGGGAAAATTTGTTTTGTAGCACAGAAAGATTGCCACTTCTGGAAATTATCATTGAAAGATCACCACCAGAAGTGGCAATCCATTCTGGAAAATAGCACCAGAGTGCATGTGGTGAGATAACCAAGGGCATTTTGGTCCAAGTTAACAGTCCTGATGGCAAATTCTAACAGAGTGCTATTTCCCGTAATGTTTGATATTTTAGTGGTATTTTACGACGATTTTTTTATGGCATTTTCCAAATGTGACTATCTTTCAGTGCTACATAAACATATTTTCCATTTTCATATGAGGCTGAACAGATAACTACTGAATTTAGGTGGCCATAAGTTTATTGACCTAAATTGTCTGTCATGAAGTTGATTATTAACTGAAGGCTATCCCAATTGCATGCCAACATGTATCAATAGTTATGTTTGTTGATATCTGAAAGCGTGCATGCTGGCGCATGTTGCCAGTTGCTGCGTTTCCTTTTCTTCTGTTTGATTTTGTGTTTTTCTTTGTTGCTGCAGTCCACAAAAGGAGCGAAAGGATGTAATGCTGCTGCTTCAGCTGCCAGTGATGATCAACCAGTAACTAAGGAGAGACAAGAGAAAGTAAAGATCCACACACATTCGTACTGTTGCTTGGATTATGCTCAGGTTAGTCATCTCTTTTTTCTCGAACAGCGCAGGAGAACTGCGTGTCATACTGTCATTTCATTAAGAAGAGGGAAAAAAATGTACAAAGGAGAGATTGGAAAGCCTCTCCCTAACTCACCCAACACACATCCAGATAGAAAATAAAATTACATTCACACCACGCTCTAGTATTTAAGCCACCATGACCAGCCCATCTCTTTACTCACAGAGAGTCCGGGGTAAGCGACCGAATGAGGAGCTCATGAAGTGCAGAGGCACAAGCCATGCACCACAATCTGCTCCCATTTGCCACTATTTGCAACACCACTTGAACATTTGGGCCTGCCCATTCAAACACACATGCATTTCGGTGCTTCCAAAGATCCCAGGCTACTAGAATAATTAGAGAGTTGAGACCTTTCCGTAGTTCCTTGGGAACACTTCTGTTTTTTCTTGAATATGCAGGAGAGCTGCATATCATTGCTAATGTAGATACCTGACCATGTAAGTCGCCATTAGTGCTGATCTGGGACATGTTGCCATAAGACAAGGTTATCAACCAATTCCCGTATGTGCAGGATACTCAACAACCTTGTACAGTCAGAGCTCCTTTGATATCTGCCACTCATATTCAGAGCTTGGTCTACAGTTTGCTGTCTGATATTCTTTTGGAGACGAACTTGATTAAGTTGGAGCCATCTCAGTGATTGTTAATTATGCCCTGCAGCCACCAATCTGACCAAAACTTAGATAGTATTTGGTTCGAGAATGTAAACGCAAACGGTAATGAAATCGAATTACACCGGGACTGTAAACGATGTATCGGATTGCAGTCTTTGTTTGGTTCTGGTCTGTAATGGAATCAGATAGCTCTTGCGTTGCGTGCTAGGCGGATTTCAGCCTGATCTAATCATGCATGAGACCATTGGGGAAGGACGGATGTGTTGGACATGCATGCATGGATGCTGATGACGCAGGATATGAAATGGACAAGGGGCCAAGGGGGGCAGTTGGGCAGAAGAAACGATGCTGGGAATCAATTACGCTCGATTAGGAGCGGTATTGGTCTCTCTACTAGCCGGTATCTGATTATGCGGGATGTGATTGCGGAAGCGCTGAAACAAACACGTAACAACGCAATCGGATACCGTGTGTAATCAGGTTACGTTACATTTGACCCAACCAAACACTATCTTAGTTGTTTCTCCATTGCCAACATTAGATTCCACTGCCGCTCCAAATAGAGCATGAGGATTGTGTGGGACTTGAACAGGTAGCCCAGCCCAGGGACGGGAAGCATCTGTTTTTTCCAGCCATAACCATCGAATACGCAATGCCCATCCCAAAGTTTCAAGGTTGTGTATGCGGTATGCCCAGCGGCCCAACCCCCTGTACTGAAGAGGCTGACGAACTTGTTCCCAAGAGACAAGGCAATTGCCACCGTTTTCCTCTTCTGGACCCTTTAGTAGAAAGCTTCTACGCCGTTTATCAATAGCTTTGATCACCCACTTGGGTAAACCTATTGCAATCATGGTGTAAAGGGGAATGGCAGTTAAAACAACAAGACTACAATCAAATGACCAGCCCTTTTCATGAGGGAGGCTTTCCATCATGGGAGGTTATCAGCTTCCTTGTCGAACAAAGGTAGTAACTCGACCTTAGTGGGCTTGCGGATTGTGTGTGGAAGACCCATGTATTTCCTTTACCAGTTACCTCACATGTTAGCAACTCAGATATGATCACCATGGGTAACTCTTATGACATGTTTGTCCTGGGGCCTGACACATGACCAAAAAACTTCCAACAACTCCTTGGTAAGGCATGGAAACCTAAGACATGATTTCTTGTATAAATACAAGAGCCAGTATTTTTTTTTTAAAAAAGGCAATGTTTCTATGGTGCCGTACATATAGAAAGTATCTTCTTTTATAATCTGTAGATAAACTGCCTAAATACATTCAGTTTATATACTTTGATAATGCATCATGTTTCTTCTCTTTCATGCCTTAGCAAAATGACTTTTTGATTGGCCATGATTGCAAAGAGGGTGAAGTTTATAGTATTATGTTATCATGAGAGTGATATATTATAGTCTTGTAGGAAAATGTTTCACCTCTATTATTTCGTAAAAGTCTTCCTTTTAAAAGAAGGCTTAATTTACTAGCCTTATGCTGGGTGCTAGGGGGTGAGTGTGAAAAGATATATCAGAGTCATGCATAAAAAAAGCTAGTGTGCTTTGACATATTTCATCCTGTTTTAGTTCATGCATCTATAATGTTCAGTTAATAATTATCCAAGTATGGGCCACCATTTTCTTTTTCTTTGCATTTTTACTACTTGCTTTCATATATATATTTATTTATTTGACGACTTCATATATTTAAAATTTTAGAAAGTACGCAGTAGCCTATTCTTACCTGGAACCTACATTGCCGCATGTGATTGTTGTGAATATTGGATAGCTGAACTCAAGTCTGCGTCCTTCATTTTTCTTGTTGTACACTTATTAGAGAACTAGAGTGCGCAAAATGGTATGTAAATGTTCTTTTTCTTGTGACTACATACAATTGATGACTTTATATAATACTCTTTTGGACATGTATGCTGGTGATATTGTTTATATTTCTCTTGTTTCTGTTCCTCTCTAACCTGAAATTCCTTTTGTTTTTGGTCAATACCGAAACTTCTGTTTGTGATTGCCGCAGGGTAGTCATGATTTACATATTCATTCATTGGTCGATATTTACTGTGTATGAAGCTTTATGATTATTTATAACAACTTGTCCCATTCATCATTCTTCTACATTTTTCTGTTCCATAATCCAATGTAAATTATATTTGATGGGTGTATGTCTTCTGAAAACACAGCTCTGTGATGTCGTAAGGTACCGCATACACCGAATGAAGAAAAAATTGAAGGATGAATTGGACAGCAGAAATACAATTCAACACTATATATGTCCTAGCTGTAATAAAAGGTAGTAGGTATTCATCTAGTTTATTCATGATAGAAAACTGGGATGCTCAGCTAACATTATCTTTGATCAGATACTCATCCTTTGATGCATTACAACTGGTAAGCTACATCGATGAGTACTTCCATTGTGAAAGTTGCAATGGTGAACTGGTTGCAGAGAGTGCCAAGCTAGCTTCTGAGGAAATGGGAGATGGCATTGACAATGTAAGAAAGTGTAGGCATGAGAAGTTGAAGGGCATGCTCCAAAGAGTTGATGTTAGTATTCTATTCTTTGTAGAACTCTTAACACCCGAAATTTATATTCATAGTCCAAATATCATGAAAGGGGGAAATGTAGAGTTTTTGAGATGCTAACTTAACTGCTATGAAGAGGTAGCTGCATAGAATTAAAATATTTTCTTTTGAAACTATTGGTTGAATTTATCAGTGCTGCATGAGATTTTACTCTTAGTTTTTCCACTACATATGCCTATTGCCTTCCGGAACCAGAATATTGTTTACACAAATGCATTATTTGCACACCAGCACACATATAGTTGCACCAGTGCAACTAAAATACCCACTTGGCCACTTGTAAGACAAATGCAACACTAAATACACGAAGGCATGCCCTGTCAGTGTTGTGAATGTCACCAACTTTGCTATAATCTCTAGAGGTTATATACATTCTTCAAAGTCGACATTAACAGTAAGCATAATATATATCTGACCGTTGTTCTAAGAATATTTGCTTTGTTGCTTTGCTTATGAAATCCATCATATTATGTCCTTGGCTGTGCTTACATTCCAATGGAATTCCATTCATCTCTTGCAATTCCAATATGGTCACGAAATATTTTGACTGGTATGAGTAGATGTGCTTGTATGAGAAATTCGTAAATTAGTCTATTTGGTAATAACACTTTATTCTGTCCTTTTAGCGGGAAAAAAATGTCATGTTCGATGTGCAACTCTTTAGAGGTGGTTTTGTATACTGATATATCAGTAAGTGTCTCAGAATCTTGGTGATCTTAGGAATTAGAAATCTGGGATTTGTACTGTATACTGTTTTTCTAATTATTCAGATCCGTTCCACTTTAGGAGCAATTGAAGCCATTGATTACGCAACTTGATAGAGTGAAGAATTTGCCAGCACCTGAATTTGGAAGTCTAAAATCATTGGAAAGAGCAATTCTTGGTGCTTTTACAAATTGTGACATTGGTGCATCTGATTCATCTAGGAACTCACAGGGGCCGTATGGTATGCTAATCAGAAAGACAGAGGTAAGACTCATAGCACTGGATCTTAGTTGAGTCATATGCACATACATAATTATGATTTATCTCAGACCCTTGTCAACATTCTGATAAACTTCTCAGTTGATGTGTGTGTGTAAATATAGGGCATATCTTTACCCACCTGACAGCTTGCCTCACCAAACTTGTTGTATAACACAGATGCAACTTTTTTATATATAAATTCTCACCCTCCCACCTGCCACCTCATGGAGTACGAAATCATTTCATGATTCAAATTTCAAAATGCAATGTCTCTTGAACTAAGTCCGATTCAAACCTCTTGAAGCTTATTGTTGGAAAATATGTGCCGAACAAAGTGAGACCCATGAAGGCTACCTTTTGAGTTTTGACGAAGTTTTTGAAAAAAAAAAAACTTGTAGTTGCAATGTATGCCAAGTGAGTTGGAACTGCCGATGGTAACTGATTACAATCAGTTTAACAGTGATGACAAGGTATAAAAAACCTGCTATTAGTGATATTAAAAATAGTAATACTACGCATCTATATGTTTAACATAAATTTGTAACTTGTTAAAAAAACAAGATCCAACTTAGGAGGAATTAGGGGGTTTGCTTTAAGAAGAAGAAATGGTTGACCAAATTTGAGTTTAAGAGCACTTGAACCTGGGTGGTTGGGACTTGGTGCGCAATCACACCTCCCATCCCAACCAGTTGATATAGTCAATTACTTTTTAAACATACTTTTGCCTGATCTGTCAAGTATCTGTTTCATTTTTCAGGTTGAATTTGAAATTATTGATGGTGTAAAAGAAGGTGCTGAATCTGGTAAAAATGGCACAGAGTTGAAAGTCTTACCTCCATGGCTGAATCTTGAAAAAAAACAAATGGGAGAGACCTGCATATTGGAACTGGTTGAAACAACAGAAGATAAAAATGACCAAAATCAGGACCCAAAAGATAAGAGTATACAGGTCAGCTTGGGAATCAACATAAACTTGATTCAGAAGTAAAAGTAATGTTTTTACTATCATGATTTTTTTTTTGTTTTTTCTTTTCTATCCTGCAGGAAGAATATGTAAAGGCTTATTATGAGGCCTTGATGAAAAAGCAGGAAGTGGAAGATGCAAAAGGGATAATGCAGGAGGAAGATGAGAAAGTTGTTTCTGATTCTCAATCTGAACGACAGTTGGGCAAGAAATACAAATGGCAGGATGCGGAAGAGGGTACTGAATGGGAAGAGGAGCAACCTGCAGGTTTTCTTTTGCTTATTTATTTATTTATTTATTATTATATATTTTTTTGCGAAAGTACAATTATTATAGATGAAGCCTTGTATGGCTGGTAAATTGAATCCTCTATATTTTCCAACTAATCTTCAAACTATACCTGAGTTAGAACATGGCACACCCACCAATTTGGTTATAGTATGCATTGGGAAATCCAAGTATTAAACAGAGTTGGGAAATATGGCACACCCACCAATTCAAAAGATAAGTTCAACTGCCTCTTTGCTAAATGCCAATATAAAAATATGAGCCGTATTTTCTCGTTGCTTTTGATCTCTTCTCCTGACCATGTGTCTCTATGGCATCAAACATCATTTGACTTCAATATAGTAACTATTGAAGGCTACCAATGTCATTTCATCAGCTACGTGTTTTGAAAAGAATTAATCTTTGAAATCCAAGTTTTTTTTTATGTCTTTGAGACAACATCGTTTAGACGTTGGCTAATTCCATGGCTTGGCTTTAGAAATGTCATTACCACGTGTGAGAATAGTTCTTGGCCTTGCTCTAGAAGTTGTCTTTTTATATTCATCGTTTGTTTTATTATAGATTTAATAATGTATAAATGCATGTAGAAGATCCTGGGACTAAAGAAAACAATTTCTAAACTTTTCCAGACACATGTGAAATTCAGAATAACATTCAACCTGATAGGGGGGAGGTAGCAGTATTGGTTCTCATCTTGGCATGTATTTACATAGACATTCGAAAGGCAAGGATATTATATACAGTATATCCCTCATGTCTAAGGGGGCGTTTGGTTCCCTTTGCTTATTTTTAGCGTCACGTCAAATGTTTAGATATTAATTAGGAGTATTAAACGTAGGCTATTTACAAAACCCATTACATAAGTGGAGGTTAAACGGCGAGACGAACCTATTAAGCCTAATTAATCCATCATTAGCAAATGTTTACTGTAGCAATACATTGTCAAATCATGGACTAATTAGGTTTAATAGATTCGTCTCGCCGTTTAGCCTCCGCTTATGTAATGAATTTTGTAAATAGTCTACGTTTAATACTTCTAATTAGTATCTAAACATTCGATGTGATGGGTGCTTAAAAATAAGCAACCGAACCAAACCAGGCCTAAATCTCCAGTTGCATGACCTGTATGTACCATTGAAGATTGTGCATCCGCTACTGTGTCTAATCTGTGTAAACTCGTGTAGGAAATGCAGCAGAGACATACAAGTCGGCAGATTTTAGTGTGGATGTCCAAGAATCTGGTGATGGTGAAGATGGTATTGTCTGGGAAGAGGGTTAAACCTTGAATAGATGGTGTGACCACTTTGATTGCTCTTGAATTCATCGAGCTAATTGCTTATCCGAAAGGATGGTGAAAGGTTGCTTTGCTGTAATATTGTTAGAAAAAGACAATTGACACGGTTAATATGAGAAACCGGGCCCAAAAATCACATAACTACAATGTTTTTTGGCGGGAGAGAACCGGCAAAACTACACATGTACACAGCTTTCTGCCACTAAAAGCTGGCAACACCACGGCTTGAGTACAATTATGTCGGAACAACTAGCTGCTCCTAGCAACTCATGGGTCATGACACAATAAGCAGCTATGCATCACCACTTGCTCTGAACATAAACACAGCACGACTAACCCTACTATCAGACATTCAGACTGCACGACAACTGGTTGTGGAATGGCACGTAGAGCACAGTTGACAACTCAATGAGAAGCAGAGAGACAGCATAACTTGGTCATTACTGTCGTCTGTCGAGCTTGCCGCCTCGTGCAAGCAGCTTTGACTCGCAACAAGGGGCCATCAAAATAGGCCATCCAGGGCACCGAGCAACATTGACAGTACGAGAGAAAACTTTAAAGGCCATGCCGGGAGATAAGACGCACCGGTGCAACTGTCGCCTGTCCAGCACGGACTAGATCTTCACCCTGAAGGGTCTCGCAAGGTGAGACAGGAGACTCCTTTTTTTTGAGAGAGAACAGGAGGGGTACAAGACCCCTACTGATTATATATTATGAAAAAAAAGGCCTACTGATTATATATTATGAAAAAAAAGGTACAAATATTTAAGGTTACAAACGAAAGATCGATTATATATTATGAAAAAAAAAGGCCTACTGATTATATATTATGAAAAAAAAGGTACAAATATTTAAGGTTACAAACGAAAGATCTTAAGGGAACACTAAAAGTTGCAACATCAAGAGGATCCACATCTCCATTAATTGTATCATCCTGGGTCGCGCCCTGTGGAGGAGCAAGGTGAATTCAGAGATAAACGTCTCTTTGCAGCTTTGAGGAGTTGGATCAACTGCATTAAAAATCCAATTGTTTCTTGTGGTCCAAATGCTTCATGTCATCATTATAATTATTTCCATGTAGAAAGGACTCCCAGCTTTTGATTTGTGTGATGATATTGCTTTGTGATCTCGAAGGAATGTAATTGGCCCAATGATATTCCAGCAGGCTTTAGCAAAGTTACATCTAAAGAATAAATGATTGATGGTTTCCCTTCGTCGGAGAATGCATAATTCGCACGTGTAAGAGTCAAGTTCCATTTGTCTTGTTCTTAGAAGGTCTCTTGTACTAATCCTGTCCTTTATTAGTAGTCAAAAGAAAACCTTATGCTTCCATAGCCAACGGTAAACTGGATGAACTGTTGTTTGCCCAATAATGGTTTTGTAAGCTTTTCCTATTGAGAAAAGGCCAGATCCCCAGATGTATGACCATCTATCGCCGTTTGTTTCAAGGTTCATGGAGGTTAGGCGTTGTTGTAGGAGTTCAAACTGGTCAAAGGCCTGCGATGAAAGTGGCAAGAAGAAGTTCTGGATTAATTGGGGTTCAAGAAGGACAGCTTTGCATGTTTCGTTTGGGTTCTTGGCAAACGAGAGAAGTTCCGGATATTCTTGAGACGGGATGATTCCATTCCAAACGTTGTGCCAGAATAGAATAGTGGAACCATCAGCTATATTGGCCGATGCAATTCTTTTGTATTTGTCCAACAGTTTAACAATATCCTTCCACCAGAAGGAACCTTTACTTTGTTGTCCCGGTTTCTATAATAATTATCCAAAAAAAGCTTAACCCATGGTACGTCAGCCTTTGTGTAAAATTTGTGCAAGAACTTAAGTAGCGGTGCCTCGTTGTGGGTGTTTATGTTGAGAACTCCTAACCCCCCCCCCCTGTTTTTTGGGGATACACACCATTGGCCATGCTGCTTTCGATGGTTTACGGGATGTTAGGTCTGATCCCCTCCAAAGGCAATGCTTCCTATATTTATCCAACTGCGCTATGACACCCTTATGTAACTTACCGGTGGAGGTATGAAAGACAGCCTAGGATGATAGAACCGAATTTACCATTTCCAATTTCCCTCCTTGGCTCAGCATTAAGAATGTGGCTCCTAGCCTCTTTTCAATTTTGTGGATGAGAGGGAGGAAGCTCTCGAGTTTGGGTTTGACTAATCCCAGTGGTATCCCCAAATAAGTGAAGGGAAATGATCCTTTTTGACAGTCAAATACTGCTGCTAAGTGCTCCAGCCGTTCTTCTGAGATATTTAGCGGCACCATGACTGATTTAGAGTAATTAACTTTGAGACCTGTTGAAGCAGCAAATACATTTAGGAGATCTTTAAGAATTAACAATTGCCTGGGACAGGCTTCCAAGATGAGTAGAGTATCATCAGCATACTGGATGATTGGGAAGTATGTCCTTGCCCTCTTTGGTATAGGGAGGTTAATATTGCCTTGATCCTTTTCTCTATTGGTAATTGACTGCAAGAGATCTGCTGCAAGGACAAATAACAGTGGGGACAGTGGATCTCCTTGCCTTACCCCTCTTCTACAGTGGAAGACCTTCCCTGGTACCCCATTGTGAAGAACCGAGGAGGTAGCTGACCCTAGGATTTGTTTGATCCATTGGAGCCATTTGTTTCCAAAGCCTTTGTGCTTCATGATTTGCAGAATGGTCTCATGTTCAATTTTGTCAAAGGCCTTTTCAAAATCTACCTTTAAGATGACCAGTTGATGCTTGGATGACTTGCATATGTGAAGGTACTCAAAGGCCCAGGCTAAACAGTCTTGGATTGTCCTAGTTTTGATGAACCCATACTGATTTTTGCGGATGAGCCTGATGATGACATGTTGTAGTCTTTGGGCCAGCAGCTTTGTGAGAAGTTTAATCGTTGAGTTCAGAAGGGAAATGGGTATGAAATCCCCAATCGAAGAAGGGTTGTCTATCTTTGGTATTAGAGAAATGTGCGATGCATTTATACTTTGAAGGCAAAGGTTACCCTCATAGAAGTCCTCCACCAGTTTATAGAAGTCATGTGAGATGAGAGGCCAACTTTTCTTGAGAAATTCACCATTGAACCCATCAAGCCTTGGCGATTTGTCGTTAGGTAGCTCTGATATAACTTTGTCCATTTCTTCCTTAGTGAAGGGCTCCTCCAGCCATTGTAGGCTATCATCTGCTTGCAATAGCTCTTGTAAAGCAAAGTACATGTGTGTATAGTCTGTTGTACCCATTCTATCTTTGAAAGCAGTCCACAAGAGTTTAGCTTTATCCTCATGATCAGTTAGCGATACGCCCGAAGTTAAAGCTTAGATATTACTTGATAAACGGAACTTACAGAATCGGCCGGAGATCAGGATGATGCAGCCCTGCCAACCCGCACGAACTCGTGAAAAAGAGAAAAGTAATAGCGAAGTCGCCTGCTTGAAAGTAAGTACAAGGAAAAAGTAGCTTGTTGTATTGATTGGTTGATGATTACAGATTTACAAAGGTAGCTATTTATAGCCCCGTACAGATGACTTCTTAACCGAACTAAAATTCTATCCTTATTCAAACAGAAAATAAATATCTACAAGCACGATTCGTGCTAAGTTGGTTATTCCACGCTTCATGGGCCGATCTCCCCCTCATCCTTTTACTCCTTTCCAAGCCCATACAGGCCCAACTAACCCATCCTCCTAATCGGCCGATTCCTTATCGGCTCAAGGCAACCGATTAGGACTCCGGCATGTCCGACCCGAAGCGAGACAGAAGTCACCGGCCGATCTCGCACTGTAGCACCATTCGACCGATTCCCAACTGTGCTTCTTGGCGCCGATTTTACTAGTGACGAAATCTAGCGTCAACAATAAAAATAAAAAGATATTTAAAGTTTTATTAATTATCGGAGAATCAAGTTGAACCATACTACTCCCTTCCCTTCATTTCAAATTATAGGTCGTTTTACCTTTTCTAAATACATAAATTTTTGTTATGTGTTTAGATATGACCTATATTTAAGTATATAGAAAATTTACATATTTCGAAAAGTCAAATTGAGAAAATATAAAATAACTACGCTCCTCATTTCAAATTATAATAGATTTATAGATATGAATTTAGAAAAGTTACAACGAAACGATTATTGGACCTGCAATGTGCGGTTGGACGTTGTACGGTGCAGAAACTGTCGCGGGTGCGACCGTGCGAGGGCCCGTGGGATCGACGGAGCGGACACCGACTGCTCGGGTCTGCACGGATCTCCACGCAAATCACGCGGCTCCAACGTCGCGTCCTCCGCCCTCATCCAGCGCCGCCGTCCGTGCGGCCGCCGCCACCTCCGCCACGGCGGCAGCCGCCGTCCCCCTCAAGTTGGACACAATTACACGCCGCTATTCCGCTCCCTACTGCTCAGCTCCTCCTGTGCGGGCGCATGGCCTCCTCCGCCTCCACCCTCCTCGTCCTTCCCTCGCCGTCGTCCTCATCATCTCGCGACGAATCCGACGAGGCCATTCCCCTCCCGCCCACGCCCGTGCTGGTCCCGGAGGAAGCTTCCCGGATCCCACAGCCGCAGCAGCAGTTGTGGCAGTAAAACGGGAGAACGACTGCAGCTTGGCAATGAAGGCGCTGGCGCGAGCGGTTCAGCGCTGCCGTTTCGTTCCCCAGTACCTCACCCAAACGCAAATCCTACCACGGCGCCGCCGCCACCTCCACTCCCACCGCCACAGCGGCCGCCGCCGTCCCCCTTCGTTGGTGACCATCGCGCGCGCAGTCGCACTCCTTCCCACCGCTCGGCTCCTCCTGCGCGGGCGCATGCTTTCCTCCGCTTCTGCCGCCGCCGCCCTCCTGCCCTTCCCGCCCCCATCTTCCTCCGACGAATCCGACGACGCCAAGACCCTCCGGTCCCAGCCCGTGCTGGAGCCGGAGGTTGCCTCCCCGCCCCCGCAGCAGCAGCAGCTGCGGCAGTGGCTGGAGCTGGAGCGCGACTGCAACATGGCAATGAAGGCGCTGGCGTGCGTAGGAGACGTCGATCAGGTGGTCAACCTCTTCGCCGAGCTCATGCTCTCCGCTTCAAGCGCCGGCGTTGTGCCTAGCGTGCTCTGCTACAACACGCTCCTCAACGCGCTCGTGGAGGATGGCCGCGCGGCAGAGACCCGCAAAGTGTTCGACGAAATGCTCGCAACGGGCGTGGCGCCCAACGTGTCATCCTTCAACATACTCGTCAAGCTGTATGCGTGGCGGACTGTGGAGTTCCATCTCGCGTACAAGGAGATCCATGGGATGCGGGTGCACAAGCTGGAGCCTGACGTTAGCACCTACTCCACGCTCGTCACGGGGCTGTGCCAGGTGGGGAAGCTTGACGAGGCGTGGGGCGTGCTTGATTGGATGTTACAGGAGGGGTGCTGCCCGATGGTGCACACGTATACGCCCATTGTTCAGGGTTATTGTCGTGAGGGCCGTATCGAGGAGGCTAGGAAGCTGATTGACTTTATGGAGGATTCTGGTTGTCCTCCCAATGCAGTCACTTACAATGTTCTGATCAGGGCACTGTGTGATGATGCCAGATTTGATGAAGTCAAGCAGGTGTTAGCAGAGATTAAAATGAAGGGCCAGAAGCCCAATACAGTTACCTATAATATATATATGGATGCTCTTAGCAAGAAAGGTATGGCTAAGGAAGCACTTCAGCAGTTCGAGGACATGCAAGGTGAAGGGTTGTATCCTACAGCTTTTACTTTGAGTATTATTTTAAATTGCCTTTGCTGTAACTCGAGGTTTTCACAAGCCATTTCCTTACTGGAGAGGAGCACAGAGTTAAATTGGTGTGCTGCTGTTGCTGCATACAACACTGTGATGAGCAGACTATGTGACACGGACAGATGCTCAGCTGTTCTGGAGCTCTTGGTAGACATGATCAAGAAAGGTATCATACCAAACACACGTACGTATAACATTTTGATTCAAAGTCTTTGCATGGACGGGAAGCTTTCTGTAGCCAAGAATCTGGTCTATAATCAAAGGTTTCATGCAAATGTTGTGACCTACAATACACTCATCCATTGGTTTTACTACAGTAGAATAGTTAGTGAGGCAGAGTACTTGTTTGCATACATGACAAAAGTAGCGAATATTGCTCCAGATGAAGTCACTTATACCATAATGGTTGATGGATTATGCAGACAAGGAAAATTTGATCAGGCTACTGATTGTTTTAAAGAATCTCTCAAGAATAGATTGTCAAAGGATCTTCTTACTGCCCTTATAAACAGGCTTGCTCGCAGTAATAGAATTGGGAACATCCTTGTTGCATTCGAAGAAATTGAAAGACAAGGTTTTGTCCGTGATTACATGATATTTTCCGATACAATTAGATCATTCTGTAGGGTTGGTTTTCGTCAGCACACAAATATTTTTGATCTGCAATTTCTTCTGGATGGAATTTTTGGGCCTGGCAAGGAAGTATACCCAGCCCATAGTGGTCGAGGAAAGACATAAATGATCATAGGCAAGATGGAAACCGGTAAATACCTCTTTCAAATTTGTTGTCAAATACATCTCAGTATCTGACTAGTGCTAAGCGCTTCCAGATGGATTCAACATTTATTTGTCCTACACTGAAGTACAGTTCTGTTTGAGAGACATTTCTGTGAACTTTGAAAAATTGAAGACAAGTCTTAAAGTAAGACTATTAGAGTGGAATAGTGACCAGTGGAGTGGTCATGATTTGCCCTTAAAGTGGTTCAACTTTTTGTCCAACATAAAATTCTGTATATAAAGAAATTCTTCAATGTACTTAATTTGGAAATTTATTAGCTCCATTTAAATGCTAACTATTCTTGCTTACAATTGCAGATGAACGTCAGTTCACTTCGCGAGGTACTGCCAGGAATATGCAGTTATATCATTTGTGTCGGTATGCAGAGTGTGGGAATTCAGAGAAAAAGGACAAAAATGAGATCAAACACCTTGATCTTGTTCTTATTGATCGAAAGGTAAACAATAATTCATCTAATATTCAGCTATTACTGAACATAAACGCAGTTTGAATGGTCAATGTTAACATGATATTGACCAACTACTAAAATGAAGCAATAGGCTGAAGTTGCCCCTACCCCGGATAAGTTACTAGATCATCGGAAATTTCTTTCCTATGATGGTTCAGTTAACATTTCATTGTTCAGAGGATACTGGTAGTTTTCCTTCTCATTTATAGACATGGTTTTATAAGATGCTACCTCCGCCCTTAAATGTGAACTAATTTGCTTGTCCTTAACGTCATGTATTTAAGAAGGGAAGGAGTAATAATCTGCACATTATACAAATGATAAAGGATTAGAGACGAACCACATATCTCTATATTTTCACTTTTTCAGAGGAAATCGTGTATATTACTTTTATGTAACAGGCTGAACTTGTGTATCTGAAATTTGACAAGCCATAATCTGAAATGCTAAACTTCTATTTCTGCAATTTAACATGATATATACTCTAGAACTTCTGTTTTAAATGTAATATTAAGTCCAATACAGCTTTTGCTGTTTTGCATTTTTCATTTTCAGTTTTTAACATTGGAAAAAGTCCATTTACTCCCCTCATCAATCCACTTTGTCCACTTAACCCCTGAACAAAATTTAGGTTCAATTTACTCCCTCGAACTATTTCAATGAGATCTCTCTTTTTTATTTCTTCACGTACAAGTTGAATTTGAATTTCAAATTTTTTAGGTGACCTATAACATGATGCTCTAAGTTAGAAAACACATTAGAATTTTTTTATGATTACTTTTCATGTAATTTGTATCTCTAATATCAATTTCATATTAAATATTCCTAACCATGAGAATAACCATGAAAAATTCTTAGTATTTTTTTTAACCTAAGGCATCATGTTCTCTATCCACTCAAAAAATTTGAACTTAAAACTCAATTCGCGCATGGAGAAACAAAAAAGGAAAAAAGTCAGTAGGGGGTAGATTGGACCAACCAAAATGGTTTGGGGGAGTAAATCGAGCCTAAATTTTGTTCAGAGGGTTAAGAGGACAAAGTAAATTGGTGAGGGGAGTAAAATGAATTTTTTTCTTTTAAAACTTTACTCCCCTCACCAATCTCTTTTTCCTTTAAACTTTTAATCCGAAACTCAAAATTTCTGGTTCTGAATTTAGCATGCTATGATCTCAATTCCCTTACCTGCAGGGTGATTCTATGTATGCGGGCTTGCTGAGATACCACTTGACGCAATACCATTGCTAGAGCCACATCTAGAAGAGGGAATCTAGAAGAGGGAAAAATCGCATAAACCAGGAGATAGAGCTGTCAAAAACCCTTATATGATCAGATTGAACAGGAGATCAAAGATTGCCAAAGCCAGAGATGAACCGTTAGACTCTCCAAAATAAACACTCATTTATTCACTTTCCTAACCTACATGAATACACAGGCAAAACAGATTGGATTCTGGTAATTGTCTAAATTATGAAATTTCATATAAAAAAGTAGTTATGCATGCTAATCACTTGAATGGCACATAATCATTTGTACTCATATTCTTAAATGTCTTATGTTTATCTGTCCAGATGTGATTGGGAAAGTCGTCACTGTTTCAAATGCAGCAAGGGTCTCTACAAGCACAGGAATTTTTGAGGCCAAAAAGAATTGTGCATCTACAAGATCTAAGGCATACTAAACCAATTGGACGAGCCTCTACATATAGTAATACCCTATATTCATTAATGTAGGCATGCAGAAAATAATAATTTGAGCTCCACCCCACTTTTAGCGAAGCACATGTTACACAGCTAACTATGTTTATAATATATAGTGAAGAAATATACCAATGTAGTTATGTAGACAACCATGTACATTCAGTATGAAGTACATGGTATCCTACTAACCTGAAAACTTCCTCATGAGGTTAGCAGCAGCTATAGAAAACAACTAGACTAATACTAAACCATGGATAAGCTTCAATCCACCACTTACCTATTTTCCTGTAACAAATCTAATTGTATTAGCACAAGAAAATTGAAAGGATACCATGTGCCTGGTCATACTTGTCACAAATTTTAGTATGAAGTCTATGTCCTGTGTTTTGTTGAAGAGAAGCAAATTGGTCAAAGTTTTTCCAATTGTGGGTTATGTGATATATTAGATTTAATAACATCCATGTGACTTAATGCTTATATGGATGTACACAATTGTGAGTGGTAATATAATGAGATTGTGCTGTTACATTCCATTTCCATGTTCTTTGTATGTTTCCATATAAGTGGCATGCTTCATGTGAGCCGCTTGTATGAAAGTTCATTTTTCTCGAATATGCAGGAGAACTGCGTATCATTGCATTAAGATAGAAGAAAGGCCAAAGTAGAAACTATATGAGGCAAAAACCCTAAACCCTAACTCCATATGTAGAAACTATTTGGGATCTTTTTTTTGTCAGATTCAAGGCAGTGGTTACTTACCATGATTGATGTGTTCCAAAGATCTTCATGTACATCAATTGATGTTTTATCCACTTGATAATACTGCTCAAACCAGTTCACATGTTGTTCATGACATGATGGGTTAGCTGTACTAATTAGCTCTTTTTGGAAAAGAATCACAATAGCGCCAAAGATTTTTGGGTCTTAGTTTACCCTTGGGCCATCATGGTGACATGGTCTTATGTTTACTTCTATGACAATTCAATAGTTCTTTACACTGCTGAAATTTGCCACTTAATAAACTTGCTTCTTTGGTTTTGTTTACTGCCATTCTTTTAAATAGTGTCTATTTTATGCACTTTGTCATACATACATTTCGATTGCAGGAGCATGTTGTTGACTTTTTTATGTATCATAAGGAACAATGATACACCATATTTGTTGCACAATAGGGTTAAGTTTTCTAGGAAAGCTTGGTGTTGTTCACATCATTTTTCTGGCATCGTTTATGCTTATTAGCCTTGCTATTTTCGCCAAAATGTTCAATGTATAGTAATCTTTAACTCTTCTTTTCAGACAATATATTTTGAATTGTACAGGATAAGCATTAAGGGACCAACAGTGTGCTTTTTACTTGTCATAATATTGCCCAAGTAAATTTGAGTAACATTATTTCATGGTTCCCTTGAGTTGTTATGTCCGTCTACTATATTACCTTAATGAGAAATATGCATGATCTTTTTTGGGTGAGATGAATCATGTATTCTTTTTCTTTTTCCTTTTTCAGAGGCCAAATGCTCTGTTCTTAGGTGCTTGCTTGATGGTACTGTCAAGCTGAACAATCTGATGGTTATAACAAAATAACTTGAAACTATGGTGCAAAGATGACCCTGACATGGATAATATTACTGTACCAGTATGTGAATCTCCATGTCTATAATGGCTGGCCACTTTACACGAGAAATATCAATACAATAGTCATCTCTAAGCACTTGCAAAGGTGCAAGCCGCTACCAGTAATAAGGCAATAACAATTTACTGACTACAGGAGGTCCCTTAGAGTTGTGGTTGTCCTGGCAGTCGTCTTTTTGCCCTGATAATAATCAACTTTTATTTTTGAGACATCTAGAAATGAATGCTATTCAACACTGAGATCTCAAAGTAATACAATTCGTTACCTTGGACTCATATTTGCTTGCTCTGCTTATCAGGTGGTCTGCTCTTTTCTGGGAGCTGCTCTGCAGGGGCCGGCCATGCTCATCATACAGTATGAGCCCACTGAACCGTGGCAACTCGCACCGTGTCCCCATGAGTATCCTCCGCTGCCACAATGGCGTCCTCCTCGGCGTCATTGGAGTCCTGCACCCCTCTGCTGATGCTGCCGCTCCCCTACCATCAGCCGTCATGCCCCTGGACACCGGTGGTCTTACCTCGTCAGCTGCCATCGGCTCCACTGCGACGCTTCTGGTGCTTCCGCATGGGATCCTGGGGGGCTTAGGCGCACGAAGCCTCATAGTCAGCACGTCTTTGCAATCGTACCTGCACTTCTCATGCTTCCTGCTGTCCGCTCCGCCAGGTTTCTGTAACCCCGAGCGGCCATAGCTGTGTGGGTGGAACACCAGTGCCTCTGGCTTGGACAGCCTGCCATCGTTCCTGATGACGAAGAGCGCCTTGGGCGTGCCACGCCTGGGCTCGGGCTGTTCCCTCTTGGCCTTCCATGGCAACATGGATGCGCAGAGTCCCATGGGCGCTGTAGATTCAGGAATATGGTAATATGGAGAAGACAATTATGCAGAAGGCACGCGTTGGGAGTTTGGAGTGGGAATTCAGAAGAAACTGTCTTGTTCGCAGGTCCTTTGTATTGGTTTTTGTTTCATGGAGCAAGGAAGCAGAGCAAGATGACTAATGAGAGTGAGCTAGCTGGGGAAGTAAAGGAAGGTAGATTCAGCTATTTGGGCTTTCTTTTCCTTCCGTGCATTGGAGTATGTATCCCAAGCCTTGCTAAAGAATAAGTAAATTTGGGGGCGGAACGAATTGCTTCCCTACCATTTCTTGGAATTGCGGCGTAGGTTGCCGCCTGTGCGAGGCCATACGTGTTTACATGGAGGGCTCCACAGCCGCCTGGTTCGATCCATGTGCCTTCCTTGCATGGGACGTCAGATGGGTAGTATTTCTTTCCCAAAGTATTTTCTTGGTGGGCTGAGGCCAGTTACTACCTTTTATGACAAGAAAAAGGAATTACCAACGATTTTAAAATGGGAAGAAATATTGGGAAGAGTCACTCTTCCATGAGTAACATTTTTGCCATCTAATGATAAAATGTCCCCCTTTTTGTTTAAGAGGAAGCAGGGTCTAGGTCTAATAAGATCTAGGTTTGCAATGACCGTCCATAAGCACTGGGGCAAACAATCTCCAACGTATTGGAATCTGGTGCTCACGTGGACAAACTATACGTCTCGTTGTCGCGGGCAACTGCAACGAGCAATCTCAAAGTACTTGTTGCGCGGAGAAATGAGATTATCCATATCCAACTCTTTCAGCCAAACCACAATCAAGAACTCTTGCGCCGACAGAAATCATACAAGGGAAGAATTTACTAAGAACACACGCACACAAGGACTGAATGTCACATGATCGAAGCCTAGAAGGACTGAATTTAAAGCCGGCTGATGGGCCGGGCCAAAGACCGTAATTTTTCTTTGTTCAGATCTGCTAGAAACTTGTCAGTCATAAGTCATAACATCCAAACTCGCCATAGGTTGCAGATTTCTTCTTTATAGTCAGGACTTAAAAAACTCACATGACAACTCATAAAACTCATGTGACAACGTTCCAAGTTGTCAACAAAGCCTAGTCCCAAGTAGATTGGGGAATGTTCCAAGTTGCCAACAAAGCCTAGTCTCAAGTAGATTGGGGTGGGCAAATTGAATGATGAAAATGTAAGGAGGACCGGTAAGCAGACTGTTGTCAACGCAATGGCAAAAATATACATACGAACTGTCTCAGAATTAAATTAGTTTCCTGTATCAAAGAGGCTATTAATCATGGGTACCCGGACGCGTTTCTCGGGAATAAGAGGGACTACTCATCCGCACCTAGGGATACAAGTTATACATATTTTGGATCATTGGGTCGATAAAAAATATTGATAAAATGCACTAGAATGGCATTCTGTGTAAATAACTTGGGAGGGAAAATAAAATAGAGTGACATGCCATCGTAATTTTATCAGCTGACAACAAACTATTGGGTACTTGCATCCCTATCCGTACCCATCAACCACGTATAGGCAGACCATGACTTTACTGTCACTTTGTAAGAAGAGCTTCCAGCAACTGAGCAGTAGATGATCTCAGAGAAGGCGACACGGGAGAATTACCAAAGAAGCCATCGTATAGAGCATAATTAACAGTAGCAGATTTTATCTCTGCATCGACTTGACTTAGATCTTGATTTTCTGAAATGGAGATCTACAACAACAGAAGTTAAAAGGTATCAAACTCGTGTTCTCTGTCTACATAAAATCTCTACAGGTCATTTTTTTGGACTTTTATAAGTCTTCTTAAATGCAATGGTTAAATCAATGTCTGGCTAATAAGTAATAACTTACAAAACTAAATAAATCTACTAAACTAAAAAAATCAAGTAGCAAACAGCATCATCATGAAAAGAACTGCAGATCTCTAGTTAAGCTTGGATTAAATTCGAGCTATTTGTCAAGCTCAAGTAAACATCGAGCTCTACCATTTTGAAAGTTTGGCTCTAGTGAAACCAATAAGATATACATCCTGGTAGGTTAAAATATAGTCAAACCAATAAAATTTACATCCTGGTAGATTGAAATATAGATTATTGTGCACATAAAATTGGTGACACTGTGTCTGCCATTTTTGATTAATGCAATTTATCAGTTCTTGTACCAGTAGTGAACTATGTTAGGATCTGAACTGTAACTCTCATCGAGAGGATGGCACTAGGAAGAGTTAGGGCAATTTTCTGGGTTTTCTTTCCACAATACCATATCCAACCAAGGGTTGGGGATACATATTTATAGCTGGCCAAGCAGCCAACCAGCCAAGCATCAAGGCATATGCTAGTCTAAGATGCCTTTTTGATGCTGTCCTATCTAGTCTAAGATGCCTAGGACTGTCCTACCCTAAAAGTAGTCAACAAAAGTGGTGCTGCAGCAAGCATATGCTGCAGCCCCACTGTCCTCCTTCAGTCAACAAAGGACTAGCAGTATCTACAGCAGCCCCACTGTCCTCCTCCAGTCAACAAGGAGGACAGCAATCCCACTGTCCAGCAACCCCACAAGAAAGCCAAGACTTATCCAGCATTCTCCCCCTAAGCCTTGTGCGTCGTCTTGTGGGAACGTTGGACCATCCCGGTCCGGGAACAGAGCTCAAGGAACTTGATCCTCCCAAGGGGCTTGGTGAGTAGGTCCGCAAGCTGATCCTTGGTGTTGATGTAGCTCGCCTTGATACTTCCTTCCTCCAAGCAGCCTCGGATGAAGTGGTACCTCACCCGGATGTGCTTGCTCCGCTCATGGAAAACGGGATTCTTTGCCAGGGCCAGAGCGGACTTGCTGTCCACCCTGAGCTCCACTGCTGTAGTGTCTCTGCCAAGGAGATCACCGAGCAGTCGAGCAAGCCAAAGCGCCTGAGTCGAAGCAGTGGAGGCCGCTATGTACTCGGCCTCGCAGCTGGACAGCGCCACCACCTGCTGCTTGACCGACTGCCAGCTAACGAGGCACTTGCCGAGGAAGAAGAGAATCCCGCTCGTGCTCTTGCTGGTGTCGATGTCGCCGGCGTGGTCGCTGTCGCTGTACCCGACGAAGTGTGCCGCCCCGAGACACCTCGGGTAGAAGAGACCGTGGTCGAGGGTCCCCGCCACGTAGCGGACGATCCTCTTCACGGCCTGCTGGTGCTCCATCGTCGGTCGCTGCATGAACCGACTGACGTAGCCGACGGAGAATGCCAAGTCCGGCCGTGTGTGGGCGAGATAGCGAAGGCTCCCCACAAGACGCCGGTACTGCGTAGCGTCTACCTCCTCCGTCGTGCTGTCGCGGCTCAGCTTCAGCCTCTCCTCCATCGGAGTGAGAGCTGGGTTGCAGTCGGTGAGCCCGGCTAGCTCCACGACGCGCTTGGCGTAGGCGGTCTGTCGAAGCATGATCCCGGAATCATCCTGGTGCACCTCGATCCCCAGGTAGAAGGAGAGAGGCCCCAGGTCACTCATCTGGAAGGTGGCCTTCATTTCTTCCTTGAACGCCGCCACCTCCGCATCCTTGGTGCCGGTGATCACCAAGTCGTCGACGTAGACACCCACCAGCAGGGCATTTGCTCCATTGCCCCGCCGGTAGATGGCCGCCTCGTGCGGGCTTTGCTCGAAGCCCATCCCTTTGAGCGTGGAATCCAACTTGGCATTCCACGCCCTCGGAGCCTGCCGCAGGCCATAGAGGGCCTTGCGCAAGCGCAGCACCTTGCCCTCCTTGCCGGGGGTCGCAAAACTCGGCGGCTGGTGTACGTAGACCTCCTCCTTCAAGTCGTCGTTAAGAAACGCCGACTTAACGTCCATGTGATGAACGCGCCAGCCTTCCTGGGCGGCCAGCGCAAGGAGGAGTCGCACGGACTCCATCCGTGCCACGGGGGCGAAAGCATCGTCGAAGTCGATCCCCTCTTGCTGCACGAACCCGCGTGCCACCAAGCGAGCCTTGTGCTTGACGATGGCACCGGCTTCATCCCTCTTCAGCTTGAACACCCACTTAAGGGTGATCGCGCGGTGACCACGAGGGAGGTCAGCAAGCTCCCAGGTGCGGTTCTTCTCAACCGCGTCCATCTCCGACTGCATCGCAGCGCGCCATGCCGCGTGTCTCTCGGCCTCCGCGAAAGACCGAGGTTCACCATCGTCGCATGCAAGGTGCAACTGTGCCTCCAGGTCGCGAGGCACCAGTCCCAGCACCGGCTGGTCGTCGAGGAGGTCTTCCATCGTACGGTACCGCAACTGCTCGCCGTCGTGGTACGCGTCGATGCGCTCCTCGTCATGAGAGAGCGGAGTGGCGAACTCCACCGGGCTGTGCTCGACATGAGCTGGTGCTGGAGTAGACGTGCCCGGAGGAGTGGCCGTCGGTGCTGGAGTACGTGGCGTCGCCGGCTGTGGTGGTGCCGGCGAGAAGCTCGTCGCAGCTGAAGTCGCGGCTGGAGAGCGTGGCACTGCCGGAGTAGCAGGCGTCGGAGTCGGTGGAGGTTCGGGCACCGAGGTAGGCACGCTCGACGAAGAAGAGTTGCCTACTCCCCCAGCTCCCTCGAAGTGGACGTACTCGACGGTGAAGTCGTCGTACGTCGGAGTCGAACCGTCATCCACCGCCTTGTCCCATGCCCATCCTCGCCCTTCGTCGAACACAACATCGCGCGCTGTGCGCACACGCTGCGTCTCCGGGTCGAGAATGCGGTAGGCCTTCGAGCCCTCTGCGTAACCGATGAACACTCCTGGAGTACTCCTGTTGTCAAGCTTGCCGATGTGGCCAAGCTCCTTGGCAAACGCGAGGCAGCCGAAGACCCGCAGGTGGGACACCGCCGGCTTGCGCCCATGCCAAGCCTCGTATGGCGTCCTGCCGTCGAGCGCCTTGGTGGGCGAGCGGTTGAGGATATAGACGGCCGTCACTACCGCCTCTCCCCAGAGAATAGCCGGCATCCCCCTCTGCTTGAGGAGGGCCCGAGTCATCCCCACAACCGTCTGGTTGCGCCGCTCAACGACGCCGTTCTGCTGCGGGCTGTACGGCGCGGAGTAGTGGCGCTGAATGCCCTCATCAGCGCAGTACGACGCGAACTCAGCCGCCGTGAATTCGCCGCCGTTGTCGGTGCGCAGAACGCGCAGCTTGCGGCCACACTCCGCCTCCGCAGCAGCCTGCGTGCGCCTGATGGCGGTCGCAGCCTCCCCCTTGCTGCCGAGGATCATCACCCACATGTAGCGGGAGAGGTCGTCGACGAGCAGCAAGAAGTAGCGTCGTCCTCCGGGTGTGGCCGGTGTCACCGGGCCACACAAGTCCCCGTGCACGAGCTCGAGCCGCTCCTTGGCTCGGAAGCTCGCCTGCTGGGGAAATGGGAGCCGCCTCTGCTTTGTCAACACACAGACATCGTAGAACTGCTCCACGTGATCAAGACATGGTAGGCCTCGCACCATCTCCTTGGCACTGAGTTGCTTCAGGGCCTCGAAATGAAGGTGCCCGAAGCGCTCGTGCCACTGCCACGCCCTGTCGTCCCGACGAGCAGCAAGGCAGAAGGGTTGTGCCACCTGCACATTAAGGATGTAGAGGCGATTTGCGCCTCTGGTTACCTTGGCAAGGAGGCGACGACGGCGGTCCCAAATCCTCATGACTCCGTCGTCGATCACCACGCGCGAGCCGTTCTCTTCCAGCTGTCCCAAGCTGATGATAGAGTTCCTCAGCGCGGGGATGTAGTACACTCCGGTGAGCAGCCTGTGCTCTCCAAACTCGGCGGTGAAGATGACGGAGCCGACGCCCTTGATCTCTACGCCGGAGGCATCCCCAAACTTGACGGTGCCTCGGATGCTAGAGTCAAGCTCGGTGAAGAACTCTCGCCGACCGGTCATGTGCTGGGTAGCGCCGGTGTCGAGGCACCACCCCTCAGTCCTATCGTTGCTGGAGCCGTCGCCGAGGAAGGCGTGTGCCCTCGGCTCGTCAAGGTGGAGGAGAACCGCTGCGGCCGATGCCGCTGGAGTTAGCTCGATGCTTGCATGTGCCAGGAGCAGAGCTGGCTCCTCCTCCTCCGCTAGTGCGACGTGAGCCTGGCCGCGTCTTGGCTGTCGACAGTCCTTGGCCCAATGGCCAAGCCTGCCACAGTTGCGGCACGTGTCGTCTCGTGGCGGCCTGTGCTCGCCGGCGGCACCACCCTGGGCGCCTCCTCGTGCACCGCCAGCACCACCCTGGGCGCCTCCTCGCGCACCGCCCTCGGCACCTCGTCGAGCCTTGGGCGCCTTGCGTGGCTTGCCGCGCCTGCGGCCGCCTGTCGAGGAAGAAGGCTCCCCCTTCTTCCGATCACCCTGGCGGGCCTCCCATTGCTCCCGAGTGAAATGGAGCTTCCCGCCGATGATGACGGGCCCTGAGGGAGGCTGTGGCTCGTCGCTGTCGACGACCTTGAGGCGACCTATCGCCTCCTCGATCGACATCCTGGAGAGGTCCAGTAGAGACTCGATCGAGCGAGCGATCTGCTTGTACTTCTCGGGTACGCAGCGGAGGAGCTTCTCGACAGCTCTCTCCTCGCCGTAGGTGTCGTCGCCGTACTGCACCATCTTCTGCAACAGAGTGTTGAGACGGAGAGCAAAGTCATCAACGTCCTCACCTGGCTTGAAGGCCAGGTTCTCCCACTCCTTGCGAAGTGCTTGCAGTGTGGACTTGCGGGCGCGATCGCTACCGATGCGTGCCGCAGCGACGGCGTCCCAAGCCTCCTTGGCAGTTCGCTTCTGGGAAAGCGAGAACTGCATCTCGGGCGGGACTGCAGCGATAAGGGCGTCCAGCGCCCGTCGATCCTCATCGTAGTCGACGTCGCCGTACCGGACTGCCTCCCACATGTGCCGCACCTGGAGCCTCACCCTCATCACCGCGGCCCACTCGACGTAGTTGGTCTTGGTGAGGGTAGGCCACCCACCACCGGGGCCAACTTCCCTGACAACAGCATGGGCCCCGTGGCAGCCATGACGACGGTCCGGGGAGGGAGAGCCACGCTGCCTGTAAGGGCCGCGCTCTCCGTCGACCCGGCCGCCGTGCCGTCGATCGAACTCCATCTCCGCCTCCAGCTGGGCAGCCCTCTCCCGCAATCGCTGGACCTCCAGTGCGACGTCGATGTGCGGGTCGCCCTGGAAGTCGCGGTCACCATGTCCGCCAGGAACACGGTCGTCGCGCGTGCACGCCCTCGAGGCTGCCGCCGCCGCGCCCGCGGGGGTGCTCGGCTGCCCACTGCGCCGCCCGCTCCTGTGCCGCCTCCCTTGCTTGCACGAGCTCTACGTCGGTACCGCCATCGGCAGAGGTAGCGCTGCTGATGCTACCGCCACGTAGAGTCTCGAGCTCCGCTGCCGCCGCACGTGCGGCATCTGCCGCCGCCGCCGCTTCCGCTTCCGTCCTTGCTGCAGCCAGCTCCGCCGCCGCCAGCCTCGACGCCCTTGCCGCCGCCGCAGCGGTCTCCGCCGCCACTCGGGTACGCTCCTCTGCCGCAGCGAGCTCGGCCTCCTGCCGACGTCGTGCGCTCGAGGCGACCGAGTGCTGAGACTGTCCTGCGGACATAGCGCGCTACCGGGGGGCTGCGTGGGGAAGAGGCTGCTTCCGACGAGCTGCCGCTCGTCTGCGTGGAGGGAGAGGAGTGAGCAGGGACAGCCGGTGCTTCTGCTACCGGCTGGGGACGAAAGGTGGCTGGGGAGGGTTGTGAGCAGGAGATGTTCAAGCTACAGGATAATACGGCTCTGATACCAGTTGTTAGGATCTGAACTGTAACTCTCATCGAGAGGATGGCACTAGGAAGAGTTGGGGCAATTTTCTGGGTTTTCTTTCCACAATACCATGTCCAACCAAGGGTTGGGGATACATATTTATAGCTGGCCAAGCAGCCAACCAGCCAAGCATCAAGGCATATGCTAGTCTAAGATGCCTTTTTGATGCTGTCCTATCTAGTCTAAGATGCCTAGGACTGTCCTACCCTAAAAGTAGTCAACAAAAGTGGTGCTGCAGCAAGCATATGCTGCAGCCCCACTGTCCTCCTTCAGTCAACAAAGGACTAGCAGTATCTACAGCAGCCCCACTGTCCTCCTCCAGTCAACAAGGAGGACAGCAGTCCCACTGTCCAGCAACCCCACAAGAAAGCCAAGACTTATCCAGCAAACTAAACAAATTTACATCTGACCGAAAGAAGTTAGTTGGTCATTTGCATTTCACCATATCCAATTGTGCTAGTGCTACCATCTATTGCCAGAGGTGATGAAATTGGCCTCATTACCACGATGCACCTTGGATAGTGTTCTGACAGATTATCAGTAGTTCAACATAGGTAAATGTGAGCTCTAACCTAAGGACATCAAGCCCTAAAGAAGAATTGCTAACTCTTGTATGATCACAGTGTATTCACTGTGGCATCGTGGGATAATTGCCTCTTGACCTTGTAGCTCTAAATAGTTTATGAAATATTATATTTTAGACTTCTAGAAATTTAACATCATGGACATGGAGAATTCATAAGATTCACAGAATTGACTGTAACTCACCAGCATTCTTGAGGGTTCAAGCCAAGTTAAATATATGCTTGTGCCCTGTTTGAGATTGCGCCCAAGAAAGGTATTCTGGAACGTTGATAGGGAAGATGCTTCCTCAGCATTTGGGTTTTTTATTTGGCGAGCAATGACATCATTCAGAGCATTCACAAAGGTCTTGCCATCAACATCTCTAACAAGGATAATACTCAATGATTTCACAACCGGTGCTGCACAATAAAATACTAACATTAGCACAAATTATGCTTTCTTAAATCGTTTTGGCACTGTTAGTTGTATCTTACCTTTGAAAATGGAATTGAAAACAGAGTTAGAATCAAAGCTCTCAATACCAATCTTTTCTTTCCACTGCGCAGTGTCAATGCCAAGTGAGTAATCCACATAGAATGCTGCAGCATATACTTTGACAAAGAACTTATCTCTGTAACCTAGAAGTGACTAAAAATCAAATTGTGAACTGTAAACAATATAATACACGCATACATTAAATTAAAAAATATATTTCTACAGATATATGGTGTGGCCATGATATTAAGAGCAGAACCGATAACTTTGATTGTCGCCAGCTGCTAATGGGTCCCCACCTCCGACCCACACACACCCAAAACTGTAGCATGAGTGAGCTGGCCAAAGAAGATACGAGAGATGAAGAGGCTTCTGACTTCTTTGTTTGTTGCTTAAGAAAATCAGATTGTTAAGTGTCTTTTTAGCAAGATCCAGTCTAGCCTAGCAAACAAGCAAAGAGATAGCCTTGCTGAGGTTTAATTGTGTAAGCAATCTAACAAAACAAATCGAACTAATCGAAACAAGCATAGAGATACCATTGACAATGCTGTCCCCACATAACATTACATATGAACAAAAAATCTTTCCAGAATACTTCCATTTTCATTTTATAAATAGTACTGTAGTTTCAACTCCTCCTAGCCTTTATTGAAGGCAAAAAGTGGGTGCCAAGGCTCCATCTCTAGTCAAGTGTCCCTGGTCAGCTCCTAGAAATTCTTCCAAATGAATTTTTTTATTACGTTTAGAAAAGTTCATGACTCCATGGCACAGTAACCGTTCGGCTTTCACCCTCACATCACCTAAAATGGCAAACCGGATTTCTATGGATTGTCTCCAAAGGATTAGCTCTGACAGCTAGAACCAATCATGTGGGATTAAACACAAATTCCCACTACTGCAAGCCCTCACGTACTTCTCATTTGGGTAATGTATCAAAAAGGTAAAGCAAAAACTTGTTCTGGTGCACTTTATTCTATAGATCATCCTGCAAAAAAAGGTCATTTCTCTCTCTGAAACAGTGTGAAGATTTGGATAAGCTTGACATGCACAATTTCACAGTTCTATTGGCATGTGTTTGTGTGGGGTCTGTCAAGGGTTTCTACATGTTTACCTCTTCGTCTTAATATAAAGATATGCAACTCTCTTTTCGAGAAAAAAAAACTGTTTAGCACTTCTAAAGTTCATTCCAACTGTTTTGGGTCCAAAATATAAGAACTTTTCACATTTTCCAAGTCCTAATTTTTACTCTTAATTTTTATTGTAGTATGTGAAATAACTTTTTCTTTAAAAAAATAAGGACATAATGGACATATTTCATAAAAATTAAAGCTACTTGTGGAATTACTACTCCGAGGGTGTGTCCGATGCAGCATATTTGAAAGATTCCATGACCCTGGAACCCTGTTTTGATATGTTGAGGTTACGATATCTCAAAAACAACACTTAAACTGAGTAATAACATAAAGCCCACCTTATTAGATTCAATAATTCCATGAGTTAGAGGCTTAAAGTTCAACTTATACCTGAGGTTTCCATTCTGAATACTCTTTAAATTGGCATATACTACCAAATTTTTCTCAACATACCATGTTTTTGGAAATTGAAAACTTTTGTTGAATTTACTCACTCCAACAAACTAAAAATTAATTGAGCAATTAATGCAAAAAATCTGATAAAGGCCACTCTGACAAACTAACACGTTTTCTACTCTAGCTAATTTCTTTGCTCATGTGGCCACTCAGTTCGGTGCTAAGATAAAGGCAGTCCAGTGCGACAACGGGCGCGAGTTTGACAACTCAAGCACCCGCACGTTCTTCCTCACCCATGGCATGCACCTGCGCATGTCATGTCCCTACACATCCTCCCAGAACGGTAAAGCTGGGCGCATCATTAGATCCACTAACAATATTATCCGCTCCCTGCTGTTCTAGGCTATCATGCCGCCATCCTACTAGGCTGAGGCCCTCACGACTGCCACATACTTCCTCAACATCCTCCCTACAAAGACGCTTCAGTTTGCGACACCGCACTTTGCACTTCATGGGAAACTGCCACGCGTCTTCGGGTGCTCCTGTTACCCGAACCTGTCCGCCACAGCCAGCCACAAACTCCCCCCCAGGTCCACTCTTTGCGTTTTCCTTGGCTACTCTCCCCACCACAAAGGATACCGCTGCCTTGGCAGCACGTCCAACCGTGTCATCATCTCTCGTCATGTCATTTTCGACGAGACAGCTTTTCCCTTTGTGGGACAATCGCCCTCTCCATCAGCTGACGACTTTGGTTTCCTGGATGAGTTTACTAACACTATGCTGGCCCCCAAAGGACCATCACAATTTCTTCTGCCTGCAGGACCTCCCGACGCTGCCCCTACCGCATAGCCACGTGCGGCCAGTGCCTCACCAGCTGACGTGGCCTCCACCAGTCATCAGCCGGCCCTCGCCGACCCTCTGCTGGCGCCAGCACTCTCTAGACATCTGCCGGCCATAGTCGACCAGGAGGTGACCACGCTACCACCTGCCAGCCCAGCTACCGGCTAGCCGGTGCCCAAGTCACCAAACGCCAGCCCTCTGGCGCCTGCCGGCCCACTGGTGACCCCCCTGCGCCACCACTACATTCGCCGCCCTCCGGCGGCCCCGACGCCCCCTCCTGTGCCCGCCTCGGCACACCCTGTGCCCGTGGCCCCAGCGCTCCCTGTTGCGCCTGCCCCGGCGCACCCTGCGCCCGCTGCTCTGCCTCTGCTGCCTCGAGGGGCCGTGCCGGTTTCCCCAGTGAGGAACCAGCACACCATGACGATGCATGCCAAGCGCGGTTTCCGTCTTCCGGCCCTGTACCACGCCGCCCCGCTGTGGCCTGTGCTGAAGTCCTTCCACAGCACCCTCGCCGACCCCAATTGGCAGGCTGCTATGGAGGAAGAGCATGCCGCCCTCTTACAGAACCACACATGGGATTTGGTTCCCCATCCCCCTCGCGCCAACATCGTCACTGGTAAATGGATCTTTAAGCACAAGTTCCTATCTGATGGTTCACTCGAACGATACAAGGCTCGGTGGGTTCTTCGTGGTTTTACTCAGCGGCCAGGCGTTGATTTTGAGGAGACTTTCAGCCCTGTTGTGAAGCCTGCCACAGTCCATACCGTTCTGTCACTGGCTCTCTCTCACGGCTAGCTCATTCATCAGCTCGATGTGAAGAATGCATTTCTTCATGGCACCTTGTCGGAGACCGTCTACTGTGCTCAACCTGCAGGTTTCGAGGATCCGCCCATCCTGACTTTGTCTGTCAGTTGAACAGGTCCCTATATGGCCTCAAGCAGGCACCTTGGGCATGGTACAGTCATTTTGCAGCTTACCTGGTGACCCTTGGCTTCGTGGAGGCCAAGTCAGATACTTCGCTGTTTGTCTACAGCCATGGCTCTGATCTGATTTATCTGTTTCTCTACGTTGATGATATTGTGCTTACAGCCTCCTCCCCCGACCTTCTTCGGCACACCATTCTGGCTCTGCAGCAGGAGTTTTCCATGAAGGGTCTTGGGGAGCTACATCGCTTCTTGGGGATGCAGGTTCAGCAAAGTGGCACTGGTCTTCTCTCCCAGCGTATATGATCGACATCCTCGACCGTGCTGGTATGACAGATTGCAAGCCTTGCTCAACTCCGATGGATACTAATCCTAAGCTAGTGGTTGATGGTCCACCTGTTAAGGATGCGTCTGGTTTTCGCAGTATCGCTGGTGCCCTGCAGTATCTGACTTTCACCAGGCTTGACATCGCCTATGCTGTTCAGCAGGTTTGCTTGTTCATGCACGATCCACGTGAACCACACTTGGCTGCTTTGAAGCGGATTCTTCGGTACATTCAAGGCACTTTGGATCTTGGCTTACTATTGCGCTTGTCTCCTAGTGCTGAGTTGCTTGTGTATTCCGACAATGACTGGGCCGGTTGCCCAGAGACCCGGAAATCCACTTCTGGCTATGCGGTTTTCCTCGGTGACAACCTGGTGTCCTGGTCTTCGAAACGCCAGAACACGGTGTCCCGTTCTAGTGCTGAAGCTGAGTACCGCGTCGTTGCTAATGGTGTTGCTGAAGCTGCATGGCTGCGCCAACTTCTGGTTGAGCTTCATGCTCCCCCTCAGCGCGCCTCCTTGGTCTACTACGACAACATCAGTGCTGTCTACATGTCCTCCAATCCGGTTCAACACTAGCGCACCAAACACATTGAGATTGATCTTCATTTTGTTTGGGAGCGTGTCGCCACTGGTGTTGTTCGTGTCATGCATGTGCCAACATCTTCGCAATATGCTGACATCTTCACCAAAGGCCTTCCTTCCTCGGTGTTTTCAGAATTCAGGTCTAGTCTGAATGTCCAACGACTCGACGATCAGACTGCGGGGGGTGTTAGACAGCTTGATTGTATAGGCCAACCCTATGGGCCTTGGCGCTGGGCGCACAGGCCCATTGCCATGCGCCGCCCCTAGGGTTTAGGTAGGTGTCCTATTAGGCTAGGATCTCCTGATTGGTGATGTTCCTATAAACCTTGGAGACCCTAGCCTATATATGTAACCTCGGTGCTTTGCATCAATACATCTACTATTCCCAAGCCATATTACTTTCAATATGGCAGAAAAATGTACCTGTGCCAAGTATAACCAAAGAGCCTGTGTAGCCTGGAACTATTAACTCCTGAGGAAACTTCACATTTGTTGAGCCCTCTGTAACAAAAACATCACCAACTACAGACAGAAAGAAACTGAGCCATTATAATACTAAAGATAATTGAAGAGAAAAAAATCAAACAACATTTGAATAGAATAAATCATTACAGATAAACTTAAATTATAGTGCATAAAACAATTGACATTACAAGGACTGCATTTAATCAATAACAATATGTCATCTAAATCATGTATATTCATGTCTAATGTGAAGACAAATAGGCCAACTATTTTGGATATTTCTATAAGTGTATACTTTACAATTTACATGGCACTAAGCTCAGGTCCAGGTGTCCAGCGGTCTGCATGTTTTAGGGGAACAGGAGAAGCAGGTGTTCCAGCGATCTGAATGTGGCCATAATGATTAGTACTTAATGGTGTGAGCCCAGATACCAAGGAACAAAAATTATATGAACTACATGCATTGCTAGCTAACATGTGAAAGCAAACAAAAGAAAGAAACAGTAACGAGGTATCATTCTCAAATTGAACACTCCTCCACCACCTTAAAATTATTTTGATTTTTGCATCCATTGCCTAGGACACAGGTTGCTGGCATTAATTATCTAGCATCAGAGAGACGAGCTTTTTTAAAAAAGAAAAGGGGGGCAAACCCCAACGTTCTTTGGACGCCAGTTGTGGCTGCTGGGAATCGATCCATGACAGGTAGGCTACCACCCGTGGTGCCTTACCACCACACTACGCCAACGTTGGCTCATCAGAGAGACGAGCTGAAATGTGGAAGAAATTACAAACACATTACTCAAAGCCAGTTTGGAACACTGACAAGAAAATGGTACACACCAGAAGTTCTATGGTTGGCACAAATGAGTGCCACATGTCAGGTGAGCTGGCACTCCTGATTCCCTGAGTGCTTATAAGTTGAATAAAAGGTCTCCAAAGGCAGATCATCATGATAAAGTATCTGAACTGGCTTTGGCTAGTATACCATAAATACCATGTTAAATACCATAATAAGTATGATGACACGCTAGTATACACAAATAGAAATACCCAGGAATAATTGGTCCACATGTCTTCACATTAGACATGATATTTTTTTTCAAGACGAGGCTCAACCCCCATTTCCAATTATGCAACAGAAATTCAAGAAGTTCAGGATACAGACTCAAGCAAGAGGGTGAAGAAGCCTAGACCATCTACACCTCATTGAAGCAAGATGGCCTAAACAGAGAGAAAGACACCCAGAATTCCTCATTTTAGACATGATGTACACGGTTCAAATTACATTGTTCTTTGTTGTATTAGGTTATCAATCATGGTATATGCAAAACAGACGAATGATTGTAATAACTGACCATGGTAACCTAATATCACAAGAGCAAATCATTAATGATGACCATTGCATATACAAAAGAGTTCTTTGTCATGGAATTCCTGTCTCCTGATATGTTGATCATCATGATAAGCTAAATACCATGTTCTGAACTCCTGATATTATTTTTCTCTATTAATTGGATGCCCATTTCATCCATGTTGGCAATGCATCACAAGTACTAATTCTGCTGTCCTTAGGGAAAACGAACATTGTGGTCAGATTAGTGTGCAGGTTTTGTGACCCCCACTGAACCTTTATTTTCTAAGCAAACTGTCAGTCCATATACCAGCCATTTTTGCCGATTGCCTCCTAATAACTTCATATAATTATCTTGAGATCCGATGACGCCTAAGAGAGCCCCAATTATTGGAGGGCCGTTGTACAACACAAAATCACAACGAATAGAGCTGCAATTCAGTCAATTCCTTCCAAATTCCACAACAATTTATTCAAACATAAGCTTGTACTCTCTCTCAAACATTCCGTTATCCAACAAAAGAAACTACATTAACGCAATTTTGAAACATAAGAGACCAAACTGAATTTCGCAACTAGTTCAGACTGCACATTGCAGGAAAAATTAGGCAGCAAAACTTGGGGCGAAAACAACGAGACAATTAACAGGAAACCTCACCTGAACTGCCCCCAGCCGCAAGAGCGACCGGCAGCCGCCGTGCGCCGCCACGCGTGTAGCGGCAGGCTAATCCGCACGCGGAGCGCACCTGCGCGCCACCGAGCGGATGGTGGCGTATGCAGGCCCGACGACAGGAGCCCGCGGTGTCCCTCGTCAATGCCGGGGATGCCCACGCGGAAGGAACGGCTGAAGCCAAGCTCATCCTACGGCGGCGCTGCCCGCCTGGCGATCCGAGACTGGATTACTGGACTGTGGAGGTGGAGTGGGGGACTGGAGAGCGCTGGTGCCACGCAAGGCGATGCACATGGGCATCGCCGCATGGGCTTATCCGCCTCCATCCAGTTCACGGGGCGTGTATCACTGACAGTAACAGACGGAGCTACAGATTTGCAAGGGGACCCATCAGCGCGTTTTTAACATGGACTGCTTGATCTTGGTGAAATCAGATAGAATATGGTTGGACAAAATTCGTATAGCATTTTCCCATATTTCTATCTAAATAAAAATACGACTCTAAATACATTCACTTTTTTCTCCTTAGACAAATTAAATTTAAAGTTTAAATTTTGTGAGTTTTTTTAGAAAATGGATGAGGTTCCGGCCTATACGACCGCACACAACTAAGTTTACAATATCTTCAGCTTACAACCTGATCACGAATAAAATGGTAAATAGTACCCAAGTGAAGGAAGAAATCAAAAGCAAAATCTATTATTACTTCTGCATCCATTCTTAGCAAATATATCCAAATCGACCATATCCAGTGCCTTGCTTGCTAAGAGGTCAGTCTCTCTTGCATCCTCACGTTGTAATAGGGACCAAAATCGTAATCAATATGCTCCCTGAAGATAGCCTGCATAAAAGAGGTAAACCGTTTTTTCTCAAAAACCAAATAATTACGCGTACGCTAAATTGCCCACATAAGAGCTGCCACACCCAAAAAAATCAAATGTCGTTCTTTCTTGCTTATGCCTATTAACCTTATACACTTTGGTAGGGTTAACTCAGTAGCTATATTAATAACTCTCCAAATGATGTTAGCTTGTTGACACTTAAAGAAGAGATGCTTAATTGTTTCATTACTATCACAGAAGCAACATTTTTTTGCTCCTGGACCATATTCTTTTAGTAAAATTATCCTTTGTTAAAATAACACCTTTTAGTAAAATTATCCTTCGTTAAAATAACACCTCGTTGGAAGTACCAAAGGAATATATATAAGATATTGGTACATAGACTGCATAATGAAACTACCATGTCTATGTGTTTGCGCTAAAAATCGGCCGATGATCCTCAGCGTCGGACATACGACCCGGGAGAATTTGCTTAACTACTGTTCGGGTTATCGCCCTGGTGCGGTCCGCACGGCGTGCCAGTCAATCTAACCTGTTAATTGATAAGGAAATAAAAGTGTTACATTCCAGGGATTCCGATCAGCTAGAGTTCGGATCTGTCTTCAGAAGTATATCGGCGAATCTGGCGATTTACTGTAGCAGTAACCAGCTATAAAACAACCGATACCGCGTAGCGATCGTAAAGGAAAGCTACTAGAGCAAACTAAACAACGCTAGAGAAACAACACTTGGGATAGATCTAATCGGTTGTATGATAATAAAGAAGGAAAGCAATAAAAGTCGACAATTCGTATCTCAAGCTGGATAATTGGTGATAAAAACTAAAATAACAGGCAGAACCTACGATTCTAGTTATTATCGATAACTGATGAATAAATCTAAATGAAACAACAGCGACGCGCCCGAAGTTAAAGCTTAGATATTACTCGGTAAACGGAACTTACAGAATCGGCCGGAGATCGTGTCGATGCAGCCCTACCAACCCGTACGAACTCGTAAAAAGAAAAGTATTTTGGCGAAGTCGCCGACTTGAAAGTAAAAGTACGAGGAAAAAGTAGATTGGTTGTATTGATTGATGTGTTGTCTTTACAAACCTCTAGAGATGACTATTTATACCCTATTACAACTGATTTCCTAACCGACTAGGATCTATCTCTAATTTTAAATGATAAAAATATTTACAAACACAACTCGTATCGGAGTTGGTTATCATATCCACGGGCCAACCTTCTTCTTTAGCTAATCTTTTCTCCGGCCCACTTTAAGGCCCACACTGGCTAAGCCGCTCCAGCTCGCAATCGGCCAATCCTTGCTAACCCCTTTTGTCAATCGGCCAAAATACTGTACCTTCAATCGGCCGATTCCCAACCGTAGCTTTTAGCTTGCCGCATCGGCCAATCCTTTTCTCCCTTGACGCCGATTCCAAACACGTGTCGAAATTTGGCGTCAACACATGCCCCCCAGTTTTGAAATAAAACATTACTTTTGCTTCGAAATTCTTTTTAATCTTAACTTTCTCTCCGAGACAAGCGTGGCAAAGACTCCTTTCTATTTTGCAACCTTTTTCCAGATAATTGCAATCTTTTCGAACTGAGCGCCTAAGGCAACCGCTCCTCCGAAATTCGTGTAGACGGCGTGGTAAAAATCCCACCCTTACCCCTTCTCTCGAACCGTCCTTAAATACAAGCATTCTCCGCCGCTTCTTCTCCACGAGCTCAGAAATTCTCATTTATTCGGCGAATCATCTTCCATCACATTCCGACGCCCTTTCACCTCCTGGTCGTAACCTTCCGGCGGTCCTTTTCTCATCTTCACCCCGCTTCATCCTTTCTGATGACGGCTCCATCAGCGACCATGAGCTTTATTCCGGAGGTAAATATATGAAGCTTTACCCTTTTACCTTTCACCGCTCATGCGCTTTTTAGATCTATTCTCAATTTCCCTTTTTTACCTTCCTTAGGCGGTCAGGCAGCAATCACTATCCGCATTTAGATGCACCTGGTCTTATCGGCCTAGGTCCTATGGGGAATCCAGATCCCACCGATTTGATCAACCTAGAAACCCATAGGATTCCCTTTAAGCAGTCACCCATGGATTTGAACTAGTGGATGGGCGCATTCAGATTTTGGCCGAACGAAATTGTTGGCTGGAAAGAATGGTTCCAAAGAATGTCCAACTCCAAAAGAGTTCTTTGGGACGAACTGAAAATTGACCAATGTATAAATCTGTCTTTGTCCCAAATGGAGAAGAATGAACCCTGGTGATGGCGGCCTCTTACTTCTGGTCCGACGCACTCAATGCGTTTCTTTTTGGACATGGACCCATCACCCCCACTTTGGCAGACATCCTGATGTTGACCGGCCTCGACATCTCTTCTCCCGATTCACCTTTTGATTTTCTGGTCAAGCCGACCCATCGGCTGGAGACAAAAGGAATCGACAGGTGGAAAGGATACATTGATAAAAACATGAAGATTGGGCCAATCGGCGACAGAGAATATACGGCCTTCCTGACGATGTGGTTAGAGAAGCACTTCTTTTGCGGCAAAGCAGTCGGCCCTTCTTCTAATACACAAGCTTTGGCCGAAGCCCTGGCAAGAGGATCCACTGTCCCTCTAGGAAAACACTTGCTAGGATCGGCTGACCATATGATGAATCAGATCACCGTCAAGCTGTCAACCGGAGAGCCGATTGGTAACCCTAGTGGTCCCTGGTGGTTTATCACCCTCTGGCTCAATTTATACATGAGTAAGGTTTTCCAGCAGCAAGTGGAGACCAAAACATTTCCCAATATTGAGTCAGAGGAAAACCCAACAGTACTACGATGGTGCACTTCTTTTGGTGAGGCGGCATCAGCTTTTCTTGGCAGCAAATTTACTCCTACCAAAATAGCCGAGTATTTCAGATGCTTTTATAACAGCTTCAGTGAAGAAACCACAAGCTAGTATCCGTACCAAAGAGCTGAACCACTCTTTGAACATCCCATCTGCTTCAACTCGACGACCAATTCTTTTGACAATGAGCTCACAGATGTCCTGATCAAACCAGGGATCTTACTAGTGAACTTCTTCGCACGGAAGGATTCTCCAACTTACGAATTTTATAACCCATCAGTAGCAGCACGGCAATTTGGCCTCGGGTAGTTGCCGATTCAGATTTACTTTGCTGGCCGCGCAAAGTTTCGGGATGAGCTTACCAAAGGACTTGACTATAATCAGCTATGCAGTCTGGTACCAGACTCCAGTACCATTGACTTAACCAACTGGGTAGTGGCTCCTTTTGCTGTTCAGCAATTCAAATTATGGTGGGGAGAATGGAAGCAACATCTCTTCTGTGTATCCCCCGCAACATACTGCAACGACCTAGATCCCGCCAACATCGATCCAAATGCAGCGGTACTTCCCCCTTTTTAGCCGCTTTTAATGTCGTTCCTTTTGTACCACAAGATTACCACTGACTTTTATTTTTCCCCTTGTAGTCTGGAAGCCAACTCCCTCCAACGCGCAGCCGAAGCGGCAGGCCGATAGAAAATCACCATCCGTATACATCATTTCCACTCATCGGCTTTCAGGCCCCGTCCATCGAAGGCATCACTACCGGCCGATTGAAGCAGAAGCTGAAGATATCCTCTTCAAAGAAGACAAGCCACCGGGTGCATGCCCGTATAGAATCGGCCGACCAATCGGCGGTGGCATCGACGGGGTCTTTAGTCACACCGACTCCGCCGATTGCCGAAGAAATCGACCCCCAGGCTGCTATAGAAGCTGGAGCAGCAGCTGCATCACTATTGTTAGAAGCTGTTCAGGTAACTTTATACGCCTCGTATTTTTCCAAGTATACTGTCAGTATTAATTTCTTCTTTCTGTTAGTGTTGGGGGGAAATATTAACGATCTCCTTAATACCGCTTAAAGAAACAATCATGAAGGCCCAGTCCCATCCGGGATAACGAAATCGCCGTCAAGCCCAACATGAGTGGGACTCCACCTCGCCCGACCGCGGTCCCGGGGTCAGGAGCGTCCGACCACTCGCCGCAAGGCTCCGCCTCGTCCGACCGCGACCCCGGGGTCGGGAGCGCCCGACCCCTCATCACAAGGTTCCGCCTCGCTCGACCCTAGGCACGGGGGTCGGACTCACTAGGGTCCACAAGACGGATATCCCCCTCGGGCGCGGACTGGATGATCAGGGTAACGATCCCGTGGGTCCCCCTTGTCGACCTCGTCATAAATGCGCCGCACGTCTGGCAGGAGGAAGGATGACCGCGCTCCTCACGCAACCCGCTGCAAGTACCCATGCACGACCACACTGTACAAGCTACAGTACTGGCGGCTTCCTTCCATTCGCCGCAGGGTACTCATGGCCTGCGCCGTCCGGAGCAGAGGGAAGACTCGCCTGTTCTCGGGCCCCGCATGCCCGGCAGCAGGGATGTGATGCCCGCTCTCCGCGAGCCATCATCAGGACGGTGGCATCCGCTGTCCCTCCTAACGGACACCAGAGTGGCGACGAAACGCCCTCATCATGACCCGGCGGCTACGGACACCAAAGAGGCTATCTGCAGGGCGCGACGACAGTTGGCGCATGGCCGCCCTCCTCCTCCAGCATACGCGCCGGCAGATGCCGAAGGCCGGCGAGGACGCCGGGCACCTAGGAACTTGATTCCTCCCTTCGTGTTATATTTTTACCATACTACGTTTAAAATCTTTACTGCTCTCATCACCCGGTCTGACTTGTAACCCCGACAGTCCCCTTACGATATAAAAGGGGCATCGGGGGCCAGAGACAGGGGTGGGCCTCTTCTGCCTCCAAACAAGAGTACACTCTGACATTCCCTTAGGGCACGAGCACCTTCAAGAGACCTGGGATCAGTCCCTCTCTCGCCGATCTGTAACCCCTACTACGGAACCCCGCGTGGGCAACACGAGCAGCCTTGATACTGGACGTAGGGCTTCCCTTGCCCGAACCAGCCTAACCCCGTGTCTCCCGCGCCACCATCCGAAGCCTTACGCACATAAAAGAAATTTACTAGTCTAAGTCTCGATCCACAAATCTTGACAACGACAGTTGGCGCGCCAGGTAGGGGACCCTTGCGCGTAGATCTTCGGCTTCAGATGGCCAAACAATATCAGCTTCGCCCCGGGCTCCCTGATCCGTTTCGGGAGTCTGGACTTTCTCGCCACTGGGGAAGGGATCGAGCTGATCCCTATCCTCGTCTTGCCCGCTCGTCCCGCCATCCTTGGCCCCGCCACCGGGACAGCAGCGAGCGGCCGGGCGCACGCCAGAGGGTCCTCCCCAGGAGGTCGGCTTTTCGGGCTACACAACGCCGCGGAGACTTACGGCCGCCTCCTAACACGGTCCATGACCGTGTCGCCCGCGAGCAACGAGCTCGCAGGCGTGACGAGGACGATCTCCGACTCCGGCTCCAGCAACGGGAGCCCCCACCCCTCACGTGAGTGCTTCATGGCCGACGCACACTCCGAGGGGTCCAACAACAACGGCGCCGAGGGGAGACAAAGGACTCCCCCCTCGCGCGCCGCGGCTACGACCGGAGCCTTACCAAGGGCCCCGGAGTGCTCTCAGCAGTCGGAGGCGCGCGCAGCCTCCCGCCAGGAGGTCGAGCGTCCCCGCCACGAGGGCGGAGCACGACAACGGGCGCGTGATGTCCAGCAACGCATTTGCACGGACGAAGAGCGTCCACAGCTCTTCGCCCGCGCCAGCCAAAACGTCGTAGCTGCGGCGGCCTTGCTCCGGCAACTCCCCGAGCCGGCGACGCCCGAGGAGCGATGGGCACGCCAAGAGATGCGCAACTTGCTCGAATGTGCCGCCGTCCAGCAGGCGGAAAGTTTCGAGTCCCGACGACGCGGGCAGAACGCCAGCAGGGCGACGCCCGACGCGCCTCCGGAGAGATGGGGGGAGTCTGTCCACCAGCCCCCTCCTAGGGCAAATCAGGCCGCGTCCGCCCGGCGGACACCACCACCCGCGGGAGGTGGGGCTCGATCCGTTCACCAGCGCGTCGGCCCCATCCGCGACGCCCGCGACACCCTGAACGCGCGGAGGCGCTCCCGCGCGGACAGGGAGGACGGGGTAGATCGTGGCTACCACGTTCACCGCGGCGGGCGCTACGACAGCGGGGAAGACCGCAGCTCGAGCCCCGGCCCGGCTGGGCCCTAGGCCTTCTCTGCGCGCATCTTGAACGCGCCTTTTCCGCCGCGCTTCAGGCAACCGACAAATGTAGCCAAATACTCAGGGGAGACGAACCCTGGGGTTTGGCTCAGTGACTACCGGCTTGCATGTCAAGCCGGTGGGGCGGACGATGACCTGTTCATCATCCGTAACCTACCCCTTTTCCTGGCTGACTCAACGCGAGCTTGGCTGGAACATATCCCTTCGGGACGGATCCGCTGCTGGAACGACCTGAAGGAGGTCTTCATAGGAAACTTCCAAGGCACGTACACGCGCCCCGACAACTCCTGGGATCTCCGGAGCTGTCGCTAGGGAGCGGACGAGTCCCTCTGGGATTACATCCGGCGCTTCTCCAGGAAGCGCACTGAGCTCTCCAACGTCGCGGACGCCGACGTCATAGGGGCTTTCCTAGCAGGAACCTCCTGCCGGCCCCTCATCCACGAGCTGGGGCGCCGAGGCCCGCGAACCACGGAGGAGCTCCTCAACATCGCCACCAGCTACGCCTCGGGCGAAGAGGCTATTGGAGCGATCTTCGACCGCTCCAAAGGCAAGGCAAAGTGGGAGGAGGATGTTGACAAAGGCACCTCCAACTGCCAGCAGAAGAAGAAGGGCAAACAGCGGTGCGAGGCTCCCCTCGTGGCCGCTGTCGAGCGCAAGCGAGGGCAGCCGCCCCTCGAGGGCACTCCTGGCTTCTTCGACAAGCTGCTTGAGGGACCGTGCCCGAACCACGAGTTCCCCGCGAAGCATGCCTACAAAGACTGCAACCTCATGAAGAGGTACTTTGTGGGCAATCCGGTGAAGGGCGACCGGAAGCGAAAGCCCGACGAGGAGAAGAAGGGCGACGAAGAGAAGGAAGATGGCTTTCCCAAGCTGGACGGCTGCTTCATGATCTTCGGCGACTCGGCGGCGTACGATTCCAAGCGCCAGCAGAAGCTGGAGCGCCGGGAGGTCTACGCGGCCGAGCTGGCAACGCCGGCCTTCCTCGACTGGTCGGGACCGGCCATCACCTTCGATCGGTCCGACCACCCTGGACGCGTCCGGCATCCAGGACGCTACCCCCTCATCGTCGACCCCATCGTCGGCATGACGCGCCTCACCAAGGTGCTCATGGATGGGGGCAGCGGCCTCAACATCCTCTACGCCGAGACCCTTGACGCTATGGGGATCGACCGTTCCCGCCTCCATCCCAGCAAGCCGCCGTTCCACGGCGTCGTGCCGGGGAAACAGGCAATGCCTCTCGGCAAATCGACTTGCCTGTTACTTTTGGGACCCCCTCCAACTACAGGAAGGAGGTCCTTACCTTCGAGGTGGTGGGGTTGCGCGGAACCTACCACGCCATCTTGGGACGGCCATGCTACGTGAAGTTCATGGCCATCCCCAACTACATCTACCTCAAGCTCAAGCTGCCGGGGCCCAACGGGGTCATTACCGTCGGCACGTCCTTTCAGAAGGCGTATGAGTGCGACGTGGAATGCTGCGAGTACGCCGCAGCCATCACCATCACGAGCGATCTGGCGGTCCAGCTCGCGGAAGCCACCGAGGGTCGGCTCGACTCCAAGCAGCCGGCCACCTCCTTTGAGCCCACCGAAGGCATCAAGGAGGTCCCCCTCGATCCCAGCAGTTCCGACGGCAGGGTCATGCGGATCAGCGCTACCTTATCCCCCAAATAGGAAAGCGCGCTCGTCGACTTCCTCCACGCGAATAGCGACGTCTTCGCATGGAAGCCCTCGGACATGCTCGGCATTCCGAGAGAAGTCGCCGAGCACTCCTTGAACATCAAGGCCGGCTCCAAGCCAGTGAAGCAAGGACTGCGCCGCTTCGACGAGGAAAGGCGCAAGGCCATCGGCGAGGAGCTCTAGAAGCTTTTGACGGCCGGATTCATCAAGGAAGTGTACCACCCCGAGTGGCTAGCTAATCCTGTTCTTGTACCGAAAAAGAACGGGAAATGGAGGATGTGTGTAGATTATACCGGTCTAAACAAGGCGTGTCCAAAGGATCCGTTTCCTTTGCCACGCATAGATCAAATAGTCGACTCAACCGCCGGGTACGAAACCCTCAGCTTCCTCGACGTGTATTTCGGCTACCATCAGATCGCGATGAAAGAGTCCGACCAGCTCGCCACCTCTTTCATCACCCCCTTTGGCCCCTACTGCTACGTTAAGATGCCATTCGGCCTCAAAAACGCGAGGGCTACTTTCCAGCGATGCATGCTAAAGTGCTTCGGGGACCTCATCGGGCGGACCGTTGAGGCTTACGTCGATGACATCGTGGTCAAATCCAAGAAGGGTGATCAGCTCGTCCCCGACCTTGAACTAGTCTTCGAAAGGCTGAGGGATAAGCGTATTAAGCTCAATCCCGAAAAATGTGTGTTCGGAGTCCCAAGGGGCATGCTGTTAGGCTTCATCATCTCCGTGCGTGGCATCGAAGCCAATCCAGAGAAGATAGCGGCCATCAGCGACATGAGGCCAATCCGGAACATAAAGGGAGTCCAGCACGTCACGGGATGCTTAGCAGCCCTGAGCCGCTTCATCTCACGCCTTGGTGAGCGGGGGCTTCCTCTCTATGGACTCCTGAAGAAGACTGACCGCTTCAAATGGACCGGCGAGGCCCAGGAGGCACTTGATCGGCTCAAGGACCTCCTGACGAAGGCCCCGATCTTGGTCCCGCCGGTCGACGACGAGCCCCTCCTGCTTTACATCGCGGCGACCACCCAGGTGGTTAGCGCGACCCTGGTGGTGGAACGAGAAGAGGAGGGACACGCTCTCAAGGTGCAACGCCTGGTGTATTTCATCAGCGAGGTCTTGTCCGAGTCCAAGACGCGTTACCCGCAGATCCAGAAGCTCATCTACGCCGTCCTCATCACGAAGAGGAAGCTGCGCCACTACTTCACCTCCCACCCGGTGACGGTTGTTTTGTCGTTCCCACTAGGCGAGGTAATCCGGAACCAGGACGCTGCGAGACGGATCGCGAAGTGGGTGCTCGAGCTCATGGACCAAGGTATCACATACGCCCCCCGAACCGCCATCAAGTCCCAGGTACTCGCCGATTTCATAGCCGAGTGGACAGAGATCCAAACGCTTTCAGCGCCGGAGAAGCAGGAGTACTGGACAATGTACTTCGATGGGTCGCTGATGAGGGCCCGTGCTGGAGCGGGTCTCATCTTTATCTCTCCTCTAGGCGTGCGCATCAGGTACATGATCCGCCTCCACTTCCCTGCGTCCAACAATGTCGTCGAGTACGAGGCCCTCCTCAATGGGCTGCGCATCGCTGTCGAGCTAGGCATTCGTCGGCTAGACATTCGGGGCGACTCCCAGCTAGTCGTCGAGCAAGTCATGAAGGAGTGGAGCTTCCACGATCCCAAGATGGCAGCCTACTGCAACGAGGTTCGCAAGCTCGAAGACAAGTTCGACGGGCTGGAGCTCAACCACGTCGCAAGGCGCTTCAACGAAGCCGCTGACGAGCTGGCGAAGGTAGCATCTGGCCGAATGCCCGCCCTCGACGGCGTCTTCGTCAGCAACCAGTTCAAGCCCTCAATCCGCCATCCAGAGCCGGTGAGGGTCGCGAAGCACCCCCCACCCCGGGGTCGGACCCCGACCCGAGGAAGGTCGGCAACACGCCACCCGTCCCAGGCCTTGACGCCAGCACCAACGGGGTCGGCTCCGCCTCCCCCGACCCGACCCCGGAAGCTGACCCCTCCGGCCCCATGGTCATGGAAATCGCGACAGACCCCGCGGCGGGGCCTGACCCCCAGCCGACTGGAGAGCCCCGTACCTCGATTACCTCGCCCATGACGCGCTCCCGGCGAACAAGACGGAAGCCCGTAGGATCGCACGCCGCGCCAAATCCTTTGCCATCATCGATCAGGAGCTCTACAAGAGAAGCCACACCGGCATCCTCCAGCGCTGCATCCTGGTCGAGCAGGGAAAGGCACTAATCCGGGACATCCACACCGGAGCCTGCGGCCACCATGCTGTGCCAAGGACCCTCGTCGGCAACGCCTTCCGGCAAGGTTTCTACTGGCCGACGGCGGTCGCCGACGCCACCCAGGTAGTCCGCACCTGTGAGGGGTGCCAATTCTTTGCACGCCAAACTCACCTGCCCGCGCAGGCGCTACAAACCATCCCTATCACGTGGCCGTTCGCGGTCTGGGGACTGGATCTCGTCAGGCCCATCAAGAAAGCACCCGGGGGCTTCACCCACCTACTGGTCGCTGTTGACAAGTTCTCTAAGTGGATCGAGGCAAGACCAGTGGCGCAAATCGGGTCCGAGCAGGCGGTACAGTTCTTCACTGACATCATCCACCGCTTCGGGATCCCCAATTCCATCATCACCGACAACGGCACGTAGTTCACCGGGAAGAAGTTCCTCCAGTTCTGCGACGACCACCACATCTGAGTGGACTGGTCGGCTGTGGCACACCCCCGCACGAACGGGCAAGTCGAGCGAGCCAACGTCATGATACTCCAGGGTCTCAAGCCACGAATCTTCGACCGCCTCAAAAAGTTTGGCGGACGATGGGTCGTCGAGCTCCCCGCAGTCCTTTGGAGCCTGAGGACGACCCCCAGCCGGGCGACTGGCTTCACCCCGTTCTTCATGATTTACGGGTCTGAGGCCATTCTGCCCACCGATCTGGAATACGGATCGCCGAGGGTCAAGGCATACGACGAACAAGGGAACCAGGCATCACTCGAAGACGCACAAGATCAACTCGACGAGGCACGAGACGTAGCCCTGCTGCACTCGGCTAAGTACCAGCAGGCCCTACGGCGTTACCACAGCCGTAAGGTACAAGGCCGAGCCTTCAACGTCGGCGACTTGGTGCTCCGCCTCGTCCAGGACAACAAGGGTCGGCACAAGCTAACTCCCCCGTGGGAAGGCCCTTTCATCGTCGCGCAAGTACTACGGCCAGGCACCTACAAGCTGGCGACTCCCGACGGGCAGATCTTCACCAACGCCTGGAACATAGAACAACTAAGGCGCTTTTACCCATAGCTTTTATTTCCAAGTTCTGCACAGATTTGTCTGCAATTTTGATAGTTTTCTTTTTGCAGAAAAAAGAAATTCCAAGCCGTCTCTGTTCAGGCTTCTCCCGTCGAGCTCAGAGGTATCCCACCCTGGCCTCGCTCCAGGGTCGCATACCCCTCGGGGGCTATCAGGGGCTCCGGCCCAAGCCACTTGGCACCATCTAAAAGAAATGTTTTTTCTTTCGAGCCGAGCCCCTCTTTCTAAACTTTTGGACACAAAAAGGAAAGAGTGCGCGAACGGTGTTCAGGAAAGATTGATCGGACTGCAAAGAAAACTACGCCCCATCGGCTACGGTGCCTTCGCTCATCAAAGCTTACTGACACGCCCGACAACGCACTCTAAACTTTTAAGTCCAAAGGGACAATAAAGGGGATCGGAAACTTTCGCACGGCAAAGTTATAGAAAAGGCCTCTATGGCCATCACAAGATAAATCCGAAACTGATGTATTTACAATTTGGGCGCCAGCCCGGTACAGTTAGCTCGACGGGGAATCTTCGGGAGGGACTGTTGAGATACGAGGTAGGCTACACTAGCGCAATTCAAAAATTCTACCGCGTATAACCAGGAAGAACTGCCGTATAAGGATCACGGGATTACCACTCGACGCACTACTGGTGCGGAAGATGTAGATATGCATCGATGCAGTGAAGACAATCACGTAGTCGTACGTAGTCGATCAACGTAGTCGTACGTAGTCGATCACGTCCAGCAGCTCCTCAGCAGCTCGTCCACGTGCAGCAAGATCGCCTCCGGTACCGCGGCTCATCGTTGGCTCGTCGTGGCTCGTCAGCGGCTCGTCCAAGTGCTGCAGGCGCAACACCTCCAAGGTATCCACACGTGCAGGGAGGAAGCGTCGCAAGCCGGATTGCTAGATCCGCGAGTTGCAACAGGTGAGGGCGTGGGAGGCGCGGCAGGTGTGTTTCGCCAAAAGGTGTCAACCCTAGGGCGCCCCCACCCCTCTATTTATAGAGGTTCCTGATGGGCCTCTGGATCCGAGGCCCATTAGTACTTCTAAACCTAATCCAACTCGGATCAGATCCGAATTGGGCTTCCAGCCCCTTAAGTGTGTGACCCTATGGGTTCGGATACGTATAGACATGGCCCGAGTACTCCTACTCGGCCCAATAGTCGGTAGCGGCCTCTAGCAAGACGTGCCAACTCCTATACGCACACGAAGATCATATCAGACGAACCATCACAACATAATATACATGCTATTCCCTTTGCCTCACGATATTTGGTCTAGCTTCAAGCCGACCGCTCTTTCTCGATCCTGTGATTCGGAATCCCTTTGTAGGTTAACTCTTAACCGTACGTAGCATGGCCATGCATTTTCGGATCCGATCACTCGAGGGGCCCAGAGATATCACTCTCAATCAGAGAGGGGCAAATCCCATCTTGATTGACCATGTCTCATAGCATGCTTCTTGACAAACCCGAAAGCTACCTTTATAACTACCCTGTTACGGCGTAGCGTTTGATAGCCCCTAAGTAGGTCGATCCACATCTAGAATACATGCGACAATCTCAGGTCTAAGGACAAAGCGTATATGTTGTTTAAAGAGAGAACTACTTCTCGTGTTGGGTCAGTCCTAACACATGTCTCCACATGTGTCCACATTATTAGTTCAACATCTCCATGTCCATGACTTGTGAAACATAGTCATCAACTAATACATGTGCTAGTCTAATATTCATGTGTGTCCTCACATGAACTCCGACTAGGGACAACTTTAGAATAACCATACAAGTAAAGAGTTTCACATACAATTCACATAATTGCAAATCAATTCAAGTAGCCTGTAATGGATATTCAATGAACACAATATACAAATCATGGATACAAATGGAATATCATCATCTCTATGATTGCCTCTAGGGCATACCTCCAACAGTCTCCCACTTGCACTAGAGTCAATCTAGAAGGTACCTAATGCCCATAGCTCTTACATGCACATCATTCTTAGCCTGCGGGAGTGGTTTTGTCAACGGATTAGAAATGTTCAAATCCGTGTGTATTTTGCATATCTTGATCTCACCCCGGTTAACGAAGTCTCGAATGAGATGAAATCGCCGCATTACGTGTTTGTTCTTCTGGTGGTTCCTTGGCTCCTTTGCTTGCGCAATTGCCCCATTGTTATCACAGTAGAGATTCAATGGGCTGGACGCATTCGGGAACACACCAAGCTCAATGAGGAAATTCCTTATCCAAACACCTTCCTTCGCGGCTTCCGAAGCCGCGATGTACTCGGCTTCTGTCGTAGAATCGGCCACCGTCTCCTGCTTGGAACTCTTCCAACTAACAGCACCACCATTTAGCGTGAACACAAATCCTGATTGTGACTTTGAATCATCTCTGTCGGTTTGGAAACTAGCATCGGTGTAACCTGTTACAACGAGCTCCTCCTGACCTCCATAGACGAGGAACATATCTTTAGTCCTTCTCAAGTACTTAAGAATGTTTTTCACCGTTGTCCAGTGACTCTCACCTGGATCAGATTGGTGTCTGCTTGTCATACTTAGCGCATATGAAACATCTGGGTGAGTACTTATCATTGCATACATGATAGATCCAATAGCCGAGGCATATGGCACTCTACTCATGCGATCCCGCTCATCAGCAGTCGAAGGACACTGAGTCTTGCTGAGATGTATGCCATGTGACATAGGCAAGAACCCTTTCTTTGCCTCTTCCATGCTGAACCGCTTCAACACTTTGTCAATGTAAGTATCTTGGCTTAAACCTATAAGCCTTCTCGATCTATCTCTATAGATCTTAATACCCAGAATATATGCTGCTTCCCCTAAGTCCTTCATCGAAAAACTATTTTTCAGTGAAGTCTTTACGGACTCAAGCATAGGAATGTTATTTCCAATCAGTAATATGTCATCCACATATAAGATTAGAAATACTACAGAGCTCCCACTGACCTTCTTGTAAACACAAGACTCTTCTTCGTTCTTGGTGAAGTCAAACCCTTTGACCACTTCATCAAAACGAATGTTCCAACTCCTAGATGCTTGCTTCAATCCATAAATGGATCTCTGAAGCTTGCATACCTTTCCAGCATTTTTCGGATCGACAAAACCCTCGGGTTGTATCATATACACGTCCTCAGCTAGGTTTCCATTCAGGAAAGCTGTCTTGACATGCATCTGTCATATCTCATAATCGAAATATGCAGCTATAGGTAGAATAATCCGAATGGACTTAAGCATCACTACGGGCGAGAAGGTCTCGTCGTAGTCAACTTCTTGAACTTGTCGAAAACCTTTTGCGACAAGTCGTGCTTTGTAGATGTGAACGTTTCCATCCATGTCCTTTTTCTTTTTATAGATCCACTTGCACTCTATGGCTTTAACACCATCAGGCGGGTCAACCAAGTTCCAAACTTGATTGTCTCCCATGGACTCTATTTCGGATTGCATGGCACTCTGCCATTTTTCGGAGTCTGGGTCCATCATTGCTTCTGCATATGTCGCAGGCTCATCATTGTCCAACAATAATATTTCTCGCATTTCGCGGAGCCTTGCCGACCTTCGTGGTTGTGGCGGTGCTTCTCTTGCCATGGGTATCTCAACTTGTTCTGCTACGTTAGCATCACTCATTGATTCTTGCCCGATCGGCTCATCTTGAACTTCTTCAAGATGCACTGTCTTTCCACTCTTTTCTCCTTTGAGAAACTCTTTCTCTAGAAAAACCCCGTTCCGAGCGACAAACACTTTCCCTTCTGATCGGTTGTAGAAATAATATCCCAAAGTTTCCTTTGGATATCCCACGAAAATGCACTTATCCGACTTGGGTGTGATCTTGTCCGACTGAAGTCGCTTGACAAACACTTCACATCCCCAAATCTTTAGAAAAGACAAACTAGGAACCTTTCCAGTCCATATCTCATATGGTGTCTTAACTACGGATTTAGATGGTACCCTATTTAGTGTGAAAGCTGCTGTTTCTAGAGCGTATCCCCAAAATGACAACGGTAGGTCCGACTGGCTCATCATTGATCGAACCATGTCTAACAAAGTTCGATTACGTCGCTCGGACACACCGTTTCTCTGAGGTGTTCCAGGCGGCGTAAGTTGTGGAACAATTCCGCAACTCTTTAGATGATTGCTAAACTCGTGGCTCAAATACTCGCCTCCACGATCAGATCGCAAGGCCTTAATTTTCTTGCCACGCTGATTTTCAACTTCATTCTGAAATTCCTTGAACTTTTCAAAGGTTTCAGACTTGTGCCTCATCAAGTAGACATAGCCATATCTACTAAAATCATCAGTGAAAGTTATGAAGTATTGGAATCCTCCTCTAGCCGTCGTGCTCATTGGTCCGCATACATCACTATATACGAGTTCCAACAAGTCTACTGCTCTCTCAGGAAATCCTGTGAAAGGGGTCTTGGTCATCTTGCCTAGCAAGCAAGCTTCGCATGTCTCGTATGATTCAAAATCAAACGAAGTTAGAAGTCCATCAGAATGGAGCTTCTTCATGCGGTTTTCACTTATATGACCCAAACGACAATGCCACAAGTAGGTAGGACTCAAATCATTAGGCCGAGGCCTTTTAGCACTTACATTACAGACAGGTGAACCATCAAGATTTAAAACAAATAATCCATTCACAATGGGTGCAAAAGCCATAAACATATTATTCTTAGAGATCACACAACCATTGTTTTCACTCGCAAATGAATAACCATCCTCCATCAAGCATGAAGGAGACAAAATGTTTCGACTTAAACTAGGAACAAAATAACAATTATTCAACTCCATAATAAATCCTGACGGGAGGTGGAGTTGCATCGTTCCGACGGTCAACGCAGCAACTCTTGCATTATTGCCCACGCGGAAATCAACTTCTCCTCTTTCCACGCTTCTACTTCTTATCATTCCCTGCATCGAATTGCAAATATGAGCAACCGATCCGGTATCAAACTGTTGGAGGTATGCCCTAGAGGCAATCATAGAGATGATGATATTCCATTTGTATCCATGATTTGTATGTTGTGTTCAATGAATATCCATTGAAGGCTACTTGAATTGATTTGCAATTACGTGAATTGTATGTGAAACTCTTTACTTGTATGGTTATTCTAAAGTTGTCCTTAGTCGGAGTTCATGTGAGGACACACATGAATATTAGACTAGCACATGTATTAGTTGATGTCTATGTTTCACAAGTCATGGACATGGAGATGTTGAACTAATAATGTGGACACATGTGGAGACATGTGCTAGGACTGACCCAACACGAGAAGTAGTTCTTTCTTTAAACAACATATACGCTTTGTCCTTAGACCTGAGATTGTCGCATGTGTTCTAGATGTGGATCGACCTACTTAGGGGCTATCAAACGCTACGCCGTAACAGGGTAGTTATAAAGGTAGCTTTCGGGTTTGTCAAGAAGCATGCTATGAGACATGGTCAATCAAGATGGGATTTGCCCCTCTCTGATTGAGAGTGATATCTCTGGGCCCCTCGAGTGATCGGATCCGAAAATGCATGGCCATGCTACGTACGGTTAAGAGTTAACCTACAAAGGGATTCCGAATCACAGGATCGAGAAAGAGCGGTCGGCTTGAAGCTAGACCAAATATCGTGAGGCAAAGGGAATAGCATGTATATTATGTTGTGATGGTTCGTCCGATATGATCTTCGTGTGCGTATAGGAGTTGGCACATCTTGCTAGAGGCCGCTACCAACTATTGGGCCGAGTAGGAGTACTCGAGCCATGTCTATACGTATCCGAACCCATAGGGTCACACACTTAAGGGGCTGGAAGCCCAATTCGGATCAGATCCGAGTTGGATTAGGTTTAGAAGTACTAATGGGCCTCAAATCCAGAGGCCCGTCAGGAACCTCTATAAATAGAGGGGTGGGGGCGCCCTAGGGTTTACAGCTTTTGACGAAACACACCTGCCGCGCCTCCCACGCCCTCGCCTGTTGCAACTCGCGGATCTAGCAGTCCGGCTTGCGACGCTTCCTCCCTGCACGTGTGGATACCTTGGAGGTGTTGCGCCTGCAGCACTTGGACGAGCCGCCGACGAGCCGCCGACGAGCCACGACGAGCTAACGACGAGCCGCGGTACCGGAGGCGATCTTGCTGCACGTGGACGAGCTGCTGGACGTGATCGACTACGTACGACTACGTTGATCGACTACATACGACTACATGATCGTCTTCACTGCATCGACGCATATCTACATCTTCTGCACCAGTAGTGCGTTGAGTGATAATCCCGTGATCCTTATACGGCAGTTCTTCCTGGTTATACGCGGTAGATTTTTTGAATTGCGCTAGTGTAGCCTACCTCTTATCCCAACAGTGGTATCAGAGCCGTAGCTGCTTAGTTTTGGATTCGGGATGTGTGCATATGGAGATATGCGAGTTTTCCGTTTGATCTATGTCCTGGTTTCGTGCCCTTGCTGCAATGGTAGTGTAACGACATACTCCTACCGGTCGGTTTCCGCCATCGGAGTTAAGTGATACACGTAAATCCAGTTGCAGTGAGTGAAGATCAATATGATTGGTCGAATCGAGATCCAGGGTCATACGCCAGGCGCATTAGATGTGCAATAGTAGATGAGATCTACTGCCGGGGTCGGGATTTTTTCCGTTTGCGTATGCTTCGGTAAATCAGCCGTAACTTTTCGGTACGATCTCGGCTCGGGGTGAATTTTATATGAAAATTGATCTACAGAAAAAGTTACACATGAAATTCAATCGCTTCGCCATTTTCGGCGAAATTAGATTTCCCAAATTCGGCTTGGAAGATGGAGTTTCGGGCATCCAAAGTTTGGAACGTTAGGACGCCTAACTCTGTTTTGCAGGATGTATGTTTGTATCTTGTGATCAGTATGGCCCCCTTGTGTATGTGATGCATGTGTGTAACTCATTTGTGACCTGAGTGTCGCGCGTACGGCAACACGGCAGGAGCCATATGTGTTGTCACTTTATTGTATTTAATGGTCTGCGTACCAATCTGTGATGACCCAAGCAACTATGTAATCTTCATTACTAGATTCTTTACTAGCTATTAGGCGTAATAGCATGCTCTAGTTCTTGGAGGACTCATCACCAGGAGGATGGCACACATGGAACATGGAGATGGAGATCACCATGGTGAACAGGTTCTATGGAGATGGAGATCACCATATGAAAACGGGCCATACTGTGTCAGAACTGTGTGAATGCTATTATGTTTATGTTTTACTTTCTGCATGCTGTGATGTTAGAAGTAGAACGATCCCTCACAAAGTTTAAGTTAGTATGCCCTCCCAACTAAAACTTGCACTGTCCCATGTCTTGTACAATTAGTGGTGGGTCTATGAAATTAGGGTGCCACTAGTTTTCCTTGACTAGACGGGTTTGTGTCGGACACTTACACGCATAAGGGTTGGTTTGCTTAACGAGGTTATCTTAACGGTTAAGGACCTTGGGGCATAAAGGTTGGGCGCCGAGACATAGAGATGTCACCCAACAACAGGAGTCATATGTGATATGATTAGCAAAAGTTGCTTACCGATCTACCTTGTTTGCTAGCGGTGATGCTAAAGCTCACTAGTGGACTTGTTAGTTGTGGATCCTGAATCACTAAGTTTCAATAGAGGGATATTGATTTTAGTGGGAGTAGATTCTGTTAAAATAGTTTAATGTAATTTGCTCTATCATGGATACGTTTGTCTTAGTGTATTTTGCATTAGTTTTGTTGTAGATTAAATAGCACCTAGCAACACCACCACATCGTTTGCTTTGCGTTCGGTCCTTGAGAAGGACAAGTTGAATGGAACAAACTACTCGGATTGGATCCGTAACCTGAGAATTGTTCTCAGGGCTGATAAAAAGGAAGATGTTCTAGACACCCCACTACCACCAGTACCTGCTGATGATGCATCTGCTGCCGTTAAGGCTGCTTACAAGAAGGCATTTGATGCTAATCTTGAGGTAAGCTGCCTTATGCTTGCTTGCATGGAACCCGAGCTGCAGATGCAGTTCGAAACAATCCATGAGGCACACGATATGATCGTGGCGCTCAAGGACATGTTCCAAACACAGGCTAGGACCGAAAGGTTCAATGTGTCCAAAGCCTTTCTGGAGTGCAAGTTAGCAGAAGGTGCAGCAGTAGGACCACATGTAATCAAGATGGTTGGTTACACTCAGCGATTGGAGAAGCTGGGCTTCCCAATGGGCAAAGAGTTGGCCACTGACTTCATTCTTTCATCTCTTCCACCTAGCTATGGGAACTTCATCTCGAACTACCATATGCATGGGACGGAGAAGGGTTTGAATGAACTGTGTGGTATGCTCAAGATAGCAGAGGTAGACATCAAGAAAAGCACTAGTACCAGCCATGTGATGGCTATACAGAACAAGCCTAGCTTTAAGAAGAAGGGCAATTCTTGGAAGAAGAAGGGCAAGGCTGGAACGTCCAAGCCAAACCCAGCGCCCAAGGTTAAAGCTGGACCTAGACCTGCTCCAGACAAAGAGTGCTTTTACTGTCATGAACTTGGTCACTGGAAGAGAAACTGCAAGCAGTACCTAGCTGTTGACGCCAGATTTCGTCACTAGTAGAATCGGTGCTAAGAAGAGGAGGAATCGGAGAAGCACAGTTGGGAATCGGCCAAATGGTGCTACAGTGTGAGATCGGCTGGTGACTTCTGTCTCGCTTCGGGTCGAATATATCAGAGTCCCAATCGGTAATCTTTTGCCGATGAGGAATCGGCCGATTAGGAGGATGGGCTAATTGGGCCTGTATGGGCTTGGAATAGAAGGATGAGCTGGAAGTCAGCCCACAAAGCGTGGAGTAACTAACCTAGCACGAATCATGCTTGTAGATATTCGTTTTCTGTTTGAATTAGGGATAGAATTCTAGTCGGTTAAGAAGATATCTGTACGGGGCTATAAATAGCTACCTTGGTAAATCTGTAATCATCAACCAATCAATACAACAAGCTACTTTTTCCTCGTACTTACTTTCAAGCAGGCGACTTCGCTACTACTTTTCTCTTTTTCACGAGTTCGTGCGGGTTGGCAGGGCTGCATCATCTTGATCTCCGGCCGATTCTGTAAGTTCTGTTTATCGAGTAATATCTAAGCTTTAACTTCGGGCGTATCGCTGTTGTTTCGTTTAGATTTATTCACTAGTTATCGATATTTGCTAGATTCATAGGTTTTACCTGTTTTTCTAGTCTTTATCACCAGTTATCCAGCTAGGAATCGGTAGTGTCGGCTTTCTTTACTTTCTGTTGTTAAATTCATCTACTGCTGATTAGGTCTATTCCTAGTGTTGTTATCATAAGCTTTGTATCGATTACTCTAGTAATTCTTTGTCAACAAGGCTACAGTGATCGGCTGCCCTATAGCCGATTCCTTTATTATAGCAAATCGGCCGATTCGCTGATAAGCTCTCTCGAGATCGGAAACTTAGCCGATCGTGATTTCTGAACCTGACACGTATTCTTCCTTGCCAATCAACAGGTCAGATTGGCTGGCACGCCGCGCGAACGGCACCAGGGCATTCACCCGAACAGGAGTTAAGCAGATTCTCCCAGGTCGTGTGTCGGTCGCTGGGATTTGGTTGACCGATTTCTAGCGCCAACACACTTTGACACGCCCGGTGGGACCAATACAACCGCCATCATGTCAAAAGCTGCTGAAGTCTCCGAAGATAACGTCATCGAGGTGACAGAAGCAGATCTGAAGGACGACCAGAAGGAAGAGCTGGACAAGTATACGGCACAGTTTCGGAAAGCTTGCCTGAAGTCTTTCAGTCGCTCCAGAAGCGGGGAGACCATCAAGAAGACTCCATTCCCTGCTCCCCGCCAGATCACGATTTCTGAGGATTCGGATAAAATGTCCGATATGATTCAACAGTCTATTCATCACGCCTTCATTGATCAGTCCCCGGTACTTTCCAACATGGTGCACAACGCTGTTGTTAACTCCTTTGCTGGCGGGATACCTCAAGGGTACAGGGGACCGGCATATTTTCAGCCGATTCCATCAAATCAGACTTATTCAAATTCGGCTTCGCAGCCGATCCAATTTTCTGTCGGGGGATCAGGTGCTTCCTCATCATCAGCTCCTATGGGATATGGCTCCATCCAACTGTCCTCTGCGCCATTCCCTCCAGTCAGCCCAATTAACCCATCACCCTGGGGGGCACCTTCAGTCATGGCCGGTCAGAATCAATCGGCCAGTCAATTGAACCCTCCATTCTAGACATCCTTCCAGGCTGCTATCCGGCCAACCATGCCGCCATACCAGCCTATCGCTCCGGAGGTCAACAAGACAGCAGAGATCATGCTGTATGATGAAACGAGTGGCTCATTCAAACAGCCAGCCTTTGCTACACAGCCGGCTTACACTCAGATACCACCCTTCAATCAGCCTCCGTTTATTCAGCCTCCGATTTACCAGCACGTGCCGGTACCTCAACCAACAGTTCACCAGCAACAGCCAGATTGGTCGGCACGTATTGCAGAGGTGATGCAAGAACAATTCGGCTTGAAGCCGAAAGTGCAAACTTATACCTACAGAACACCATACCCGTCTACATATGACCTATTGCCGTTCCCCCATCGGTATAAAGTTCCTGATTTCACTAAATTTTCGGGGATGGATGATACTTCGACCGTAGAGCATGTGAATAGATTCATCATCCAATGCGGAGAAGCAGCTACGCAAGACGCCCTACGGGTACGGTTGTTCTCATCATCTCTGTCTGGTTCGGCCTTTCAATGGTTCACGACATTGCCGCCAAACTCAATTATCACATGGGCCGATTTAGAAAGACAGTTCCACAAATACTTCTATGCCGGGGTGCATGAGATGAAGCTGTCCGATTTGACCAGCCTCAGGCAAAGGAGTGATGAGCCGATATCCTCGTATATACAGAGGTTTCGGGAAATCAGAAACAAGTGCTAGTCCCTGGCTCTAACCGATGCGCAGTTGGCCGATATAGCTTTTCAAGGCCTTCTGCCCCACATCAAAGAAAGATACGCTTCACAAGAGTTCGAGAGTCTGAGCCAGATTGTTCACCGATTGTCTGGACAGGAGGTACGTCCTTTCGATCCGCGGAGGAATTTCCAAAAGAAAGTGGCGTTCCTGGAAGAGTTAGAGGATGAGGAAGATGTTGAAGTCGGACTTGCGGAGTGGATCAAGGGGAAGAAGCCGATATCATGCCCATTCGGCAAAAAGGATCCGGAAGTGTTCGGTTTTGACACAACTAAGGCCGATAAAATCTTCGACCTTCTCCTCCAGGAAGGGCAGATTAAACTCTCGCCGTACCATACAATACCTTCTGCCGAACAATTAAAAAAGATGAAGTATTGCAAGTGGCACAATGCCACATCCCATGATACCAACGAGTGCAAGATCTTCAGGCAACAGATACAGTCGGCCATTGAGCAAGGCAGACTTAAATTTGAAGTGCCGGCAAAATCGGCCAAGCCAATGAAGATTGACCAACACCCCTTTCCTACCAACATGGTTGATACGGGGAAGAATTCACTCCAAACAAAAGTGCTGACGTCCGAATCGGCCAAAAAGAGTGGCGCCGTCGATCCCAGAAATCAAGCTACGCCTGAAGATGTCAAGGGGAAGCGGCGGATGGAAGACGACGATGGCGAATCAGAAGGGCCACGCATTACTTCCCAGTTCCTGCTCCAGAAGTACCAACGTCAGCATGAACGCTCAAGGTCCCGGGAAGAAGCAATGCGTCGGCACGAGGAGCACTGGAGATGCCCGTTCTTCATTCATTGTTGGGAAAACAACCTCAGACTACCTTCAGCCGATACTTGCCCAGAATGCAACGGTCCATATCGAGGCAATCGGCCATTCAACAGATCTCGCTCCAGGGAAGGAAGGCCAGAACCGATCAGCAGGAACTGGCGCAACCAAGATGACCAGCGCCCTCCCGTGCGTGATCGGCTGGGGGGCAGAAGTGATCGATATGATCGGTCGGAAGATAGACGCCATGATAGGCAGGGGGGCAGGACTGATCGGCATACCAGTCGGACAACAAAGCCAGCGTTCACAGCCGGCTCAAAGAGATGGCCGATGCTCGGGTGACAGATGAAAACCCGTTAGGACGCAAACCGGAATGGGAATGCGCCAGGTCAGGGGGAAGACCAATAAACCCCAGGTGGTGTCCCGACGGATTGACCAAGTCTCAAAAACGAAGAATCCAACGTCTCCGCCAATGGGAACAGCAAGAAGAAGAAAGCGCGACGGACAAGAAGGAAGGAAGGCCTCGGGTGTGGCGCCCCAAAAGAAACGATAAAGGGAACGGCGAGTCGGCGGGTGACGAATCGGCGGCCGAGATCGGCATGGTTTTCATTTTGCCGATGGAATTCATGACTCCCGCCGATCAACAGGATATATCGGCGATAGAAGAACAGACAGCGCAGTTGGCCCTGGAGCCAATGATGGCCACGTTCGAAAAGCCCGAAGATGACGAACGACAACATATGAAGGCGCTGTTCCTTAAGGGGCATGTTGATGGCCGTCCCCTCACTAGATTGATGGTAGACGGAGGAGCTGCAGTCAACATCATGCCGTACGCCGTACTCCGGAAACTTGGGAAAAGGGACGACGACTTGACCAAGACAGACATGATGCTCAAGGACTTCGAGGGCAAGGTATCAAACGCTCGCGGTGCTCTCTGCGTCGACCTCACCATCGGCAGTAAGACCCTTCCTACCACCTTCTTTATTATTAATGGCAAGGGATCCTACAATATGCTACTTGGCCGAGACTGGATACACGCAAACTGCTGCATCCCGTCAACAATGCATCAGTGCCTCGTACAATGGGTCGGCGATAACATCGAGGTGGTCAAAGCCGACTCCGCATACAGCATTGCGGCAGCCGACACGCAGCAGTGGAGCTGCAAAACCGTCAGGTGCATATCAGGTAGAGTATGGGAGACCGATTTCCTGAAGGTCACCAATTTTGGCCTACAGCCGATCCGAGCAGTCGGCTCCGAAGATTCAGAATAGATGGATCAGTTCGCCCGAGAAGATGGGAAGCTAGGGCACAGGTTCATGTCGGCCGATTCATTGGAAATGATAGATTTAGGCGATGGTACCAAACCAAGGCCGACTTATATTAGTGCAAATTTAGATCCAGAGTACAAGTGTAAATTGACAAATTTATTAAAGGAATTTAAGGATTGTTTTGCTTGGGAGTATCACGAGATGCCCGGTTTAGACCGATCCATTGTTGAACATCGGCTACCCATAAAACCAGGGTATCGGCCGTACCAACAACCCGCACGGCGCTGCAATCCTAAAATTCTACCAGACATAAAAGCTGAAATAACTCGGCTAATCGAAGCAAAATTTATTCGCGTTATGCCGAGTGGATTTCTAACATCGTACCAGTATACAAGAAAAATGGGAAGCTATGCGTTTGCGTTGATTTCAGGAATCTTAATCAGGCCACACCGATGGATGGTTACCCCATGCCAACGGTCGATGTACTAATCGACGCTGCCGCGGGGCATAAAATCATTAGCTTCATGGACGGAAACGCCGGATACAATCAAATACTTATGGCCGAAGAGGATATACCCAAAACGGCCTTCAGATGTCCAGGCCACCTTGGTTTGTTCGAGTGGGTGGTGATGACTTTCGGCTTGAAGAACGCTGGCGCTACATATCTGAGAGCTATGAATTACATATTTCACAAACTTATTGGCCTTCTGGTAGAAATCTACATCGATGATGTCGTGGTCAAGTCTAAAGGTCACGAAGAACATCTGGCCGATTTGCGAAAAGTGCTAGAGTGTACCAAAAAACACGGTCTTAAGATGAATCCCAACAAATGTGCTTTCGGCGTATCCGCCGGACAGTTCTTAGGATTCATGGTACACGAACGAGGCATAGAGATCAATCGGAAGACCATAGCGGCCATCAACAAAGTTGTGGCCCCACAGAACAAAACCGAACTGCAGTCTCTAATCGGCAAGGTGAATTTCATCAGAAGATTTATATCTAATCTATCTGGACGGATTCAGGCGTTCACGCCACTTCTGAAGCTAAAGCCGGACCAGGAATTTATATGGGGAGAAGAGCAGCGCAAAGCATTGGAAGATATCAAGCAATACTTGGTCTCACCACCAGTGTTGGTTCCCCCTCAAACTGGTAAGCCGTTTAAACTATACTTATCAGCCGATGAAAAAGCTATTGGATCGGCTCTAGTCCAGGAGTTTGAAGGCAAGGAGCGGGTAATTTATTATGTCAGTAGAAGACTTCTGGATGCTGAAACAAGATATCCTCCGGTGGAGCGTTTGTGCCTATGTCTTTACTTCTCATGCACCAAACTCAGGCACTATCTACTGTCGGCAGAATGTGTAGTCGTATGCAAAGACGACGTAGTAAAATACATGCTATCACTGCCGATATTGAAAGGTCGAATCGACAAATGGATCTTAGCTTTATCAGAGTTTGACCTGCGGTATGAATCGGCAAAAGCCGTCAAGGGTCAAGTCATGGCTGATTTCGTCGCCCAGCACTGTGGACCGGAGATTGCCCTCGTAGAGCTGGCACCTTGGACATTATATTTCGACGGGTCATCATGTGGGGTCGGATCAGGAATCGGCATCGTTCTCATATCGCCTCGGGGGGCAAGCTATGATTTTTCTCTGCCGATAGAAACCGCCGCTACTAACAATCAAGCGGAGTACCGAGTTGTATTAAAAGGCTTACAACTATTGAGAGAAGTCAAGGCCGATTCCGTCGAAGTCTTCGGAGATTCTATGCTTATTGTGGATCAACTGACCGGAAGGTCCGAATGCAAAGATGACGTATTAAGAATTTATTACGAAGATTGCTTACAGCTTTTAAAAGAATTCCGATCGGCAGTAATCGAGCACATCCCAAGAGACCGCAACGAAGACGCCAACAAACTCGCCCAGCATGCGTCTGGGTATCGGCCAATTCTAGGCACTATGGCTCTAGAGCTCACGGCCGATGACTGGCGTAAAGAAATTGCCGACTACCTGAAGGATCCGTCTAAAAAGGTGGAGCGACGAGTACGTTTTCATGCTACCAAATACGTGCTGCTCGAAGATGACCTATTCTACCGAACGATCGACGGAGTTCTTCTCAAATGCCTTGGGACAGAGGAGGCCAAGACGCTGATGGGAGAAATCCATGAGGGGGTATGTGGAGCACACCAATCGGCGCATAAGATGAAGTGGATGATCAGGAATAATGGGTCTACTGGCCAACGATCCTCGAAGACTGTTTCAAATATTATAAGGGCTGTCAGGAGTGCCAAAAGTTTGGCAATGTCCAGCGTGCACCCGCATCGACCATGAATCCCATCATTAAGCCATGGCCGTTCAGGGGATGGGGAATAGACCTTATTGGCCAAATTTACCCACCATCAAGCAAAGGGCACAAATTTATTCTGGTGGCTACTGATTACTTTACCAAATGGGTAGAGGCTATCCCGTTGAGAACCGTGACATCGGCTATCATGGCTGACTTCGTAAGGGACCACATCGTTTACCGATTCGGTATCCCTCAGACTATAACAACCGATCAAGGAACAATGTTCACATCGGGGGAATTTGAGGAATTTACGACCGATATGGGAATCAAATTGTTAAATGCTTCTCCATACTACGCCCAAGCCAATGGTCAGGCGGAATCCTCCAATAAAGGGGTAATCAAATTGATCAAAAGAAAAGTCGAGGAACAACCGAAGAAGTGGCATCTATGTTTGACAGAGGCCTTATGGGCGTACCGGATGGCTTGTCATGGGGCTACCAAGTTATCTCCCTACCAATTGGTGTACGGTCACGATGCGGTACTGCCATGGGAGTCAAGGGCGGGATCGAGGCGTATTTCGCTCCAGGACCAGTTAACGGCCGATGATTACTCGTCACTTATGAAAAGGGAACTTGACGATTTGGCTGGCCAACGATTGAGGGCCCTGATAAGCATTGAAGAAAATAAAAAGAGGGTAGCCAGGTGGTACGATAAAAAGGTCAAAGCCAAACAATTCTCCCCTGGGGACTTAGTATGGAAGTTAGTAATGCCGATTGGGTCGAAGGATCCTAAATTCGGAAAATGGTCCCCTACATGGGAAGGGCCGTACAAAATCGGCAGATGCGCCCCAGGAAATGCTTACATTTTGGAAACAATAGAAGGAGAGGAATTTACTAGAGCTCTGAACGGAAGGTACTTAAAAAGATACTACCCCAGTATATGGGTCGGAGCGTAGGAAACTGACCATAACACGACCACACATAACCGGTACAAATCGGTTCAAACACTTAGCCGATACAAATTGGTTCAAACGCATAGCCAATACAAATCGGTTCAAACACATAGTCGACCGGATCGGCCGATTACATTCATTCGGTACGGACGACGGGTTACATGGCCGACAAAACATTAGTCGCCCTTAGAACAAAAAATACAAAAAACTAATTATTCTTCTTCTTGGGCGCCTTCCCGTTCCGCTCCAACTCGCTCATGACGCGGAGGTACTCTTCTTCTATTGCCTTCATTGAAATCTCCGCTTCAACTTGACGAGGGAGAAAATGGCTCCGATCCATGGGAGGGCGCGAAGTTCCTGCCGCTGCGTCTTCAAGAACGACTGGCCGAGGAAGCGGATGGCTCCTGTCGGTGGGAGGTCGCCGGCTGCCATTACTCTCCATAAAGTCCAAAATCGTACGGGCCGCCGTGGCAACATCGTCTTTAAGGTCGCCACAATGAAGGCTCCTGACAGTTGGAGATCGTCGGCTACTATCACTCTCCATGAGATCCAAGACTACACGTGCCTCCGCAGTGACGTGATCTCGAAGCTCCTCACGATGAGCCATAATCAGCTTCTTGTCCTCCGGCGTCAGTGGGTCCTCAGAATGAATAAGCTCAATGGCGCGCACGAGCTCGGGACTAAGACGTTGAGGCTAAAACGAAAAAGGAATAAGAAGGGGCGTTTTCTTCCTAGGATCTAAAAAGAAAGGGAAGTCGAGGTCAAGATTTCACCTGGTTAACAGAAGAAGAAGACGCCGACGAAGCCATGACAGGAAGTCGCACCGATGGGAGGAAAGAAAGAGTAAAACCGAAAGCCAAAACAATACTATCGGGAGGAAATGCCTAGGCCGGTATTTATGGGAAAGAGATGCGTGGAAATTTGGTAAGGCTACGTCCCATCGGAAATAAGGAAGGCAGTAAATAGAAAGGGCGTCGCGAAGGACGGTCAAAGAAGATAGTAAATGTCCGTACAAAACGGTCAGTGTTTTACAGATTACCCAGAAGGGTATCGATAGCCGTGATTTCCCGACGCCGGATCTGATCGGCAGAGTCAAGGACCCGCTGGTCTTCATCCGCCGATCCAGGGACCTCCGATGCGCTGCGGTGGAGTCTTAGGGCCTCGTGAGCAAAGCGCTGCCTCTCCCGTGTCAAATCGGCAATAACAGTAGGTAGCTCTTGAAGTTTTTTCTCTTCGGCACTGATTGCCTTGGTCACTTGCTCCATCTCCTTGGCAAGCTCCGCCCTCCGACGCTTAAGGCGGTCTATCTCACCGATGATCGCCGGGCGGGAATCTTCCAGAACATGGATGCGCCGATGGGCCTCTTGGGCTTGACGCTTGAACGCGTCTTCTTCTTCACGGGTCTTGACCAGCTTGGCGCGATCGGCCATATGACGAAGGGCCCTGAAGACCGGGATCCTCATAGACTCGATGAAGGCCGCCGGTGCCAGGGCTTCCT